>NC_090269.1:378045461-379442961 GCF_040414725.1 Anabrus simplex | reverse complement strand
AGCTTAGACAAGCAACAGGTGTAGACGTGTCGAGTGGTGAATGCGGAGAGGCATGGTTGAAACTGAGCAATACAGAGCGGCGATCGAGAACTGGCAGCGAAAGCTGACGAAGACTTCCATGCGGCGGCAAGCAAGAGAGTACAGTGGAAGTTGGGCGAGGTGTTATGGTTGGCTACTGTGATAACATTACTACTAGTTATAGGAGGCGTGGAGTTGAACCCCGGGCCAACATCAATTGGCAACATGAGCTGGGAAGACTTGGAGAAAATTTAGGAGGCGGTGAGAGGAGTAAATAAAGACAACGACGGTATCGATCATCTTATAAATAAAGTTGTAGGAGGTCCGCTGTCTGTAATTCCTTTTGTTTTGCCAAATTTTCAAATATTAATCCGTTTTAGGTCAAGTCAAGACCGAATCGGTGGTTTTTACTTTTCGTGTCTGTTTGTCTGTTTGTCTGTTTGTCTCTTCCAACATCACGTCGAAACGGCTGGATAGATCTCAACTAAACTTCATATTTAGAGTATACCCATTCCGGGGAAGGTTTTGATATGCATATCATTTTAGAATCTTCGAAAAGACGCCGGTTTTATAGGAAAACCACAAAGATTTTCCTCCATTTTCTCTTATACTATTGATTTTCTGTAAACACTGTGGACCGTATGTGAAAGGTCTCTTCATTATAAACAACTTTTGTTATGTTCATAATTTACCTTACTCATCAAATGACGGAGAAATGTACAATTTTCTGTCGATACCATGCTCTGCATTGAGTGACCGACAGAGCGACAACGAATAAATTGGTTACCATGGCAACGTCTCTGACTGGTTGCCAGCAGGGAAGTAGCGTATTGCCATTTTCCTCATCATTCCTTTACATTCGTGGTTGTTCCTTGGGTAGAAAGCAAGAGAGTCGTCAATCGGCCATTCTACGGGATATTGACGGAATATAATTGGAGGTTATAACCGTCCTCGTATAGCTTAATAAAAACACCATTAGTCATTTTCTTATCTGATTACGTAAGAATCCCTACGCCTAATTTTCTCTCCGATTACCGCTTTCTTATATCCATAACTCACACCGGCGTAATTTATTGAGGAACGTTTGACTTTCCAATACATTCACTTGGTATTTGCATATTTGTCATCATCCGGATGTCCTCAGTTATAATCCATTTTCTATTGATTTCAACTTACTAACCTGTATTATTTTCTTCCTTAATTACCACGTATGTATGCGAGTGCTAATCCCGAATGCTGGACACTCTTTTCTTTGAGGAAATATTCTAAGCTATGCAAATGTATTACTTTTGGCCCAGGAAAATTCCGAAATATGGATGCAATTTTAACGACGGTGCAGACCTTCGTTTCGGGGTAATCGGTGGCTAATCAGTAAGTCGTATCACAAGTCAGAAAGCAAACGGCGTTTCACTTTGGAGAGATCTACAACTTTTGTGCTATGACTTTTCGTCGTATTTCTATCCCTAATGCGCTACATTCAGCTGTATTTTTCGATTTCAAGTTGATTTTGTACTTCTACACGTATATGTTAACATTTGGCACACTTATAGGAAAGATAGAATCATGACATTCGGCACGCACATTGACATGACCATTCGCCATGTTATAGCCAAATTTTATTATTCTAGCTGTAACATGAGTATAAAAAATATAAAGTAGTATGTGAAAACTGTACAAAATTTCACCCCATTCAATGACTCTAACTCAATCTAACCCATAAATATAGAAAATACGAGAAGATGTCATAGGAACAACCATGTTGAACATTTCAAAGCAGTAACTATCGAAATCAAGGTCTGCACTTCTAGAGTGTCTCTGTACATTGACAATTTTGGTGAAATTCCGTACAGTTATCCGTTTCAGGTGTAATAATGACCATCTGCATATATTCAGTTTTGGTGTCTGTCTGTTTGTTTGTTTGTTTGTTTGTTTGTTTGTTTGTTTGTTTGTTTGTCTGTTTGTCTAAACCTTGGAAACTACCGGATATATTTCCACCAAACTTGATTTTTAGAATCCACCTGTCCTTTGGTAGGTTTTAGGGCAAATATTGTTTCTAAATCCCTGAATTGACTGGGGGATTATACGAAACCGAAACCGTGATTTTTCATTCCCACAAAATATACACAACCAAACTCAATATAAATTTACCTGCCTTAATGGAAATTAATTTTTAAGCATTTTCCCTCATGTGCATCATTTCAATACGAGGATTAATAAGGGAGATATCATTAACGGACCGTTTTCCGGTACAAGTCCCACCGGACTTAACTCAAGAGCGGGTGCGTGTAAAGCGTATTTTTTACAACTTAAAAACTACTGAGGATATTTGAGTCAAACTTTACATTAACATCCACCTGTAGGTGTTAATCGTCAATAACATTTCATGTTCCCGGAATGGACTGACGGTTTATAGGGAACCGAAATGGTGATTTTACTCTTACACAATATATACAGTACAAGACCATACTAACTGGAAATCGACCAAACATGATGGAATTCCATCTCTAAAACTTTGTTTCATGTGCATTTTTTCGACAGGAGGATTAATAAGGGAGATATCATAAACGGTCCGTTTTTCAGGTTAAGTCCAGCGGATATAGCCCGAAAGGTGTTGTACGTGGAGCAGGTTCCTTATCTATCTATGTAAATAAAATCGTAACGACTGTGTGCCTGTACATTGACTCTTTTGGCGAAATTTTCGTACAGCTACACGTTGAAGGGGTAATAATGACCATCTGCATATTTTTTGGTTTAGTTTCTCGAAAGTCCTCATTTTTAAACTTCTCGCCGAAAACCCAGATTGCGGCATAATCTGCCAGTCGAAGAAGGATATCGAAATTTGGCAAAATTATACGTTTTAGCCTGTAACGGACGGAAAACTTCCAAGATATTTAAATGTTTTCCCTTTTTATCCCGAAAAATATCGAAATATGGAGGCAATTTTAATGATGGTGCAGACCTTCGGGAAGTATTATCACATAACGGATGGCACAATCCCCGTTCAATTTGGTGTGATCTACAACCTTGGTCTTACGACTTTTTGTCGTATTTCTATCCTTTATTGTTTGATTTTTCTCTATTTCTCGAAGATAAGTAAATTTCGACTTTTCACACACATAATTCATACCTTCCATCACTTATAAGAAAGATAGAATCATCAAAGTCTACATGAAAATTGGTCCACCCAGTAGCCATATGTGAGCCAAATGCTATGTATGTAGCTGTCAATTATCCGAAAAGCAATGCAATGTGAGATAATCTTACACAAATTTTACCCTATTCTACGTTTCTAACTCAATCTGACCCATGAATAGATGAGATATCATAAGACCAGCAATTTAGACCGCTAAATCCGGCGTCTTATGGTACAATCTTTCTCGATATGATGTACCGTTTAGCAGCAGTTAATCTGTAAATGAAGGTCTGCAATATTGTAAACAAGCACATACTTTCGTATGTCGAACTATATATATTCAGTGATGTCGATTTTGTAGAGATCGAGTAAGGTTATGTCTGCTATTGTAATCGGTACTCCCCACACCGACTTTGACTGGCAGTAGGAATGGGGTCCTTCTCCAATTCCTGTGTAACTGGCATTAATAAGGAGGGCCTACCATTGTAATGAATAATTCACTTCTCGATTTGACTTGCAAAAAACAAGGGAGCATGCAGTATTGTTCAAAACTCCCCTTACCCGATTGTGTTTGGCTGTAGGCAAACGTTCCCGCAGTTATAAACAGATGTACCCATCTAAAATGTGACTGGTATTAGGCATACTGATCTGCTGTTTTGATGGAAACTCACCAACTTGGAGTGACTGGCAGTAAGCTGGCTGGCAGTTGGAAAAGGGCCTGTATTATAATGATAACTGCACAACTCAATTTTGACTGGCTGTAGGGAAGTTTCCTGCCATTATAACAAAAGCTCCTCAATTTGTAATATGTCTGGAAGTAGGAAAGGGGGCTGCCATTGTAACGGAAACTCCCCAAATCGATTGTGACCGCGCAGTAGGCAATGGGGTCTGCAATTATAATGTAAACTTCCCAACTCGATTGTGAATGGCAGTAGGCAAGTGAGCCTGTCGTTATCATCACAAATCCGTAACAAGCACTTTACATTGGAAACAACGTATGGGGACCTCTCCATGCTGTTTCTCGGATAATGCTAAGAGACTTACTATATTAAAACAATCTTATTTACTACGTGTACAGTATTTACTTCAATATTCGTATACAATGCAGAATACCGTAGCGAAATACGGGTACATTTGCTAGTATAAAATAAATGATAAAAGACCAAGTTAAGGTATTCGAAAATATGAAGATATGGTTTCAAATGGGAGACACAATAAAAAGGTAGGAAGCAATTGTAATGAAATTGAAACGTTAAGGGAGAAAGTGAAAACCTGGAAAAGGAAGTGTCAATTTTGAAGAAGGAGACGAAAAACATCAGTCAAGAAAGGATGAAGAAATGTATACAAAGTAGTGGACATTATCCAAAATAAAATGAAAATTAATTTTAGTGAAGTGGACATTGACGATGTTGAGAGGGTAGAAAAAGTGAAAGAGCGTAGACCAGTCAAAGTAAAGTTATTATCTACCATAATGGCTGATATAGTGCTAAGAAATGCGAGCAACTTGCAAGGAGGGAAAATTTGGGTTAAGAGAGACTTGGGAGGAGAAGGGAGCGAAAGTTTGAGAATTCTCAAGAAACATCTAGGTAGAGCCAGATATCAGGGTCTTAGGGCGTATATACGGGATCAAAAGTTGGTATCGAGCGGTAAATGGTGGCGTGTTTGGTCAGTGGAAAATGGAAATTTATGGAAGAGGAGCTTAAGCAGGAAATGACTTAACATCACGACAAGATGGCGGGCAGTATGCTGTGCAAGAAGAGCGAGGTAACCGGGTAAGAGCTAATAAAGAAAGAAGTCAAGTGGCCAGTACAATGCAGTGCAGTGAGAGTTTCAATACATCTCAAAAGCAGGAAGTGTTGTTGGATAGTGTTCCTCAAGAATAATCAGATATGGAGTGTGGTGGTTCGAGAGAGGAAAAGAAAGGTCGAGATACTGTGATGAAAGGGAGAAGCAGGAGTCTCAAGGACCTCTGGGGGAAGAAAAACAAAGGATTTGAGGATAAGGAAAGGAAAGAGCGTACCAAAAGGTACGATAGAATGGAGGTAGAAGGGGAGAGGGAGATAGTGACGAGAATCAGAAATAAAGAAGGAAATGGAAAAGGTAGGGAGAGAAAGTTATAACTAGGTTGGAAGATAGGCTTTGTAAATATCGAAGGTTTATTGGGCATAATAGGTAATATAGAAGTGAAAAATATACTAGAAAGTTTTGACATTGTGACACTCTTGGAAACATGGCTAGAGGTAGGTAAGGAGATAACTTGTGGGGGGGGGGGGCGGTTAGGAATAGGTCAAGAAAAAATTGCATGTGCTCGCCCAAAGGAATTGTGGTGCTAATTAAGGAAGAGATCAGTGAATTAGTAGAGGATATTGAGAGCGATTTGGAAGAAGTGTTTTGATTAAGATTGAATATCGGAAGGGAGAAAGGGAGAGACAAACAAGTGTGCTTGGCTTTTGCTTACTGCCACCCCCAGGGAATCCCTTTACGCTAATGACAAGGTTTTTGAGGATTTACTAGTAGAAACTAGTATCCTTAGAGGGAAGTATGAAAAAGACGGAATATTATTAATGGGAGACTGGAATGCCTGAATAGGATAGTGAAGTCCATTGTATAGTAAGGAAAACGAAATGTTATTAATAAGGGGAAGAAGAAGTAATGATAAAGAAATTAATAGTTACGGTGGAAAACTACTGGAATTCTGCGAAGTAGGGAAGTTCTGCATCTGAAATGGGTGTTGGGAGTGTGACAAAGAAGGAAAAATGACTTATATTACGGAATAGGGGAGTAGTGCTATTGACTTAGTAATGAGTTCGGAAGACATGTCTGAAAAAATCAAAAGAATAGAGGTAGGTGCCTGAGCTGAGTCGCATCATACACAGGTATGAATAAGAATAGAGAGAAAATTAGAGGAGTTAAGGGAGGGAGATAAAAAAGGTCCTCAAAGAAGGGTAGTAGTTACACTAAATATAAATGGACAGCGAGAACAAAACGGGAACTTGACGTCCTTATGGAAAATGAGATGCAATTAATTAGAAGTGGATATGAAATGGCTATGAAGTATAAGAACATTGATAGAGAATTGGAGCTACAGAATATCCAATATGGAGGGTGAAACTTATAGATCAAGGTAAAAACCAAAACCAAACCCCATGGCACTACAGCCCTTGAAGGGCCTTGACCTACCAAGCGACCGCTGCTCAGCCCGAAGGCCTGCAGATTACGAGGTGTCATGTGGTCAGCACGACGAATCCTCTCAGCCGTTATTCTTGGCTTTCTAGACCGGGACCGCTATCTCACCGTCAGATAGCTACTCAATTCTAATCACGTAGGCTGAGTGTAGCTCGACCCAGCACTCAGATCCAGGTAAAAAATCCCTGTCCTGGCCGGGAATCGAACCCGGGTCCTACGTGTAAGAGGGAAGTGGTGATGATGGTGGTGATTTTTGTTTTAAGAGGAAGTACAACGAGGTAATTATCCTCTAGAGAAGGGGAGGCAGGTCATATGGAGAAATATAGAAGTAGTATATATGAACTTGATAAGGAATTCACAATAGAGGAAGTTCAGGAAGTGATAGGTAAATTGAGGTGTAGATCGGCAAGGGGAGAAATGGTATTTTGGAAGAAAATAAGTAAATACAGTGAGATGGGGGAGGGAATAGTAAAATAATTTAACAGGACTTTTAATAGTGGTCAAGTACCAAAAATGTGGGAATATGGGATTATTTGTCCAATATATAAAAAGAAAGGGAATAGAAACCTCCCAAATAACTACCGAGGGATAACTCTCCTGGAGTCACCGATTAAGATCTACACGGGAGTCTTGTCAAATAAGTTAAAAGATTGGTCGGAAGAGGATGAGGTTTTATCCATGTTTCAAGGGGGATTCAGAAAAGGGAGGTAAACAATAGATAGCGCCATGACAGTTAAGATGACAATAGATAAATGCTTGGAAAGTGAAAGAGGCAGGGTATTTCTCGACTTATATCGCCATTCTTTACATCCTTACTACAACTCCTAAATACCCTAATAACAATGTGCAGAGACCTGTACCCTTTATTTACAATCCCATTTATGTGATTACCCCTGTTGGAATGTAGTGATTTTTTCATAAAGATAAAATGTCATGTATTATATCTCGTGTTAGTTATAAGAAAACAACATTATGGTTATGTGTTGGTAACTAGGTAAATTGTATCGAGTGGTTTATCTTGGTTTGCTTTGTTCTTTGAACTGCTTGGTGTGTGTGGTCAACAGTTCATAATAAAGAGATGTGTGTGATGAAGCTGGTGTTTCTATGGTATGATTTGCTTACCTAAACCGGTGTAATGAGTAGGAATGAAGATACATCAACAGGTTATGGGCCCAGAGCGCCAAAGATTCAGAATGCCGCAGTACATCCCGGACAATATAAGTTGAAATGGAGTAACGAGAATTAACGGATGAAGAAAGTTGTCACATTATTGACGGAAAAATGGCGACCGCGTGGACCGGTGAAGAAACACTGAATAGGAATGTGGCTAAGCTTACAGTGGAGAACTATTTTTCGTGGTCATTGAAAATGATGATTCGAGCGATTGAGGCGTTATACCAGAATATATACTGTTGTATCAAAATGGAGGAAAATCTAATTAGTAGACCGATAGAGTGCAAGATTGGTTTAAAGCAAGGCTGCAAATTATCGCCAATATTATTTTTATTATTTATAAATGACATATTGGGCACGGAGGAGTAAATTAGGCTGTACCGGTAGTGCATAATTTAGAAGTACCAGGGCTGATATTCGCGGACGATATAATATTAACGGCTTTAATAGGAGGGGATTTACAGAAAAGTTTGATTGTGATTTCGGATTATGCAAAGAAGTGGTCATTAGAAATTAATTGTAATAAATCGAAGGTATTAATTATACGTAAGAGGAAGAGGATAAAAATGGTAGGAAATGGATAATACAAGGAGAGAGTATAGAGGAAGCTGAGAGGTTAGAATATCTAGGAGTGCTGATAAACAGAAGAGGAGGATGGGAGGATCACATTAAAGGGGGCTAAATTAAGGGGTGTTTTAGCTCTGTCAGCGGCTACAATTTTAGTGGATAAAAACCCAGGGATTTATTATAAGGTACTGAGATTTGTGTTGAAGACATTAGTATTAAGTAGAGCTTTATATGGGGTAGAATTACGGGGACTAGGACAAAAGGGATACCGTATTTTAAATCAGATTATATATAAATTTAATAAGACACTCATGAGACTACCACAATGTACAGGGAATGTGGGGGCGCTGTTAATTTACGATGAGTATTTAGAAATGGAATGCGTTAAAAGAGTATTGTATTATTGGATGCGACTGAAACGAGAAAGGGGGTTCGCATGCTACAAGAAGCATATAAGCAAGAATTGAAAGGCATGTTTTTTGATTGTTGGTAGTCAAAAATTAAAACCTATGTTAAGAATCTGGGTATGGGTTATATTCTGCTAGAGATATGAAAGGGTAAAGATAGTAGAAGCCAGAGGGCTATAATATCGAGAATCAAGGACGTACAAACACAAGGACAGACAGAAGAATGTAGGGATAGAACTTTGCTCAGTCTATTCTATAAGATATTCAAAGTCCCCAAGATAAACATAAGATATGGGGATAGAAGGATGGAAAGCGGTTTAACATGGTGGCTTCTGGGTTTGTATAGAAACAAAGTATGGATTAGGAGTAAAGAGAGCTCTCAGTGCATCTTGTTTGGGGTTAAACTGATGACCTTCATTTAAAAGGGTTTTGTAAGGAAACAGAGAAGTTGAGAGGAATGATTTTAGGTGCTGAACAACATGCGTTATGCAGGCTTAATGATGAGCGAAACATTTTAGTGTGGATAGTGAAACAGTGGAAACGTGAAGGAAATTTGAATAAATGTTTATGTGCAGTGAAAAAATTTTGTCTAAGGAAAGTGAAAGGTATTGAAGGCCAACATAGTTAGTTAAGAATAAGAGAAATAAGTGTTGAAGTCAATAGGCTTTGGAAGAGCAAGAGGTATTATGTCTAAGGAAAGTGAAATGTATTGAAGGCCAACATAGTTAGTTAAGAATAAGAGAAATAAGTGTTGGAGTCAATAGGCTTTGGAAGAGCAAGAGGTGTTTACGTAGTCGTACAGGTGGTATGGAATTTAAACAGAAAGGAGGCCAGCTATAGAAGAATAGTAAGCTGGTACATGTGCACTCAGCTGTTTGTAATGTTTTGACAAGGTCAGCATGAAGTGGTTTGTTGTCATACCAGACAAGCGACTTTGTCAGATAGATGTTTAAATGTGGGTCAACACAAGGTTGCTTTTTCTTTCTTTTGTTTCTTTTGTTACGTAACCTAATGGTCACAGGTTTTGTAACAATTCTTCCGTTATTGATTTTCTGCCAAGTGTCGATGCTGCCGATTAACGTATGTTTGCTTTGATCTGCGGGTTATTATTTGTACCTCTAGTACATTGTTCGATACGTTTTCCTTTGTTTTTGCTTATATTTTCCTAGTTTTGCATGATTTTATTTGTTTTTCTTTTTCTCCGTTCAGATCATTATGTTGGAAAACTGTAATATCTGGAGAAAATAAAGGTTAGTAGTGATTACTGATTCCCTCCTCAGCCATCCTCGAAGTGATTTTTCGTGGCTTCCCACTTCTCTTCCAGGCGAATGGTAGGATGGAACGTAACAAGGCCACAGCCACTTCCTTCCCTCTTCCTGGTCTATCCCTTCCAATCTCCCAATCCACTTACAAGGCCCCTGTTCAGAATAGCAGGCGAGGCTGCTTGGGCTAGGTACTGGCCCTTCTCCTAAATTTTATCCCCCCGACCAAAGGACACTGCCCTTGAGGCGATAGAGGTGGGATCCCTCGCTGAGTCTGAGGGAAAATGCAACCCTGGGGGGTAAACGTATTAAAAAAGGAATTTCAAGAAATAACATGGCATTAAAAGTTATAGCGACATACAGGTTGGCCTAGACTTGATGTATATTCCCGTATCGCATCAGTGTGGACGATACCCCATGTCATCATTCCGTTGAAAAATGTCGATACGCTGATATGCACGGCTCGTTCGCTCAAATGGTGGTCTCTTGCCGTTGCATCAAAGGGACGACCCATAGTGCAGACATCCTAGTCTGGAGGTGCACGCCTTGCATCACAAATTTTTGGCCCGGTCGAATTTATCAAGAACTCAAAATCTGACGGATGCACCCTTGTGAAATGTTTGCGCATTCCACTGACTTGAAAATTTATGTTCACCAACAAATAGGACCCACTGCATACTTCCCTATCAGCGAAATGGAGGACATGTCGTCCAAATTACAGCTGTCTTGTCACTCTGATCCGCCGTGACCTTTCTCTACCTCCCTACCTTCAAATCATCTTAAATGTGATTAATATCTGACAACCCATAACTGGGTGTGTTACAAACGAAAAACTTAAATTTAGCAAATACAGTTAGAAAAACTGTAAACGTGGTCTGACGGTTACTTTCTACTTTTTGTAAGTTTTTACAGTAATAAATGTATCTACACTGAATTGACTGTCTACGAAAGTTACGATACAAACAACTTCAATTTTAATAATAATGATAATAATATAGAATTTCTCACAATGCATGCAACTTCCATTTTTAAAAAGTACGTTTTGCAAATTCGTCGACCGTTGCATAACTGACATTAATTTAAAATAGATAGAAAGTCAATTACCGTGTTAATATTACAGACTTAAAAGGAAGATTTTGTTCAAATCTATCAGAAATATTTGCGATGAGAACGTTTCAAAATTTCGCTCCTTGCTTCGCTCTGACATGACCGTTTTGCAGCGCCTCGATGGAAATTTCCCGCGGGGGTGAGTAAAATTATTTGTAAGCTGTGAGCTGTGTAGCCTGCAATTTACTTATCATCAAATATTGTTTTGCTCTATCAACAGCATTTGATAGTACTCTATAAGAAAACCTACTTCAAAAGTGTTGAATCCGTATACGGCCGGCCTCTTATTAAAGGGTAACGCCCTCTCTCAGACAGGGAGATTTGTTGTGCTGAGAAGGATCGCGGCTACACATTCTCTTTGGATCCCGGAGAATAGAAAACCACGGAAAACCATTCTCATTTTTTTCAGGCCAGTCGGGAACCAGCAAGACCGACTCCAATCGTCAGACCTTAATGCTACTCTCGATCGTTCAAAGATGGCGAATCGAGTAGCCGAAATTGTTGGAAATGTGGGTTTGTTTTGGTTTGTTGTTATCGTATGTAGTCAGTGTAATTTTATTAAATTTGACGATAAATGTTAGTTTATTTGTAGAATATAAGTGTGCGAGTGTATTTATATGAGTCCGTGGGTACATAGGATCTGTAATTATACGCAGTAATGTGAGAATATGCTTGTTTTGATCGTATTTTTACTCATTAAAAACATGAGTGCACTAGGTGGACCAGTTTTTAGTCTAACTACGGCAACGCCTCTCATACAACTATTCTTAAGTTTCCTACGAAATAGAGCATTAGAATAGAAATCGATTAGGAATATACATCGTGATTATTTTGAAGTCCATGGCAAAACCGTAGCGTGCATACATCATTTTGAGAATAAGTCTGAGGTTAGGAAATCTAGTTCTCTACTTCCAAACTATTCGTGTTTCTCGAAAAATATTAACTTAGATAGAATATAATTGCTATTTTGTTATTCCGTCAGTGTCTATGTGATTCAAAGTGTCTAGTGATTTAGATGCAAGTGTATTTTAGAATAATCTGTTCTTTGCCTGCGGAAATGTTTGGCTGGATCTTGGAGTATAACAAAACTTATAAGTGTGACAGAGGGAGCAATCTGTACACTGTTACACAAAAGAAATAGTGACTTAGAGGAATTAGCTGGGTTTGTAACGTAGGGTTTTACACTACCAACACCTTCCGATTCATGCTGTGGCTATCTGTTATCAAGCAGACTGTGCCGAACTGAAGCTCGTGCATGTGGTTAAATATCAATGTTTAGTCAATAGAGTTTTTCCACCCATGTTATTTAATGGGTAAAAACCTATTAGGCTATATATTTAGTGTCTGAACGTTTCATTACTAAGGTTACTACCATTGCGTGAAGTGCTGTTATGCCATATGTCAACATTATATTAACATCATGTTAACAATCATTTCGGGTGTACTTGATCTGAGTGACTCCGAGCTCGAAAGCTGCAGTCGCTTAAGTGCGGCCAGTGTCCAGTATTCGGGAGATAATAGGTTCGAACCCTACTGTCGGCAGCCCTGAAGACGGCTTTCCGTGGTTTCCCGTTTTCACACCAGGCAAATGCTGGGGCTGTACCTTAATCAAGGCTACGGCCGCTTCCTTTCTACTCCTAGACCTTTCCTGTCCCATCGTCGCCATAAGACCTATCTGTGTCGGTGCGACGTAAAGCTATTAGCAAAAAACTAGCAATGATCTGAGTGACTCAGACGGTTAAGGCGCTGGCCTTCTGATCCCAAGTTGTTGATTCGATCCTGACTCAGTACGGTGGTATTTGATGGTGTTCAAATACGTCAGCCTCGCGTCGGTAGATTTACTGGCACGTAAAGGAACTATTGCAGGACTAAATTTCGGCATTTCGACGTTTCCGAAACCCGTAAAAAATGTAGTTTGTAGGACGTAAAGCGAATAACATTATGATTTCCGGTGTACTTCCCATTCATTGGGTGGTGAATTTAAGAAATTATCTACCACTTCAAAACTAAGGCAACAAGTTATGTTTGTATTTCACAGTTCTCATGAGAGCGAATAAATCGAGGAATTTTGCACTTTAATTTATTTTGAAATATTCAAAATGATGCTAGAAATATCATTTTAACAGTTTTATCACGCATTTTCATCTATCCAGCGAAGTGAAATCTAAGAGAAAACGTTATTTGACGAATTGAAATGCCTAAATAATCAGCTTGTTGGTCTCTTTTCTAGTAGAATATATGTGATTCTGGTTGATTATATGTGTGCGCACTTGTTGGCGAAGCGTTTTCATACGTGTAAAAGTGATTTTCCTTACGATGTTACATTTATCATATTAAATTACCGCCGTTTATATAAAATGCACGTGATATTTTCGTGTTAGCCAATACCAGCAATCCGGCTACTTCGGCCGCCATGTTTTTCTTATATTACGGTCTGAGGATTGGAGTCGGTCTTGGAACCAGCCCCTCCGTCTTCCGAATGCAATACTGCAAGGCTTTTAATAGCAAAAACTAGCCTCTGTTCAGCCGAAGCCTAATCTATTTAGTGAAATATTTATTTGATGAGAATGAAGCCATTCTTTGTCAGTGTCGACTCAGAAGAAACTTAGGTTTTCAATTTTCGAACTCGAATATATTATAACTGTTAGGATATTATGAAGTACCTGTATAAATTATGATTGTAATTTTATTACTGTTATGTTATATTGTTCTATCAATGTTATATTCATGTTCGACAGACTGAAATGCTTTATAGATTTATGTTAATAATTCTATAAGGAATACTTAATTTCTACAGATAGCTTCTAAGCTATTGCTTTTCTCTGCTTTCTTCTGTTTTTTGAGACGGTATAAAGTGCCTACATGCCGCTTTAGTTAAGGATAGAGTGTTTTAACATGCAAGGTGATGTTTATCTAATCTCGGACGGAAATAGTTGAGGTTATGAACAAAATTTCTTATCTATTACCAATACTTTTCTCAAAGTAATACTATCTGCACCTGTATTTCGATGAGATACTCATTTTACAGCGGGTTAGAACATTCATCCTCGCACGTCCGAAAATTTAGACTCCCATCTGTAATTTGTAACCTCATATCCGAAACTTGGTGTGGAATATACTTGTAAGTTGAGGATATTTATTACATTCGCTTCTTTCATGTGTATGTATTTAAATAACATTTCATGTTGCATTGAATGTATTTAATTTTAAATGGCAATGATAGTTTTGACATAATAAATTCCGAATTGGAACGTTGAGGTTATGTAGTATTTTGTCAAGTATCATTAAAGATTGTTAATTGTTCAAGTGAATTTTAGAATTTCACCATTTCCTCCTTTTTTCATTTTAGCTGAGTATAGGTAGTTCTACCCACCGTGAGCTGTTACATCGAATTTAACTTAACTGGAACAGTCCATTATGTGTAAAGTAAACGTCCTTTTTAGAAGAGGATTATTGTGCTTTCTTCCAAGAAGTAGTTCATTGTTGTCATCAAGAAATAGTGTGTGCTTTTGTTCGCCTCACTTTAGACAATTGTCATTGGCAGCCTCTCAGGTTAGGAGCATATTTAGGAACTGTCATTCAGCTCTCTTATTATCAAATGGAAGTATTTATACAATACATAGCTCCCACAGAGAGTCTGTCATCAGACACAAACATGTTCAACAAGAGAGAATTCGTGAAGTACTTCAGGAGAAAAAGGAACGTTTCAAAGAAACTGGCCAGGTGATCTTAAAGGATATTCGGGACACTAAGAATAAGGTGAAAGAAAGAATGGAAGAGATCGTTGAGGTAAGTTAGTGTGTGCAGTCTTTATAAATATGTTAAGATAGAAATGATGACTCGGTATTTCAGTTGCTTAGTATTTTTCATGTGTCGTACACAATTGAATCTCCAGCCTTATCTCCATTTAATATCGACTGGTGCTAAGTTGCTTCCAGTTAGCCTTCTTCCCCTGCCAGTGTCTCATTGGTATCTCCTTTGCCTATGTTTGGAAATAATCAATCTGGAGAGTTCATTTAGACAATATTAAGACAACATTCTGTATTTTATTTATTTATTAGGAAGCTGTGATGCCGTATTTGTACTTAGGCCTACGTATGTTGAAGGTTACATTCTTGTGGTAAAAAATTGTTCATTGGCTGTGCGCTGATGCAGTCGTCTATCCACATTCCCAGTTTGGCATCCCGACTTTCAGTCCCAGGAATATCTGGTAGAGGACGTTCGTCAGGAGCAGTGCAGGTATTTCCAATGAATACAATTATACATAGGCCTACCAGTAACACACTAGATATACATTATTTTCTTCTTCTTTTTCTGCACCTTTTATCTGACTCCCTGCAGGTGTGGTACCTCCACCTCTGCCTGTTCTTCCACCATTCTTCTCTGAGCATTCTGGGCAGTTCACACCTCCACTAACCACTGCTTCCTCTACTTTCATTATCCACCTCTTCCTGAGACATTCATTTGCAGTGGAGAATGAAGTAGGTTACTCTCTGGCCATTGGTGAGTACTTTATTCTGTTGATGTAAGTGCAGAGGGAAAGTCATTGTGGTTTAACTCCTGCAAATGCAGTTTTGTCACAGCTGTCACATATCTTGAACTGGTTCTAAAATGGTGTTGTTTGCTATCATTGCAAAATCATATATTAACTTTGATATGCTTCTTGTTATTCTTGCGGTGTCACATAAGTTAGCTGTCAGGTTGCATTTGAGAGATAGTGGGTTTGAACCCCACTGACGGCGGTCTTGAAGATGGTTTTTCATTGTTTTCCATTTTCACACCAGGCAAATGCTAGGGCTGTACGTTAATTAAGACACGGGCACTTCCTTTCCACTCCTAGCCCTTTCCTATTCCATTGTCGCCACAAGACCTGTGTCGTGCGACGTAAAGTACATTGTTATTCTTGTGTTGTCTTCTCCTCGCACAAGGTCGGCGATCATCATGGAGTAATTATTCCTATTTTTCCTTGCCATATTAGAGCTGACACACCATGAATGTTCAACCTCCTTTGGAGATTACACGACCAGGTTAATATTTTCTGCCCACGTCCATTTGTTCCTTCCATCTTGTCTTGTAAGTCAGCTGGTTTAGACTGATAAGCAGCAGATTTCTAGTTTCATTTTTAATGTATCCTGTAATTCATTGATGTAAGCATAGGGTACAGGTGTAGAAAGCAAAGCATCACTTACCTGCTGCTGTCTTTCTTCTTATTTCAGAGAGAAAATGTGTGGACAATCCCTAATCTACTGTGTGTGTCACGCATTGCTATCTCACCATATCTTGGATATGTCATTACTCAGTCAGAATTTCATCTAGCTTTGGGGTTATTTGCATTTGCAGGCATCACTGATTTGGTAAGTATTTTACTTCTAGAGTTACATTTTATAGTTTTAATAACTATTGCATGTGGGCTATAGCCAGTGTTCCCAAAGTCTACTTGGGAATGAGGTCTTCGACTTTTTTCAATTCCTAGGTGGAACATAGGACCTCAAAATTTCTTCAGTTTGTCCTATCTGCTGTCAATACTTTCACCTCTCTCCATGTCTTGTTGACTCGAGCTAACTTCTTGTCTGTGGTTCTCTCTGGGAATGAGATGATGGTGATTATTGTTTTAAAAGGAAGTACAACTGGGCAAACATAGTTTATTAACACTAATCAGAGGGAAAATGGAAGAGGTCCGATAATTCAGAAAATGATGTTATCGGTAAAAAAAAGAGAAGATTCATGAAGGACATGAAAATGAAAGACTCCCTAGGCTTCACAAACCCAATACCATCTGGTTGAAAAAGAACAAGAGTTGACATGAGTGATGTCAGATAGGATAGAAGAAATTGAGTAGCCTGGCACAAGTAAGTTGCAGTAATGTTAGGACTCAGCTAAGGGCTCCATGGTCGCCAACACACCCTCCGAAGATGGGAACCCTAGGAGCCCTTTTCAGTTGCCTTTTATGACACGCAGGGGATACCATTGATGTATTCTACTATGGAATGGGTACATTGAGAGGTGGGTACATTGAGGGAAACTGATGGACTAGGGAGTGGTGATGAGAATATAGAGAGCTGGAAGTCAAGTAAGAATGACATAAAGTTGTTAGTATTAAACTGTAGAAGTAAGAAAGGAATAGAATTAAGTAATTTAATATATATAAACGGGGTTATTCAACTAACTTGTCCACCCCAAATAACTCGTGAACAGTTAAAGATATTGACATTCCATTTTAACTTACAGTAATAATACCAAGGGGGCTCATAATTGGGCGTACAGTACTTTTTCATGGTATCATTATCTTCTGAGATAGTGGTACTAACTTTGTTTTTTAAATAGAACTACGCTGTTTTCTACACATAGCCTTAAACCTACAAACAGTAAAAATTAAGCTCTGTGAGTATTTTGAAAATTGGACAAATACTTCTTGAGAAAATTTAATGTATTCAAACATGCTTCATTTGCCAGCTGGAGACTGTCCTGTTTGATTCGCACTACGTATGAAATGTGAGCTAGCTGTTAACATACAGTATTCCTTCACCTTCTTCTGACATGTATTCGCTCTACTATGCCCATAAATACACTATCATAAAATGTATGATTTAACACTTTTAATATCACCGTAGGGAACAGGTGAAGGAAAAATGGATATGCAACGTGTTCTACGGGACAACATTATTATTCTGACTATGAATTAAACCACGCAGGACTGAATAAGCTTGCTGTGCCAGTGTGGGCCATGTAGCTGTTAGTTTGCGTTTGTGAGATGGTAGGTTCAAAGCCCGCCATCAGCAGCCCTGAAGATAGTTTTCCATGGTTTGCAATTTTCACTTTAATTAAGGGCATTACTGCTGCCCTCCCAGACTTAGTGCTCTCCTATTCCATCATCGCCACAAACTCACCTGATTTAGTGCGAACACTAGGAAGAAAGAAAACCATACATGATTAACATCAGGAAGGACATCTGCCCGTAAAATTGGGCCAAATTCACATGTGTGACACGGATTACAACACATCCCCACCAAGTTGTGGGAAAAGTGGCAGAGAAAGAAGGGGAAACATTAATAAACAAAAAGAAAGTAAGGCCTAGTATAAGGGGTTAGTAGTTAACATTATACTGGATGTTTGAAAGTAATGGTAGTAGTGGAAGTGAGTATTATTCGAAGAAGTAAAAACAGTGGCGGCTCGTGATGAAAATTTTAGGGGGTTCACAACAATATATTTGTTCATGTCTCAAATCAGCAAAAAAGTAACACAGGCACATAAATCACTTCACTAACAGTTCCTTGTACGGTACCTTTCACACAAATAATATGGTAGAACCCCTGTAATCGAGAATAAATTTTATACTAGACTACTCTGTTAATGTAGAACAAAAGAAAAATTCATAAAGCGCTACTACACTGCGATTGTTGAAGGATGCAAGTACTATTCTTGGTTTTACATAGCACGAAGTTCACCTGGGTGTTAGTGTAGAACAAAACCAAACCCCATGGCCTACCGACAGCTGGTCAGCCCGGTGGCCTGCAGATTATGAGGTGTCGTGTGGTCAGCACGACGAATACTCTAGGCCGTTATTCTTGGCTTTCTAGACCGGGACCGCTATCTCACCGTCAGATAGCTCCTCAATTGTAATCACGTAGGCTGAGTGAACCTCGAACCATCCCTCAAATCCAGGTAAAAAAAACCTTACCTGGCCGGTAATCGAACCCGAGGCATGCGGGTAAGAGACAGGCGCGCTGCTCCCACACCACGGGGCCGGCTGTGTTAGTGTAGAACAAAAGTAAAATTCATAATAACTTTACTGCACTGCGAACATTGAAGGATGCGAGTACTATTTTTGGTTTTCAAATAGCACGAAGTTCACCTGGGTATGACGAGAAGCATAGAAATAATGTGTACCGCATTTACCGGTGTATTTTTTTAAAATATATTTTTGTGAATTGACCCCAATAGTCTCCACATTATCTCGGTTAATCAGAGTTCTACTGTATCACATGTTAATTATTCTCGTCCTGGAAATTATAGACAACACTAGCATAGGGAATTCAATACTCGCGTTTTTGTGTGCATGAGAATTTTCATGTTTATTTATTTTTGCACTCAAAAGAGCAAGGTCTGTGCACCCAGCTGAATTCCATACACTTCTTTGTTTGTTGAAAAATAAACAGGGCAAACAAAAAAGCGCACTCCTAGACCTACATCCACAGAGCCACTTGTGTGTTTCGTACACTTCTCTCTTAAACTTACGCCTATACTCGCGTTTGTCAGTTTTTGTAACTTTTGCGATAATCAAATCTGGTCTGTCCGGTCCTAGCCTTTTAATTTCTAACTTATCGTGAGGTTAATACTTCGCTGGTTAAAATTACCTGATCTGAATTCATTTCCTCTTGCACAAAGAATACCATGGTTACAAATAATACAAGCAGAGAAGCAAAACACAACACTCGAATAAATTTCAGTTGAAACGATTTTCCAATCACAAGGTAAAGCAAACTTCTTCCCGCGATTACGAACACCTGTTCACAACGATCTAGAAAGTGCCTATTCAGAATTACTAGCGAAATCTACCGGTAATGTAATGCAATAGTAGCTCCTGGGAGGCTGTGGCTAACCGCAATAGGGGAGGTGGCGGACCCTTGTGGTCAACTGTAAAACTGCCACTGGTTTGAGGGTGACTAGACTGAAAGGCACGTACCTTACCGTGCTCCTCGCTAATGGGAATATCAGTGCATAAACCATGACGTCATCTGCTTTGCACATGCGTATAGTCTTCAGCACAATAGCGCATTATCCTGAGTGCTCGCTGCACTGTCAGCCAAACAAACAACTGTCGGTGTAACAGAGCTTCGATATAAGTTGAATGCTTTCGAACAATTGTCCAAAGAAAGGGAAGTTTTAAATTATCCATGAATGCGTAAAGATGTATTAAAACTGGGTGTTCACGTGCTCATGTGCTCCTGAGAGCCCACCGCCACTGAGTAAAAATAAGCAACCTTAACACTAATCAGAGGAGAAAAAGGAAGTGGTTCGATGCTTCGAAGAATGAACAGAAAAAAGATAACAACCACAATGGCCGTGAAAATTAAAGATTCAGTAGGCTTCACGAACCTAGTACCATCAGGGTCAGAAAAGAACAAGAATTGGCCAAGGGAAGTCTTATAGGAAAGTAAACACAGCACACCTGCTATTCATTTACCTGTAACCAACGGCAATATTAATGTTGATAAATAATACATTTTATCATAGTGCATTTATGAGCCCAGTAGAGTGAATACATAGCTGTCAGAAGAAGGTGAAGGAACTCTGCATGTCAGCAGCTAACTTGCATTTCATACATAACACGTTGAACAGGGCAGTTCCCGGCTGGCAAATACAGTACGTTTGAATACTATATATTTTCTCAAGAAGTACTTGTCCGATTTTCAAAATAATCACGGCGCTGAGTTCATAATATTTGTAAGTTCAAGTATAGAAATAGAAAACAGCATTATTTAAAAAAACTAAGTCAGTGCTGTTATTTCAACAGATATTAACACTCTGAAAAAGTATTGCAAATTCAATTGAGTCCCTTGGTAACATTACTGAAAGTGAAAACAGAAGGTTGATGTCTTGAATGATCCAAGAGTTATTTGAGGTGGACATCTTAGCTGAATAACCCTGTAGGCCTATATATAATTACCAGATATTATATCATAATCATCATCATCATCTGCAGTTTCCAGCTGTTGGCCGGGTCTGTTTACCAGATATAATAGAAGCTTAATTAATTAATTGATTAATTAATTTATTTATCTTCTTTCAAGTGGCAAAGTTAGGGCTTGTGGTCCTCTCTTTCACTTAACCACACCTACAGTACTTTTCTTCAGATATATTTAGTTAAAATTTGGTATAATTACATTATGCTAACACACATACACACATGCTATCACTCTCACTCACATTTATAAAGGAATTTCAAAATATTATACTGTACATTAACCAGTATGAAATAATATTGCTCAAACATACACGTCATGGTTGAGAAGTGATATTATGGATGCAGAAAACTTTTTCATGGAACTAGAGTGCTTATCGTAGAGACAGGATGGTGAATGGTAGGAGGGTGAGTACTCATTCCGGTGAGAGAAGAATTTGTAAGCTTTATAAAAAATAAAAGTGGGGGGGGGGGGTAAGGATGAGAAATATGAAATTTTAGGTGTAAAGCTCATCTGTAAAGATACACTTATGAAAATGGAAATTGCATCACCATGAAGGCATTGATCGTTTGTGTTGATTTTCGAGATATGGAACGATGCCATGTAGGTATGTAAACGATCAAAGTTTCAGACCCATTGGATTGTTTCTACAGGTCTCCCCACGTGATTGGTCGCGGAGGAATCAACTTCAGTATACGGACTCTGGTGTAGCGTAGTTGAGTTGCAGTCTGTGCAGTGAAGTGTTCCCCGTCAAACATGCCTCGACGACAGAGAAGAGCACGCTATCAACAACTGTCGCCGTTTGAGAGGGCTCGGATAATTTGGCTGTGTGAGGCTGGATTATTGCTAAGGACTGTCGCTGTACGTGTTGGCCGACAGGCATCTACGGTACAGCGTGTATGGCAGCAGTGGTCAAACGAAGGTACCCACACTCGTAGACTTGGTACAGGCCCAGCGCGGCAGACAACTGTGAGAGAGGATTGCCGCATCATTCGGATGGCCCGGATGGAACCCCATGCAACAGCAGCGCAAATTCGAGCAGCTGTGGCACCCTATGTTACACAACAAACAGTTGGTAATCGCCTGCTTGCAGCTGGCTTACGACCCCGTGTCCCTGCAGAAGGTGTTACATTGACCCTAGCGACGTGTAAGGCTGGCCTGGTGTCGAGAAAGATAGATGTGGGTCGACGAATGGCATAGGGTCGTCTTTAGTGATGAATCGCGCTTCTGTCTTGCCCGCAGTGATCGCCGGCATCATGTGCGCCGACGTACCAGGGAGAGGGGCTGCCCAGATATTATTGTCGAGAGGCACACAGGGCCAACACCAAGCATTATGGTTTGGGGAGCTATTGGCTTTAATGTGAAATCACAATTAGTGCTTGTTGAGGGCACTATGACTGCTCGACATTACATTGATAGGGTACTCAATCCAGTGGTTGTCCCTATGATGGCGAACATTGCTAATGGGATGTTTCAGCAGGACAGTGCCCGGGTTCACACTGCATGCATCTCCAGAGAAGCTCTCCACGACATCACAACCTTAGAATGGCCCGCCAGATCCCCGGACCTCAGTCCTATTGAGCATGTGTGGGACATGATGGGTTGACAACTGGCCAACCGTTCTCAGCCACCCACAACTCTGGAACAACTGACCTGTGCAGTGCAGCAAGCATGGGCCACAATTCCTCAGGAAGCGATTCAGGGCCTTACTGACTCCATGCCTCGACGAAATCATCAATGTATTGCAGCTCGTGGTGGGCACATCCTGTATTGATTGTTGTCCAAACTTGCGGTCAGAGGGCCTGAAAGTGTAATCATCGAATCACAACCAAACACTCGTCCTGCATGTTCAATTGCAGCAATGTAGCACCACTCCTTTTGGGTGTTGCAATTTCCATTTTCTTCAGTGTATTAAGCAACTTGATGTTTTTGAGCTGTACAGGTATGGAAAGGGTGGCGTTAACACAGAATTATTTGATTACAGTTATGTAGGGAATGACACCGAAAGGAACGCGATTGTAGCAGGTGATCTCAGTTTATCAAATGTTAACAGGGAAGGCAATGCAAGTCAACAGCCTATGGGATGGGTTTAAAGCAATTGTCGAGGAGTGTATAAACAGGTATGCACCTTTTAAGGGTAGTAAGGAATGGTAAAGATCCACTATATTATAACAGAAAAATAGAAAGATTAAGAAGTTGATGCAGTTTAGAAATAAATTAGGTAGGAATGGTTGTGGACAGTGTTGCCAACCTCTGAAAATTGAAAAACCATACGGAAATTCAAAATAAACCGTATTCTTTATCGTAAAGCCGTACAGTACTAATATTCACCCAAATACACTAAAATTCAGTAGAATGCATCCAATAATAGCAGGTATCAATAATATCAAATAAGAGTAAGTTACCAGTACTGAAGTGAAATGTATTACTAGGAGTAAGAAAATGCAACATATACACTTTGCCCTTTCTTCACGTGTTGGATGCGGATGCAGACACTTCCTATACTGTCTATACTTTCCCACAACTGCCTGTACTTGTGTTTCTTTCTGGGTGTCGAAGGAGCTGCTTTAGTTTTGGAACTGGAAGTTACCGGCATCTTTACTTATTTAATATTCAAAATAAACACCAAAGAAAATAATATATATTTAGTACACAGTAAGCTAAACAACAAGAAATTAAGCACTGCACTGTCATGCAAAAGAATTTGTAAGTACATCACAATACTATTCGTAAATTTGAGGAAATCATGTTATCCATAAGAGTTACAACTAGATGCTGCACTGTTACATGTTTGATGTTACACCACACTTCACACTGGTTAAAAAACGATTGATGGAGTTTGGTGTTGGCTGATTCAAGAGTGTGACTATAAACAAATATACGACTATGAGATCCACAGTTGATGAAGTTTGAAGGAGGGTAATGCCGGCCGCAGAGTGAGACAGAAAATCCCACGTGTCAGACTGTTCAGGTGATCCACAGTTGATGAAGTTTAAAGGAGGGTAATCCCGGCCGCAGAGTGAGACAGAAAAATCCCACGTGTCAGACTATTCAGGAGCTTCATTGGTTGATCTGAAACCAGCTGAAAGGTGAATCACAACATTCAGAGCTTGGGAGTTCCCTGCAGAAATGGAGGCCATGTCATACACATCTAGAAAATGAGGTATGTTCAAACAAGAGAGAAAAAAAATCATTTTGCATACAAAATCTGAACATTTCCAAAAGTAAGAAAATGTTCATTTAGAAATTTTGCACCGAGCTTGGTAGCTGCAGTCGCTTAAGTGCAGCCAGTATCCAGTATTCGGGAGATAGTGGTTTCGAACCCCACTGTCAGCAGTCCTGAAAATGGTTTTCCATGGTTTCCCATGGTTTCCCATTTGCACACCAGGCAAATGCTGGGGCTGTACCTTAATTTTGGCCACGGTCGCTTCCTTCCCACTCCCAGTCCTTTCCCATCCCTTACCGAGCTCAATAGCTGCAGTCACTTAAGTGCGGCCAGTATCCAGTATTCGGGAGATAGTAGGTTCGAACCCCACTGTCGCCAGCCCTGAAGATGGTTTTCTGTGGTTTCCCATTTTCACACTAGGCAAATGGTGGGGCTGTACCTTAATTAAGGCCACGGCCGCTTCCTTTCCACTCCTAGCCCTTCCCTGTCCCATCGTCGACATAAGACCTATCTGTGTTGGTGCGACGTAAAGCAAATAGCTTTCCCATCCCATCGTCGCCAAAAGACCTATCTGTGTCGGTGTGACCTAAAGCAGCTTGTAAAAAAAAAAGGAAAGAAATTTAGCAGAACCGTATATAGCATGTGCAGTTTGACATTCGACGTAAATGTACGGTTCAAACCGTACGATTGGCAACACTGGTTATGGAAGTAAGGAGAGATTGAAGGAACTTACTAGGAAATCAAATTTAACAAAAAAAAAAAGTCAGCTAAGGATAACATGATGATAAACATAATTTGCAGTCTAATGAATATTTGGGAAAAGTAACTTCTATCACTTTCTGTTACACTGATGGTGCTACTGGAGATGCTATCTTCAGCAACCCGTATTGGCACAATTCAAAATTTATATACAGATTACGAGGTTCTACAAATATCAATTAACCACACGTTTTCAAATTTCCAGAAAACTGTAGAAGTTTACAAATTAAACACAGGCAATCAACTATATTGAAGCTCTCTTAAGGAAAAACTGGCAATATTTCCTCAGCATCATCTTATTACCCAATTTGTGGGTTTCAACTGATAGCACTCATGTGACATTCATGATTATAGTGAATGCTAAAATTCTCGTAGATGTACTTTCCACAAATGAGATGAATTTGACATTCAGCAATATATTATTTTATCCAATGTGAATGTCATTAGAAGTAATTTTTATTTCAAGAATTTATGCCTGTTGTGACGTCACGAGACGCAAAATTTTACTTTTTAATTTTACTTTACGTCGCACCGACACAGATAGGTCTTATGGCGACGATGGGATAGGAAAGGGCTAGGAGTTGGAAGGAAGCGTCCGTGGCCTTAATTAAGGTACAACCCCAGCATTTACCTGGTATGAAAATGGGAAACCACTGAAAACCATCTTCGGGGCTGCCGACAAGTGGGATTCGAACCCACTATCTCCCGGATGCAAGCTCACAGCTGCGGGCCCTTAACTGCACGGCCAACTCACCCGGTAAATTTTACTTTTGTTTTTTTATGATGCATCAAACTTCATAACACAGCTCATGAGCTCATCACCCAAAATTTTAATGTATAAGTTTTGTCATTGTTTTTTTGTTGTATATATACAGAGTCTAATGCATTGTCAATTTTTAGCTATAAGTGGCTGAGGATTATCATTATATGATTGAAACTAGTCCCACAATATGATATATTTAAATAATCACACATAATAAATATGTATCTCACTTGCTGCCCTCAGCAGCAGAGCTAGATGTATGTGGAGTGTGTAGGTCCCTAGGTTGAAGTGTGACTTGTCTCCCTATAAAGTTCTAGGTTATTAATGTAAATTTGTGTCGTCTTATAGAGTTGCTGCTCATTCCAGGCTCACCACCACAGATTATGGGGTTATAGAGAAACTACAAAAGCTGATGGTGCCACCAAAATGAGGCACACTAGACAGGATGAGGAGTGAGGTGGCTTGCCATTGCTTTCCTCCCTGGGCCAGAAAATGCTATTGTAGCACAACTGACCTTATGAGTAACATCTTTCATAACACTCATACACACTAGTCATGCTCTGAACGTCTTTATTCAGCACCATTTATACCTCAGCAGCTTCCATACTGTCACAGCCATAGATGAGACTGGGACTTGGGTGGAAGCTACATTTTGCTCTGGCCTGTGCCAAGAGACTTACGCAAAATTACTGCATCCATTAAGAAATGACAATAGGCAGTGGTTTGAGAAACTAATATATTTTAGATGATCATGTTCGGCTGTACAGTCCCTTTAGAGACAGAATGAAAATGTTCTAGTAGCAGTGGTGGTGAACTCCGACTATCTCAGTTAGCTGTCCGCTGTTATATGTGATATCCACTAGACTGGTCAACCCAAGAATGGCCAAAATTTTAGGCAAACAACTTTCACACCAGTAGGAAAATACGAAGAGTAAAGAAATCTATCCTCTTTGAAAGAAATGAAACCATCAGTAATCATGACCAGTTGAAACACTGTGTATAATTTCATAGTTAAAAAAATGGGACGATTGTCGCCCCAGATAGGAACTTCCTGGGACTCTTGGGACTTGAGACATTTTACATAAATATAGTACTATCCCATAAAATTCAGGACATCTGGCAATCCTGACTACACTAAACCATCCTTGTAACTTGACTTGCAAGCAGTCCATATTACGGGTCAAAGAAATCTGACATTTTTGTGCTATTTTCAGGTTGACGGATGGATTGCTCGTACTTATCCAAGTCAAGCAACTAAAATAGGAAGCTTTCTGGATCCCATGGCTGATAAAGTTTTAGTTGCAATTTTATTCTTGACCTTAACTTACATGGATTTCATACCAGGTAAGACATCGCATCTATTTATGAAGTAACCAGTATAGTGTATGTTACAACAACCGTCCTCACTGCAGTCTATGCTAAATCTTGTACCATTAGGGAGATAAAAAGTCTAGTGGAATGCTTCCTACCTAGAATATACCAGTATTTAGTGACCACTTGAAATGTGATTTATATATCAGATTATCCAAACTCCTTACAGCAAAATGGTGTGGGAGTATTGTATTTCAACTCGATCTTAGGTCCATCAACTTCGTGGCTTATCTACACAATCCAAACTGACAACCAGCAACAGTTGCTAATCCAGCAGTGATAATGGATATAATATGAGTAATTTTGTTTCACCTTGGGTTTCTCTTGTTACCCTGCTCTCATGCATATTGATCTGATTATATTCTTCACAATGATATTTTGTTTCCCACATACGAGGTACAGAGACCAAGGTTTGAGTTTATATTGTGGAGTCTGCAGCTGTTTTTCTTCGACTCCATCTGATCTGGATTACAGCTTCCATCTCTCTTAGCATTAACATACATCTTTGATCATTTGTCATTGTGCAAAACTTGGAAGATGTCTGCAAGTATCATAAGAAAGATAAATGATTTTAATCATTATTGCTTCACTGTATTGCTTTACGCGTCATATATGAGGCAGTTTTGCGGTGCAGTGGCACGCCTAGTTAACATGTCGTAATCTATAAGTTTCATCTCCGTATTGATTATATTCACAAATCTGAAGTTTAGAAGCTTCCACCTAATCAATACATATATTTACACACTAATGTTTTACAGTACCGGTTTCGACCTTGAGAAGGTCATCTTTAGCTGACAATCACAACATGCAATTGAAACATCACAATAAGAATGTCACATGATATGGGCGAAAACATAGTCATTAGAACTGTTCCGGTTTAAATAATCGTCTACAATAACTGATATAATAATTAAATAGTTAAAACTTAACATTACCATATGTACATGAATGATGTATGTTAAAATACGTTTTTCTTAAATTATAAAGGTGTCATGTAGTATGGATAAAAAAACGTTATCAATTTGCAAATGTTTTTCGTCTTATCTTCGTCTACGTTAATCGGTATGAGAATTAAAACTTTGCAATACTATTATGTGCACAGGTGATATATGTTGAATGTACAATGTTCTTGAATTATAAAGTGTCCACTGTTCCACATTAAAACATATGGCTAGATGAATAAAACATTTTGAAGTACAGATTAATTCTTGTGTCGTGCTGTATATGCGACTATGTTATGATATATGATCAGCCGCGTTCGTCTACTGGTGAGTTTCTTGAAGTAATATGAACACTTATGTTGAAATCAGGTAGTTGTCCAATGTTCAGTGCGGGACTTCGTCGAAATATACACAAAGCTTATAGTTTATGCTAGGACTGGATTGACCATAAAATGCGGTGATATAAATGTAGAATAAGAAGTTGTTTTGGCGACGTGCTTCCTTTAGTTTAATGTTATTTGATTTTTGTCAAATGTCAATATGTATTATAATACTTGATTTCAACATATCTTGTGTTTTTTGGTTAGCGTGAAAGCTTCTTTCTTCACTTTGTGTTGTAGGACATATTTTTATATCTGTAAATAGAAATAAAGTGTAAGAAATGTTGCGTCTGCCAATTTTGTTATGAAGTTGGAATGGATGTGCGTGTACTTACTGTAGATGTTGACACTTGATGTGTGTTATTCGGCAGCACGTCGAGCACTGTTCCGTGTTTGTCTGAAGTTGCTGCTTGTGGCTGTGGAGGGGAAGTTCGGAGGGGTAGGAGGAGCGGCTGTTGGGGAAGTGGGACTGGAGTGAGGGTTGTCTTCTGGCGGTTCTTTTATGTGTATCGGGTCTTGCTTTTTGATTCTTTTTACGTAATTGTTTTTTTAGGAAGGGGATGGCTGCATCGAAAGGAATGTTACTTTGTCCGTAATTTCATTTAAATTGAAGTTTGGGTTGGTGTAATTATCTAGGTTGATATAAAATTCTTCCATTATATTGAGTAAGGGGCTCTTGGGATTAGTGCTTAGAATTTGCATATCATTTTCAATGTTTGTAAATTTATGTTGGAAGTCTTCAGTGTGTTGGCCTATGGCTGAGAAATGACTGTGTTTCATTGCATTGATATGTTCATTGTAACGTATCTGTAAGTTCCTCCCAGTACGTCCGATATAACTGGCTTCACAGTTGTTGCACTTCATACGATGTACTCCTGAGTGACTGTATTTATTATTATTATTATTATTATTATTATTATTATTATTATTATTATTATTATTATTATTATTATTATTATTATTATTATTATTATTATTATTATTATTATTGATGGATTTGGAGTTGTGTAGGATATTGGCGTTGTTATATGTGCTTCTGTAGGCTATTTTTAGATTTCGTTTCTTGAAAATGTTCGTTGTAGGATATATGTGGGTGTTGTTGAAAGTGAATATTACGTAGTCTTTCTTAGTTTTGTCAGTTCTGATCAGTTTTGATTTGGGTTGATGTTTGTGGGTTACTGTAGTCATGTCCCAGTTAGTGAACCATGGGCAACTGCTGAGTGGCCTAGTAAGTGGTCCTGAGAGTCGGGATACCAGTTGCTATGGAATGGGAGTGGGCATCTCGGACATATTCTGAGTCCTGGCCCTCCTTGTGCTCAGGCGGCTAGGACTATACAATCCACCGGTGGTCCATAACCCGTTAGAGGAGAGATCCTCACTTGGACTATGTGCAAGTAGGGTAGCATCCTGCTTCATGAATCGACCGAGCTCAGAACATTTTAAGCAAGCCTCGGACCTATGGGAGTAACGGAGTCCCACTCCCATTTGACAGGCGAGGGACTCCTTGGAAACAACTTGGCGAACGAAATGGAATTCGATGGGGAGTTATCAATATTAATGGGGCTTATGGAAGAAAGAAAGTAGAACTGGCTGAGTCAGCAAAGAGGATGCATCTGGATGTGCTAGGAGTAAGTGATATTCGGGTAAGGGGTGATAACGAGGAAGAGATAGGAGATTATAAAGTGTAGTTGACGGGTGTTAGAAAGGGAAGGGCAGAGTCTGGGGTAGGGCTCTTTATCAAGAATACCATTGCACGGAACATAGTTTCTGTTAGGCACGTAAACGAGCGAATGATGTGGGTAGATTTGTCAGTTGGAGGAATTAGGACAAGAATTGTGTCCGTGTATTCACCATGTGAGGGTGCAGATGAGGATGAAGTTGACAAGTTTTATGAAGCATTGAGTGACATCGTGGTCAGGGTCAACAGCAAGGATAGAATAGTGCTAATGGGCGATTTCAATGCGAGAGTTGGGAATAGAACTGAAGGATACGAAAGGGTGATTGGTAAATGTGGGGAAGATATGGAAGCTAATGGGAATGGGAAGCGTTTGCTGGACTTCTGTGGTAGTATGGGTTTAGCTGTTACGAATACATTCTTCAAGCATAAGGCTATTCACTGCTACACATGGGAGGCTAGGGGTACCAGATCCATAATAGACTATATCTTAACAGACTTCGAATTCAGGAAATCTGTTAGGAATGTACAAGTTTTCCGGGGATTTTTCGATGATACAGACCACTATCTGATCTGTAGTGAACTACTGTAAGTATCTCTACGCCTAAGGTAGAGAAAGTGAAATCTGCCTGCATACGAATAAGGGTAGAAAATCTCCAGGACGAGGAAATTAGACAGAAGTACATGGATATGATTAGTGAGAAGTTTCGAACAGTAGACAGTAAGCAGGTTCAGGATATAGAAAGTGAATGGGTGGCATACAGGGATGCTGTAGTAGAAACAGCAAGGGAATGCCTAGGAACAACTGTGTGTAAAGATGGGAAAAGGCGAACATCTTGGTGGAATTATGAAGTGAGAGCAGTTTGTAAACTTAAAAAGAAGGCTTATCAGAAATGGCTCCAAACAAGGGCCGAAGCAGACAGGGAGTTGTACGTAGATGAAAGAAACAGAGCGAAACAAATAGTTGTTGAATCCAAAGAGAAGTCATGGGAAGATTTTGGTAACAACCTGGAAAGGCTAGGTCAAGCAGTAGGGAAACCTTTCTGGACAGTAATAAAGAATCTTAGGAAGGGAGGGAAAAAGGAAATGAACAGTGTTTTGAGTAAGTCAGGTGAACTCAAAATAGGCAAAGTATTCACTGGCATCTTGGAAGGGAGGGTGCGATCAGTCGTTGAGAGGAAGCTGGATGAAAACCAGTGTGGTTTCAGACCACAGAGAGGCTGTCAGGATCAGATTTTCAGTATGCGCCAGGTAATTGAAAAATGCTACGAGAGGAATAGGCAGTTGTGTTTATGTTTCGTAGATCTAGAGAAAGCATATGACAGGGTACCGAGGGAAAAGATGTTTGCCATACTGGGGGACTATGGAATTAAAGGCAGATTATTAAAAGCAATCAAAGGCATTTATGTTGACAATTGGGCTTCAGTGAGAATTGATGGTAGAATGAGTTCTTGGTTCAGGGTACTTACAGGGGTTAGACAAAGCTGTAATCTTTCACCTTTGCTGTTTGTAGTTTACATGGATCATCTGCTGAAAGGTATAAAATGGCAGGGAGGGATTCAGTTAGGTGGAAATGGAGTAAGCAGTCTGGCCTATGCTGATGACTTGGTCTTAATGGCAGATTGTGCCGAAAGCCTGCAGTCTAATATCTTGGAACTTGAAAATAGGTGCAATGAGTATGGTATGAAAATTAGCCTCTCGAAGACTAAACTGATGTCAGTAGGTAAGAAATTCAACAGAATTGAATGTCAGATTGGTGATACAAAGCTAGAACAGGTCGATAATTTCAAGTATTTAGGTTGTGTATTCTCCCAGGATGGTAATATAGTAGGTGAGATTGAATCAAGGTGTCGTAAAGCTAATGCAGTGAGCTCGCAGCTGCGATCAACAGTATTCTGTAAGAAGGAAGTTAGCTACCAGACAAAACTATCTTTACATCGGTCTTTGCTTTATGGGAGCGAAAGCTGGGTGGACTCAGGATATCTTATTCATAAGTTAGAAGTAACAGACATGAAAGTAGCAAGAATGATTGCTGGTACAAACAGGTGGGAACAATGGCAGGAGGGTACTCGGAATGAGGAGATAAAGGCTAATTTAGGAATGAACTCGATGGATGAAGCTGTACGCATAAACTGGCTTCGGTGGTGGGGTCATGTGAGGCGAATGGAGGAGGATAGGTTAGCTAGGAAAATAGTGGACTCTGCTGTGGAGGGTGAGAGAAGTAGAGGTAGACCAAGACGACGATGGTTAGACTTGGTTTCTAACGATTTAAAGATAAGAGGTATAGAACTAAATGAGGCCACAACACTAGTTGCAAATCGAGGATTGTGGCGACGTTTAGTAAATTCACAGAGGCTTGTAGACTGAACGCTGAAAGGCATAACAGTCTATAATGATAATGTAATGTATATGATTTTGTTGATCATTTCTTTTTTGTATCCGTTTTGTCTGGCTATTTCGTGAATCAGGTTAAGTTCTTTGTTTAGTTCTTCTTGTTCTTCCTTAAAAAATACAACAACAAACATAGAAACACCAACCAAACTCGTAATACTCAGAAAAAGACGAATAAAATCTGGCTGAAAGAAGAAATAAAATTCTTATATAGGAAAAAAAAAAAACACCTTAACGTACAACTTTATGAAACACATCTGAAAGCTTCCCACGACCTATCAGACAGTTACTGGGACAATTTTCAACAAATAAGTAATGAAAAATTAACAAATATAGCCATACGAAAACAGAACACATTAAATAAGAAATTAAATGCATTGAAACAATCACAAAGTCAGAATACACAGATTAATGTCCCTAACAGCAACTACCCTATTAGACCTAATAACAGCAACCAACACACATTCCATCCACCAATGAAAAATCTAACAGATACGACCTTCGAAGAAACAGAATCCATTATACTGAGTAAGGCACCCAATCATAATTGGGGAAACACTTCAGCCTTCCAGAATATCACCACAATCATTACGGAAACCGAGAATGCCATAAATAAAATTCCTTATGAACAGCGTGATGAAGTTAGATACAAAATTAGGAAAAGATTATCACAGTGCATCAACAGAATCAGTAATGATAATAACAACAGAGGTACCAGGAACAACATACAAATCAAAAAACTCAAAAACAAAATTAAAGAGAACAATTTACTAATAACTAAAGCAGATAAAGGCAATACTACTGTCATCATGTACAAAAACGAATACATAGCCAAAACCAAACTTTGCTTTCTAGATAACACCTTTCAAATCAAAAATAAAGACCCAACTAACAGTATCCAAAGAAATCTTAAAACATTACTTAAAAATACTCATTTTCTTCTAAATGAACAAGAAACTGCAAAACTCATCGCAATGAACCCCAGATTACCGACCGCTAAAGCCTACCCGAAAATTCACAAAGACAACGTCCCAATGAGACCTATAATAAACTACAGACCGAGTCCAACTTACAAACTGTCACAATTCATCCAAACATTCCTTAAAAAACACTATGTATTTTTAGCCAAAAATACAGTACGAAATTCAATAGACTTCTGTAATATCACAGAAGAAATAAAAATCAAACAACACCCTAGATTAGCATCATATGATATAATAAACATGTACCCAAACATACCCACACAAAAAAACATAAAAATAATAGAATCTAATCTTAAAAACTACAGCAAACTCAGTATCCTTGAAATAAAAGAGTTTATGAAATTACTCCATTTCGCTATCAATAATAATTACTTCAGGTTTTATGATACCATATATCAACAACAAGGCTTACCAATGGGATCCCCAACATCAGGCATACTAGCCGAAATCTACATAGATTACTTAGAACACCAACAAATTAACAAAATAGACAATATCTTTTTCTGGTGTAGATTTGTAGATGATATCTTTGTCGTAATAGACAGTAGATATACTAATGAAACCAAAATATTAGAACAATTAAATGAAATAGATCTGCACATAAAATTTACCATGGAAACAGAAAACAGCCAGACTGTAAATTACCTAGACATATCTATAACCAGGCACGAAAGTCGTTTATCATATAAAATATACAGAAAGCCCACACATACGTCCAACACAATAAAAATAGACTACATCCACCCTAACGCACACAAGAAAGCAGCATACCATAGTATGATATATAGAGCCTTTAATATTCTACTAACACAAGAAGAACTAAACAAAGAACTTAACCTGATTCACGAAATAGCCAGACAAAATGGATACAAAAAAGAAATGATCAACAAAATCATATACAAAATAAAAAAAATCAACCCAAATCAAACTGATCAGAACTGACAAAACTAAGAAAGACTACGTACTATTCACTTTCAATAACACCCACATATATCCTATAACAAACATTTTCAAGAAACAAAATCTAAAAATAGCCTACAGAACTACATATAACAACGCCAATATCCTACACAACTCCAAATCCATCAATAATAATAATAATAATAATAATAATAAATACAGTCACTCAGGAGTATATCGTATGAAATGCAACAACTGTGAAGCCAGTTATATCGGACGTACTGTGAGGAACTTTCAGATACGTTACAATGAACATATCAACGCAATAAAACACAGTCATTTCTCAGCCATAGGCCAACACATTGAAGACTTCAAACATAAATTTACAAACATTGAAAATGATATGCAAATTCTAAGCACTTGATGTGAAAGAACATGTAATCACCTTTTATAAGGTTTTATTAAACTTAAGACGACCAACTGGTGCATAAACAAATTCAGTGGCAACAGTAACATCCGACTAGAAAGTGTCAGAGAAAATATACAAATAAGGCAACTTTAAAGCTGGATTAAGACATGTCAAAGAGATCACACAAATAAATTATATCATTCACCCCCACCTAGGTAATAGTCCTTAAGGTGGGCGGGACAGCGACGGATTCTTGTGCTCCGTCTCGGTAGCTGGTCAGGAGTGGGAGACGCGGTTGGACCCCTTTCTTCTAACCTTAATGATTCAGGAGATTCTGTCTCGCATGGCATGGAGCTGGATCTGAAGATCCAGATGAGGAGGCAGGAGTGTGGTAATGTTCTGGGCTTCCATGGGAACGTTGTCCATCTATTACTCCTCCGGCATCTTCTTCTCCCCTTTCTTCAGAAATGTCTATTGAAGAAAGTAATGGTGCCAGGTCTCTAGTCGAAACAGTAGTTTCCCTTCCATCTTGGTGTTGTATATGAGCATACTCGGGATTTGCTTCAAGGAGAGTAACTTCTTCCATGAGTGGTCCGTACTTAGATTGCCTGACATGCTTCCTTAGGAGTATTGGACCTGGAGTCAGAAGCCACGAGGGGATTGAGTGTCCATAACTGGATTTTCTCTGGTGCTTAAACATCCGCTCGTGGGGAGTTTCATTGGTAGTAGTACACAGCAGTGATCTGACGGCATGGAGGGCATCATGTACAACTTCTTCCCACTGTTGGATATGCATTCCCCTTGATTTCAAAGCTAGTTCTATAGTTTTCCACTCAACTCCAACATATTTTTCTGCTTGGCCATTGCCTCTTGGATTGTATGGAGTCGTTCTGCTTGTCGCCACACCAACAGCTGTGAAGAATGTCTTCAATTCCTGGGACATGAATGCTGAGCCTCGATCGGAATGAACATATGAAGGCAATCCAAATATGGAGAAAAGTTGCTTAAGTTTAGAAATGACAGTGGACGAGGTGACATCTGGGCAAGGAAAGGCGAAGGGGAATCTGGAATATTCATCAACTAATATGAGGAGATAACGGTTTCTAGATTTGGATGGTAGAGGTCCCTTAAAGTCCATGTTGATGCACTCAAAGGGACGGGTAGCTTTGACGAGATTACCTTCATGCCTGATGAATCTAGGTTTCAATTCAGCACAAATTTTACAAGCTGATATGACCTTTACATCTTCTAGCGAATAAGGCAAGTTCTTCGACTTAATAAAGTGATTAAGCAGTGTTATACCAGGGTGACATAAAGCTTCATGGAGGATTTTCAGTTTAGGTCCGCAACACTCAATAGCCAAACAAACTCTGGAGAAGGCATCTGCAGCTTCGTTATGTTGTCCTGGTCTGTAAACTATTTCATAATTAAAACACGAGAGTTCAAGTCTCCAGCGCAATATCTTCTCATTCTTCACCTTACCAAGATGTCTAGTATCAAACATAAAGGCTACTGACTTCTGGTCAGTGATGAGTCGAAAATGTCTCCCTAGCAGGTAATGTCTCCATTTTTTCACGGATTCAATGATAGCCTGCGCTTCTTTCTCCACGGATGAATGTCGTTGTTCAGATCGGTTTAGTGTGCGAGAGAAGAACGCAATGGGGCATCCATTTTGTGTTGGTGTTGCTCCAATGGTGTGTTCTGAAGCATCAGTCTCTACAGTGAACATAGCTTTATCATCTATAGCTGATACTAGTGCATTTTTCACATCATCTTTCAGCGCTTTGAATGCTTCAATAGCTTTGTCACTTAATGGAAAACTACCACTTGAAAGGTTATGTACTTTCTGGGAGAATCTTGGGATGAAGTTGGTGAAATGAGCGAACATGCCCATCGCTCTTCAAAGAGAAGCAGTGTCAGTTGGTAATGGGAGCTCTTGTAAAGGTGTCAATCGGTCGGGATCTGGGCGAATTTCATGATTCGAGATGATATAACCCAGTAGCTTTATTGTTTTGACCGAATAAACGCTCTTCTTCTCGTTGATCGTGAATTCATACTTTTGCACGGCTTTCGGGAACTTCTTCAAATTGAAGTCGTGTTCTTCCTTGGTCTTGCCACCCACAATGATATCGTCTAGGTAAGCAGTAACCCCATTAAGTCTTTCATTTTTGATGATCGTATCTATTGTTCTTTGGAAACATGGTACCCCATTTGTGGGGCCAAATGGAATCCATTTGTACTGCCAAAGTTTACTGCATGCCTCGAATGCTGTGTAAGGGCGATCCTCCTCACAGATGGGGATCTGGTGATAGGCGTTTTTCAAATCAGCTGAACTGAACACTTCATAATTTGCTACCTTGTTGACTATATCCTCGATACGTGGGAGTGGGTAAGCATCTAGCTCGGTATACTGATTTATTGTTCGTGAATAGTCAACTACCATACGGCGTTTGTGGTTTTCTGATTGGGTAACAAGAACCTGAGCACGCCATGGAGAAAAGCTTTCTTCTATAACATCCTCATTCAAAAGTCGCTGAACTTCTTGTTCAATGAATTTGGTATCAGTTGCTGTTTGGCGTCGAGACTTTATGGTGATTGGCTTGCAACCTGGAGGTATATTTCGGAAAAGTCGAACAGGTTCGACCTTCGTGACTGTTAATCCGCAGATACTCAGAGGTTCTCTGTGACCCTCAAACTTAATCTCTACAGATGAATGACGGCCAAGTATATCATGTCCTAAAATGACGTCAGAGCAAAGGTCTGCCAGAATGTTAAGTTCAACATCTTTGTAAATGTGGTCTTCAATTTTTATATCTACAGAACAGGCTCCTTTCACTAGAGAGCTAAGCGACGTTGAAGCCATAGTAACAGTGAGGCCGCTAGCAGAAATAGGTACTTTGAGCTTTTGGACCAGCTTCTCGGAAATAAAACTTGTTGAACTGCCCGTATCAACTAGAGCGTTGGTCTTCATTCCATTCAAACGGATGGGTATTATAGCTTTAGATAAACAACCCAGTGGAGAAATAGAAGCTAAAAGTATGGTATGACAATGGCAAGATTTGTTGGAGCTTGAAGATTTTGAGCTCTTACACACCTTTGCGTAGTGGCCGATTTTTGAGCAGGCACGGCAAATGGCCTCCCTTGCTGGACAAGAGTTTCTGTTGTGATTACTAAGTCCACAGAAGTAGCATTTCTTTGTTGTTGCGGCGACAACCTCACCTGATATTTCACTACCCGCCGAGCTACATTCACGTCTTTCACCAATTGAGTGAGATGAACTAGAGAAACGATGCTCCTGGACAGTATTGACTAAAGCAGGTCCTTGGTACTGAATAGATTGTTCCAGTGCCGACTCTAAAGCCTTTGCTTTCATCGAAGCCTCCTTGAGAGTGAGATTAGGATTCTCCAATAACCTCTGACGAATGCTTGAGTCGAGAAGGCCGGCAATGAAAACATCGCAAATACAATCGCCTCTGTTCACTTCTACCGTCACAGCTTTAAAATTGCAATCCTTGCTCAGAAGCTTTAAAGACTTTATATATATCGATACAATTTCGCCAGATAGCTGCTTCCTAGTTGCCAATTTGTGTCGGGCAAATATCTCGTTCATGGGCTTGGAAAAAATAATAACCAGGATACTAATGGCGTCATTGTAAGTTTTGGCTTTATTGATATATTCGTAAACGGTAGGTGAAACATGGTTGATCAATATGCGTAATTTGTCAGCGTCACTTACTTGATACGCCAAAATGAAGTTCTTGAACGTGCTGTACCAATGTTTCCATTCTTGTTGAGCGTTACTGGATTCTGGGTCAATGCTTAAACGTTCCGGATGAAGTAATTTTTCCATTATCTTGCTTTCTTCTTAAGTTTAATAAATTGATGTGAAAGAACATGTAATCACCTTTTATAAGGTTTTATTAAACTTGAGACGACCAACTGGTGCATAAACAAATTCAGTGGCAACAGTAACATCTGACTAGAAAGTGTCAGAGAAAATATACAAATAAGGCAACTTTAAAGCTGGATTAAGACATGTCAAAGAGATCACACAAATAAATTATATCAGCACTAACCCCAGGAGCCCCTTACTCAATATAATGGAAGAATTTTATACCAACCTAGATCAATACACCAACCCAAACTTCAATTTAAATGAAATTACGGACAAAGTTAACATTCTTTTCGATGCAGCCATCCCCTTCCTAAAAAACAATTACCTAAAAAGAATCAAAGAGCAAGACCCGATACACATAAAAGAACCACCAGAAGACAACCCCCACTCCAGTCCCACTTCCCCAACAGCCGCTCCTCCTACCCCTCCGAACTTCCCCTCCGCAGCCACAAGCAGCAACTTCAGACAAACACGGAACAGTGCTCGACGTGTTGCCGAATAACACACATCAAGTGTCAACATCTACAGTAAGTACACGCACATCCATTCCAACTTCATAACAAAATTGGCAGACGCAACATTTCTTACACTTTATTTCTATTTACAGATATAAAAATATGTCCTACAACACAAAGTGAAGAAAGAAGCTTTCACGCTAACCAAAAAACACAAGATATGTTGAAATCAAGTATTATAATACATATTGACATTTGACAAAAATCAAATAACATTAAACTAAAGGAAGCACGTCGTCAAAACAACTTCTTATTCTACATTTATATACCGCATTTTATGGTCAATCCAGTCCTAGCATAAACTATAAGCTTTGTGTATATTTCGACGAAGTCCCGCACTGAACATTGGACAACTACCTGATTTCAACATAAGTGTTCATATTACTTCAAGAAACTCACCAGTAGACGAACGCGGCTGATCATATATCATAACATAGTTGCATATACAGCACGACGCAAGAATTAATCTGTACTTCAAAATGTTTTATTCATCTAGCCATAAGTTTTAATGTGGAACAGTGGACACTTTATAATTCAAGAACATTGTACATTCAACATATATCACCTGTGGACATAATAGTATTGCAAAGTTTTAATTCTCATACCGATTAACGTAGATGAAGATAAGACAAAAAACATTTGCAAATTGATAACGTTTTTTATCCATACTACATAACACCTTTATAATTTAAGAAAAACGTATTTTAACATACATCATTCATGTACATATGGTAATGTTAAGTTTTAACTATTTTAATTATTATATCAGTTATTGTAGACGATTATTTAAACCGGAACAGTTCTAATGACTATTATTTCACCCATATCATGTGACATTCTTATTGTGATGTTTCAATTGCATGTTGTGATTGTCAGCTGAAGACGACCTTCTCGAAACTTCTAAACTTCAGATTAGTTAACATGTCATCGTTGCTCGCCAAGTTGTACGTCACAAAACACATGACTATGAATGTTCACCTACCACTTCAAACTTGTTTGCCTATTTTTGAACGAAACAAAAAGCCTTGCAAAAGACCAATGGCGGTGGAGAGATATTGCCACCCTTTGTGCATGACAGCACGGGAGGAACTGAGACTGTGATGTCGTGTGGCCTCTGGAGAAACGTGGTGCAGGTCTTTGTAGTTGATGCCTATAGGTGACCTGCACATCTGGATGTATGATGATGATGTAAGGAGAGTGTGAAACCCTATGTTGGCAAATAGCACCAAGGAGTCTGCTCCAAGATATAAAGCCCCCATCCGATGGATGATTCACCATCAACACCATTGTATGCTCTCACTCCAACCGAGCGAGTTGGCCGTACGGTTTAGGGTCCTACACACAGCTGTGAGCTTGCATTCAGGAGATAGTGGGTTTGAATCCCACCGTCGGCAGCCCCGAAGGTGGTTTTCTGTGGTGTCCCGTTTTCAAACCTGCCAAATGCTGGGACTGTACCTTAATTAAGGACACAGCTGCTACCTTCCAATCCTAGCCCTTTTCCATATTTCCATTGCTAAACACCTTTGATGTGTTAGTGCGACATTAAATAAGTAACATATCAGATGTAAGGCTTTTCAGGCGTTTGCTCTATTAACCAGCGTTTCGTCTTAGGTCTGACACTAGACTCGTCAGAGTGGGATGTGTCAGACCCTACCCACTGATGCTAGGTGTATGCAGGTGAGCTTATCAGAAGCCTATATAAGAGGCACAGTCTAATAACTGCATACGGGAGATAAATCTCCACAGTGGAATTATTGCCCGCCTAGCAATTCCGAATGGAAAATTCTAAATTCCCATGGAGGGAATTAGGGAATTTAGAATTTTCCATTAAATTAGTAAAAAAATCTCTCACTCCATATAGACACTGTAGAGAGGTTTGGTATTGAACCCAGGCTTCTGGCATACAATCTAATGGTTAGAAATTGTATATCACCAGCTCTCCTACATGCCAGCCAACATCTTGATTGTGAAAATGTTTTCCACCAACAGGACTCGAACCACCTAACCATGATGTCAGGTCATACAGACTTGATACCTTAACGTTCATGGCCACCAGGCAAACAAAGGAGTCTGAGAGTCTGTATGTTAAGTCATCAGCCCAGAGGCTAGTTGGATCCTCAAATAGCATCACTAAAGGTTTTTTAGTTGTAGGGAACCCACAAGAACCAAAGGTGGTGCCAAAATGAGGCATGCTAGGCAAAATGAGGAGTGAAGTAGTTTGCTATTGCTTTCCTCACTGAGCCATAAAGTGTTATTGCAGCATGACTGACCCTATGAGCAACACCTTTCATAACACTCAGACACACTAGTCATGCTCCGAATGTCATTACTCAGCATCACCCACACCTCAGCACTTTCATATTGTCACAGCTATGGATGAGACTGAGGCTGTAGCGGAAGCTACATTTTGTTTTGGCCTGTGTCAAGTGACAGATGCAGAGGTACTGCATCCATCGAGAAATGGCAATGGCCGGGAGATTGAGAGTAGAGGAAGTAAAATTTAATTGTAGAAGATATGATACTGACAGTTGTTCATCATCATCAGTTCCCCTTTTCCAGCTGACACCGAGTGGGGACAAATATGATTCCTCTCCAATTCATCCTGTTCTCCACCATTCCTCATCCAACAGTGTGTTCCAGACCAGGCTCCGTTGTCATTTGCTGCTCTTCACAGAGTCCATCTCTCGTAATCTTGGTCTCCCTCGTCCTCTCTTCCCTGTCATCTGTCTTTCCCTTGCTTGTCTTGGCAGTTAGTCTCCTTTCATCTGCTTGACAAGTCCAAACCACCTCAACCTGTTATGTTCCAGTTTTTAGTTTTTGCACATTTAGCTCTTTTTATGTCTACATTTCTGTCCCTCCTTGTCTTCTGTACCAAACTTCTCAGGAATTCATTTCAGCTGCCTGTACTCTACTCTCATCTCTGAATCAACAATTGTTATAGCTGATATTACTGGTAAATTACAAACTATTCACTGCTTATGTGACTTGTAGTATATTAAAGGAGCAGGATAACTGATGATTAAGTTTTGTTTTCACATATTTCAAATACCAAACATCTTCATAAGATCATCAGTAAAAGCAGTAGGTCAGGAGTGTTTAGTTCATAAATATAACTTCACCATTTGCAAGTCTTTAAGTTTAAGTTGATACTTTCACATCTCAAAATGGTAAAACTCGCTTCTCTGTGCAGCAGCAAAAATAACGTTATTTCAAAACATGAATTATATGAATGTTAGCACATATTATTGTAGGAGAGTGATGTGGCCAAGGGGCCCACTGACTCAGCCCTAGAAACATATTTACTTTTTTAATCAAATATCATATGAAAAAAATAAGGAATGAGAAAATCCGGGAAGAAATTGGAATGGAAAAAAATGAATGATAGAATAGAGAAGAGCCGACTAAGATGGTTTGGGCACATAAAGCAAATGAGTGATGAATTTTATTACATGTGATAAATATTATTTTTGATCCATATTGATGATATTTGATTGAAATAATAACAATAAGTTAATTTATTAATTTGACCACCTAAGCAATACAATAAATCTTGTCTTTGTTGAATTACATAGACACGTTAATTAAAATGGTTCATGTTTCGCCTTACATACAGGCATCATCAGCCGTGGGTCTAACCTTGAAATAAAATAGTAGTCTTCCAATGTCAATATGCAAATACTTTCACCAATTGTCAGCTTCTCACTCATAGCAATATCTTTTAAACCAACATTGTACGAGTCTTTACCGTATGTAAATATTTTTTTTCTCTCAAGTCTCTTCAAGGTTTTTATAAATTAGTTTTATTTTATTTATATGTAAATCAGGTGCCTGATTGTATTTCAAGGTTAGACCCATGGCTGATGATGCCTGTATGTAAGGCAAAACATGTACCATTTTAATTAACATGTCTATGTAATTCAACAAAGACAAGATTTATTGTATTGATTAGGTGGTCAAATTAATAAATTAACTGAGTGTTGAATGCCAAAAAAAAAGTGATGGAAATCCAAATGCAAGGAAGGAGAGGCCGTGGACAACCACAATTGAGATGGAAGGACACAATGCAACACAGTATTATAGAAAGAAACCTGGACTGGGACACAGTGTTGGAGGAGGAGTGGTGGAAAGACCAAAGAAAGTGGAGAGGAACCACATTTGCCCCTACCCAGCTACAGCTAGATAAAGGGAAATGATGATGATGATGATGATGATGATCATATGACATTTTCCATTATCACTGTCAACAACTTCTGTCATTGGCTGAAGTTTTTCAAATGTGGTATCAGTTGCAGATTTCATTACCAAACCGAATGGTGTATGTTTAGTCCTAAGCCCAAAGGCTGGTTGGGTCCCAAACAGCTCCATCAGCTGTTGTAGATAACCTAGGTGTCGCTGAGGAGTGAGGTAGCTTCTGGCTGCTTTCCTCACTGAAATGCACATACAAACTGACCCTATGAATGACACCTTCATACCATTCAAAACAGGGACTGGCTGCATAATGTTAGTAGTAATAGTCATAAGTAGAGCCCAGATGTTTAGGCAGTAATAAGTTAGAATGCGAACTAATTTGGCTAGGAGGAAGTGTCTTCTAGCTCACTGTTCCATAAAGTTCTAATAGGCTGTACCCCTAATCTTCATGCAGATATCATAGCACAACTGTTGTGCGGGTTAGAGTATATTTGTTACTGGTACTTTCTTTATTAAGTTTGCATTCTAACTTATTAATGCCTATAGTTGGGCCCATGAGAGTTGAAGTCTGACATTTGAGCGGAGAAAGCAGTAACTACGAAGTATGCTGAGTTGTCATAGTTACCTCAGTCTGCGGCATATCGCCCTTTCATACAGGCTGAATATTTAATCAACTATGTTGGCCTAATGCACTTCAATAAACTTTGACCCGTTCCTAAGCTCTTGCTAATAATTCCGGCATTTATGACAAAACGCGTCATTGCCGATAAATATGAAATTTATTACGTGCAATATGAAATGTATTACTTGCGATAAATATGAGATTTCATATTCACTAAACTTACAGTAACCTCAGCAAATGCACGTGTTAAATAGAGAATAGAACTGTACAACTAGCCACTGATTAACTTACAAAACAATAAACTAACAACAAAAATAATATTCAGGAAACAAACACTTAAATTATTACATAAAGCATCAACAACTAACACAGCTAACACAGTCTATTCCGAATAATACCACAAAAGCGACTGAGAGCAAGCCAACCCATGTGGCGATAGCATCCTTAAATGTGGCATCTCTGTTATCGTTGCCATAGCAACAGACTATTTTTAAGCAGCGTTAGTTAACTTTTTCTTGCTGGTGGTGCTAAACATCAGACTTTAACTCTTGTGGGCCTTAGTATAAATATCCGGTCTACTCATAAGGTACCTCAGTCAAAGCCAAGGATGAGATGGAGACAGGTCATTGAAAGTAATGAATTTATACTAGCCCATACCAGCAGGGCCACACTTAAGATTTATAATGCCCTGGGTATACTTTCAAATGGGGCCTGCACCCCCTCTCACTTGTGCAGATGACGTCACACTGAAAGTAAGATCCAGCCTTTCCTTCAGTCACTCAGAATACTGATGATAATGTTCACTATTTAAGAGAGAGTGTTTTCGGTGGAAGGTACTTTAACTTACTGGTATTAGATCTGATGAAGAGGAAGGTGATGAACCGACAGACAGGCATACGGTGGTGGAAGGTACTTTAACTTACTGGTATTAGATCTGATGAAGAGGAAGGTGATGAACCGACAGACAGGCATACAGTGGGGACTGATAGACAGGCTAGAGAACGTAGACTTTGAGGATGACGTATGCTTGCTATCTAATAGTGTTAAAGACATGGCAGCCAAGCTGAATGATTTGAAAGTCAAAGCAGCAGAGGTGGACTGAAGATTAATGCAAAGAAGATTAAGAAGGTGTGATTTAAGAACTGCAACAGAGCACAATTGTTTCTAGACAACCAAGAGATGGAACAAGTCGAACAGTTCTGCTACCTGGGGAGTGTTTCCATCACGCATGGGGGAACCCTGGAGGATATAGAAATAGAATCAACAAGGCTAAAGGTGCATTTGCAATGCTAAGGCCGATCTGGAGATCTAGAGAGCTGAACACTAACACTAAATTGCGCACTGTTAATGCAACGGTCAAGGGTGTTCTGCGAAATCTGGAAGACATATAAACAACTGATCAGGAGCTTTCAGATTTTTGTGAACAGGAGTCAGAGGAACATCTTGAGGATATGGTGGGCTCAGGTCATCAACAAAGAGCTGTGGAGTGGAACTAAACAAACACCCATAGACATCGAGGAGTGCTGCAGGAAGTGGAGGTGGATTGGGTACATGCTGTGACGTGATACAAACAATATTGCCAGACAAGCACTGGAATGTATCCCACAAGGCACAGGACAAAGAGGCAGACCGAATAACACGTGAAGGAGGAGTGTAGATGCAGAAAAGACCTGGCCTGAGATAAGGCCGTGGTGTAAAATAGAGTCCGGTGGTGGAAGTTCGTCAGTGCCATATGCTCCACATAGGAGTTACAGGATGTAAGTTAAGTCAAAGTAAGATTTTTGGTGGAACATATTTTTCATGAAAGTGATCAGTTTACAGAAAATGTGCAGCTAAAACTTTTCTTAATCCCCAGGAGTCTGCATCGTGATACTATAAGTGATTTGATATATAAATTTCATGTGTCCGGTTCTTTTCTTGATGTACCAAAACATAGCACGCATACAGTTTCCATGGACAAAATACTTGATCAAATCTTGGATATAATATTGCAGAGTCCTAAAATATCAACATGCAATTTAACACAAGAGCCCAGGGTCTCTAAATGGAAAGCAAGTAAAGCTGTAAGAAATAAACTTCAATTGTAACTAAATTGCTACTAAAGAACAAAACCCGTGCGTGGTCACTCTGGAAGTCTATCCCCAATTCACACACGTATAATACTTTTAAACACCTCAGGGAAATTTCAGAATCACATCTTATCATCAATCAATCACCACTGATCTGCATTTAGGGCAGTCGCCCAGGTGGCCTTTTCTTAAATGATTGCAAAGAAATTGGAAATTTATTGAACATCTCCCTTGGTAAGTTATTCCAATCCCTAACTCCCCTTCCTATAAACGAATATTTGCCCCAATTTGTCCTCTTGAATTCCAACTTTATCTTCATGTTGTGATCTTTCCTACTTTTAAAGACACCACTCAAACTTATTCGTCTACTGATGTCCTCCCACGCCATCTCTCCACTGACAGCTCGGAACATACCACTTACATGTTATAATTCTCATGTTTAGGTCCGTATTGAAATGTACAATGAAGTCAAATAAATATTAAAGTTTATTTATTCCACCTATTCAATACATAAAAAGATATTTTAATAATGAATTAAATCTGTAGATAAATTTATAGGGACATGTTTTGCCCTTTAATTAAGGGCATCTTAGCCTTAATCTCAAATTAAAAGTTAATTAATCAGGTACCTGATTGTAATTAAATTACATATGAATGTGAAGAAGATGTTGGAAATGAGTGAAATGGTTAACAATAGTTATGAAATTCTTAATATGAGGCCTTAATAAAGTCTAAAATACAAATAGTCGTAAATTTATACACTTTCTTGAACGTAGTTAAGAAATTCTTGAAATGAGGCCTTAATAAAGTCTAAAATACAAATAGTCATGAATTTATACACATTCTTGAATGTCTTTGTTTAAAAATTGGTAACAAATTGTACACTGGTAGTTTTATAAGAACGTAAATTTTGTAAAGTGACGTCCTGTGGAGGTTTAGGGCGTTAGAGGAAACTTTTGGATCTTAAACAGATTGAATGTCACAATAATAATAAAAATGTAGTTAATAATTCCAAATGTAGTATTAATACATATTCAAGCTGGTAAAGAGATGTTTCCGTTACTCACTTCAAGTGAGGTTTATAATAAATTGTTACGTTGAAACAAGTAAAGCGGAGCTTTTTGATGGTTGAGGGTGTTAGAGAAAATTTATCGGGTGTTAAACAGTTCAAACATCAGGATAAAGATGAAGAATGTAGTTTATAACTTAGAATGGAGTTTAAACACAATATTAAAAAATTAGTAAAGAGATGTTTCTGCTGTTCACTTCAAGTGGGGTTTATAATAATATGTGAAGTGCTAAAACTGTAGTCTTCTAGAAGCATGAGAGAAGAAGAGTGCTTGAAGGTAAGTTGCTGTGTTAAATGTTAGCTGGAAGGAACGGCTGTAGTCTCTTGTATAGAGTTGTAAGGGAAGTTTGGATTGAAGTCTGTAACAATAGGAGATTTACGTATTAAAGAATGAATTTGAATGAAAGGAGAGTTTAAAGAGAAATCGAAGTGTGGAAAACCACTTACCTCTTTATTAATGTTGAAATCGGTTGACGTAAAGAAGAGTTGGAGAGAAAACGTTGTGTGTAATTTCACTTATTTTCAATTCTAATAGTATTAAATAGTTGGTATGGTAGCGTTGAAATGACTGATATTTAAGTTACTAGTGTTACAGATGATGTGAGATTGAGGAGAGGGTCGAAGCGGTGTGCCAAGTTTATATGTTATTGGCCGTGGCGGGTAACGGGAAATGAGTTCAATTCTTAGAACAATATAAAGAGAAACAATATCATCAGTATCAAGGTGAATTCTTTACGTCAACCAGTGTCAACATTAATAAAGAGGTAAGTGCTTTTACTTCGATTTCTCTTTAAACTCTCCTTTCATTCAATTTCATTCTTTAACACGTAAATCTCCTATTGTTACAGACTTCAATCCAAACTTCCCTTACAACTCTATACAAGAGACTACAGCCGTTCCTTCCAGCTAACATTTAAAACAGCAACTTACCTTCAAGCACTCTTCTTCTCTCATGCTTCTAGAAGACTACAGTTTTAGCACTTCACATATTATTATAAACCCCACTTGAAGTGAACAGCAGAAACGTCTCTTTACTAATTTTTTAATATTGTGTTTAAACTCCATGCTAAGTTATAAACTGCATTCTTCATCTTTATCCTGGCGTTTGAACTGTTTAACACCCGATAAATTTTCTCTAACACCCTCAACCATCAAAAGGCCCCGCTTTACTTGTTTCAACGTAACAATTTATTATAAACCTCACTTGAAGTGAGCAACGGAAATGTCTCTTTACCAGCTTGAATATGTATTAATACTCCATTTGGAATTATCAACTACATTTTTATTATTATTGTGACATTCAATCTGTTTAAGATCCAAAAGTTTTCTCTAATGCCCTAAACCTCCACAGGACGCCACTTTACAAAATTTACGTTCTTACAAAACTACCAGTGTACAATTTGTTACCAATTTTTAAACAAAGACATTCAAGAACGTGTATAAATTCATGACTATTTGTATTTTAGACTTTAAGGCCTCATTTCAAGAATTTCATAACTACATTCAAGAAAGTGTATAAATTTACGACTATTTATATTTTAGACTTTATTAAGGCCTCATATTAAGAATTTCATAACTATTGTTAACCATTTCGCTCATTTCCAACATCTTCTTCACATTCATATGTAATTTAATTACAATCAGGTACCTGATTAATTAACTTTCAGTTTGAGATTAAGGCTGAAGATGCCCTTAATTAAAGGGCGAAACATGTCCCTATAATTTTATCTACATATTTAATTCATTATTAAAATATCTTTTTAAGTATTGAATAGGTGGAATAAATAAACTTTAATATTTATTTCACTTCACATACCACTTAGTTGAGCAGCTCGTCTCCTTTCTCCCAAGTCTTCCCAGCCCAAACTTTGCAACATTTTTGTAACGCTACTCCTTCGATGGAAATCTCCCAGAACAAATCGAGCTGCTTTTCTTTGGATTTTTTCCAGTTCTTGAATCAAGTAATCTTGGTGAGGGTCCCATACACTGGAACCATACTCTAGTTGGGGTCTTACCAGAGACTTACATGCCCTCTCCTTTACATCCTTACTACAACCCCTAAATACCGTCATAACCATGTGTAGAGATCTATACCCTTTAATTACAGTCGTATTTATGTGATTACCCCAATGAAGATCTTTCCTTATATTAATACCTAGGTATTTACAATGATCCCCAAAGGGTACTTTCACCCTATCAATGCAGTAATTAACATTGAGAGGACTTTTCCTATTTGCGAAACTCACAACCTGACTTTTAACCCTACAACCGGCACATCACTTCTGTAACTGGAAACCTTAAAAATAACCCTAAAATATGTTGGACCCTCATTTCATCACGTAGAAAGTCACCCCAGAGACCACTGAATCTTAAACTACATAGTGATGATGTCCCAACTGAGTTAAGGTCTCAAAAATTCAATGAGTACTTTCACTCCACCTTTACCCCTCCTGCACCTATCGCAGAACTACCACAGACCAATAGTGTTTGCAGTTGCTCACTGTCACAAATATCAGCGACCCCTAACGATGTTCAAAATATTCTCAATAGTCTCCCAACAAACCGCTCCACCGGGCCCAGTGATATTAGCCCTACATTCCTCAAAAATACTTCTTTCTGCATCTCTCTGTGCACCATTATCTACAATTTTAAACCTGTGTATGGCTACTGGTACATTCCGCGACAGCTGGAAAGAAATTGATATCACACCTATTTTCAAATCTGGCAACAAACATGATTTCTTATCATACCGCCCAATATCTATCATTCCAATACTATCCTCTGTCCTTGTAAGAATAATCCACCGCCGACTCCCCTTTTTCACACAGCCATACCTATCTGAAGAACAACACGGATTCACTCCCAGAAAATCATACCTCACTAACCTCACTGTTCTCAATCACGTCATCATTTCAGCAATAGAAAATAAATCTCAGTTAGATGTAATCTGTATAGATCTGGCCAAAGCATTCGACTCAGTGGATCACGCACTTCTTCTTCATAAGCTTGCTACCAGATTTAATATCCATGGCCTCGTCGTCATTGATAACAAGTTTCCTCTCCGGCAGAAAACAAAGAGTGGTACTCCCTGAATCTGCCTCATCATGGTTATCTGTGTTATCAGGTGTATCTCAGGGCAGTATTCTGGGACCCCTACTCTTTGTTCTCTATATCGATGACATAATTCTTTGCACCCAAAATAGTCAGTGTTCCCTCCTCTTGTTCGCTGATGACCTGAAAATCCTAAGAGAAGTGTCTATGCCTGATGACTGTGATGAATTACAGACTGTTCTCAATTCGTGTGGTGACTGGTTTAAGAAATGGAATCTGTGTTTTTTTTAGTGGGTTTATGTCGCACTGACACAGGTAGGTCTTATGACGATGATGGGATAGGAAAGGCCTAGGAGTTGGAAGGAAGCGGCCTCTGTGGCCTTAATTAAGGTACAGCAGCCCCAGCATTTGCCTGGTGTGAAAATGGGAAACCATGGAAAACCATCTTCAGGGCTGCTGACAGTGGGATTCGAACCCATTATTTCCCAGATGCAAGCTCACAGCCACGCGCCCCTAAGCGCACGGCCAACTCGCCCAGTATGTTAAGAAGTGCAATACAATCTCCTTTTCATTGCTAAAGCAAGGAATGAACACTGCATATACCATCCAGGGAAATACATTGCAGTCGGCTTCTCAGGTAAGAGACCTAGGTGTTATAATAGACTGTAAACTAACCTTCTCTGCTCATATTCAGTCTATAAAATCCTGTGCTATGCGTACCCTAGGCATTCTTTACAGGTTCATTGAAATTAATGATATTAACGCCTTAAAATTATTCTTTGTCTCGTATGTTGTCCTCATTATTGACTTTTGTTCCCCTATTTGGTCCTCATCTGCTATCACAAACATACCTCAACTAAATAGTATTTTTAACTTTTTCACTTTCATTGTTAAGACTCGCAATCCTGTTTTTAAGAACAAAACTAAATCTGACATTATGAACTACCTGTGTATACTTGACCTGAGAAGCCATTTACAGTTCTCCGATCTATGTTACCTTCACAAAACAATCAATGGCTACACCACATGTAATACTCTTCCGGCGTACTTCCCTATACACTTTCCTCCCCGCCCTACACGCAACCGGCGCACTCATCATGTGTCCCGTCCGCGCCTAACCTTACAACAATGTTCTATCATCCACCATCTCCCTACTCTTGGTAACTCACTACCCGATATCGACATATTCACACCTTTCGCATCCTTCAAAAAAAAAATTAAAAGATTCCTTTGAAGTGCACTCCAGGTTTCCATTTTCTTCCGTCCCTCCAACCCTCGACCTTTCTTCTTCCTAATTTCTGTAACCGACACTTGCCAGTTATCGTTGTCATTGTTTTTACGTTGTTACTGTTAAAATTGTTAGTTTATTGTTGTTACTTAATATTGATACTTATTTAAAATTATTATTAATAGTGTAAAATGGCCCTCCATAGGCTGTATCTAATAGTTAATTAAATAAATAAATAAATAAATAAATTACTGTGATTCAAGAATTAAAACAAACCGATCGTGCAAAGAAGTTGCTGTATTGTGAATGATTCCATAGATCCAGAAATCTACATGGATTTGAAGTTTTAAATGAAACTTCTTTTACGGCGAGGCTTAATTTCATTTACCAGCTATGTAAACTAATGGATTTCATCTTCAGGCAAGTCCCAGTGATATAATGGTCACTAAGTCTGGTACGATAGTCAATTTGGCAGTGGGAAGTAGTACACAACTGTTCAGTCTTAAATGTATATTCTCATCCATTGAGCATGAAGCTGTAGATGAAGTAATGTAAAACTAAATAACAAGCAGTATGGTATAGAGGATAATTTTTGTAAGGTGAAGAGCCAGGAGTTCAAGTTGGTAATTCATTGAAAGACACTCCTCCCTAATTGTGTTCCATAAGACTGAGAGAATGGGTAATAGATGGGCGGTAGCATTTAACGAGCCAGTGGCTCCATGGCTTGCACCATAGTTTATGCTGCCTCGGACTTTTTGTCCCTGTGCCACAGTGAGCTGTGCTGGAAAAGCTCACACAGCCAAGAAGCAGTCAGGTTTAAGCTCAAGACTGCACATACAAATCTGTAGTTGCCATAACAATAGCGTTGAATAATAGGGCCAATATTCTTTGACATTTCCATCAATTCAACTGTCTTCTCTTAGGAGATAATTTATCCATTTGTTGCTGAGCTGATTACAAACAAGATGAGCATTGTTTCTTTCAGTAGGACATTGCTGTAGAGCATATGTCACACCAGTAGTCGCTTGAACATTCAAGCAAGTTTTCAGGGGAGAGAATAATACTAGAGGACTCTGGCCACCATGTTTTCCCAATTAGATTCCACAGGATTATTTCTTTTGGTATGTGGCAAAATGTGCAGTATATGAAAGTAATCCAAAAACAATTGATAAACTTAACCCATTTATGCCCAAATTATTTTTTTCTTCCGATATCGATTACTTGTATATATAAACACTTAATATGACCCATTATTCATGTTCAAATGAACAAAACCATATTTACTTGTCTAACACATGGGTCGTTAACGACCCGCTAAGCACTTGCTCGAGAAACAGGGAAAGAGAATATTCTGAACATCAACCTTAGCAACAATTTATTTCTACAAACTTACAGTTCACTTACCTTTAGAAATGAGTATTATAATGACACAAAAAGCAATAATTGTCATTGTTCTGTTCAATTATAATAATATTTAGTACCCAAAATACGTAACGTCAGATTCCATAACTGACAGTGGAACTGAGACTCACTCATGGTAATTTAGAAATCACCTGTCATGAAGGGGAACAGGCCTTCACTGTTTTATTGTGACAAATCTTGCATCGGTGCCTAGGTTGTTGACTTATCAGCAGGTGCCCTCGATGGTCCTTCCTTTGGCGTTCCTTGATAATGTCAAGCTATGTAAGTCAAACTCTTCCCTTAGGAGCTGTCCCATATTTGTAGAGAATTGCCTTGGTTGCTTCCCAACGGAAAGTAAGGGCATCAAGAGACATACCATAGCTTCTGCTAGGAATCCAGGCATTGTTCATACATAAATCGAGCAACCAAAGCAAAATAGGAATGTACCATTTTTTACCACGTGTTGAAATTCATAAATCTGACACGTTATGGTTCATGAGATCAACTCCACCCATGCTTTGGTTGTACTTACAGAAAACATTTGGCTGTTTGACTTTTACTTTCCTCTGTTGGCTGACTGAGTATCTTGTGACCTCTTGAAGGGGAGCTACACCAAACTGATTTGACATAATGTTCACTACACCATTGTCTTTCCAAGACACAGCTATCACACCATGCTTTTTATCAAAACAAGATTCAAAGTAACCACGCTCTTTCTTTTCAATGACAAGCTTACCAGAAATAGAGCGCTTTAGCATTCTGTTGCTTCTGAGAGTTCCTGTAGCATGATGGCTTTTTCAGAGATCCTGAAAAAATATCCACAAATGTCATCACTACTGCTTCACCTAATCCCACTCCCTTTTTCCTCCTTTCTCCTTATGTATATCCTTGGTAAACATCAGCCTGGAGACAGTAGCCTGTCCGCTGAGCGTCTACCCAGCCTTTGAAGCCGAAACGAATTGGTTTGCCGCGGATGAAATACGGGACCATAGACTCATCAATAGATACTTCTTCTTCATTGGGAGCATTTATAAGAAATGACTTGTTGAGATGATGTATAACATTTCTCAATTTACCCATTTTGTCACCTGCCGGGAGATCCAAATTATCACAAACAAGAAGAAATCTGAATATTTCCTCAAACCTAGTCCTTCGCATGCTGTTCAAAACAAGTTCATTTCTAACACCATCTGAGTTCTCCCAAAACATCTTTCTTCGTGGTAGGGGTACATACCCACTCAGAAATTGTATGCCGAGAAAAAAGTACCTCTCTTCCAGTGATAATTGAAACTGTGGATTATTGGTGTGAGAGGCATAAATATGGTATATTTCAATATTTGAAGAACTGTATCTGCTTCGAGAAATGCTTCCAAAATATCTATAGGCTGTGATGGGATTGTAAAATTTCTTTTATCTGAATGATGAACATTGGACGAAGAATAGGGTGGGAATTTCATATCACCTATTTCACAATCGAAAGAGTACGATTTAGCTGTCCCATTAGTACAATTTGTGTCCAAGTCACTACTGTCAACCTGTTCATTTTCCAGAAGTGGTTCAGGTTCATCACTGAATTCGGGAGGAAGTTCTGAATTGAAGTTACTGTTTATTGGTACCTGCATCACAAACTCTGCTGGAGCTTGAAGCAGAGCACAATTTAGTCTGTCAGGATCTGAACAATCTTCATCACCTGAGTCGGAGGGATATCTGAAGGATCGGCCGCTTCGAGCTCATCAAGAATATCTGCAACTGTTAGTTGCTGTACTCTGCAATGAATTACAGAGCAATTAGGAATACTAAGGGCCTGTACTACGACTATCAGATAAACAGCCAGATACGTAGGCTGCAGTTTTGCAAACTAGAAGTTAAATATTTTCTTGCGTACTACCAACGGATTTTAACTACGGTATTGTAATGCGGAAGATGTAGTAACATTTTTATTGGGTTGGTAATAAGGTTACTGAAAATACAGTGAAATGTAGCGCGGTGGTATACGTGCTCCATGGTGTCTTCGTTTGTTGAGCTCTATTCCTTTTGAAATAGTATTACTAGAATCCAATATCGGACTCTTATTAAGCTATAATGTGGAAGTCCAGGTCAAAAACAGAATTAGGACTGAAATATACACATACGAAGAAATGTTAAAATTAATTAACTGTATGACGAAACTGAAACTGTTATAGAAAATAAAAAGACTAAAAATGTAACCTGGACGCAAAAGTTAAGATTCATGTTATGTATCTTTTTTGTCTAGTACTATTTACGAGGTTGCGCGTTACGACGAAAGTAAAGTTTATATTCGTAATTAATGCCACTGATGCAGCGTGGGATCACTAATTTTATTATTAATTCAAAAATTGTTTGCTCATTGAATAAGTAGTTAGTTTCTTTCTTTTCAATACAACGTGAGAATAGTAACTGGCAAGCATTTATCTCACTTTAGCGTAAATACTTTTGTAGCAAGTTGTTATGAAGTAAAAGAAATATAACCTCCTTAACATCCTCATTCGACGGACGAATCGCCATGAACAACGTCGTAGGTATACCTTTACTCCATATGTGCGTCGCGGTTAGATTTGGAATAGAACCCACACTTTTGACACGCATTTTAATGATTAGGAAATGTGTGCTATCACCTCTAGTACCCCACCGACTACCATTTACAAGGTAAAAAAAATGTTAAGACTATTGGGACTCGAACCCACGAAAAATTGCTTATCAGCAAACTTTGCTGCCCTAACGACCACGGCTACCCACGAATCTTACGACTGATAGCTTGTGTACTACTCATATACTCAGTAGCAACAACTTGCTAGCTTGGGAAATCTTTAAGAATTTTGTGATAGCTGGACAGGAAGCATGACATACTTTATAAATATATACTTAAATTACATTGTAACAACCTAATTTCGCACAGCATCATGCAGATGTAGATTCATCTTCATGAGTAGCCATCTTGATTCTTTACAGTAGCGTCCCCGATAGGAGCGAAGTCCCAGATAAGAGCGTTAACAGCCTCTCCAACTTCGGCATAGCTATACTCGAGAATATTTTCCCAGATAGCACATAAACGAAAGTCGTAGTACGCGTTTTGAACCGAACTTCCAGATAAATGTCCAAACTGCCAAATAAATTTATACCGCACTTTTATCTGGCTGTCGTAGTACAGGCCCTAAGACTAATTATGTAAGGTTTAAACTAAACATATGGTCATTATCGCGTGAATGTGAAAGTCAGTGATAGTTCTCGGGTAACTGCCCAGCGGGTCATTTGCGACCCACACTAGGTTCTATTGAAAATACCGGAAATTCTAAGGAAGTTACGTGGATATCAAATTATGTATATATATTATTGAAGTTTTAAATTGTTAATACTGCAATGAATAACATGCCAATGAGAATAGTTGTCTATTCCACTTACATTCTTAATTGTTAATACTGCAATGAATAACATGCCAATGAGAATAGTTGTCAATTCCACTTACCTTCTTCTTTCACGTACAGACGGCAGACAATCCATCTTTTTTCTATTGAGTCCAGATCAAGAATAACGCCAACAATGAATCAAATTCCCGCCTAAACGTATGACAAAATATAATGGTTGACTTAATCGATCTTATAAGTGTCAACAATGCAATAGCTTAAAGAAGGATAGCATAATTTGATGGAACAAAAACGACCCATCTGGGCATAAATGGGTTAAACTGGATATCAGTAATAGTGAAATTGATTATGCAAAAAGTATTAATGAAATTCTTTGACAGTTTGTGTGAACTAATTGAACTATGCTTTCAACAATGAGGGCAGCTCTTTCCATGGATCAATGGGTAGAGCGTCAGGCTCCGGATCCCAAGATCTCAGGTTTAAACCCTGCAGAGGTAGGCTAATTTTTGAAGGGTGAATAAAACTCCATTTGACATTCTATGCTGTACAAAGATCTAGTGCCTCATTTGGTTCAGCATATGTTATGGTTGTGGTGAGTGCAGTACACAAATACATTTTGTTTTGTTACAAGCGACGGTTCATGCTACCACCATTACTGCTATTACTAGCGTTCTCTCCAGTGTGGAGCCGTTGTGGAGAAATTTCCCTGGTGTGATGTAATATATATTTTAGGAGTTGTCCTTAATGTGGACAATTTCCATGTTTATGTGAATCTGTATTTTCACATCATATGTTTAGTAAGTGTTTAACAAAGGGATATTTTGGTGTTTTTTTTCCTGGAGTGTTCTTATGTTCTTTACAAAAGATGTTTCGAAATTTTACCTTGTTCTGTGAAACATATATGAGCCATTCATTACTTGTCAGTAAATACCAGTGTCTCGGATGTTGCTTTTTAGCTTGTATTGTATTGATGATCCTATTTTTTTAATATTTGCTGATGTATTGTAGTCTAATTTACTAAATTCCCAGGGCTATTTTTCCCCACTTAAGTTTATGTTTCTCTTTTTTCCTTGTTACTTGCTATGTGAGGCTTTTCTTCTCTATTTTGTATAGGACGCTGTCATTGAGGGCATGGTTGTAACCATTAGCTACTGCCAGGTATCTTTTGTTGTGTAGACATTCATTGTAAACTTTTGTGGAGAATTGTGTTTTTTTTAATCTATATAACACGAGTCTGAATGCAGTGTGTTTTGTCTTGTCTCGCATTGGAGTTACTGGTATCTATTTCAGGATATTGATCAATGGGAGCTTTCTATATAATTACGGTGAATTTGTTTTTCTTGTTGTTGTCTTTTGTTGTAGTAATGAATAAATCGCTGCGTTATGCATGAATTACTTTGTTGATGTGGGTAATCTCTGTGTAGTACAATAGCATTGTCAAGGGCTTGGATGTTGTGATGTAGGCATATTAACTCTTGTGTTGGATTTTAGTGTACTCTTTGTGTTTTGGAAATATCTCGGTTAGATTATTTGGTTGGCCATGTGGTTCGGATCGCATGGCTCTGAGGTGGCATTTAGGAGATGGTGGGTTTAAATTGCACCATAGACAGCCTTGGTGATGGTTTTCCATGGTTTCCTATTTTCATACCAGGCAAATTCTGGGGCTGCTCGTCACTTAAGGCCCTGTTCGTTACCTTCCCAATCGTAGCCCTTTCCCATCCTTTCATCACTACAAACCTTTGATAGGTAGCATGACATTAAACTGCTAGCATAAAAAGATCTTTTAACTGGGGTGTAGTTTCTTGCAAAAAGAGAGGTAATTTTGGTTTATACTGACATTAAGAATGCTGATGATGCTGGGTCTGTGCCTTAATTAAGGCCACGGACGCTACCTTCCCAGTCCTCGCCCTTTCCCATCCTTCCATCACCAAAACCCCTCGATGTGTTAATGAGGCTTCACACAAGTAGCAAAAAACAAAAAGGAATGCTGATCCTTGTTTTGTGTTCTTCTAACATGTTGTTTTCCAGTGTGTGCGTATGTTCAGTCCTCAGCCCTAAGGCTGGTTGGATCCTCAACAGCTCTGCCATCAGCTGTCATAGATGGCCTAGGCATCATTGAAGAGGTGTACTAGGGAAATGAGGAGTGAGGTTGTTTCCCATTGCTTTCCTCACCGAGCCAGAAGTTGCTATTACATATCAGTCTGCCAAGCCCACTGAAATGCATGCACCGACCGACCCTATGAACAACATTTTCACACCATTCATAGCAGGGACTGTCTGTATAAGGAATGGCATTACTAGCATCACTCCAGTCACTTTCATATTCTCAAAGCCAAGGATAAGACAGAGACAGATGAAAGAAAGTAACAAAATTGCTCTAACGTATACCAAAAGACATAGTGCACTGCAAACACTAGGTCCTGCCAGCAAGGCATTTTTTCCAGGTTCGATCCTGGCTCAGTCCGGTGGTACACTGTATAACAAAAAAAGACGCACCAGGAAGGAATTGTCCGATGGCGATAAAAATCAGTGGATGTGAGGAACAGACATAGAAAAACAAACAATCAAAAGTGCAGAACAATCGAATGATTTATTGCAGAGTTAGAGCGTTACAAAGTGAGGATGTCAATAAGGTGTTGGTCCACTCCTGGCCTGGATGCAAGCTGTCGCTCGACGTGGCATAGACTGATAAATTCCCAGATGGTGTCCTGCGGAATTTCATTCCAAATGGTCCTCAACTGTTGGGCTAAATCGGCGACATTCCGGAATGTTCGCATTCGCCTTCCCATGATGTCTCATGTGCTGTATGGGAGAGAGATCTGGTAACCGAGCTGGCCAAGAAAGGATAGGGCAAGCTTGAAGACAGTTCATAGCAACACGTGCCGTGTGCAGCCGGGCGTTATCCTATTGGAAAATAAGGCCTGGATGTTGCTGAAGGAACAGTAACACAAACGGCCGTAGAATGTCATCAACATACCGCTGTGCTGTCAGTGTGCCAGGAATGACTACCAGAGGGTCCGGCTATCAAAGGAGATGGCACCCCAGACCATCACCCCCTGTTGTGGGGCTGTGTGGCGTGCGATAGTCAAGGCAGGATCCCCACTCTGGCCTGGACGTCTCCAAACACGTCTGCGGTTGTCGTCAGGGCACCATTGGAAATGGGACTCGTCACTAAAGACTATATGTCCCCAGTCAGCGCAGTTCCACGTTGCTCGAGCGCGGAACCACTGTAATCTGGCTTGACGGTCGAACAGGTGTGAGTGGTAAGCGGCGTAACAGGCGGCGCGAGCGCAAATTTCTCTCGCTCAGGCATCTGTTGATAGTCATGGTGGGCACATGTGTGCGGGTCACACGCTGAATCGTTGATAACGATGACTGCGGTGCTGTGACAGCTGTTCTGACAATCGCTCTGTCCGTGTTGTTGGGCCCTCGGTCAACCACTGCCGTCCTGACGCTGATGGCTTCCATTGCTGACCCACGCTTGCCAGCATCGTCTGATCGCCGCATCACTTCGACCCAAATGTCCAGCGACAGTTCGATTTGACCAACCAGCTTCTTTCAATCTGATCGCACGATCTCTTTTAAACACTGACATCTGCTGGTAATGAGCACGAATCCTTCGGCGTGGCATTCTTACAGCCAACATTAAGATAGCGCAATCGAATGCAACAGCTACTTTGAGCATACGCTTAAGAATCGCGCCTTATATACACCTGATGCATGCGCAGTTCAGATGCGTGGGAGCTCCCGCTATTCATGGATTGAACACGAAACTTTAATTATTTGCATGTTCGGTCTGAATGTCTTTGCATACGTAATTTCCTTGCAATCAGACAATGCCTTCCTGGTGTTTTTTGTTTTGTTATAGAGTGTATTTTAAGGTGCTCAAATGTGTCAGCTTCGTGCCGGTAGATTTACTGGCACATAAAAGAATTCCTGCGGGCCTTAATTCTGGTACCTCAGCGTCTCCAAAAACCGTGGGATCACTGCGTTCAGCTACTGGCCCCTAGGCTGCAGTTAACTCTGCTATTGCAGCTGAACACAGGGAGATTATTTTATGACTGGCATTGCTCCTACTTTGCACAACTTTAAAATACAGACCTGTATTACAAATAATATGTTCTTAGAAATATCATTGTTTACTTTCTTTAGTTAGAATCTTTGATGAATAACGAATGTCAGCACAGAAGAATTTATATTCATTCGTACCTGTAGGAGAGTAGTCCTTGGGATTGGCACCCTCTTGTGCTGTACTGCCTCCTGAAGGTGAAATCAAGAACTCAGCCCTGATAATTTTTCCAAATAGTTACAAGGTGTCCTTTATGACCCATAGAGCTGTTGAATGACACACACTTTGAAAACATAATTTTGAGAGAGCACAAACTGGCTATTGTCTGCTATTGATAATTTGTTGCTATTCAATGCAAAATACTTTAAAGATATAGCTGTATTTTGGTTTGAAACTAAAGTTTTGCTCATTTTTTATTCTGTGTGTGACATGCTTAAAGCCCTCCATTTTTAAATTATTTCTTTCTCTTTGTCTGTGCACTTTTGACCAGTTACTTCAGCACTTGGAATTTAATTCTGATTATAATTCTCCCACAATTCTAGTGATCTGTATTTCCAGTTGTGTACTGTAAATCACAACAAAATTTCCAAGGTTCTTCTTGTAATGATGGAACTCTCTTCGCAGTTGATAATACATGCATTGTGTTGAGTTTGTTACAATATTACATTGTACAAGAGGAAACATCCTTTTGTTATAAATCCAGATTTTCATTTGAGACACTTCATGTAGAAATGCAGTATTAACTTGTGTATCTTCGTACTGTTGGCAGTTCCTCTGACTGGGATGATCATCATAAGGGACTTGCTTCTTGTTGGAGCTGGTTTCTACATCCGTTATCAGTCCTTACCTGCACCGGTACGTTAATACTTTAGTGTGCTTTTAGAGCAGGTTGCTGGAAATCATTAAAAATATTTTCTGCACATGATCCATTGGATTGCAAAACATTATTACAATGATTTAAATAATGTGTGGGGGTAGAATTATGATGAAATATAAGAGGCAGTCAAGTGAAAACTGAACACCTGCCATAACACACATTCCGTATGAAAAGTGGCAACACTGTTGTTACATATCGATACTGTCATCGCTGCGGTAGGAGAACTACATAGTGTCAACCCGCAAGTGCATGCAACTGTTGGGTTATGTCTTTGTTGGTGCGCGGACTGGTCTAGTGTGTTCATCCAGCTGTAGAAATGGAGGCAAGCAAAGAAGAGCAGAGAAATGTGGTTCGTTTTCTGGTAGCTGAGGGTGCTGGAGTACGCGAAACTCATCATCACATGTCTGTTGTGTATGTCGAACACTTCGTGTCCGCAATGGCTGTGCAAAAGTGGCATAGGAGATAATAAGAAGAGCGCACATCACTGCAAGACGATGCATGGCCTTATCCGGGAAAACTGACGAATCACATAGCAAGAAATTTGTGTTCAGATCTGCCTTAGCCATAACTCTGTGCATGCCATTATCAAAGATAACTTGCATATCTGCAAAATATGCGCGCAGTGGGTTCTGTGTCAACCGACGAGGGGGCAAAAGATTGACAGAATGTTGTCATGTCTGAGCCATCTGCAGTGGTACCACAAGCAAGAGTATGTGTTTCTGTCCCGTAACGTCACAGGGGACGAAAAATGGTGGCACCATTTCAAGCTGGAGAGCAAATGGCAAAGCCAACGATGGAAACATCGCAGTTCTTCCCTGCCAAAGAAATCCAAAGCTGTTCACACAATGTTACCATTGATGCTTTCATTGCCCGTACTTATAGATATGATATAGGCTTTTTGGGCTTATGCCATGTCAAGAAAATAAGGTAAAATTCTCTCTGCAAAACGTAAAGAATTTAACCTTATTTTCTTGACATGGCATAAGCCCAAAAAGCCTATATTATGTCTGTTCACACAAGTTTCGGTAAAGTCATGATGACCCAATTCTTTGACTGCAAGGGCCCTCTGCCTGTCGACTTCCTCGAGCGTGGAACCACAATCAATGCGCAGTGCTGTGAAGACACTTTGCAGAAACTGCAACGCACCATAATGTCAAAACGCCCTGGAATGCTGTCGGACAGAGTTATCCTGTTGCATGATGATGCTCGCTCCTATACTTCCAATCTGGCGAAGGCTACGCTTCAGCGATTTGGTTGGGAAACATTTCAACATCCTCCGTACAGCCTGGATATTTCACCTTGTGATTTTCACATTTTTGGCGACCTAAAGAAAGACGTTCGTGGATGCCGGTTTCATTTGGACGAGGAAGTGCAAGAGTGGGTGCAGTTGTGGATTCGTCAGCGACCTACGTCTTTCTACAAAACTGGAATTGATCATCTTGTCTCCCAATGGGATAAATGTATTAACGCTTCTGGTGATAACTTTTGAATAAAACCATTCCATGGTCGTGTTGCAGGTATTCAATTTTCATTCGACTGCCCATTATATAATACTTTTTTTTGGTGACACCAAAACATAGTTGCGCTAGTATCTACAGTTTTATGGTAAATGGAGTATTTTAAGACATATTTCTTAAGGCACTCTCCTAAGAGTATTTTTGTTATTTTTAAAAATTCATTTTGAGTCATTTTAATTTAATTTTATCCAGAAATTCTGTATTAATACCATGATTTTATTACTTTTTTCATTTTCATTGATATTTCATATTAGTTCTACACATTTTTTCAATATACTGAACATCCATATTTTGTAAATATTTGTTTTTCTTTTTACACATTAAATATTTTAATTTTTTACTCCTTGGTAATACACCACAAATGGATGAATTGTTGCTTGTGAACCTACTCAGTGATAGCTCTGAGCCCCATTTTGTATGGGAAATAAATAGTTCTTTGCAAAATCAAGATGAACTGTAAATTCTGAATCTTTTAGATTTTTAAACTATGATTCATGAGTGAACTTGGTTGTTTTACTACAAAATCATAGTGAAACAAAGAGGAAAGTCCGTCACACAAGAAATCGGTAAATTCAGCGGAATCGTGGCTGAGAAATGATATTTTGGATGCAGAAATTTTCTCACGAAACTGGAGTCTTTATCGTAGAGACTTAATAGTAATGGTAGGAGGGGGAGAAAGAAGAATTTGTAAGCTACAAAAAGTTAAGGATGAGAAACATGAAATTCTACGTGTAAGACTCATCTCTGAAGATAATGGGCAACTTGATGTTTTGGGGGTGTACAGACCTGGAAAGGCTGGCATTGACTCGTGATGCAGACTTACTTGACAAGGAACATGATTGTAGCCAATGATTCAATTACCGTATGTTAATTGGGAAGGTGGTAATGAAAATGACAGGGAGTATGATCAGCAGATGGTGAACAAGTTAATCTGTAAAGGACAGCTGAATCATAGTGATGAAACCAGCTAGAAGGAAGGATATTCTGGACGTGATACTGGTAAAACCAGATAAGCTCTATAGAGAAACTAATAATAATAATGTTACTGGTATTACATCCCGCTAACTACTACTATGATGTTCAGAGACGCTGAGGTGCCGGAAATTTGTCCCACAGGAATTCTTTAATGTGCTGATAAATCTACCGACACAGAGCTGACGTGTTTGATCACCTTCAAATACCACCAGATTGAGCCAAGACCAAACCCGCCAACGGAAGCTCAGAAAACCATTGCCCTACCATACGAGCTACTCAGCCCGGCTACAGAGAAACTGAAGTGATAGATGGTGTAAGTGATTACAAAGCTGTTTTTGTTCTAGTTAAACTTAAATACAATATAAAGAAAGGTTGTAAAACTAGGAAGATTAGGCAGTACAATATGGTTAAGAAGACAGGCAGGAGGGAGTTTTTAAAAGTTATTCTGATTGATGGAAATGGTAAGTAAAAATGTCAACAGCATATGGGATGGGTTTAAAGCAGTTGTTGAGGAATGTGAAAACAGGTATGTTTTTTTAAAGGTCCTACTGGAATTCTTTAATGTGCTGAATCTTTTAGATTTTTAAACTATGATTTATGAGTGAACTTGGTTGTTATACTACCAAATCATAGTGACCGTTGCTCACGTCCGCAGTTTTTTACCTTTGATTGCCCTGCACGTGTCCCCCGGGTGGTGCTAAGTGAGCAATAGCGACATAAGGTGATACAATTGAGCGACATAATGTCTCAAACTTTTGGAAATAACCGTTCTTTTCAGAACTACTCAACAATAGACACTGGACCTTCAATCCATATTTTCCAACCAAATATTGAAGGCTTAAGTCATGTCAAGTGTGAATATCTTAGAAAACAGCTGAACAACCTCGACATTGATATTGTCAATATTCAGGAGACGCACACCACAGATGAACAGGACTTTGATAGAAGAGGACGAATATTGGGCTATACCTTGTCGACGCTATCCACCATCAGCAGTATGGGATTGCCACCCATGCCAAATCCAGTCTTACAGGAGTTCAGATTGTTGAGTCAAGTATCAAGGATCTCATTTTCTCTATAGTAATACAGGTTAATAATCTAACAGTTGTTAACGTGTATAAGCCTCCTAGCATCAGATGGTCACCTAGCATTTTGCCAACCTTCAGCCATCCCTGCATTTACACTGGAGATTTTAACAGCCATCATACTAACTGGCGATATGACACAGTTGATGACGATGGTGAGGCATTAACTCAGTGGGCTGAAATATCTGATCTGCACCTAGTTTTTGATGTGAAAGACAAGGACACTTTCCATTCTGCTTCCTGAAGAAGAGTCTACAACCCTGACCTAACATTTGTGTCCAAGGATTGCTTTGATCAACCTCTCAGTATTACACGTACAATATTGTTGAGTTTCGCAAACAGCCAGCATCGTCCAGTCCTGTTGGAAGCAGGTATGAAGATACTTCTGGTGACGTCAGTACTTTTATCCAGGTGGAATTTTAATCGTGCAAACTGGGATAAATTCTCTAAAGATCTTGATTAGAAGCTGTCTGATATAAATCTAGAACCAACTGCCAGTAACTATGATGATTTCATCAGCTTAGTCATTTCATCTGCCAAATCGAACATTCCGAGAGGTTTCAGAAAATTGTATGTACCTGGTTGGAATCCAGAAAGTGAAGCTCTGTATGAAGAATATCAAACAACAGGCAGCCATGAAGTAGGTTCACAGCTTCTACGGTCATTAGATAAGAATAGGAGAGAAAAGTGGAAAACAACAGTGAAAGACATGGACTTTGCAAAATCGACAGAAAAGCTTGGAGAGTCTTAAATCGACTTACTGGAAAACATTATTCTAAAAAGCAGTGCACTAACTTGAGCCCAGATGCCATTGCAAATAGAATGGTTGAAGTCACCCGAGCCAAGAGAGATAAATGCCATACAAAAACTGTGAAACGTAAGCTCACCGAGCTCAAACATGGAACACAGAAGAATGAGGAACTGTCTAGGCCATTCTCTATTCAGGAAGTTGAAACTGCTCTCAAAATGCTGAAAACCGGTAAGGCTGCTGGCCCAGATTATATCAACAGCAAATTCCTTCGAAATGTGGGTCCACATAGCATAAAGTGGATCACTTCTCTTTTTCTTACTTACATCCTTTTACATACGTACAACAACCTGCCAAAGCAGTTAAAATGGTCAAAGGTGATCGCCCTCCTTAAACCTGGAAAATCGGAGCAGAGACCTGAAAACTACCGTCCAATAGCACTTCTTAGTTGCATTTATAAACTCTTGGAACAAGTCCTCTTCACTAGGATAGCACCACTCATTGAAGCTGTAATCCCTCCAGAACAAGCTGGTTTCAGAATAAATCGTAGCTGTACTGATCAAGTTTTGGCTCTTACCACTCACATTGAGGCAGGCTTCCAAAAGAAATTAAAATTAACATCTGTCTTTATTGACCTGACAAGTGCATACGATACTGTTTGGCGACATGGACTAATTCTTAAAGTGCTGGAAGTAATTCCCTGCTTGCAAATTGCAAACCTAATTTCCAACATGCTCTGTGAGAGAGAGTTTGTAGTATTCCTAAGGGATCTAAAAGTCGCAAAAGAAAATGAAATAATGGTCTGCCACAGGGGTCAGTATTGGCCCCAGTTCTCTTCAACCTCTACATCCATGACTTAACTATCAACAACAGCTACTAAGTTCATCTGTGCAGACAACATTGCACTGGTAGTTCAGAGCAGAAATTTTTTAGGATGGGGAAGGCATTCTTTCAGCAGACTTGGACAAAATGTCAACATTCTTCAAGTCTTGGCGATTGATCCCAAGTGCTCTAAGACCGAGGTTTCATGTTCCCATCTCAGCAACCAACTCGCAAACTACGAGCCATCTGTTTTATTCCTTGGTGAAAAACTAAAGTACAACCCATTCCCAAAATATCTAGGAGTCACCCCGGACAGAACTCGGAGCTACAAAGAACATCTCGCCAAGCTCTCTCAAAAAATTGCTACAAGGAATAACATCCTACACAAGCTTTGTTGGCATTTCCTCGGAAAATTAAAATTACTCTGCAGCAGAATACTGTGCCCCGGTACAGCTGAAAGTGCACACGTGCATAAAGTGGATCCTAAGCTGAATGATATTGTGCGCTGCATAACTTGTACTGTTAAGTCAACACCTTGCCACTGGTTACCCGTACTTAGTCTTATCCCACAACCCCACCTGAGGAAGAAGTAAGCTCTGCTGAGAGATGGTGGTGATTAGTGGTGATTATTGTTTTAAGAGGAAGTACAACTAGGCAACCATCCTTTATCTAACACTAATCAGAGGGAAAAAGGGGAAGGGTTCCGACACTTCGAAAAATGAAGATATCGGCCAAAAGAAGACAAGGGCCACGAAGGGCGTGAAAATGAAAGACTCCCTAGCCCTCGCAAACCTAATAGCGTCGGGGTCGGAAAAGAACAAGAGTTGACCAAGGGAGGTCGGATAGGATAGATGAAAGTGAGGAGCTTGGCACAAGTAAGTGGAAGCAATGCCAGGACTCAGCTGAGGGCCCCGTGGTTGCCAACCCACGCTCCACAGTTCAGAGCCCCTGAGGCCCCTTTTAGTCGCCTCTTACGACAGGCAGGGGATATTGTGGGTGTTATTATACCGCCTCCACCCTCAGGGGTGTCTGCTGAGAGAAGCAAAGAAGATCTGGTCATCTCCCTCATTACCATTTCACCAGGAATTTTGTTACCCATCGCCACGACAACTTTGATCTAGAAGACCATAAGTGTATTGGCCGGCTGACCCTTGAAGGATAATTTTGATCTAAACCAGAGCTGGCGGGATGAGTGGTCAAATTTAAAATCAGGAACTAATACTCATGAGCTAAATCCAACCTGGAAAATGAAGGGATTCGACCTCCCAAGAAAACTATGGTGTCGCCTCAATAGACTGAGAACTGGGCATGGACGCTGCAATTTCTTACTCCATAAGTGGGTTTGGATGGATTCTCCAATGTGTGAATGCAGTGAAGAGGAGCAAACCATGTCATCCTGCACTACCCTCTTCATGCCTAATCCGGAAGCCCCAGTGACCTGTTTCATCTTTCAGAAAGTGCTGTAGAGTGGCTGAAAAACTTGGACCTGGACTTATGAATTTTTTGTTATAATCAACATACGATTAAATAAATAAATAGTGAAACAAAGTGGAAAGTTCATCACCAAAGAAATTAGTAAACTCAGTTGAATCATGGCTTCAGTTTTGAGTGTGACAATTAATTATTAATAATAAATAGTTTGAAACCTCTTTTTCTGTTAATTAAATTTAGAAAGGGTGATAATAATAAAGCAGATAAATACAGGACTGTCAGCTTGACATGTGTTTCATGTAAGCCGTGGGGAAACATTGTATACTGCAACTAAGCAAGTGAAAAGTAAAAACTAACTAGGAATAATTGCTGGAACTATGTTAGTTGATAAAAATTTAAATAAGTACTGTAATGTAATATACAGTCTTCTGCATTGATACTTGAATTCAGTTGTGAGTGTGACAAATAATTATTATTCTAAGTAATAAATAGTTCAAAAGCTCTTTTTCCTGTTAAGTAAATTTAGAAAGGGTAATAATCATAAAGCAGATAAATACAGAGCTGTCAGCTTGACATGTGTTTCATGTAAGCTGTGGGAAAGCATGTTTTCTGATATTATGTATGCAAAATTACTAACTGATTTGATAGAAGGCAGTTCAGGTTTAAGAAAAGTTATTCCCCTGAAGCTTAACTCGTAGGATTCCAGCAAGATATAGTGGATGTTTTAAATTCAGGAGGTCAAATGGATTATATTACTATTGACCTCTGCAAAGTTTTGATAGTGTAAGTCATGGGAGATTACTAAAAAAAATGAGGGCACTTGGACTAAACAATAGAGTGACTAAATGTGTGGCTCATTTCTAGAAAATAGAACTTGGAAAATTAGAGAAGGTGATGCATTATCTGATCCTGTAATCATTAAGAGGGGAGTTCTTCAAAGCAGTATTATTGGACCTTTATGTTTTCTTAGACGTAAATGATATGAGTAAAGAACTGGAATCACAGGTAATACTTTTTGCAGATGTTGTTACACTGTATAGAGCAAAAAATAAGTTACAGGATTGTGAGTGACTGCAAAAAGACCTAGGCAATGCTGTGAGATTTACAGCAAGCAATGGTATGATGGTAAACAGGATGAAAAGTCAGGTTGTGAGTTTCACAAAGAGGAAAAGTCCTCTCAGTTTGAATTACTGCATTGTTGGGGTGAAAGTTTCTCCTGGGGATCAGTGTAGGTATGCAGGTGTTTGTACAAGAAAATTTCTTCATTGCCGTAATCACATAAAAAGGACTAAATGAAGATTACAGATCTCTTTGTATGATTATGAGGTATTTAGGCGTAAAGGAAAAGGCATAAGTCATTGGTAAGAACACAGTTAGAGTGTGTTTCCAGTGTCTGGCAGCCACATAAGGATTACTTGATTCAAGAACTGGAAAAAATCCAAAGGAAAGCAGCACGATTTGTGTTTGGTGATTTCCAACCAAAAAAGTATTGCAAACTTGGGCTGGGAAGACTAGAGAGTAAGGAAATAAGCAGCTCAACTAAGGGCCGGTTCTACCACCTACTGGTAAAGTAGCGCGTAACTTGCCCTCCGCGTCAAAGGATGTTTCCGTTCGACCAGTCCCAGGTAGCGCTATCGCAGCATAAATCATCGTTACCTGGCGCGTAATTTATCGGCCACTTCGAGGGCCCGATAAGACTTTACCTGCCGGGCAAGTTTTGAGAGCTGAACATTATTAGCTGTATTTCTGGTGACATACAACTCAAATTAGCTTAGTATACTGAAAAGAGCATTGTACTATAACAGTGATCGATATTGTATTGCAGGATTTTGAACATTTCTTTGTGTTGCAACGGTCACACCAGCCTCTCGCATTGATAGCGTAGGGAACACATTTTACACATCAAGCTTTCGCAAAGAAACTGTAAAAGAATATCAAATCAAAACCTATTTGGAAATAATTTCACATGGGATTTAATTTTCTACGTTTTCAGTTTTCAGACACCACGCATAACTTAGTCCTATGTATCCCATGTACCCCAATCTTCCTCGTAGTGTAATGGCTAATGCACTCGGTTCATAATACGAGGTTTGCAGGTTCTATTCTTCATTATGACAAATCTTATTTTCATTATTAGCGTTGTATTAATCTGTATGCCTCTTTACATACGTTCTTTTGTTAATATATACTAGGAAAATGCTTTACATGTGTGCTACTTATAGAAAGTGATGTTACGATTAATATAGCATATAGGACTGTCACCCAGGTAGCAGATTCCCTATCAGTTGTTTACATAGTCTTCTTGTAAATAATTTTGAAGAAATTGTAAACTATTCCATTCACAAATTCCTCTTCCTATGATGGATATTTAACCCGATTAGTTCTTTAACAGTACCTTCCAACTTTATCTTCATAAAGTTAAACATTAGAATGAAATGCATTATCAGTATGGAAGCATGAGGAACTAAACGAGGTCACAGAGCTAGTTGCAAATAGAGCATCGTGGAGATACTTAATCAATTCACAGAAGCCTGCAGATAGAATGCTCAAAGGCAATAAGTCCGTAAGGAAGATGTGGGTGTATATACATATATGGAAGCGCGTGAAAAAGAGTTAAGAACTACGGCAGGGAATGAAAATAAATTTTTAATGTAAATTAGAAAGACGATGAAAACCTGCGTACCTTCTAATTACTGAGCGAGCGACTTGACCAATCTACTACGAGAATACTTTCCGAAAACGCTGCCTTACGTGACAGGTTATAACTGACGTAACAAATGTAATCTTGAGATTTTAATCCCAATTAGGTATTGATTTTGAAGCTCATGGATTAAAATCACGAAACCTTGACATAAATCATTGTCCATAACTCTTAAGACTCCCCTTATTAGGCTTTTTGATGATAATCAACAGATGCAAGCACAGGAAAATAAGACAATCGAAATGAGCTTCATACATCTGACGATAGATAGCACCACACTCGAAAGCGAGAAGTCGCTGAAAATCAGTCTAGCCAACTCCGTATATCGGTGTCTAGCTCCGGGTAGCTACCCAGCGCTTGCGCGGAGGTGGTTGCACGCAAGGCAAAGTACCAGCTGATTTACACCCCCAGGTAGTTTACCTCCCGGGCAGCTGCCAGCCACTTTACCAGCAGATGGTAGAACGGCCCTAAGCAGTATATTCCAAGCTGTCAGTGGAGAGATGGCTTGGAATGATCATAGGGATAAACAAGATTGAGTGGAGTTTTTAAAAGTCGGGAAGATCACAGTATATGAAGATAAAATTGGAATTGAAATTGACAAACATTCATTTATAGGAAGTTGAGTTTGGGTGGAAATAATTTAGCAAGGGAGATATTTGGTAAATTTCCAACTACTTTGAAAACTTTCATGAAAAGACTAGGTAAAAAACTGATAGGGAATCTGCCACCTGGCTGACAGCCCTAAATGCAGAACAATAGCGATTGATTGATGATTGTGTGATTTCCGCATAGTTTCCAAAGACCATCCATCAACAATAATTCATTGGTGAAAAGTGACCTTTTCAACCGAACTTTCAAGTGCTTCTTCAAGTAGAGTTTTTATTTCTGCAGTCCCAGAACATGGTGTACAGTTCCATGTGGCAATCAGTTGATGCTGGCTTAAAAAGCACTTTTGCAAGGTGTTATCACCTATTAATACTGTGATTTCATTCATTCATTCATTTTTTTTTTTTTCATTTATATTTCATATCTGAATGCCTATATTTTGTAAATATTTTAATTGTTTTTTTCTATGCATTAATATTTTCATTTTAAATTGCATCCCTATGTAGTGGACCAGACCAATCACCCCTTCGCTAAATATTCACAGCTATGTGCTCCATATCCAAGATTCTGTCTGGAGAACAGTTCTCAATTGAGGTAGAAGATGACAGAGATTTAATGTTTTAGCGATAGTATTTTTTAATTATGCCGCTATTGTTTTGTATTAGTCAGTAAAGACATTTTTTAAGTATAAGGCTCTGTTAGCTGACGGTCATCAGAGTTTCAGTTTTGAAAATGTACATAAATTGTTTATTATATACTCCAACTAAGCAAGTGAAAAGTAAAAACTAACTGGGAATAATTGCTGGAACTACATTAGTTGATACAAATGTAAATAGGTAATGTAGTATACAGTCTTCTACATTGATACTTGAATTCAGATATGAGTGTGATAATTAATAATCTAAATAATAAACGGTTCAAAATCTCTTTTTATGAAAAGTACACTAGAATATAACACTTTATTTTTAGATTTTTTAAATTTTAGGGCATTTTTGAAGATTTTTTAGGTCATAAGTACTTTATTATAGGGCATTTTTTAATTAATTAATTTAATAGGTACAGTCCATGGTGAGCCATTTTACACTAATAATATAACAATAAGTCATTGAAAATCTTACCCTAATAATGTGTTTGTTATCTCTGTGTGCAGAAAACTCTGGCAAGGTACTTTGACGTTACTCATGCAACTGCTCAGCTTGCTCCAACATTCATTAGCAAAGTGAACACAGCCATTCAACTGACACTAATTGCTACTACACTTGCAGCACCTGTCTTTGACTATGTTGATCATCCTTTGTTACATGCTCTCTGGTACGTGTGCAGTTGAAAATTCATTTTCTGAACTTGGTAGCGAATTATCACATATATACAACTTATATACTGATTTTAAAAATTTTTTTTACAGGTATGTAACTGCAGGAACAACTATTGCTTCAGCATGGAGCTATGTTGTATCACAGAATACATATAAGTTCTTGAAGCGAAAAAAATGAATGGTGCTAGTTCCTTCTGTTGAATATGTCTACAGTTACACTGTAGGTGAGGGTATTGTTACAGAAATTGTATATAAAGATGAATTAATAAAAAGATTTTATATATGGCCTACAACTTACATGTACTTGTTCAGTGTTCCCTTGCTGCTCTATGATCTTACTTTCTTAGGGATATAAATATTGTCAGGATTATTTTCTAAGAAAGGTAGCTAGAATATTTCTCATGGGAATAACATGTTTATGGAGGCTCACAATACTAGCTCAGTTCATCTGTGAAACTCTGAGGCTCTGAATTAAAGAAAAGGAAATGCTGAATTTATTCTGTCAATTCTGATATAGAATACAGGAACTTGAGCTACCTAAATTTGCAATAAATATTGGACTAAGAGGAAAAATGGAACTACAGGCTGGAATTGAACTCTATCAACAAACTTTCAGAGGTTGTGGTGGATCCTGCTGATTCACTATTGAGTACTACCCTTGAGTTTGTTTTCAAAGAATATCCTTTATTTTTAATGTAGAATAAGTCTGTAGTTTCAGAACCGTACTTGGATCAGTGAGCATTACAAAAATATATAAATTATATGAGTAAGAACTGGAATCAGAGATAATGCTGTATGCAGATGATGTTGTTATGTATAGAGTAAATAAATAAGTTCCAAACTTGTGAGCAACTGCAAAAAGGCCTCGACAATGTTGTGAGATGGACAGATGGCAATGGTATGATGATAAACGGTGTTAAAAGTCAGGTTGTGAGTTTCACTAACAGGAAAAGTCATCTCAGTTTTTTTAATTACTGCGTTGATGAGGTAAAGTTTCTTATTATGGGGATCACTATAAGTATCTAGGTGTTATCATAAGGACAGATCTTAATTGGGATAATCATGTAAATGGGATTGCAAATACAGTAAATGGTACAGATCTCTGCACATGGTTATGAGGGTATTTAGGGGTGGATAGTAAGGATGTAAAGGAGAGGGCATATAAGCCTTGACCAAGTGTGATAAACGGATATAACTTGAAAACAATATTCTCTCACCCATGGGTAACTAATGCAAATATCGAGCTTGAATTATTATTATATTATGATTATTGTTATTATTATTACTTGTAATGTATATCTATGAAGTGTTTACATCCATTTAGGATTATTATTATTACATCATATGTACGTACGATACGATCGCGTTGTTTGTGAGGTCATGTCGTAAGAACCTGTATATAATTTATTCTTACCTGTATGTATAATTTGTAATCCATAATTGTGAAACACACTGTAACTTCCAGAATGGTAATGGTAAATGGTAATGAGAACGATTGAGAATATTCTGTGCACTATGTCTATGTATTGGGCACTCTAGAGTTTCCGAGAAGGTATTTCTTATAACGTATCTTTCTGGAAGCCTGGCCAGGACATATATAAGGAGACGATCTTGACGGTGACAGGGAGTTATTGGTAAAAGAGTTATTGTTTAGGAGTTTCACTGGTGACCACGTGGTTAACTGACATACTGATGTAGGCAGTCGGTAGTCAACTGTTTCAACTGTGTTTCAAAGTTGTAATCTCCATGTGCAGCGATTGGCATTTTTTTAAATGGCGGCTTTGTGATGTGAGTGTTTTGTTTGTGACAGCAGTGATTAAGGTTATGTCTGTGTTCAATTTGTAAATAGATGTGAATAAAAGTTGTACCAACTGACAGCATCTCGTGTGCGTCTTTGTGGATACGTTAACTGGCGAATGAGACAGGATTATTAGAATCTATTGGACTTGAAAATGAAGAACGACCAGAGGACCGTGGTGATGTTTGAACAGTTAATTTCCTTGGCTAAAAACATCGAGGCCCAGTTTGGAAAACTCGAGGAGAACATCGAGGCCCAGTTTAGAAAACTTGAGGCCCAGTGTGGAAAACTCGAGGAGAAAATCGGGGCCTAGTTCAAGACCAGATTGACGTCAGAAGAGGGAACCGAATACCCGATTGCTGAACTTCATGAGCAGGAGATGGAAGTACGATGCAGCCCGCGGTCATGTTCGACCTGAGAGGAAGTTGTGGGAGAGTTCAGCGGACGCGGCAGTGTCCACCAACCAAGAGCTGACTACCAAGTCCAGCTGCAGGAGAGAACTCAGCGCACCAGTAGAACACCGCGGGTATTCGGCGCTGAGACCGAACAACCAGACGACGCTACGGTGAAAAGGCCGTACCAGTACAACACCAAGAGCGAGGAGCTTGACAGCCGCAGTAAGTTCCACAGCACCGTGAACTGTCCAGAGAGGATGTTCAGCGCGGAGCAGAACTATGGGGAGGCTCAGACGATTTTCCAGAAGATGGAGGAAGCGATGGCAATGACACAGCCAGTGAGACCCCCACTAGGTGACGGAGAGCCAATGGAGTCCAAACCGACAACTAACAAACGAGGGTACCACCTGACAGAACACAAAGGTACAAACGAGCGGAAAGCTAGTGGAGCTTTGAATGGCACACAAGGACCTGTGGATCACCATCACCAGGAAGGAAGACACCGTTGACCGGACCCAGTGGACCCACCATCGAAAGGTGCCCGAGGGAACCGCCGGGCTGCGAATTGTGGACTTTGACAGCGTCAACAGAAGGACTGTGTGACTGACGTGGTCTGTGTGTAGTTAAATGGTGAGGACCAAGAGTGTGAAGTGTGGAAATTGTTTCAAGTTATAGAGGGGATATTGATGCAAGTGTGATAAACAGATATAACTTGAAAACAATATTCTCTCACCCATGGATAACTAATGCAAGTATCAAGCTCGAATTATTATTATTATTATTATTATTATTATTATTACTACTTGTAATGTATATCTGTGAAGTGTTTACATCCATTTAGTATTATTATTATTATTATTATTATTATTATTATTATTACATATTGAAACAGGAAAGCCCGTACTTCAATTGTTCGGAGAGCATGGATGACGTCAAGGCGTGTACGGCCCATGCTTAGAGAGTATGAGAGAAGAGTAGTGCAATACATTTATGATTAATGGGGAACTTGCTGTCTATTCAAGAGATAAGCAAAGGAATTATATAACCTTTTACAGATGTATTGTGAGATTGCCCTTGAAGGTGCGGAGGAGACGTTATTCTGCGACGGCGTCCTTCGTCGCCGGTGTCGGCGTCGTTCGTGTTGTCTCAGCACTGGACGTTGACGATGACTCAGACCTGAGGCAGATCGTGCAGTGTGAAACAGTTGTTAAGGAGCGGAGAAGTGAAGAACTCCCGCACAGAATGCCAAGGGGATCTGGTGCGACATTTTTGTACCGCACCGCGAATTAAGGCGAAGCACTTTTGAATAGTTTCCCCAGTAATAGTGTTGGACGCACTTTCTAAGATGAAATCGAAGTCACAGTAGACACTATCGTACTTGAAATAAACAATGAAAGCGATCTGGAACCTTCCAAGATGCAATGATTAAACACTTCGCTCAATCTCAAAAAAATAAATTCCTTGGATACAGTCTTTGCACTGTATACATAAGTACAGCACGCACATTCTCGTTGAAATAAACTAGAGCTTCGACGAAAATATAAAAAAAATAGATTATGACAGTCCAAGTCCTGTTACGTCGTAATTTTTCAGAGACAAGGTCATCACTGAGGCGCAATTTTTGACAGTTTCATGAGGGGATTTGACATACGGTAGTCTTCGAATGAAGTGAAGGTTGGCACAGTTTATGCTAGGAAATATTAACACTTTTCACGCGGAGCGATAGACACAGTCTTTGAGGGAGAAAAAAAAGTAGGCACTGTTCTTTATAAAATAACGTAACACTATTCGTAAAAGAACTGCTCAGTCGCTAGGACACAATTTTACGAGGTAGCTTAACACGGTAGAGGAAACAACTACAGCACAGTTTCAAACGTACAGTCTCTTTAAATTCACAGTCCACAAACAAAATACAAATGCACAGCTCTACAGACTGATAGAAACGAAATTAAGCTTTCGTTCACGCGCAAAGTCCAAGTCCACGGAGAAGGCTTTCAACACTAACACTTTCGAACGCAAGTACCCATCCGGACAGAGTGACGAACCGTATAGCGATGTGCTTGCTTGCATACACACACTGAGTGACACACGCACTCACCGCATACTGCACACTGCTTTACTCAAGGCTAGCGACTGCCTTTTATTGCTGATGGTCGGAAGGCGTGGTTGCACGTGTGGGCATCTAGAAAAATTTATATCTTGGCCATCCTTCCGCCGATTTACGTGAAATTTCGGTTAGCAGCATTTATTGTTCAGGCCTACAAGGTGACGTCCTCGAAATTATGATATTACATTCCGTTCGTGATGAAATGTCATGGAACAGGAGAGAACTTTCGGTGTGACGTCACTTGGCCTTGGCTGGCACACTGGAGCAGCGCGAGCTTGCATGTTGTCTCCCACAATACTTGCGCGTTCGGCAGTCGTTTTGAATGCATACAGCCGGGTGTTAGTGAGTTCCTCTCAAGAAATGTATGAACGTGAATGCTCGTAGGGCATTCCCGTTTCAATATGTACATACAATACGATCGCGTTGTTTGTGAGGTATTGTCAAGAAACATGCACTGTATATAGACATTTATATCACTTCATTTAATGTAAGAACCTGTATATAATTTATTCTTACCTGTATATATAATTTGTAATCCATAATTGTGAAACATACTGTAACTTCCAGAATGGTAATAAGTAGACGAGAACGATTGAGAATATTCTGTACACTATGTCTATGTATTGGGCACTCGAGTTTTCGAGATGGTATTTCTTCTAACATATCTTTCTGAAAGCTTGGCCAGGACATATATAAGGAGACGATCTTTACGGTGACAGGGAGTTATTGGTAAAAGAGTTATTTTTTTTTAGGAGTTTCACTGCTGAACACTTGTTGTGATTAACTGACATGCCGATGTAGACAGTCAGTAGTCAGCTGTTTCAACTGTGTTTCAAGGTTGTAATCTCCATGTGCAGCGATTGGCATTTTTTTAAGTGGCAAATCTGTGTGATGTGTTTTGTTTGTGACAGCAGTGATTAAGGTTATATAAGTGTTTAATTTGTAAATAGATGCGAATAAAAGTTGTACCAACTGACAGCATCTCATGTGCGTCTTTGTGGATACGTTAACTGGCGACCGCAACAGGATTATTAGAATCTATTGGACTTGAAAATGAAGAACGACCAGAGGACCGTGGTGATGTTTGAACAGTTAATTCCCTTGGCTAAAAACATAGAGGCCCAGTTTGGAAAACTCGAGAAGAACATCGAGACCCAGTTTGGAAAACTCAGGGAGAACATCAAGGCTCAATTTGGAAAATTCGAGGCCCAGTTTGGAAAACTCAAGGAGAACATCGAGGCCCAATTTGGAAAACTCGAAGTGAAAATCGGGGCCCAGTTTGGAAAACTCAAGGGGAAAATTGGGGCCCAGTTCAAGACCAGATTGATGTCAGAAGAGGGAACCAAATACCCGATTGCTGGACTTCGTGAACAGGAGATGGAAGTATGACACAGCCCGCAGTCATGTTCGACCTGCGAGGAAGTTGTGGGAAAGTTTGGCGGGCGCGGCAGTGTCCACCAACCAAGAGCCAACTACTGAGTCCATATGCAGGAGAGAACTCAGCGCACCGATAGAATGCCGCGGGTATTCGACACCGAGACCGAACAACCGGATGACGCGACGGTGAATGGGCCGTACCAGAATGACAACAAGAGCGAGGCGCTCGACAGCCGCAGTAAGCTCCACGGCACCATGAACTGTCCAGGGAGGATATTCAGCGTAGAGCAGAACTATGAGCAGGCTCAGATGATGTCCCAGGAGATGGAGGCAGTAATGGCAATGACACAGCCAGTGAGACCCCCTCTAGGTGACGGAGAATGGAGTTCGACGACTCCAACAGGAGGTCAGTGTGACTGAGGTAGTCTGTGTGTAGTTAAATGGTGAGGACCAAGAGAGTGGGATGAAGTGTGGAAATTGTTTCAAGTTATAGGGGGGATATTGACGCAAGTGTGATAAACAGATATAACTTGAAAACAATATTCTCTCACCTATGGGTAACTAAATATCGAGCTCGAATTATTATTCTCTCTCTTTCCTAGCGTTTATCCCAAAGTATTTTACGATTATTATTATTACTACTTGTAATGTATAAGTATGAAGTGTTTACATCCATTTAGTATTAGCATTATTATTATTATTATGTCATGTACATACAATACGATTGTGTTGTTTGTGAGGTTATGTCATGAAACATGCACTGTATATAGACATTTATATCACTTCAATTAATGTAAGAACCTGTATATAATTTATTCTTACCTGTATATATAATTTGTAATCCACAATTGTGAAAAACACTGTAACTTCAAGAATAGTAATAAGTAGACCAGAACAATTGAGAACATTCTGTACACTATATCTGTGTATTGGGCACTCTAGAGTTTTCGAACCGAGCTCGATAGCTGCAGTCACTTAAGTGCGGCCAGTATCCAGTATTTGGGTGGTAGTGGGTTCAAACCCCACTGTCAGCAGCCCTGAAGATGGTTTTCCGTGGTTTCCCATTTTCACACCAGGCAAATGCTGGGGCTGTACCTTAATTAAGGCCATGGCCGCTTCCTTCCCACTCCTAGCCCTTTCCTGTCCCATCATTGCCGTAAGACCTATCTGTGTCAGTGCAACGTAAAGCAACTTGCAGAAGAAAAAAAAAAATTTCGAGAAGGTATTTCTTTGCAGGTTATAAATTTCATCTTCTTTGTCCGTATTGAAAATCTACTTGTGATACAAATTCTTATAATTTTGTTAATTACCACCTATTCAATACAATAAAAACATAGTACAAACTTACATATTTATTAAGATGTTTATATGGTACATGTTTCGCTCCTTTTTCGTGGGCATCATCAGCCAACTATCATTCACTTAAGGTTGTATAAGATCATGAAACAATTCTTTTGGATCAAGATTATTCCTATAAAACTAATTGACAAATCTTATAACATTTTAAAAGTCACACAACAATAAAATTATGTCTTTAAGTTAAAACTTTTTGTCTAAAATCTATCTAAGTCTAACATTTTATTGACGAAACTCATCTGGTGAACATCTTTTAAATTGTTTAAAAAATAAAAAATAAAAAAACTTTTGAGATCTGGCTAATTGTATTGATTCATGTTGCTTAACTTGTATGATTGTCATTTAAACTTCGTAAACTATATTGACAATTTTCTGCAGTTGATAATTGTCTATGTTATGGACATTTGACTTGTTCTCGTTGCTGGAGTAACATTTATACAAATGTATTGGCATTAATTTTATATTGTCAATAGGATAATATTGAGGCAGATATTGAGGAAAGTGTAAGAGAAGGAGGAGAGATAGCAGAAGGTGGTAGTGTTTCACGTTGGTATCAACAACATAAGGTATGCAGGTATTAGTACCCACACAGTTGGGAATGTGTGGAATCTGGTAAATGCAGCACGAGTGAAGTTTAAGGAAGCGGAGATTGTTATCAGGGGAACACTATGTAGGAGGGATAAATGGAAGGTGTTTGGGGATTTAAATGAGACTATGGAGTGGATATGTGGAAAACTGGGAGTGAGATTTCTAGATCCAAACGGACGGTAGGAGATAGGGATCTGTGCTCAGATGGACTTCACTTAAATCACAGTGGTATGTATAAGTTAGGAAATTTGTTTAGAAGGGTTATAGGGAGGTTCATTCAGAGATATGGGGTGGTCTAGACAGTGGTGAATCGTCGCCATAAGACCTATCTGTGTCAGCGCGACGTTAAGCAAATAGCAAAAAAATAGACAGTGGTGATAAGGGTTCAGGGATCTGGAAGTCAAGTAGGGATGACATAAAAATGTTAGTGTTGAACTGTAGAAGTATTGTAAAGAAAGGAATAGAATTAAGTAATTCGATAGATATATATTTACCAGATATTGTAATAGGAATTGAATCATGGGTGAGAAATGATATAATGGATGCAGAAATTTTCTCACGGGACTGGAGTGTGTATTGTAGAGATAGGATAGGAATGGTAGGTGGGGAGAGTATTCATTCTGGTGAAAGAAGAATTTGCAAGCTACGAAAAAGTTAAAGATGACGAACATGAAATTTTAGATGTAAGGATCATCTCTAAAGATAATAGGCAACTTGATGTCCTTGGATTGGACAGACCAGGAAAGGATAGCACTGACGCTGATTCAGAGTTATTTGATAAGATAATCAGCTATGCGGGAAACAGTATGGAAAGGAATGTGATTATAACGTGTGATCTCACTTTAGCAAATGTCAATTGGGAAGGTAATGCGAGCGACAGGAAGCATGACCAACAAATGGCAAATAAGTTAATATGGGAAGGACAGCTGATTCAGAAAGTGATGGAACCAACTAGAGGGAAGAATATTCTGGATGTGTTGCTGGTGAAACCAGATGAGCTCTATAGAGAAACCGAAGAAATAGATGGTATTAGTGATCACGAAGCTGTTATTGTCGTATTTAAAAATAAATGTGATATAGAGGAAGGTCTTAAAAGTAGGACTATTAGGCAGTGCCATCATCATCATCACTGGCACGACAGCCCTTTGTGGGCCTTGGCCTTCTGAAGTTTTCCCCATTCTTTCCTGTTAAGTGCAGAGCTCCTCCAATTCTTGACTCCAATTATCTTTACATCCTCTCTCACACCTTCTTCCCACCTTAACTTTGGTCTGCCAACTTTCCTGGTTCCTTCTGGTACTGCATTAAATATCTTCTTTATCATTCTGTCATTAGCATGCAACAGATGTCCTGCCCACTCCAATCTTCTGATCTTTATTCAGTTAACAATGTTTGGTTCGTTATATAAATTATACAATTCATGATTCTCTCTTCTTCTCCAGACACCATTTTCTTCCACTGGCCCAAAAATTATTAGGCAGTACCATATGGCTGCTAAAGCAGACATGAGGGAGTTTTTTAAAAGTAACTATGTTTGTCCAACCCATGTCCCGTTTCCCTACGAGGTCGAGTATGAGGTGAGATGAATCTGTCGTGGCGGGTTTTTATGACCGGATGCCCTTCCTGACGTCAACCTCATCAGAGGAGTTAAAGAGATGAATTTTTTTTTTTGTGTGTGCGGCTATTTAGCCAGGTGCAGCCCTTGTAAGGCTGACCTTCTGATGAGGGTGGGCGGCATCTGCCATGTGTAGAACTGTGTGTTATTGTGGTGGAGGATAGTGTTATGTGTGATGGGTGAGTTGCAGAGGTGTTGGGGACAGCATAAACACCCATCCCCCGAGCCATTGGAATTAGCCAATGAAGGTTAAAATCCCCGACCCGGCCGGGAATCAAACCTGGGACCCTCTGAACTGAAGGCCAGTACCCTGACCATTCAGCCAACGAGTCGGGCAATGAGATGAAATTAATGACGTGACAAATGATAGTAGGGAGAGGGTGAAACCCGGTGCCAGCACATAGCCTACTCCTGTCAAATAGCACCAAGGGGTCTGCTCAAGGCTTAACGTCTCCATCCGACGAACGAATCACTATCAAGAGCGTCATATGCTCTCACTCCATATGAGCACTGCGGAGAGGTTTGTAATTTAAGCCAGGCTTTTGGTATGCAATCTAGTGATTAGAAATTGTATACCACCACCTCCCCTACCCTGCCGGCCAACATTCTGATGGTGAAATTTTTTTCGACCAATGGGACTCAAACCTCGGTATCAGACCATTTAGACTTCAGCGCCTTAACGATCATGGCCACAAGGGAGTTTTTAAAAAGTAACTATGATCTGTGGAAAATGGTAAATAAAAATGTAAACAGACTCTGGGATGGGTTTATAGCAATTGTTAAGAAATGTGAAAACAGGTTTAAGACCCACTTTATTATAACAGAGAAATAAAGAGACTAAGAAGGAGGTGCAGATTGGAAAGAAATGGAGTTAGAGACAGCTGTGGAAGTAAGGAGAAATTGAAGGAACTTAAAAGGCAATTGAATCTAGCAAAGAAGTCAGCTAAGGATAACATGACGGCAAGCATAACTGGCAGTCATACAAATTGTAGTGAAAAATGGAAGGGTATGTATAGGTACGTTAAGGCAGAAGCAGGTTCCAAGAAGGACATTCCAGGTATCATTAATGAACAGGGGGAGTGTGTATGTGAGGATCTTCAAAAGGCAGAAGTATTCAGTCAGCAGTTTTCTATTTTCTGGTGACTATATTAGATGCCCTAAGAATGATTAATTTCTTTTTCATTGTGCTAGTCACAGGTTCTGTTTCTTTATAAACTGTTTCATTAGAAGATCCAGACTCTGTTTACTTGATCATTTTCATTTAAACAGGTTCTCACTATTCTCCATGAGTACTTGATTACTCTATCTATTACAACTCTATTTGTTATTTTGAATAATGATTCACATGCATATATAATTTGTGGCTGGGTGACTGTTTTGTAGTGTGTAACTTATTGATGATGATAATAAATAAAATCATGAATAAAAATATATAAATAAAATTACTCAAAAACTTAATAAAATTAATAAGCATAATTAACCGAAATGTCCGTAGTATGGGCGCCAGAGTTCACCAGAATGGATCCCTCGAATTTAGATAAGAGCATGATAGACTTTATATCCCAGGGCGTGTACATAATGCTGCGTACTGGTACATCTGCTGCAGGCCTTACCTAACCTCCTGAAAACGACTAATTAGGTAGGAACTGCACCTAGGTTCATCAATAACACTGATTCCAAAATAGCTAACTATATTCTTAACAAATTTCATGCATGAGCACCTCATCAACATACAGCATTATACATATAATACACACATAAAATATTGCTGGAAGACTCCATATTTACAACAACAACAATAATGAAAATCGTGGGAAAACGAAAGCGAGAACTAAGCTACCATTTGTAGATAGTCCGATGAACAATGTACATGTATGAAGATAAATACCCTTCACTGTCTCTATATCAATTCGATTTACCGATTCTCATAATCGGCAGTTATCACATCACACAGATACTGTACCTTGTACTACTGTGTTCACATATTTTAACACTTGTTGTAAAGATATATACACACGTCTGTCGATCCTCAACATATAAATTTATGGAAAGTCTGAGATAGCTTTCACCAACATATAATGCTAGGCCGCCACAAGTGCTACAATACTTAATGCGCAAGCACTCTCCACAATCAGCCACTTTCCACTAACATAACAAGACTACGCTCCACGAACGTTTGAAGTCCAGTCCATTGCAGCCGTGTCACTCCAGTACCGTGTATCAGCACCACTTCCTTCCCGTACAGTGTGCCAGTTGTCGTTCCTTCATACAGTGTCACTGGTTGTAGTTATCTTCCTTCTCGTTCCTTTACAATCACCTCTACAATCACCCTTACAATGTCCTTTACAATGTCTTATACAATGTTCTGGTTGCCGCCGTATGATCAAGCTTTATAGACATCAACATCCCCCTCCTGTCAGATGATACGTCTGGATTGGTGCTTGCCAGCCAATCATGAGTGAACCTCTTGTCAAGACCTAGCTCCCAAGAGATAAACAAACTCTGGGGTATATTCCATGATTCACCAAACTTTCCTAATACAACAAGCTCATCTCATCAGGCTGGGATATATACATGACTCATGAATTTCCCGACACAAGTACATCACAAGCACTGGGGCAGCCATATGACTCATTCAAATTACCAGAGTTATTAAAGCAACGTTTTCCCACTCATGCAAAACATATTACTCATACCTACATATGTGGATATCTTCCAGCTTATAAATATAAATGACAAAACATACAAATGAAATACCGATAATAATAATAATAATAATAATAATAATAATAATAATAATAATAATAATAATAAATCGAATACTGACAATAATATCTCTAACTTCTACATATAATTCGGGGGTGTGATATATGTACTATCACATAACGCCCCCTTGGTGAATCGATGATATCACATATTATGATTCACCATAAAACAGAACTTCATACATAACCTTATAATGACATAACTGAACACTTAATTTACTGTAATAATGATATATACATTGCGTCTACTGCATTGTATTCGCACACACGAAATACAATTTGTCCAAACAATAATAATAATAATCTGGCTATATACACACAACTCTGATTGTTTCATATAGCATTGAACACAATCCCTTCTTGCTACTGTACACATACATTAAAATTGATAATATATACATCCAAGGTGCAGAACCTATCTCTTATATCTGCGAAGGCTATAGATATTAAATGTCGTCGCCATAAGACCTCTCTGTGTCGGTGCGACGTAAAGCCCCTAGCAAAGAAAAAAAAAGATATTAAATGTCCCAAGAACCTTATTTTCAGCGGTTAGGAGCCTATAAATACACTTGCCTATTCTACTGTCCACAGTATACGGACCCTGATATTAATGAAAAAACTATACATAAACTTAACATTGGCATCGATAAGCGAGGAATGCGTACCGCAATAAAACTAACTACGTCTAGAATACACTCTATCTCACACACAAACATTCATACCATCCAGTCACACAAGAATCATACAAGCTTTCATTCGGAACATTCATAACCAAGAAATCCCTCTTTCTGAAATATTCGGGAATCTTACTATGTTTACCCTTCCACCAAACCATAATAAATGCAAGCAAACAAATCACATACTTTTTCACACATTCCACCTCGATATCACTCAGCACGTCGTTCACATCATTCACACATCTCTCAGAATTAAATAAAACATTACACACTCGCTTGGATAGACTTTCCTTCATCTCACGCACATTTCCATTCTCACTCACGTTCACTCTGTTACAGAAATTCTTACCATAATACACCTTGAAATTGCTGTCATTACTACTTAATGACCCAACAATTAATCCATCTTCACCACCTTCCATATCAGCTCCTACTTGCACCACTTTCATGCCAACAACACTGCTACTTTCGACTCTCTTATCAGAAGTTTCATTAATCTCAAAGTCACCATTTTCACACATAATGGACCTAACTTTACTCTCCTCACGTACACTTAAATCAACAAAAACATCCTCATGATGTATACTCCGTGAACACTCTTCACTCACAAAACAACCTTCCTCAACTTCACAAAAAACTTCACTTTCAATTTCAGAAACTTCCACAAGATTATCGATCGCAACACCGCTATTACCATCACCACTAACACAAAGTAAGACACCCGACACATCTTTCTTACTTTCATCACGCCCCCTATTCTGAAAATCTCTCTGATAAACGATTTCACTCTCTACTTTATCAAATGCCTCCCTTAACACTTTACCTCTCTCATCAATCTTACTGGACACACTAACATACATATTATCGATTTTACTAGACAGTTGAACATGCTGACTATCAATCTTACTGTTAACAACATTTAATTTATCCTTGAACTCCTTGCTGAACTGATTAAATAAGGATTGAAGCATACTAAGAGTTAAAGTCGCCCCTTGATCTCCTACATGTTGAATCTGAGACGGGTTACTTGGTTCCTCACCTATCGTTGCCAACTGATCTTCACTACTATTGGCCATTTCGCTATTCTCACTTAAATTAGATAAACTCAATGTGGTGGAATTCTTTTGACTTTTCTTATCCTGATTCATAGTACTAGCAACTTTAACAACCTCTCTATTTCTCAGTCTTATAATACTCGACTCGCTACAACATTTCTTCATACTCCAACATATATATCACGTACATATAAAACACTTCACTCACATAGTTTGCAGAATTCCAACCACACCTGACAAGTGCACCTACGCTTATAAGCCTAACAGATGTACCAATCATTCAGCCACACGTTGGGAAGCCAATTGTAACTTTTTTTTATGATAATAATAAATAAAATCATGAATAAAAATATATAAATAAAATTACTCAAAAACTTAATAAAATTAATAAGTATAATTAACCGAAATGTCCGTAGTATGGGCGCCAGAGTTCACCAGAATGGATCCCTCGAATTTAGATAAGAGCATGATAGACTTTATATCCCAGGGCGTGTACATAATGCTGCGTACTGGTACATCTGCTGCAGGCCTTACCTAACCTCCTGAAAACGACTAATTAGGTAGGAACTGCACCTAGGTTCATCAATAACACTGATTCCAAAATAACTAACTATATTCTTAACAAATTTCATGCATGAGCACCTCATCAACATACAGCATTATACATATAATACACACATAAAATATTGCTGGAAGACTCCATATTTACAACAACAACAATAATGAAAATCGTGGGAAAACGAAAGCGAGAACTAAGCTACCATTTGTAGATAGTCCGATGAACAATGTACATGTATGAAGATAAATACCCTTCACTGTCTCTATATCAATTCGATTTATCAATTCTCATAATCGGCAGTTATCACATCACACAGATACTGTACCTTGTACTACTGTGTTCACATATTTTAACACTTGTTGTAAAGATATATACACACGTCTGTCGATCCTCAACATATAAATTTATGGAAAGTCTGAGATAGCTTTCACCAACATATAATGCTAGGCCGCCACAAGTGCTACAATACTTAATGCGCAAGCACTCTCCACAATCAGTCACTTTCCACTAACATAACAAGACTACGCTCCACGAACGTTTGAAGTTCAGTCCATTGCAGCCGTGTCACTCCAGTACCGTGTATCAGCACCACTTCCTTCCCGTACAGTGTGCCAGTTGTCGTTCCTTTACAATCACCTCTACAATCACCCTTACAATGTCCTTTACAATGTCTCATACAATGTTCTGGTTGCCGCCGTATGATCAAGCTTTATAGACATCAACATCCCCCTCCTGTCAGATGATACGTCTGGATTGGTGCTTGCCAGCCAATCATGAGTGAACCTCTTGTCAAGACCTAGCTCCCAAGAGATAAACAAACTCTGGGGTATATTCCATGATTCACCAAACTTTCCTAATACAACAACAAGCTCATCTCATCAGGCTGGGATATATACATGACTCATGAATTTCCCGACACAAGTACATCACAAGCACTGGGGCAGCCATATGACTCATTCAAATTACCAGAGTTATTAAAGCAATGTTTTCCCACTCATGCAAAACATATTACTCATACCTACATATGTGGATATCTTCCAGCTTATAAATGAAAATGACAAAACATACAAATGAAATACCGATAATAATAATAATAATAATAAATCGAATACTGACAATAATATCTCTAACTTCTACATATAATTCGGGGGTGTGATATATGTACTATCACAAGTGTTTCAATTTGGTTGCTATTGAGAGACACTTTTTACATACCTGCCAACTTTTAGAAATAAAAAATAGGAAGATTTTTTAAATCTTGGATTTTATTGTGTATATTATGCCACGGTCTCGATGAAAAGAGGACAACATAAAAAGTATCCATATCTACAGTCACAAGGTGAATTGACCATTAAATTTAAAATCTTAGACTCAGAAAACATAAAAAATGGTTACAAGAAAATATAACAAATGCGGAACAAAATGCATAATAGTTTCCTTTATTAGACTGTAACATGAATGGAAATTCAGTTTTATAGGTATCTCTGAACACTTGGAGATAATGTTTGTTAAGTTTTGTGGCCATAATGTGAGGAGAAAATACCAGAAATTGTCACCGACACAGCGTTTTGAAATACATTCAACTAATTAAAATCATGAACTAAGAATGAACACAAATGCACTGTAATACACAAAACTACCACATACAAAACAGATCATCATGTCTCATACATTATTAACATACGGCTTTGACAGGGGAAAAATCACAGAACCGCAAGGAAAAACACATGGCCTGTAACTGTGATGGACTATACACTCGCCAAATAAAGCATCAAATAAATACGCCTGAAAATGACGTTGCTTAGATTACAAAAGCACACAATAATTTATTCTAGGGGAAGAGTATTGACCATACTGGATGTTATATTGGTCAAAAATAGGAGGAATTAAAAATAAATCGGAAAATGAGTTAAAAAGCGGAAAGTTTTGGGGTAAATCGGAAGGGTTAGCAGGTATGTATATATATTCTTGGTAACATGCTGTGCTGTAACCAGTTTATCTATTCTATTTTGCCATGCTGGTTTCTCGTTCAGGTTATATGTGATTATTTCACCTAAATATTTAACTTTTTCTGCAATTTTTATTTCTTGGTCTCCCAGCTTAATTTTGTTTGCAAGCAGAAGTTGAGTTAGCATAATTTCTGTTTCTTCAAATGAAATTTTCAAACCAATATTTTGAGCTATTTCCTGTAAAGATTTTATTTGTTGTTTTGTTTCCGAATACCATTGGCCAGAAGAGCTAGATCATCAGCAAATCCTAGACAGTTCAAATGTATGTTATCCTACTGGGTTCCAATTTTTATATTTTTCGAGTTGTTCTTGTACCATTCCCTCTCAACGTACTCTAGGGCACAGTTAAAAAGAAGAGGTGACAATCCAACACCCTGTCTTAAACCAGTTGTTACCAAGAATGGTTCTTAAAGTTCTCCTCTAAACTTTATTTTAGAAATTGTATTAGTTAGGGTAAGTTCAATCAGTTTGATTAGCTTTTGGGTGAAGTCCGAAATGTCTTAACATTTTTAATAATGATGGTCTATGGATGGCGTCGTAAGCTTTCTTGAAATCTATAAACATTATTGAAAGGGGTTATTTATTAGTGATTTCTTGAATTATTTTGTTTGGTGTTTGGGTTTTAACTATTATTCCACTTGTGTATTTTTTGGATATGGTATTCCTTCCTCTCATTCTTTTGGGTTTATATTTTCTTCTTTTAGTTGTGGTTTTGTTGATGTGCCGGTGGATACTACTCAGATGCACCTGGATATTAAACAGGCTTTTTGTTACGATCCCAAAAAGCAAGGGTGCTTCTTTCGCCAGTTCCGCCGTACCAATGATCTTCATCTCCGTCTTCACTGCCGAGGATACATTCCATAGAACATATGTTTTAGGAAACAAGATGGAAAATTGGCGCTTACTAATAAAGAAAACTGCCAAGAACTTGCATGGTACTTTTCAGAACTTCTTAACTGCCCCGAACCCACTGAAAGATTTCTTGAAGAAGCATCCAGTTTCACTCACCCAGAATCACCTCCACCAGGCCAGGAGGAAATTCAGAGCCACATTAAACGAATAAAGAACAACAGAACCTCAGGAATAGATGGGATTGTTGCAGAATTCATTGTGAATCTTGGTCCAAATTCACTCAAGGAACTTACAGAAATCATACAGAAAATCTGGAAAAACGAAAAACTCCCAGAAGACTGGAAATGTGCCTTGATTCACCACTTCACAAAAAAAGGAGACAAAACTGATGTCAACAACTATAGGGGAATCTCCCTCCTTGAAGTCGGCTACAAAATTTTCTCTGCATGCCTGTTGAAAAGAATACAAGAACAACTCGAGCATAAAATTGGTGAATATCAAGCTGGGTTCCACCCTCACAGATCGTGCACTGAACAGATCTTCAACCTCAAAACCGCTCTAAAATTCAGGGCCTTCAGAAACCTTCCAATCATCTGTACCTTCATAGATTTCAAGTAGGCTTATGATTCAATTGATCGTCAATCTCTGTTCAGCATCCTGAAAGAACAGGGACTAGGCTCCAAAGCACTAAACTTGACCAAACAGATCCACACTGACACGAAGTCAAGAGTGAAATTCATGGGAGAAATCTCAGACGAATTCCTGATAAAAACTGGTGTCCGGCAAGGAGATGGACTCCTCTTCAACCGCACCCTAGATAAGGTGATGAGGGAATGGGAAAAAGAACTGAAAGCACAAAATAGCTGGAACCCAGTAAACATTGGGACACAAAAAAAAAAAGCTTGGTGCAGCGATGAAGTCACAGCAATAAAGCAAGTTGAAATTCTCCAAGAATGTGCCAGAAAGTCGGACTTCATATCTCCTTCCAGAAAACTGAATTTTTATTTGAAAAACTAGACATCCATAGTATCAATACAAAATACGGACAAATCAACGGAGTCCCTCACTTCAAATACCTGGGCGAAATCCTTGAACCAACCGGACAAGAGAAAATAGCCCAAAACAACTGTGTCCAAAAACTCAGAAGTGCATATGGGAGAACAAGAGAAATCTACAACAAAAAATATATGTCTCTCCACGTTAAGATTAAACATTACAATACTGTAATCAAACCTGAGGCTTTATATGCAGGGGAAACTCTTAACACTTCATAGGAAGGGCAAACTGGAAAATATCTTAAAAGAAGAGCAAAAAAACATGAGGAAAATTTTAGGACCAAGACACACGGAAGAAGGGTACCGCCTCCAAACCCGGAAATCCATAGAAAAATGATCTAATATTGCGGAAGACCTCAGGAAAAGAAGGCTAAAATTTTATGGACATGTTAAAAGGCTTCCAGAAACCAGACTAACCCACCACGTTCTTGAAAGAGTTGATAAACTGAAGAATTTTCCTTGTATACAACAAACAAAAGTGGACGTGAAGAACGCACAAATTCAACCTGAAGAAATTTTGAATCAAAATATATATAGAAAGAAAATTGACAAGTGGGAAGTTACTCCAGAGAATGAAGTAGCAAAAAGAGCAGGTACAAAGTGGATGGAAGAAAGGAAGAGGATCTTTAGTCAACAGATGAAAGCATCCTGGATCCTCCACAAACGAAATCATAAATAAAGCTTTGTGTGTTACGAAAGGGACCATTCACGCATAATAACAATGATTACCTACTAATTATTAATCTTTGGGACATCATAAATATTAACATATTTTAATTCTGCATGTGTATTTGAAACATATATCTGAACTGTAACTTCCAAAAAGGGTGATTTTTCCTTAAAACTTGTAATTATCTGGGGATTTATCGTGTCTCTAGTGGAGGGTTTCAAGTATTTAGTTTCTTTTACATTGCTGTGTTCCCCTCCCTCCATTTTGCTTTATGGCATATTCATTTCATTGTTACCTGACATTGATTTTTTTTTTTTTCTCATGTGGGGACACTGATTTGTTTTTGTTTTTGTTTTTCTGGGGTTGGGTTGTTGTTTATACTCACTGTGTATGGATTGATGAGTTTGGTACATGGAGTTTCCAAATTATTTCTTCGTCCATGTGATTTTGATTTAGCCTGTTTCCTGGTCCTTCTGATTTTATTCTTGGTTTTAATTTGTTTTGATCTGTGATTGAATTTTTAATTTAGGTGTCGGTTTTTGTGGGTTAATATTTTATCTTCAGGGTTGTCCTTACTCTCTTATTTCTTGTACCATTTCATGTGACCTATGCTTAATGTTATGTTTTTCTTTGTGTATTTATCCCACCACTGGGAATTTGTATAAATTTTCACGTTGATACAATCAACATTTTTTTTTTTTTTTTTTTTTTTTTTTTTTTTTTTTTTAAGACTTCAAAATTATAAATTCACATAATTTCAGGTACATAAAATTTATGGAATTAAATTTAGTTGGTGCACCAATTTAATAATAAGTAATATATATATGTGTGTGTGTGTGCATTTTTAACTTTCAATATTTTATTTGAGTAAAAGGTTTGCTTTATTTTACAAAAGTTTTTGTATATTCTCATAAGTAAATGTGATTTTATACACTGTTCCTAACATTAATTACAATTTTAATTTAAGGTATGCAGGTGTCTTGCTAGTGGCTTTAAGTCACACCAACACAGATAGGTCTTATGGCGATGATGGGATAGGAAAGGCCTAGGAGTTGGAAGGAAGCGGCCATTGCCTTAATTAAGGTACAGCCCCAGCATTTACCTGGTGTGAAAATGGGAAACCACGGAAAACCATCTTCAGGGCTGCCGACAGTGGGATTTGAACCCTCTATCTCCCGGATGCAAACTCTCAGCCACGCGCCCCAAACCGCATGGCCAACTTGCCTGGTTACAGGTGTCTTTATTTAGTAATTTTGCACAGTATTATCCTTGGAATCCCATTCCTTTTTTTATGGGGTGGGTTTTCAGCTCTCTTCTCAAAATGTCTCCTTGTTTCTGGGTAAGTTCATTTCTGTGTTTTAATGTTTTAATATTTTGCTTGTTCACCCTGTCTTCCCACCTTCTCATAACCCCTATAGCATGTGTTGAGTGTAGAGCCATTTCTGTAATGTGGGGTTATGTTGCAGTGGCTAAAACTTTTGTCATGCCCCGTGATATTAGTCATATTCCAGTCTTGTGCTCAACATTCAAAGTAGATCCTGCACATTCAAATTAAGAGTAATTTCAACATACCCGGAGCCTCTGTGGCTCAGGCGGCAGTGCACCGGCCTCTCACTGCTGGGTTCCGATATTAAATTTGAATATCTATACCATTATCTAGATGATGATGTTATTTTCTCCAAGACCGTTGAAGAACACTTAGCTCATATAAAGGAAGCTCTAAACTGCCTTCGTAAGGTTGGATTAACAGTCAAGTTGTCAAAGGTATCCTTCGCTTAACTATCTATCTCCTTCTTAGGGCATATTGTGTCACCTGCCGGAGTTTCAGTCGATCATTCCAGAACGTCCGGCTCCATAGCTAAATGGTTAGTGTGCTGGCCTATGGTCACAGGGGTCCTGGTTTCAATTCCCGGCAGGGTCGGGAATTATAACCATCATTGGTTAATATTGCCATTGATGCTTTCACGGCCCGTACTTATAGACATGATAGTGTATAGGCTTTTGGGCTTATGCCATATCAAGAAAATAAGGTGAAATTCTTAATGTTTCGCAGAGAACTGTGCTCTGCGTCCTCAGAAGAAATCTCGACTGTCCACGAGAAAGGCTTCTTAAACAATGGCACTTTGAATTTGGAACGTTAAATTATAATAGAACTGGAAATGGTACGTTCATTTGCCACCAGATGGCCCCCAGGACATGGCACAACACTAGCGATCGAAGCAGAAGCTGACCGAACCATCACAATCAGACTAAGCGTTTCACATAATGTATTTTCTTTTTTTTTTTACTATAATATATCACATAACGTGTTTGCGTAACATGTGACAGGTGTAAGATATAGACATAAGCCTGGAATGAAACATCCTGTCACATGTTCTGTGGTTGTTCTTCAGAAACCTGCACTCAGAAGGTGATCAATTGCCTATCTGTCTGGGACCCTACCATCTCAAGAAGCCAAGTACTCTATATACGAGTTATGTGAACCACTTAGTCTGATTGTGATGGTTCGGTCAGCTTCCGCTTTGATCCTTAGCGTTGTGCAACATCCTGGGGGCCATCTGGTAGCAAATGAACGTACCATTTCCACTTCTATTATAATTTAATATTCCAAATTCGAAGTGCCATTGTTTAAGAAGCCTTTCTCGTGGAGAGTAGAGATTTCTTCTGAGGACGCAGAGCACAGTTCTCTGCGAAACGTTAAGAATTTCACCTTATTTTCTTGACACGGCATAAGCCCAAAAGCCTATAGACTATCGTCATTGGTTAATTTCACTGGCACGGGGGCTGGGTGTATGTGTCGTCTTCATCATCATTTCATCCTCATCATGATGTGCAGGTCGCCTACGGGTGTCAAATCAAAAGACTTGCATCTGGTGAGCCAAACTTGTCCTCAGACACTCCCAGCACTAAAAGCGATACGCCATTTCCATTTCATTTCATTCCAGAACGCATGCAATTTGTGCCTTTAAGCCTCCCAAAGATGTTAAAGGAGTTGCTGCATTCATTGGCATGGTGAATTTCTTTAGTTTAGGTAATTCACCCTAAACTTTGCTAATAGGGCAGCACCCCTAAACCTCTTCTATAGGAACGGTGTCAAGTTTGAATGGGGGCATCACAGCAAGCTGCGTTCGAGGATTTGAAATTAGCTCTATGTAACGCTCCAGTCTTGGCAATGCCCGACTTCTCCAACAAGTTAATTATAGAGACAGACTCCTCTTCATCTGCGGTCGCTGTGGTTCTTCTTCAGGAACCTGAACTCAGAGGGTGATCAATGGTCTATCTGTCTGGGACCCTATCACCTCAAGAAGCCAAGTACTCTATATACGAGTTAGGTGGACTTATTTGCTTTGGAAAAATTCTGTCTTTATCTTAAACATGTTAAATTTGAATTAGAGACCGACAATCAGGCTCTGAGCTGGGTTTTGGCTATGCCCCGCCATACCAGGCGAATCGCCTGTTGGGCTATTCGAATTTCTATATTTCAGTTTGATGTGTGACACATTCAGGGATCCAAGAAAGTGGTTGCAGATGATTTAAGCCGAATGTTTTCTGGCGATGTTGATTCTCTTGACCCGGAGGAAAGTCCTTCAGCTTCTATTTCCATACCTCCTAGCGTAAGAGCCATTTTGACTGATGCCCGCATGCTATTTCATGATATAGCGAAATATCAATGTGAAGATCTGGTGCGGGCCGATGACCTTCAATGTTAGGCCCCTTAAAACAACAAGCAAGATCTGGTGCTGGCTCCTATTGTGGAAACCCTTTCTTCTGGGGAACATGTTGTCCCTTATGTTTTGAGGAATGGGGTTCTGTGTTGCCCTTCGAGGCACGACCAGAAGATGAATATTGTGGTTCCAACTGTTCTTGTGCTTATTATCTTCAAGTATTACAATGAGAACCCATTAGGGGGACATTAGGCATCTTCAAAACTAGAGAGAAGAATATGGACGGCAAGATTAGGTAGATTGTTAAAGCATTTATATCTTGTTTTATTAGCAAGCCCATGTTGTCTACCAAGGTAGGGCTATTGTCATCAAATCAAGCATCTCACCCTATGGAGTGATTGTACATAGATGTCAGGCCTTTCCCTCAATCTAAGGCGAATGAGAATAAATTCACCCTTGTGTGTGTAGATGGTTTAACACGGTTCTCATGGCTGTTTCTGACAAGGCATGCCACCGCTCAGTCCACTATTTCTTGCCTCAATACTACTTTTGCATCTTTTGGACCTTGTCAATGTATTGTTTCTGATAACACCACGGCGTTCACCTCTAATTTATCTCATAAATTTTGTTTTGATCTTTCCTTCTCACATGTCACTATGTCGCCATACGAGTACTACCCACAGCCATCTCTAGCTGAGCGGGTTAATCGCAATCTTCGATCTGCCTTGATCGCTTTCCACCACGAAGATCATTCTCGTTGGGACACTTCATTGCACTGGTTATCATTTGCCTTTAACTCGGCTGTTCACCAATCACACAAGTTTTGTTTAAATTTGTTCCCAACACTCCTTTGTCCAATTTGTGGTCAATCAATGAGCTTTTGCCAGAGACAATAGAACCAGGTAATATTAGGGATCTGTGGAGAAAGGCCAAAAATAATCTTAAAGCCTCTCATGAGAAAGTGAAAGAGAGATATGATTGTGGACGGAGATCCACCAATTTAAAAGTCTGAGATCAAGTCATGGTTAAAAATTTTGTTCCAGCAGGCAAGCTTGCCCCCAGATTTCATGGACCTTGTATTATACTTGATTATCTAACTCTTGCTACCCTCTTGGTGAGCAACCCTAACACAGAAAGAATTTTTCGTGTTCATCTGTCTCAAGTAAAACCTGCGTGAACACTGCTGATTTTCATTATAGGCCGCCAAGTAATGGTATTGCCGATTTAATTATATTTCTTTCCTTAATATTTTATTAGTTTAAGTTTTGGTAAGCAAGTTTAAATAAGGAGGCCTTCTGCTCCTGTTGGTGGTAACATTTGTACGTATTTAAGTTGTAATTAATTTTTTTGTGAAAACCTTCCATTCAATAATTTCCTTTCCTGTGTGTTATTACCGCCCCTGCCTCCAAACCTGAGCCAGAAATTCCCTGCACTCGTCCTATATGCCCACCATCCTTAACAGCTCCACCATGCAACACTGTCTATAAATCAGTTACTGTCGCCCAGGAATTCAATTGTTACAGTGCCCAGCTTTCACCTGAGGCCACGTCATGACAACTGACGAGGGATGCCGACGCGGGGCATGGGCCCGCCTCGTTCCGGCCATGTCTCCTTCTCAGTGGCATACTTGGGGACTGTCATCTTTGGGAGTAGCTTGGAAGCTCAACCCCAACCTCCCACTTTTATCATTGGGCAGAACTAGGCTACTTGGCCCTTGGTGGCCATATCCTTGGCTGCTCCTCTCAAGCACGGCCGACTGGATACCTCGCTGCGCTCCTTATACCGGCCTTGACAATCGCTTGTGAAGCCCAGCATAAAGCTGTAATTGGAAAGTTTCGCCATTATGCCGCTGGAGCGCTGGCCTACTACCCACTGACAGGAAGCTGTATACCGCAAATTGCCGCATTTCCAGTTTTATTTTTTGGTTTTGCTGTCGTAAATGTTGGCAATGTGTTCGCAATGAGGTGCTTGTTGGCTTGATAATGAAATATGATAGTTATGCGCTAGTGAGTTTATTTTTTATTGTGTAGTGTGGTGATTATATTTTTTAAATTGTGTTTACAAATCTTGGAATTTGAGACATTCTTGTGCACCTGTTCGTACTTCGAGCAGAAATTTTATGGAAACAAGAACAAAGTGATTTCTCGCTATAACTTCGTCCTGAACAAGGATTTTAATTTATGTGCTAATTCGTTTTTTAATGGTGTGTTGATTTGCTTTTCTTTAACTGTGTTAGGAAATATTCGAATATATATTGCTGTGTGCCTTTTTTGTATTCTGAACAGGTAAAAAAAGGAAAGGGACACTATCATTTCACGAATTCTCTGTAGACCAGGACAAAACTACGGAGTGGCTAAAAGCAGGTAACACTCTCGTCTCAGTTTTCCGTTTCTATGTCGGGTATTTACCTTCGATTTTTCTTTCTCTTTTCTTACTCTGTTTACCCCTCCAGCGTTGGCCTTTCTCTCGGACTCAGCGAGGGATCCCACCTCTACCACCTCAAGGTCAGTATCCTGGAGCGTGAGACTGCGGGTCGGCGTATACAACTGGGAAGGATGACCAGTACCTCGCCCAGGCAGCCGCAACTTCTATGCTGAACAGGGGCCTTGTGTTGGGGATGGGAAGATTGGAAGGCATATCCAAGGAAGAGGGAAGGAAGCAGCCGTGGCCTTAAGTTAGTTACCATCCCGGCATTTGCTTGGAGAAATGGGAAACTATGAAAAACCACTTCGAGGATGTCTGAGGTGGGAATCGATACCATCCTCTATACAGTTGACCTCCCAACGCTGAGTGGACCCCGTTCCAGCCTTCGTACCACTTTTGAAATTTCGTGACAGGGCCAGGAATCGAACCCGGGCCTCCGTAAGAGGCCGCTAATCACGCTAATCAGGTATTTTTACCCATGAATTTTCTTTCATAGAATAATCCTTTAGGCGGTGTCGTATTTGCCATATGACAGCAACACAACACATTTTTGTTCAAGATAATCTGAACTTTAACATTTAAATATTGACAAGTAAGAATCATTACTGCTATGACGGTAAGGCCAACGTATGAAGTGTTGTTACCTGAGCAATGGGGCCGATGACCTAGATGTTAGGCCCCTTTAGACAACAAGCATCATCATCGAGCAGAGAACAGTTTACATTTTATTTACTCAAAATACTTTTCTCTCACTGAATTTTTATTTAAAATTCTTCTTCTTCTTTCGCTATTTGTTTTACGTCGCACAGACACAGATAGGTCTTATGACGCCGGTGGAATAGGAAAGGGCTAGCAGTGGGAAGGCTGTGAGCTTGCATCCGGGAGATAGTAGGTTCGAATCCCACTATCGGCAGCCCTGAAAATGGTTTTCCGTGGTTTCCCATTTTCACACCAGGCAAATGCTGGGGCTGTACCTTAATTAAGGCCACGGCCGCTTCCTTCCAACTCCTAGGCCTTTCCTATCCCATCGTCGCCATAAGACCTATCTGTGTCGGTGCGACGTAAAGCCCCTAGCAAAAAAAAAAAGCAGTGGGAAGGAATCGGCCGTGGCCTTAATTGAGGTACAGCCTGATGTGAAAATGGGAAACCACGGAAAACCATCTCCAGAGCTGCCGACAGTAGGGTTCGAACTCACTATCTCCCGGATGCACGCTCACAACTCACAGCTCCACGCCGCGCGCCCAACTTGTTCCACCCTACTGCATTTCAAGTAAAATTTATTTTCTGAATTTAGCATGGCCAGCTTGCCCGGTATTTAATATTCTAGTGAAAGGTATGAATGAAATGTAATCTGAAACTATATATATTGAAATTAACATTTAAACATGTTTGAGTCAAAATATTTATGTTCTGCATACAACGAATATGGAAAAAGTAAGACTCTTATGTTTTGTCCAGCCCCCTTCCTGAGAGCAGCGCTTGAAGAATTTTAAAACTCTAATTGAACAATGACTCTTAATCTCAATATATACATCAGAAGACAAAAGCATTGTGGTAAGTTCTGCTATGTATCTAAATGGCATGATCATAAAAACGATTACTATTATTCCTCACAATTAAGGAACGTCAGTTGGACTACTCCATCATCCGCAGTTTCATTTCACGACGTTGTTTTGGCACATATCAATGAAAGTAGCCTTTAGGATTAATAATTTTAACAATATTAGTCAATGTAACATACTATTTTATTCCCTAAATTAAGATACATCGGCAATCAGAGTCAATATCAGAACGTCAGCTGGACTAAGTCATCTCCCCGCAGTTTCATTTCACGACATCATTTTGGCAAATATCAACGAAAGTAACCTTTAAGATTAATCATTTTAACAGTATTAACCCATGTAATATTCTCCATAGCTCTAAATTACCATAAATCGGCAACCAAAGTCAATATATTTTGCATAAAGAAGTATGCATTTCTACCGCAAATAGGTCGGCCGCCAGCGCCACGTGTCGAGTTGTGTAACTACTCCGATTACAGTGCGTAGACCCGATTGTCAAGGCCGGTAAGGAGCTAGCTAGAGCGACGCATCAAGTCGGCCGTGTCTCAAGGTACCGGACGAAATGTATCTGAGGGTTCTTGGGGGGTCTGGGGAACCCCATCCTGACATCGGGAGCGGCAGCCGCTCTTGCCGCCAACCTTGGGTGTAACTGAGTAAACTTCTAGACCGTCGCAAGGAACATAAAGATTTCTCTACTGCAAAAACCAATTACAACTGACTCTCCATCAAGAAATTTTCTAACTTTGATCTATAATTACAAAATTTAAGAGTTCTTAGATGCAAGCTCTCAAATCTGTTCAGACTGTGGTAAAACCTTAGGGGGTGTAGGTCTGTACCGGGAGTACACCTTCTCCATCCAGAAGGCCTTCTATGCTGTGAATACTAACTATGTATCTGAAGGTACTTGTACCTTTAATCTTTAGATGTCTCTACTATCGGCCTATGTGCCCCCTCTGGTGGGAGTATGGACTAGTAATTTTTAAGGGAATTTTCTATTTTCAATATTTGTAAGCCTTAAGTGTTTGTAGATTGTTTTTTTATACGCTAAGGTTATCAACACTTCTACAGCTTCCTTCTTCTTCAGTTATTAACCAATCAGAAATTTTTGTGTATTTTTCTCTAGCCAATTAAAATTGGGGGTGTGTACAGGCATTCTGCCTAGCTGAAGAGAGTTCTGGAATATTCCCCTCTGAGATACTATAAAAACTGGGCGCTTTAGGGCTGTATTGTCATCTTCATCGTTCCGGTCTAGTGTGTGTGTATGCCATATTTTAGGAGGCAGGGGCAGCCTTGTCGTTGCCGGAATACCCAACAACTCAAGGTAATGGCAGGCATCTCTTAACATGTAATAGCTCCAGGCAGTTAAATTGAGGGGAAGGTTTCAAACTCCTTCTCTCAATGTAAAATTCTAAAATTTAAATTTTTGGCAAGTCTGTTCAAATACCTGCTGGGAAAGATGTAAATTTAGAAAATAGTGTGTTCACCCTCTATTAATTCCTACTCAACTTTGTATGGGAAGACTTTTTCTAAACATGTAAACTCTTCACACAGTTTTGAAACTTAATATTTTGCATCTAGTCACCCCTCTGTAGTATAGGCTTAGCCCCTGCAACTTTGAGCCATGAGCCCATGTAGGATTTTAAGTGTCTTTCAAAAGGAGTGCACATTTTTCGCCTCCTAGCATTTTGTTCATGGCCAATCATCTTAAAACTTTGATTTTGTACATTAAGGCCATTTGGAATGGGCACTCATTGCCCCTATTTAAATTGTCATTGTTTATAGATGAGTATGTAACAGACTGTTGAGCAGAAATGACAGTAAACACGGTTTTTGAAGTTAATTTACTGTAAATTTGACAAGAAGCATGCACCTCTAAGAGAATGGACTTTGGTAAAATTTTGGAGCGGTCTTCTCGAGTGTAAGTGAATGGAGCAAATATACTCTTGTAAAATAGTGTACCTTTAGAGCTACAATACCCGTTCCTTGTAAACTAATGTGTTGATAATCATCTCTGTTGTACCAGATTTTGGACTTAAGTAATTGTTATTGTGGGAGCTGACGAGCTCATCTTATACACAGTTCAAAAAAGTTAGGGGAACATGTTTTTGAAGTATGCCGTGCTCCACAAAACAATACTTCACACCCAGGTATATTACCAACTAAACCTTTATTCTTTACCAGTGAAGTATACAAAAGAATATTGATGGATTCGCGTTCATTTTCAGAACACAAACGAAAATGTCCAAATAGGGGCAAAAACAAAATAATAGTCCTCCAGGGTGGATTTTTATCACAGTTGGAGAGCTTCAGTATGGTGTATGTCCTCCACAAGCATTTATCACAGCTTGGCACCTATGTGGCATGCTCCGTATAAGTCGGCAGAGGCCATATTGCGGTATCAGGTCCCATTCTTCAATAAGAGCCTGTTCGAGGTCTTGGAGAGTCTGTGATGGAACAGGACACCCATGAACACTTCTGTCAAATGTATCCCACACATGCTCAATGGGATTAAGGCCGGGACTCACTGCTGGCCACTCCATCTCTTGAATGCCCAGTTCTTACAAGACGGCTCTGGTGATGCGTGCTATATGAGCCCTGGCATTGTCGTGCATGAGTACGAATTCAGGGCCAACATCGTATACAGTAACCAACACATGCTGTAGCAGTATCTACTCCATGTACCCTGCAGCAGTAACATTACCACGGACGATGACAAGATCCGTACGGCCATCCATACTGATGCCACCCAACACCATCACAGAACCTTGTCCGAATCGGTCTTCCTGGACAATATTTGGCATGTACTGCTCACCATGGCGTCTCTATACACGAAGTCCATCACACTGTGTCAGGGGAAATCTGGACTCATCTGTGAACACATCTCCATTGGCGAAGTTGCCAGTTGACGTGGGTACTGGCAAACAGAAGGTGAGCTGAACGACGTTGCTGCATTAAACGGGGCACTCGAACAGGACGCCTGGGTCATAAGGACACTTCTCTTAACCTGTTTCTTACTGTCTGGTCAGACACTGTGACTCCAGTGACCCTTCTGAGGTCTTGCTGCAGTTCTCTGGCAGTTGCTGAACGATGCCGCATCGCACAGATGATCACATATCGGTAATCCTGTGGAGTTGTCATGCGTCCACGACCTTGTGAACTGGCCTCTCATAGTAGCAATTCCACAAGTGTTGAATAACTGACAGAGAGACATTGAGATCCACAGCGACACGATGAAAAGTCCATCCTTCCAGGATCAAAGTGACGGCCCTTGCGACTTGAACTTCGTTACGATGTCTCATGGGATGTGCTGGTTTATGTACAATGTACTCAAATGACCGCAGTAGTCTGTGTACCTCACGACACACGGACGCACAGCTATTCATTTTGTTTTGAGGGGTCACCTGACATTCTAATGCATGGCTTCGCCTGCAGATGGAATATAACTTCGATTTGACATACCCTGAGTAGCTAAGGTCTCAAGGTATGCTGTACGACCATTGGAACCCCACCTAGCAAAATAACATTCACATACCTGACAAAAAACATGTTTCCCTAATTTTTTTGAACTGTGTATTATTGTTGTTCATCCAGATTTTCTAACTGCCAAATTTTAAAATTTAAAAAAAGGAAAGAAATGAAATTTCAAAATTTATTGCTTTAACTTCTGCTCTGATCATTTTGCTGTCCATTCATTCACCCCAACACCTTCTTACACTCCTGCATTCCACGAAATCCCTAGTCCTAGAAAATAAACAATACACTGTTATATGTAAGTTAAAAATTACTTGTATATTTCTTTTTTTCCATGTAAGTAATTATAATCATTTATACAAAGACAGCTACCAACTGATGAAATGAAGAACAGAGAAGAAGAATGGACCAGATTGAAGAATGTTCTAGTGAAGGAAACCATTGAGGTGCGTGGGAAGACAAGCGCAAAAGTACGAGAGAAGGAAACACCCTGGTGGAACACAAAGGTGAAAACAGCCATAAGGGATAGAAATTTGGCTAGGAGAGAAAAGGACCGTGAAAAACTAAAGTCACAGGATATACAGGATGAGGTGAAGATTAGAATCCTTGAACAAGTATACCGTGATAAGAAACTGAAAGCCAAAAGACTAATTGAGGAGGAAAAGTTGAAATGTTGGGAAAACTTCACTCAGAAACTGGAGGAAGTCAGCAAAGTAAACATGAAGTTGCAGTACAAAGTGGTCAAAAACAAAAGAAAACCAATGGACACCATAAAGGCTTTTGAAGATAGCTATGGAAATGTGATTAGGAAAGAGAGTGGCATCAGGGAGGTCTTGAGGAATCACTTTGAGAATCTGCTAAATGGGACAACAGAAGAGCTGAAGAACACAAAATCAGTTGTGGAAGAATACACTGAAGAACCTCCGATAACATGGATGGAAACAGAAACAGCCTTGAAGAAAATGCCCACTGGAAAATCACCAGGATATGATGATGTTAGCGCTGATATGATCAAAGCAGCAGGGATACACGGTCTACAGTGGTTGCATAGAGTACTCGGTGCAGTCTGGAATGACAATAAGATACCTGCAGACTGGAACAAGGGTGTAGTCATTCCACTATTCAAGAAAGGAAAAAGGCTACAATGCACAAATTACAGAGGAATAACTCTCCTATCATATGGGCTGAAAATCCTGGAAAAAGTCATCGAACAGAGACGGAGGATCATTTTAGAGGAGCAACTAGAAGAAGAGCAACATGGCTTCAGAGCTAATAGGTCAACAACGGACCTAATTTTCAGCATCCGAATGTTGATAGAAAAACACTGGGAGAAAGGCAAGGATCTCTTCATGGTTTTCTTGGATATCGAGAAAGCATACGACAGTGTGACAAGAGAAAAGATCTGGGGTTGTCTAAGAAAGAGAAATGTGCCTGAAGTGTTAGTGAGGACTGTACAAGCTATGTGAGGGTTGGCAGTGGTTCCAGACCAAGAGTGGAGTACAACAGGGAAGTGCACTCACTACTATTCATCACTGTGATGGATGAAATAATGAAATCCAACAAGAAACATCATTAGGTTAATTAAAAGCCATGGCCTTTGCAGATTATGTGATCTGGGGAGAGTCAGAAGTGGAGGTTCAATCAAAATTAAATGTCTGAAAAGCGAAGTTCAAACCATTCAACCTCAAGGTCAGCATTACTAAGACCATAGAGATGGTAGCAAGCAGAGAGGGTCATTCAGCAAGGATCACAATAGCAGACCAACTGCTGGAATGTGTAGAAAGCTTCTCCTATCTCGGCAGCATAATCTCTAGGGATGGTCTAGTCACAAAGGAGATAGACAATAGGGTGCAAAAGAGCTCCCATTTCTACCAACAAGTGAGGATGCTTCTTTGGGATACCAACGTTCCAAAGAAGGCAAAATTAACCATGTTCAACAGCTACTTTGTACCAATATTGACATATGGTATTAAGACATGCACACTAACCTCGCAAGACTTGTCAAGGCTACAGGCTTCAGAGATGAAGTTCCTGAGGTCCACTATACAAAAAACCAAGTTGGACAAGATAGGGAATTAGGAGGTGAAAAAGAGAAGTGGTATAAAGACATCACTACCAGATAGAATGGCCAGACTGAACCTAGAGAGAGAGAGGTGACAGGAAGAAGAATGGTAGGAAGGCCTAGACGACATACATGAATAGAATGAAATGGAGGAGGCTCATTAATACCCGGGGAACTGGAACTGCGAAATGATGATGATGATACAAAGTTTGCAAGAAAGACGAGGTAAATCATAGGCTACTTAATGAGAAGAACAACAGACGATGACTATTCGATGGAAAACAATAATTTGTTTGTTGTACCAATAAATAAATAGATACAGTAAGTGCAATAAACACTCTGGCATAGAATGATTTAGCAGAAGAGACAAAATAAGGAATGAGAAAATCCAGGAAGAAATTGTAGTGGAAAAAATGAATGATAGGATAGAGAAGAGCCGATTAAGATGGTTTGGGCACATAAAGCAAATGAGTGATGAAAGTATGCCATAAAAGATGATGGAAATGCAAATGCAAGGCAGGAGAGGCTGTGGACAACCACGATTGAGAAGGAAGGACACAATCCAATGCAGTATTATAGAAAGAAACCTTGGCTGGGACACAATGTTGGAGGAGGAGTGGTGGAAAGACCGAAGAAAGTGGAGAGGAACCATATTTGCCCCTACCCGGCTACAGCTGGATAATGGGAAATAATGATGATGATTAATGCCCAGTGTCAAAGTCATGCTAACATTGAAAATGTTAAAGTTTTTATGTAAATCAAGCAATTTCTTCCATATTTTCAAGACAAAGTGTTTAAAAAGTGTAAGTTTGAGGCTTTTATTGTATTTAGAATTACATTATTAACAATCTAATAACTTTGCATGCTTGTGGTTTAAAGGGGCCTAACATCGAGGTCATCGGCCCTCTAATAACTTTAACTCCAGTAGACACTTACTACCTCAGAGTTCAATGACAGCAAGATCACGTCACCTGATTCTTCAATCCAACATAATTGTATAGGTATGTGTATATGTTGTTTAAGTCAGCAGTCCATAGACTGGTTTGATGCAGCCCTCCATGCCACCCTATCCTGTGCTAACCTTTTCATTTCTACGCAACTACTGCATCCTACATCTGCTTGTCATATTCATACCTTGGTCTACCCCTACAGTTCTTACCACCTACACTTCCTTCAAAAACCAACTGAACAAGTCCTGGGTGTCTTAAGATGTGTCCTATCATTCTATCTCTTCTCGTCAAATTTAGCCAAATAGATCTCCTCTCGCCAATTCGATTCAGTATCTCTTCATTTGTGATTCAATCTATCCATCTCACCTTCAGCATTAGGTACGTGTATACATCTATAAAATATAATTATTTTCAATAAATGGGGGAAAGTTGGGAGTCTGCTTGGGTGAGTGTGGAGCAGACATTTGATTCAGTGTCTTCTGTGCCAGAAACACATACTAAGCCATTCCGATTACGTATGTTCTAGACATACTTAATAATAAATATTACATCCGTAAATATAATGTTTCAATATATCACGGCTGAAAACTCTGAGGGGTAGGAATGAAGAAACTGTTTGATTTGATATTTATAATGTTTGTTCCATGGCAGATCAACCAAAAGTGCAGTATCTAAAATAACTCAAATGCCATGCTTCGAGCAAGAAGTTCTAATAGTAACATTTTGTTGTAATTTGCAAACACGTTAAAAAGTGTGCAGCAGTATTCACTTTATCTCGAGATTTTGCCAGCTAGCCTAGTCGTGGTATGTCTCAGTTCATTCCATCCATTCTTGATTCAGCATGGCATAAGTTGACAGTAGATCACTGCTGCATCTCAGATCATCTAGGCAAAAGATAAGATCAGTGAATGATTATAGTAAAGGCAGTTTTAAATTGTGACTTTTGCACGTTCCACGATCTATTCCTTGTTATTAAGTGGTACAAATAACAAAAGGATGCATTACATTGCTCATATGTAAGAGCTATCAATGATAAAATTATGGAAGGCAACCTGTGTAAATATGGATAAACAAAAGGGAGACTTCGACATTCATATGGCCGTTTTCCCCTGTCTCCTTTCATAAGATTCATACTTGCTTAGAAAGCTCAGACTGTTATTTCCTTAAATGAGTGTATAGATAACAAACAGAAATACTCCACTGTATTGCACACTTTATCGTGAGGATTCGTGCTGTCAGTCTACAGTGCGTTTCAGGCTAGCGTCTACTATTGGTCTTAATTTATTTTTTTGGTCTTCCAAGCAATTTGATGATATGGTTGACATCACTGCATTCTGTAGAGAATTCATGCTCGTATTTAGCAAAATTATGTAATTATGAGACTTAACGTTTGGCTTGCGCACCAATGAATTTAATTCTTTGTGGCAGGCGAAGAATAGCATGAAAGATGCTCCTATTTTGTCCTTGTACCAATATTGAAACAAACTATTGTCTTGTTAAACACGGGATGAACATTGTTTATGCAATGGAACATGGTGCATAACTTTGATGGTGCTGGTGCAGCACCCTGAAAATACTGTATCCAAGATGGTCACTCCAATTCTGTAGTGGCTAGTATCCAGACTTTCAGGACCATTTACCAAGTCATTCAGCTGTTGCCTGGGGTTCATGAACACAACTGTAACAGGCAACCCAAATGATGAACCACTGACAAATAATTTTCAACTTTGTCTTGAAATAACTGATGTACCTCTTGCAAATATGGACAGGAAGGAGTTTGTGAATGGTCAGGGTTTATGCAGCAAATAAAATATCAAAACAAAATAAAAAGCAATTTTATATAACTGCATTTTATTCAACACCATTTAGTACAAAAAATACATAATTTGTTATGATAGAACATGAAGTATTATTGAAATGAACAGTGACAGAACAAAAAGACAACCTCTTTAAAATTCAGATAAGGCACTTCATTGTACATATTTTCTGGCCTCAATGTTGGGCCTTTAGAGTCCCCTAAAAGCAATAACTATCACCACCCTCCAATAAGCTTAACAGCAGCAAAGTAAACAAATATTTAGAAGATTTTTAAAAATGACATTTATTTTACTCTTCTCAATAAAACAGCATTAACACATTTGAATAACAAAATAACATGTTAGCTCATGCTATGTATCTTGTTGTAAACCAAGTATCTAGAGTTATTACTAATGGAATGCCAATGAGTCTCAAAAATAGAAAATATTAACCAGATTTCAAACATGAATTTGTCTTTAATACATTTACTTATATATACACAGAAAAACATTTAATAAAGAACCCTGATTTATATACAACCTTCCAAAATTGTTCCTCTCAGTATCAAATTTTTGCTTCAACTGATATGTTTTTGTCCCAATATTTAACTGCTCAGTAATTTTCCTTACTGATTCATGGAACAGAAAGTTATCTGGAAAGATGATAGAATATTATAGGACATTTATACAGATATGTTACAATTCATACAGACTGACTGGCAAAAAATCTAATAATAGGAGTAAAATGGTACCTTGATTGCTGTTACCACTAATTAACAAAAATATACTAATTATATTTGTTCTACATCAGTGAGATATACATAAGTAATTATCAGCACTTAGCAATTGAAATCTCAGTATTTTACCTCCTGTACTTTCAAGCGTGTTTCTCAACAGGGTGTGTCAAACATTGCAGTTGGATTATGTTCATACATGCTGGGAGTTTTGAATGCGAAAATTAATCCACCACACGAAAAACTTTCTACAACCAGATTGCTAAGAAGAAATAAAGTAACTTATTCCATGCTTGTAATAGGAGTGGTGGGTACAGAACATTTGTTTATACTCTCATAAAATGTCCACAGATACTAGTACTATTGTTTGTTTGGGTGTAATACTTTCTGTAACAAAAGAGATACAAGTGAATTCATAGTTGAAAGCATCTAATTTTTATTATGTGAATTCATATAAAAAGATAGAGGATTCACGCACCGTACCATAATCTCGGCTCTCTAGAAGGTTGACCCATGGGCCAAACTACATCCTCACTTTGTTTTCACAAGATGTCCAATAATTTTAAGAGTTTAAAAATATCCTATATAATTGAAGATACAGTATATCCAGGATATGTTCTACAGGGCAACTCACGTTTACTCTTTAATGAAGTATCATAATCATCTAGATGTACAGTAAATTTGGTGAATTTCCTTGGTTGTTAATTAGTTTATTATTTTATTTTAACTGTATATATTAAGTATGCTTCTGACGCAAGTAAATAAATATGACAATTTTGGAGAATAATGGTAATTCCAACAGAGTATTTCTCTTGATCAAACCTAAAACTTGTGATTCAGTAAAGTAGGGTGATAACAGATGCTGTGGTGACTGCAGACATTTTTGTAGGAATAGGATTTTTAGTACATGTGACTAACCGTGCAAGGCTATTTTGTCAATTTCTTATATTGCAAATAAATATTCCAGAATCTTGGATGAATAATATGTGATTATGAATCCTAAAAACATCAGAAGGTAATTAAGGTATAATATAAACTCAAGGTAACAAGCAAAACAAAGTACATCTTAAAGCTATCATCAGTAAAGGAAGAAAATACTTTGGTGCAAGACCTTCTTATAGCTGTCCAGTCCACGGGGGATTACCTTTTATTGCTTAAGATATGTATTTAGGGAATAAGTGTGACTGAAGAGAAGAGATATACAGTATTTGCAAATAATATTTTGAGTACAGAGCACTTTGTTTCTATGAAAGTCTTGCACCAAAGTATCAATGCTATTATGCAGACATGGGGTAAAGTTTGTGGGAAATATTGCATCTGGCAACCCCTTTAGCTATGATGGGGTGAGTAATAATACTGATTTAAAGTTCCACTAATTAAAAATCAAAAGAAGGGCCTAAAGGTGTCAATCTTCTCATCGTGGGTTTAGTCAACTATTTCTTTGTGAAATGTCATACAGGTTTATAAATCACAAACACGAAGCTATGAGGATGAACAGGAATATGCGTTTCTGTCTACCTCTGTTTAAAAAAAAATATTTTGTTCCTTTTCCATTACATATATTTTGAAGTATCCTGATCACTGCTTTCAAAATTACAATTGATATCAACTGGAGATATACATATTACCCAGGGCTATCATAGATTACCTTTCCAGGTTCTCTCGTCAAATTTAATTAAAACCTAACTTTTCCGAGTATTTATACACACAGAAAAAATTCCTATGATTCCTAATCAATCAGGAAACCGTATACCGGTACCTTGCTTTTGCATCCTCTCTTTATTAAGTTGTATTTATAAACAAATGAATACACAGCAGCCGAGTCCATACAGTGATTATTATTAACAAAATTTGAGTCAGTGTAAAACTGTATACTTCATACCTGTATCGTACTACTAAAATAAATAATACTAATGTCATTAGCCCCACTGATTACAGTTGAACTGACAATGTCAGAGATACAGTACAATTCTATGCTGCATCACAAACAGTGTAACTAGTGGACAAAATGCATGTCATTATCACCACAATATTTATTCTTACAGAAAACCCAGCCCTATAATGATTTCCATGGATATAATGTGAAAGTGATAATTTCACATTCTGGTAAATTACAGTCAAATGAGTGTTCCAGAGACTGCCTCCTTTCAGATATACACTCAACATATTTGGCAATGAAAATGGATTTTTTATGAAGTCACCTTTGTTGGACACATTATGAATTTTATTTCATTAAACCATTCAACTTTTCAACATTCATAGGAGCTCTCCAAATCTTACAGGCCATTTTCAATGATACTATCAGGATATTATTTCTCAGTTACTTTTTATTATCAGACCTATTTCATTATCAATAGATTCATGTCTTTAGATTTAACACTGCCAACATTCAAACAGTTCCTGCATATTTCTGCTAGGATACAACTGGAATGGTAAAAATTGCAACCAACCTAAACTAGCATTAATCTAATACACATCTTTGAAAAATTTGGTTCTGTAATGTAATGAACTAACAGGTGTAGATTTAACAATTCTCTTAATTAAGGGTTGTTTCATTATGTAACAAGAAGGCAGATGACTCTGCAAACCAAATGGGAAGATCTTGTCATAGTACAAGACTTGATTCAATATGACATTTGTACTGTTGATCTCGCAATATTTGTATAATTAGGATATAGTAGAGATCACACAGTGTTTAACAAATAATTGTTCTGGAATATAGAACAGCAGCATATGAACAATTGTTATTGAGTACTCTAGTTTGCAACAAAACTAAAAATGCTGGCTTGTAAATAACGAACAGATTTCATGCAGGATTATTAACCAGTGACTAGTATTGCTGATAAAGTTGAAATTTATTAATGTAAATAGATCTTTTATAGGGAGCGACACAATTTTATAAAATTTGATCTATGCAATATCAGAGGGGTCGTGATAACACTGGCTATTCTCAAGATCATTTATTCTCCATGTAGAGTCACAACCTTTATAACAATTATCAATAAATACAGAAAATCAATTGAAAAAATTGAAGGAACTACCTTCTTCTGTCTCTGATTTTCAAGAATAAGAAACAAATAGTGAGTAGACTGAAAATCATAGTTGTGAATCTAGCACAGAAGAGGGATTAATGCCTTGAAAAGATTGTCTTCAGGAGACATCTAAACACTAAGAAGCCACATGATTGGTTGTAATTCCCTACCTTCATGTGTACACATTTTAGTAAACTGGGCTCATTATTTAAATCTAGTCCATCATGGATGATTTGTAAACTTCAAGGTGACACAAAAACCACACAAATTTGTCCAATCGACTCCTAGAAGAAAATAACATACTTCTATTGTTTAGGGAACTGCTTAACTTGCCTGAGAGACTTGAAAAATATACCTATCCACACTCAACATGGCCAAAAAGATATTTTACAAATTCCTTATATATAAATTAAAATAGGATCCCATCAAATTTCTTCGTAGCACAGGACAGGCTCCATAGTATTCAACTCCTATAAATAACCTATTCATATACTAACCTTTAATTTCTTTACATTTCTATAGCTAATTCACTGCCAGAAATGTGGAAGAAAGTACAAAACATTTCACTGATAAAAACTCATGAAACATAACTCCAAAACTTAAAACTATAACTTAGGATGATCAGAAATCATTAGGGACCTGTATATTTTTACATTCGCGATAAAACCACCTTTTATGAAACACACTCCAAAATGCTCAGTAAACTGTTTCTAGGCATTATTATGTATGTTAACCAAACTGTTTTATGAAATACCGGTAATGCAAATTTGTCTTATGAACTTTATGTGAAAAATACTGCAAAATCAAGATATGGACAGTGTCAAAACAGTGTTAACAATGGACATGCAGAGTATTATTTAATGATCTTCACGTAAAAATATAACTTAACAACAATTCTGCAACTGAAGTACTTGTCGGCAACAGTTATGTGATTGATGTATTCACTTCACGAGTGCCGCACACATAAGAAACATCTGCCGAAAATTATAATTCGTGGTACTGCGTGCTACAACTTACCATTATTGTAGACGCTCATTTAGAACTCAAAACAGTGAAGAGCTACAGGAGTGTTACGGTACTGCACAAACATTTCTTATCGTTGAAAAATACGTAAATGATCAGATTCACACCACCTGACTGGAAATCCCACATTTCCTGGTATCATACTGCTAAGAACCAGAGTTTACCATGTTACATTATTTAAATACTGGAGTTCATTTCTATTCAGTATTTTAATAATACAATATTTAATTTAAACATCTGAAGTTAAGATTCCTGAATTAGATTAAATATGTCATTGTACTCGTGCAGGGTTTCTACATCTACAAGTATAGTGTACTAGGATTCTGTAGGACAACTCTTCATATTTCAATCATGACACATTAATATATAACACATATTTTTAAGAAATAAAATGAGTTTAACATTTTAAAAATATTTCTTGAAGGAAATTGTATTAATCTACAAGCAGTTCTATTTCATAAAAATGAGAAGCAAGTTTTCAAGCTTTTTAGGCATTTTCAATCATGAAATTTCCAGTGTTTCACCCAAATGTGGCAGGGGACTCATCAGTTAGATTGCCATACTTTTTTTTTTTTGCTAGGGTTTAATATCGCATTAACACATCAAAAGTTTTCAGTGATGCAAGGATGGTAAAGAGCTAGGAATGGGAACGTAGTAGTCATGAACTTAAGATACAGCTGCAGCATTTGCCTGGTGTGAAAGCGGGAAACCATCTTCAGGGCTGAAGGCGGTGGGATTTGAACCCACCATCTTCCAAAAGCAAGTTCACAGATATACAATCCTAACCACATGGCCAACTCACTCAGTGATTGCCATACCTTATCAAGGCACTGGCAGCTAGTGCGCTTTTGAGATACCATTGCAAACTTACAAGGTGTGACCATCCAACTTAAGTGTCCACAGCCACACCGGGGAGAAATGATGGTAATTTAACAACTGGAAGAATCTAAAGAGCGTGAATACTTTTAACATTCGCAGCTGCTGAAATGAAATTATGTTCCCAACTGGGAAGAAATTAAATTCATTGGATATACTCTCAAATTAAATCATCAATTTTAAACAACCCATACGTGGGTCCAATTGTTTGTTAAGATTATAAAATCACAGTAAGAAATATTGATATCAAGGATATTTGATTTCATATATGTATATAATGTTAACACAATCCTCAAATAAAAATGCATAATGCTGTTAAAAAAGTGATTTAAAATCTGACCAAGAGATGAGGGAAAATTTACCTATAGGCCCCAACCAACTCGCATCACAATTCAGTGCATGAAACACTCAATTCCATTATAACGAAGCAACTTTTATAGTGACTGTATACTGCTTCTAGTTTAGACAAATTCTATGATCTGTATTCTTAAATATCAGTGCTTATTTCAGGATAATAGGACAATGATAGCAAAATACCAGCATGATACATTCAGCCAAATCAAAACTAATCATTCAATAAATATGGAGAGAAAACCACTGGCTTTTTCTTTTATTATGCTCACCAGGTTACCACGTCATTTACATGTGTAACAGTTTGGCACACAATATTACACCTACTGTATTTTCTCACGCTCATTATGTACCATGAAACTTACTTACTAATCTATTAACATATGTACAAAACTAATCTTAGCTTAAAAACATAAATCACAGCAGTCTCGCCATTACTTTCCATTCTGTTCTGAAGGTGGTGTTGTTATCTCACGTTTGAACAGCAAGATGTGAGGTTCTGTAAGAAAAAAAAAGAAAACAGTTTTACTAAACAGACACTACACAAAATGACTCCTATGTATAAAAGTATCCGGCCTTTCTCCCTCCCCCAAGAAAATAATTATTATAGCGCAGTAACACTGGACACAATGATGCAGGAAACAATCGTTTATTCATTTACTTATTATGCCTTTGTAGGTGGTGAAGTTAGGGCTCTTAGCCCTCTCTTACACTTAACCCACTGTAGTAATACATCAATCGCAGAGGTGCCAACCTCTAAAGGTTGGTTATCAGTAAACTCTCTCTCACAATTTTTTTTAGTCAAATCCAAAGCATACTCCTCCCTTCCCGATAGTGACACTTCCTTTGCCCTTCCTGTTAGCAATCTAATACTACAGAATAAAATGTGCACATTACCAGTTAGTTCTGTGATAAAACATTCTTTGTAAGCTAGCTTGTTTTGCACCCATCAGCTACTTTTCAGCGTAGGTTTTCTTGAAGCATCCTCCCACCCCGCCCCGTGATGTCATTTTGGTCTTCTGAACCATAAGCGACTTCTATGTATCTGTGCTTAATGTAGCCCTGAATTGCCTGATATTTTCCAACACTGAAAACACTTCCTGTGAGAGTTGTTGTCAGGTAACAAAAATACAAAAATTACATAAGGGTTTACAGTGGAAAAGAGCAATGAATTTCACAACGCTCACGGGTAGCAAAAGTCTGATGATGATGCTTGTAGTAAAGGGGCCTAGTATCCAGTAACTATTGAATACGGATCACTGCCAGCTCACAAGGTGTGAAATGAGGTTTGAGCAGTAATGATCGAAAGGATTGGATAGTTTTCGAACTTCCCTTTTTGTCATAGACTTTTTTATGATGTCACTATTCCGTAATAATTTCACCTTTGGCCGTAATGGTGAGGTGAAATTCATAACAGTTGGCACCTCTGCATTGGGAACAGAGCTTAAGAGTACATAATATACAGTGAATAATCTACACAGTAATACATTATACTTTTCTAAGTCACAGTCCTCGTCCTGTCATACAAATTAGTCAGCTGCATTCAGCGGATAGTCTCAGCAAGCGGTCTTAAATTTAGACAGGGAATTCCAAAGTCTGGAACCCGTCACAACAAAAGAATTATTTATAGAAGATTGAATAGGAACAGAAAGTGAGGACCCAGAGCAGGTATTACTGCTGTGAAAGGAGGGCAAGTACTTAAGACGGGATGAAATGTATAGTAGTATGCCTTCAGTGAGTAGCCAGTATATCTGTAATCACTGTGTGATAAATTCGTCATTTATCAGGTTTCAGCCATAAAACAGCATGTATGGAATGACATGTATCACAACTCGGATTGTAAATAAATCTAAGGCAACAATTAAGCTCTCGCTGAAGTTTCGAAGTCTGTTCCTCTGTTGCATCTACAAGATTGTCACAGTAGTCGAGGATGGGAAGAACTAGCGAAGGATGAGTATGACTCACATTAAACAACAAAATATTGCAGTTTTTTTTAAAGAGAATTAAGCATTGAAAATATCCTTTTACAAACATCTTTAATATGTTCTAACCAATTTAAAATTTTGTTCATTGCTCCACCAAAATTTCTCACCGTTTGCCCAAATGGAATTACTCTGCAATTCAGTATAACTGCAGGAATAGTTTTCAAGAGTTATAACACATTCCTTACAATTTGAGGTACAATGAAAAGAAATTACCGTATTCACGCAAATAATCACCACACCTTTATTTTAAAATTTCGAGGCACGAAATTGGGGTGCAGGTTTTATTTGCGTCAAGGTTGGCAACACGCTCCTGGCTCACCTAGTTTTTGATGTTGAGTGTACAGTTATGCTTTGTGTAACTGCAGATGGAAGAAAACTGTCCCCATATGTCATACTAGCTGATGTACCCGTACTTCGCTACGGGATTCTCAGAAAGACTGTCTGTTATTTTTCTACCTGAAGTCGTCAGTAGGAATGTAGCGATTAAAAGCAATGTTATCGTATAAAATACTCGATCAAATGAAAAACCGCACATTTTCTCACTTTTAGCGAACAGTACTACGGTTGATATGGATGTTGATTCCCATAGGGAACCTGAAACATTTGTTCCGAATGAGTAAATTTATAGCACACGGGGGCGAAACGCTGGCAACCAGGAATGAGTTAGCTGGAAAATTTACAATGTCCAATAACGGACCATTTATATTGGTATTATAAATTTACTCATTCGGAACAAATGTTTCAGGTTCCCTATGGGAATCAACATCTATATCATCTGATGGCCAAGCAGGCATCAATCTTTGGTAATGAGACAAAGTCTGTCATAGTGCATTGGCACTGCCGGTGGCTACAATTAGCCTACGCAGTGGCCTCCACGGTATGCACTAGCCATGCGTCTTGGTAGGTGTGCTAGGTACCAACTGATGAGCCCAGCCTAGCACACAGGGGCGAAACGCTGGCAACCAGGAATGAGTTAGCTGGAAAATTTATAATGTCCAATAATAATAATAATAATCTTATGGCCTCAGCTACCGTTTGCAGACATTTCGATTTGACGCCATCTGGCTGTGTGCTCGTCAATTTCGACGTTCCGGTTTACTCTGTCTGCCATCTAGCGGACCTAGAGTAAACCAGATCTCTCTTGGGCGTCTATGGCTGAGATTTAATTAATTTTGTCGCGTAAATACCAAATGTATCACCAAAGATCTTTTACATGCCGACATCGTACGACATGGAGTGTCGAATGAACTTTTTTCCGCCCTTCAAAAATCCGACTACCTCTGCCGGGTTTGAACCCGCTATCTTGGGATCCGGAGGCCGACACTCTACCATGGATCCACAGAGGCAGCTATAATAACGGACCATTTATATCAGTACTACGGTGCCGACCGCAGACAGCCGTGAACATTCCTCTGCCATTATTCCGTTAAATATGCACACTGCTTATTCTAATCAGTGCTTCAGAGTAGGGATTGAATAGCTCGAATGCTATGATGAACCAGTTTGTTACGTATCAGTAGTATCAGAAAATTTATGAACCTGAGGAATGGCATGCTAAAGAAGAAAGTTATCTAACTCCCCAACTACTTGCCGCCAATATTCAGGCAGGCTGTTATTTTCAGTACGACTGGGCGATCTGGCCGTGCGGTTAGGGGCGCGCAGCTGTGAGCTTGCATCCGGGAGGTAGTGGGTTTGAACTCCAGTGTCAACAGCCCTGAAGATAGTTTTCCGTGGTCTCCCATTTTCACATCAGGCAAATGTAACGTAATTAAGGCCAGGGCCACTTCCTTCCCAGTCCTAGCACCTTCCTATCCCATCGTCGCCATGAGTCCTATCTGTGTCGTCACGACGTAAAACAAATTTTAAAAAACTCAGTATAAAGCAGTAATCCCATCTATCGGAGATGAGCGGCAACAGAGACACAAAGCACATTACAACAAACAATGGTCAATGTAATGTTATTGTTGATCAATGTTATGAGCTTTCTGTATTGTAGGCTTTCACATTCAGTCTTCTTGTAATATTAGGGCTTCTTATAAAATTAATTATAGCGTAGACAGTAGTTCCTTATTCCTCGACTTTACATACTGATTTTATATTGTATATTGCTCAGAATTTGAAAAGAATGGTATTTCTGTATCGGTCGTGTCCATAGTAATAAGGAAATACATTTTCTACTTTTCTGTAATTTCTGTCTGTCTGTCTGTATGTATGTACACGCATCACGAGAAAACAGCTGAAAATAATTTAATGAAAATCGGAATGTAAAGTCGGGTGATGAACCGCTACAATCTAGGCTATAAATTATTTTAATAACGCTGAGTGAAATGGTAGTTTAGGGGAAGGCCTGAAATTTAATTCTCAAATATTTATGTTATTAGTGCTCGTGTCTTAATGAAAATCGCTAGACAAAGATGGGAAATAATTCGCTACAATATAGGCTATACACGCTGAGAAAAACTGTAGTTTAGGGGAAGGCCTAAAATTTAACTGTCAAATATTTATTTTATTAGTGGTCGTATCTTCACGAAAATTGGTATGCAAAGTCGGGGAATAGGTCGCTATAATCTAGGCTAGGCATAGATATCAAGGATAATTAAATAAAAAACCACCTATTCAATACTTTCCACGTTTAATGTGGTTATTATCTACATGATTTTATGTAGACTTATTTGGTCAGGTACATGTTTCACCCATTATTTTGGGCATCTTCAGCCTGTAAACAACCTTTAGGTCAAGGTTTGGGACCTTTTTAACCAATATAAACATACTAATATATACACTATATACAACATATACATTATATACAATATATACAAACATAAGTCAATACAGTAAAGTTTTTTGGTCCTAATCTATCTAATATGGAAAATGTCCAAAACTAAAATGGATCTTCTTTTCGGTGAAGAGGATTGCATATCGGGGTTTATGTGACCCCTATATCATATTAAGTACTTGACGTATCGTGTCTGGTGACAGGATGTGTCGTCAACAATAAGTGGAGATTTGGACTGATTGTAGGTTGGTCAAGATTGAAAATATAAATTTAAATTGAATGTGTTTTAACTTGGCAGTTCTGGTTAACTTAAAATGTTCAAAACTAAAAATAAAATGAAACAGATCTTCTTTTTCCTTGAGAAGGGGTGATATTAAAACTGGAGCTTGTTTGACCCACGATTTTCATTTTCATGTTCTTGACGTAACTAATATTTAAATGTGTTGTCGTGCACAAGTGGAGATTCAAAAGCCGATTGTTGTAGGGAGACTGGTCAAAAACGTTGTGAATGAAACTGTTAGCGTCTTGACTTTGGGTCTCATGTAACGTCAAGGAATTGACAAGAGTACAATATTTAGCTGTTTCATAGTTTTAGGCTGCTGCTTAATTGGGAAGAGACATCCTAGACACTTGATACAGTCTTGTGTGAAAATTGTTCCCGTTGATGTGTTGCTTGGTCTTTGGGAGGGATCTTAAGAATATCTGTAATGAAGTAGAAAAATAATTTTTAAATAATTTTTTTTTTGAGCACGCGTTGTGATAAAATGTATTAAATTAACACCTCTTAACTGTAAAATGACTTACTTGTTCAGTTAATACTAGATGGATCTGTCTGTTCCGGCAGCGTCTGTCTTGTCACCATTTCTACTCCTGGTGTTGTAGTGGTGCGGTAATGGAGGGGCGGGGCATGGAGGGAGAGTGGGGGTAGGCTGGTCTATGGGCGTGTGTGCTGTTGCTGGAGGGGAGTTTCTAGAAGCAATATGGGCGGGTTTAACTTTTGGCATGATGGATGAAGCATTTGAGTGTGGAGATTTAAATAATTGAGGGATTTTGTTTTGATCTGAATTCACGATATTAATTAATCTAAGTGTTAATTCGTACAAAGGATTTTTAATTTCATTGACGTCGTTGAGATTTTTATTTTTATTGTAGGTTTGGTCTAAAAAGATGTGTAGGTTTTCCAGTTCATTCATTAATTTCCCTTTACCTATGCTTCTAATGATGGTAAGATCTTTCTCTATGGATGTAAAGTGATGGCCCGTTTCTCTCATATGTTGGCTCATCGCTGAGTACTTATTGTGTAATCCTCTTCACCGAAAAGAAGATCCATTTTAGTTTTGGACATTTTCCATATTAGATAGATTAGGACCAAAAAACTTTACTGTATTGACTTATGTTTGTATATATTGTATATAATGTATATGTTGTATATAGTGTATATATTAGTATGTTTATATTGGTTAAAAAGGTCCCAAACCTTGACCTAAAGGTTGTTTACAGGCTGAAGATGCCCAAAATAATGGGTGAAACATGTACCTGACCAAATAAGTCTACATAAAATCATGTAGATAATAACCACATTAAACGTGGAAAGTATTGAATAGGTGGTTTTTTTATTTAATTATCCTTGATATCTATGCCTAACGTCATCTTCAATACGGAACAATAATGAGAGTTGTTACTTGTAATAATCTAGGCTATCAATAATGTTATTCGCACTAAGGGAAATGGTAGTTTAGGGGAAGGCCTGAAATGTAATCTATATATGAAATAAGTGTTTTGCCTGTGCATTGCTCAGAATTTGAAATCAATGATATTTCTGTATCTGTCATGTCCACAGTAACAAGGAAATGAATTTTTTTTACTTTTCCGTAATTTCTGTCTGTCTATGTACGTACTCGCATCAATAGAAAACGGCTGAAGAGAATTTAATGAAAATCGGTATGTAATGTCGGGTGATGAACCACTGCAATTTAGGCTACAAATTATTTTATTCACGTTGAGTGAAATGGTAGTCTAGGGGAAGGCCTGAAATGTAATTCTCAAATAAGTTATTTATGTTATTAGTGGTCGTATCGATAAATACTACATAACTAACATAACTTTAGTTATGTCGTAAGTTAGTCGTAGTTATGTAAGAAGTTATTAAATTTCCGATCACTTATGTCTTATACATTGTTACCGTACCGCATATAATCAGAGATATTCATGAATTTGAATTTTTGTTACTAAGTCCATATCAGCGCCGAGTCACGAGAAAATGGGTAAACAGAATTCAGTGAAAATCGGTATGTAAAGTCTGAGAATAAGAAACTACAGTCTACGATATAAATAATTTTGTAGGACACCCTAATATCACAGAGTCGAAAGAAAACTAATGTGAAGGCCTGCAATATAGAAAGCTCATAAACTTTATCAACACTAACATTACATTGACCATTGTTTGTTGTGATGTGCTTTTTGTCTTCCGTTTCCTCTCATCCCCGATAGATAGGATTACTGCAGTGTACCGAGGTTTTTTAAAATTTACTTGATATCGCACCGACACAGGTAGGTCTTATGGCAACGATGGGATAGGAAATGAATACTGGTGTGAAGGAAGCGGCCTTTGCTTTAAGGTACAGCCTGGTGTGACTGGTGTGAAAATGGGAAACCATGGAATACCATCTTCAGGGTTGCCGACAGTGGGGTTCGAATCCACTATCTCCCGGATGCAAGCTCATAGATGCGCGCCCCTAACCACACGGGCAACTCGCCTGGTCGTACCGACTGTAACAGCCTGCCTGTATATTGGCGGGAAGTAGCTGGGGAGTAAGATAACTTTCTTCTTTAGCATGCCATTCCTCTGGTTCATTCATTTTCTGATATATCTGGTACGCAACACACTGGTTCATCATAGTATTCACGCTATTCAATCCCTACTCTGAGGCACTGATTGGAATGAGTAGTGTGCATATTTAACAGAATAATGACAGGAGTGTTCACGGCAGTCTGCGACCTGGTTATTCCAGCTCTGGAACTTTGGACTCTTAGATCGGCACCGTAGTACTGTTCGTTGAAAGTGATAAAGTGTGCGGTTTTTCATTTGATTGAGTATTTTATGTGATAACATTGCTTTCAATCGCTACATTCCTACTGACGTTTTTGTAATGACCTATGTTGAATTCAGTTAGGAAAACCACCAAGTCAGTCTTTCTGAGAATCCCGTAGCGAAGCACGGGTACATCAGCTAGTTTTATATAAATAGATTTCACCCGATGAGTGCTACGCCCACCTACAGACGGGCTGACACGGTCAGTCCAGCAGGGCTACGCCTGCCTATAGACAGTCCACGAGAACTTTAATTTCTTTGAGTTTCCCAGTTCACTCTCGAGTGCCAATTCGATCTCTGGCATTTTCTGCCATCTGTTGGGTATTATGCAGAACTAATTGATCATGACATAGCTTCGGGAAGTAACTTACAGAGCTTTTTGTAGACGTCTGCAGAATTCATCTATGACGTAAACAAACATGGCGGAACAACACGCTAGTTGCTCTTGCAGCAATGTTATTTTGGATCAAAGAATCTTTCAGTTAATAACCACATCGGAAAATGATGATGATTTTAATGTATTGTTAAGCAATTTAAGTGAGAGTGATGCAGAGAGTGCTAAAAATAATTTAAGTGAGAAAGAAATAGAGCCGCCTCCTAAACAAAAGAAAAACACAGTGAGTTCAAAAGCTATTTCATCACTATTTTTGTGGCAGACGGATGATTTTTCTCCACCAGACTTTCAAGTAACTGTGGCAGACTCTGGGAGCCAAGTAGTGTTTTATGACAACCAAAAAATCATTGATTTTTCTAAAACTTCTGTGCCAGTGGAGTTGGTGCAGCTAGTTGAACAAATCAGTATCACAACCGGTGGAAAACATGAACTCTTAACACATTCCAGGTTTAGAAAGTATTTTAAAACATCAACTCATGTACTTGTACGGTGTTACATGTATTATTTGCTTACAGATTTTAGGAAATCATTTTATTTTGGGCTCTTTGACTGTGTAAAAATGTGATATACTCATGAGCACAAAAAGTGTATTTTTTTTTTTGCTATTTGCTTTATATCGCACCGACACAGATATGTCTTACGGCGACGATGGGATAGGAAAGGCCTAGGAATTGGAAGGAAGCGGCCGTGGCCTTAATTAAGGTACAGTCCCAGCATTTGCCTAGTGTGAAAATGGGAAACCACGGAAAACCATCTTCAGTGCTGCCGAAAGTGCCGAAACAATTGTTTTCTTTGAAAATGACATTGAACATAAGGGTAGAATTTTCCATTTGCATTAAGATTTATAAAGAACCAACATTTATAAACATTTTAAGCCATTCACCCCACTGATAAGTTAAAAATTGAGGCTTCTACAATTTTTTTACATAGGAAGAAAAAACTCAGCACTTAAAAGGTTAAACAGAATACAATTCAGACTTAATTCTAAACTGCCTTTACATTCTAAAAAATAGTATTATACAGAGTAATTTTAATTTAATTAAATATTTCTCCGCATCACGATAGAATGTGTCTTCCAGAACGTACAGCGGTAGCTTTCCACACTTTCACTCACTTCGGTGTGTCTATAATGTGTTTCATAGTTGAAGTTTGAGTGAAATCGTGATTCTTTTGTATCAATATCACATAGCAGGCACTGTGCAGACTGGCAAAACTGGCGATGCCGACAATTAGCGAAAATGCCTGGCTCATAATTATAATCAATGCGTATGCACCGAACAATATTGTCAATGCCGATGAAACTGTATTTTTTTAATGCCAAGCCCAAACGGACTTGTGGTACTCTACTGTGTTGCAATGCAGATGGAAGCGAAAGACTTCCTCCCCTCATCATAGGAAAGTTCGATAAGCCACGATGTTTTAAGGGTGTTTGACACTTTCCGTGCTAGTACAAGGCATCTAAAACTGCAAACAGTATAGTAAACCAAAAAGATAAAGCACTTGCAAGAAGGGAAGCCAGCATAATTTGTTTTCGTCCTTGAATCGTGTTTCTTCTCACGTTTCGTAAGGTCATGTTTGCCACTGATTTATCCAAATGCATTATTTGAATAATGTAAATGCACGTAGTGGATACATTTCGGAAATAGTTTTTCCATGGTATTTTAGAGGTTTAAACCGTGAATCAAGGACCAAGGTGATTGCATGCATTAATGGGTCTTAGAATACTTTGTTATGCAGCAAGGGTTAACACTATGAGAGAACTTGAGAAGTGCCATGGTGGCGGGAAATCTTACAAGGAGAGTCACTGTGCTGTAGTGCAATGCAAACGGAAGCGACAGATATCCTACAGGCTTAATCCAGTTATAAACTTGTCCTAACTTCATTTTTCACAAAACTTCCTTTTTTATTATATAAAAGACTGGTGGGGGATGTAACGAGCTAAGTCCATCAAATACAAAGTAAAAGAAGCGAGAGACATCCTACTTCCTCCCCTCGTCATAGGAAAGTTTCATAAATAACGATGTTTTAAGGGCATAGGATACTTTCCGTGCAAGTACAAGGCATCTAAAATGAATACAGTACAGTAATCCAATGAATAAAGCACTTGCACAGGGAAGCCAGCATAGATTCTCCTTGCCTTTGAATAAATCTTTTCTTTCGTTGCATGGGGTTATGTTTGCCAGTGAATTATCCAAGTACATTTTTTGAAAGCTGTATATGCACCTTGTTGGAAACATTTTGGAAATAGTTTTTTCGTGGTATTCGAAAGTTTTAAACTGTGAATCAATGTTAACTGCTTGCAGTAATGGGTATTAGAATATTTTGTGACGCGACAAGGGTTGGCATTTCTTAATTACAAGTTGGCAGTTAATTCAAAATCATGCAATTTTAATTCCGATTTCTGTGTTCCAAAGACCTCCAATTAACGAGGTTTTACTGTGTCGCAAAACTAACATCGGAATGCGCCTGTGTATCTGTTTCAAGTGTTTACATTGGACAAAAAAAATTATACACCACCAAGTAAAGAGACCCCGTGTGAAGTGTTTTGGACATGGTGTGTGATGAATTTGTAAGTAATTTAGGAGAGAATTCTAGTGATGCAAGACACAACGAATCTTCTACTCTACAGTGAAGCGAGCCTATTGCAATTTCAGATCAATGAAATACTGTAACGTAAGTAGACCTATTTGCTAATTTCCATGGCAAATATATTTCATAGCAGTAATAATGTATTTTTCTCTTCGGGCAAAGGAGCTATATAAAAAAAATTTACGTTCATATTTGCATAAAGACCACGTGGACCTCGCAGAGTGATATTGAATGTTATTTATGGCTACGTTACTCTTTCGATGGAAGGAATTTTAGTTCATTTCATTTTTTTTAAATGAGCCTTCTTAAAATTAGGGTGTGAGGATTATTCACGTAAATACGGTAATAGTCTGTTGGTCGAAGTAGTATGATTTCAATGTTTAATACAGCCTGGATGTTTATAGTGACAAATGTGCTACTAGGAGAGTAAGTATGGTCGCCGCAGTTTTTGTTTCATTGCGTGTAATGTCCTCAGTCACTTTCAGCAGGGCTGTTGCAGTGTTGTGTCCCTTCTTGTAGCTAGATTACAATGGGTCTAGGAGGGAACGGTCAGTTAAGATTACAACACCTGATCACGAACCAGATGCTCAAGTGCTTAGGAAATTGCAGGGAGAATAGAAATGAGTGTGTAGTCAGATGGTTAGAAAGAACTTGATTTTTTACGCACAGGGATAATATTAGCTTGTTTCCACAGTCAAGGAAACGTTCCGGTTGTAAGGCAGAAGTTAAAAATGTGGGTAATGATTGGTAAAACAGCATCAATAATGTCGTGTACGAAAGTTCTCCTCTGGCCTTTGATTTGAGAGAATATAAATACTCTTAACATTATTAGTACAGGTAGTGAGATGAAATGAAATGATGTTGGTCAGGTAAAGGGTTAACTATGGAGCTGGGCACTGAGTGAGGGGAATTTAGTACATTAGGTGGTATTCTTTCTTCAGCAAAATATTAATTTAACTTACCGAGTGGTATGTTCAGCACATGAGGTTGTTACTGAGGTTTTCCTATGCCTAAGGAATGAAGTGTGTTCCAAGCACTGTTAGAACTGATATTTGTACTTATTATTATTATTATTATTATTGATTTAAGCCCACTAAGGAGCGCTGATGACTAGTTCTTCCTCGATGCTCTTCTTCGTTCCCAATATCTCTGGAGCCCTGCTGATAATTTCTCCTTTCTCTCCTGTAAAAGGGGCTTCCGACTTCTAGGGACTCTTAGGTGGTGGTGTCCAAGACTGTACCATAGAACAAAATCTGGAACGGTCTTCTATATCAATATCTGAAATCCCAGCCGAATCCAAGTCCTTCATTAAGCCACAAGCTTCCAGTCTTGTAGCTTTTAACCAAAGAGAAGATCTTCTTGGTAAACCTGTTGCTGTCCATTTGTTGTAGGTGTCCGTAGAACTTAAGCCTCCTACGTCGCATGCTGGTATTGGCTGATGCTAACTGTCGATACAGCTCAGAGTTTGATTTAAGTCTGTAGGTTCTGCCTGGGAGCAATCTGGGTTCATGAATTTTCTTGAGGATACGTCTTTCGGCTTTCTCTAGATCATCCATGGTGCCTTTTTTGTTCATCAGGAGGGTCTCTGAGGCGTACAAAATCTGTGGTCTGACAACAGTTTTGTAATGACAGATCTTGGCATTTTTCGATATGCACCTCTTATTATAATGATTGTGGGATAGTTGGTACGCTACATTGAGTTTGTTACATCTTTCTAAGATGGATGTACCGTCTCTACCATTGGGGTGGACCCATTCATCAAGATAGCGGAAGCGATTGACTCTCCCAATCGTTCCATGTATGGTCGTCAGAGGAAGGTTTCCAGGATGCCGAGTCTCAAAGTACTTGGTTTTGTCATACGATATCTGTAATCCTGCCTTCACTGCTATCTCGTGCAGGGCTTCGATAGCAATGAGAGCATCCTTAGAGTTGTTGGTTAGGATTGCAATGTCATCTGCGAATGCTAGGCACCTGATCTCAATCTTTCGGGACCCGGCTCCAATGGCAACTGGTTTGATTTCTAGACTCCTCAGTGTACATTCCCAGTTCTTGATGACTTTATCAAGCACTAGATTAAACAGAATGGATGAGAGGCCATCGCCCTGTCGTACTCCAGTTTTTATCTTGAAACTCCAAGATAGTTCTCCCCTGAACTTCACCTTAGATGTTGTATCCGTAAGAGTCTGTTGGATGAGGGTGCGTGTGTTGTAATCGACACCTCGTTCTTGCAGTACGGAGAAGAGTGTCTAGCGGTCGATGCAATCATAAGTTGTTTTTTTTTGTAAGTAAGAAAATTTACTGTTTCCAACAAGCTGTTTAATTCGATTTCTAAGGACACAGTGGTTTTCAAAGACACTTTGATAATGAGTGTTTAACACTTTAGCGTCGACATGTACATTTGCTTTTTCTGCGGTAAACTGCTGAAATGCCGTATACATTTTTCAGGTTGTTGTGGGTTACGGATGTTCGTAATTTCATTCGTAGATGATAATCAAAGACATATTTTATGTTCAAAGTTACTATTTTTGTGTCCCCCCATTGGGGTGACATATGGTTATTAGGTTGACTATGCAACAGAGAAAGCGCATGTCACCCCTACAGGGGTGACGTAGGGGTGACGGCCTTTTTACCTTTGTTGTTGTGGAACACTGTGCTCTGTACTGTGAGCTGTTGATTTACGCGCCTTTCAACGAGTTCCTTGTAATTTACAGTTTTGTGACAAGAAATTAATTCATGTTATGTGTTTCTGTGTTGAGTAAGCCATGATTACCGATAGAGAGATAGAAGAACAACCTGAAAAGGGCTCGAGTGTTGAATCAAGAGATGTTGACATTTAGGATTTGCAATGTGATGCCACCTTTTCCGAGTCAGAATTCAACAATAGTTTGTGTAGTGAGGACACTAGCAAATGTCAGAGAAATTCCACTGTTTGTTGCGCAATGCCCAGCGTGCTGAGAAAGGAATGGACACTGCGCTGCACTCTATGAACACCTTACGTGAACAAGCAATGCAATACAACAGCAAATGGTAGCTCTAGTTTCGTGCGACAGCCTAAAGTTGAAACGCCTGGACACACTGCCGTGTCACCCCATGAGGTGTGACATACTATATTTTGTATGAGGGTCCCTCACCCCACATGGGGTGACATCGTCTTCAAAGTGTTAAAGAGTTGAAAAAGTGCATCGTGGGGGGTCATCATATTTTTAATTTCAGTATTTAGCCAAGGACAGGAGGGATGAGTAATTTATCTGTTTTTTAGGGGTGTGTTTATTGTACAGAGCAATTACAAGTGGGTTAAAACTTATCTTTCGTGTACTGTCCAACAAGAGTACGTCATTCCAGGATAGACTGTAAGCGTCATGTCAACTCACCCATATTAGTGCCTTTTGTTTTTCTGAAAATAACACACGCATTATGTATTATGCCTGAAGTTTTGTGGACACATCAGAAGTAATTTTTAGACACCTAGTTTGTAAGGTTATTTGTAGAACTAGAAATAAGTAATGGCACACATGAATTATGTACCAGTAGACACTGTGGATGCTCAAGAACGCAAAGGAGTGTTTACACACTGGAGCAGACACAGGTAGTGGTGATTTTTGTTTGAAGAGGAAGTACAACTAGGTAATCATCAACTCTTGGAGCAGACAGAGGGACTGGTATTTGCTGTAAGTCATCTGTTATCCAAATGCATGCAAAAGAGAGGAATGAAAAAGTTATTTCATGTCAGTAATAGTAAAACTGCATGATTGTACATGAAATGTTATGTAAAAAAGAAAAATAAAGCATAAACAATACATACTCTTGTGCCGAGGTTTACACCTTCAACCTTGGGGTTCTGGAGCGAGCATGCTACCACTGAGCCAACTGGACACTCAGCATGAAGTCTGAGCTACGGAGACATGTTGGACAAAGATGACCATCTTCCTCTATTATATGCCTGGTCCAATGTAATATTAACCCTGAGGCCTTGGGTAGCACATATTACATGTTCATGTAATTTTACTGTATGTATACCAAAATTCCCTGTAGTGAGTGTGGATTCACCTAGCAAACTTCCCCGTGATGACCATTACGCCTCATGCAACGCCCATGGGACTAACTTTTGCGACTACACAGATGGGCCATTACTTATTTCCAGTACTGTACATCATGTTTGGCCAGGAATTACAGATGATTTAGAGCAAACACTTCATAAAGTTTTCCCAGAAGTTTAGAGATACCCAAATGGAAAAGACTGACGATTGATTGTTGTTTCTTGATTTATGAATTTCATTTTCCGTATTTTCCTTTTATGACGATTGATTGTTGTTTGTTGTTTACAGGGGCCTAACATCAAGGTCATCGGCCCCTAATGGTACGAAATAAGACGAAATGAAATGACAAATGAAAAGTCCCAAATCCTCCACTGCCCAGAATTCAAAGCGTGAGGACAAAGAATAAATGGATGGAGATGAATTTAAAACTATCAGTGGATAAGACACACAGTGCCTCACCTGCACAGAAGCTGGCACAAAACAATAGTATTACTGACCAAGGGACTGCTTCTATAGCACGACGCTGAATCAATTATGCTTACAGTCGAAATGGGTCCAAAATCCAAGTCATCAGCCCCTCATAATGCTATTTATCGCTAGGAAAGGAGAACCGTGCTATTTGTCATGTTGCAGTACTAATCAAGAGTAGTGTAGACTTGCGGTATTCCACATGTTATAGTACTATTCACAGGTAGTGTAATGCGCACATGTAACACAGACCTAGGGTGTTTCACACATTGCGGCACTATTTACAGGCAACGCAAACCTATGGCGTTCATCACGTAAGTGGGCTAACCACAGGGACTCGTACTATTCCATGGTATAGTGGGAACTGAGCATAGGTAAAGCAGAACCATGGTGTCACTAATCCCATGATGTTGCTCATATAGGGGTACGAATCACAGGTACTGTAAGACCCACATCCTGATTCACACACTGTTGCTACTAATCACAAACCTATTGCGTACCTAACGTAGTGGTACTACATGCAAGTAAATGCGACCCATGGTGTTCCCTGCGTGATGGTATTAATTACAAGTAGTCTCATGGTTGTAATTTGATCATTACTTGGTCGCCCCTTTTAGTCGCCTCTTACGACATGCAGGGGATACCGTGGGTGTATTCTTTGCCTGCGTCTCCTACCCACAGGAGGTAGACCAAGAGAGAGAAGAAAGAAGTAGGGATCCGTCACTTCGAAAAATGAAGTAACGGACGAAGAAAGGCTAGGGCCATGAAGGGCATGAAAATGAAAGAATCCCTAGGCCTCGAATGCTCTAATACCACTGAGGCCGGAAAAGAACAAGAGTCGACCAAGGGAGGTCAGACAGGATAGATGAAAGTGAGGAGCTTGATGTTGATACTTGTTTTAAGGGGCCTAACATCTAGGTCATCGGTCCCTGATGGTACGAAATGAAATGACAAATTAAAAGTTTTAAATCATCCACTGACCAAAATAAAAAATGGCATGAAGAATGAATGGATGGATATGAATTTAAAACAATCAGTGGATCCTACCAAAAAACTACCATAAAAAATAGTATTACTGACCAAGAGACCACTTCTAAAGAACAATCCTGAATCGAGGATGCTTGTTGTCTAAAGGGGTCCAAAATACAGGTCAACGGCCCCGCATAATGGTACTTATCGCTAGTGAAGGAGAACCATGGTATTTGTCTTGTTGGGGTACTAATCAAAAGTGGCATAGACTCACGGTGTTCCACACATGATGGTACTAATCACAAGTATTGGACGTCGTACAGGTAACGCAGACCTATGGTGTTTCTCATACAATGGCGCCACACATAGGCAAATATACAATATTAAATAGAAGGAAGGATCCACCTTTCAATACTCCGTTATTAAGTTGAACAAATAGAAGTTACAACCTGTTCATTTGGGACCGGTTTCAACACATTTGAAGTGTCATCATCAGCCAATTAGCAAAGCAGTGCAAAAATTAAGTCATAAAGATCTAAAAACAACTAACACAATGATCACAGGCAAAAAATTAACACTATTTCGACGAAGCAATTCCAGTTGATGTTCATAACACAATGATCACAGTCAAAAGAGTAGAAAGAAACACCACTATTTCATGCCGAAACAAATCCAGCTGAAGTTCATAAGCAGGTCTAGTACAATCCTGTTATGGCGCATTCACATATGAAGACGTAAGATGTTGTATATCGATCAATAACGAGTTAAAGGACTTGATCTAATATGCAAATTTGAAGGATAACTTGTTATGAAATTGAACTTGTGATATGCATTTATGTATAGTTGTTGCTAGGGAGGTCTTGTAGGCATTTGTTTCTCCGGCCGAAGAGTAAAAGGTGACGTAATTGAAGTCTTAGGAAAACATTGTAGGACTTAATTTCGACAATTTGAAGCGGATATATAAATTTTAAAATAATTTAAATCGTTAAAAAGAATAAAACCAAATTAAAATATATAAAAATAGGAAGAAATTTTAAAAGAAATTACAATGTGAGGCTCAACTCGAAACAGCTTGCCGTGGTGATTGAAAAATGAATGGGAGATGATAAAGAGAGAAAAGGGTGGGGAATAATGAGCGCTTATTGGAGGGTGGGAGGGAAGGGAGAAAACAGGGGGAGGGAATCTAAGGAGGATCATGGGGGTGTTGCGGAAGGGGGAAGTGGCATGAGAGGGTATTGTGTAAATTGTGAAAGATTGATCGCTTGCTTGTTGACTTCAGGTTATTTAAAATGGAGATGAGAAAATCAAAAATGTTCTATTGTAGTGAAAATATGTTTTTTGTCATGTATATGTTGCCCCACTGCTCAAAATCTGTTATATTTAATTGCATTAACATGTTCAAAGTACCTAATTTTGAAGTTACGACCAGTTTGACCGATGTAAGAAGAGTTACAGTTGCACTTAAAACGGTATACGCCTGATTTAGAAAAGACAAGTGTTTTATTTAAGGAGTTGGAGTTATGTAATAATTCAAGGTTTCTATTATTAGTTCGAAAAGAAATCATGGTACTGTGTTTTTTGAAGACATTAGCAATACTGTAGGCATTTATATTGAATGTGAATGTGGAGTAAGCAGCTGGTTTAGGATTATCTTTGAAGAGTGTTGTATTAGGACGGTGTTTAAATTTGTTAATAATTTGTTCAATAAAATATCTGTTATAACCATTAAATTTGGCAATGGAGCGGATGATATTTAGCTCTTTATTTAAGTTATCCTTTGACAGCGGAATTTTGAAGGCACGGTTAACCATACTGTTGTACGAGGCACGTTTATGTGTCTGTGGGTGAAAAGAGTCTTGTTTTATGGTATTAGCTGTATGTGTGGGTTTTCTATAAATCATATATGATAATGAGGAAGGTAATCTGCTTATTGTTATATCTAGAAAATTAACTGATTTGTTTGATTCTGTTTCAAGAGTGAATTTAATGTTCGGATAAATTTTATTGAGGCTATTAAGAGCAGATGCTGCATTAATAACTCTAGGATTACAAATGTGTCATCTACATATCTTGCCCAAAATAATACATGTTTAAAGTCATCGTCGTTATCAATGAAATTGTGTTCTAAAAAGTCTAGGTATATTTCCGCTAGGATCCCTGAGGCTGGAGAACCCATAGCCAAACCATCTTGTTGATAAATTATATTGTCGAAGATGAAGTTATTAACTACTAATTTTAAGATGGTCATAAAATCGTTAATTTCAAGTTTGCTTAAGCAATTATATGTGTTTAAATTCTTCTCAATAATAGGAAATAATTTTTTGATATTAATGCTGGGGTACATATTGACAATATCGAAAGAGCGTAGAGAATGGTGTGGTTGGATTTTAAGTTATTTAATTTCTCAACTAGTTCTATGGTGTTTTTTACAGACTTATTCGATAAAAACTTGTAATTATTCTTAAGAAATTTTTGAATGAATTGTGCTAATTTGTAAAGTGGGCTGGGTCTGTAATTATTAATTGGTCGAATGGGGACGTCAGTCTTATGAATTTTAGGGAGAGATTTTGGGGTTGGCAGGCCTGGATTCATGCTTAATAATCTTGTTTTTTTTTTTCATGTTCAGTAAATAAGAAAGAAGAGTTCTTTAGGGTTTGTTTAAGGAGACGTTGAATCTGTTGAGTAGGATCTTTCTTTATTATAGAAAAGGAATTATTACTGAAGAAAAGTTTGGTTTTTTCGATATAATCAACTTTATCCATTATTACTGTAGAGTTACCTTTGTCAGCTTTTGTGATAATGAGGTTATGGTCTTTAATTTTCTTTTTAAGGTTAAGAATATGTTTACGTTCATTGAAGGGAATAGTGTTGCTATTATCGTTATACTCCGTACGGCTCTACTTCTAAATTGACGTTTTAGCAGATTTTGGCTCTGTCTGGTGGTTATGCGCTGAAGCATAGACATCCAACCAATCCCAAGCTGCCATTCATATCGTTTTATATCGGCAGAGCACAATCTCGAAACTTAGTTGCCAACTCTAATATTTACATTCACCACGTGGTTAACCTATTTCGCTCAGCGTGTATGGTATTCGGTACGCTTCGTGATCTTTTGCATTTTCTTTCAATATTTAGTGTGTTTTTCATATTGTTGGAGGGTTCCAGTGACTCTGAGATCAGTAGTGTGTTCGCTTTGTAGGCGATAACCTCCTTTCTGTACCAGCCATTAGCCTTAGTGATGTGTTATTTCCTCGTTCTCTTTTATTGTTAATAATATATTCTCTTTTAGTGCCAGATATTGTTAGAAAGTGTAGTTCTTGTGAATTTGTTTTCAATCCATATTCATTCGTTTTTCTGAGTACTGTATTGCAATTTAAAAGGGCTGTTTACCGCGGTCATATTGCACCAGCTGTTCTCGCAGGCGTAGCGCGCTGGCAACAGAGGGAAGGTGATGCTCATTTGTTTTGCGAAGCTTCAATTTAGAAGTAAGGCCGTGCGGAGTATAGGGGTGTAAATCTTAGTAAGTTTCCTTTTTACGTCAAGTCTAATTTCGTCTTGTAAACCTAAAGGCATTTTATTGATAGCTAATTCAGATTCAGTGATTATATTAAATACAGTGTTATTTTTATTTAAGTTAGGCCAGTTATGTTCAGGGCCTTTCGATAGGATTAAGTTGTCATTATCATCTAGGATTGTTTTGGATAAGTTGACAACAGGCTAATTATATTGTCGTGATTTTTCGGTTCTTTAGATAATTTAGTAAAAGGTTTTCTTGTCATAGAGATGTTTTTGAGATTGTTGAGCATTCTATCTAAAGTTGATTACTTTTTGGAAAGTGTAATGAATAACTTATCTTCTACATGGGTCTGAAAAAAAAATCCCATTGAGCGCTTGATAGTAGGCGAGTTGCTTCGAGGTGAGACTCATAAAGAGGATTGTTCAGGATAGATTTCTTCTTATAAAGGAATTTAATTCACAATTCACAACACCACAGATCGAATTGCCAAGGTCCTCCGCAAACACAATATAAAAACCGTGTTTGGCACCGCCACTATCGTTGGGTCATGATGTCATGTTCCAAGATGGTCGAGCTCTTACCCACACTAGACACTACAGGTCCAGGATTATACGGGAAGCTGTGGAAATACGTAGAATTCCTAACAATTTCAACAGGGACACCGGCTATCAATTAAGTAACACCTGGTTGCCAGCCATTAAGAATTTACGTAGGTAGTTCCCTTTCCGGTTCCTTCACTATTGTTATTTCGTCTCTGTGTTTTCCAAATTTGTACGTTCCTCGTCGCCAGATGTTTCATTCCAGGCTTGTATCTATGTCATACACCTGCCAATGTCATGTGTTACACAAACACGTTATGTGAACCGCTTAGACTGATTGTGACGGTTCGGCCAGCTTCCGCTTCGAACACTAGCGTTGCCACGTCCTGGGGGCCACCTGGTGGCGATTGAACGTACCATTTTCTACTTCTATTATAACGTCCCAAATTTAAAGGGTCATTGTTTAAGAAGCCTTTCTCGTGGACAGTCTATATTTCTTCTGAGGAGACAGGGCACAGTTCCCTGCGAAACGTTAAGAATTTCACCTTATTTTCTTGACACGGCATAAGCCCAAAAGCCTATAGAGCCTCATGTCATTAAGAATCTTTTCCCTTTGACTGTTTTTCAAGCATCCTAACTTGCGATCAACAGTGGCCTTTTTTTTTTGGGTAAAACTATTTCCATCTTATTTAAGGTGTGTGTGTTTGAAACAAACTCCATTCTAGGGGAGTCAGCTGTTGTGGTGCCTGGAAGTGAGCCCTATACAGTTTTTCATTCAACATGGCTTTATTTCAATACAAAAACCTAATTTTGTTCCTTAACCAGAATTGGTTAATGCTGTTTTGGGTTGCTTTGTGTTGCTCAGAAGGCAATTTTTTTCTTTGGGAGGACTTTAGAAAATTTGGGATGAGGTTGTGGGTCCTTCACTCTTCCAAGAAACCTATGTCCTTATTCATTTTGGCAATTTTGATCTTAAGATTCAGGGAAGTATTAGGAATATGCATAGTTGCTGTTGTTTCATTTATTTATCAAGAAACTTTAAGATCCCTTTGCCCTGGGATAATTTTCTAAGTGGTATTATAGGCATAACACATCTTTCACATCAAGAGACGTCAAATAGTGACAATGAAGAAAAAACAAAGATTCTTTAGATATTGAAAACTTTCATCTTGTCAAGGGCAAGCTGTTTTTAATATGAGTGCTTAATTGTGTTTTACTTATGTAACCTGTGTTCTTGTGCATATTTTAATGGTAAATCAAGATTATGGCTGGAGATGTTTTCTATGAAAAACAAAACATGTACCAACTAATTTTAAAATCAATTCATGTTATTTTAATCTAAGAAAAATTGTAAAATTTTAAAGTGGTGGAAAGGTGATTCTCAAATTTACAAGTTGGAATTTGCTATATAATCAACATTCTTACATTACTGTTGTAATGTGATATTTCTTCCGTTATCCAATTCTTCTTAGTTGATTCAGTTCTAATTTCCAGAGTTGAATTTTGTGCAAATGTGATTGTGCTCCTTTCAGCTGTTGCCAAAGATCTTCAATTTCATTTTACAATTTGGATGTTTCCGAACTCTCACCCATGCTATTGGCTTGCACATGCTAAGGCCATTGTTAAGAATATTTGTTACTTTTATACATTTCTCTGGTATCTCAGTGCAGTTTAATTTATTTTCCTTTTTGTTGTCTTGAGAATTTTCTTCTATTTGAAGAATACTTGTGCTGTTAATTGACCTAATAGATCTAATTCTATGTCCACCCCTGGGTAGGTTTTCATCCCTACAAGCTATTTCTGTATTTCTTATCTACTAGGACATAGTCTATATGAATTCTGACAATATGGTTTGGATCATCTTGAAGTGACTTCCACGTATATAGTCTTCTAGGAGGTAACAAACCAAGTATTAAAGACAAACATGTTCTCCTCTTGGCAAAATTCTGCAAGTAAGTCTCCTCTGCAACCACCCAGTCTAATGATGATGCAAAATAAAATGTAACCACCCAGTTCAATGATGATGAAAAATAAAATGTAAGTTATAAACCCACTAAATATGAATCCTAAACTTGCACAATATTAAAAAGTTTATTTATTTCTACATACCACAATCTACTTTTGCAGTTTTCAGAGATGCCTAGATGCCAGAATTTTGTCCCACAGGAGTTCTTTAACGTGCTAGTAAATCTACAGACACGAGGCTGATGTATTTAAGCACCTTTAAATACTACTGGACTGAATTCAGCCAAGATCGAAACTATCAAATTGGGCTCAGAAGGCCAGTACTCTACTATCTAAGCTACTCAGCCCGATTTAAAAAGAGAGAAACAATAAAATATGACTATAATTAAGAAAATGACAAAACTACACCCCACAATAGTTCTCACATATAACCACTATCAAAAACTGTAGTATCCAAATTCTTTCTGCAGAATGACGCGCTCATTCTTCAGCTGGCCTGTCAACAAACGAACGACTTTACACGAATGATGGCAAACATGGCTTCACGTGATCCATACTTATGCACAAAATAAGTAGCCTATTAATTAGAAAAGGTGACCACAGCCAAAAAACATGAGAGAGCTGAATTTTCTTAAAAACAGAGTTACCAATGAAATACATATGACATTTCTTGTAGGAAATTCAATTTCTAGGCCATACGGTGCACTTCAATTTTCCTGGTGTAAAAATGGGAAACCATGGAAAACCATTTTCAGGGCTGCCGACAGTGGGGCTCGAACTCACTATCTCCCGTTTGCAAGCTCACAGCTGCGCGACTCTAACCGCACAGCCAACTCGCCCGGTCAAAACCAATTGGCCCTTGAACAAGACTCATAAGAAGCTAAGGAGAGAGTCTCCTACATACCTTAAGCTAATCTCCTTGATAGATGTCAACCATCTGTCAAAAGTACACTTAAGTGTCCGCAGCAACAAATTTATTCACAAGATAACCACTAGGTATAAATATATATATACAGTGACATTAATAAACGTATAAAAGCTTAAGGAAACAATACCGTAAATATTCTAACAATATAGTTTAGTAATACTGTAACAATCATTATTAATCATTAATTAACCAAGCAAATAGTAATGTATTTTAAATCTTCACTGAAAAAGCGATCACTGTACAGTCATTAATGTCCTAAGGGTTCAATTCCATACATTTTGCTATCACTTTAGTCAGGTTCATGTTTACTGTCATTGCTGCTGACATCATTAGTTATTAAGATAGATTATATTCTCTCTTATACTAGTCCCTCGCATTCATAGTACTCATTTTTATTTTTACCACACTGTCCAAATGCTAATCCAGTCACTTTCCACTAGTTCTGAAAATCTCTATTCGCTAAAGCATTTAACATAATTTTAAAGGTGACATTATTACCACCAACTCACTGTTTTACATTAGACCAGATGAGTTCTATGGGATTTAGATTTGCATGGTATGGAGGTAGTCTCTATACCGTATGTCCACTGGCAGCCATTATTTCATCAATTACGTATATTTTGTGTTGTGGCTTATGATATTTTAAACTCCTAGCTAGTTTTTCATAGTATCCTTATTAGAATTTGATATTGGGGCCTTGCCTTTCTGCATACTGTGGTATGAGCCATTGTTAATAACAAGCACTAAATTGGTTTCCAAATTAGGGATCAATCTGTCTTGTGACCAATTAATATAATATTCACTGTTCATATCCTTCCGATAGTCTACACGTTTCTTGTGGGACTCGTAAATAAATAGTGCAATGAGAACAAAACCTCTCCTACCACCAGCATGCAGAATAATCAGTCATTCTCCTCTCGAGACAGTGGGGTGTAAAATGCTCAAGCTCCTGAAGCGATATCATCAGTCCAGGCTTTAGGCGTAGAATGGCTACTATGTATACTCCCCGCCATGTAAGCTTATACACTAAGGGTACAACCGTACTCTTTCTCCCCTGTTAATACAGAAGGTAGTGATTTATAGTTACTTTCTAACTGTTGGGTTTGATTCAGTGTCGCTGACCACAGAGTTTAGGGACCCTACCTGCCAATACGATGTCTTACTCTTAATCCTCCAGGCTGGCACTATGAGTAATGATTTTGTCCACGACTTGTGAGATTAAACGGTACTGCACTGTCCTATTATGAAAATCACTAGTGTTACATTTGCGGGTATCAGTAAAGCATATTTTCTTTTTCTGCAGGGTTGTAAATCTGTTTAGCTAATACAGTAAGTAGAATTGTAGCATGTTCGAATAATGCATTTTTAATAATGTAGATGTTAAATGACAAACACAGCATTTTATTAATACAATGTTATATCCAATTCGTATGTATAGAATTCAATTAGAATGTATGAGAAGCAAGAAAAATCTGCAAGAACTCCTCCAAAAACGAAAGCAACGTTACCTCCTGTATAAAGATTAATTCCGTTAAGATGCCGTGACACGGCATAAGCCCAAGGGCCTGTACAGTATCATGTCTATAAGTACGGGCTGTGAAAGCATCAATGGCAACATTAACCTTGTCTTGCCACGACTTTTGTACAGTTTGCAGGCTTAGCCTTTGTGTATTCTTATTGACTTACGGCGTATGTACATGTAATATATTTGCTTGCGTGTATTATTACAGCATGATTTCACTTCAGTCTGACAAGTAACAGCAAATTTCAAGAAGGGAGCTTAAATTATTTACAAGCATGAGTTGTGAAAAGGGGTGTGGACAATGTTTCATATTCTTGCCTCCTCTCAGTTTCTGTATTAAGAGGAAAAAGAATAATGGTGTTGCATGCCGCGAGGGAGTGGAGGGTGGATCTGAACTGCTTATTTCTGGTCATGAAGAACATTAGCAAAAGCAGACCTTAGTGATGAAATGAATGCCTATATATTTAAAAATCCATAGCTGAAAGAAAAATCTTTCAAAATACAAGAAATGAATAGTAATTCTTGATAACACGAGCGCTATCACTCCAGATTAGAAATCCGAATTAAACCAAGAATGAAGATAATCAACTTCATGACTGAACGTAACACAGGTAGTGAACCAAACCCCAGTGAAGTCAGTCATGCTAACGACGACCATCAAAGATATGAACTTACAAAAGGAATTTGTGTTAGATGTCATCACAAAATCATTAGGAGACAGTGTTGAGGATGCCCCCTCATCACTATATTTTTTATACTAGTGACCTGGTCTGGGAGCATCTCAAAACTGAAGTTAGGAAACATAACCCCAACTACGCCAGTTAAACTCCAGGGTTTGCAAGATTATCTGTGAATGTGTTATGTGTAAATACAAGACAATAAAAATCCTACTACAATCAATACTAAATATCATTTCAGGACTTTATTTTCGTATTATTATTATTATACCAGTACTATTGTCATTATCATAGTCTGGATATGTAGCTCAGATTTTTAGGGTTTTCGAGTGCAGTACACTTACTATTGTTGCGGCCACCAAATTAGGCGGATGAGGAAAACTGCGCTGTCGTCAGATATGGGAACAGCGAAGCGACAGATGGTCGAGAGTCGCTTACCTCCCGGCACGGATTGGCACCGCTGATCGTGCAGTGATGTCAAACTGAAGCCCATCCGCTCCAGGCCACCTTACCCGAGTCATTACCTGTCATGCAGCTGTTGATCTCGCACTGTAAGTGCAGTTAAAGATGGATAGTGAATGTGAATTGATTTGGGCTGAAGTCAAGAGAGAAGTGGCAGAGAGGAACAAGACATTCAAAATAAAGGACGTAGAAAAACTCACGCCAGAAGCCATAGACCGTGTGTCTGCTGCAGACTGGGAAAAGTGCTTCAATCGCGCAGAAAATCTTCAAACAGACGATTGGGCCAGGGAAATAGTAAGGGACGAAAGAATGGAGCCATTCATCATCAGCATAAAAGACGACTTGACAGATAGTGAGATGAGTGATGACAGTGACTAAGAAATCTTAAGACTGCCTTGAAGCTAGAAACAGATTCTTACTTCATTGTAAATTAATGTAAACGTATTCTTTAAAGTAGTTCTTTTTCTGTATTACTCAGTACAATATACAGTATTCAAATATTTAAAGTTATAATGTAATAAAACTGATACAGATTAATATGTAATCCGAAAGTATTTACGACGTCCTGCAGCCTATGCAGGCGCGCGTGCCCCAAACTACTTCAGCTAGCGTCATTTACATGATCGCTTTCCGGGCCATTTTCCAGGAAAATTATAAGATGACTCAGAAATATGTTTCAGATAAAAATATAAGTCAGGCAATTTTTTTCATTTTTCCCGCAGACAAAATTTTATTGGCTGCAGAAATAAAAAATTGGCTGCTTACTGAAATTTTCAATACATGATCCTACGGATTTAAATTTGCTCGGCCGAGATTTTATTTTTAACAATTATTTAAAGTGGTTTATATGGAAAATAGTTATACCACTGAAATCAGCAGTCTTTTCTGAAGCTTGTAGTATAATTTGTTTTGAAACATTGTATGAAGTAACATCAGGAGCTTGAGAGAGAATAACTTGCCTCGCGCTCCGAAATGATGTGTTCAGTTAGACATTTCTTCGGCAGTTGCTACATATCCTTGGCAACAGTGTAATTTCTCTGACCCGCCTAATTTGGTGGCCGTGACAATAGGCATGTCCACCCTAAATAAATTTTGCAGGTCTGAATCTCTAAAAATCACGGAGGAATATGAGGAACGTTGATCCTATAACTATTTTATCTTATTGTTATCATTTATTATTTTAGCACCGTCATGGTGTTATTCCAACTGTCTTTCAACATACAGTGCTCGGTGGAGAGTTTACAAAACTGATCTCCAACTGGGAAAGTCCAGGACACTCTGCGGACAAGGAATGTAAAAACACAGCCGCCCAGCTAGACCTCAAAAGTGTACTGGCCTTTACTGGGGAAACTGCAAGAACCATACGGTTCCTTGTTCACGCACTGGTGAAATTTGGCAAGCTATCGCCGACTGTGATAAAACAGGCATGTGGACCTTTCACCTGATTGTGGGAAAAATGACGCATGCCTGGTTATTGTGCAGCAAACACTGGGCTGGAATACGCTTTGTATTGAGGCTCATTTTCAGAGAGAGGTTTGTGTGTGTGTGTGTGTGGAGGATGCATATTTTGCATCAGGTAAATTTTTCAACTACTGTATTAGGACAGGGAGTGCACATGCTCATACATCAAGAATAATGAAGTGATTGATAAATCTGAAACGTTCGTAGGAAATGAAATAATGCTTATTAATGTAGCTGTACTAATTCACAAATTGTATAAACATATATTTGTAGCTACTCATTGACTATATATGTGTGGGGTGGAACAAAGACCGATTAACATTGAAGAACACAACCTTTCGATAATCTTTTACCAATGGTGGAAAATAACACCAGGCAAACACCAAAGGATACGGTTACAGTAATGCGGATATCAAAATAAAGGCAGAAATATATAACATTAAACAGAGTGATGGTGGGAATGATTATTTCCTTAATTTCTCATTGAGCTAGAAAACAGACTTAATTATGAATATCTTGATCAATCATTTACTTGGGTTAGGGAACCTCCATTATTGATACACTGAGGTTAGTTCCATTTCTACAAGTTTCAACTTGACAGTTAACTGGAAGTCAGACATTGGTGCAAAATTGTTACGAGTACAAACAGCTGATTCACAATTTACAACACGAACGGAAATGTATATACTTGAATATAAGTCCAGAATCAATTATTCTTTATAACAACGTGCACAACTCACATAAGATTAATAATAACATATTTAGGATAAGGCTATACGATAAAAATAGATAAGGCTCGAACAGATAAAACGCGACAAAATGAAATTAAATTTCTGTTCACAATCTACAGGGTCTTTTGTATGGCTTGCTCCGTGTGTCAGGGAAACATGCACGGAAGGTGATAGCCGGGTGACTCATTTGCCAAGAGATATATTGCTCTGAGTGGTGCTGCGGAGACAGCTAAAAAAAGACCCTGTAGAAGAGCTCACACTGTCAATCGTTTCAATTTCTCCTAAGGAACCAAAAAACCTACAAAGGGAATACACCACTCATTTCTGAGTCCTCTCGCTTGACCGTAATGAGGTAACGTCTTCAACATAATCATCTGATACTTCCCCTCTTCAAAGTTTCACTTACCTCGGATTGTATCTCACAACCTTGCTCCAGTCTTCCACACTTACACAAACTGCAGTTTCCCAAAGAATTCTTTCAACTTCCGAAACTGTGAAGAGTCCACTGTTCGAACTACACAATCCTTAAACTGGGCTCAAATCAATTCTATAGCGTTAAAATGGCAATGGTATGTATGGTGAAAGGCAAACAGCTTTATGTCCATGCCTCCTGGCTATTTCATCCACCATGTAAACTGGGTACTATGGCTCGTTTTGTTTTACAAGATGCACGAGATCCCCCCTTGCTCATGCCACTGCAAACCGAAATATTGTGCTCCTTCAATCACTCAATCAACTCATTATTTTTAGCCGCCATTGTTGGTGCTTTGTCAAGAATGACTGAGTGAACTGACAAAGACCGCAAAAAGAACTGAGCACAATCAAATACTTTAAAATTACTTGGCACAATACAACAAACAGCTGATAACACATGGTTTCAGTAAACAGATCGACAACACTGGTAACCGGAACTAGAGTAACACACTCTATTGGAGCAATTGGCTATGATTGGCTGTATATTCATTCACTTAGCCTACGCCAAAAGGCAGCACTCAAATCTCAAATGTCAAATCGAAAATCATAAGTGAACTATAGTTTGTTGATGGTCATGTCTCGTGATTTCAATATGTAACTATTGAAGTTGGCAGCAGTAATGAGTCATTAAAAAAAAAAAAAGTATAATTTTACCTTCTGCAGCCCACAGTTTATGACATTATAAGGAAGCGAAAACAATGCAAATTTTACTTGGAATTCCTTTCAGAGGAGAGATGTGTTCATTGCAATGTCTAGGAACCCACCATCCCACCCTGAGAAGCATATTTACATTTATAAACTAATGAATAGCAGCTCCCGCCATCAGCCATGGCTAAAGTAGCTACTTGCATTCTCATTGGTCAACGTGAACAGAATGTGACGTCATTGCCATCAATGCTGATAAATGCACTGCGTTACCAACCCCGGCTGAATAAAAGCACAAACAAGAAACACCATGTAAAGGAAACAATATGAAATACATAACAGCAGTAATTTAATTTAATACTTACGTTAATGTAGAGGACCAAGGGTCTTATCCACGTTCTATGCTAACCGTCCGCACGGCAAGAACCAGTCTATACCAATTGTGTTTTCACACTAAACTACAGGCCTAGGACCGTTTCGCGGCTTCTAATCATCCAGACCAATGGTCTTGTCCAGATCCTATCTTAACTGTCCACACGGCAAGAACCAATCCAGACCAATGGTCTTGCCCAGATCCTATCCTAACCGTCCACACGGCAAGAACCAATCCAGACCAATGGTCTTGTCCAGGTCCTATCCTAACCGTCCGCACCAATCGTATTTAATTCCTAAATATAGAGGTTGGCAGCACCAGCGCCGCTTGACAACATCCTTCCCGAGCGTGTAAACAAATGACAGTCGTTTCATGCGCAGCTGAATGTAGCGAGTAGTGGGCTGCGGAAGGTAAAATTATAATTTACAAAAAAAAAAAAGACAATAGGTAGAGGTGCGCGGCTGTGAGCTTGCACCCAGGAGATCGTGGGTTCAAATCCCACTGTCAGCAGCCCTGAAGATGGTTTTCCGTGGTTTCCCATTTTCACACCAGGCTGTACCTAATTAAGGCCACGGCTGCTTCCTTCCAACTCCTAGGCCTTTCCTATCCCATCGTCGACATAAGACCTATTTGTGTCGGTGCGACGTAAAGCCCCTAGCAAAAAAAAAAAAAAAAGAGGCAATAGAGGGGTGACATTTGCTTTTTAGTGCATAGCCTTACATGTCTAGTACTGTATACAGGTTTCATCTTCATACATGATGGGATGGCCTCCTTCCTTGTACTTCTTTATGAATGCAAGATGCTTGCGTCTTATGTCATGTTTCTCGATTAAAACCCTTTTATTATTTCTAGTCTTCTTGCACTTGACACCTATCTCTTTTACAATACTTCTCAAACTGGTGCAACCTCCCAAAAAACCAATATTTTCGAAGACAGACCGTAATTTAGATATCGACTGAATTGTTTTCTGATGAACGTAAAATTCACGGAATGCGCATCGAATAACACGTACCAAAATCATCAATGCCTGTTCCCACTTCTTCCCTCTCCATATTTTTCCTTGCATACCAAACGAACTTCCTCCAATCTCAAACCATCTCTGTTATACTGAAATTCTCTTGACCACTGTCGACACTTTTGTTGCATCTGCTACTCTTTGTCGTATTTTCAATTACTCTCTTCTACACTGTTCTTCCATTTTACCCTTTTTTTTTTTTTTTTACTTTTACTTTTACAACTGGCTTTACGTCGCACCGACACATATAGGACTTATGGCGACGATGGGATAGGAAAGGGCTAGGAGTGGTAAAGAACCGGCCCTGGCCTTAAGGTACAACCCCAGCATTTGCCTGGTGTGAAAATGGGAAACCAAGGAAAACCATCTTCAGGGTTCCTGACAGCGGGGTTCGAACCCACTATTTGCCGGAAGTCCGCTCACAGCTGCGCCCCCCAAACCGCACGACCAACTGGCCCGGTCGTCTTACTCTTCTCCATTTCTTTCTTCATTAAACTATAAACATTTAGAACAATCTGTCATGTTGGTTCTCTTCTTGTTGTAAACCTAATTTACAGGAGGCATAACTCACTTGGCGCAGGAACGTTAGGTCTCTGCACTGACAGTGAATCAATTTGCTGTAAGCTACTGACCATACTTCCCATTCAAGTATAAGCAGAAGCAGCCCCTGCTTTTCCATCCCAATTCTGCATTCGATTAGGATATTAGCAGTCAACCAACAAGATATAGGTCCACCAGCAAGCTTTACCTTCTTTTTCAAGTGCCAAATTGATTTGAGGCTGTAACAACAAAAATTATGATGTGAATTACGGGCCAATGACAGACAGTACAGAGTCCCCAGTATGTGGGGGCTCACTCCCTTTGATAGGCTTTTTGCTACAACCATGACGTGGCCAATAGTTTTTTTTGTCACTAGCTGGGGCCTGCACAAGAAAAATACACTCACAGCCTCCACAAACAGTTGGAAGCATGTAAAGACAATCCTAATGGCACTCTCGTAAACTAACAAAGGAGCATCACCCTGTTCTGGACCTCAATCTTTCCTCTCTGGTGTCCATCCCCCAAGCACAGTTGTAGGACAGTACCCACTAGAATAATGAAGAAAACAAAATGAGCAAATTTCATTATAATTTTACCTTCTGCAGCCCAGTACTCACTACATTCAGCTGCGCGCGGAACGACTCGTTTGTTTACATGCTCGGGAAGGATGTTTTCAAGCGGCGCACAGTGCTGCCAACCTCTGTACTTAGGAACTAATAAGCGAGTGGTGCTTCCATAGCTGGTGGTGGCGATTGTTACATTGGTCTGGACTGGTTCTTGAAGTGCAGACGTTAGGATAGGATCTGAATTGGTTCTTGCCGTGCGGATGGTTAGGATAGGATCTGGACAAGACCACTGGTCTGGACAGGTAGAAGCCGCGAAGCGGCCCTAGGCCTCTAGTTTAGTGTGGAAACACGATTGGTCTGGACTGGTTCTTGCCATGAGGAGAGTTAGGATAGGACCTGGGCACGACCGCTGGTCTAGACTGGTTCTTGCCGTGTGGACAGTTAGGATAGGATCTGGACAAGATCATTGGTTTGGACTGGTTAGGAGGGGAAGTCCCAAGGTATTCTGTAGGGAGATAGCAGCACATTCTATGTTTGAAAATCACTGCCTGATGTTGGAAAATGGCTGACTGCGGTGGATGTGTAATTAATATAAGAGGTTTTGTACGCGATTATGAGGCGAAGGTGAATGATTTAGTGCAGTTGTACGTAAGTCACGGCTTACTTTCTAATCACCGAGTGTGTGAAAAGCGTGGTCGTGAAGTTAAATCGACTGTGAGTGTGAATGGCACTCGTATAATATTTTCGTGTCGTCGTCGATTGGAAGGAGGTGTGGGGTGTGGATGGTTTGTGAGTGCATGGAAAAACACTTTCTTCGAAAGGTCTAATTTGAAGCTCTTCGAAATGGGATATTTCATCGTCCTGTGGTACATTTAACAAACTGCTGGGTCCTATTGTGAAGCTCGAGTTTGGTTTTTCTGGCAAAACAACAGCAGATTGGTCCAGCTTCTGTCAAGAGGTGTGTGTAGAATGGGTGGTTGCTAATTAAAAAAAAGGTGGGCCCAGTATTACTGTTGAAATTGACAAGAGTAAGTTTGGTAAAAGGCAGTATAATAGGGGGAAGCCTGTAGTCGGACAGTGGTGTTTTGGAGGCATGGAGGGGGAGAACCATAAAAACTCTTTTGTTGTACCTGTGGAGAGAAGGGACAAAGTGACTTTGCTCAAAGTCATGAAGGACTGGATACTGCCTGGAAGCATCGTAATATCCAATTGCTGAAAGGCGTATGATTGCTTGGAGCATGAGGGATTTGTGCATCTCCGTATCAATCATTATGTTGAGTTTGTGGACACCGTAAAGAGTCGTCACGTCCATAGCGGGAACAGGAGGGCGATGCCGAACAATCGCCCTGTCATGCATACGCAGAATATCGAAAATCGGTGGAGTAATTTTAAGCACGGCAGCTATTCTATTCCAGGGTTTGGCAGGCGGAAACAGCAATACCTGGGATGTCTTGCCGAATCCCTGTTCAAGAGCACTTTCCCCCTAGAACAGAGAGTGCACAAATTCCACAAAGCTGCTGCAGCCCTGTATCCGCCTCTACATTAAGGTATTAAATTAAATTACTGCTGTTGTGTATTTCATAGTGTTTTTTGTTTGTTTTTATTCTGCCGGGGTTGGTAACACAATGTATTTATCAGCATCGATGGCAATGACGTCACATTCTGTTCAAGCTGACCAACGAGAATGCAAGTAGCTACTTTAGCCATGGCCGATGGCAGGTGGCAGGTGCTGCTCTTCATCAGGTTATAAAAGTAAATGTACTTCTAGGGGCAGGATTCCTAGACATCGCAATGAACACATCTCTCCTCTAAAAGGAATTTCAAGTAAGACTTGCATTATTTTCGCTTACTTATAATGTTATAAACTCCGGGCTGTAGAAGGTAAAATTATACCTACCAGGTACATCCCAACTGCTGTACACAAACTGTGAACTACTGGTGGAACCACAACAGAAAATGGCCAAGAACACAACAGATTATAATGGAAATGAGATTAAAATATCACCTGAGAGTGACAGTAAATATAATTTAACACTTTGGCTGCCAGAGCAGTACATTGTACCGCTGAGTGAGTGTCTCATGAGGACACGGCGATACAATGTACCGCTGACAGGTGTTATATGAATTTCTCTGCCGGGCCGGTGGACCGCTGAGCTGTTGAATTCCCTATGCTAGCGTACCACTATGGCCTCGGAAAAATCCTGGCGTGCTTGGTTTCCAAAATATAGTCTTTATTTTTTATTAATCCAACCTCCTTTGGTAGAAATTCTGTACGGGTTACATGACTTTTATAGCATGATAAGGGTGTAATATGTTGGAAATCTTAAGTGGAATACCTTGTAGAGGAGAGACGTGTTCACTGCGACAGTTAAGAACCCACCTACCGCCCCCCCCCCCCCCCCCGAAGTAATTTTGCTTTTATAACCTAAACTTATGACACACCATAGTCCATCTCCTAACTACGTTCCAGCATTTCGATTGGGTGAGACACAATGGGATATGACGTCACTCGTAGCAATGAAGTAAATTAATTCAGTTACCAACCCGCGCACAAGAAATACACAACTGCCCAGACCAATGGAGGTGACACGCGAGATACTAGAGGCCTAGGGCTGCTTATGCCCCCAGACCCCCTTAGCTTGATCCAGACCAATGGTCTAACCAATCCAGACCAATGGCTTTGTCACTGACCAATGGTCTAACCAATCCAGACCAATGGTTTGGTCACGCGGGATACTAGAGGCCTCAGGCGGAGTTTTATTAGCAATATGCGAGTATTTGTCCAATCAGTTTAGCCACGCGGTTAGGTGTACCGAGTTAGCTAACTCGTTAAGCTCAAGATTTTGAAGATTGTGAATTTGAATCCTACTGTCGGGAAACCTGATTATGGTTTCTGTGATTTCCCATTTTCACCCCAAGCTTATGCTTACCTAATCAATAGGGCACACTGATTCCTTCCAAATTGTTGCACCCATACCTGAGCTGATTTCTACGCTTATCATAGTAAACATAGCGTAAACATGAGCGAATTTGCATTTTCTAAATTGACAACATAGCAACATTTTACATTACCACTGAGCATTTGGCAAAGAGTAAATAAATATATTTCAAATTTAATTTGGTGAAGAGTTTTTTGTGTTGCAAAACGTATAGATAAGTTTGACATAGACACTACTTGCAAGAATTCTCCTACTGAAGGGCTAGCGTCATTGTCTTCCGAGTGTAAGAAGAAAACCATTCCATTTTTATAATTAATATATATAACCTCTCCATTCACTGGTAAAATAGCTTGGAAATATCTCGCAAGTTTTTCAAACACACCGTACTGTAAAATAATGAGTGCCTTGCGATTGTAGACCTAAGCGCTAGTAAACAAATCGTGGCACGCTCTGTTATCTACAATGTGTACTATCAAGCAATGCAAGCTACTACTACCGCTAGACTGTACTGCTCTGGCCGTCTAGGCAAAACCATGCAGCAAACTTTTCTGTGGGGCCACGGCAGTACCTCGGGGTGCAGGGAATTTTTATTGTATTTCGTACGTACTTTGAACACTTAAGTGAAATATCACTTCGAATTTTGCTTTACTCCTTATTTACTACATGCATAGAAGAAAAAATGCTTTGACCACCGGGACATTTCTTGCTACGTGACCAGGCAGTCAACGTGTTAAGGCTAATAATACTGACATTGTAATCATATATCAAAATCTATTTTTCTTCCCAGTAATAATTATGCTTACATGAATAACCGTTACCTGGCAGTTGCAAACAAAACTAATACCTAACTAAAGAAACTTGTTTATCGCCTAACAACTCTAATACCAAAACAGATGTCTGGAATGCAACACTTATCTACTAAATAACTACTGATAAGTACTTACATTTTCCTAATGCACAACAGATTACATAAATCGATTTGCCTTATAAACATTTTACCACCAGATCATACAATAAAGCTATACAATGATATCAAAACCAGCAAAATTTTTAAAAAAAAAAACACATTAAGTAAAACAAGAGATGTGCTATATTATTTTCTCATTCTCACCTGGCTTGTGTGTCATGTAATGTATCCATCCTCGGCTCTGCTGAACACCAATTAATCGCCACTCATCTTCAGACATGAGATGGGTCTTCGGTACAAGCTTTGCCAACTCTTTCGGCAATACCACATGCCTATAAAATGACAATAAAAAAAAGGAACTGAGCTCAATATCAGTCTACAGAGATTATGCAAGGCTATAAATTATTTAATTGCTAAAATTAATTCCATGGTTGCACATATATGTACTAGGGATGTTAGCGATCAACAATACATTGCGAAAATGAGACTTCAATTAAACTACACACGATGATTTCATGAAACTTCGCAACTGTCACTCACCTGTATTCATATTTATCGTCGTAGTATTTTTCAGAATAATATATGTTTTTGTGAGACATTACGGTATTCGCTCGGGTTTACTCTAAAACTAAATAACACGCTATTCCGCACTTTTACCACAATGCTGAGCAATGTCGCAAAATATGACGAATTACATAGAAATCAACCGCCTGCTTTCAATTCAAAGCGAAGGAACAAATCGGCTCACTACCAACAAAACAGAACTAAAAGTGAGTCAATGTGTCCACTCAAAGAACAGCGACAAGCAAAATTAATCCTCGATTTCGGCATCGTATACATGTACATAATGCATAAATAACGTAAATAAATACCGATTAAAACATTCTATGATCGAATGATACAAACTGTTTCAAGATAATGAAGAAAATAAATCCCGGGTAACGTTGGCAGCCTAGAGAAGGTTCCTACATTTTAGCCGTTTTCCATTACCAATCTTGAATAGCACGACCAGAGAGGAAGAAAGTTTCTTGTGCTGCCACCTACCAACGCCGGCTTATTTCAATGTTGTCTCTTCTTGATGTGCTTCGCATGATAGCTGTTTACTCAGTCACTAACCCTATACAGAACATCAAAGTATGGAGGAGACGAAAACGCAAGAGATAAAGTGAAAAAGGGAGGTTATGAATTCTACGACTAATCTACAACACACAGGAGTAGCACAAGGACAAAAGATACAAAGCTTCACGCCAGAGCGACCAATCAATCAAACACGACTGTTCTGCATTTAGGGCAGGCGCCCAGGTGGCAGATTCCCTATCTTTAATTTTCCTAGCCTTTTCTTAAATGATCGCAAAGAAATTGGAAAATTATTGAACATTTCCCTTGGTAAGTTATTCCAATCGCCTTCCTATAAATGAATACTTGCACCAATTAGTCCTCTTGACTTACAAATTTAACTTTATATTGTGATCTTTCCTACTTTTAAAGACACCACTCAGATTTATTCGTATACTGATGTCCTCCCACGCGATCTCTCCTCTGACAGCTCGGAACATACCACTCAATCGAGCAGCTCGTCTCCGTTCTCCCAAGTCTTCCCAGCCCAAATTTTGCAACATTTTTGTAACGCTACTCCTTTGTCGGAAATCACCCAGAACAAATCGAGCTGCTTTTCTTTGGATTTTGTTCCAGTTCTTGAATCAAGTAATCCTGCTGAGGGTCCCATACACTGCAACCATACTCTAGCTGGGGTCTTAGCAGAGGTTTATATGCCCTCTTCTTTACATCCTTACTACAGCCCCTAAATACCCTCATAACCATGTTCAGAGATCTGTACCCTTTATTAACAATCATATTTATGTGATTACACCAATGAAGGTCTTTTCTTATATTAACACCTAGGTACTTACAATGATCTCCAAAAGGACTTTTCAACCCATCAACGCAGTAATTAAAACTGAGAGGACTTTTCCTATTTGTGAAACTCACAACCTGACTTTTAACCCCGTTTATCATCATACGATTGCCCACCGTTCATCTCACAACACTATCGAGGTCACCCTCCAGCCGCTCACAATCTTGTAACTTATTTATTACTCTGTAAAAATAACATCATTTGCAAACAGCCTTATCTCTGTTTCCACTTCTTTACACATATCATTGATATGTATAAGAAAACATACAGGCCCAATAATACTGCCTTGAAGAATTCTCCTCTTAAGTATTACAGGGTCATTTAAAGCTTCGCCTACTATAATTCTCTGAGTTCTATTTTCTAGAAACATAGCCACCCATTCAGTCACTCTTTTTTCTAGTCCAATAGCACTCATTTTTGCCAGTAGTCTCCCATGATCTACCCTATGAAATATCTTAGATAGGTCAATCGCAATACAGTCCATTGGCCTCCTGAATCCAGGATATCTGCTATACCTTGCTGAAATCCTACAAGCTGAGCTTCAGTGGAATAACCATTCCTAAATCCAAACTGCCTTCTGCCAAACCAGTTATTAATTTCGCAAACATATCTAATATAATCAGAAAGAATGCTTTCCCAAAGCTTACATACAATGCATGTCAGACTGACTGGCCTGTAACTTTCAGCTTCAAGTTTATCACCCTTTCCTTTATACACAGGGGCTACTATCGCAACTCTCCATTCATTTGGTATAGCTCCTTCAACCAAACAATAATCAAATAAGTATTTCAGATATGGTACTATATCCCAACCCATTGTCTTTAGTATATCCCCATAAATCTTATCAATTCCAGCTGCTTTTCTAGTTTTCAACTTTTGTATCTTACTGTAAATGTCATTGTTATCATAATACTTTTTTAGTATTACTCACCTCCCCCTATCTGGCCATTCTCCGTGTAACCAACAATCCTTACATACTGCTGACTGAATACTTCTGCTTTTTGAAGATCCTCGCATACACACTCCCCTTGTTCATTAATGATTCCTGGAATGTCCTTCTTTGAACCATTTTCTGCCTTAAAGTACCTAAAAATTCCCTTCCATTTTTCACTAAAATTTGTATGACCACCAATTATGCTTGCCATCATGTTATCCTTAGCTGACTTCTTTGCTAGATTCAATTTCCTAGTAAGTTCCTTCAATTTCTCCTTACTTCCATTACCATTTCTAACTCTATTTCGTTCCAACCTGCACCTCCTTGTTAGTCTCTTTACTTCTCTGTTATACTATAGTGGATTTTTACCATTCGTTACCACCTTTAAAGGTGCAAACATGTTTTCACATTCCTCAGCAATTGCTTTAAACTCATCCAAGAGTCTGTTTACATTTTTATTTACCATTATCCAGCGATCATAGTTACTTTTTAAAAATCCCTCATGCCTGTTTTATCAGCTATATGGTACTGCCTAATAGTACTAATTTTAATACCTTCCTTTCTTTCACATTTATTTTTAACTACGACGAAAACAGCTTCGTGATCACTAATACCATCTATTACTTCGGTTTCTCTATAGAGCTCATCTAGTTTTATCAGCACCACAACCAAAACATTCTTCCGTCTAGGTGGTTCCATCATTTTCTGAATCAGGTGCTCTTCCCATTATAACTTATTTGCCGTTTGTTGTTCCTGCTTCCTGTCGTTCTCATTACCTTCCCAATTGACATTTGATAAATTGAGATCACCCGCTACAATCACGTTCCTTTCCTTATCGTTTCCCACATAGCTGATTATCTTATCAAATAATTCTGAATCAGTGTCAGCGCTACTCTTTCCCGGTCTGTATACTCCAAAGACATCAAGTTGCCTATTACCTTTAGAGGTGAGCCTTACACACAGAATTTCATGTTTTTCATCCTTAACTTTTTCGTAGCTTACAAATTATTCTTTCGCCAGAATGAATACTCCCCCTCCTACCATTCCTATCCTATCTCTACGATAAACACTCCAGTTCCGTGAGAATAATTGAGCATACATTATATCATTTCTCAGGCATGATTCAACTCCCAATAAAATGTCTGGTAAGTTTATATCTATTAAATTACTTAATTCGATTCCTTTGTTTACAATGCTTCTACAGTTGAGCACTAACCTTTTTTATGCCATCCCTACTTGATTTCTAGTTCCCTGTTCGCTTAACATCGCTCCCTAGACCACCACGTTTCCCTCAATGTGCCTGCCTATACAATTTCTAAACATGTTTCCTAACTTATATGTACCACTGCGGTTTAAGTGAAGGCCATCTGAGCGCAGATCCCTGTCTCCTACCCACCCATTAGGATCTGGAAATCTCAATCCCAGTTTCCCACATACCCACTCCATAGTCTCATTAAAATCCCCAATTACCTTCCAGTAAGTATCCCTCCTACACAGTATTCCACTGATAACAATCTCCGATTCCTTAAAATTCATCCGTGCTGCATTTACTAGATCCCACACATCCCCAACTATGTTGGTAGTTATACCTACTTGCCTTACGTTGTTAGTACCAACGTGAAACACTACCACCTTCTCCTTTCACTCTTCCTTCTCTTGTACTTTCCTAACATCTGAATCAATCTGATTCATGGATAACACTCTACCCTGGTTCCCTTTCCTCCACACACTTTCCCCACATGTCTAACGATGGAATCCCCCATGACCAGAGCCTCAATCCTACCCACCTCATTTGAACCTCTTCCCTCCTAGTCAGTCCTATCTTCTCTCACTGTTGCAGAAGCTACTTCCTCCTCCCTTTTCTCCCTCCCATGACCCTGTTCCACCTGTCTTTTTCTATCCACTACCCTACATTTCCCTTCCTCTTACATCCACACATCTCAGCAACAGTTCCCTGTTCCTCATCTTCCCTCGGTTGTTCTACCTGCAGTGACTCGTACCGAATTCTCACAGACACCTGTCCTGTATTCTGATCCTGAACAGAGCCCATAGCCTGCAATCTCCTTCCCCTTAAAAGCATTAGACCACCTGTCCTCTACAATTCCCTCATTTCCTTCCCATCCCTCCTTTACACCTTCTATATCCTGCACATTATTTGAGGGGGCCTACTTTCCTTCCTGTCCTCTGAGAGAATCCTAATTATCTACCTCGAACTCTACAACTCCTCCCTCATACTCCTTAATGTCCGGCCACACCCACATTTCCTACACTGGCACTGCTTAGCCATTATTTACGGAATAACGGGGAGAAAATAAAAAATAAAATAACCTATTCTGTGCAAATTAAAATGAAAGGAAAGAAGTATTGTCTAGGATAGTACACAAAGATCACACAACAACAAGGTAATAAATATAAGCAACTACTACACTAAAATACTACTTAGTTGTACCAATTTTTTCTACAACACCCTAAGAGAATGAAAATTGCTGTTAATAACTGAAAATCGAAAGTAATGCACAAGAATTAGGTCTACACAATTCTAAACTGCAGTTGAGTCTACCATAATTACTGCAACAGAATTCTAGTAAGAGAACTAATACGGATACAACAGATACTATAGATACTACAGATACTATAATACACAAATATTTCACAGTAATAGAATAAACACACTAATTTATAATAAGATACCTACTATAATACACTACAATGATTTTAAGCTATGTTCATACTGTGCCATTTCACAGTTCTATATATGGATCATACGGAACAAAAATGGAGTTCAAGTTGACAAAACGTCGATGTTAAAACGTCAAGCGTTAATACGAGCTGAAATAGTAATCTTTTCATCAAGCGCTCACCGAAGGGACCGTACATAGAAGGCGGTGATAAGGAAAATGACGCATGGAGATTATTAAAAGCTATTATTAAAAAAGAATTTTTTTTCTGACATTCATTCTTTCAACTGGATTACAAGAAGAACGTTGAAATCGACTACGGGAAGAAGACATCATTTTATGTGGATTTAAGTCTTAAGATTGACAGGGACTTTTATTCACGGTAGTACGCTGTAACATTAGCGATATAAATTATTTCACTGCGCGAAATTAAATCGCCCGTGGAAAGAGAGATAGGGATTCCACAGCGATAAGTTGCGACATTCCTCAGACGACGGATTTGCCAATACTGTCTATTTAAAGCAGATGACTGCCCAGTCGACAAGAACACTGAGAATAAGAGAGATATAGAGAATTAATTTCTACATTTAAACGAGAATAGTTACTGCTACCTATCCTAAACTGTCAAAGGAAATATTTTTAAGATAAACTCTTCCAAGAACAATACTTAGATATTGCAGGCACACACTGAAAGAATATAATCATAAAATGACGACATTGAATGTAATTATGTGTTATTCTGTTCCAAATGCTCAAGCCACCACCATGATGCTTTAAGAAGGAAAAGGCGAACTACCCAGATGACAGCAGCGCGAGACGATGTTGGCAGCCCAGGATGACTAATGATCAGCTGAGATGGCCACATATGTTCCCAAATACCTAAGGGAGATCCATGATGTGATGTCCGCATGTCCATCAACCAAATGCAAGACGGTTGCAGGAGGCGCTAAGCAAAGTTAAGTCCACTTTAAGTCGTAAATGCAAGTAAGAATTTATTTATCTTTGGTTATGTGATATTTTAACTTGTGTCAGTATGGTCACGTGCGAAATTGTTTATCAAAGTGAGGTTACAGCACGTAGGTATTCTTCTATCTCAAACGTCAAACCCACATGTAGGTGTAGTCAACCAGTGATAATTGAATCGTTCGTAATGTTGTCAATACGAGGTGAGAGAAGGTTATTTCTATTTTTTGTGATTGTCAGGGAAGTGCACGATGGTGTGATAGAAGTTATGTGCAAATAAGTAGTAACGTTACCAGACTAATACGGAAAAGAGATCGTATATAGGTAGTGCTTACTGTATAGAAATACGAGAAAATATTTCTCAGAATTATGAAAGGTTTATGAACTATGACAGAAGGAATAATTTTATGATCCAAGGAGATCGTAATACGTACGTCGAGATTAATATGAGGTAATCGGTATATTGTGAAATGAAATGTTGGTTTACGTGAAGTATGAAATGATGGTTGATAAATATGAGTAACGAGGTAGGATTATGATAATTAGTAATGGTGATAGTTATTATTCTTCGAGAGTTTGGTCATAGTTGTGTTGTTCAAGGTGATATTAATTTTGAGTAATGCGTTCTGAGATAGTTAATGGAATTATGCTACTTTCAATTGATAATCTAATCCAAAGTAAGCTTAAGGTAGGTTAGAATACGATCTCAACACCATCCGCGTATTGATAAATTTATGAGGGATCATCAAGCGAGTCATGGTGATTGCAATGGTATTAAATTAGCCTTCACTTGAATATATCTATGATTATAGGAAACCTTCTCACATGATAAGCTAACGTCAGAATTTATTCAGGCACTTTGCCCTATCACTGGTAACTTAGTAGCACAAATGTGAATTATTAGTTGGAATTAGAGTCTTCTGGCAGGACAGACCATCTGTTTATGGTATATTTTTGATGGAGATATAGTAAAGTATGTACATTAATGCAACATTTAGTAAGAATACGCACTTGAACTAATTGATGATCATGAAGTAAGATAATAAATTATAGAATATACCAGATATGCTATTAGACCATGTTATTATATGGTAAATATTGACTTAAAGAGGAGTTAACTAAGCTTAAGCGAAAAAGGGACACCAAGAAACAAGAAACGTGAATTGGATCTATAAGTCTTTATCTACCAAAGGCTATAAGAGATATGAGAATGATTTTTCATGTTAATTAAGTTGTATATTTGGACACTAAGTATTAAGCTCAGTACAAGATAATATTTTTTCGTTGAACTAATGTGAATTGAATGACAGAGGACAGAACTTTTGAGTAACTTTTAGCAATTTTATACAGAAAGGAGTGATTCCAACTCTTAAAGGACTTTATTGTCAAATACCCAAAACTGCGTTCTACATTTTCTAAGAGGACCTCAACCTGAAATAATGTACATAATGATGTGATGTCATTTTTATTTGTCTTCTTTCGTATTAGATGCATCTAATATTTCAATCATTATCTAATATTTCAATCGTTAGGTATTTTTTCAATCGTCCAATATTTTAATTGTTTGTTATCATTATGACTTAAGACTTTATCACTTGATAACATTTTCTTGAATTTAGTTTTTCTTTGATTTCAATTGGACATTAATAGTCTATGGAATACAGAATTGAGGTCTGTCAAAGTCAGAATTATTTATTTTCGAGCAGGCTAACTAGATGGAAATGAACTACAAGAGTTGGATGAGACCCAACACTCATTACTAGTGATTTTAACGAGGAATTAGGAAAATATGTCACCACTATTTGAGTTTTTTAAATAAATGATGCATGGTGAAACCTTATACTTCTTTTAGTGTCTTTCTAGAATAGTCATTAGTTGTAAGTATTTGCATTTTTTTATTTCGTTGGCGATGGGTGGATTCTAGCTAGTAACGTGTAGGAGACCTAATACGACGTAAGTTAGAAATTACCACGGACAAATCAGCACGCTTTTCTCTATCGGAACTCATAACCCGTAAACTTCGTATAGCGATTATTATTCACAATTTGAGCTAGTCTGGATCTTGTGGGTCCTTACCTGGACGCGGGCACGGCACAATACGTATCCTAATTATAATACAACAGGTTATTACTAAGCACAAACTGAAATGGAAATTAAAGTTTGAAATTTGCAAGACTACTCAAAATAATAGAATAAGCACTCTAATTTCTAATAAGTCACTAAAATACACTACAACAGTTTAAAAACTATCTCGACGACTTGCTACCACACGAAAATGACCGAGTCAACATAAAAAGTAGAGACAAAGGGAAAGATTTTAAAAGAAAGTGTTGGTTTCAGAAAGGAAATTCGATAGAACTACCACCGTAGTGGGCGTGGGATTGATTATCCAACAAGACAATTGAGTGGGTAACGCGAATTGTTACGTAACGAGCGGCTGTAACCATTTTATACTACTAACTTCGAACAGCGAACATTGAAACAAGATATGGTTTATTGTACCAACCGAATTACGACATTTACAGAAGTAGTATAATAAGCGGGTTCGGCCGCCTCCTCCCGCGGGAAATTTGAATACTGGCGGGAAATTTGATTTCTGGCGGGAAATTTGAATTTTGGCGCGAGATTTGAATTTGTAAACAAAGCCACGTGCTTTTTGACAGCTGTCACCGACAACAACGCATCGCTAACCTCACTGCTGCCATCTTGACGGGCCTAAACCTCAGTGGTACTAACTTAACCTAACTAGCGCGAGATAAAAAAGCCACGTGTTTTTTGACAGCCACGTGCTTTTTGACAGACAACAACGCATCGCTAACCTCAGTACTGCCATCTTGATGGACCTAAACCTTAGTGGTACCAACTTAACCTAACTAGCGCGTGGTAAACAAAGCCACGTGCTTTTTTGACAGCTGTCATCCGCCATCTTTAAACTACAGAGCACTGTGCTGCCCTCTTTATCGTAGTAGATGTAAAATTCGTCACCTATGGGCAGTGCTGCCATCTTGGCGGGCCTAAACCTTAGTGCTACAAACTTAACCTCACTAGCGTGAGATAAACAAATCTACGTGCAGCTGTCATCCGCCATCTTTAATCCATAGAGCACCGTGCTGCCCTCTTTAGTTACTTACCTTTGAAATGTGGTACGTCACAGCTGTCATCCGCCATCTTGCATCGCAAACCCCAGTGCTGCACTCTTTAGTCTGAAATGTGGTGGCGGCAAATTCCACGTGCTCTTGTTTGGAAACAAAGCCACGTGCAGCTGTCATCCGCCATCTTTAATCCAGAGAGCACCGTGCTGCCCTCTTTAGCTACTTACCTTTGAAATGTGGTACGTCACAGCTGTCATCCGCCATCTTGCTTCGAAAACCTCATTGCTGCACTCTTTAGCTTGAAATGTAGTGGCGGCAAATTCCACGTGCTCTTGTTTGGAAACAAAGCCACGTGCAGCTGTCAACCACCATCTTTAATCCAGAGAGCACCGTGCTGCCCTCTTTAGCTACTTACCTTTGAAATGTGGTACGTCACAGCTGTCATCCGCCATCTTGCATCGCAAACCTCAGTGCTGCACTCTTTAGCTAGATACCTTTGAAATGTAGTGGCGGCAATTTGAAAAATTCTTTATGCTCCTGTTTGGAAACAAAGCCACGTGCAGCTATCATCCGCCATCTTTAATCTAGAGAGCACCGTGCTGCCCTCTATGTGGTGGTGGTAAATTCTACACGCTTTACAAACCCATGTGCTTTTCTGACAGCTGTCAACCGCCAGAGAGCACCGTGCTGCCCTCTTTGTGCCGGTGACAAATTCCACGTGCTTTTTGACAGCTGTCATCCGCCATCTTGCATCACAAACCTCAGTGCTGTACTCTTTAGCTAGATACCTTTGAAATGTGGTGGCGGCAAATTCCACGTGCTCTTGTTTAGTAAACAATGCCACGTGCTTTTTTGACAGCTGTCGTCCGCCTTCTTTAATCAATAGAGCACTGTGCTGCGGGTAATTTCGTCAGCTGTCATCCGCCATCTTTAATCCACAGAGCACCGTTTTGCTCTCTGTAGTAGCGGGTAATTTGAAAAGTTCTGTTAGCTGTCATCCGCCATCTTTAATCAAGAGAGCACCGTGTTGCCATCTTTAGCTAGATACCTTTGAACTGTGGTGGCGGCAAATTCCACGTGCTCTTGTTTAGTAAACAAACTCACGCGCTTTTTGTCAGCTGTCATCCGCCATCTTACATCGCAAACCTCAGTGCTACACTCTTTAGTTGAAAAATGGTGGCGGATAATTTAAAAAGAAAAATTCTACAGCAGCCATCTCTCGACGCTAATTGCACACGATGGTGGCTATACATGACTCCTTAAAGGTGCTTATGCGAGATGATCGCTATACATAGTTTCTTATGAGACTCCCTTGGGATGCTTGCGCAAGATGGCGGTTATACAAGGCTCCTTATGAGACACCCTAGGGATGCTTGCGCAAGATGGCGGTTGCTCTTATGAGGCGGCTTAAGGATCCTTGCACAAGATGGCTAGAGACGCCCCCCCACCCCCACCCCTAAGGATGCTTGCGCAAGATGGCGGACGCAAGATGGCGGTTATACATAGCTCCTTATGAGACAGCCAGTACTCGATACAACATGTGATCAGAACATTGATTGATGTGTTCAGAACACAAAATAAGTGATCAAGACTAGAATCGAACACTGTACTCGATGTCGTTAACTTCAACATGTGATTAAAAGATTGTTTGGTGTGTTCAGAACACTACATAAGTAGAATCGAACGCTGTACAACAAGTTAGGGGATACCTTTGTTCTAAGAAGATCAGATTGAAACATAACAAGACTAGAATTGAACACTGCACTCGATGTCATTAACATTAACATGTGAACAGAACATTGATTGATGTGTTCAGATCACTAAACAAGTAGAACCGAACACTGTACAACATGTTAGGGGATACCGTTGTTCTAAGAAAATTAGATTGAAACATAACAAGACTAGAATCGAACACTGCACTCGATGTCGTTAACCTTAACATGTGATCAGAACATTGATTGATGTGTTCAGATCACTAAACAAGTAGAACCGAACACTGTACAACATGTTAGGGGATACCTTTGTTCTAAGAAGATCAGATTGAAACATAACAAGACTAGAATTGAACATTGCACTCGATGCAACATGTGATCAGAACATTGATTGATGTGTTCAGATCACTAAACAAGTAGAACCGAACACTGTACAACATGTGATGGAACCAACCAGAGGGAAAAATATCCTGGATGTGGTGCTGATAAAACCAGATGAGCTCTATAGGAAAACTGAAGTAATAGATGGTATTAGTGATCGTGAAGCTGTTTTTGTGGTAGTTAAAAATAAATGTGATAGAAAGGAAGGTCTTAAAAGTAGGACTGTTAGGCAGTACCATATGGCTGATAAAGCAGGCATGAGGCAGTTTCTAAAACGTAGCTATGATCGGTGGAAAACGGTAAATAAAAATGTAAACAGACTCTGGGATGGGTTTAAAGAAATTGTTGAGGAATGCGAAAACAGGTTTGTACCATTAAGGGTGGTAAGGAATGGTAAAGACCCACCTTATTATAATAGAGAAATAAAGAGACTAAGAAGCAGGTGCAGACTGGAAAGAAATAGAGTTAGAAATGGCTGTGGAAGTAAGGAGAAATTGAAGGAACTTACTAGAAAATTGAATCTAGCAAAGAAGGCAGCTAAGGATAACATGATGGCAAGCATAATTTTGCAGTCATACGAATTTTAGTGAAAAATGGAAGGGTATGTATAGGTATCTTAAGGCAGAAACAGGTTCCAAGAAGGACATTCCAGGAATAATTAATGAACAAGGGGAGTGTGTATGTGAGGATCTTCAAAAGGCAGAAGTATTCAGTCAGCAGTATGTAAAGATTGTTGGTTACAAGGATGATGTCGAGATAGAGGAGGAGACTAAGGCCAAAGAAGTAATAAAATTTACGTATGATAACAATGACATTTACAATAAGATACAAAAGTTGTAAACTAGAAAAGCGGCTGGAATTGATCAGATTTCTGGGGATATACTAAAGACAATGGGTTGGGATATAGTACCATATCTGAAGTACTTATTTGATTATTGTTTGGTCGGAGGAGCTATACCAGATGAATGGAGAGTTGCTAATGTAGCCCCGGTGTATAAAGGAAAGGGTGATAGACATAAAGCTGAAAATTACAGGCCAGTAAGTTTGACATGTATTGTATGTAAGCTTTGGGAAGGCATTCTTTCTGATTATATTAGACATGTTTGTGAAATTAATAACTGGTTCGATAGAAGGCAATTCGGTTTTAGGAAAGGTTATTCCACTGAAGCTCAACTTGTAGGATTCCAGCAAGATATAGCAGATATCTTGGATTCTGGAGGTCAAATGGACTGTATCGCGATTGACCTGTCTAAAGCATTTGATAGGGTGGATCATGGGAGACTACTGGCAAAAATGAGTGCAATTGGACTAGACAAAAGAGTGACTGAATGGATTGCTATATTTCTAGAAAATAGATCTCAGAGAATTAGAGTAGGCAAAGCTTTATCTGACCCTGTAATAATTAAGAGGGGAATTCCTCAAGGCAGTATTATTGGACCTTTATGTTTTCTTATATATATAAATGATATGAGTAAAGGAGTGGAATCGGAGGTAAGGCTTTTTGCGGATGATGTTATTCTCTATAGAGTGATAAATAAGTTACAAGATTGTGAGCAACTGCAACGTGACCTCGAAAATGTTGTGAGATGGACAGCAGGCAATGGTATGATGATAAACGGGGTTAAAAGTCAGGTTGTGAGTTTCACAAATAGGAAAAGTCCTCTCAGTTTTAATTACTGCGTTGATGGGGTGAAAGTTCCTTTTGGGGATCATTGTAAGTATCTAGGTGTTAATATAAGGAAAGATCTTCATTGGGGTAATCACATAAATGAGATTGTAAATAAAGGGTACAGATCTCTGCACATGGTTATGAGGGTGTTTAGGGGTTGTAGTAAGGATGTAAAGGAGAGTGCATATAAATCTCTGGTAAGATCCCAACTAGAGTATGGTTCCAGTGTATGGGACCCTCACCAGGATTACCTGATTCAAGAACTGGAAAAAATCCAAAGAAAAGCAGCTCGATTTGTTCTGGGTGATTTCCGACAAAAGAGTAGCGTTACAAAAATGTTGCAATGTTTGGGTTGGGAAGAATTGAGAGAAAGAAGAAGAGCTGCTCGACTAAGTGGTATGTTCCGAGCTGTCAGCGGAGAGATGGCGTGGAATGACATTAGTAGACGAATAAGTTTGAATGGCGTTTATAAAAGTAGGAAAGATCACAATATGAAGATAAAGTTGGAATTCAAGAGGACAAACTGGGGCAAATATTCATTTATAGGAAGGGGAATTAGGGATTGGAATAACTTACCAAGGGAGATGTTCAATAAATTTCCAATTTCTTTGAAATCATTTAGGAAAAGGCTAGGAAAGCAACAGATAGGGAATCTGCCACCTGGGCGACTGTCCTAAATGCAGATCAGTATTGATTGATTGATGTTAGGGGATACCTTTGTTCTAAGAAAATTAGATTGAAACATAACAAGACTAGAATCGAACACTGCACTCGATGTCGTTAACCTTAACATGTGATCCGATACAACATGTTAGGGGATACCTTTGTTCTAAGAAAATTAGATTGAAGCATAGCAAGACTAGAATCGAACACTGTAAGAACATTGTTTGATGTGTTCAGAGCAAAAGTACAACTTCAATGATTTACCTAGTGTAAAACACACACTGTGCACATATCGCATAGCTATCTCGCCTATCACAAATTCAAATCTCGCGCCAAAATTCAAATCTCCTTCCAAAATTCAAATTTCCCGCCAGAATTCAAATTTCCCGCGGGAGAAGGCGGCCGAACCCGCTTATTATACTACTTACAGAGGTTAGACTCGACCAATTTCATACGAAATAATTGATCAGGCGTATGATTTAGACGCAAACGAATGATATTCTTAATGTGACGTCTAGTATAATAATGTTGTGTAAAGCAAGGAGATTTCGGAATCGTCGGATGGAACGTAAACAAACTGCAACCTGTTCGACAGGAGGGAAGACTCCAATCATCCTGCCATAATTGTCTGATCTTATCGCGACAACCGCTCCAAAAATCCGTGAAGGGTAACGCTAAATCATACGCTACGCCCTGAGCTTGAGCCGCCAACTGAGCCAAAGCATCAGCCTGTCCATTACCCTTAATATTAGAATGACCAGGAATCCAATGTAAGGTAACCCTTTTACCTGATTGGTGTAAATCGAAACAATGTTTACGAAGATTTTGAATATACCATTTTTTTCGGAAACTGGGATTATTTAAAGCTTGGAGAACACTCAAGGAATCAGATGCAATGTAGGCACAGTCTAGTTGCGAATACTTTATACATAGTAAGGCTTGACGGATCGCAAAAGCCCCGCCGTAAAAATAGATGACTCCGACGGTAGTGAATATTGTTCTGAAATGTGTAGATCGGGTGAAAAAGCAGCAACCTGGAGGGTTGTGATGTTTGGACCCATCAGTATAGAATACTGGGTAAAGATAATGGACATCCTGGGACAATGCTAGTCTTACGTACTTCCTAGAACGAGGTGCCCAGAACGGACCAAATGGTTTAGAACCACCGAATGATGATAAAATAAGGGAAGGGACATAATAGTTTGCTTGAAAGGGAAGAAGATAATTAGATGTGGACGGGGTACGAATAATAGAAGTGCGAAGGGAAATAAAGTAATTATGTGCCCAGACAAGGCCTGGGTAATGGCTAAGGGGAGTACCTCGTTCCTGATAGTAGCGGACAAGTAATGATAAACTTGGAGGCAAGCAATTTTCTCCTCAAATAAATGGGAATTCCGCATCCTCAACCAAGGTTGCATTATTGGGGAAGATTGCTTTTGAAAGGCCGCCGTGTCTGTGAAACCCGAGCCACAATCAAAGGTCGAACGAATGATGGATCAAAACATGGTATTTGGATCAGATCCCCAAGATCTCTGCCGTAAGGCAAAACATTTTTTCGAAAGAGACTTCCCTACAAGGTAGTGAATGTGCGCGTGCCATAATAGTTTCCTCTCGAGGTAGATACCTAAATATTTATTCGACAGGACAATCGGGATCGAGAAACCTTGAAAGAAGAAAGGCGGGTGATCAGTACGCTGGGCCCAAGAGAAAATTATCGCTCGACATTTATCGTAGGCCACTTCTAATTAATGATCGTGAAGCCAAGTAGCAAAATCCAGAAGAGTCGTATGTAAGGCATTGTAAATAGCTTCGAGGGGCGGGAGATTAAGAGAAATAACAAAGTCATCGGTAAATTGGATCATACGAGCCCTGCGTGTTATAATTTTCTCTAGGGACATCGAATATAGTGTAAATAGAATAGGACTGAGAATGCCACCTTGAGGGAGCCCCTTAAATGTCATGCGTGCCTTGATATGCGGAAAATGGTTTAATTGGTGTAATCTGTGTGAAAACATGTTCAACAGAAGATTATAAAGAAGTTATAAAGGAGCAATTTTTGAAGTAACACTTGGAGATCAACATTATCATAAGCCCCACGTAAGTAAAAAAAATATAGTCATCGAGGATTCTTTTCGACAGCGTGCAAGAGTAATATCGGTTAACAAAAGGTTAATAGCACCAGTGGCAGAACGACCCGGTAGAAAGGCAAATTGGTATTTAGGAAGTAAATCATAATATTCTCGAGACCATTTAACGCATTCAAGAAGAATTTTTGGGGAAATTTTGCTAAGGCATTGTCCAAGGTATATGCCGCTATAACTGTCGGGAAGTAGAGGGTTTTTCCCTGGTTTCAAGATGGGAACCTAATAAAATTCGTTCCAGGTGGAAGGAATCTGAGCAGACTCGAGGCAACGATTGAAAATCTGCAGTAAGTTTTGTCGCGCCAAGGGTGGAAGTTGTTTTAATACTGAATACGATATATCATCCCGCCCAGGGGCCGAAGTATGTGATGTTTGGATAGCCAAATTTAATTCGTTGTTATCAACTGGACTAAGGAGAGGAGAAAATTTATTGGAGATAGGACGCATATGGAAAATATAATGTGGGGATACAAAATCCGGGGTGAGTTGATGAAAGAAACGTAGGAGAGCCTCCATATTGAAGTGTACAGTAGATGGAGTACGAACAAATGGTTGGAAAGGCGTGCAATCGCTCGCCATATATGTTTGGACGATGATGTTCTATTAAGACAGGAAATAAAGGCTTTTGAGAAGGTGCTAACATAAGGCCCTAGGAAAATCGGAGCTTTCCATCTGCAAATCCATCTGTCTTTTATTCACAGACAACATATGTACAACATTATGTATAACATTATAGCAGAAACACACGTTACAGGTAAACCAATAAACCTCTATTGGCCTCTTACGTATAAAACGGAACAGAAGATCAGTTATCCACAGAAAATAATAGAGACAAGTAGTTAATATTAAAGAAAAGAAACGGCCTTCAACCGGCCATAGGCCCCTGGACTACGAACCCGGCCCATCCAAGCAGCACAGCACACACAGAAGCACAACTCAAATCCACTTACACACACCCATTCGCGGCCACAAGCATTAACCTTTCACTCAATACACACACATACAACATTCACTCACGACTTACGCTCCGATGTTCGCAGTCCAGAAGCCTTGGGTTCGAAAGGAACCTCCCAGTAATTGCTCAAGAGAGCGACAAATAATTAATGAGAGCCTAACGCTGGATGAAACCAGCCACCAGGACTACGTCTGAGAAAGGAAGGGGAAGGGACAGGAGGGGGAACAACCAATGTAGAAACTCACTCACAGCGCAGGCGCACTTCAAGTGTCTTTTAGAGTCTTGTGAGAGAGCGTAATAGTAGTTTCTAGTAAAACAATTTCTTAAATATTTCTTAAATGAAAATATCTGTGATATCCTCCCCGCCAGAAACTGGCCCAAGCCCATACAACACACTTCAGATGTTTTATTAGTCCATTGGGGATGCAATACACACACAGGCGTAGCAGTGAATAGCAAAGAAAACACTTCACACAGTAGCTGTCGATATACACGAAGCGAGACTTCAGGGAGGGAGCCGACGAGGGCCGCTACCCAACCGGTTTTTCCCAGCACGCGACACACACACTCCAGGTGTGCCGACTGTGGGTACGAGTTCATCGCAGGTAAACAGAGCGGGCAGGACACTCTGCACAGAGGAGACAAACGTCTCCAATAGCTGGACAGCTGACTAGATCGCAGTGGTGACAAGCAGTCTCTCAGGACACCACACAGCATATCCTCGATGAGGCAGCGGGTTACAGAAATAGAACAATGCTGTCCCCACATCACGTAGCACAGCACCAAGCACCAAAGCGGGAGGCTGCAAACTTCTCCTAGTGGATCGACTGGCCATCTCGACTCATTAGGATCGGCTTTCAGGATACTGCAAAGTCTTGTTAACACCACACTGGCTCCCAGGGAAATTCCTGCGACATAAATCAAACACAGCAGAAAGGCGGCACCAAAATGAGGTAAAAGGATTGGGGAACAAGGAATACTTCTCAAACGTAGTAAACTAATGAACGACAGCACATTACACACGCAGATATACTTAATCTAATATGAGGCCTCAAAACAAAGAATTGACATGTCAAACTAAGAAATATATATATACAGAACTTACAATAGTAAGTAACCTGGAAATACTTTACAATATACAAATGTGACCTGACAAATCATAGCTTCAGGCATAAATTTATGGAAATAAAATAATACATATCCCATTATTGACCTGTATGTCAGCGGTCCAAACATTTACAATCTCGGTCATCAGCTTCTGAATAAGTTACAATATTTAAAGGCAGAACGCCTCATAACTTTAGACATTACCAAGAGACCAATAGTATATTACCGAAACTTGGCGAAAACAGTAGTTACCAAGACATTCTCTTAATAAAGCATTAAGTGGCCTTTACCTGAGAAAGATGTACACGGGTCAATTTCCCGTTTGAATTATCCCGAACCAAAAGAGTGACGGGCGTCAAATACTTCACAATTTCCCACGGACCTCGATATCGTGGAGCTAGCTTAGCAGCCTGACGATTGGCCTTAGAACTCACAGGATAATTCCTAATGAAGACAGAATCTCCAACCTTGAAATTACCAGCTTTGCGACCCTTATTATAATAACGTTCCACACGAGCGTGAGAAGCAAGGAGATTACGACGGGCTCTAGTCCAAGTCTCACGGATGGAGGAGGGCTCAATAACCTCCGGCAAAAGGTCATTAATCGACCAGAGATTGGCTAATGGAGAATTAGGAGAGAACGCAAACATGAGTTTGATAGGAGTTTGCCCATGCGATTCATGCTTAGCTGAGTTGAAAGCCAAAGACAACCATTCCAAATTAGAGTCCCAACGAGAGTGATCATTTGAGTGATAGGCAATTAAGGCTGATCTCAAGTTGCGGTTAAAACGTTCCGCATATGAGGGATTTGGGTAGTGGGGAGAAGTCGTAATATGGTCTATCCCTAACCCAAAACAGAACTTCTTAAATGCATGAGAAGTGAACACTGAAGCATTGTCCGACACTAGATACTGGCAAGGACCAAACGTTCCAAAAATCTGTTTCAAACATAAGACAGTACTTTTGGTTGTGGCATCACGCGTGGGAAATAACCAAACGAAACGGGAAAATGCATCAACACAAACTAGCACATATCTATGGCCAGACCGGGAACGCGGGAAAGGTCCTAAATGGTCTACAAACAGCTTCTCCATTGGGCGATTAGCTTGTTCAGAGGCAAGGAAACCTAATCGGGTGTTCTGAGCAGGCTTACTTAAGGAACAGACAGTACAAGATCGAATGTACTTACGAATATCTCCATCCATACCCTTCCATATAAAATGATTTCTAATCTTTGCTCGAGTTTTGAAGATCCCAAGATGACCACCTAAAGGGGAAACGTGGAAATATTTGAAAATCATAGGGACCATGGCAGATGGAAGAACCACTTTCAACTTACGATCATGACGAGAAACACAAAGCAGCACACCATCCTTGATGACGTATGGCTTGACTTCTTCTCCCTCAGAAATTCTCCGGATAATGCCAGCGAGAGTTTCATCTTTTCCTTGCTGCTCATGCAATCCCTGAAACAATTCGGGAATTTCTAGAAGAACAGAATTAGCTATCTCAACCTTTTCTTCTTCTACCAGATCATCAGTACCAGGGTAAAACATACGACTCAATGCGTCAGCAACAACATTCTCGGAGCCCTTAATATGCTTCACAGAGAACTTAAAAGCGGAAATACGGACGGCCCAGCGAGCGAGTCTACCAGTCGAACGAGGCTTCCGTAAAACCCAAGAGAGAGCCTGATTGTCCGTCTCAAGATCGAAATCAGAGTGCTCAATGTAAAAACGGAATTTTTCCAAAGCGAACAAGACAGCGAGCGCTTCGAGCTCGTACACAGAGAATTTTACTTCCGCAGAGGTTAACGTTCTGGACGCATAAGCAACCGGACGGCGCCCTAGCTCAGTGTCTTGGAGAAGAACTCCAGCAATAGCGCTCCCAGAAGCATCCGTCTGAACAATAAATCGCTTGGAGAAATCCGGGATAGTTAAAACAGGAGGGTTAGCAATAGCAGATTTTAAATCCTCAAAAGCAACTTGCTGTTCCGATCCCCAAACAAACTTTACTCCTTTCTTCCGAAGATAGTTCAATGGAATAGCCCTCTGAGCAAAATTCGGCACGAACTTCCTAAAGAAATTACACATGCCGATGAAACGGGCAACGGCTTTCACGTCACGAGGCGGAGGGAACTCACTTATTGATTTGGTGCGATCAGGATCAATAATTACTCCACTAGATGACACAATATGTCCCAAGAACGAAATCTGTGGTCTGGCGAACGAGACCTTGGTAGGTTTGACAGTTAAACCTGCCTTCTGAAGACGGCTAAAAACTTCACGCAGATGATGGACATGTTGATCAAAATCCTCACTGAAAACAATCAGATCATCTAAATAATTTATAACGAACTTGAATTTGATGTCAGAAAGAACTGTGTCCAACAAACGAGACAAAACAGAAGCACCCGTGGCCAATCCGAACGGGATTCTCTGGAATTCGAAAAGGTTCCAGTCTGTAGCAAAAGCTGTTAAATGCTTAGACTCCTCTGCCAAGGGAATTTGAAAATATGCCTGATTCAGATCTAAGGAAGTGAAGACCGTAGCCTTACTAAACCAAGCAAAACACGATTGTAAATCAGGCAATGGGACAGATTCAATAGCAATATTCCTATTCAGTGCTCTGTAGTCAATTACAGAACGCAACCCACCTTGTGGTTTAGGAACCAGAAATACCGGTGATGAGTAGGCAGACGTAGACCTCCGAATGATACCTTGATCTAACATAGCTTGGATTTGCTCCTTGAGGACTTTCATTTTGGGCGGTGCTAAACGATACGGTGGTGATTTAACAGGGGTGTGATTGGTAAGTTCGATCTTGTACTCGAGGACGTTTGTTAGCCCTAGTTTATCCGTAAGGACATCGGAAAATTCCTTACACAAACTCTGAATACACCCTGCTTGCTCAGACGTCAGATGAGACACATCAGGTAGGGCAACATCAACAGACGACAACATAGTCTCATTCGACTTGACATCTCCATTCAAAGGATATTGATGAAACACAGGGATCAATACCTTGGGCTGAAACTGAAAATGAATAGATCCTGCAGACAAATTAAGAATGAGCCCAGAATGTGTAATGAAATCGGCGCCCAGAATGACTGCACAGGATAATTCATTCACAACCACGAAGCTGAATTTCCAAGAAAAGGAAGCTATTCTTACAGAAACCCTAAATCTGCCAAGGATACCTAGCTTACTGCCATTCGCCGTCACATACGTAGAAGACACAGGTTCTAGTTTATTAAACTTATTGGAGCTCTTTAACAGTTCATAAAGTTGCTTATCAATCAAGGACACTACGCTCCCAGAATCAACTAGGGCAGACATGGGTACCTTATTTAGTTTAACATTCAAATAGGGCAGTTGAGGTCGATGAATGGCCTTTACTCGAGTCCAATCTCGCAAATTACTATGAGACCCAAACAAACTTGAAAGATCAGAACAACCTTCAGTTTCAGGAATGAACATCGGCGAAGGACCGTTGAGTGCGTCCGGCACTCCTTCTGCTACTCTGTTACATGATAGCTTTCCTAGTCAGCTTCTGTTGGCGCGATCACCTGTAGATGATTGGGTACGATTTCGTTGAAGTACAGGACAATTAGGACGTACATGTGTGTTAGACCCACACTCGTAACACTTACGTTCTACGGGCTGAGAACCGGAGTCACTACTGCTAGGTTTAGAAAACTGCCGCCGAGGGCAAGCATTTCGTAGATGATCAGCCGATTTACACAGAAAACAACGTCGTGTTTTGTCTACAGAAGGCGAAACAGGGACAGAAGCGCTACTAGATGACGGTCTATTGATATTACGGAGTGAGTCCGCATATTTCACTCCTTCTGCCGCAACACAAGCGTTTTCTAGCTCAAGGAAAGAATTAGGCCTTGATGAAAATGACAAATAAGACCTATACTCAGGCGTCAGACCTTCAACAATAGAACTCACAATCTCACCTTCCGAATATTTCAAGCGGAAAACTCTCGAAAACATTTTAATGTCCCGAACGTACTCTGAGAGTGATTCATTACTTCGTTGTACTCGAAAGAAATGTCGCTGCACTAGAGATGATAATGCTCTGGTAGGAATACATTCACGTAACAGTTTCGCATGGAAATCCCCAAGAGAATCACGTTCAGACATAGCCACAGCTATGCGACTGGCTAAGTTTCCAGAAGCATGCGGATAAATTATTTGAAATATCAGATCATCTTTGACACCATGTACAGCACTATGCTCGAGAAATTCAATTAGAGTGCGCAGGAACTCAATAACTTGTTCGATAGAGTCAATAGAATAAGACTTCATCCCTTTAATAAGTAATTGCAGCGGATGTGGTAGCTTTGCAAAATTAACGACTGAAGAAATATTCTCTGTCTCACATGAATTATTGCCGGATGAAATGGGGTGACCAGCCGGTGGTTGCGAAAGTCCCTGTTCAGTAAGTTCAGCAACATCACCAGACTTATTTTCAACAGAGACAGAAAACAAGCTATCTCCCATCCCCAGAAGAGTCTCAATTTTATTCGACCACAAAACTAACAAGGCTTTCACATCATCGCCCATACTATCACCAAATAATGCCTGGAGATCAGACACACGGTTCCTGTAATGAAGCAGGCGAGCTTTAATACGACGAATCTGCTTTCGTGTGACATCACTTTGACCTTGACTAAACTCGTCCAACGTGGACTCTATTTGAGACAGCGAAACCCCGATACGACCTAACGCACTCTCAAGAAGAATGGAAGGTTGACAGCTCGATAAACTAACAGGGTTACGTAACGAGGAACGAAGAAGTCTAATATTATCGTCTAATGTACCGGCAGGAGAAACGCCCCTAATACACAACTCATATCCCAGCTCCTCGGTTCGTAGCAATTCGAGACCGAAACAGTCGCGTATCTTATCTTCATTAACGGGTCCCATTGACCCTAGTGCATCTTTACTAGTATCAGTCATAATTGCTCCTTCAAATACGAAAGAATAATAGACAAGACTGAATTTACAGATGGAAACCACGCGAGGACGCTACCACCTGAGAAGGTGCTAACATAAGGCCCTAGGAAAATCGGAGCTTTCCATCTGCAAATCCATCTGTCTTTTATTCACAGACAACATATGTACAACATTATGTATAACATTATAGCAGAAACACACGTTACAGGTAAACCAATAAACCTCTATTGGCCTCTTACGTATAAAACGGAACAGAAGATCAGTTATCCACAGAAAATAATAGAGACAAGTAGTTAATATTAAAGAAAAGAAACGGCCTTCAACCGGCCATAGGCCCCTGGACTACGAACCCGGCCCATCCAAGCAGCACAGCACACACAGAAGCACAACTCAAATCCACTTACACACACCCATTCGCGGCCACAAGCATTAACCTTTCACTCAATACACACACATACAACATTCACTCACGACTTACGCTCCGATGTTCGCAGTCCAGAAGCCTTGGGTTCGAAAGGAACCTCCCAGTAATTGCTCAAGAGAGCGACAAATAATTAATGAGAGCCTAACGCTGGATGAAACCAGCCACCAGGACTACGTCTGAGAAAGGAAGGGGAAGGGACAGGAGGGGGAACAACCAATGTAGAAACTCACTCACAGCGCAGGCGCACTTCAAGTGTCTTTTAGAGTCTTGTGAGAGAGCGTAATAGTAGTTTCTAGTAAAACAATTTCTTAAATATTTCTTAAATGAAAATATCTGTGATACTTTCCAAGCCATGCGGCGTTTTTCATTAAATACCTTTTTAATTTGTGCGATCAGTACTTTATAATGTAAGTATGATTGGAAAGTTCCAAACCGTCGAGGTGAGCGAAGTGCTACTTTTCTCTGTGAAATTAAAGTAGCACACTCAGCATCCCACCAGCGTGCATACTGTATAGTTTAGGGTCGGAAATGTGGCTGTTTAGAATGGTATAGATCAAAATACTGAGTGATTTGGTATAGATCAAAATACTGAGTGATTATGGATGTAAACGTATTATATATAATATGTTGACCGTCAAAATCAGATAACTTGTTAGCCATAAACGGTTGAAACTTGTTTGTATTGAAGGGTAACATGCGCCTACTCTCTTTAAGCGCGGACGGAGTGGCAGGTTGACCGTCAGAAAAGACAATAAGGATGAGGAAATGATCACTCGAATGTGTGTTCTTTACTACCTGCCAGTCGACTATGTGTGCCAGGTCACTGGCACATATTGTTAAATCAACAGCAATCTTCTTTCCAAAGGTGACGTCACTCAAGTAGTCGAACCGTCATTCATAATGCGTAAATTATATATTACAGCTATTTTAGCAATTTTAATCCCTTTATGACAAGAGACCTCGCATCCCCAACTCTGATGGTGACAATTTATATCTCCCCAGAGGAGAAAGGGCCACGGTAGTTGCGAGAAGAAGAGAGCCCAATTAGAATATGAGCCTTGGATTTTCGGTGGACAATAGAGAGAAATAAAATGAATGCTGGCGACAGCAATGGCAACCACCTGTGTACAGGTAATCGGTAGGGCAAAGGTGTAGAATGGAACTGTAGTTGGTTAGACATCAAAATACAAACTCCATCATAAATGTTGCCGTGTTTTCGTGGATCACAGAGAGGTGAAATGAAGGTGCGGGCTGAATGGGTCTGTCTACGAAATTCAAAGACTCATTTAAAACTTAAAAAAGAGTTTATATTTTTTTCAGAAAATCAAACTTAACAACATTATTCACTTAGTGAAAACAGCAATGTATCAGGTACAATGACAATGTCGATAAAGAATAGAAAACCCCAGAATAGGGAATTTAACACACTTGGGCTTCAAGCCCCTAATTTACAAATTTACAATGTCGCTCCTCCCCTGCCAACCATGTGACCTTGCCGCGGTGGGGAGGCTTGGGTGTCCCAATGAAGCAGATAGCCGAGCCGCAGGTGCAACCATATCGGATGGGTATCTGTTGAGAGAACAGACTAAGGACTGGTTCATCGAAAGTGGGGTAGCAGCCTTTCGCAAATTGCAAGAGAGGCAGTCTAGATGATTGACTGACATGGCCGTGTAATAATTCTCAACATGGCTTAGCTGTGTTGATACTGCTACACGGCTGAAAGCAACGGGAAAGTACAGCCGCAACTAACTCCCGAGGGCATGCAGCTCTCTCTGTATGAATGATGTACTGATGATGGCTTCCTTCCGGGAAAGTGGGGTAGCAGCCTTTCGCAAATTGCAAGAGAGGCAGTCTAGATGATTGACTGACATGGCCGTGTAATAATTCTCAACATGGCTTAGCTGTGTTGATACTGCTACACGGCTGAAAGCAACGGGAAAGTACAGCCGCAACTAACTCCCGAGGGCATGCAGCTCTCTCTGTATGAATGATGTACTGATGATGGCTTCCTTCCGGGAAAATATTCCGGAGGTAAACTAGTTCCCCATTCGGATCTCCGGGTGGGAACTACACGAGAGGTGGCGATCATCAGGAAGATGGATACTGACATTCTGTGAGTCGGAGCGTGGAATGTTAGAAGTTTGAATCGTTGTTGTAGATTAGAGAATCTGAAAAGGGGGATGGATAGACTAAAGTTAGATGTAGTTGGTATAAGTGAAGTACGTTGGCAGGAAGAACAGGATTTTTGGTCAGGCGACTACCGAATTATCAACACAAAATCAAACTGAGGAAATGCAGGAGTTGGTTTAATAATGAATAAGGAAATAAGGCAGCGGGTAAGCTACTACGACCAGCATAGTGAAAGAATTATTGTCGTCAAGATAGACACCAAGCCAATGCCCACCACAATAGTGCAGATCTATATGCCTACTAGCTCAGCGGATGATGAGGAAATCGAAAGACTATATGAAGAGATAGAAGATTGATAAGATTTCTGGGGATATACTAAAGACAATGGGTTGGGATATAGTAATATAGTACCATATCTGAAATACTTATTTGATTATTGTTTGGTTGAAGGAGCTATACCAAATTAATGGAGAGTTGCTATAGTAGCCCCTGTGTATAACGGAAAGGTTGATAGACATAAAGCTGAAAATTACAGGCCAGTCACTTTGACATGCATTGTATGTAAGCTTTGGGAAAGCATTCTTTCTGATTATATTAGACATGTTTGCGAAATTAATAACTGGTTTGACAGAAGGCAGTCTGGGTTTAGGAAAGGTTATTCGACTGAAGCTCAGCTTGTAGGATTTCAGCAAGGTATAGCAGATATCTTGGATTTAGGAGGCCAAATGGACTGTATTGCGATTGCCCTATCTAGGGCATTTGATAGAGTAGATCATGGAAGACTACTGGCAAAAATGAGTGCAATTGGACTAGAAAAAAGAGTGACTGAATGGGTGGCTATGTTTCTAGAAAATAGAACTCAGAGAATTAGAGTAGGCGAAGCTTTAACTGACCCTGTAATACTTAAGAGGAGAATTCCTCAAGGCAGTATTATTGGAGCTTTATATTTTCTTATATATATCAATGATATGTGTAATGAAGTGGAATCAGAGATAAGGCTGTTTGCTGATTATGTCATTCTGTACAGAGTAATAAATAAGTTACAAGATTGTGAGCGGCTGGAGGGTGACCTCGATAGTGTTGTGAGATGGACGGTGGACAATGGTATGATGATAAACGGGGTTAAAAATCAGGTGTTAATATAAGAAAAGACCTTCATTGGTTTAATCACATAAATATGATTGTTAATAAGGGTACAGATCTCTGCACATGGTTATGAGGGTATTTAGGGGTTGCAGAAAGGATGTAAAAAAGGGCATATAAGTCTCTGGTAAGACCACAACTAGAGTATGGTTGCAGTGTATGGGACCCTCACAGTGGCGGTGTGCTCTTAGGAGCACAGGAGCACGTGAACACCCAGTTTTAATACAACTTTACGCATTCATGGATAATTTAAAACTATCCTTTCTTTCGACCTGATTTCAATAATCGATCGAAAGCATTCGACTTATATCGAAGCTCCGTTACACCGACAGTTGTTCGTTTTGACAGACAGTGCAGCGAGCACACTGGGTAATGCGCTATTATGCTGAAGACTATACGCATGCGCAAAGCAGATGACGTCATGGTTTATGCACTGATATTCCCATTAGCGAGGAGCACGGTAAGGTACGTGCTTTGCCGTCTTGAGCAATCCTCAAACCAGTGGCAGTATTACAGTTGACCACAAGGGTCCGCCACCTCCCCTATTACTGTTAGCCACAGCCCCGCAGGAGATACTATTGCATTACATTACCGGCAGATTTCGCTAGTAATTCTGAATAGGCATTTTCTAGCTCGTGAACAGGTGTTCGCAATTGCGGGAAGAAGCTTGCTTTACCTTGTGACTGGAAAATCTTCTCAATTGAAATTTATTTGAGTGTTGTGTTTTGCTTCTCTGTTCGTATGGTTTGTAACCATGGTATTCTTTGTGTAAGAGGAAATGAATTCAGTTCAGTTAATTTTAACCAGCAAAATATTAACCGTCCGCCTCTGTGGTGTAGGCCCTAGTGGTTAGTGTGATTAGCTGCTACCGCCGGAGGCCCGGTTCGATTCCCGGCTCTGCCACGAAATTTGAAGAGTGGTACGAGGGCTGGAACTGGGTCCACTCAGCTTCTGGAGGTCAACTGAGTAGAGGTGGGTTCGATTCCCACCTCAGCCGTCCTCAAAGTGGTTTTCCACTTCTTCTCCAGGCAAATGCCGGGATGGTACCTAACTTAAGGCCACGGCCGCTTCCTTCCGTCTTCCTTGTCTATCCCTTCCAATTTTCCCATCGCCCACCAAGGCCCCTGTTCAGCATAGTAGGCGAGGCCGCCTGGGATAGGTACTGGTCATCCTCCCCAGTTGTATCCCCCGACCTAATGCCTCACGCTCCAGAACACTGCCCATGAAGGCGGTAGAGGTGGGATCGCTCGCTGAATCCGAGGGAAAAACCAACCCTGGAGGGTAAGCAGATTAAGAAAGAAATATTAACCTATCAGGGTAAGTTAGAAATGATAAGGCTTGGACCGGTCAGACCAGATTTGATTATTGAGAACCTTAAAAAAACTGACAAACGCGACTATAGGCGTAAGTTTAAGACAGAAATGTACGAAACATGCAAGTGGCTCTGTGGATGGTGCTCTAGGAGTGCGCCTTTTTGTTTGCCCTGTTTATTGTTCAACAAAGAAAGAAGTGTATGGAATTTAGCTGGGTGCACAAACCTTGCTCATTTGAGTGCAAAAATAAATTAACATAAAAAGTTTCATGCACATAAAAATGCGAGTATTGAATTCCCCATGCTAGTGTTGTCAGTAATTTCCAAGACGAGAAAAATTTAACATGTGATAGTGCAGAACCGAGATAATGTGGAGACTGTTGGGGTCAATTCGGAAACAATTATTTTAAAAAATCGACCGGTAAATGCGGCACACATTATTTCCATGCTTCTCGTCATGCCTAGGTGAACTTCTTGCTTTTTAAAAACCAAGAATAGTGCTCGCATCCTTAAATATCCGCAGTGTACTAAAGTTATTATGAATTTTACTCTTGTTCTACACTAACAGATTAGTCTAGTATAAAATTTATCCTCGGTTACAGGGGTTCTACCATATTATTTGTGAAAAAAGGAACCGTAGGCTACAAGGAACTTTTGGTGAAGTGATTTATGTACCTATGTAACTTTTTTGCTGATTTGAGACATGAACAAAAATATTGTTGTGAACCCCCTAAAAATGTTGTTACGAGCCGCCACTGGACCCTCAGCAGGATTACTTGATTCAAGAACTGGAAAAAATCCAAAGAAAAGCAGCTCGATTTGTTCTGGGTGATTTTCGACGAAAGAGTAACGTTACAAAAATGTTGCATAGTTTGGGCTGGGAAGATTTGAGAGAAAGGAGACGAGCTGCTCGATTAAATGGTATGTTCCGTGCAGTCAGAGGAGAGATGGCGTGGGAGGACATCAGTAGACGAATAAGTTTGAATGGTGTCTCTAAAAGTAGGAAAGATCACAATATGAAGGTAATGTTGGAATTCGAGAGGACAAATTCGGGGCAAATATTCGTTTATAGGAAGGGGAGTAAGGGATTGGAATATCTTACCAAAGGAAATGTTCAATAATTTTCCAATCTCTTTGCGATCATTTAAGAAAAGGCTAGGAAAACAACAGGTAGGTAATCTGCCACCTGGGCGACTACCCTAAATGCAGATCAGTAGTGACTGATTGATTGATTTAATACAATACGGTATGTAAAAGGTGACGAGAGTCTAATTGTGATGGGAGACTGGAATGCAGTGGTAGGCCAAGGAAGACAAGGTAATACAGTAGGAGAATTTGGATTGGGACAAAAAGGAACGAAAGAGGAAGTCGGCTGGTTGAATTCTGCACTGATCATAATTTAGTCCTTGCCAATACTTGGTTCAAACACCACAAACGACGGCTTTATACGTGGATGAGACCTGGAGACACTGGAAAGTATCAAATAGACTTCATTATGATTAGGCAGAGATTCAGAAACCAGGTGTTAGTTTGCAAAACTTTTCCAGCAGGAGACATGGACTCTGACCACAACTCGTTAGTCACGAAATGCCATCTGAAGCTGAAGAAATTGAAGAAAGGAAAGAATGCAAAAAGATGGGATCTAGACAAGTTGAAAGAAAAGAGCGTGAGGGATTGTTTCAAGGATCATGTTGCAAAAGGACTAAATGAAAAGGCTGAAGGAAACACCATAGAGGAAGAGTGGATATTCATGAAAAATGAAGTCAGCAGGGCTGCTGAAGAAATGTTAGGAAGGAAGAAAAGGTCAACTAAGAATCAGTGGATAACTCAGGAGATACTAGACCTGATTGATGAACGACGAAAATACAAGAATGCTAGAAATGAAGAGGGCAGAAAAGAATACAGGCGATTAAAGAATGAAATGGAAAGATCGTGCAAGGTAGCTAAGGAAGAATGGCTGAAGGAGAAGTGCAAGGATGTCGAAGGTTGTATGGTCCTAGGAAAGGTAGATACTGCATACAGGAAAATCAAGGAAATATTTGGAGAAAGGAAATCTAGGTGTATGAATATTAAGAGCTCAGATGAAAAGCCACTTCTAGGGAAAGAAGACAAAGCAGAAAGATGGCAGGAATATATCCAACAGTTGTATCAAAGTGAAGCTATAGATAATTTTGTTCTGGAAGAACAAAAGGCTGTTGATGCTGATGAAATGGGAGACCCAATTTTGAGGTCAGAATTTGACAGAGCTGTGAGCGACCTAAATAGGAACAAGGCACCTGGAATTGATGACATTCCCTCTGAATTACTGACTGCCTTAGGAGAAACCAGCATGGCAAGGTTATTCCATTTAGTGTGTAAGATGAATGAGACAGGAGAAGCCCAATCCGATTTTCGGCAGAATTTTGTTATACCTATTCTCAAGAAAGCCAGTGCTGACAGGTGTGAAAACTATCGCACCATTACTTTAGTATCTCATGCCTGCAAAATTTTAACACGTATTATTTACAAAAGAATGGAAAAACAAGTTGAAGCTGAGTTTGGAGAAGATCAATTTGGCTTCAGAAGAAATGTAGGAACACGTGAAGCAATCCTGACTTTACGTCTAATCTTAAAGGATCGAATCAAGAAGGACAAGCCCACGTACATGGCATTCGTAGATCTAGAAAAGGCATTCGATAATGTTGATTGGATCAAGCTATTTAAGATTCTGAAGGTGATTGGGATCAGATACCGAGAACGAGGAATTATCTACAATCTGTATAAAAATCAGTCTGCAGTGATAAGAATCGAGGGCTTTGAAAAAGAAGCAGCAATCCAGAAAGGAGTGAGGCAAGGCTGCAGCTTGTCCCCTCTCCTTTTCAATGTTTACATAGAACAGGCAGTAAAGGAGATCAAAGAGGAGTTTGGAAAGGGAATCACAATCCAAGGAGAGGAAATCAAAACCTTGAGATATGCCGATGACATTGTTATTTTATCTGAGACTGCAGAAGATCTCGAGAAGCTGCTGAATGGTATGGACAAAGTCTTGGGTAAGGAGTACATGATGAAAATAAATAAGTCCAAAACAAAAGTAATGGAGTGCAGTCGAACGAAGACAGGTGGTGCAGGAAATATTAAATTAGGAAATGAAGTCTTAAAGGAATTAGATGAATATTGTTACATGGGTAGTAAAATAACTAACAATGGCAGAAGTAAGGAGGACATAAAATGAAGATTAGCACAAGCAAGGAAGAGCTTTCTTAAAAAAAGAAATTTGCTCACTTCAAACATTGATATAGGAATTAGAAAGATGTTTTGGAATACTTTCGTGTGGAGCGTGGCATTGTATGGAAGTGAAACATGGACGATAACTAGCTCAGAAAGAAAGAGAATAGAAGCTTTTGAAATGTGGTGTTACAGAAGAATGCTGATCGTGAGATGGATAGATCGAATCACAAATGAGTAGATACTGAATCGAATTGGCGAGAGGAGATCGATTTGGCTAAATTTGACGAGAAGAAGAGATAGAATGATAGGACAAATCTTAAGACACACAGGACTTGTTCAGTTGGTTTTTGAAGGAAGTGTAGGTGGTAAGAACGGTAGGGGTAGACCAAGGTATGAATATGACAAGCAGATTAGAGCAGATGTAGGATGTAGTAGTTATGTAGAAATGAAAATGTTAGCAAGGATAGGGTGGCAAGGAGGGCTGCATCAATCCAGTCTTCGGACTGATGACTCAAACACACAATGTCGCCACTGTAGCGTTTACTTCGACACACAGTTCCAGAGCACTTTTCTCCAACCGTTAAAATTTACAGCCTTCCAGAGGCACCCCTCAATATTACAGCAATCTCAGCAATCTCAGCAATCTCAGAAAAGAGCTTACATGCTCTCCACTTTCAACCAAGGAGGCTGAGCTCCCAATTTCTTACAGCCTACTCAAGGCAACATTACACAAAAATCTTACAATTTCTGGCCTCTCTAGTCCCAAGTTACAATATATAATTTTTGTACACAGGGGTATCTATTACAGAAACTACTGGGCCTACGTGAAAAAGGAAGAACAGGTTAATATTACTGAGCCAAACTCAAAATGTATGGAGGCGTACACTTGCGCTCCTTGAAAACTCAGTCAAAACCCTACTTGGTCCTGTGGCGCGATGATGCAGAGGCTAATCCCAAGCTACTGGGGTGCCTAGAAAGAAGGTTAATTAATGCTTTACAAAAAGAGAAACAGTTACAAAATCGTAGTCACCTCGAGATAAATTGAAAGGGAACTCAAGAGGGTAACGCACTCTCTATCCCCGATGTACAGTTAAAGACTTTATGAAGTTTTACATTACCAATAATTAATTTACGTTTTTAGGAAACCGGTGTTTACATAGTTAAAGATTAGTATCTTACCCTCGGATAATTCTCCAGAGACAGCTACAAAGATAGAAAACTGGTGGCCATTACCTGGGCTGATGTTCTGCCTGCCGAAAAATGAGGGTCACCGCCTCTTGTCTTAACACACACACTCTCAGAAATTCGGCAATCAATAAGACATGGTAGCTAGAAAAAGCTGCAGCTTATATACCCGAGGGGATGGATCGGGAAGGCTCTGGACTAAATCCGGACACAACCTCTCATTTTCTTGGCCGAATAAAAAGCTACGAGGAGCCTGTGATAGGCTGAAAATAAATACAAACATTTCTAATTGGCCAGATTCAAAAGCTGGCGGGATGAGAAGGAAGTGTTGCAAACCTTGAAATATCAAAATAAATGAAAGTTGATTTAGTTATGAAAACTTATAAACACAAAACTTCTTTAACTAACAAATTCTTCCACTCTGCACCAGAGTGTATGACCTCAGTTTTTTGTAAGGACAGCTATGGAGAAAAGTTCACACTACTTGCTGTACACCAAAACAAAACAAATAAATCCAGTCAGTTTAGTAAACTTTAAAATAACACAATACTCTGTTATTTATGAGTGACATCTTCTGATTAATATCCCAACTTCATGCAGTAGCTGTTTCACGGTTTGTTTGATAGAAAGAGTTCCTTAAGGCACTTCTTTTAAATGTGCGGGGTTGAGGTGTACCTCCCGGTGCAATAACCATAGTTATCATGTCGAATACAGTTGTAGTTTGGGATATGAAATTGTTTGGCAGGAGCCAGGCAATTTTCGCTAAGCAAAACTATCTGTGGGTGATACGAATCAATAAGAAAAATTCATATCTCTTATGTACAACACTATGTGCATTCCACTGTAGAATAATCATGATTGTAAAAGAGACTGCCCTAAAGAATTGAGAAGTGCCATAACTTCCCCCTGCATGGTTAAAAGCATTTTAGACCATTTAGAATAATTTTCTGCTGCCCGAGGATGGGCAGATATTTTATCGGAAATAGCGGTAATTGTAGCAGTAACCAAGGGTGAGTCCAGGAAGCGTTCTTTGGACGTGGTATTATCAGTATCAACCTGCCTAGGAGGAACCGGTATGCGATTCCCAGATACAGAATGCATGAGAGTAAGTGCACTCCTGGAGGAGGAAGGCATTTGGAGAATTGCACGGTGTTCCCGTATATCGTGTCCTGGTGAACGAACATGTTTAGGCGGAGGCGACATGTCAACCGCCGTGAATTTTCTTTTTCTAGACGGAGTAGTTTGTGGAACTTGAGAAGTTCGCGGGAGAGGGGGAAAGTTTTGGAGGGACATGAGTGGGCCAAGACGATTTTCTATAGTGTTGAAAACGGGCTCAGAATTTGAAGTCAGGACTTCCATCGCCAGCTTTTTCTTCAATTCCTGTTGGCGTTTATGCTCGGGGCAGTGAAGGGTTCCCACTGGATGTTCCCCAGAACAGTTGATACATTGTTTACGAGAATCCGCACACTCTTGAGTCTCGTGATTTTTTGCACAATTGTCACATCTAGGGCTTTGAGCTCGACAAATTTTTTCTAGTATGTCCATAACGTTGACACTTACGGCAGATCGTAGGTTGAAAACAAATGGTTCAACAGGGGTTCGAACCCTATAAATAGAAACAAATGGAGGTAGTGTCTGGCTACGGAAGGTTATCTTAATGGTTCCTGTGAGAATATATATGACCTTGTCATCCTGCATGGAACGTCTGTTCATCCGCCGAGCTCCGACTATAGGTACGGACGTTTCAGCGTATTTCCAAATTTCCTCTTCGGTCAAATCCCTACCCGCCCCTCTGATCACTCCAACTTTATAAATAGAAGCAGAAGGAATAAAAGCTTTAAGATGCTTTTCCAGTAAAATAGGATTTGACAATAAAAGATTGGCCTTGGTTCGGGTTTTAAATTCAATTTGTAGCCGATGTCTACCTCTACGAGAGATTTGGGTAACAAGAACAAATTGTCGTTCATATTTTTTTTCAAAAAGCCATTGGATGCATACTACCCAAAATTTTAATTTCGTCAATAGCTTCCACAAAGACAATATAAGGTCCGGTATGGTGGGCATCGTATAACTGGACATCAGGGTATAACTGGACATCAGGTTTTAAAGCAGAAGGACCGACATTAGTAGGTAGAGCAGAATTACGTTCAGGTAGGGCAGTATCAGGTAGCACAATAATGTCCTCCATGTGTATTTCTAGACTGTCAACTACAACTAACTCCTATTCCATACTTTTACCCCGACTCGACTCCGCCATGAGGACAGAAGTGAGGGAGAAATTCAACACATACAACAATTACGAGACTCTCTCACCACTCCCAATGAACAGAGAGAAGGAATAAAACACAACACCAAAACCGAAAACACTCGCACAACACGCACAGTAAACCGCTAGCGCCTCGGAACACGCGTCCACTCACCACCGGTAACCAGCACGAACTGATATTTCAAAGATAAATTGCGTGTGCATTCCCTAATCCATTCTCCACAACGGGATGTGGGGTAAAAGACCAATGAAGGTGTCGTAGGCCATACAATGTCTAGGGTTTTACCCGAATTAGTTATTATGGGCGTTTGATTGCTATATCAGCGTTAGTCTGGCGTGGAGGTTTGTTACAACATGGTGGGCCAGCATCTCGTTTTATAGATAGATAGATAGATAGATAGATAGATAGATAGATAGATAGATAGATAGATAGATAGATAGATAGATAGATAGATAGATAGATAGATAGATACACAACGCCTTTACTGGTGGCGAAGTTAGGGCTAAAGACCCTTTCTTACACTTAGCCACTAGATGAGTATACATTTACATAACTTATAATTTCGAATACAAATAATGAAAGATTCCTTAATTTTAAAGTACACAAAATAAATCACACTTCAATGATGTAACTACAGTAATCCATTCATTCATCCCATTCAATTCCTTCATTCACTCAACAATTATCCAGCAAGTCAGCAGCATCTACCCAGCAAATGCTCGTGGCAAACCACTTTAAACTTACGATGAGAAGGATTGTCTCTAATGTTCGCAGATAGCCAATTCCATGACCTAGACACAGAGATTATGAAGGAGTGGTTGTACACAGCAGTGCGGTTTATAGGTATGGATAGATGATCCAGATCTCGTATTGTGTTCATGATAGGACGAGAGGTAAGAAAAGGAAGAAGACAGATAGTCGGGAGTACTAGTGGAAAGTACTTTGTGCAGAAATGATAGCATGTGAAGTTCACGGCGCTACTGCACTCGAAGCCACGACAGCTCCTTATAATAATTTGATATATGAGCATCATATCGCAGATAAAGAGGATATATCTTACGCAACTGTTCAGGCTCCGGTCCAGTTTCTTGTTACTGTCGCAGGTTATCTCAGTCAACACAGTGTCACAGTAATCAAATATAGGTAGTATCAGAGAGCGAATTATTTGTAGCCTACTTTAAGTCAAACAGAGAATATATTAGCGAATCGTTTCAGGGGATATGAGCATTTATGTACTTTATTACATGTGCTTATCACCTGCTGAGTCCAATTTAGGGCCTCAGTCATGATAATTCCTAAGTTAGTCACTGAAGAAGAGTAGGTTACGATTTTATTCTTTAAAATTATTGGGGATAAATCCGGTTGCTTGAGGGATTATAGGATTTTACTGGTACCGATAATAATAACTTGAGTCTTCTTTTGATTCATTAATAAAATGTTTTAATTTGCATAGTCACTAAGATGTTGAAGGTCGGCATTTATTTTAGTAATTGCAGTATCAATATCACTCGGTTTTGAATGATAGTAAATCTGTACATCATCTGCGTACACTTGTAATTTGCAGAATTTAAGAGCTTTTGATATATAATTAATTTGGATGATAAATAACAGTGGTCCGAGAACCGATCCCTGAGATTTTCCGAGGGTCTTACTTTGCTATCCTGAACTCAAATTTCCAACTGTCACACGTTTCCGGCGATTTTCATGGTAAGATGAAAAGAAACGAAGTGATACGCTATTAAAATTTAGCTCTAGAAATTTCTTCAGTAGTAACTGAAGATTGACAATGTATAAGGCACAATAATGTCAATACAGTCACGTCCCGTTGGTCCATTGCGCGTCTGATATCATCTGTGACTCGTAGAAAAGCTGCTGCAGTGCTATGTCCTTTCCTGAAGCCGAATTGAAAGGGATTAAGGAGGGAATGCTAGGTAAGGTATTCAGTAACTTGTGTATGAACTAGACGTTCAAGCACCTTCGATAAGGGTGGTAGGATGAATACAGAACGATAATCTGAAGGAGAATTTAACTTGGAGCTCTTCGGGGTGGGTCTAATTAGTGCATCTTTCCAAACATCCGGGAAAACCCCCTTTGTCAGGCAGTAGTTTAATATATGAGTTAGTATTGGCAGAACAGCTCCTTAGACATCCTTAATAAGCGATATAGGAATGTCATGATTTCCTGTGGCATTAGATGTAATAGAGTATATCACACCTTTAACTTCATTCGAGCTGACATTTCTAAAAGAGAAATGCTCATACACAGACTGCAGTTGTAACAAGGGTAGTGAATTTATAGGGAAGGAGGTAAGGCTATTCTTGGCCATGCGAAATTATCATTTAAAATCTCTTGCAATATGCTTGGTATATGTTGCTCTACGGCTTTACCTATACCTAACGTGCGTATTTTACTCCATTTTTGCCTCGGGCTGTTATTGTTCATCAGTTCCTGAAAGTATTTATATTTAGAATTCCTAATTAGATGTTAGGTGCTGTTTCTCAGAATCTTGTACCGCTCGAAATCATCTGCGTCATGCGTCTGTCTGTATTGTCTGTACAGTTTGTCATGACTGGCCATAGCAGACCTTACCTTGGCCGTTAGCCACACAGAAGAATGGCAGGTGATTCTTACCTGTTCCTTTGGTGCGTGCTTGTCGAATATTTCCAGTACCTGTGAAATGAATTTGTTTACTTTAGAATTAATGTTCTGAAAATTACGTATACTATCCCAAGGCAAGTTATATGCATCGTGGCGTAGGTTATTCAGGTCCATATTGTACCCATCCAAATGGTATTGTATTGGTCTTAGAGAGGTTTGTTCAATTCTCGTAATGTAACACGGGTCTACGCGCGAGCACGCACCAGCTGATTACCGTGGCGTACCGCTGCGGACGAGAGAGAACTGGGTCAGGCGGTGAAGGCCACCGTACGCCACAGGGTTTACGTCACATAGCGAGCCAGAAACAAAGGGGAGTGAGATTCCAGAAAGATCTGCTCCAAATTTGGAATAACGAATCACGTCGCAGAATAGCTGATGACCGATGAGAATTAGTGAAGCTGTTGGATAGTCAGAGAATCATTCTAGAAAGACGACGAACAGTGTGGTTTCAGAAGAGAAAACGTTTAGTAAGGCTAAGAGACAGAGTACGATGGTCACTGCAAAGTCGAAGGAACTAGTTGACTACAATATAGTATTGCACGACGATTATGGTATTCAAGTGTGCTAATTTAATTTCCTGTTTAGACAGATCAGCCTAGTGCTATATATCATTGCCGCACATTTTCCTGGGTGGAAGTTACCAAACCACGGATAGTTAGCACACGACATTACGTCAAGTGTTGCCGCAGAAATTTATGGAATGTTCTAGTATGAATTACGAGGGAAGATTATCACTGAAATAGAATCTTCGAGAATAAACCTGGCCGAGAAACATCGTTTCAACAGTAACATACTGGATTATTCGTGATTCCGACAACTCAACGATGTGCTGTAAACTGATAAGTGAGGTTAAGATTTGAAGCTTTATGTAGGGTTGAACCACAGTGTACATCATGAGACAAGATGGCGGGCAATAAGCAACTAGCTGTGTGTGGTTCGTGCATAAAATCAATTACTGCCGAGGACGACTACATCATCTGTGACGGTAAGTGTCATAGAAAACATCACAGAGCGTGTGTTAAATTAAATAAACGGGAATTCAAGACACTAATTGAGGACAAATCAAAGAAGTGGTATTGCGGCAAGTGTGATAGTGTGAATGGTGATCTGGCTGTAGGGCCGAGTGACCATAAGCTTGGGGATATGGAATCTGTAGTTAGGGACATCCACAAAAGGTTGTGTAAACTAGAAGGAATTGAAGCTGAACAAGCGGAAATTAGAAAGTCGGTGACCTTCTGTGCTGAGAGTTTTGACGATATTAAGCGTCAGCTGCACAAAATAACTGATGACTTTAAAAACGCTATGGCAGAAGTAGCGGCATTGAAGTCTAAGGTTGCTGTCCTCGAAAGGGAAAAGACAATAGCAGACGAAGAAGTCTCTAAGCTTAGAGAGGAAAATCAAGACCTCCAACAGTACGTCCGGAGGAACAACGTAGAAATTCATGGACTGCCTCAGCTTGGTGACGAGAATCCAGTCGCAGTTGTGAAAGCACTTGGCAATGCGCTCGGTGTCGAAGTGACCGACAGTGATATTGATGCGTGTCATCGTCTACCCCAAAAGAAACAGGAACTCCCTCCTCCTCTCCTCGTAAAATTTTGCAGCCGGTTAAAAAAGGATCAGCTGCTCGCAGCAAGGAAGAATAAATCAACTCTAAGCTCAAAAGATTTAGGTATCCAAGCAGCTAACCGAGCTGTATATATCAACGAACATCTGACATCGGGGAATAAATATCTCCACAAGATGGCCAGGGATCTACGGCAACATGGATATAAATATATTTGGACAAGGGACTGCAAAATCTACGTAAGAAGGACTGAAAACCATCGATCAGTGCGAATTAGGAGCATTGATGATATTAGAAAGTTGCAGAGCGAAGACACAAGTGTAACGGCACAGCCAAGATATCATACCAACACTCGTTAATGGCAGTACCTAAGTGTTACAACAAATATTCCATTTTTCCATTAGGCTGTTATGAAATACAATACGATTCCATAAATAATTTTGTTTTACAGAACATCAGTTCATATACAGTTGCTTCTCACCTGGACGGAAACAGCTCTACTGGCCCGTCAAAATCTTACAGTGCGGTTAGGTGCTTGTACCTTAACAGCAGGAGTATCCGAAACAAACTTGAGGAAATAGAAATTCTGTTGCACATTATAGGCCAGGTAGATATATTGGTTGTGACAGAAACTTGGGTAAAAAGTGAGGAGGCGAAATACTATAATATACCAAATTATAGAAGCATCTTTTCACACAGAGACGGCAAAGCTGGAGGTGGCTTAGGTATTTACATTTCGCACTGTTGGGAAGCAAATGTGAAAATGAATTGTGAACTTGATCATAGCTTGATATGGGTTGAAATTTATAGGGATAAATTTAGTAGTAGTAAATATAAAAGTATTGATTTAATTGCAGGATATAACCCAAATAGGAATAATGCAATACCATTTCTAGCATCACTCGAAAATTTTATAAGTAAAACAACTAACAATTTATGCCTATTTTTGGGTGACACGAATATTGATATCTTAACTAGTGACCAACTAAAAAGAAAATACATGAACCTGCTTTCTTGCTATGATTTCAAGCAATGCAATAATGTATATCCAACACGAATATGTGATACCACAAGCACTTTAATAGATCATGTGTCTATAAATAATTCTGGAATATATTATTATTTATCAAATGTTGGTAGCTATATAAGTGATCATAATATATTAATATTTGATATTCTTTTGCCAAATTCTAAATCTCCATCACAATCGCTTGAACTGAAAAGGCTGAAAGCAACTAATGTAGACCAAAATAATGATAGACCTGAAAGTAGTAATATCACTGAACATAACACAAAAGTCATAAACAACACTACTAGTAGAATTGACATAATGTATAATTCCTTTATTGACCAGCTACCGCTTGGTACACAAAAACAGAAAGCACAAAGTCATCGAACACAAAGAACTGGTAGCTTGCCATGGATATCTCCTGAACTTCTCAGCCTTATTAAGCGACGTGACATTTTACATGCAAAACTTAAAAATCCTACCCTAAAGAATAACAGCAATCTCAATCAGGAATATCGCAGGTGTAGAAATAATGTGACAAATCTAAAAAGGAGCTTAAAAAACAAATATTACTCTGAAAAATTTAGAATTCATAACAAGAACCCAAAGGAAACGTGGAAAATAATCAATGAAATCATACATAACAGAAAAACAACAAAAGGCGATAATTGTACATCTCTAGAAATAGATAACAAGATAATTACAGACAGTCAGGAAATATGTGAATCATTAAATTTATATTTTACAAATATTGCTAAAACCCTGGCTTCAGCAATCCCTCCCCAGAGCACTGAAACACTTGCAGTTCCTAGTTACTTGAACTCATTTTACCTATATCCAACTGATGAAACAGAAGTAAGATCTATAATATCAAATCTAAAAAACAAGAGTAGCTGTGGGCAGGATGGTATAACTGCCAACTTTCTAAAAGAATTCCAGGATTCTTTAAGTGGGATGCTAACAGATATCATTAACGAATCCTTGGCATCTGGTACATTACCTAGTGAGCTAAAAGTAGCTAAAGTAGTTCCTGTCTTCAAGGGTGGGGACGGGAGGAATCCTAGTAACTACAGGCCTATCTGTATTCTTTCCATAATCTCCAAAATATTAGAAACTATTGTTAAAAAGAGACTTCTCACTTTTTTAAACAAAAATAATTTCTTTTACAATGCACAATATGGCTTTCGTGAGAACTCTAACACTGAAATAGCAACCGTAGATCTCATAAATATGCTGCAAGAGTCAATAGATTTTAATAGTTTTGCTGGTGGGTTGTTTATAGATCTAAAGAAAGCCTTTGATACAGTAGACCATGAAAGACTGTTAGCTAAATTAGAGAGAGCAGGAGTTCGTGGTGTTGCATTGAAGTGGTTTGATAATTATCTGTCCGATAGAAAACAGTATGTAGTGCTGAATAACTATAGGAGCTCAGCAATTAGGGTAACCCATGGCGTTCCACAGGGGTCAGTATTAGGGCCGATTCTCTTCCTAGTCTACATCAATGATATTGCAACTTGCCGCTTGAAAGGACGTATCACACTGTATGCCGACGACACAAACTTGTTCTATACTGGTAGTAATATAGACTCCATTGTTAAGGATATGCAGGAAGACCTCAATACTCTGTGCTTTTGGCTTCAAGCGAATAAATTAACTATTAATGTGCAAAAGACTAATTATATGATAATGACAAAACAAGGTCAGAATGAAATCCCACACAGTAAAATTTATATGCAAAATACTGAAATAAAACTAGTTAGAACTGTCAAATATCTTGGGTTGGTGATTGATAGGAACTTGAACTGGACAGACCATGTTGAATACATTACTAAAAAGATCACACCTGTTGCAGGAATTTTAAAGAAACTTAGATATCTTATCCCACAACATCTTCTAAAACACATCTACTACTCTTTAATTCATAGTCACCTACAATATTTGAATGTAATCTGGATGCGCTGTAAGAAGTCCAACTTGAATGAGCTAATGGTAGTACAAAATAGAGCTGTTAGAAATATACTTAATCTTCCCTACTTAACACCAATAAAATATCTATACCTAAGTGCTAAAATACCACCCCTAAGCATGAGTGCAGAATTCAATACAGCTGTACTCATGTATAAAATAAAACATAAATTTATACAACACAACACTACATATACTCTGAATTCTGACAACCATCCATATAGTACTAGGCATGCAAATGACTTTGCCTTATACAATGTTTGCTCTTATAAATATGGTATAAAAAGCTTGAAGTTCACTGCGATCCAGTTATTTAATAACATCCCTGTGGAGATAAAAACAGCACCAACTTTGGCAAAATTCAAACAAAGAGTCAAGCATTATTTTTGGGAAAGGTACAGTGCTGTTTAAATCAAAATATCAGATGTCATTTAAGGCATTCTCCCAAACAATCTTGCAAACTGTCCGGAAATATGCTTGTACCTCTACAACTTTTATGTTATGTAAATGTAAATACTCTCTAATCTGTTCTTGTACCTCTGCAACTCTGTGTTATGTATATATACTGTAAATACTCTGTAATCAATTCCTGTACGTCTGCAACTTTTGTGTTATGTAATTGTAAATAATCTGAAATCTATTCCTGTACTTCAGCAACTCTTATGTAAATGAAAATACTCCATAATCCATTCTTGTACCTTTGCAACTTTCATGTTACGTAAATGTAAATACAGTCAGAAATAATTCTCTGTAATCCTCATATTGATGATGTACATATTTTATATGTTGTATGTGTTTATATGTTCAACCATTTACTAATTATCTTATATACACAAACTATATTTTGATGTGTAAGTGCCCGCCAGTATGTAATGTCCTGTACAATTCCTATGTATGAGCCTGCAGGCTCGTTGGAATTAATTGAAATAAATGAATGAATGAATGAATGAATCATTGCGCCAGTTAAGTACTGTAAGGCAAACTGTTAATCTACAACGAGTGTGGATCAAATTTTAATAATAAATTTTAGTTTCAGCAACACCGACGAAGACCAGCCGTCATCATGGACCGACCAAGAAGGAAATCCTGGGGAACTCTAAAACACCGCTGGAGTGATTCTACGCTATTTGACTCCACAGGAATCCTGATATTTTAAGCCGACGTGTATGAGCCAGCACGATGAATTTGTTCATCTACAATCCGGCATAATCCGGAGGAGGAACTGACATCTACAGCTACATTCAAAACGCCGGAGATTTACATCGGATTAATAAGTACACTTGTCACATTTTCTTCTCTTTCAGTAGATTGCTAGTTGGATTGTATTCTTATATAATGAAACGTAGATTAGTTAGAGATGTAGTATTTAAGTCGTGGTGATGGTAGAGTAGTCACTGATTCATTGGTTTCATTTTGTGCATTTCTTGGAATATTGCTGTGCAGATACAGTGATTGATAAACCTCAGTTGTTAGTGAATTTCACGAGGTTACGTGTAATTAAGGTCTTCGAAATGAATTACGGGGGAATGAAGGCTAATAATAAGCACGATAATAATAATAATAATAATAATAATAATAATAATAAGGATGATGTGTGACTTAATAAAAATCATGACGATAACAATGAAATTTTTCGGATTATGTTAAAACAATAATTAAATCGAAGCTTTGGTAAAGAAATGATATGTGAGGTAAGTCTGATCTTAGAAGGGAAGGTGATAGCTGTGGACAGTAGGCAGCTCATCGAGAAGATGCGTTTAGGAGTAATAATCAGGGATATAATAATAATAATGAGTCGGAACAATTTAAACTGCTTGTTGAGAGTTAATAATAATAATAACAATAATAATAATAATCGTATGGCCTCAGCTACCATGTGCAGACATTTCAATTTCGACGTTCCGTTTTACTCTAGGCCCACACTAGATGGCAGGCCGAGTAAACCGAAACTCTCTTGGACGTCTATGGCTGAGATTTAATTAATTTTGTCGGGTAAACACCAAATGTGTCACCAGATATCTTTTACATGCCGACATCGTACGACATGGAGTGTCGAATGGACTTTTTTCCGCCCTTCAAAAATCCGACTACCTCTGCCGGGTTTGAACCCGCTATCTTGGGATCCGGAGGCCGACACTCTACCGCTGATCCACAGAGGCAGCTATTGTTGAGAGTTAAATGTGAGCGACGATTGCGATGATAAGATTTGATGATATTAGACAACATGATGACCAGTAGGGTACATGTTAGTCGTAAGGATATTGTGATTTATGGTGATGTGGTTAATTATTCAGGGAATAATAATAAACTTTCGCTCAACAACTTTATTATGTAAAGTATTGACTCGATAATTGTTTTTATATTTCCCTGAGGTTATGAGTGCATTCTTCGATGTATCCCTCACTGATGGTGGTGGTGATTGTTTCTTCGATTTTGTTTTATTCATCCTATTTTGGTCATTCATCACAGATCATGGTGATTCATTGCTATTATCTGCAAATAATGCGAGGGTCTTCAACCTAATTCTGAAGGGAGACATAATAATAATAAAATAATAATAATCATAATAATAATAATAATAATAATAATAATAATAATAATAATAATAATAATAATAATAATAATAATAATAATCTTGATACTATGATATAATCTGCTGATAAATAATTGGGGGAGATTGTGTAATTGTGTGACAGCTTATCCATGTGTTTCAGCAAGTGTTAATTCTTTTAGTGATTATTTTATGTGGTTTATTGTCAAATGGAGTTTTAGTTTACGTTGGTTGCGCGTTTCGCTACGTGATACTCTATCTATCCACAGTGTATTAGTAAGTGAATAATCGTTTAATGTTGTCAATAAAAGAATACAGTCGAACGTAATCTATGAAGGAGGGGAACTTGCCAAAGAATTTCCAAGTTAAATATTAATAAATTTCCAAATTAATATTATCGAATTTCCAAACCAAATGCTAATAAATTTCCGAATTAAATGTTAGTAATCTTTCCAATTAAATTGTAAAGAATTTTCCATGCAATGTTGAGAGGATTTTCTTACGATAATGTTCAGAGATTTTCCAAGTACACTGACTGACAGTGACAATGCAACACCAAGGAGGAATGGTTCGAAAGGGATGAAAGTTGGGGAAAAAACAGAGACGGCACGGACGAATAATTGATGTTTATTTCAAACCGATATGCAGGTTACACAATGCGCACGGCATCGACTCAGTAGGATGTAGGACCACCGCGAGCGGCGATGCACGCAGAAACACGTCGAGGTACAGAGTCAATAAGAGTGCGGATGGTGTCCTGAGGGATGGTTCTCCATTCTCTGTCAACCATTTGCCACAGTTGGTCGTCCGTACGAGGCTGGGGCAGAGTTTGCAAACGGCGTCCAATGAGATCCCACACGTGTTCGATTGGTGAGAGATCCGGAGAGTACGCTGGCCACGGAAGCATCTGTACACCTCGTAGAGCCTGTTGGGAGATGCGAGCAGTGTGTGGGCGGGCATTATCCTGCTGAAACAGAGCATTGGGCAGCCCCTGAAGGTACGGGAGTGCCACCGGCCGCAGCACATGCTGCACGTAGCGGTGGGCATTTAACGTGCCTTGAATACGCACTAGAGGTGACGTGGAATCATACGCAATAGCGCCCCAAACCATGATGCCGCGTTGTCTAGCGGTAGGGCGCTCCACAGTTACTGCCGGATTTGACCTTTCTCCACGCCGACGCCACACTCGTCTGCGGTGACTATCACTGACAGAACAGAAGCGTGACTCATCGGAGAACACGACGTTCCGCCATTCCCTCATCCAAGTCGCTCTAGCCCGGCACCATGCCAGGCGTGCACGTCTATGCTGTGGAGTCAATGGTAGTCTTCTGAGCGGACGCCGAGAGTGCAGGCCTCCTTCAACCAATCGACGGGAAATTGTTCTGGTCGATATTGGAACAGCCAGGGTGTCTTGCACATGCTGAAGAATGGCGGTTGACGTGGCGTGCGGGGCTGCCACCGCTTGGCGGAGGATGCGCCGATCCTCGCGTGCTGACGTCACTCGGGCTGTGCCTGGACCCCTCGCACGTGCCACATGTCCCTGCGCCAACCATCTTCGCCACAGGCGCTGCACCGTGGACACATCCCTATGGGTATCGGCTGCGATTTGACGAAGCGACCAACCTGCCCTTCTCAGCCCGATCACCATACCCCTCGTAAAGTCGTCTGTCTGCTGGAAATGCCTCCGTTGACGGCGGCCTGGCATTCTTAGCTATACACGTGTCCTGTGGCATACGACAACACGTTCTACAATGACTGCCGGCTGAGAAATCACGGTACGAAGTGGGCCATTCGCCAACGCCGTGTCCCATTTATCGTTCGCTACGTGCGCAGCACAGCGGCGCATTTCACATCATGAGCATACCTCAGTGACGTCAGTCTACCCTGCAATTGGCATAAAGTTCTGACCACTCCTTCTTGGTGTTGCATTTGCTCTGTCAGTCAGTGTATTTTGGTAAGCGGATTTTCTGAGTATTGGGAAAGAATTTTTAGAAATAAAAATATTACTGATTTCTCCAAATCAAGGTAAAGGGAATTTCTAGTAAAATAAAAATAATTAATATCTTTCACAAAAAGGACGTGGTAATTTAGTGAGAATTAATTGATGGGGATTTACTCATAACTCATATGAAGGGGTAGTAAAATTTGTAGAAATTTATCCCACATGGGAATATGTTATAATTTAATGATCTAATGTAGCACATTTGGTCACAACGACATTGTTTCTAACATTATGATTGGTCCAATGTTACAGTTCCATAAATCGAGGATTTGACCTGAAGCATGATTTCAGATGGTGTTTAAATGAAGATATGTTGAATTAAGTGGAACCCATGAGCATCCTGTGTGCATATATTCATGTTAAAAATCAGAAGCAGTCGACTTTGGGTTACATTTGTGTAAATAGTTTTTTTATTATCTCATATGCATTGTCCAGACTGTTATTTATTTAATAAATGTTATTGTTATTTTGTTCCGATTTTTTTCATGTTATGTCACCTATCTAGTAACCTATATCCCTGCAAATAAAAATAATTCACAAGGTCTGTCCCGAAACAGTAAAGTTGGCCCTGCGAACGTTCCACATTTTGGGACTCTCGCTCCGCCGACTGAGTGACCCCGGAAAAGGGGACAATATGTCGTAAGTCTCGTATTGTATTGTAGCATGGTTTGTACTTAGGTATTCGTGTAGAATAACACACGCACAATAGATCATGTGAAGGGATGCCAGGAGCAGGGATCTGTCCCTGCTTAATTACTTTTTGAGGTTGATTTGTCACAAGAATATCAATTAAGGTATGACTTGTGCGCTCGGAGTAATGAACGTGACTAATGGCGCTGAGGGGAAAAATTGTCATTTTTGTGGCGAGAAATAAATTCAGTAGATTGTTCGCGTCATTAGTCTGCTTCAAATGGTCAGTGTTAAAGTCGCTCATGATTATAATATCATCGTATGCCGAGATAAGATTTGTTAATGCTTCTACAAAACCACCAGTCTGTCTTATTTTAGACAACTTGTATACAATCCCTATTAATATCTTTTTATGGCAGTCAAATTCTACAAACATAAATTCCAGTCGCAGTGTAAGTCGTGGGTCAGAAGTAGAAATTATCTTATATTTTAGGTCATTTCTGTAATAAAGTAGAAGCCCACCACCTATTTTGTCAAATGCGGTCGTGGCTTAATATTGAATATCCGTCAAGGTTAGCTGCCGATGACGGCATCTCTGTACGCATCCAGCTTTCACTCATCATCATCATCATCATTTCCCTTTATCCAGCTGTAGCCGGGTAGGGGCAAATATGGTTCCTCTCCACTTTCTTCGGTCTTTCCACCACTCCTCCTCCAACACTGTGTCCCAGTCCAGGTTTCTTTCTATAATGCTGCGTTGGATGGTATCCTTCCATCTCAATCGTGGTCGTCCACGGCCTCTCCTTCCTTGGATTTGCATTTCCATCACCTTTTTTGGCATTCTTTCGTCGCTCATTCGCTTTATGTGCCCAAACCATCTTAGTCGGCTCTTCTCTATTCTATCATTCATTTTTTCCACTCCAATTTCTTCCCGGATTTTCTCGTTCCTTATTTTGTCTCGTCTACTCTTCTGTATCATACTCCTCAAGAATTTCATTTCGGCTGTCTGTATTCGACTCTCATCCTTCTTTGTCATTGTCCAAGTTTCTGCTCCGTAAGTTGTTATGGGTACGTAATACATCTTGTACATAGTATCCTTTGCTTCCATTGGCACATCTTTGTCCCATAACATATTTCTTACACTATGATAGAAACAACTTCCAGCTTGAATCCTTTTACTAATCTCAGCATCCAGTCGAGCATTCTCCATTAATTCACTCCCCAGGTATTTAAACGTTTCCACTACTTCCAGGGGCTTGTTTGCAAGTCTAATCTGACCTTTCCCTTCTTTCTCCCCTCTCGTCATAACAAGAGTTTTACTCTTTTCTACACTTATTTTCAATCCACATTCTTCAATCTTCCCATTCACCACATTCAACTGTTCTTGAACCTTCCTGTCGTCTTCTCCCCAAATCACAATCATCATCATCATCATTTCCCTTTATCCAGCTGTAGCCGGGTAGGGGCAAATATGGTTCCTCTCCACTTTCTTCGGTCTTTCCACCACTCCTCCTCCAACACTGTGTCCCAGTCCAGGTTTCTTTCTATAATGCTGCGTTGGATGGTATCCTTCCATCTCAATCGTGGTCGTCCACGGCCTCTCCTTCCTTGGATTTGCATTTCCATCACCTTTTTTGGCATTCTTTCGTCGCTCATTCGCTTTATGTGCCCAAACCATCTTAGTCGGCTCTTCTCTATTCTATCATTCATTTTTTCCACTCCAATTTCTTCCCGGATTTTCTCGTTCCTTATTTTGTCTCGTCTACTCTTCTGTATCATACTCCTCAAGAATTTCATTTCGGCTGCCTGTATTCGACTCTCATCCTTCTTTGTCATTGTCCAAGTTTCTGCTCCGTAAGTTGTTATGGGTACGTAATACATCTTGTACATAGTATCCTTTGCTTCCATTGGCACATCTTTGTCCCATAACATATTTCTTACACTATGATAGAAACAACTTCCAGCTTGAATCCTTTTACTAATCTCAGCATCCAGTCGAGCATTCTCCATTAATTCACTCCCCAGGTATTTAAACGTTTCCACTACTTCCAGGGGCTTGTCTGCAAGTATAATCTGACCTTTCCCTTCTTTCTCCCCTCTCGTCATAACAAGAGTTTTACTCTTTTCTACACTTATTTTCAATCCACATTCTTCAATCTTCCCATTCACCACATTCAACTGTTCTTGAACCTTCCTGTCGTCTTCTCCCCAAATCACAATATCATCTGCAAATAACATCATGTTCATTTCTCTTCCTCTATATGCTGCTTTTGCTGTTCTCATGATGTCATCCATTACTATTGTAAACAGGATTGGTGATAGAACACTTCCCTGTCTCAGCCCACTAGTTATTTTGAACCAACTTGTCCTGCCAACTTGTGTTTGCACGCAACTACAACATTCCTTATACAATGCCATGATCATTTTTATTAATCCCTGTCCAATTCCTTTTTGCACCAGACTGTCCCAAACTTTCGTCCTAGGGACACTGTCATATGCCTTTTCAATATCAATGAATGTCATCACCATATCATTCCCGTACTCCCAATGCTTTTCCATTAGTTGTCTCATAATGAAAATGGGCTCTATTGTTGATCTTCCACTTCTGAAACCAAACTGATTTTCCTGTATCTGCTTCTCAACCCTCAACCTTATTCTACTTTCCAGTATTCTTTCCATTATCTTAGCAACATGGGATATTAGAGTAATTCCCCTGTAGTTCTTCAAAACTTTCTTATCACCTTTCTTGAAAATTGGGATGATTATTCCTTTTTGCCAATCGTCAGGGACCTCCTTATTCTCCCAGACATTCCTGAGAACCCGATATGTCCACTGCAGGCCTACAGCTCCAGCTGCCTTTATCATCTCCACTGAAATTTCATCTATTCCAGCAGCTTTTCCATTCTTCATCTTTCTTACTGCCATTTCAATTTCATTCATTGTAATTTCTTTATCCATTTCTTCGTCAACTAATTGTCTTTCCTGGTCATCCATTGAATGACTGTCATCCGTTCTTATGTTCAGCAGCTTCTGAAAATACTCTCTCCATCTATTTCTTATTTCTTCCGGCTTTGTTAAAATTATGCCACCTTCATCCTTCACAAATCTGGTGTTTACTTGATCTCTCTTTTTGTTTCTTAAGATACCATACAGTAATTTCTTGCTGCCCTGCGTATCATCTCTCAATTTCTGTGTGAATAAGGCCCAGCTTTTCCTCTTTTCTTCCTCCACTACTTTCTTGGCCAAATTCTTTGCCTCCACATATTTTCTTCCACTTTCTTCAGTCTTAGATGTTTTCCATGCCTTCCATGCCATTTTCTTTTCCTTCACTTTAATCTTTACCCTATCATTCCACCAGTGTGTTTCTTTGTCTTTCACATTTCTTGATGTTCTACCACACACCTTTTCTGCACATCCAACTAGTGCTTCCTTAAATCTTTTCCATTCCTCTTCAACATTCCCCACCTCTGTCCTGGGTACCAAGGGTATTATTTCCCTTTGAAATTCTTCTTGTACGCTTTTCTCCTTCAACTTCCATACTTTAATTCTTTTCTCTCTTCTTAATTGGGGTTTTTCAATCTTTCCAACTTTCAATTTTCCTATCACAACTCTATGATCTCCACCAAAGGCTTCTTCAGGCATGGCTGTTACATCTACAAGGTTCTTCCGGTGTTCTTTCTCTACAATTATATAATCAATCATGGTCTTTGTTCGTCTGTCTCCCCAGCCATACCTTGTAATCTTCTGACTGTTCTTCTTCCTAAACCAGGTGTTTCCAACAATCATTTGATTCCTCATGCAAAAATCCACCAACAACTCGCCTTCTGGATTTACATTTCCATATCCAAAGGGCCCTACAACATCTTCCTTTCCTTGTCTTTCCACTCCAACTTGTGCATTTAGATCTCCCATCAATAGTACTTCCTTATCTTCTATCTGTCTCTCCACTTCCTCTAAGAAGTCCTCTAGATGTTCATCTATGCAACCCGTTTGTGGGGCATACAACTGAAATAGATCTTTCACGCCATTTTCAAACTGGAGTCTCATCATCATCATCCTATCGCTGACGTACTTTGTATATTCCAGATATTCTTGGATTTCTCTTCTAAGTATGATGGCCACTCCATTTTTTGCTTCAGGTCCTCCGCTGTAATACAGCCTGTATCCTTCTCTCAGAGGGATCTCCCCTGTACCTCTCTTCTTGGTCTCGCACAGTCCAAGTATGGCTATATCTTTTTCTATCATGAAGTCCACCAGTTCTTCTGTCTTTCCCGTCAGTGTCAGTACGTTAATTGTTGCAATTTTGATGTAGTTTGGTGCTGGTTGCCCAGTTTTCACAGTTCCCCCAGCACCTGAAGAGCTGCGCGTCGCTTTTAGCAGGGGACGCCCTAACCTTTTCCGAGGCACCATATTTGCTTTGTCCATATAGGCTATTGTTACGATGGGCTCGCCACACCCAAAGGCATTTTATACCTACTGCCAGGTTCAAAATTAGGCCGCCCCTAACATGGAGACAGACGCCTTTCGTAGCCGCTCCTCTGGAGTACAGACGCTACGGGTATGCCCCTTCCGCCATCTATGCCGTACCGAAGTCCACCTTCTCCGCCGTAGATGCCGTTGAGGTCTTCACTCGTAACCCTGAGCTGGGACCCATACCAGATGTTACACACCGGGTCAGTGTGTTCTGGGACTCACATAGGCAGGGGCGCCACTCCCTGGGTAGGGCTGCCTCCGAAGAGGGTCCCTACCTGCTACCTCCCAGCTTTCACTAATTCCACTAATATGTACATTGTTCACTTAAAAAATAGCCGGAACCTCTTCCATATGAGCTAATAATGACCTGCCATTTAGGTGGCAACAGTGTAACGACCGCGGATGGCTACTGAGCTGTTCTTGCAACACAAGTCTTGTTGAAGGTGGTAGGGACGAACGAGAAAGGAAGGGCGGTGGCTGTGGAGAGGAATGCAGGTCAATGTTATTACCGTTGTACTGGTCAACAAACATATAAATCTAAGCAGTATGAAAACAAAAATTAAGTAAGCTCTAAAATAAGCTTACCCGAGCACCCTGGTGAGTAGATCCACTGACTTTCACAAGCACACACTTACGCACACACACAAATATAAACTAATTACTACACACATAATTTATTTCTCTAAGTTCACGAGTTCATCCAACTCCTTGCAATGTTTTGTAACTGTGCCATCGTGGATATTTGAGATTTAGTTCCATCTTCTCTTAAAACACAAATGCGTCAATCTTTAGTCCAGCATTTCTGCAGTCCCCATAAATCCCTTCCCTGACTAAGAATATGTTTTCTCACACTTGTGAGGGACTCTGTTAGCATGAGCCCACTGCCCTTCAAAGTTCTATTCGCGCGCCACACTCGATCACAATCATGGTATCGAAGGAACTTCATTCATTCATTTATTTCAATTAATTCCAACGAGCCTGCAGGCTCATACATAGGAATTGTACAGGACATTACATACCGGCGGGCACTTACACATCAAAATATAGTTTGTGTATATAATAATAATGATAATGATAGGTCGATTTCCCTGTGAGACCACTTCAGCAGATGTAGCAGCGATCCACATCAAGAATTGAAAGTTCTAGCGAAAGTTTATTTTTCAGTGTGTCCAGCATTTTAATGCAGACGTCCTCGGACGGCTGTTCCGGGACACCATGCAATAAAAGGCAGTTTCGGCGACAGTACTGTTCGGCCTCATCCAACACGTAGTCTTGTTTCTGGAACCGATCTTCCAGAGCCTTCAACTCCCCTTTAATCTTGGAAATGTCTTCACTGGCCTGTTTCTTGATTGCCTGGAACTCGCCACCAAGCGCTTGGAGCACATTCGGGTGGGGGGTGGGGGGAGGGGTGTTGGCGGTACTGACTACTGAGTGTAGGCGAACTTCGAAGTCTTCCAGGCAATCTTCGAAAGCCGATATCTTCTTAACTACTTCCTTTACAGACATGGTAATAATAATGGCCTATGGCCTCCGGAGAGGCCTGGTGCAGGATTTTTCTAGTAGACGGCCTATTAGGCGACCTGCATGTTTGTGAAGATGAAGGCCCTACCTAGGATGATTTCTAATGTTGAATACGCCACACACACCCAGCCCCCGAGCCATTGGAATTAACCAATTAAGGTTAAAATCCCCGACCCAGCCGGGAATCGAGCACAGGATCCTCTGAACCGAAGGCCAGTATGCTGACCGTTCAGCCAACGAGTCGGACTACAGACATGTAGATTACTTTTTGAAGAAGAAGGCACTTAAATATATAACTTTGTTAACACGGATTAGCACTTTCAGCTAATTAACTTGCAATTTAAACAGGGTGTAGCAAGAGGAACTTTACTCTTGTGAAGAAACATAGGAAATTATTACTAGGGCTTAGGGCAGGGACGGCGAACGTTTTCCAACTAGTGTGCCATTTTAAGTCTGCATTATTATTATCAACTGTCTACTGTGCCACTTGTTACTTTTGTTTGTAATGGCTGCAATCCCGCCCCCCTCTAAACCACCACTACCGACTTCCATCCCTGATTCAAAATTATGTTTCATAATACGTTTTCACATTATATACATTGTAATAATACTTCTGATCGCATGTTTCGTGGTCGTATTTTGCCAATACCGCAAAAATAATTAGTAGCCATGTCACTTATGTTAGGTTCATAACTTGTTGTCTTCAATAACACACGAGAAACATTTAGATCTGAAACTTTTATTTTACAATTGGCTTTACGTCGCAGCGACACAGATAGTTCTTATGGCGACGAAGGGATAGGCAAGGCCTAGGATTTGGAAGAAGGTGGCCGAGGCTGACTTAAATTTCAGCCGCAGCATTTGCGTGCTGTGAAAATGGGAAACCACGGACATCCATCTTCAGGGCTGCCGGCAGTGGGGTTCGAACCCAATATCTCCCGGATACAAGCTCAAAGCTGCGTACCCCTAAAGTCACGGCCAACTCGCCCGGTAGATCTGAACCAAGACGGTTTCTAACTGTTGACTTAACGATGTTCATTGAAGAAAACAGCTGCTCGCAGGCGTACGATGACCCAAACAAAGTAACTAGCGCTATAGCAAGTTTCTTCATGGCCGAAAACATTTGTGGGAGGCTGTTCCACTGTTCAAGTATTAAGCTCTCCGGCTTGTGGAGAGAGTATTCATCATCAATAGCACATTCGATTTTCACCAATGCTTCATGAAGTTGTACGAATTTGTTTTCCCATGCACTGCTTTCTTAAAATTCAGTCAACTCCAATTTCTAAACTGTCAATACCTAACCACTCAAAAAATTGACCTTAATATCACTCATTCCTGCAATATGAGGTTTTGAAATCAAGTGCGATAGTTTCTCCAAATCTCGAAATTGTGATAATCTCTTGGCAACCACTTGTCTTACAAAATTCAATAAACAGTTACACACTAAGAATAATTAAGCGCTGCTGGCCACCACACAAAAGCCAAACTTCACTATTTGGCTGATATGGGTGAGCGAATGGCTCGTCCGCCGCATCTGACATTTATTTCACTTGACTTCCGGACCTTTCGGTGTAGCAGTGTTGCCATAATGCACGTCCGAATGGAATTAGAATTTAGATTTTTGGTATTTATTTCTTAAACCTCAAACACTATGGCAATACAATGCACGATACATGTGTAGTTTATAGTACAAAACGTACATGAAAACGTTAATATGTGCATGTGGTGTGCCACCGAAATAGTGTTCGCGTGTCACCTACGGACACGCGTGGCGTAGGTTCGCCATCCCTGGCCTAGGATAACATGGGGCACAATGAACCACAAAGGTTATTTTTGTTACAAAATACTATCCAAATATATATTTTAAACTTGACTTGTCTGTTTAGTGCCATTTCTGTACAAGCTTGTAACACCATTATTTGTAAATTTCAATCAGAGCATATCATAAACATAGGCTACATGAAAAACCAAAGCCTTGCACATGTTTCATTGTACCCCATATCCGGGGCAGATTTGAACACTGTCTGGGGCACAGTGAAATATCTTTACCAAATGAATATATAACATTAAAATAATTAATTATAAACATTTAAACATGTTATGTTTAAGAACTGAAGTAATATAGGACACCAACCAAAATAATAAAATCCACTTACACTAAAAAACTAAAAATTGGCTAGAAATTACTGAAAAGAGATCCGTCATTTCAAATTTACAAGTGAAAAGACAATGCCAAAAGACAAATAGCAATTCTGTCTTTTCGTCTGGCCAAATACTCATGGTTTTGGTAGCATTATTTTGATTTGGCTCTCCGTAACTGAAGCGCGATCTTCGATGTCTGGTTTCACAAATCTGTTCGTCATTTTAATGTTTTTCCTAAGAAACACGACATCGTACTCTCCTCTTCAATTCTTTGGTCCCATTACTTGACCAACGTAAAACACATATTTTTCCCCACTAATTGCAAATGTTACAAGAACATAGTCTCCTCCTATGGGCTACATGAACCTGCTTTCTTGCTATGATTTCAAGCAATGCAATAATGTATATCCAACACGAATATGTGATACCACAAGCACTTTAATAGATCATGTGTCTATAAATAATTATGGAATATATTATTATTTATCAAATGTTGCTAGCTATATAAGTGACCATAATATATTAATATTTGATATTCTTTTGCCAAATTCTAAATCTCCATCACAATCGCTTGAACTGAAAAGGCTGAAAGCAACTAATGTAGACCGAAACGATGATACACCTGAAAGTAGTAATATCACTGAACATAACACAAAAGTCATAAACAAAACTACTAGTAAGATTGACATAACATATAATTCCATTATTGACCAACTACAGCTTAGTACACAAAGACAGAAAGCACAAAGTCATCGAACACAAAGAACTGGTAGCTCGCCATGGATTTCTTATGAACTTCTCAGCCTTATTCAGCGACGTGACATTTTACATGCGAAACTTAAAAATCCCACCCTAAAGAATAACATCAATCTCAATCAGGAATATCGCAGGTGTAGAAACAATGTAACAAATCTGAAAAGGAGCTTAAAAAACAAATATTACTCTGAAAAATTTAGAATTCATAACAAGAACCCAAAGGAAACATGGGAAATAATCAATGAAATCATACATAACAGAAAAAACAACAAAAGGCGATAATTGTACATCTCTAGAAATAGAAAACAAGATAATTACAGACAGTCAGGAAATATGTGAATCATTAAATTTATATTTTTCAAATATTGCTAAAACCCTGGCTTCAGCAATCCCTCCCCAGAGCATTGAAAAACGTGGGATTCCTAGTTACTTGAACTCATTTTACCTATATCCAACTGATAAAACAGGAGTAAGATCTATAACATCGAATCTAAAAAAACAAAAGTAGCTGTGGGCAGGATGGTATAACTGCCAAATTTCTAAAAGAATTCCAGGATTCTTTAAGCGGGATGCTGACAGAGATTATTAACGAATCCTTGGCATCTAGTACATTACCTAGTGAGCTAAAAGTAGCTAAAGTAGTTCCTATCTTCAAGGGTGAGGATGGGAGGAATCCTAGTAACTATAGGCCTATCAGCATTCTCTCCATAATCTCCAAAATATTAGAAACTATTGTTAAAAAGAGACTTCTCACTTTTTAAACAAAAATAATTTCTTTTACAATGCACAATATGGCTTTGGTGAGAACTCTAACACTGAAATAGCAACCGTAGATCTCATAAATCTGCTGCAAGAGTCATTAGATTTTAATAATTTTGCTGGTGGGTTGTTTATAGACCTAAAGAAGGCCCTTGATACAGTGGACCATGAAAGACTGTTAGCTAAATTAGAGAGAGCAGGAGTTCGTGGTGTTTCTTTGAAGTGGTTTGATAATTATCTTTCTGATATAATACAGTGTGTAGTGCTGAATAACTGTAGGAGCTCAGCAATTATGGTAACCATGCCGTTCCACAGGGGTCGGTATTAGGGCCGATACTCTTTCTAGTCTACATCAACGAGATTGCAACTTGCCGTTTGAAAGGACGTATCACACTATATGCCGACGACACAAACTTGTTCTATACTGGTTACAATATAGACTCCATTGTTATAGATATGCAGGAAGACCTCAATACTCTGTGCTTTTGGTTTCAAGCAAATAAATTAACAATTAATGGGCAAAAGACTAATTATATGATAATGACACAACGAGGTCAGAATACTGAAATAAAACTACTTAGTACTGTCAAATAACTTGGGTTGGTGATTGATAGGAACTTGAACTGGACAGATCATGTTGAATACATTACTAAAAAGATCACACCTGTTGCAGGAATTTTAAAGAAACTTAGTTATCCTATCCCAGAACATCTTCTAAAACAGATCTACTACTCTTTAATTCATAGTCACCTACAATATTTGAAGGTAATCTGGATGCGCTGTAAGAAGTCTGACTTGAATGAGCTAATGGTAGTACAAAATAGAGCTGTTAGAAATATACTTAATCTTCCCTACTTAACGCCAATAAAATATCTATACCTAAGTGCTAAAACACCACCCCTAAGCATGAGTACATAATTCAATAGAGCTGTACTCATGTATAAAATAAAACATAAATTTATACACCTCAACACTACATATACTCTGAATTCTGACAAACATCCATATAGTACTAGGCACGCAAATGACTTTGCCTTATACAATGTTCGCTCTTATAAATATGGTATAAACAGCTTGAAGTTCTCTGCGATCCAGTTATTTAATAACATCCCTGTGGAGGTAAAAACAGCACCAACTTTGGTAAAATTCAAACAAAGAGTCAAGCATTATTTTTGGGAGAGGTACAGTGCTGTTTAAATCAAAATATCAGTTGTCATTTATGTCATTCTCCCAAACAATCTTGCAAACTGTCTGGAATTATTCTTGCACCTCTGCAACTTTTATGTTATGTAAATGTAAATACTCTGTAATCTATTCTTGTACCTTTGCAACTTTCATGTTATCTATACTAATATTATTAAGAGGAAAATTTTTTTGTTTGTAACGAATAGACTCAAAAACTACTGAACCGATTTTAAAAATTACTTCACCTATAGAAAGCTACATTGCAAGTGAGTAACATGGGCTATATTTTATTTTCAAAACAATTCGTGATGGGGGGCACAGGGGTGGGAGATATAAAAATTATAGGCTAATATAGGCAAAATATCGAATTTGTCGTATAAGGACGAGACAAAGCTCAATTTAATCCTCTTGACGCAAAGAACGAAACTCGGTAAGCCATACGGGCCCGAAAACCATGTTTTAAGGCCCTAAGACCAACCGTTACGGAGATATTGACACCACTCTACCCCTGCTATAGAGAATCCGATAAAGTAATGAACTGCCATAACCATGGCAAAGTCAGCTCCAGGATTCTACAGCAGCGAAATTATCTACAATAAATCACAAAAACCTAACGTTACAGACATGAAAATTGATATTTGGAACCCCTTTAAAAATAAAAGAACACAAATAATCGTTTTCAGAAAATCCACTTAAGGGGAGAACGGGTGAAAGAAAGTGAGGAAGGAGTTGAATTATTTATGTCAGGATACATATATCTCAAAAAATGAATTACAGATTTTAAAATAGGTACATGGGATCTCCTTTAAAAATGAACACACTTTCTTGGAAAAGCCACTTAAGGGGGTGAAAAGAATAAAAAAAGCGGGTGAATTGTTAAAATGAGTATCTTCTTCTTCTTCTATCGCTTCACTCACACCTGTGGGGTTGCGGGTGCGAACTGCGTAGCACATGTGGATTTGACCCTGTTTTACGGTTGGATGCCCTTGCTGACCTCAACCGTATGTGTAGGGATGTAATTTATACTTCTATACTAATATCATAAACAGGAAAAATGTGTGTATTTGTTTGTAACGGATAGACTCAAAAAATACTGAACCGATATTAAAAATTATTTCACCTATAGAAAGTTACACTGCCAGGAAACAACATGGGCTGTATTTCATTTTCAAAAAAATTCGAGGGGGGCGACGGGGGGGAGATATAAAAATATTAAAATAATAGGCTAATATAGGTGAAATCGACTTTGTCGTACAAGGACGAGACGAAGCTCATTTTAAGCCCCTTGACGCAAAGAACAAAACTTGGTAACCATACGGGTCCGTAAACCATGTTTTAAGGCCCTAAAACCAACCGTTGTGGAGGTGTTGGAACCACACTACCGGTACCCCTGCTCTAGGAATCGGATAAAGAAACGAACGGCCGTAACCATGGCAACGTCAGCTCCAGGATTCTACATCAGCTAGATTATGCATGTACGTTCGGGCATAGCTTCCAGCAAAAATTGATAATCAATACTGATCTGTATTTAGGGCAGTCGCCCAGGTGGCAGATTCCCTATCTGTTGCTTTCCTAGCCTTTTCCTAAATGATTTCAAAGAAATTGGAAATTTATTGAATATCTCCCTTGGTAAGTTATTCCAATCCCTAACTCCCCTTCCTATAAATGAATATTTGCCCCAGTTTGTCCTCTTGAATTCCAACTTTATCTTCATATTGTGATCTTTCCTACTTTTATAAACGCCATTCAAACTTATTCGTCTACTAATGTCATTCCACTCCATCTCTCCGCTGACAGCTCGAAACATACCACTTAGTCGAGCAGCTCTTCTTCTTTCTCTCAATTCTTCCCAACCCAAACATTGCAACATTTTTGTAACGCTACTCTTTTGTCGCCTAGAACAAATCGAGCTGCTTTTCTTTGGATTTTTTTCAGTTCTTGAATCAGGTAATCCTGGTGAGGGACCCATACACTGGAACCATACTCTAGTTGGGGTCTTACCAGAGACTTATATGCACTCTCCTTTACATCCTTACTACAACCCCTAAACACCCTCATACCCATGTGCAGAGATCTGTACCCTTTATTTACAATCCCATTTATGTGATTTCCCCAATGAAGATCTTTCCTTATATTAACACCTAGATACTTACAATGATCCCCAAAAGGAACTTTCACCCCATCAACGCAGTAATTAATACTGAGACGACTTTTCCTATTTATGAAACTCACAGCCTGATTTTTAACCCTGTTTATCAACATACCATTGCCTGCTGTCTATCTCACAACATTTTCGAGGTCACGTTGCAGTCGCTCACAATCTTGTAACTTATTTATCACTCTATAGAGAATAGCATCATCCGCAGAAAGCCTTACCTCCGATTCCACTCCTTTACTCATATAATTTATATATATAAGAAAACATAAAGGTCCGATAATACTGCCTTGAGGAATTCCCCTCTTAATTATTACAGGGTCAGATAAAGCTTCACCTACTCTAATTCTCTGAGATCTATTTTCTAGAAATATAGCAACCCATTCAGTCACTTTTTTGTCTAGTCCAATTGCACTCATTTTTGCCAGTAGTCTCCCATGATCCACCCTATCAAATGCTTTAGACAGGTCAATCGCGATACAGTCCATTTGACCTCCAGAATCCAAGATATCTGCTATATCTTGCTGGAATCCTACAAGTTGAGCTTCAGTGGAATAACCTTTCCTAAAACCGAATTGCCTTCTATCGAACCAGTTATTAATTTCACAAACATGTCTAATATAATCAGAAAGAATGCCTTCCCAAAGCTTACATACAATGCATGTCAAACTTACTGGCCTGTAATTTTCAGCTTTATGTCTATCACCCTTTCCTTTATACACAGGGGCTACTATAGCAACTCTCCATTCATCTGGTATAGCTCCTCCGACCAAACAATAATCAAATAAGTACTTCAGATATGGTAATATATCCCAACCCATTGTCTTTAGTATATCCCCAGAAATCTGATCAATTCCAGCCGCTTTTCTAGTTTTCAACTATTGTATCTTATTGTAAATGTCATTGTTATCATATGTAAATTTTATTACTTCTTTGGCCTTAGTCTCCTCCTCTATCTCGACATTATCCTTGTAACCAACAATCTTTACATACTGCTGACTGAATACTTCTGCCTTTTGAAGATCCTCACATACACACTCCCCTTGTTCATTAATTATTCCTGGAATGTCCTTCTTGGAACCTGTTTCTGCCTTAAAATACCTATACATACCCTTCCATTTTTCACTAAAATTCGTATTACTGCCAATTATGCTTGCCATCATGTTATTCTTAGCTGCCTTCTTTGCTAGATTCAATTTTCTAGTAAGTTCCTTCAATTTCTCCTTACTTCCACAGCCATTTCTAACTCTATTTCTTTCCAGTCTGCACCTGCTTCTTAGTCTCTTTATTTCTCTATTATAATAAGGTGGGTCTTTACCATTCCTTACCACCCTTAATGGTACAAACCTGTTTTCGCATTCCTCAACAATTTCTTTAAACCCATCCCAGAGTCTGTTTAAATTTTTAGTTACCGATTTCCACCGATCTTGGTAACCATACGGGTATGCGCATATGACTTACTATCTGGAAAAAATAAACTATTGGGTAAGACGATCATTACACTCCTTTGGGCGGGGATGGTTAGGGAGTGAAGTACAAAAGTAATAGCCCCGGAAATCTCCGTAGTACGGCGACCAGCGGTTGCCGACGGGCCTCCATTTTTACGTACTGGCTTAGGTTTCAGCATTTTGCGGAGTCTGTTACCTATAGTTTAAACCATTTTCTATCAAATCATGGAGTAGTAGTATCACTGATGTTATTATTGCCGATATTTTGGTCCACTTTTACGATCATTGTAACCATGAAAACAATCTATATACTGTATACAATTGTTAAGATGGTGCCCCCATGACTTGAATAAATTTCTCAACATTTATACTCAGATTCATTACATGATGTGCGACATGAGTGACAAGCCCTGAGAATTATAAGTCTCGATAATTATAGTAGTTTTTATGCATCGCGTATTTCCTTGATCATTTGTAATAGTTACGAAATGCCGGATCAAACAAATACATTCAATGTTATTTATATTTGTGGTACTATCTAGTTTAGTTTAGTTTATTGCCTTTCTTATATGGCGGGGCTCAGGCTATGAAGCCTGCTATTATGCCAAACCATATTATACAACAGCTTTATAAAATCATTTTTACATATATTTCTAAAAATCACTAAAAGTAATTTATATAACCTCTATAATTTTCTATCCTTATTGATAATTAAGAGCTAATTATTAAATTTTTACGTTGGTGAAATCTATTTTTTACATATTTGAGTACCACATTAAACATTTCCTTTTAAATAGCCTCGGATTGCCTATGCCTCTAATTTCAGCTGGGATTGAGTTCCAGGAACGTATGGTAGCAGGTATGAATGAGTTGTTGTACGAGATACTGTTGTGAATGGGAATGGACAAGAGGGAACGTGTGGATGACCTTGATGGAGCTCTATCGGAAGGGGAGAGGTATTTGAAGTCTGTTCTAAGATAGTCTGGTTTGCTCGTTTGCAGAATACTGTGGAGAAGGGAAACAGCGTGGTATTTACGTCGTTCAGTCAATCTTAGCCACGACAGCTGAGAGAGGAAAGGGCTAATATGAGTTTGTATTGGGATATTTAATACGAATCGAGCACAAGCATTGTAGGCTCGCTGTAGTCGACATGAAAGTGTTTTGCTCATACTATTATAAACTACATCTCCGTAGTCAAATATTGGAAATATTAGACTCTGTACTAATAATTTTCTTGTGTTTCTTGGAAGGAAGTCCCTCATCCTTTTTGCAGAATGTAATGAGTAGAATACTCTGTGACAAATTTTTGTGACGTGTTCCGACCAACTTAAATATTTATCGAATACTACTCCAAGGTTCTTTACATGATCGCTAAATGTTACTGGTATTCCACTGAGCATAACACTGGGTATATACGTGTTTTGTATTTTAGCATGAGATTTATACGTGCCAATTATGATGGCCTGTGATTTTGATGGGTTCACTTTCAGGCCATGTCTGCTAGTCCAGTCATTAACATTTGCTAGGTCTTCGTTTAACTTAGTGATTGAATTGTTTAAGTCATTAGTCTTTGTGTGAATATATAACTGAATATCATCTGCATACAGGTGATATTTACAATTGGTCAGCGTCTCAGATAAGTCGTTCATGTACAATGAGAACAAAAGTGATGACAATACTCCTCCCTGAGCCACGCCCATCTTAGTGGTTTGCCACGAAGATGTATCGTTTCGCACTGATACGCGCTGCTGACGATCACTAAGATAGGAGTATACCCAGGTTAAAGTGCTGTAAGAAAATTTCAGAGCCTTACGTTTAGCGAGTAATATGTCTCTATCTACACAATCGAAGGCTTTACTTAAGTCCAAGAGAACAAGTATAGTCATTTGTCCTTTATCTATCGCTAGTTGCATGTCATTTGTCACTTTAACTAATGCAGTGGCAGTACTGTGGTTTTGTCTGAATCCCGATTGATATTTGTCAAGTAAGTTGTACTGTATAAGATATTCAGCCATTTGTTTATGTGCTATTTTCTCCAACAATTTTCCTAATATAGGAAGGATACTTACAGGACGATAATCTTCGGGACTGTTGGGGTTGTTGTTTTTAGGGAAAGGTCGGATGATTGCATGTTTCCAATTCGAAGGAAATACTCCAGTCATGAGTGAGTTATTAATGATATGCGTGACCGCTGGAAGTATGAAGTCTATGATTCTTTTTAAAAGAGACAGATTGATTCCATCATGGCCAGTGGACCCTGACTTTATTTCACTGAAGACTTCCCTAACGTCACTGGGGGTCACATGAGAAAAGTAGAACTGCTCGCCATTATGTCTTGTTTTTCAGGATATTCTGTTAATTACTGCTGCTTTGGTCTGTTCGTCAATCTGAGATGATCGTGAGCTAAAGTATGAGTTTAGGTCAGCTAGTGGTACATTACAGTTGTCATTTGTCTTGTTTTTCCATAATCCCATTTCGCGAAGAGATTTCCAAATCTAGCGGAAGTATACTTACACTAAAACTGCAGCTTTGTGAAGGGAGCATGTATATCTAGGTGTGAATGAAGGAAAATCAAAGTAGCAAAAGAACTTAGAGTTCGTCGCTATTTAAGAACTAATATTTAGAGGCCCCATGAAGAAAAGAAGATACACTATAATTCCGAACATGACATAAGGAAATACACCAGTGATATAAATATCTAAAGAAGTCGGTCACACCGATAGTATGAGTAACTAAAGCCAGTTTCTGATAACCCGTACGAAGAACGGGTACTTCTGCTAGTGTAAATGTAAATACAGTCAGAATTATCTGTAATCCTCATATTGATGATGTACATGTTTTATATATTGTATGTGTTTATATGCTCAACCATTTACTAGTAATCTTATATACACAAACGATATTTTGATGTGTAAGTGCCCGCCAGTATATATTGTCCTGTACAATTCCTATGTATGAGCCTGCAGGCTCGTTGGAATTAATTGAATTAAATGAATGAATGAATGATTGATTCCAGCATTTCATTTATAACGTCTTCTTCATTATCAGAATAATCTAAAATCATTTCAATGTCAAGTTCATCATCTTTGGAGTCAACTACCTTCCTTATGAACAGAGTTTTTCTTGCATTTCTCGCTTTTGAAGTTCTCTTCCTTTCAATAGTAGCATTTTTCGGTGTGCTTGTTGCGATAATACTTATGCGCTTTCACTGAGCGTCCTTCTGTTTCCTTTTACCTGCTTTTGGGAATTTCTTGAATTCCCTTGGACTTAGAAAAATCCTTGTAGTGACACAGCGTTGATGAAACTGTGTTTGAGCTTGATGGAACTGGTGAACATTCATTCGACTGTGTCTGACTCCTTGTTATTTTTCTCTGGTGCATGGTTATGGGGAGAACTATCCAAGATCAAAGAGACTGCAGACCTGGTTTCACTGCTAGTTGCATTTTTTGAAGCCCCTGCTTCTCCTGCGTGGCTATGAGAGGCATTCTCCAACCTTGAAGAATCTGCAGTAAGACTACAACTTCCTTGCAGGAACCTATAGATCTGTCAGTTACAGAACTACAGAGAAAATCATAATCCATAAAAACACGTAGGTCGAATGGAAAAATCCACATTTTTTGAAACCAGACATGATATTTGATCTAGTCAATGCCCTCTGAATGGCTAAATTTATAATTCCAGCAATGTTTTATATGGATGAAGTTTTTCTCTGGTGTTGCATTATCCAGCTATCCACTGCAGCATTATAGGAGGACTTAAAAATGATTTACAAACCGCAACACCAAGGGGCTGCAGTTTGTTCGTGCTGTGCGGAGGAAATATCAATATAGTCACTCTGTTGTTCCTAGCTAGCTCAATAACTTCAATTGGCAGATGACTGTCATTGTTGTCGAATAGGAGCAACGTTGGAGACTCCTCTGAGCTCTTGCTGTTGTGAATGAAGTGTTTCATAACTTGAACGAAAAGCTCACTTGTCATCCATCCAGATGGTGTAGCAAGTCCCTGAGTTACCGTCGGAGCATCTTTTAGCATGTGATTCTTGAAATGGACCTGAGGGAATATCATCACTGGTTGAATCGTATTTCAAGAGGCACTTATAATGCAACATGTTAACACAGATATACCCTTTTCTGCACTTGTGCACTTACTAACTTGTTTCACTCCCTTCTCGGCTATTACCCTCTGAGGGCTTTGGACTGTTGATGTAGCAATCTCATCGAGATTGAAAATTCTAGTGCCATCTGCAAATTCGGGATGTTTGGAAAGATATTCATCAAATTGTCATACAGTTCGTCAATATTCACTCTGTTAAATGAAGTCGCACGAGACAAGCTGCGACCCTCTGGAGTCCGCGAGGTGAGTTGTGGATTTCGTCGCATGAAATTTAAATACCAGTCAATTCCTGCCTGTTTGTTCTCTTCCCAAGACACGGAAGTGAATTAATATTTGCCATTTCGTACGTCAACTGTCTACAGTCTTTTGGCGTCAGGCCATAAAATATCTTAGAAGACAACAATGCGTTGCCATTGATGTTTTCACGGCCCGTTCTTTTAGACATGATACTTGTATGGGCTTATACGGTATATTAGATATTATCTTGCCTGTTATATTCGTGTCTTTCGTTGTGTATGGTAACCCTTTCGATACTTTAGCATTTAACCAAACGCAAGGTTTCATTTCTAGTAGACCATAGTAGGATAAAGTAATAGGTACTAATAATAATCTTCTGTCTCCGCTTTTAACTTTGTTGATAATCCCTGAGTACGTTAGTTCTTGCGAATTTCAAACTTTAGTCCTATTTGCAATTTTCAATTCCATTTGTGCTTAGTAATAACCTATTGTAATTAGTAGGGCTCGGATCGATATGCTCGATAAAATCTCCAGATATGCTCGAAAACCATGTGTTATATGCTCGATAGATATGCTCGAAAACCCATTATATGCTCCATAGATATGCTCGAAAAAACATTGTATGCGGTTTTATATGCAGAATATGCTCAAAAACACCGTTAAAACTATAGAAGGGAAAGTGAAACTAAAAAACCAATAACATATCTTTATATACGAGCTTTATTTTCTAATTGTATGTATGATACACTGCGCCCCCTCGTGTGTGCTTCTACAATTGTAGGGGGGTTAACCTTGGTTACCCTCTTCAATTGAAGATCCTCTGCGTGGTGAGGGGGACTAGTAGCTCCTTTCTTGCGATGCCGAATGGTGACCTACTGGGCAACCATTCGGTATACAAGGAGGAGGAAGCCTAAAGCACCACCCAACGCTAAGGTGTAACGCGACCCGTGCCGATGGGGTGCATGACAAATTGAGATGTGTCCTGAACGGAGCCTTCGAGATACTTGGCGCCCTCTCGAAGTAAGTAGCCTTACCCGGGTATGCGGGGCTCTGCCTGGGCGGACATATATTTTCCTAGCTACTCGTGGGGCCTAAATGAGTTCCGTAGCTACCCATAAACCGGAGAGCTCTTCTGGGGCCTCCGAGTGGAACACCAGTTCAGCAACAACCGATGGGGACTCTTCGGAGATACCCTCGGACAGCACGACCTCGACAGTAAGAGAGCTCACTCTAGAGGTGGGCAATCTACGAGCCCAGAAGAAAAAGAATAAACAGCGCTCCGGCGCTGAGAAGAGGAGGCATAAGAAGGGTTTAAAGGCCCGGGAGCAGGCCAAAGAGGGCCTAACTCCTGGAGCTGAGAGGCCTTCTACTGCCACGACAGCGACGACTGTGGGGGGGATCCGATGGGCACAAGAGGCAGGACCCTGAAAATGGCTCTGCTTCTAGGGCACAGAGGACTCCACCCACCAAGATGCCAGTGGGGATACGACTTCCGTCGGGGACAACCCCAGAAGAAGATCGACAGACCCACAAAAAACGCAAGGTGGAGTACGCTAGGATAGCTAAAGCTGGGATCAGGATGGCCATAGTTCCTGTAGGATATCCTGACCAGCAGCTAACCGAGAAACAGGTGGAATCTGTGGAGGAGGCTATCACCAATTTGATAGACGAGCTTCCGGAGCAGGGGCCCATTAAGCCTCAGTTCCTGGACTGCTACCTGACGAGATGTGCGGCCGTCATATCGCAGAGAATGATGAGACTGTAGCATGGCTTTCTAGTCTTGTTACAGGTATACAACCGTGGGAAGGTGGCAGGCTCACAATTGTGGGCACGGATAAACTCCTTTCCTATAAGAGAGTCATGGTCTGGATACCAGGACAACCAAAGGACAATAACGTCCTTTTCGGAAGAATGGCACGCCAGAACTATGGCTGAAATCCCAACAGCTGGAGGGTCTACGACCGCAAGGAGGAGAAGAGAGGTGTCCGACTTGTGGTATGGACTCCAGAGATGTGGAGAAAGTGGTGGGGAAGATGATCTTCTGCGGGGTGCATGTTGCTACCTTCACCTTGGTGGAGGGCAAGCGCGACAAGCAGAGGACCAACCCCACCACAGACAACACTGAGATCAGTAGGGGCGAAGAGCGGGAGCCCGGACAGGAACCAGGGCCAGCCAAGCCTCAAGATTCATCGCGGGAGACGGAGCTGCACGTTCCAGAGACCGCATAAGGTAAAGTATTACATGAAAGTAAGAAATGATTACTTTCATACAGGCAAACATACAACATTGTATAGCGGCCTCTGGGGTACTTATCAGAAGTATCCAGAAAGGCAGGTTTTCGGTCGCCCTGATACAAGAACCCTGGCTCAGACAGGGGCATATCATGGTACTAAAATGTGCAGGTTTCACTCTATTCAGTGGAGTAGCAGAGGAAAAGCCTAGAGCATGTATAGTAGTTAAGGATCATAATGCTTGGGCTATACCAGGCTTCATTACTAGAGACCTTGTAGCAGTTCTAGTGAGATATGAAGAGGGCGGGCAGCCAAGAGACTTGGTTGTCTGTTCTGCATATTTCCCAGGAGACTCTGAATCTCCACCCCCGCCGGAGGAGTTCAAGAGACTGGTGATATATTGTAGGAAACAAGGACTAAACCTCATAATAGGATGTGACGTCAATGCTCATCACAGCATTTGGGGAAGTAAAAACACAAACCAAAGGGGAGAACATTTCATAGAATTTCTATGTACAACTGATCTTGAGATCATGAACATAGGTGATACCCCTACCTTCATCAATAACAGGAGTGAGGGGATCATAGATCTTACCCTGGGTTCCATGGGAATCATACAGGAATTTAAAGACTGGAAAGTTTCTTTGGAGCCTTCCTTGTCAGACCATAGACACATTGTGTTTCATATAGAGGGCTCCTTCGAGATCCCACCTTATAGAAACCCTAGACGAACCAATTGGACGTCTTTCAGGGAGGACATGAGGAGGGGACTGGAAGGAGGACCCTCAAATATAATTAAGAACAAAGAGGAGCTGGAGCTCAGTGTGAGTTTTCTCACACAGACACTGGTTACCTCTTATGAATTAAACTGCCCAGTTGTTAAGGCAAAAAGAGTAACAGGAATCTTCAAGTGGAAAAGTTATCTTGAACACCTGAGGAGAAACACACGAAGGCTCTGGAATAAATACAGGGAACTTCAGGATCAAGAAAGGCTAGATTCTTATAAAGAATCACAAAGAAGGTACAAGTCAGAAGTCAAAAAGGCTTCTAGGAAATCTTGGAGACAGTTTTGTGACTCCATTGAAAGTCAACATGAAGCGGCAAGGCTTCATAAAATTCTAACCTTGGATGGAGGGGCAATTCTGGGCTCACTGGAGTCACCTTCGGGTGGATAGACATCCACAGAGAGGGAGACTCTGAACTTACTGCTTGATGCCCACTTTCCATGTTCAGCAGTCACGAATAGTGAAGTAGAATCGAGCGGATCCTTCAGACCCGATAGAAGTGGCTGGAAGGAAGCCGCAGAGATTGTTACCCCAAGAAGGGTGAAGTGGGCATTAGAATCTTTTGTCCCCTACAAAAGCCCAGGAATGGCTGGGATCTTCCAGGCGCTTCTTCAGGAAGCGGGTGGGGTCCTTATACCATACCTGGTCAGAATTTTTAGAGCCTGTCTCACTATGGGGTACGTGTACTCCTTGTGGCGTCAGGCGAAGGTAGACCCGGAAGGTCTTCATATACTAGACCTAAGGATTATAGACCCATCAGCCTAACGTATTTTCTTCTTAAGACCTTAGAAAGACTGGTGGATAGACATATCAGGAAGTATTAAGAGACTGTCCCCTGCATCCTCATCAACATGCATATCAACCAGGGAAGTCGGTTGAGACGGCACTACATCAGCTAGTTTCTAGGCTGGAGAGTGCCTTGGATCAGCAACAACTTGCTATGGTTGTATTCCTAGATTTAGAAGGGGCCTTATGAAGAGGCTAGATGGACTGTCAGAGCCTTTCCTATTTGGGAAAAAATTAGTTAAGACAACCTCAGTTAAGTACCTAGGGGTAATCCTTGAGGCAAGACTGAGTTGGAAAAAACATATAGACCATAAGGTGGATAAGGCTCGCAATATTATGTGGGCTTGTCGGAGGGCCGTCGGAAAGACTTGGGGCCTAGGACCTAAGGTGGTCCAGTGGCTCTATATTTCTATTGTACGGCCCATGATCACCTACGCGTCTTTAGTCTGGTGGCCAGGTTCGGAGAGTAAAACTGTGACCACCAAGTTAAACAGTGTCCAAAAACTTGCGTGTCTAGGAATAACAGGGGCACTGGATACTACACCATTATGTGCAATGGAGGCCATCCTCGGTCGTCCCCCCGTACATTTATATGTTAAGGAAATAGCGGGAATGAGTGCCTACCGCCTCTGGTCAATCGAAGGATGGTCCTTCAAGAATCCGAATAGAGGTCATGCCTCTATTCTTACAAGGCTTCACCAGAGCTGCGCTACGACAATGATGATCGGGGACCTGATGAAGCCTAGCCTTAATTTGAATTATAAGTTCACAGTAGTAATACCCACAAGGGAGGAGTGGGCCGCGGATGCTGGGCCCGTCTTAGGTCTGGGGGCTCTACATGGTACACAGGTGGCTCGCGGACAGAGACGGGCACAGGCGCCGGGGTCTAGGGGCCTAAGACAAGGCTCTCCCTACCTAGGGGTAAATACGCTACTGTTTTCCAGGCCGAAGTATACGCAATACTGGCCTGTGATGTATATATATGGAACATGCCTGGACACAGAAGATGTATCACCATTTGCAGCGATAGCCAGGCAGCGTTAAAAGCACTATGTGCAGTTAAAACAACATCAAAATGGTATGGGAATGCCAAGGATTTTAGATCAGCTGTGTGAACTTAGCTCAGTTACCCTATTATGGGTCCCTGGGCACACAGGTATCAGTGGAAATGAAGAAGCTGACAAACTAGCGAAACAAGGCTCAAAAGGTCCTTTCATAGGACCAGAGCCCTTCCTGGGAGAGTCACTCCGAAGCGTGAAACTGGTAATATCCCAGTGGACAAACCAATCTCACTTAAACATTTGGAAGAGGTTAACTGTAGCAAGGCAGGCACGTAAACTTATCAAAGGGCCTAGCCAAAGTTATCAAAAGGTCCTGACAAATTTGAATAGGACCAGAATGCGAATGGTAGTTGGACTGTTTACAGGCCACAATACCTTACAGAGACACCTACACATCATGAAAATCAGTCAGGATCCGATGTGTAGAAGATGCGGTAGGGAGGAGGAGACCTCCGCGCATGTGTTATGTCAGTGCAAGGCTCTTGCAAGCATTAGACATCGATACCTTGGCTCACATTTCGTGAGCCTGGAAGACATCAGGAATGCCAACATCCGGACACTGGTATCCTTTATAGGAGCACTAGGGCTGGACTAGGCAAATCTGTTTAAGGGACACAAAGGGTCTTCGTAGACCTAGGTGTGGAGCCCTGCGAAGGCAGGGTTCACCCATTCTTTATCTATCTATCTATCTATCTATCTATCTATCTATCTATCTATCTATCTATCTATCTATCTATCTATCTATCTATCTATCTATGATGCACTGCGATATACTCGCATTCAAGTTTCAAGTATGCAGTATATATGAGACGTTTTCTTATAAAAGTTACAGTTTAAAAGTTCATTTACAAGATGTTCTGAATTAGGCGAGTCATTGAAGTAGATCTGCATTGCTCTGTACAACAAGAATTTTTTCTATGTTTTCAGTTTTGAATGCTTTTCTTAAATCCGTCAATAAAAGTTTCAATGATGAGAACGATCTTTCGACGTCAACTGACACGAGAGGTAAATACTTGAATGATGCTGCTTCTTGTGCAGAGTAGTTCGGAAAATCCTCTGACGGTGCAGACTCGCCACGCAGCATCATCTCCAAGTCCAACGCTGCACTCCAACCGGGATTTCGAGCCAGCACGAACTCCAATTTTTGTTTCACGGTTCTCCCAGTCTCTCCAGGCCACGAGTCGGCTTCTTGGATGAGTCCTTGTATTGTAGCGACCACTTCAACTAACTCCATCCCTCGCGATTCGAACTTTAGGATGGCCTCAGGAATGACGCTCATGTAGGCTTTTATGAAAGTCAAGGATGGCATCAAGCCCTTCATTTTAAAAGCAGCCTTAGCTTTCGCGATGTACTTGCTGTCCGCCTCATCAAACGTATTGATCACCTGGAAAAAATATAAATGAAAAACATTAGCCGAGGAGAATAACTGAGAAAATTACAAAATTAGGCGCCGTATTGTACCCGGATGAGATGGGCCCTAGTTATCATGATTTGATATTATAATATGAATGCAGACATATGGGAATATTAAATTATGTACAGTGTCAGTTTTGTGTGGAAGGAAGAGTTTCAACACAGTCAGACGTGGTCGCGACAATCTTTCGCCAAAGTTTAGCCTGTCGTAATGGGTAGAATATTTCCTGGTCAGAAGCTAAGAGGATTAAAAGCAAGCGCTAACAACAACAGAAATAATTACTACAAGGAAGTGAAGGAGCATTTATTTCTGAACAAAGCGAGCCCAAGTGCATCACCAATACGGAGAATATGACGAACTAGAGTTTCCAACACCTCGAGGCATTTTGTTGTCAGATATTTAAACTAACCGCTGCAGTGTTAGCCAATGACAAAATTCATCAGAGACTCGCAGATGCGCCAACGTAAGAGAAACCAAGGTGAACTCCAGTTAGCTTCTCCGATAACAATAATTAAATTATTCCAACCAAAAAATTGAATAGAGGGGATTTTTGTGATATAATTCCCATGTTGATTAATTGTAATTGTAATAAATTAAAGAATTCTTGGAAATGACCCACGCTATCTCGCTATTGGTCAAGACGATCACGCTGTCAGGGACGCCGACTTAGCGCGCGAAATGTGGAGGACAGAAATCAAGTAATACCGGTATCTCCGTGATCGCCGAACGATATGAGATCAGAATAGGACACGTGAATGTGTATCGCCAGTTTATTAAGTGGGATAAATTCAGAGATCCAAATCCACCTGCAAATGCCGATTTAGGATAACCAACCCCCCTCACTCTGGTATGACTGCAGATAAGCCACGCGCGAAACCAGGTCGACCATATATACTAGGGAGTCGAGCTTCATATCAACCAGTCGTTTGAAATAATTTGATACGCTGACACGGTGACTCTGTAACTCAGTACCAGAAAACGCATTATAGATTCTGTTAGAGTTGAAAGTACGTTAGTAGTCATGAAGGTGAAGACGAACGTTGATAATTATTCAGAATATCGAGTGTAAATTATCAGTATCACTGTATGTGAAATTAATACATTTCTCAACATTTCATGAGTTGGAATTTAAAGGATCGACGGAACGCCGATAGTACTTTTTGAAGGCAGTGTTCAGAGCCTGAAATAAATATTTCATGATAGACGGTGTAACAATTATTGTAGCAGGGAACTGTAGGAGCGAGGCGATCACAAGACGGCATCGTATATTTCAGGAAGTGCGGGTTGAAGAACTCGATACGCGCCGGTTTGAATGAAACGACACTTCGTCGTCATGTGTCACGACTCGTGGTTTGGGCTCAAGGAAGAATATATTGTGCTAGTGTAATGGGTCTAGGGGCACCTATAAGTGTTTTTTATTCTTGTATAAATTATTTTAAATTCTCTAGTAAGGTGTTAAGCATGGGTAATCGCCCAGAAGTGTTTTGTGTTAAATTTATGAAGTGCGATATGATGAACGAGTAAATCACCATGGGGCCATGAGGCTTCTCATCCGCTACGAGACAATGGAATTCTACATAGGAATGAGTACACGAATTTAATATTTGGGGATGTTATCGCGACAAAACAGGATTCAGTGTAGATTAATCACGGTTACTTAACATGGATCGCCTCCCGAATCCATGATTTTTGAGATAGACGGACGAACTAATTTATATTAACGTAATTATGGGTTAGATTAATTAATTGAGTATTTGTTTGTTGTATATAATGTAAATATGGGATTTTTCTTTCAATTAATGCATGCTGTTTGTGAATACTTTGATTTAAGTTCATTTGAAGTGTTAGATTTTTTTGTGCTAACCCATTTATTTGATTTTCAATCACTGCAGTGATTATTTGCATGTTAGTATGAATATTTGTTACCAGACAGCCAGATTATGAAGGTGCCAGAGAGTGTAAAATTTGTGTTGCGTACTGAAGGTCATAATAATAATAAGATGTTGTGCGTTTTCAAGTTAAAGTATAATAATAATAATAATAATAATAATAATAATAATAATAATGATAGTGCTTCGTGAGTTGGCTAGTGAAAATAATAATCAATGGGGAGATGACATGTAGCGTTAAAGAATTTAATTTGGGCAGTCAATTTGATTTTTACGTAAATTGTTGATTTCACGTTTTTGGACTCTATAATTACCATAACAATTTGTTTAGAAGTGATAGAGGCACGTGTTTAGGATGGTCAAGTTATGTTGAAAGCCCAGAGTGGTTTGAGCCCATATTTAGAGTTGGAAGTCATAAGGGACGAAAATCCGGCATGAAGTAAAATTGAGCCATACTGTTTGTAATGATGAAATAGATGAATCTCAAGGCCTAAGATGATATAAAATGCAGATTCCGGTGTTATGAGTGGCAGAATCCACGCATCGAGGATTAATTTATGAATTAAATGTTTGAAGAGTTCCAATAAAAAAAATGGACTTCAAATGAACTGGAAGGAATAGTTTAACAATCGCCGGCATTGGAGGTATTTGCCCAGCCGCGATGTGCCATAGGTTGTGAGATGTGTCTTGGGAGGACATGTGTCCCCATGAAATTAACGGCAGTACGAAACTGAAGGTGCGATCCCGAATACCGTGTTGTCCCGACCGATATAAAGCAGATCTTGATGGTTCATAACGGGATTTAACATTTGTGACTGAATTCTAGAGAGTGGAAATTAAAATATAAAACTTTCCATTTTAATAATAATAATAATAATAATAATAATAATAATAATAATAATAATAATCTCCGCCATTGCCGGTCCCAAGCCCGGGGCCTCATCTTGTAAGTGATGGGGAAGGTGGAGGGGGAGGAGTAACAACCTCGTAAAAAAACCTGGGTCCATCTGGCCCCGGATCGTAGCACCTTGTAAGGGCCCCTGCCTAGGGTTACAGGTGAAACCTGGTCAACGGTCTCGAAGGCGGATGAGGAATTTAATGTCCCAACGGCGGAGAGAGCGGAAGAACCTAGTGGAGTAAAGCACGAATAAAAAATCATTTCGGACTAACAATCCGATCTTATCTTGGAATTAATTTCCTACCTTGTACAATGTACAATTTGAATTGCAGAATGGAAAGTCCGCTGAATGAAAGCACTACTCAAGGTGGTAGCTCGGAAGAGAAATCCACCATTGCATTATGCAATGCATCGGGACCTAGGGTTCTGGGGAGTCCCAACATCTGCAATAAGGGTGAGTCGGAGCATCCTTGGAATCCTTTCAGACTTAAATTTAAGAGGAAATTCTTTGCAGGCACTCTTAATGTAAATTCCTTGCTAAAAACCGGCAAACAGAAAGAATTGGAAATTTTCTTAGACTTGAAATCCAGATCTTAGCAGCTCAAGAGACACGGTTTATGGATGAGAATGTAACAGAAACCAAAAATTCTAGAATCTTTAAAGGTAACCCAGCAGTCAAAATTATGAAAAGAATGCCACTACTAGGTACCGCCTTTTATGTCCATAAAGCAATAGTTGATAATGTTATGGAATTCAAATCTAGTTCAGAAAGGTTCTCTCTTCTCACACTTAAATGCAAGAACAAAAAGTATACATTTGTTAACTGTCATGCACCAATAAATGAAGATAATAGCAAGAACCCAAGTAAAACTGAAGAATTCTGGAGTCTTCTAGATGATGAAATGTCAAAAATTCCAAAATCAAATGTTATTATTCTACTAGGTGATTTTAATGCACAGATAGGCAAAGAAAAAGTTTTCAGCAAAACAGTAGGGGCATATCCGGCACACAAAAGAAAAAACAAAAATGGCATGAGACTAATTAATCTCTGTAAATCCTTTCACCTAAAATTAATGTCGACCTTCTTTAAGAAACTTCCTAGAAAGGCTAAAACATGGGTGTCCCCAAATCCGATGTTAGGTGAGTTTCAGTTTTACCATGTAGCTATTTCTCAAAAAAGTATTAAGGAAATTATGAATGTTAAAGTAATAAGAAGTGGGGAGTTTGACTCCGATCATTACCTCTCTAAAATTAAGCTAAAGCTTCTACCACGCAGGAATCAAAGAAGGTCGAGAAAATTAATGAAATACAACATAGATAGGCTCAACATTACACAAGCAACTATAGAAAACTTTCAGGAATAAATTAAAATAACTCAGCATGGCAAATGGCCAGAATTATCTAAACAGATTAATAGTGCAGCGAAGAAAGTATTTGGAACAGTTATAACAAAAAAGAAAGTATGATGGAATAACGTATGTGAGGAAGCACTTATGGAAAGAACGAAATAGTGGAAAAAATGGAAATGTTCCGGAAAGAATGAACACTATGAGCTATTTAAACAACAAAGAAAGGAAACAACAAGAATAATTAGGCAAGTTAAAAGATCTTTTGAAAAATCGCAGCTAGTAGAAATTGAGAATAATTTTGTAAGAAATAACTCCCGAAATTTCTATCAGACCTTTAAGAATAACCTGAAAGGTTATCAATCCCGGAGCATTTGCTTCAGAGATGCAAATGGTAATATTGGCCTTAACAATGCCGAGAATTGCGAGATTCTGACAAAACACTTCGAACACCTGCTGAACTGCCCTGAGCCAAATCATAAATTAAAATTTTCAGAAATTCAGGAAAATCTAGAAGCTGATTCACCTCCAACAGCGGAAGAAATAAAGGAAGCATTAAAAAATCTTAAAAATAACAAAGCTAGTGGGGAAGACTCCATAACAGCTGAACTTTTAAAATGGGCTGAACCAAAAATTATAGAAGATCTACAAATAATCTTTGAAGAAATTTGGGAAACAGAAAAGATCCCAGAGGATTGGAAAGTGGCTCTAATACACCCATTACACAAGAAGGGTAACAAGCAAGATGTCAACAACTACAGAGGTATATCTCTCTTGCCAGTTGCTTACAAGATATTCTCAACAATACTACTAGAGTAAAATCGACACTGGACAGTCAATTGGGTGAATATCAAAGTGGATTTAGAGAAGGAAGATCTTGCTCCGAACAGATTTTCAACCTTAAATCTATAATTGGACACAGATTAATAAACTCCAAAGACATAGTTGTAACATTTATTGACTTTAAAAAAGCTTTTGACTCTGTTGATAGGGAAACCCTAGATAAAGTAATCCGTGAATTTGGAGTTAAAACAAAATTGGCAAACCTAATTCGTGAAAGCCTTACAGACACTATCTCGAAAGTAAAATTTATGGGTGAAGTATCTCGACCTTTCAAAATAAATACAGGTGTCAATTGTGTCATGGAGAAAATTGTAAGAATTTGGAATGAAAAACTGAAAGAATCTAAAATATTGCCACTTATGCTGGGGAAGAAGAACAAAGGTGTTGCAATAAATTGCCTAGCATTTGCAGATGATTTTGCCATACTTTCAGAAAGCCTTACAGATGCAGCAATGCAAGTCAATTTCCTTGAAAAGACAGCCAACATGACAGGCTTGAGAATCTCTGCCGAGAAAACAAAATTTTTGACGAATATAAAAAGTGCCCCCAAATTTTAGTAACGGATATTGATCAAATAGAAAAGGTAAAGAAATTCAAATATTTGGGTGAGACAATTAAAGAAAATGGTTTAGAAAAGTCTGCTATAGGCCTAGAAGAGAGGATGCAAAAGATGGAAAGAGCGTACGGTATAACTAAGAATACTTACAACAAAAAGTGCTTATCAAGAAAACTTAAAATAAAGCACTACAACACAGTAGTGAAACCAGAATGCCTTTATGCTAGCGAATGTCTAGCAATGAACTACAAGCTTGATAAATTAGAAATATTAGAAAGAAGCATTATAAGGAAAATATTAGGTCATCTAAGAATTGCAGAGTTTTGGAAATTAAGAAGTAACAATGAAATTTACCAGAACGTAGAAAACATATCAGAAACAATAAGAAAAAGGAGATTGCTATTTCTTGGACACATTTACAAAATGGATGACAATAGACTAACTAAATGAATCTTCAAGTACCTTTGAGAAAAGAAATCAACTACCGCCTGGATTCAAGAAGTCAAGAAAGACCTGGAAAGGAACAACATACGAGAAGAAGAATTATTGGAAAGAAATATTTTTAGGAAGAAAGTCTTACAAATGGAAGGATTCCAAGGGAGGAAGGAAAAGAAAACAGGCACAAAGTGGACTGAAGACAGGAAAACGAAACACAGTGAAACGATGAAAGAATACTGGAAGAAAAGGAAAGAACAACTAAGGAGGAAGAATTGAAATTGTAACGTGGTCCTTAGAAGGCCGGAACGCAATAATAATAATAATAATAATAATAATAATAATAATAATAATAATAATAATAATAATACTCCAAGTGAATCTTGTCTTAAATCAATTGCTTAGTGCCAAAGTAGATCAAATTGTAAAAGCTTATGCATTAACCATAAATATCGCGAACGGTAGTGTAACATGTGAAATTAAGTTACCGTAATAATAATAATAATAATAATAATAATAATAATAATAATAATAATGTGAAGAGGAATAATAGGAAGAATTTATTCGATTAATTTGAGAATAATTATGGTGAGATCAATGTAAAATATTAAATCCTTGATGAATAAGTGATACGATAATGATAATCTCCACTGATGAAAATAATAATAATAATAATATAATAATAATAATAATAATAATAATAATAATAATAATTTATTAGGAAACTGATCATTAATTTGTGCGGATAAATTACGAGGACGAACGACCCTTCCTTTGAAACGGCGGCAAGGGTTAGCATATAATCATCCCGGATGACAAATGATAATAATCAAATATAGGATTATAATTGAAATTAATGATAATAATAAAATAATTGATGGTAATCAAAGAATATGATAATGATCAGATAAAGGATGATAATGATAATTATTTAATAATCATAGGAAGATATGATATTTGGAGCCTCCGTGGCTCAGACGGCAGCGCGTCGGCCTCTCACCGCTGGATACCGTGGTTCAAATCCCGGTCACTCCATGTGAGATTTGTGCTGGACAAAGCGGAGGCGGGACAGGTTTTTCTCCGGGTACTCCGGTTTTCCCTGTCATCTTTCATTCCAGCAACACTCTCCATTCTCATTTCATAGCATTTATCAGTCATTAATATATCACTTTGGGAGTGGCGACCCCATCGTACTAACAGCCTATATCTGCTTCATTCATCACATCCCTGACCCGGTCGATGACTGGAAAACAGGTTGTAGGTTTTCATTTTCATTTTCAGGAAGATATGATAGCGACAGTCGTCATGTGTCGAACTAGTCGGAACCAGATGTTGGGTTCCACGTGGGAGATTGTTAGCGGTAGATGCGAAATAACCCACGGACGGCACATGTCTTCATTGTCAGAGCATAGTAATGAACCTTTCGGTACGTCTTGTCGTATTGACAAATGTAAATATTGAGATAAGCTTTGAGTTAATGAGAATCTCGAAATATAGGCTAGAGTCTGTCCGTACTATAAATTCCCGTTTTAAATACGATAACATTTCCACTGTGGGAGTCCGGCCCACTTGAATGTACATACCGGAAGTGACCCATGTCCAACGGAACGGGGAGATGACAGTAAATAGTTACTCTCATGCCTTCGTCTCCGAAAGAAGATCTCCAGCGGTGAAACGTCCACTCATACGGATGTGGGTTCAATCCCCAGTAACCAATGAGGCGAATTCACCGAATATTTGACACTACCAGAGTAGTGAGGTGAATCCAAGTATTATGCCATTTCTTTTTCAGGATGGAAGTTTCCCAATGTAATAATTGTCATCATGTGCAGTTTGCAAAATAAGTCAATAAATTGCTCCTCATTGCAATTTCAATAGGAAACAGTTTCCATATCTTTTTTATTGTAGTTAGTCCAGTATGCCCATGAAATTTAAGTTGTCACTTCCCAGTCCTATTGTGGAGTCTATAATTTGTATCCATGAACGAGCCGTCCCCCGTTACCTTAATTTGCATGCCTCGTTCATCCCTGTGTTCATTTGGTGCGCCTATATATATGTTATTGATTAATTTTTTTTAATCTTTTACGAACTGATCACCCCTGAGATTAAGGCTAGTCTGGGACTCAGGAGGTGAGCGGTTGCAGTATGATGGCGTAAATATAAAAGATATGAAAAGAACGATAGAGAAAACCTCGAAAATGAGAAGAATTTAAACATTTCATCTAGTCTTACCTCTTCAATTGCGTTATGATTTTCAGCGTAATACAAGACAGCCAATATCCAAGTTCCCCATTGCGTCAATATGGGCTCGGGAGGTAAAGGGAGCTCTGGATGCATCGTCTTGAATGCACGGACGCGGGAAGGAGCCTTGACGAAAATTTTCTTCACTGAGGAAATGACGCTGTTCACGCTGGGCGATTTTTCGCGCAGCTCCTCAGCAACTCTGTGCATTGCATGGGCAAGACAAGTAACATGTAACATCTTCGGGTAGAGAAGCTTGAAGCTCTTCCCAGCCTTAATCATGTAGGGAGCAGCGTCAGTCACCAATGCGAGTACTTTGTTTACCTCCTCATCTGAAAAGGATGGCCAGAGCAAGCCTGAAAGGAATGCATAAAATGAAGGGTGAACCGTTCAGTTAATGGGATTCTGACATGTCGTACGACTGTAAGAGATATTTAACTATCAGAACTATCAGAGTCTTCACTGAGCATACGTAGAATGCATTGAAATTATAGCCAGGCTGTACTTATTCTTCTTTGGCAAAACGCTCAAAAAATAAATTAACAAAAATATACTTACGCAGAGCTGCTTGCGCTGTTCGCACAATGGTACCATGGTTTGTCACATCTAGCTGCCTGCACAGAATTAGGTGGCCATTCACCGGTTCACTGAGACCGAGTTTTCCAACAATAACGTTGGCCATGTATCTTCCACAACTGTCTGTGGTCTCGTCGATAGATAACCAAATTGGGTGGCTCTCGATGTCGTCCCTGTTTGCGTGTAGAACCTAGTGAAGAAAGTACCTGAATGAATATTCTTCGTGGAATGAAGGTATTATCGACAGATTACCTTCATTACGACAGAGCCAGATCCATGTTAAAATTACTTCTAAATTGTTTAAACGAGAATGCGGAATACGGCAATCGTGCATGATTCATACCTTTACATATTCTGAAGAAACGTAATTTTTACGTAGGGTCGACTTATGAGGCAACTCTCTTCCTGCAAAGTCCTTGAAGAGAGTTCTAATCTCAGCATGTTCGACCTTGTAGAGGGGTATGTTGGCACTTAAAAACGCCCTACAAACTCTGGAAGAGAACTCGTCCGAGTGCCGTTGCTGATTGAACAAAGGTTGTATCAGCACTTGTTTCTTCGATTTCCTTTTTTTAAATTTTTCAACATTTGCTGAGTGCTCACTTGTGGTTTTATGTTGAGAAAATTGAAAACCCTTCGAAATCTTGATCTGAAAATAAATAGGTAGGTACACATAAGTGAGAAAAAATACATTGAATGAACAAAAATGAAGCATTGTGGACCATGAAATTATTTACAAATATTGCAGTAGAAATACGAGCACCCTCTCAACGATCCCATGAAAAACCAGCAAATCCAAACGTCAATTTCCGTCTCGGAAATGTAAAATCTGAGGATCTAACGGGTCTATACTCGAATCCTTAGACTTCTTTCTACTTACCTAGTAGGTAGGCACCGTACGCTGTACATACGGCTTACTTGAAATTTCAACCGTTTGACCAGTACGGTAATATCTTTAAGAACGTAGATGTGAAAATGTCAATAAGAACTGACCGCTTTTTCGCACATTTTACAGAAAAGAATTTTCCCGTCAGTAAAAAACGAATCAGGGTCTTCCTTTGCCCATAGTCGGAGTAAAACACTCAGATTCCTTAACTTCCGCATCGCGTACTTGGAAATCACAATAACTCGATAGGTACGTACGGATACGATTACGAAATGAGAGTAGAATGCAGAAACTTCACTTGACCGGGTCGGATCTTCCACCACTTCATGGGAAAAGCTACCTAAACAGTACTGGTTCCCAAAATAGGCACACCACTAAAATACCTCACATTTCAAAATAAAAGGATGCTTGGGGCTTCCAGAGCTTATCTGACGAGTCGCACTCTAATCCGGCAGAGGCCAATTAGGGCGTGTGAATGACCTCACTAAAGGTTAAAAACCTGCGGTTCTATTATTCGCACTAGACAGGCTTTTCAATAATTATTTCTGTTTTAGAACCTTAAGGATGATCAGGGTCCGAATTCGGGGGCGGGGGGAATTCGAAGAAAAACAAACTACTTAGATGAAAACCACAAGAATAAGCATTTATATGCTTCTATTCTGAAAACCGCGGTTTTATGCATTTATATGCTCAAATGCAAGCCACTTTCAATCAACATCATTCAGGTTTATGCCCCAACAGCGGATGCATCTGATGAAATAATCGACCGCTTCTATCAAGATCTTGATGCTACTGTTTCAGCTTTTCCAAGCAGAGAAATAACTATTGTTATGAGAGACTTCAATGCCAAAATTGGTTCAACACAACATGATGAGCATGTCAGAACATCGATAGGAAGATACGGAATTGGAGAAAGAAATGAACGGGGGAACAGGCTTCTTGAGTTTGCAATTCAAAACAGGTTCACTATAACTAATACAGTCTTCAAGCATCACATACGGCACATGTACACATGGACATCGCCTGATGGTCAATATAAAAATCAGATTGACTACATCTTGATCAGTTCAAGATGGAGGTCTTCTGTAATGGACACCAAAACTTGTCCAGGTGCAGTATGTGGCAGTGATCATCAGCTTCTTAGAACAGAAATAAGAATAAAACTTAAAACACCAGTTAAAAGATCACACAGGATACCACAAGTAGTTAATATGTCGTCTTTGAAGGAATCATTGGCGCGAAGAGCCTCCATATTACAGGATCCAATAACAACTGCAGAAGGGCTGTGGAATGTGACAAAAAACTGGATAGAGTCCTCTTTGAATGAATCTCGAGTACCAAATACTAGAAGGCAACAGTGGATCTCTGACTTGAGCCTTCAGCTTGTAGAAGAAAGAAGGTGCCTTAAAAAATCTGGCATTAACACTAAAGAAAAAAGAGAGCAAATGTCTGATCTTGATAGAAGTATTCAGTCTTCTTGTAGAAGAGATAAGAATAATTTCCTTAGTAACATTTGTTTTGAGATTGAAAACCATGCAAATCAATACCACAGCAAGGATCTTTTTGACAAAATTAGAATAATCACTCGAGAATTCAAGCCATATTCCTGGAATATACAGAACTCAAAGGGGGATGATGTTGTGGATATAGAGAATGTTCTGGAAACATGGAGATTATACTGCCAGGATCTATACAGTGAACAATGTAATGCACAAGACCAAGTGAAGATAGACAAGCAGTCAGATCCTGAACCTGACATCCTCCGAGATGAAGTATAAATGGCTTTGAAAATGCTGAGAACTGGAAAAGCGTGTGGACCTGATGGAATAAGTGCAGAAGTCTTGAAAGCTACAGACGGTGCTGGAATTGAAATGCTGTTGAAAATCTGCCAAGCAATATGGAATTCTAGAAGATGGCCCCAGGAATGGGTACAATCAATCTTTGTCCCAATCCACAAGAAAGGATCGAGGAAAAAATGTGAAAATTATCGCTTAATTGCTTTGATTTCACATGCCAGTAAAGTTATGCTTCCTATCCTGCACAAGAGACTCCGGGCATTTCTAGAGTATCAAATTCCTGAAGTCTAGACTGGATTTATGAAAGGAAAAGGTACTCGAGAACAAATCTTAAGCCTAAGACAAATCATAGAAAAGGCTAGAGAATTCAATGTTCCGGTATATCTGTGCTTTATTGACTAACCAAAAAGCCTTTGATACTGTCAAATGGAACCATCTTTGGAAAATTTTGGATGACATGGGTTTTCCACTCCATTTAATTGATCTCCTCAAGTCCTTGTATAAGGAAAATACAGCCACTGTGAAGATTCAAAACAAACAGTCTCAGCAGTTTCGTACAAGGGCTGGAGTTCGCTAGGGATGTATCCTGTCACCGTTACTTTTCAATATCTATGGTGAATATGCAATGAGAACTGCATTAGAAGGCTGGGACAAAGGGTTTTCCATTGGGGGATACAAGATCAACAATCTGAGATTTGCTGATGACACCACCTTGATAGCATCATCTGAAGAGGAGTTGACAGAGCTGATCAAGAGAGTAGAGGAAGCAAGCCTAGAAATTGGATTACGCCTAAATCGACAGAAAACCAAAGTCATGATTGTTGATCGTAAGAACAACAAAAGTCCACATATCAAACAGATTGGAGGGTGTGAAGTTGTACATCAGTATGTATACCTAGGCTCCTTACTATCCAATTCTGGTGGTTCCAAAGATGAAATAAAGCGCAGAATTGAAATAGCAAAGATAGCAATGATCCGTCTGCGGAAGATCTGGAAAGATAACATCATCACCATTAAGACAAAAAAGAAGCTCGTTGAATCTCTAGTCTTCTCAGTCTTCTTGTATGGCGCAGAGACGTGGACCATCCTCAAACGTGATCGTGAACGGATAGAAAGCTTTGAAATGTGGTGCTGGAGGAAAATGTTAAGGATTCCTTGGACAGCTCATCGCACGAACACATCAATCCTGAACCAAAGATAAAAGTTCGTATATCGTGTAAGGTCTCTCAACGAATTGTACGCTACTTTGGACATATAATGCGCCGAGATGGTAGTCTACAAAAGCTGATTGTTGAGGGCAAAGTCCAGGGAACCAGACAACGAGGACGAATACCAACGCGATGGATTGACATGGTGAACGGCCCCCTACAGTGTTCTCTCAGAGTAACCACATTGAAAGCTTTAGATAGGGAAGAATGGCGGAGTATGGTTCATCGGCTAGAGGGCTGAATATTATGATAGTCACGACGCCTCAGTCATGATGCAAAACGAAGAAGAAGAAGAAGATGCTCGATAAATTTAAATTCTGTTGGTCCCAGAGAGATGAAAATACTACGGTACCGAAAGGCTTCTTTCAATGTGTACTATTCAGGAAAAAAAATGCTAATATGCTCGAATCCGATCCCTAGTAATTACGACACGTCTGAACGTAGTTTAAAAACTATTGTTGTGTATTGTAGTAATTTATTAGAAATTAGAATGCTTATTTTACAATCTGTTTCTGAAAAGTTCGGTGAATGGTCCCATGAAAAAAAGACAACGTAAGTTACAAACGAAACTCCTTTACTGGCCTTCAAAGTAACCTCCGTTAGCTACAACACACTTTTGACATCGACTGTAAAGCAACTGGAAGCTGGCCGCAAACGCTTCATTTGGAATCTCCTGGAGAATCCTTGTCACGCTTTATTGGATACCTGCTGCACTGTCGAACCGGTGGCCTTTCAGGACTAATTTAAGATGGGGGAACAAAAATATCCGCCGGTGCCAAATCCGGATAATACGGAGGGTGTGGAAGAACAGTCACCTGGCGTTCAGCGAGAAACTGCGTCACGCGGATCGCGGTGTGCGGACGGGCATTGTCGTGGAGGAGCTTCCACTGTCCACTCCGGTACAGTTCAGGTCGAACCCGTCTGATGCGTTGCAATAGCCGTTTCAAAACTCCCTCTTAGAATTCCGCATTGACAGGTGTACTCTGGGGTACAACTTCATGATGAATGACACCATTGCTGTCAAAAAAGACGACCAGCATTGTGTTAATCTTGGACTTTGTGCGCCGACTTTTCTTGGGAGGCGGAGAAGACTCTGAACACCACGCCATTGACTGTCTTTTGGTCTCCGGAACATACTGGTAGCACCACGACTCGTTTCCTGTAATGACTGTTTCAGCACCTCCAGATTTTGGTCACAAACGTTAATGAAATCTCCCGACGTTTCCATCTTCTCGTATGTCAGGTTGTACGCTACAAACCGGGCACAAATCTTACGCTTTTTCAAATGTTCGTGAACAATGGTCCATACACTGTTCTTGCCTACACTCACTTCATGTGCTATCATTCATAAGGACAGTCGCCGATCATTCGTAAGTACAGTCTCATTCGTTCGATGTTATCTGGATATGTGCCTAAAGCGTTTAAACCAATTCAAAACCGCACTTTTTACTCACTACTTGAGAGTGCTAAACTTGCACTAACATTGCGTGTGTTTCCGTTGCCATTTTGCCTAGGTGGAAGCAAAACTGAACAGTTTAAAATTATTGTAGGCCTACAGTGTATTATAATAGGTATCTTATTATAAATGAGTGTGTTTACTCTATTACTGTGAAATATTTGTGTAGTATAGTATCTGTATTAACTCTCTTACAAGAATTCTGTTGCAGTAATTGGGGTAGAATTAAGTGCAGTTTAGAATTGTTAACACCTAATTATTGTGTATTGCTTTCGGTTTTCAGTAATTAACAGCAATTTTCATTCTGTTAGTATTCTAGTGTAGCAGTAGCTTATATTAATTACCTTGTTGTTTGATCCTTGTGAACTATCCTAGACAATATATCTTTCCCTTCATTTTTCTAGACAACATTTCCTTCCTTTCATTTTTATTTTGCACAGAATATGTTATTTTATATTTAATTTGCTTCTCATTATTCCATTAAGATTGGATAAGGAGTGCAAATGTAGTAACTATGGGTGTGGCCAGGCATTAAGGAGTATGAGTGAGGAGTTAGAGAGTTTGTGGGAGATAATTAGAATTCTCTCAGAGGACAGGAAGGAAATTAGGACTCCCTCAAAATATGTACAGGACACAGTAGGTGTAAAGGAGGGATGGGAAGGAAAGGGGGAATTGCAGAAGACAGGTGGTATAATGTTTTAAGGGGAAGGAGATTGCAGGCTAAGGTCTCTATTCAGGACAGGTGTCGGTGAAAAATCGGTACGAGTCACTGGAGGTAGAAAAACCGAGTGAAGATGAGGAACAGGGAACTGTTGCTGAGATGTGTGGATGTAAGAGGAAGGGAAATGTAGAGTAGTGGATAGGAAAAGACAGGTGGAACAGGGTAATGGGAGGGAGAAAAGTGAGCAAGAAGTAGCTTCTGCAGTAGTGAGAGAAGATAGGGCTGACCAGGAGGGAAGGGGATCAAATGAGGTGGGTAGGGGTGAGGCTCTGGTCATGGCAGATTCCATGGTTAGACATGTGGGGAAAGTGTGCGGAGGAAGGGGAACCAGGGTAGAGTGTTATCCAAGAATTAGGTCGAGGCAGATGTTGAGGAAGGTAGAAGATAAGTAAGAGGGAAAGGAGAAGGTGGTAGTGTTTCACATTGGTACTAACAACATAAGACAAGCAGGTATAAACACCAACATAGTTGGGCGTGTGTGGGATCTGGTAAATGCAGCACGGGTAAAGTTTAAGGAAGCGGAGTTTGTTTTTAGTGGAATACTGTGTAGGAGGGATACTGACTGGAAGGTGATTGGGAATTTAAATGAGATTATGGAGTGGGTATGTAAGAAACTGGGAGTGAGATTTCTCGATCCTAATGGGTGGGATTTGCGCTCAGATGGCCTTCACTTAAACCGCAGTGATACATATAAGTTAGGAAATTTGTTTAGAAAGGTGATAGAGAGGTACATTCAGGGAAACAGGGTGGCCTAGATAACTGTGATAAGGTACAGGGAAATGGAAAGCCAAGTAGGGATGACATAAACATGTTAGTGCTCAACTGTAGAAGTATTGTAAAGAAGGGAATCGAGTTAAGTAATTTAATAGATATATACTTACCAGATATTGTAATAGGAGTTGAATCATGGCTGAGAAATGATCTAATGGATACAGAAATATTCTCACGGAACTGGAGTGTGTATCGTAGAGATAGGATAGGAATGGTAGGAGAGAGAGTGTTTCTGGTGAAAGAAGAATTTGTAAGCTACAAAAAAGTTGAAGATGACAAACATGAAATTCTAGGTGTAAGGCTCATCTCTAAAGATAATAGGCAACTTGATGTCTGCGGAGTGTACAGACCGGGAAAGGGTAGCGCCGACGCAGTTTCAGAATTATTTGATAAATAATCAGCTACCGGTATGTTGAAACGATATGGAAAGGAATGTGATAGTAACAAGTGATCTCAATTTACCAAATGTCAATTGGGAAGGTAATGCAAACAACAAGAAGAATGAACAACAAATGGCAAATAAGTTAATATGAGAAGGGCAGCTGATTCAGAAGGTGATGGAACCAACTAGAGGGAAGAATATTTTGAATGCGGTGCTGGTAAAACCAGATGAGCTCTATAGACAATCCGAAGTAATAATTGCCAGTAGTGATCATGAAGTTGTTTGTGGTGTTGTTAAAAATAAATGTGAATTGTGTATGTATGTTCAGTCTTCAGCCCTAAGGCTGGCTGGATCCTCAACAGCTCTGCCATCAGCTGTCATAGATGGCCTAGGCATCACTGAAGAGGCGTACTAGGGAAATGAGGAGTGAGGTAGTTTCCCGTTGCTTTTCTCGCCGAGCCAGAAGTTACTATTACATATCAGTCTGCCAAGCCCACTGAAATGCACGCACCAATCGACCCTATGAGCAATATTTTCACACCATTCATAGCAGGGACTGGCTGCAGAAGGAATGGCATTACTAGCATCGCTCATACCTCAGTCACTTTCATATTGTCAAATCCAAGGGTAAGACAGATACAGATCAATGAAAGTAACAAAATTGCTCTAGCCCATACCAGAAGACATAACACACTGTAAACACTAGGTCCTGCCAGCAAAGGCATAAATGTGAATTAAAGGAAGGTATTAAAATTTGGGCTATTAGGCAGTATCATATGGCTAATGAAATAGGCATGAGGGAGTTTAAAATGTAACTATGATCAGTGAAAAACGGTAAATAAATATGTAAACATACCCTGGGATGGGTTTAAAGCAATTGTTGGGGAATGTAAAAATAGGTTTGTACCTTTAAAGGTAGGTAGTAAGGAATGGTAAAGATCCACTATATCAGAGAAGTAAAGAGACTAACAAGGAGGTGCAGGTTGGAAAGAAACAGCATTGGAAATGGCTGTGGAAGTAAGAATAAATTGAAGGAACTTACTAGGAAATTGAATCTAGCAAAGAAGTCTGCTAAGGATAACATGATGGCAAGCATAATTGGCAGTCATAAATTTTAGTGAAAAATGGAAGGGTATGTATTGGTAGTTCAAGGTAGAAACAGGTTCCAAGGAGGACATTCCTGGAATAATTAATGAACAAGGGGAGTGTATATGTAAGGATCTTCAAAAGGCAGAAGTATTCAGTCACCAGTATGTAAAGATTGTTGGTTACAAGGATAATGTCCAGATAGAGGAGGTGACTAATACCTACAAAAGAAGTATTAAAATTTACCTATGATGATATTTACAGTAAGATACAGATTTGAAATCTAGAAAAGCAGCTGTAATTGACAAGATTTCGGGGGATATACTAATGGCAATGGGTTGGGATATAGTACATCTGAAGTACTTATTTGATTATTGTTTGGTTGAAGGAGCTATTATTTCCAGTCAGTTTGACATGCATTGCATGTAAGCTTTGGGATAGCATTCTTGCTGATTATATTTGACATGTTTGGAAAAAATAATAACTGGTTTGACAGAAGGCAGTTTGGATTTAGGAAAGGTTATTCCACTGAAGCTCAACTTGTAGGATTCCAGCAAGATATAGCAGATATCCTGGATTCAGGAGGACAAATGAACTGTACGGTATTGCAATTGACCTATCTAAAGCATTGATAGGGTAGATCATGGGAGACTACTGGCAAAAATAAAAGCTATTGGACTAGAAAAAAAGAGTGACTGTGTGGGTGGCTATATTTCTAGAAAATAGAACTCAGAGAATTAGAGTAGGCTAAGCTTTATCCGACCCAGTATTAAAGGGAGAATTCCTCAGGGCAGTATTTTTGGACCTTTGTTTTCTTATATATATCAATGATATGTGTAAAAAAGTGGAATCAGAGATAAGGTTGTTTGCAGATGATGTTATTCTGTACAGATGCATAAATAAGTTAAAAAGATTGTGTGCAACTGCAAAATGACCTTGAAAATGTTGTGAGTTTCACAAACAGGAAAAGTCCTCTCAGTTTTTTTAAATTACTGTGTTGATGAGGTGAAAGCTCCTTTTGGGATCATTTTAAGTACCTATGTGTTAATATAAGGAATGATCTTCATACGATTGTTAATAAAGGGTACAGATCTCTGCACATGGTTATGAGGGTATTTAGGGGTTGCAGTAAGGATGTAAAGGAGAGGACATATAAGTCTCTGGTAAGACCCCCACTAGAATATGGTTCCAGTGTATGGGACCCTCAGCAGGATTACTTGATTTAAGAACTGGAAAAAATCCAAAGAAAAGCAGCTTGATTTTTTCTGGTGATTTCTGACAAAAGAGTAGCGTTACAAAAATGTTGCAAAGCTTGGGCTGGGGAGAAAGGAGACGAGCTACTCGACTAAGCGGTATGTTGCAGGTTATAAAATTCATTTTTTGTCCGTATTGAAGATCTACTTGTGATACAAATTCTTATAATTTTGTTAATTACAAAAGAATTTGTATCATAAGTGGTATGTTCCGAGCTGTCAGTGGAGAAATGGCGTGGAATGACATTAGTAGACTCATAAGTTTTAGTGGCGTCTTTAAAAGTAGGAAGGATCATAATATGAAGGTAATGTTGGAATTCAAGAGGACAAATTGGGGCAAATATTAATTTATAGGAAGGGGAGTTAGGGATTGGAATAACTTACCAAGGGAGATGTTCAATAAATTTCCAATGTCATTGAAATCATTTAAGAAAAGTCTAGGAAAACAACAGATACGAAATCTGCCACCTGGGTGACTGCCCTAAATGCACATCAGTATTGATTGACAATGACTGACTGGGCTTCTTGCGGTGTCTTAGGGTTATCTGTGTCTGCGTTCCCTTTTAGTCCTGGTTAGTCCCCTAAATTACCTATGTTTACAAATTCATGATGGAACTGGTGCGGCTTTTGCCCACTTACATCTATTTTTTCCATAAAAGTAGTTCGCTGTGGACCCAGTTGTTGCACTCTGTGCCTCATCATCTTCTTTCGATAACTCAATATTAGAGTCAGTCATATGATTACTATGAGAACACTCCTTCACTCAAATCACTGTCTTATTCATTATTTAATCCTAGATTAGGGCCTTTGTCATCACTACTTAGTTCACTTCAGTGCCCGGCAGAATGTTCTTACTCAGTTTGTGTCAAATAATGCACCATTAGAAAAATACTATGACAATTTAAACTCACATAACTGGTACTGTGGGGTGACACTGACAATTTTTACGACACCACTCTAGTCACTAACATCTGCTCTGGGCCACTAATTCTTCTCTACTAAACTGGAGATTATACGATACGACAGTAAACAATCTGCATTATTGTCTCTACAATATAGTCGGACAGTTACAACGGGGTGTGGTAGCACCCCACAATACCAGTTCATGGTTAAGGATGTAATTAAAGCCAACATGAAGATGTGCTACATTGATGCCAACAACTGGAAGACCTTAGCCCTCAACCGTTCATCCTGGAGATCTTCAGTTCATCGCGGCACACTACTTTTCGAAGAAAACCGTAGGCAAATAGCGTATGATAAGGTGAACGAAGGAAGGAAAAAGAACGAAAAATGAGAACAATGGCTGCTTCATCTGGGACTACCTGCCATCTCTGCGGAAAATTCTGTGCCTACCGTATTGGGCTGTTCAGTCACCTACGAACTCACAGATGAAGAGGAATTCTGATTGGAAGACCAACTTACTGCTTTCGAGTGTTTGCTATTGTATTAGTAGTAATAATAAATTCTCTTAGTTCATTTTATTAAAAACAGTCTACCTTCGGCATTTTTCTTCATTTCCTAGTGCAGTAAACAAAGCACTTCAGCCAGAACTTCAGAAACCGAGATGTTTTCTTGTATTGTCAATTCACTACTTTTATCAATATTGCAAGTTAACCGTTAACTTTGACAAGGCCAGGCCATTTTGAAAGGACAACCACCTTCTAAACACCACTGGAACTTCGTTGACGGTTTTCACTATGGTCACTTACAGTTTACCATGCAACTGTCATCTTCTCTACCACAGATTCTCAATTTTTGTTGCAGCCCTCCTGACCTTTTAAATATAAGGCAAACAAACCAGCCAACTCTGTGAAACAAAAGTCAAGAACAGGACCACTAAATTGAGAAGAAATTGAGAATGCTGCTCTTCTAAAGTTTTAAATTTCACCAACGTTTTTCCATCACTTGTCATATGCATTTTGCCTGCACGTTATCCCAGGCTTCGTTCCTCAAACTTTTTCGTTCCCGCTCCCCTCCTAGCCATTCGATGTGATTGTGTTTCTACAAAGGCAGACTTTCGGCCTGAATTTTCGACACTGATTTCACCCTGTTTTGAATTGTTATAAAATAAAAATTTTGTAGACTAAGAGGTCCGCAACCTCGATATGTGCACTTATTGTTCGTTTCCAGCTGTATCATTTGTTTTCATTTCTTACTTCTTAGGTTAGTTAACACAGTTTTTAGAATCAATTATGTTTTGTATTAACCCCTGTTTTCACTGAATTTTATCACAGAGAGTTGTTTATTGCTCCATATACTGTACTGTTTTTTATTTTCGTCATGTCTCTTTTGTTTTTCCATTTGTTCCTTAATTATGTTTTTTGGCACATTTTTGGCTTGTGTTATGTAAATTACTTCAACCCCCACCTTTTTCACTGAAGATGGTTCAAACGAGTCAAAACATGTTTGAATTTGATTACTCCATCAAATGATGGAATTGTATGATGTACTGAATTAGGAGGATACACTTAATTTTACCTTTGTAAAGTGAAAACCGTCAATACGGAATGATTCTAATATCATGTAATAGATTCAACTTGCCTCATACCCGACCCCATTGAGAAACAGGACTAGGGTTGGACAAAGAAACATAATTTGTAAATAAATGTTAAAATGACTAAAATTCACGACCTTGCAACTGTAAAACGTTTGCAAATTGTGTCATGGACATTAAAAAACACTTATATTGAATCTATCTTACAATTTATAAAAAATTGCAAAAATCCCCTTTATGAAATTAAGAGGTCCCTATGGATTGCACGTGGCACTTCTCCCAGAGCGCAGTGCTTGAAGGCAGTAAGTACCATCTTACCTGTCCCTTCTGCTTGCCGATAACAGCTGACACTACTTGTACACTTGATTATGATTTTGTTACTGTTGTAAGGATGCTAATAAACGCTCTGGTGACTTCAAAAACTATTATAGTATACACACTCAGGATTATAAAATATTCTTAATCTGTTCTCATAATCCACAAATGTAAATAATTGATTACTGTTCATGAAATGGCAGTCTTGGGCGTAATTTGTGAAGTTGACATGCAAGTTACAGTAGAAAGGAAAGAATTGACCATACTGATTGGAACTGTTATTTATTATCCCCACCTATATGAACACAAGTTTGAAGCTACAGCTTTTCTGATATTATGTCTCTTGACTATTTCAGTCCATTTTTTACACAAACGGTGCATTTTAATTTTGATATAGGATTCTGCTACTGATGCACTGCCATCAGGTAGAGTAAAATGGAAGATAAAAAAATTACATGCAATCAGCCTAGATGGCATCAAATTATCAGTATGACACATGCCTTATAGACCGTATTTTAGTATTTACCGTCGGCATTCTGTTGATTGACAGACTGTTCTTTGGCCTGGATATAACGATCATAGCCTTGGCAGTTCTGTTAGTGGTCTTATCATCCAGAGACAGTGGACCCTAGATAGCTGAAATCATCACCTACCTTCAGTACGTGTCTGCTCATGACAATGGATGGGATACTGTTGCTGCCCTGGGCCATACCATTTAGTTTTCTGTACGATGATAGCAAGAAAACTACTTACAGTTATCTGACATTCGGTCAATGAGGTATTGCAGCTGGAGTTCTGTATGGGTTACCAAAGAAGCAGAATCACTATATAGCATTTCACGAACAAGTACTTACTTTTGTCTTATCTTTGAGTAAGGCTTCGTTGAACAAACTGCCATCTAGTATGTAGGATACATGCCTTCAGTGCAGTCTCCAAAAGCAAAATTCAGATTTAGGGAAAAGAAAATGCCAAAGTGTGTGGGAGCCAGTACACAGGAAAGATTTATATTGAGGTATTTTGGATACTGCTTCATTCAGAGCAGCATAAAAGATATCTTTCTCTTCATTCACCTGCACATACAAATATGATGCATTTACATATTACATACCCACATGAATTGTTCAGTACCTTGGTAATGTCGAACAATTATTAATTTTATTAAACATAATTCTATTGTAAAATATACAACACAACGTATACTGTTGACAGCAATGTCCAAATACGACAGTCCTGTTTGTTTTTTAAGTCAGATACACACACTTATGAAATGTGTCAGGAAAAATAATGGAGAACACGAAGTAACAAGAGTAATAAAAAGTAAAAAGACACAAGTTACTATGCATCATCTGTACTGAAATAACTTACCAAGGGAGACGTTCAATAAATTTCCAATTTCTATTAAATCATTTAGGAAAAGGCTAGGAAAACAACAGATAGGGAATCTGCCACCTGGGCGACTGCCCTAAATGCAGATCAGTATTGATTGATTGATGATGGATGCATGGAATAACAAACAACAAACATCATTTAGTTTTAAACTGTGAGGAACACAAAAGAATTATTTACATGGGGTGGGAAGAGAATAGAGGACACAAACGAAACTGTGCAATACAAAAAAGAGGGAAATTTTGCAGGTAAGTTATTGGGATATGAAATAAGAAAAACTATGCACATACATACATACATAAGCTATATATATACATATATACATAATACAATCTCTCTCTCTCCACAAAGTTTGACATAGTACAATACAGATTATCTCCTGTAGCGATAACGTTTGAAATGAAACCATAACTGAAAAATGTTATTGTGAAACTGACAACGGAAACCACGCTTATACGAGTATTCCCATTCACGGTTGACTATTTTGAATGCAATGTCTTCATAAGGTGGACCAGCATGGAATCGCAAATTAGCAAAATCACGGTTGTCAGGACATGGTGTCTGAAAGAAATAATAAAAATTTCATTTACAAAAGACAAATAAAACTTAATACACTTGTAGCATAAATTGTCACAAGAAATACGATGACCACTTAATACAGAACAGCATTTTAATTAGAACTATGTTTACACATTTGACTGAACCTCCCGACAATTTTGTCACACTCAACACACTCAGTACATTTAAATGAATAATTCACACAACACTGTTGTTAACATACTGATGAAAAATGGAGATACATTTATTTATTTATTTATTTATTTATTTATTTATTTATTTATTTATTTATTTATTTATTTATTAGTGCCTTTTTTTACAGTGGCGAAGTTAGGGCTCGAGGCCCTCTCTTACACTTAACCACATTCTACACAAAATCTTAAATACTTTTTTTTTTTTTTGCTATTTGCTTCTACGACGTACCGACACAGATAGGTCTTACGGCGACGATGAGATAGGAAAGATATATAAGTAATAATAATAATAACGTAAACGTTTCCACCTTTTCAATACTACAATATATTCACAAAATTACAAATTATATGGTACTAGTTTCGACCCATCTAGGGGTCATCATCAGCCGTATTGGAGCAAAAATAACATTGTCTTAGGATTTCGCCACAAATGATCTTTGCTCCAATACGGCTGATGATGACCCCTAGATGGGTCGAAACTAGTACCATATAATTTGTAATTTTGTGAATATATTGTAGTATTGAAAAGGTGGAAACGTTTACGTTATTATTATTATTACTTATATATTATTCTCAGTTCAATACGGACCAAAAACATGAAATTCATAACCATCAATGAGATAGGAAAGGCCTAGGAAGTGGAAGGAAGCAGCCGTGGCCTTAATTAAGGTATAGCCCCGGCATTTGCCTGGTGTGAAAATAGGAAACCACGGAAAACCATCTTCAGGGCTGCCGACAGTGGGGCTCAAACCCACTATCTCCCGATTACTGGATCCTGGCCGCACTTAAGCGACTGCAGCTATCGAGCTCGGTAAATAAAATACTAAGATACTTAATATAGTTAAAACTATAAAAATTAATAGAAATGAAAACAAATTTAAATAAATTACTAAATTAATATTAAAAACTCTTCAAAATGACTAATCCTCATGCATGCACACATTCATACTTCAACCATTCAGTCAGCTGTCCTCAGCAGGTAGTCTCGGCAGATGACCTTAAATCTTGACAAAGAGTAGTTTCTCTGGCCTGAGCTGGCAGGGAACTCCATAGTCTGGCACTGGTCACCACAAAGGATCTATTAATTTTATTTGTGCGGTGCACTGGAATAGAAAGAAAGGATCTTGAACGTGTATTTAAGTTGTGAAATGATGATAGAAAGGTGATTCAGCCAACACTCTAAATACCATCGTTAATGTGTAGCTGCCGATGTTTAACAGGCTTCAGCCATGAGAGAGCCTGATAGTATGGGGTGGTATGAACATCGTACTCAATATTGTAAATAAATCACGGACAGGAATTCAGTGCTCAAAGTTTAAGTGTTTCTTCTCTCTTCATGTCAACTAAAACGTCGTCACAATAATCAAGAATAGGGAGAACCAGTGTCTGTATTAGTTTGACCTTTAGCTCAAATGGAATACATCCCTCTGCCGTTTAAGAGGGTGAAGCACTCCAAAAATCTTTTTACGTATTTCTTTCATGTGATCAGACCAATCAAGTGTTTCATTCATAATTATTCCGAGATTTTCAACCATTTTACTGTAGGGAATAATGTTACCATTCAGTAGGATAGGAGGGATTGCAACATTGTTTGAGCAGTTCAGTAATTTTCGTGACCCAATTATGATTGCCTGAGATTTTGTGGAGTTTAGTATAAAAGAATTTCGTTGTGCATATGTACTGAGTCATCGGAGGTCAATGTTAATATTTTTTATTGTTTCATCTAAGTCTGAAATCTTGCAGTGTCGATACATTTGTAGATCATCAGCATAGAGGTGGTGTGTGTTATTTCCTATCACTGATGGTATGTCATTGATATAAATACAGAAAAGTAAGGGCCCTAGAATACTGCTCTTTGGGGCACCACTAAGTTTCATTTTCCATTTAGAGATCTTGTCATTTACTGTCACACGGTTACTCAAATAAGAACTAAAAAACTTAAGCGCAGAAAGGTCCGAATTTAGCAGTTCCATTTTCTTTTTTTCTTTTTTTTTGCTATGGGCTTTACGTCGCACCGACACAGATAGGTCTTATGGCGACGATGGGATAGGAAAGGCCTAGGAGTTGGAAGGAAGCGGCCGTGGCCTTAATTAAGGTACAGCCCCAGCATTTGCCTGGTGTGAAAATGGGAAACCACGGAAAACCATTTTCAGGGCTGTCGATAGTGGGATTCGAACCTACTATCTCCCGGATGCAAGCTCACAGCCGCACACCTCTACGCGCATGGCCAACTTGCCCGGTCCATTTTCTTTATCATAGTCTGAATTTCTATAGTGTCAAAGGTGCTACTGAAATCAAGAAGGATACGTATAGTGAGCAGTCGTTTGTCCATAGCATTTCTAATGTCTTCACTAACCTTCAAAAGTGCTGTCACAGTACTGTGGCCCTTCTTAAATCCAGATTGCATAGGGTCTAGAAGAGCATTTTTATTTAGGTATTCCTGAACTTGCTCATATACTAGACGTTCAAATGCTTTAGAAAGCACAGGGAGTTTGGACACAGGACGATAGTCAGAGAGTGATTGTGGGTCTAAATTCTTAGGTACCGGTATAATATTGGCCGTTTTCCAGACAGTAGGGAACGTTAAGTTTAGTAAACAGTAATTTAGGATGTGCATCAGTATAGGCAGGACAGCACCCATAATCTTATGTATAAAAGTAATAGGAATATTATGTACACCTATAGCCTTTGATTTAATCAAGTACAAAGCTTTTTTAACCTGATTTTCTTTGACAATGTGAAATGTGACTGGTGGATTGGCTGGAGGGTAGGGCGGTGAGTCTGTGCAGTTAATTTGGGTAGGTTGAATAATATTCTACTAAAGTAATCGTTCAGTTCGTCAAGTGGAATGTCAGGATTTATCTGTCTCAGTTGATGTTTTCCTATCCCCAGAGCTCTAAGTTAGTCCCATGCACGATTAGAATTTAAATTGTGAGCTAAATTTTGCAAATTTCTATATTTTTTATTTCTGATTAACTGCTTTGTGTGATTCCTTAAGATGCGGTAAGATTTGAAGTCTGTGTCATTTAGGGTTTGTTTATAATGTCGAAATAATGAGTCGCGATGGGCCATCATTCTCTTGGTTTCTTCATCGAGCCATGGACAAGGAGGGCAAGAAACCCTTATTCGACGTTTAGTGACATGTCTGTCATATAAGTTCTTTACCATCGTATGAAACAAGTTTACTTTAGGGACAGTGTCATTTAGACTCTGTATATCGTCCCACGGGCGTCATGATTCAAGTAATCCACGTTTATGTCCTTTGTATTTCTGACAGTTATGTACTTAGGTTTGTATTTAGGTACATTGAGGGAACAGGATAAATATATAAGGTCGTGGGTCGAAATGGATGGTACAGGGATTTGCCCATGGGTTTTTACTTTACCTGGGTTGTTCGTTACAATGAGATCGATGAGTATGTGTGATGAACGGTTAGTTGCATACACGTGATTCGTGGGTTTTGGCAGGAGAATAGTCATGTTACAAGTAGTAAACAAATCTACTAACTGATTACTGTCGTGGGTTGCATTAAGTAGGTTAGAGTTAAAGTCCCCCATAATGATTGTGTGTTCATAAATAGCCTGCAAGTCTAGTAAATACGTTTCAAATTCAGTCATATCTGTTACACCAGGCGGTTCCGAAACGTGTTAGGTTTTATCGATCGACATCAACCATGTGATTATTAATAATCTTGACCATGATCGTCGGGATTGGATCCATATTGACTTAGTAACAGTAAATATGTTGGAAGATAGTCCGCCTAGTCAATACTATTAATTTATTTACCTTTCACCTTAACATCTAGTACATGTTTCGAGAATATTATGCATTCTCTTCCTCAGCTAGTGGATTAAAATTCAGTATACAATAAGACCTGACTAAAATACGGGGGCCCCCATTAAAAATTCAAAACAATGAGTATGATAATGTGACACTTAAAAATTTTGGATAGTACAAACATAGAATTAAAATCCCATTTTGTCAAGTACAAATTAAAAACACAATGTAGTAATGTCTAGTTAAATACAACGTCTTGTGATGATATGAATTCACAGTGTCCTTGAAGTTGCCTTGCGTAGTTCAAAAATGTTGAGTTAAGAATGAATGAAATTGCATTAAAACTTGAAGTCCTGCCGATATCCACCGTTAATGGGTGTTAAAATGATGTCTATTTAAATTAAAATATTGGACAAAGCATCGTATAATGATGTGAATTTACGGTGTCCTAGGCATTATAATACTATCTTGCGTAGTTCAATTGGATTTGTACAAGAACTACGCAAGATAGTATTATAATTCCTAGGACACCGTAAATTCACATCATTATACGACGCTGTGTCCAATATTTTAATTTAAATAGACATCATTTTAACACCCATTAACGGTGGATATCGGCAGGACTTCAAGTTTTAATGCAATTTCATTCATTCTTAACTCAACATTTTTGAACTACGCAAGGCAACTTCAAGGACACTGTGAATTCATATCATCACAAGACGTTGTATTTAACTAGACATTACTACATTGTGTTTTTAATTTGTACTTGACAAAATGGGATTTTAATTCTATGTTTGTACTATCCAAAATTTTTAAGTGTCACATTATCATACTCATTGTTTTGAATTTTTAATAGGGGCCCCCGTATTTTAGTCAGGTCTTATTGTATACTGAATTTTAATCCACTAGCTGAGGAAGAGAATGCATAATATTCTCGAAACATGTACTAGATGTTAAGGTGAAAGGTAAATAAATGAACAGTATTGACTAGGCGGACTATCTTTTAACATATTTACTATCAACCATGTGGTTCATGTTTGTGGCTTACTGTAGTCACATCCTAGTTCGTGAACCATGGGCAACAGCTGAGTGGCCTAGTAAGTGGTCCTGAGAGTCGGAATACCAGTTGCTATGGAATGGGAGTGGGCATCTCGGACATATTCTGAGTCGTGGCCCTCCTTGTGCTCAGGCGGCTAGGACTATACAATTCACCGGTGGTCCATAACCCGTTAGAGGAGAGATCCTCACTTGGACTATGTGCAAGTAGGGCAGCATCCTGCTTCATGAATTTACCGAGCTCAGAACACTTTAAGCAAGCCTCGGACCTATGGGAGTAATGGAGTCCCACTCCAATTTGACAGGCGAGGGACTCCTTGGAAACAACTTGGCGAACGAAATGGAATTCGATGGGGAGCTATCAATATTAATGGGCCTTATGGAAGAAAGAAGGTAGAACTGGCTGAGTCAGCAAAGAGGATGCATCTGGACGTGCTAGGAGTAAGTGATATTCGGGTAAGGGGAGATAATGAGGAAGAGATAGGAGATTATAAAGTGTACTTGACGGGTGTTAGAAAGGGAAGGGCAGAGTCTGGGGTAGGGCTGTTTATCAGGAATACCACTGCACGCAACATAGTTTCTGTTAGGCACGTAAATGAGCGAATGATGTGGGTAGATTTGTCAGTGGGAGGAATTAGGACAAGAATTGTGTCCGTGTATTCACCATGTAAGGGTGCAGATGAGGATGAAGTTGACAACTTTTATGAAGCATTGAGTGACATCGTGGTCAGGGTCAACAGCAATGATAGAATAGTGCTAATGGGCGATTACAATGCGAGAGTTGGGAATAGAACTGAAGGATACGAAAGGGTGATTGGTAAATGTGGGGAAGATATGGAAGCTAATGGGAATGGGAAGCGTTTGCTGGACTGCTGTGCTAGTATGGGTTTAGCTGTTACGAATACATTCTTCAAGCATAAGGCTATTCACCGCTACACATGGGAGGCTAGGGGTACCAGATCCATAATAGACTATATCTTAACAGACTTTGAATTCAGGAAATCTGTTAGGAATGTACGAGTTTTTCGCGGATTTTTTGATTATACAGACCACTATCTGATCTGTAGTGAACTAAGTATCTCTAGGCCTAGGGTAGAGAAAGTGAAATCTGTCTGCAAATGAATAAGGGTAGAAAGTCTCCAGGACGAGGAAATTAGACAGAAGTACATGGATATGATTAGGGAGAAGTTTCGAACAGTAGACAGTAAGCAGGTTCAGGATATAGAAAGTGAATGGGTGGCATACAGGGATGCTGTAATAGAATCAGCAAGGGAATGCCTAGGAACAACTGTGTGTAAAGAGGGGAAAAGGCAAACATCTTGGTGGAATGATGAAGTGAGAGCAGCCTGTAAACGTAAAAAGAAGGCTTATCAGAAATGGCTCCAAACAAGGGCCAAGGCAAACAGGGATTGGTACGTAGATGAAAGAAACAGAGCGAAACAAATAGTTGTTGAATCCAAAAAGAAGTCATGGGAAGATTTTGGTAATAACCTGGAAAGGCTAGGTCAAGCAGCAGGGAAACCTTTCTGGACAGTAATAAAGAATCTTAGGAAGGGAGGGAAAAAGGAAATGAACAGTGTTTTGAGTAATTCAGGTGAACTCATAATAGATCCCAGGGAATCACTGGAGAGGTGGAGGGAATATTTTGAACATCTTCTCAATGTAAAAGGAAATCATCATGGTGGTGATGCAAACAGCTTAGCTCATGGGGAGGAGGAAGACGATGTTGGTGAAATTATGCTTGAGGAAGTGGAAAGGATAGTAAATAAACTCCATTGTCATAAGGCAGCAGGAATAGATGAAATTAGACCTGAAATGGTGAAGTACAGTGGGAAGGCAGGGATGAAATGGCTTCACAGAGTAGTAAAATTAGCGTGGAGTGTTGGTAAGGTACCTTCAGATTGGACAAAAGCAGTAATTGCACCTATCTATAAGCAAGGGAACAGGAAGGATTGCAACAACTATCGAGGTATCTCATTGATTAGTATACCAGGCAAAGTATTCACTGGCATCCTGGAAGGGAGGGTGTGATCAGTCGTTGAGAGGAAGTTGGATGAAAACCAGTGTGGTTTCAGACCACTGAGAGGCTGTCAGGATCAGATTTTCAGTATGCGCCAGGTAAGTGAAAAATGCTACGAGAGGAATAGGCAGTTGTGTTTATGTTTTGTAGATCTAGAGAAAGCATATGACAGGGTACCGAGGGAAAAGATGTTCGCCATACTGGGGGACTATGGAATTAAAGGCAGATTATTAAAAGCAATCGAAGGCATTTATGTTGACAATTGGGCTTCAGTGAGAATTGATGGCAGAATGAGTTCTTGGTTCAGGGTACTTCCAGGAGTTAGACAAGGCTGTAATCTTTCACCTTTGCTGTTTGTAGTTTACATGGATCATCTGCTGAAAGGTATAAAGTGGCAGGGAGGGATTCAGTTAGGTGGAAATGTAGTAAGCAGTTTGGCCTATGCTGACGACTTGGTCTTAATGGCAGACTGTGCCGAAAGCATGCAGTCTAATATCTTGGAACTTGAAAATAGGTGCAATGAGTATGGTATAAAAATTAGCCTCTCGAAGACTAAATTGATATCAGTAGGTAAGAAATTCAACAGAATTGAATGTCAGATTGGTGATACAAAGCTAGAACAGGTCGATAATTTCAAGTATTTAGGTTGTGTGTTCTCCCAGGATGGTAATATAGTAAGTGAGATTGAATCAAGGTGTAGTAAAGCTAATGCAGTGAGCTCGCAGTTGCGAGCAGCAGTATTCTGTAAGAAGGAAGTCAGCTCCCAGACGAAACTATCTTTACATCGGTCTGTTTTCAGACCAACTTTGCTTTATGGGAGCGAAAGCTGGGTTGACTCAGGATATCTTATTCATAAGTTAGAAGTAACAGACATGAAAGTAGCGAGAATGATTGCTGGTACAAACAGGTGGGAACAATGGCAGGAGGGTACTCAGAATGAGGAGATAAAGGCTAATTTAGGAATGAACTCGATGGATGAAGCTGTACGCATAAACCGGCTTTCGGTGGTGGGGTTATGTGAGGCGAATGGAGGAGGATAGGTTACCTAGGAGAATAATGGACTCTGTTATGGAGGGTAAGAGGAGTAGAGGGAGGCCAAGACGACGATGGTTAGACTCGGTTTCTAACGATTTAAAGATAAGAGGTATAGAACTAAATGAGGCCACAACACTAGTTGCAAATCGAGGATTGTGGCGACGTTTAGTAAATTCTCAGAGGCTTGCAGACTGAACGCTGAAAGGCATAACAGTCTATAATGATAATGTATGTATGTATGTATGTATGTATGTATGTATGTATGTATGTATGTATGTATGTATGTATGTATGTATGTATGTATGTATGTATGTATGTATCAACCATGGAGGACGAAATGCTACAACCATGGAGGACGAAATGCTAGGAGTCAGCCAGGTTTCAGAAATGCAAAGTATATGTATAAATAACTCGACAAATTAGATATTACAAAACAATATACTGTACTCCCATTGTAAAGGTTTAATGTCCCCTGAATGACTGTAGATTTTAAGAGATGCTTGATGCGTTAAAATTTTGTCCTGCAGTATTTCTTTAATGTGCAAGAAGCCAATGTACTAAGACAGGGAGATGGAATGGCATGAGTACATTTCAATCACTCAGTGGAGAAGGTAATTAGAGAAGTATTCCCGGAGATCAAAGAAACAAACTAACAGCGTCCAGATCCTGGCCTATGAAAATGATGCAGATTTAATTGGTGGAACATCAAGAGCATTAGAGAAAGCATACAGTACGTGTAAATTTTAGTGATACCTGGTTTTACGGGGGGTGAGGAGTAAGGAGGGAGCTCTCCCAGTTCTTCTAATACTGCTAACTGTGTGGAAATGAAATCTGAATTGAATCGATAGTATGATTGATCGATATGAATTTTCTAAATCTTTATTATCTTAGCATGAATTCTCTGAAATATCACTTCCACAATCACTTTCACAATCGTCACTGCTATCTGCAGTACTATTAATTCTCAGACATGTGCAGATTGTTCTTTTTGTGTTTTCATGTTTGTCCTTGTTTTCTCTTTCTACTGCTGCCTCTTCCCGCATTGACCTGCTTATTATGTGTTCCTTTTCTTTTCCCTATCTCTCGATACTGTATATGACTTGGTATGTCACCAAGAAAGTTGACCGTGCGGTTAGGGGCGCGCAGCTGTGAACTTGCATTCAGGAGATAGTGGGTTCGAACCCCACTGTCGGCAGCCCTGAAGATGGTTGTCCATTGTTTCCCATTTTTACACCTTAATTAAGGCCACGGCAGCTTCCTTCACGCTCCTAGCCCTTTCCTTTCCTATCCTATCATCGCCATAGGACAATTAAAACTAGTCATTTCTATTTTATCTGATATTTTTTTAAATGTCCAAAACTAAAATGGATCTTAATCTGATATGAGGACTATTAGGATGACAATGATCTTGGGTAAATCTTAGTATATATATCCGAAGGGGTTATTTGACCCACATATATCGTTTAACGAACCAATGTTGAATGTGTTGTCCATCACAAATGAAGGTTTTGAAACCGACTGTTTGTTGATATAGATTGGATAAGACTGTTTAAAACCATTAAGTTTTGTTGTGAAATAAAAATATAAGCGTCTTGGTTTCTTGTCGGATGTGTTGACAATGTATTGTGAAGAATACCATTTAGGCTGCTTCTTAGTTGCTGCTTGATTGTGAAAGAACACTTCAGACACTTAAAGGCAGTCTTGTAAAAATAATCATTCCCGTTGGTGTGTTTCTTGGCCTTGAGAGGGATCTTAAGATTATTTTAATTGTGTTAAAATACCATACATTTTTTATTACTCACATTTATGTACTGTTCACACTTTTTAAATATCAGTGTGGCATGTTAATTTTTAAGAGGTTATTACTGTGTAACTCAATGTTCATATTTTATATTACATAAGGGTTAAATAAGGTCCCAGACCTTGACCTTAAGGTTGTCTACAGGCTGAAGATGCCCAAAATAGGGTGAAACATGTACCTGGTAAATCTATATAAATTCATGTAGATCCAAACTACATTAGATGGGGTATGTATTGAACAGGTGGTTTCATTAAATTATTATGGAGATATTTATGCATAACTTATTTCTTTGTCGCTGTCGTCATACATCTTTAGTGCCATCAAGCACATCAGATGCTTTTTAAATACACTGCCAACAATTTTTCATGTAATGTTTGGATACAATGCTAGAATTTCAGAAGCTTTAGTTAGTATAATTGTTAGCAGAGTTTCTTCAGCAATAGCATCCATGAGAAGACTACATAGTATTTCCTTCAGTAGAAGAACGTCTACATCTTATCCATGACTTCTATGACATATGCCATTTTGCTGGTATGTTCGAAGCAATAAATAGTACATTGCAAGAATCCAATCACCTGGAGGCAATAGAGGTGAAATATGTCACAATCAGAACATTTTTTTTTTCTGTTGATGTTCAAGTGATTAATGATTCTAACATCAAAATCAGGGAGTTGTTCTGGCTAGGTTCCGAAAATGGCATATAATATTTATTAACTCCCATATCTGAAGCATGGTTTGAATTGAAGATAAGTTAAAAAGGGATCATGAACATTGTGGAAAGGATGACAGAGGTATGTAAACGATGGTTTTCTGTTCTTAGCTGGGGATTGCAATTCAGATGTTGAAACCACTTGAGTTTATGCTGATTTCACTTGCCATGTTTTACTGCTGTATTCAAACAAAATCGCTATGGAGAATGCTCAAATACTGCTTGATTCTGCAACTGCCTTCTAGATTTCCACTGTTCGTAATTCTTGCAAGAGTTTATAACATGTTAGCTAACATTTCTCAGCAGAAGTTTGAAGAAACACAAGAATCTTAACGCGTTGTTGATGAAACTGAGCCCGAGTCTACATGATGACAAAAATTTACTTATGACGTTCTCTTTTGGAACTTTTTCCTATTGCATCAATAAAAAGTTTTGTATACTTTACCAACTGTGTTAACAGTACCGATTCTAAGCCGGGAAGCATTTTTTGAACCATGGAAATGTTTAAAAAAAGGTTGACTTACAATCAGGTAAATATGGTAGTTTTTCCTTTTTTTTCAATACACAGTCCCATTCTCTGCGCTCCTGTCTGCAGAGCTATGTACAGTAGATGCAACTTTTAGTGATACCTGGGCTCCCTAGTGCTGAATTGGTAGACCTTTGAGATTCATATCGGCAACCTTTGAAACACAAACTATGAATCGATTATGCATCGCCGTGAGACATCTGGCGCACACTTTACGTACTAGTACTGTTCTTGTTTACACAGCAAAGCCAAAATATAGGTTAGGATTGAACATGAGTGAGGAAAACAGACCTCCTAATAAAATTTTTATGCTGCTGACGTCATGGCTGGTGAAACAGGTTACGTTGTCCTTTGTCTTCCCCCATACAACCGTGATCTGAACGCCACTGAATTGGCATGGGCAAAAATAAAACGCAAATTTAAACGGCGCAATATTACGGGAGACATGTCAGCAGTTAACTTACGACTGACCATCAGGGCATTTCATTTAGTATCTGCCGCAGATTGAGAGGGGTATTGCAGAAAGGTGAAAGAACAGGAAGAGGAATACTGGAGGCATGACAATGTCATGGAAATAGCCATGGACAAGATTGAAATTAATAGTACTGCAGATAGCAGTGACGATTGTGAAAGTTTTTTTTGTTTTGTTACAGGTCTTATGGCGACGATGGGACAGGAACGGCCTACGAATGGGAAGGAAGCGGCTGTGGCCCTAATTAAGGTGTAAAAATGGGAAATAATGGACATCCATCGTCAGGCCTGCTGACAGTGGGGTTCGAACCTACTATCTCCCGAATGCAAGCTCACAGCTGCGCGCCCCTAACCGCATGGCCAACTCGTTTGGTGACATACCAAGTCATATACAGTGTAGAGAGATAGGAAAATGAAAAGGAACACATAATAAGCAGGTCAGTGCGGGAGGAGGCAGCAGCAACAGAAAGAGAAAACAAGGACAAACGTGAAAACACAAAAAGAACAATCTGTACATCTTCATACTCTGCTGTCTTCAAATATCGTATGTTGTTTAACTGTGTTTGAAAATTGTGTGTTCAAAATGTGTACTATTACATGCCGCACATTGTTCATAACATTTCTGAGATTACTGAACATGTTGGTGAGCAAAAGTTGCTGTGAAGACACAAAAAATTTATCTTCCTGCATAATTCACAAATATTTGTAGGTGGGTCATCTGTGTCAAAAACTGATTCTTTCAAAATGCCCTATATACACAATCTCTCATATAAACTAAGACTGTTGAAGCGACGTTTTTACTCTCTGATTGGGACTCTGCAGTATGAGAGGTGCGTGCATAGTTCTTGACCCTGCAAGCAGCCTACATGTGTTCGACTTGGTAAGCATCACTTTACAAAGTGAAAACCGTCAATACGGAATGATTCTAATATCTTGTAATGGTAAGCATCAGTCGCCAGTCTGAATCTCAGCTGTTAACATGGTGAGACAGTTATCAATGCAACACCGCGTTTTCGTATGTAAAAGTTCTGGTTTCATCCAGGGAGCACACTAAGCTGCACACAGAAGGTGTTGCATTTTCCTCGCTTAGTGCATGACATCACGGTGGAACAGCCAGTCACGCGCGACAAGGGTAGACCGCAGCAAATCCTTCAGTTACCACATGTATCGGATGTATTTGTTTACGCTTACAGTGCTTGTGTGTTTAAAAGAGTGTTAGAGGTCCTAGTTTCAGTTTTCATTTCTGCTGTTTGGCTGTGACTTACTTGGTAAAAGGTATGAGATAATTGTGAAATTAAGCCGGAAAGTGTATTCACAGAAACATCGCTTAATAGGCGGTCGTGATATGCTGACTACGGTTCTATTCTTCACAGTGCTCTAGAATTGTGTGACAAACAATGCTGGGCTGAGCTGTAGTAATTGGTAAATCCCACAACTGAAACACCAAAGAAAGTGAAATAGTTTTGCATGCTTTCCCGTGTGATATTAAACTACAAAAGGTTTGAGTATCGAAGTGCTGCAGAAAAGACTTGGTAAATATTAAAAATGCTTGAATATACTCTGTTCATTTTCAGCAGTCAGACTACATAAGAGACTTGAGGTCTGAATTGTTAAATTTGCCATGGAAGTGGGTGCTCAAACCTGGTGCTGTTCCCTCACTTATGTTGCCATACACTAACACAAATGTTGTTTTAGTTAATAGGAATGATAACATGCCTGTAGTTGTGCCTGCATGACCTAGCCTACTGCAGAAGAAAGGAAGGAGCGGTACGGCAAAATACTAGTGCAGAAATGAGCTCTTGAGACTTAAAAAAAAATCTATCACCCATTAAGAGAACAGCTGACGAATGTACTGACCCACAAGATAATCCTACTGCCACTTCAGAAAAGGACAACTTATTATAAACTATTGTAGCTCTTGAAGCAAGAAATGCTCGGTTGTCTGATGTGAATTTGAAATTAAATTTATGAAACAATGGACTTGCGAATAGGCTGTCACTTTCACAAAGAAATGTTTCTAACTAAAGAAGAACATGAGTGCTTTAGTGTGTGACGAAGTTAAACGAATATTGAGGAAAATATTTTCACCCAGCCAAATAAGACGTGTGTTAAATGGATCTAAATGAGTTCAATGGAATAACGAGGACATTTGTAAAGTGATTACTTACGTGCTGTTTTGCAGAAATGCTACATTTACTTGCGAGAAAAAATGGGATAACCCACTGCCTGCGGTTTCAACGCTAAGAACATGGATAAACCCCTCCTTTCGCTGTTGGCTAGGCATATTGCAAGAAGTTCTAGTTCTGATGAAAATGCAAGCTGAAGGACTGAACGACAAGGATCTGTGTTGGATCATTCGATGAAATGAACATCGATAGCAGAATCTGTTATGACCAAGAAGACAGAATAGCAGGATCACATAGCAATGTTCTTGTTGTTATAGTACGAGGGTTCTTTGCATCTTGGAAACAACCTATCTACTTTGATTTTGACGTACAAATAAGAGCTACACTTCTGGATGAATAATATTGTCCTTGGAGTGCGTCTCGTACAATGTTGTAGCTACTGTGGCAGACATGGGAGTCAAGAATGCAACTGTGTTGAAAGAACTTGAGGTGACATACCTAAACACTCATTTTCCTAATCCTTACAATGCGAGCAAAAATGTGTAGGTGTTTGCTGATGTACCTCAATTATTTAAGTTATGAGAAATCAAGAAATCATTTCTTGGACAAAGGTATTGTACCACCTTGCAAAAAAAAAAGAAAAAAAGCAATGAAAAATGTGATTGAAAAATTATTGATTCTGGATAGTGGTGAATGTGTCCTAAGCTTTCTCGGCAACATATTAATGTGACAGACAGGGAACGACAGCATGTACGATTATAAGCAGAGTTGTTTTCTAATACCAATATAAATGGTCCGTTATTGGACATTATACATTTTCCAGCTAACTCATTCCTGGTTACCAGCATTTCGCCCCAGTGTGCTAAGTTGGACTCATCAGTTGGTAAATAGTACACCCACCAAGACGCATGGCTAGTGCACACTGTGGAAGTCACTGCGTAGGCTACTTGAAGCCACCGGCAGTGCCAATGCACTATGAGAGACTTTGTCTCATTACCAAAAATGATGCCTGCCTGGCCAACCAGTATTAGTATTATAAATTTACTCATTCGGGACAAATATTTCAGGTTCCTTATGGGAATCAACATCTATATCATCGTTGTTTTCTAACACAACAGCACAGGCTATCCAGTACTTGATGCCAGACGAAGAACATGATAGTGCATTCATACAGCTTGCCGATGAGACACTAGACATTTTGAATTCTAAAATAACTGAGAGACACAAGCCACTTGCAAGTGGGTTTGGCATTCTTCGCGATGCAAAGGAGAAATGCCTCGCAGAATTTTATGAGTGTTGTGAGAACATGCGTTTTGGCTCTGTGATATACCTATATGCTTCCCTTTCAAAAAGGATTTTTGAAAAGTATCCGTTCTCTGCTTGGCCTTTTCACAGACATGGAATCTTTCAACGTTAAATACATTCTTACTGCCTACTGGGTGTCTTAGACATTTTTACAACCAGATTGTTGTTGTTTGGAGCCAATTCCAGTGATTTTCCTCTTTCCAATATAAATGGTCCGTAATCGGACATTAGCACATGGGGGCAAAACGCTGGAAAGCAGGAATGAGTTAGCTGAAAATTTATAATGTCCAATAATGGACCATTTATACTGGTATTATAAATTTACTAATTCGGGACAAATATTTCAGGTTCCCTATGGGAATCAACATCTGATGGCCAAGCAGCCATCAATTATTGGTAATGAGACAAAGTCTCTCATAGTGCATGCCGGTGGCTTCAAGTAGCCGACGCAGTGGCCTCCATGGTACGCACTAGCCATGCATCTTGGTGGGTGTGCTAAGTACCAACTGATGAGCCCAACTTAGTACATGGGGGAGAAACGCTGGTAACCAGGAATAAGTTAGCTGAAAATTTATAATGTCCAATAACGGACAATTTAATATTGGTATTCATCGCATATCGCTGCCGAAAATTTGACAGGTCTTTGGGCATGCCTACAGGAGTGTTGCTGACACTGCCTGATGACCCAAGTATGGGCTGGGAGCACATGCTGTCTCATGGAGGTTTTTTTGCTAGTTGCTTTACGTCGCACCGACACAGATAGGTCTTATGGCGACGATGGGACAGGGAAGGGCTAGGAGTGGGAAGGAAGCGGCCGTGGCTTTAATTAGGGTACAGCCCCAGCATTTGCCTGGTGTGAAAATGGGAAACCACGGAAAACCATTTTCAGGGCTGCTGACAGTGGGGTTCGAACCTACTATCTCCCGAATACTGGATACTGACTGCACTTAAGCGACTGCAGCTATCGAGCTCGGTCATGGAGGTTTGCTCGTCCCTTCCGATGATTTCATTGAAACGATCACTAAGTTTGAACTGATATTTGCTGAAGTTCACGGACGAACAGATTTGAAGAGGGAACCAGGAGTAGTGAACAATATGTTTACGACGTCCATCCTCAAGTCCTGAAAACACATGCTAAGATCCGAAGCTTACTCCGTTTGCATTGGTTGGCTTAAAAAGAGAAATAAAAAAACAGAGCTTGCCCGTAAGCAAAAAAAGCGAGAATGTAGCGTTTATCAACAAAGTAAATGTTTTCAAGGTCAAGAAATGTTTGTGACCGTTGTATTTGCTGTTTTAAACATCATGTACACAGCCACGGGACCTTTGCCTTTTACGCAGAACTCGGAAAAGAACTTATTTCATATCCTGTCTCACTTTCGTCGACTACGATTCGAACTGTAGCCCTTTCGATGAAAATCGAGTAGGTAGTGAATATACTGTGATACTCTTCTTGACTTATGTGAACGGAAAGAAAGACAAACCATTTATTTGATGCTAGGATTCCAAGACTTGAAGTTATTACATACTGCAATGTGTACTGTAAGTTTTCTCTAGGAAGTGCTGAACAAATTAACAATGTTTGTGAAATGAAACGAACTCTCATCTGTCAGTCACAGTGAGGTGCATATTCCATGCATTTCGTCAACATCATCTTCACTAAGGTAAGAGTGAATAACGGTTAATATATTATAGTCTTATTTGTCCCGAATCTGTTGATTTAAACCTAAAATATCGCACACTTCTAAGTAACACTTATACTGCAGCGCTAGGGTGTTATATTTTATCTTGTACAGAATATCTGTTTCTATAGAATACGTTGGATAACGTTCAAAAATTCTAAAATATCACTTCAGCATGTTATTAAAATGTGAAACATTACCCATGTGCTGACACAATCTGCCATCAGCACCTACCAGCTATGTTCCATGGTGATATCACAGTGACAGACAATGGCAGCCCGTAACGCGAAATGACTAACCTTACCGTTTTCTATTAACCTTGGTTTCACCTTAATGGTTGTGTGAATAGTCATAACTCTTGCTATTGGTGTTCAGAAAATCCTAATGGTGTTTATGAAGTCCCTCATTATGATAGGAAGATTGGTATTTGGTGTGCAGTGCAAGACGAATAATTGGGTCAATTTTATCAAAGATAAGAATTTCATTTTGGACCATACTGAACTGATATTACAATTAAATTAATAACATATTTTGGTTCCACCTATTCAATGCAATGCAACAGGTGGAACCATAATACATTATTAATTTGAGTCAATTTACATTGAGACAACAGTAAATGCAGAGAGGTACCAAGATGACATTTTGACGCAGTTCTTCCATCAGTTAAAGGAAGAAGAAAAATCGCGTGAGTGGTTTTAACAAGATTCAGCCTCTGCTTATACAGCAGAAGATTCCCTTCATACAATCTCGAAAGTGTTTGCAGACAGAGTGATCAATGCTGGTCTATTTCCCTCGCGTTCTCCAGATCTAACACTGTGTGATTTTTACTTGTGAGGTAAACTGAAAGAAAAAGTGTATCGAGCAAATCCTCACACAATGGAGGAATTGAAACAAAACATTATGAATGAAATCAGAAACATTACAGTGGCAGAACTCACTCGCATCTGCCAGAATGTGGTTACCAGATACAATGTCTGTAAACCCAGGAAGGACGGTACTTCCAGCACCTTTTATAAGGTAAAACTTCATATAAGATTGTATATACGCTTAAAGCAGGGCGGGCGCACATGACATAAGTTTGGCTGAAGCAGCTGCCATAGCGCAGAGTACAAACACAGTGTGCTCGGTCTGAGTTTATATGAGAGATCCTGTATAGGCATCTGGGGCCATGATAACTGGGGAGCAGGAAGGGAATGAGAATGGGGTTCCATGAGAAATTAGGGCTACCTCCAAAGTGTTGTTGCAGAAAGGTAAGTGACTCCCCAATGGCGTGGGCTGTAACTCCATTTTGCTGCATTCATTATTGTTGGAAGGGTTAGTTTTTGGTGTGACAAAAATGGTGTGAATCCCACATGAATGGGTAAATAATGAGGTCTCTTGTAGACTGCCTGGTCCATTGTTTTTGGGTTCCATGCAGCATCTTCAACAAAATAATGGCTCAACATTCCATGATCAGACATGGTGCACCAAATCATAACCTGTGCACTGTGAAGTCATTTCTGTATAATGGCATCAGACTTTTCAAATCCTAAAAAATCAAGTTATGTGTCAGTTTATGTAGCTGTGAAGGTGAACATGGTTTACATCTGACAACAAACATTGTTCATAACATTTCTGAACATACTGATGAACAGAGGTTACTGTGAGGACACACAAAATTACTTTTCTTGCATAACTTGAAAATATTTTGTTGGTGGGTCATCTGTCTCGAAAACTGATTCCTTTCAACATGTCCCATAATGTAGGCATCTGGGGCTGTGGGATTTTCATCTGGAAACGATATGTTGCAGAAGAAATCTGGATCCTCATATGCCATGGACAACACATGGTTGCAATACTGTACCTGGGTTTGCTCATCTCTTTCTGTTGGATGCTGACTAACATGAGTACAATATGCAAATCCACCCAGCTCTTTGAAGATCCGCTCAAACCAAGTTTCAGTGATGGTCGTTGTAGACTATGCTTTGGGGACTGTAACGCCTGTTGGAGAAGTCGACCATGATTCTTGTTTGTGGCAACAGTTTATGGTCACCCTCATCACCATCATTTTCATTTCCCCTTGTCCAGCTCCTGCCAGGTTGGGGTGTTGATGGCTCTTCTCCCCCATTGCCTCTCCTTCTACCATTCCTCTTCAGTAATTGTATTTCAGTCCAGTCTTCTTTTTTATACTGTTCTTGACAGAGTCCATCAATCTTACTCTGGGCCTCCCTCTTTCCTTCCATCTTAAAGACTCCAACACTTGTTTTGGTATCCTTCCCTCCTCCATCCTCATAACATGTCCAAACTATCTCAATTTATTCTTCTCCATCCTCACTCACTTTTTCTACCCCTATCTCTTTTCTGACCTCAACATTTCTTGCTATGTCTTTCCTTGTCTTCCCTATGATACTCATCAGGAACTTCACTTCACTACCCTGAATTTTACTCTCATTTCTGCTGTCAAAGTCCAAGTCTCTGATGCATATGTTAATATAGGTCAGGGCCTCTCAAACGCCCAAAATCTCATGCGTGCAAACCGAGGCGCAGAGGCTCCGTGCACTGTGCATCGGCCCAATTTGGCTTGACTCGGATGGTGTAGTGTGCTGAGAGCGGTGAAGCGCTTGGTGATAGACGGCTTGTTTATCAGTGAAATAGATAATCGCAAGACAACAACATAATAATGGAGCAACCTGTTTCGAAGAAAGCAAAGACTTCCGAAAGCCCATTTCAATCGATCTGGGAACTTTCATATTTTTTTCTCAGTCGTGACGATAAAGCCAAATGCTTAATCTGTCGGACAGTAATTAGATGGTCATAAAAAAGATATATTTTTCAATACAAAGGCTTTGCTCAAATTTGATGAGAATTTGTCGAAGCAAGATTTTCCGAAGCTGCATCGAGAAGAAGCTAAGATTATTTCTATGTTTGATTCCACATGCATATGTGAAAGTTTTTTTTGTTTTGACTTATATGAAAACTAGATTGTGTGAGAGTATTTCTGGTTGTAATTTAAAGAACGCTCTCAGAATTGCTGTCAGCCGATCCCTTGTTCCAGGCATAACTAGTATAATTACAAAGAAAAAAGCAAAAGAAGAGCTAGAGAAGATAAATTGTCTACTCAAACCAAATTGAAGGAAGGGATTTTTAACACTGGCAACCTTGTCCCATACAACTGAGTGTCTCCGATCACTAGACATAAACATTTCGCAATGATGGGGGAACAGCGGGGAAGGTGAAGAAGGCGGAGACAGGCCGAAGGGGTGAGACAGATGTAGGGAAAGAGAAGTGGGGGTTTGCACTCTGGTCAATCTAATGAAGTCGTCTCCTGCACCTTGCGCCGTGCAGTGCACTGGCGCATTCACCTGAGAGGCCCTGATATAGGGATATAGTACATCTTGTATATTATCTCTTTTACATTTCATAGGAACTTCCCTGTTCAATACCAGGTACCTTATATTCTGGTGGAACGCATTTCACGCTTGTACTCTTCTGCTGATCGCCTTATCCAACCTTGTATTATTTCACTTCCCATATATTTGAAATATTCAACAACCTCAAGGTATTGTCCCCTGATACTAATGATTCCTTTTCCTTCCCATTATCTTCTTGTCATCACCACTGTTTTGCTCTTCTCCACACTGATTTTCATACTATATTTCTCAATACTGTCATTTAAAATCTCTTGTTGGACTTGCACTTCTGTACTGTTGACTCGCCAGATCACTACATCATCTGCAAACAACAATATTTTCATATCCCCTCCATATCTTGCCTTTGTTTCCTTTAGAATTTCATCCATAACCATTATAAACATACTCTAAGTGTAGACAATACATTTCCTTGTCTCATTCCAGTTTGGTTTCTAACTCAATCTGTTCTCCCCAGTGGAGTCGGGATACAACTGAAACAATTCTTATACATTGCTTTCACTAGTTCCCTTGATTGCCTTCCACATCCTCTTCTTTCCACGGTTTCCCCACACCTTTCCTCTATTAACACAATCGCATGCCTTCTCTCGCCAGATTTTTTCCATATTCCCACTGTTTTTCCATCAGTAATCTCATGGTAAACATAGGGTCTATTGTTGACCTGCCCAGTCGAAATCCATACTGCTCTTCTAAATTTCTTTCCACCTTCCTCCCATCCTCATTTCTATTATTCTCTCCCATATTTTGGCTACTTGTGACAACAGTGTAATTCCTCGATAAATGTCACATACCTTCCTGTCACCTTTCTTAAATATTGGAACTGTATTATAACACCTTGACACCAATCATCAGGTACTTGCTTTCTCCTCCATATACACCTTAGCAGCTTATACAGGGTGGTCGGAAACAACGTGAACCCAGTATATGAACATTATAGGGTTTGTCATAGTGATAATTAATTGAAAAAAATTGATATCTCACGCCATTGTCATTTTATCAGCTGCTGAAGTTAGCCAATCAGATCACTTCGTGGGCAAATTCAAATGGATTTTGAGAGGTGGTGCTGCCAAATCTGCCCGTGGCTTAAAACCGGCTTGAGAGCCATGCTGAAAAATCAGCATCAAACAGAAACACACCGTGGGTTTCAGCCAGTGTTACCGTAGCGAACTTGCTATGCTGCTAACCTGTCAGCTCGGAGGTCCATGTTAAAATCCTCCCACTGGGAAAGTTCTTTCCTTCGACTGGCACTCTCAAGCCAATCTTAAGCTGCAAGCAGATTTAGTAACACCGCCTAGCAAAGTGTATTTGACTTTGCCTGCGAAGTGATTTAAGTGGCTAACTTCGGCAGCTGATAAAATGACAACGGTACGAGATATCAAATTATTTACCGGCATGACCAACCCTCTGATGCTCATATAGCTGGCTCATGTTGTTTCCGACCACTCTGTATAACCAATGTAGACCAATAGGTCCTGCAGCCTTTATAATTTCCACACATATTTCATCCAGCCCTGCTGCTTTTCCTGTTTTCATTTCTTTAACAGCCATTTCCACCTCTGCCATTGCAATATCACTCTCCATTTCTGGATCATCCACATTTAGCACTCCACTTTCTTCTGCATCATTTCTCACATTCAGGAGTTTACCGAAAGTCTTTCTGCCTATTGTTTATCTCCTCTGGGTCTGTTATTACATTTCCATTTTCTTCCTTCACTTGTTTTGTGTAGATTTTTTCTTTCCTCTTATTTTTTATCAATTCATACAATATCCTTTTCTCACCATTTACATCCTTTTCCAACTCTTGTGTAAATCTCTCCCAACATTTTTTTCTTTTCCTCATTTACCAATTTTTTTACACTTACTTTTAATTTCCTGATACTTAATCTTACTTCCTTCTTTCGTAGCTCTATTGCACTTTTGCCATGCTTTCTTCTTTTGCTTAACAACCTCCTTCACCTTTTCATTCCACCACGGTGTCTCCTTTTCCTTCACTCTTGCTGAAGTTCTGCCACAAATCTTCTCTGCACAGTTTACAAATTATGTTTTTAAATTTGGTCCATTCTTCTTATACACTTGCTATTTCTGATACAGTAAAACCTCGATGCATCATTATTCAAGGGAGAGGCGGAAAATGACAATGGATGGGGAAAACAATAAATGCGGGTGACATAAAAAATAGGGGAAAAGCAAAGTAATAAAATATGGGTACTCTATTTGGGCATTTTCGTCATGTAAATATAATAACAACAATAATGGTGTGTTGCCTCCGAAGCTGGCTGCAGGTCTTTTGAGTTGTTGCGTGATAGGCGACTGGAATCTTAAACAAATTACAGGGTATCGCCGTAATATCCACATATCATAAAGTTAAAATCCCCGACCTGATTGAGACCCCTTGAACCGATAGCCAACATGTGCTAACCATTTAGTCATAGAGCCAAATATGCTCATACGGTATCAAAATACTGCAACCATGATACATGCAATGAAAATAAAAAGCGTGACTTTTACGCTGTTTTGTTTCACTTTTCTTTTTACATCTCATAAACTGAAGACCTATACATTCAGTTATCTTATTGCAAATTAATGACATACATGGATATTCCAGCAACATCCTGTAATGGTACACCCTTTGCGAATGATAGGTTGGATATCCCATACGGCGCGGTTCAGACGATGTCACAGAGGTTAGAAATTCAGCATAGCGCGTCTTGGGCGATGTCACAGTAGGCCATGCAAGGCTGCCAACTTAGTTTTAATACAAGACTAGTGAAAAGATTATTGGTCTGGCTTGGTTAGGTCCGGATTGTAACAAGACAATTGGGTAAGGGACAACAAAATGGTCAACAGGCCTCTAGCATCCCACATATTTCACAAGGTACGACATGATTAATAATCCTGTGACTAATTAAAATGTGACTATTTTAAACTGAATGATTTTCTCATTTTCAATGAAGGTGGAAGCCCTAGCCAGCCAATAGCAACACAGAAAATGGTGGCGAATTTGAGTTTTACAGTGTCTCAGTTTTAATTCTTGTAAATAAAAATACTTCTAGGGGTTGATGGGCGGGTTGAGGAGAAGTGCTGGCGCCAGGAGGATGGTAGCGAGGAGGATGTGCGTGAATAACTTGCATACAGCAATCCAGCCTACAAGATCCTTGCTGAACACTAGCAACTCTGAATCGCTCGCACATTCTCGCGTAACAGGTTGCCGCTGTTATATGCTGGAGTATTGAGCGCTCTCTTTAAACTCAAAAAACTTTTGCGTATATTTTCCTTATGTACGATCAATCCATATGGGAAAACTGTGGCCGAGGACAAATTATTTTTTGACGATCGATGTGATAAAACAATAGTTCGAGGAACAATAGATACGGGGGAACTTAACATTGGTTTATATGGAATATTTTTGGGACTGAATAAAATTGAGTGATGAATACAGGAAAACAATCGTTCTGGGAACAATGCAACGAGGTTCTACTGTATAGGGATATGCAGTTTTAATTCTTCCTGAAAATTCTCCTGAGTTCTTTTATCTTTTAATTTCCAAACTTTTATTTTCTTCTGTCTTATTTCTTTGACTCTCACAATTTTACCTATTTTCAGTTTTGCTACCACTACTCTGTGGTCTCCATCAAACGCTTCACCTGGTAGTGCTGTTACAGCTATTAACAGTTCACGATTTATTTTCTCAACCAAAAAATAATCATTAACTGTTTTTGTTCTTCTTTCACCCCAGCCATATCTAGTGATCTTTCTACTATTCTTCTTTCTAAACCAAGTGTTACCCACAATCATTTTCATTTAAAAAAATCAATCAACGTATCTCTCTCGTTATTTCTTGTTCCATATCCAAATGGATCAATCACTTCTTCTTTACCAATTCTGTCATTTCCAACCTGTGCATTGAGGTCTCCCATGACTATCATTTTCACATTGGTGATTACTTTCTAGAATGTCTCTAAGAATTCCTCTGTATTTTCCTCAGTTTCCAGTTTGGGGTGCATAAACTTGGACGAAGTCTTTCACTCCTTCTTCCGTCCTCAGTTATATTCTGCTTATTCTATCACTAACGTAGTCTACCCTATCCACATTTTCATCCAAGATTTTGTTGACAATCACTCCTACTCCAATCTTTGCTTCACCTCCTCCACTCCAGTATAGGGTGTACCCCCTACTCACCCTCTTCACTCCCCTTCCCCTCCACTTGACCTCACTCAGCCCCATCATTGCAACACTCTCTTTCTCCATAAAATCAATCAACTCCTCTGATTTTCCCATCAGGGTCACAACATTTATTATTCGCATCTTCATAACATTACCGCTCGTTGCCCACTTATCACAGCTCCCCCAGCACAAGAACTGTGCTGCAGCGGTGGCGGTGGTGGTGGTGGTGGTGGTTTTAAGAGGAAGAACAACTAGCCAACAATCCTCTACATAACACTAATCAGAGAGAAAAATGGAAGGGATCCGACACTTCGAAAAATGAAGTATTCGGCCACAGAAAGGCAAGGGCCACAAATGAGTGTGAAAATGAAAGACTCCTTAGGCCTTGAATGCTCTAATACAGTTGGGGTCGGAAAAAAAGCAAGAGTTGACCAAGGAAGGTCGGATAGCATAGATGAAAGTGAGGAGTCTGGCACAAGTAAGTGGAAGCAATGCCAACCCAAGTTCGGGCCCCTTTTAGTCGCCTCTTATGACACGTAGGGAATACTGTGGGACTCACATGGGTAGAGGCTCCACTCCCTGGGCAGGGCTGCCTCTGAAGAAGGTCCCTATCTGCTACCTGTCACCCTATTGTGCCCTTTCATTGACATTAGACTAATCCCACATGACGGAACTTGTTAACGACAGCTAATGTTCTGTTATTTGGTGCCTCCTAATTAAATTGCTCCTCTTAGTGTTCTTTAACGCCATTCATTTGTTCCACTCCGTATAACCAGAAATGATGTTCCAGGATATAGACCATTTCCTCTCTTTGAGAACCATAATTGTAGAAATCAGCACAACACTGAATGTCAAAATTAATAAACAAACATTATTGTGTTTTGTTTCCAGTTTAAGCAGCACCTTCGATGGTAAGTGGAATATGCATGTCATAAATAAGAATATAGAAATAGTGTGACAATGAAGATCGAGAGTGCACACGGCCAGTGGAAGACTACAATACCGGGGCAGTGGCAAGTGAAACAACAGCCCCAGTGAACTGTTGAGCCTTGTGATAATGAAGCTCCTTAGAATATGATGAAAGTGGTCAACAATGGAAAGGTGCCCAGAATGATCTGGAAAAAGAAACTGCAAGATACTTTCTCGAGAATCTTCCATGGGCCTATAAAAGGAGTGAAGCTGGAAGTGTGACAGTCACAAGTGAATACAAGGCAATTACGAGATGTCAGTGTGTCAATGTGGAGTAAGATAGACTTGATTAAATGGAGTTCAGCGTGATATGCCAGTTGAGCTGAGAAGTGAACTGCTCTGGAAATGACACTACACTGTGAGAGGCTGTGTTGGAGAGCAGGAGTTCAACACGCCAGAGAGTTGTGTGTTTGACAAAGGGTGCAAAGTACAAACTGTGTGAAGCGGAAAACTAGAATGTGAGAGTAATTGTAAATAACTATACATAGTAATTTAATAAATTTAGTCAACAGTAAAACATGTTACCTCTATGACTAGTCATTTGAGTTTTTAAGGATTCTGATTGCTATAATATGTATAAGAAAACACGTTCATCATACATATAAAAGATTGATTTAAATATAAGGAAATGTACTGAAAGAATAACAGTAATGTTAATTATTGCAATGAACTATCTTCCTTCAGCTTGTCCCAGATATTTCTAGGGTTGCTGGAGCCTCCCAGGCTCATATTTTTGTTCTGGCTGGGGGGTTAAGGACCAGATGCCCTTCCTGATGCCACGTGATTCTTAAGATGAAAATCTTGACCCAGGATCGACTGGGGTTCGAACTTCGGCCTTATGGGTGGGAAGCCAGCAGCTAGGCCACTGAGCTAATTATGCCCCCCAATCCTTGCAATGAAACAGCATATAAATGTTAAAGTGAGACTGAATGCTACTCCTGACAATTCTGTGGAAGGATAATGAATTTAACGATTTGAATAACTCCATAGTTTCAAATTTTATTCAGCAACGGACTTCAATATTTATTTTCCCAAAAATATATCAACAAAACAGGACTGTTATTTTGGAAGAATTCTATGCATGGGTATATGGTATGTCTACCAGAATGAAATGTCATACTTACCAAGAAATATTCAGGTGTAGTGTTCTTATCAATAAGATCTGGATAGAAGATATTAAACTTGTATCCTTGCACAATTTTTGGAGGAGGGTTGTCCATGTCATAATGGGTTTGGTTGTATTTATTCCACTCAAATCCAGTATGCACTCTAAAAAGAAGAAATGGAAAAGGTTTTTATAATTTTCCTTAAAAATATAACAAGTGGTTTTATATTATATACCATTAACAGACAGAAGGAATGCAGAAAACTAAAGGAAACAGAGAATTAAATACCAAAATACACAATAATTATTAGATATTCAATTTGCCTGGTAGGAGTGTTGACTTATATGCTCTATAAATAGGCAGTAGACATGCTATGACTATAAGTATTTATTTATTATTTGCACCCACTCATAAATTTTACATGTTTTCATGGTGAGAAAACAAAACAAAAGTCAAGGAGAATATTTTATATTTTATTCTGAAGGAGACAAGAACAAACAAGAGAATATAAAAGGACAAGGACAATCTCACATTTTCATACACTGGCATCTTCAAATAGACTGGCTTTCTCCTCATCAATATCAGTTCTTCTACATCCATCACTAGAGTGTTGCTTAAAAAGTTATGTTTACATTAGAACGTGTTTTCATGATGGAGTACTACTAACTTACAGAGGTCCAAAATTTGAGGGGAGCCTTATAGTGAGGCAAGGATTCAATTTTGTTACCAATTTTTACAGTCTGTCATTTGAAGCAGAGTAGCATGCAAATACAGCGCACATTTTACTGGCCAGCGGAAAAGTGGCAACTTGCCACGGACTGAGTAGTGCTGCTGTACAGTTATAAAAATCAAGACCCTGTACAGGTCTAATGTTCTTACACTTTTTTGGCTTTGTAAAATGATCCATATATTTTCTTCACTTAATAGTTTCTTATCATCATCCTCTCAGTGACATCAAAAGCTACTAAGAAACTGAGGAGTAAAGTAGAGAACCTGCTCACTGTTCCCACACTTTATTTATTCCACTCCCAGTTTGTTGCCAATCAAGTTCTTTCTTCTTCAACATTAAGCAAGGTACCATTAAACCACACTGTTTTAAGATATTTGGCTAAATTCGCACTTTTAGGCAGTATTCTTATGATAACTCGATTGCCTTGCAGTGACGTAAATTTCTGCTGCCGTCCTTACGTTCCCATAAATGCAATGACTGAAATTTCCATCCTGGCTCAGTATGGCTTTGTTGAGGTTTCCACGGATACCTATCGATATTTTTTGGCAATCCTAATACGTCTAAGAGATGTTGGTAATTGTATTTCTGATGATGATGCTTGTTGTTTAAAGGGGCCTAACATCTAGGTCATCAGGCCCCAATGGTACGAGATGAGACAAAATGTAATGACAATTAAAATTCCAAAATTCATCCAATGATCAGAATTCAAAACATGATGATGAAGAATGAATGAATATGAATGTAAAATAATCAGCAGATTCAACTCACAATACTGAAATAATTCCAAAATCCAACCACAGACTACAATTCAAAAAGATGACGACGGACAATGATTATGAATTTAAAACCATCAGTGGATCTGACCCCACTCTGCTCCTCTTTTCCATAAAATAAACTGAACAAGGGACTGCTTCAAAAGCAAAATTGTAAGTCGATGATGCTTGTTGTCTAAAGAGGTCCAAAATCCAGGTCACCCACCTCTCATAATGGTACTAATCTCTGGTACAGTAGAACCATGGTGTTCCTCACAAAGTGGTACTAATCACAGGCAACGCCCAGACCTGTGGTGTTCCTCACATAATGGTACTAATCATGGGTAACGTAGACCCATGGTGCTCCTCATATAGTGGTGTTAATCACGGGTACTGTAAACCCAGAGTGATCAACCCACGATGATACTTATCACAGACCCATGGTGTTCCTCACATAGTGGTACTAATCGCTAGTTAAGTTGACCCTTGTGTTCCTCGTGTGACAGTACTAATCACAGGTAATCTCATGGCTAACGTTCCATCATTCTTTGGTCGCCATTTTTAGCCGCCTCTTATGGCAGGCAAGGGATACCGTAGGTATATTCTTCATTTGCATCCCCCACCCACAGGGGGTAATTGTATTTCAGCCGTCTCAGCCTTTAAGCTACGTATTTCACTGTCAAAGAGGTTAAAAATGTCGTTCGAAACTTGTTTCAGTCAACTGCCGTGAAAAGCTCTGGTGAAGATGAGGTCAACATCATGACCGAATTGAAGCTAGAATATTACTTTTTTGGAGGAAAGAGATGTCACCAGTGATGATTTTCCTGATGAACATGGCATTGAATGAACTTCGAGTGATATTAGCAGCAGTAGTGTCCGCCTCTGTAGCACAACAATTAGCACTATTAACTGCCGTCCTCAGTGGCCTGGAATTTAAGAATGGTAGGAGGGCTGGTACATGGTTAAACTGGTACATGCAGCTCACCTCCATTGGGGTTGTGTCTGAAAAGAGCTTCACCACCTCAGGATGAGGACACAAATTTACTTACTAGCAGTAGTAGTTTTGAGGAATTAGATGACATTATTGAAGAAAATGAAAAAGGGGATGCAGGTGGACATATGCATAACCTCGAAGAATGGAAGTGGACAATGAACGAAATATTACGTGGTGAAACACAGACGGAAAACTGAACACTATAGTAGCAAGAAGATTAGGCGATAATCCAGGGAAGGCTGAAGTGCTAGGTGAGATTTTGACGAACGAATTTTGGGAACAAGTCAAGAATGAAACTAACACTACTGCGGTAAAGTTACTCCACAAAATTGAAAATAATCCTACAAAAAAACAAAATTTCTGATGAGGAAAACTGGTTTCCTGTCACAAAAGCCAAACGAAAGGCCCATTTTGCTTTATTTACGTTTCAAACTAAACAGTCTTCAGCTCAAGAATAATAGACTAAAAGAAGGGTTAGAGAAACACCAATTATTTTGGAAGGCAACATCCGGTTCTGTAGCTATTTTCATATCTCCTCCATATCTTGTCTTTGTTTCCTTTAGAATTTCATCCATAACCGTTATAAACATACTGTAAGTGGAGACAATATACTTCCCTGTTTTAGTCCAGTTTGGTTTCTAAACCGATCTGTTCTTCTTCTCACTGATGTCTGGACACAACTGAAACAATTCTTATACACTGCTTTCACTAGTCACCTCAACTGCCTTCCACATCCTTTTCTTTCTGGAGTTTCTCATACCTTTTTTCATTAGTAATCTCATGGTAAATATAGGGTCTATCGATGACCTACCCCGTCGAAATTCACACTGATCTACTTCTAAATTTCTTTCCAACCTTCCTCCCATGCTCCTTTCCATTATTCTCTCCAATATTTTGGCGAATTGTAACAACAGTGTAATACCATCCTGTCACCTTTCTTAAATACTGGCATAAAGATTATTGTATACCACGGTATATTTTCTGTACACTGTAATGAAGAATGAAACATTCAATAAACCCATCACTGGCATGTACTTCACAATCTGAAGATGTATAATAAGATAGATAGATACATAGACCATTATGCCTTTCAGTGTTCAGTCTGCAAGCCTCTGTGAATTTACTGTATGTCTCCAAAATCCTCTATTTGCAACTAGTGCTGTGGCCTCATTTGGTTCTATTCCTCTTATCTTTAAATAGTTAGAAACCGAGTTTAACCATCATCGTCATTGGTCTCCCTCTACTTCTCTTACCCTCTATAACAGGCTCCATTATTCTCCAAGGTAACCTATCCTCCTCCATTCGACTGACACGACCCCACCACCGAAGCCGGTTTATGTGTACAGCTTCATCCATCGAGTTCATTCATAACTTAGCCTTTATCTCCTCATTCCGAGTACCCTCCTGCCATTGTTCCACCGGTTTGTATCAACAATCATTCTCGCTACTTTCATGTCTGTTACTTCTAACTTATGAATCAGATATCCCGAGTCCACCCACCTTTCGCACCCAACAAGCAAAGTTGGTCTGAAAACAGACTGATGTAAAGATAGTTTTGTCCGGGAGCTGACTTCCTTCTTACAGAATATTGTTGATCGGAACTGCAAGCTCACTGCATTAGCTTTACTGCAACTTGATCTAATCTCACATACTATATTACCATCCTGGCAGAAAACACATCCTAAATACTTGAAATTATCTACCTGTTCCAGCTTTGCATCATCAATCTGACATTCAATATAGTTGAATTTCTTACCTACTGTCATCAATTTAGTTTTGAAAAGGCTAATTTTCATACCAAACTCACTGCACCTATTTTCAAGTTAAAAGATATTAGACTGCAGGCTTTTGGCACAATCTGCCATTAAGACCAAATCGTCAGCATAGGTCAGACTGCTTACTACATTTCCACCTAACTGAATCTCTCCCTGCCACTTTATACCTTTCAGCAGATGATCCATGTAAACTACAAACAACAAAGGTGAAAGATTACAGCCTTGTCTAACCCCTGTAAGTACCCTGAACCAGGAACTAATTCTACCATCAATTCTCATCGCAGCCCAATTGTCAACATAAATGCCTTTGATTGATTTTAATAATCTATCCTTGATCCCATAGTCCCCCAGTATGGTGAACATCTTTTCCATCGGTACCCTGTCATATGCTTTCTCTAGATCTACAAAACATAAACACAGCTGTCTATTCCTCTCGTAGCATTTTTCAATTACCTGGTACACACTGAAAATCTGATCCTGATAGCCCCTCTGTGGTCTAAAATCACACTGGTTTTCATCCCACTACCCCTCAACCACTGATTGCACCCTCCTTTCCAAGATGCCAATGAATACTTTGCCTGGTATGAAAATCAATGAGATACCCCGATAGTTGTTGCAATCCTTCCTGTTCCTTTGCTTCTCAATAGGTGCAATTACGACTTTTGTCCAATCTGAAGGTACCTTACCAACACTCTATGCTAATCTTACTACTCTATGAAACCATTTCATCCCTGCCTTCCCACTATATTTCACCATTTCAGGTATAATTTCATCTATTCTTGCTGCTTTATGACAATGGAGTTTATTTACCATCCATTCCACTTCCTCAAGCATAATTTCACCAACATCATTTTCCTCCTCCCCATGAGCTCCGTTGGTCACGACACCACCATGAAGATTTCTTTTTACGTTGAGAAAATGTTCAAAATATTCCCTCCTCGTGTTGAGTGATTCCCTTAGGATCTATTATGAGTTTACCTGAATTACCCAAAACACTGTTCATTTCCTTTTTCCTTCCCTTCCTAAGATTCTTTATTACTGTCTAGAATGGTTTCCCTGCTGCTTGACCTAGCCTTTCCAGGTTATTACCAAAATCTTCCCATAACTTCTTTTTGAATTCAACAACTATTTGTTTTGCCCTGTTTCTATCATCTACGTACAGTTCCCTGTCTGCCATTTCTGATATGCCTTCTTTTTATGTTTACAAGCTACTCTCACTTCATCATTCCACCAAGATGTTCGCTTTTTCCCATCTTTACACACAGTTTTTTCCAGGCATTCCCTTGCTGTTTCTCCTACAGCATCCCTTCTCTTTCCATTCTTTCTATATCCTGAACGTGCTTATTATCCACTGTTCGGAAGTTCTCACTAATCATATCCATGTATTTCCGTCTTATTTTCCTCGTCCTGAAGATTTTCCACCCTTATTCCGTTTCAGACATATTTCACTTTCTCTATCCTAGGCCTAGAGATACTTAGTTCACTACAGATCAGATAGTGGTTTGTTTCATGGAAAAATCGCTGAAAAACCCGTACATTCCTAACAAACTTCCTGAGTTCGAAGTCGGTTAAGATATAATCTATTAGGGATCTGGTACCCCTACCCTCCCATGTGTAGCAGTGAATAGCCTTAGCTTGAAGAAGGTATTCGTAACTGCTAAACCCATACCAGCACAGACGTCCAGCAGACGCTTCCCAATCTTATAAGCTTCCATATCTTCCCCACATTTACCAATCACCCTTTCGTATCCTTCAGTTCTATTTCCAACTCTTGCACTGAAATTGCTCATTAGCACTATTCTATCCTTGTTGTTGACCCTGACTACGATGTCACTCAATACTTCATAAAACTTGTCCATTTCATCCTCATCTGCATCCTCACATGGTAAATACACTGAGACAATTCTCGTCCTAATTCCTCCAACTGCCAAATCTACCCTCATCATTCGCTTGTTTACATGCCTAACTGAAACTATGTTGCTTGCACTGGTACTGCTGACAAACAGCCCTACCCCATACTCAGCCCTTCCCTTTCTAACATCCGTCAAGTACACTTTATAATCTCCTATCTCTTCCTTGTTATCTCCCCTTACCCAAATATCACTTACTTCTAGCACACCTAGATGCATCCGCTTTGCTGACTCAGCCAGTTCTACTTTCTTTCTACCATAAGCCAGTTCTACTTTCTTTCTACCATAAGTCCCATTAATATTGATAGCTCTCCATCGAATTCCATTTTGTTTGCCAAGTTGTTTCCAGGGAGTCCCTCACCTGTCAAATGGGAGTAGGACTCTGTTACTCCCATAGGTCTGAGGCTTGCTTAAAATGTTCTGAGCTCAGTAAATTCATGAAGCAGGATGCTACCCTACTTATATATAGTCCAAGTGAGGATCTCTCCTCTAACGGGTTAGGGACCACGGCGGATTTTATAGCCCTAGCCGCCTGAGCACAAGGAAGGCCACGACTCAGAATATGCCTGAGGTGCCCACTCCCATTCCATAGCAACTGGTATCCCGACTCTCAAGACCACTTACTAGGCCACTCAGTCGTTGCCCGTGGTTCACGAGCTAGGAAGTGACTACAGTAACCCGCACCATGAACCACGATGTATAATAGTAGTAATAATAATAATAATAATAATAATAATAATAATAATAATAATAATAATAATAATAATAATAATTACAACGTACCACAAGAAATAAATTTCATAAACAATTAATTTACCACATAACGTAGTAAGGGGAGGCCACGAGATTCTTCTCAAAGGACATTACAGGGACGTAAATTAACACAAATGGAATGCATGACCAAAGGCAGAAATGGGTCACAATGATTGGTCAACATAAAATAGGTCCCAATAAGGTCCCCAAAATTCACCACACTTCACTAAGAGGTAAGAACGAAGCAGCTCAATACATTGGGGACACGCCCACACAAATTAATTATCAATCATCAAGAATTAAGAGCAAACAGCTCAAATCATAAGGGACACCCACATAAAATCAATTCTTCATCATCACCATCATCATCATCATCATCATCCTAAACCATCTCCAGTTTCCCGGGTGTGGTAATAAAATCAATTATCCATCAATAAATAAACAATTATCCCCATGGACAACGGTTGCCATAGAGACAACAACATGTACAAGACCCACAGAAGCATGAATGAATAATTACATAAAGAAAAAGGAAAATCAGAGAAAGAAAATTTAAAGGAAGAAAGAGACTTTGATCCCCAGAGAAAATCCTGTGGTCTCAATCATTTTAGTGGATGACTTCCCATCAGCAATTCAATCCCATCCAATATTAATAAGGTATAATTAAAATAATTTTCATAACACTTAAACATTTCACAGAAGAATGTAGAAACTTTAATAGGTTTTGAGATTTCTCCCTCCCATACGGAGGTTTAGACTGTGTAGCCAGTAAGTCAGTTACATATTCATGTTTCAAACTTTTAATGTTCAATTAATCTGAATATCCACCAAATATTAATATCCACAGGACGACCTTAAGTCAGCCAAATTAAATAAGTTTCAAAGACGTTTCTGTCCAGCTCCAGGAGGAAAACATAAACTTGAAGAAGATAACTTACTTTGAGTCCTTGGAACAGTGCTAATGCTAGGGCATTAGCAGAGATCTTATTACTCACTCAACTGCCAGGAATCAGGAAATAGTAAATAAATTAGCAGCAGACATCCACTCTCTGGTAAATAATTAAAAACTTGAGGGCTTTAAAGCCCTCGTGATTTATGAGCTATCCTGGCATGGTTAGCTGAATAGATGCTCTACACACGAGCCACCTCATAACGCGTCTATTCTCCATCATGGCTAACAATAGACTCGAAGCACGCCAGCAAGGCAACACAAAGCAGAATATGGCTGAAGAGCAGACGAACCTCGAGAGAGAGACTCGCTCTACAGCTGATCCAACACCGGACTGGAAAATAACTTGTGACAGGAGGGAAATACATAATATTTTAACGACAGAATATATCTCCGCAGGCGGAGAAGATGCAATTAAACTTAGCGACATAAGCCGCACAGAAAATAATAATAGAACCAAGTTGGAATTAAATTCCTCAGTGACACTGATTTCAAAGGCAAGATAGCCGGGCCAAAAATGTATTCGGGAGAGGCTTCAGGCACGTCCCCTCGGGGACACTATTATTTTAAAAAGGGACATGTTTTGTCACTTCCTTTCTTGTGATACATCTTCAGCCTAAAAAATAACTATAATAAGAAACATGATATTCTTGGTAACACAAAAAACAATGACTATCCTTAAATTGTTTACGAGACAAAATTATTCAGTCTATCATGTAAACACAGTTAAAAAAACAGTTTATGTTGTTAAAAGGTTTTATGTCACAGGAACAAATTACTAGATTTTTTAAAAAGAATCTGCTTTACGTTGCACCAACACAGACAGGTCTTATGGCGATGATGGGATAGGAGAGGCTTAGGAGTGGGAAGGAAGCAGCCATGGTCTTAACCCTAGAATCATAAAGTCCCTCCAGTGTAACACGAATCATAAACTTTCGTCTGTTAGACTACCAAAAAGAAAAGTACTTTACTAACATTAAAAACCCAACATTTTACACAAAATACAGAATATTATACTTAAAACTACCACACTTAGTGATGACAATACACTTTGGTCAGTTTTTCCTCAATAAGCACATTCAATGCACTGTTTTGCCTGATGATCAAGACAAATGTGCCTTCGGCATGTCTTACAAAAGAATCGGGTCATTCTTCTTTTCTTTGATGGAAAAAACGCACAAATTTTTCTTCCTTCAGCAGTACCTGATTGAGGCTCTTCAGGAATGCCATCTTTTCCAAGAATTTCAGCGATGGTCCTCTTCAGGCTGCGCCTCAAATTTGGTGTCTGAAGTCTCTCTTGCAGCTTTGGAGCCATTAGCATTTCGGATATATCCTTAGCAAACTCTCGCCTTGAAAGTGGCTTTTGGCCTTTCGAACCATCTTATGCACATAAATAATGTATCCATTGACAAGTGGACAAGTGACAAGTGATTAATCATACTATAAAAGATACACATTGGCCATCTTCTCATTTTTCTTGAAGAGGAAATTAATGTTGACATTTCATCAAAAGTATCCACGGCACCTTTAGTCCCTTTGTAGTCTTCCGTCATATCTGGTTTCCCACTGGCTGCTATTGTTCCTACTTCATGGCATGTAGAAAGGAGGATTACATTCTTGTTTGGTTTTCCTTTATAGGATACCATTGTTTTTATACCATCATAACAAAACATGGAGGACCCAAGCTTTCTTCCTTTGACTGTTTTCATCTCTGGCGGTACCTGTGGCTTGTCTTTTCTCATTGTTCCAATGATTGTCAGGTTTTGGTCGCAATGCAGAGAATCAGCCAGACGAACTGAGGTGAACCAATTGTCGGTCGTAATATTTCTGTTTGATCCATGTATTGGCCGGGTAATTTCATTCGCAAAATACATGGCCAAAGGGAGGTTTGTTGGATTAGTACCTTTACCAAGATATGGGATCGCATTGAGCATGTACTTCGTTTTAACATCACATAAAATGATTTTTATCCCATATTTATTGGGCTTTTTGGGCATATACATGCGACATGGACAGCGGCCTCAAAATGTGATCAGCTGTTCATCGACTGTCAAGAAACCCCCTGGAATATAGTTACGAGTGCAGGCTGAAACAAACTGATCCCAAAGCTCATGTATAGGTGCAAACTTATCATGTTCACGACGCAAAGGTCTGGTTGTCTTGTCGTCAAATCTAAGACTGTTTATAAGAAAGTCAAAACGGTCTTTTGACATGCAAGATACATAGCGTGATCCACTGAAACTAGAGTCAAATAATTCTTTAGAGTTCACATGCTTACTTTTCTGAGCAGATGACAGTACTAACAGTCCCATGAGAGATTTAATTTCTACTAAATTAGTTGTGCAATTGGTTGAGGTTATATTTCTGTATTTTTTATTTTTATCAGTGATTTCAGTATTGGTGTAACTATTTGGTTTAGCATATCATCAGAAAAAAATAAAGTGAAAGCATCTATTGGACTTTCCACTTTTGCTCCATCATTTACTGGCCTTTGTCTCGTATAAATAATATTTCAAGCTGGTGTTTGACTTCCAGCCCTTTGTGGCTTTTTTGCGGACCTCTTATGACCGTCTTGTCCTCTGAGAATCGTTTTCCTTGGATAAATTATATTTGGGTGGCTACTGTTGTTTCTATCATTATCGTTATCACTGTCAGATTCCGAATGTTGATTACTATTACTTGCCTGATGTGCGCCCTGAGATGAAGTTTGAAGTTCTTCACTTGCCGATTGGTCGCTTTCATCTTCTGAGCTGTTGAGCAATGAGGTATGGTCGGCATCACTGTCTGACAATGCAATGATTCTTCTACAACATCTTCAACTTCACTTACATCACTTTCATTAACACTAATGTCTCCTGAAGAGAGTGGTTCTCTGTCTAATTCAGAAAGAACTGCCGCTATCAATTCATCATCGTGCGCTAGATTTTTCATTTCAGTATCCTATTAAGCTTACGTATTACGAACAAAAAACATTACTGTAATAAACCAAATATTCACACTATTTACAGCTATGTACAAATCACGAACACTTTCACAAATAAACTTTCGTCTCTCAGACAACGGTCATATTACAGCGAACAAACAACTGGACCTTTATACTTGAAACCAAGGTCAGCACTGATTGTTGATAGCTGGGGAAGAATAGATGAAGGGGGAAGGCACAGTTCATTATCGTCTCGAAATTCCCATGGAAACTACAGAGGTGCGTAGTCTGGGAGATGAAAGTTTATGATTCTAGGGTTAATTAAGGTACAGCCCCAGCATTTGCCCGGTGTGAAAATGGGAAACCACGGAAAACCATCTTCAGGGCTGCCAACAGCAGGGTTCGAACCCACTATCTTCCGGATGCAAGCTCACAGCCGCGCGCCCATAACCGCACGGCCCAAATTACTAGATGATAAAAGTTCCATTGTGATTTGATTCTCAAGATTAAAAAAATAATGTGAAGATCACAGTGTTCTAAAAGTGGAAATAATATCTTGAATTAGGTTAATGCTTGAGTATGTATGTATGTGGTTGAACAGGGCTTGTTTTTTCCTAGGTGAAATTTCCCAATATACTGGTTGTGTAGCTGGACAAATCATGTGATCCATATATTAGGGGTATGTGAAATATTCAAAAAAGAAAAAAGGTAAGAGACTGTGCAATTTCTAAGGTAAATGAGGTTTTTGCAGCATCTGAGTACTTACTTCTCTGCCCAGTTTCTCTCTCTCTTGTACAACCGGCTTGTGTGCAGTTCAGTGTGGGACTGCTGCTTGCTGTTTTAAGTTATAATGCTTTGAGTTACAGAGATTTCATTTCGATTGTTGTTAGGGTTATTTCTTTGGTCAATGTTAATAAAAATATTTTCATATATGTTAAAGAGAGTGCCTTTATTAATTACTTTAGGAAGGAAAGATCTTGTTCAATATTGGATGTAGACTCCTGGATTTGAGATTTTAGATCTAGTGTCAATTTCATGATGATTAAAAAACAAAGAATTGCTTGTTGAAGGTCTTAAAAGCTATATAAGTTCTGTCTAAAAGATTTGTGATTTGATATATATGATCATTATTATAGGTAAATGTGATACAGTTATCTCTTTATTTTGTTTTTGGTTCTCTAGCAAGAGTAGTCACAGGCTTATTTATGATTTTAGCGAGCGAGCTGTTGAACTGGACGAACGTGTTTTCCCAGCGCTCTAAAGAAAAGTTTTTTTACCATGGGTTGTGCGTTGGAAATTTACCGGGCGAGGATAGAAATGTGGTACAGGCAGGTAAGGCCCTCCTGCTCGCAACAGTGCGGTCTTGCTGGACCTAGTAACTTAAGGTTCCTGGCAGTTGTTATATCAGCCTTATTGGTTATTGGTGGTGTTGAGTTGAACCCAGGACCTGCAGTGGAGTGTGATGTTCAGAGACCCACAGAAGCGACAGCAATTAAGCATTCAACATGGGGCAAGAACTTAAAAATTGGATTCAAGTGTGTGATGTGCTTAAAGTGGTTCCGTTTTGGCTGTGCTAAGGTGAAGAAAGAAGATTGTCCGCACAACTTTTGGTTTTGTAAAATTTGTGACGCTGTGGAAAATATGAGGGAAGCAATCAAGGCGAGAGACTTGAAAATAGAAAATCTAGAGCAAAAGCTTGCAGAATTTGAAGAAACAGTGAAAGCACAGATAGAAAATATCACAAAAAGGAACAAGGAAGCAGAACGTGACTATATTCCTACAGTTGAACCAGGGAAGGAAAGTGATTCGATCATAAAACATTCACGTGACATACTCATCATGGGTGACTTAATGATATTATGCTAGAGTAGTGATATTTCAAGGAGGACTGGTTAAAAAGGTACAGTGTTATCTGGGAATAAAAATGGAACAGCTGTCTCAGCAGGTTGCAAGAGTGGAAGATAGCAATGATGTGTGTTAGTGCTTCATGTAGGGACCAACGATCTTAGAAGAAAGGTGTCAGTAGACCAATGGGAGAGGTGTATGAACTGGCGAGTGCAGCTAAGGAAAAGTTTAAGAAAGTGATGATCATACTTAGTGGCGCAGTGCGAAGGAAGGACATACCTCTACGGCGGGTGAAGGCTTTGAATTACTGAATGGACTGGGTGTGCCAGCAGCTAGATTTGGTGTATGTGGAGACGGACTGTTGGATAGGAGACTGGTACTTCGCACGGCATGGACTGCTCTTGAATAGGTGAGGCTCCTACGAGTTAGGAAATTTACACAAGAGAGTCATTGAGTCGTGCCGGCAAGGATGAGGAAGACTGGAGTTGGAGGAGGGCTGCCAACTGGAGCTGACGGCAGGCAATGAACAGCTATGGATAATAGACTAAGGAGATAAGACTCTTAAGACTACTGTAGGTGAATTGTCAAAGCGTACAAAATAAATTTATTGAATTTTGGAATTTTGCTGAATCATACCGTGTGAATATTGTAATTTGTCTAGAGTCATGGCTGAATGGGAATGTAAATAGTAGCGAAGTAAATCAGGGTGATTCATTATATATAGAAGGGACAGAGAGTCTAGAGGTGGCGGAGTATTTATCTCTGTGTGAAAGAACATAGGTAGTCGTGTAAAATAGGTTGATGAAAATCACACAATGCTGTGTGTGCAAATCATGGATTAAGGGAATTCCAACCCCATTCAAATAATAGGAATATATAGGGTGCCTGGTAACAAATTCTCAATACTCGATAGGCTGTACGATGTTATGTATACAGGCAAGAATATGACCTAAATCTTCTGGACATAAACTGGTCTGGCGAGGCTACAGTCAGGTTGCGGTAAAGAAGCTAATTAGGGACAGCGGATTTACCCATAGTAGACTTTCCTACTAGAGGAAACAACACTTTAGATGTTTATCTTGTAAGATCCAATGACTTACACATTAGTTGTGTTGGCAGTACCATTCTGCTGTAAAGCTGACCCCTTTAAATTACAAGATTTTCTATGGCAAATATTTCCCAGCTGGACATCACAAGGCAGGCACATAAACGTAAACATAATGTGGGATAATTTTGATGATGATATTAATAGGGCTACTGAGAAGTTTGAGCCCTTTAAATTACTAAAACGGAACCCAGATCCCGAATACTACAATAGTAAAAATTAGGAACCTTAAAGGAAAGTAAGGAAAGCGTACAACAAAAGGCAATTTAGTTTGGAGCATACGAATGGGTTTCACAAGCTGTACAAAGAACTAGTTTCTGAAAAGAAAGCTGCTCATGATAAATATATGAAAGGGACCATGCGGTTAGGGACGCGCAGCTGTGAGCTTGCATCCAGGAGATAGTGGGTTCGAACCCCACTGTTGGCAGCCCTGAAGATGGTTTTCCTTGGTTTCCCATTTTCACACCAGGCAAATGCTGGGGCTGTACCTTAATTAAGGCTATGGCCACTTCCTTCCCATTCCTAAGCCTTTCCTCTCCCACTGTTGCCGTAAAACCTATCTTTGTCAGTGCAACGTAAAGCAAATAGAAAAAAATAAAAAAATATATGAAAAGTATACTTTCTTCCAGGAAAAATGGGTGGAAAAATCTCTATAAGTATGTTAAGAAAAGGAAAGGAGCCAGCCATGATGTGTCAATGATAATGTCTAGAGAAGGTGAGGTAATTACTGACGATCTACTAGCTAATGAATTAAATCATTGGTATGGAAACGCATTTAATGAGCAGAATAGCCTGGCGACAGACATTATCGATAACACCGATTGTTCTCTCTTCCAAATAAGCCGTAGAAAAATTCAGGAAAGAATTAAGAACTTAAGGAAAGATAAGTGGAGAGGGCCTGATAATATTGCAGGGGAGGTTCTGAAACTGCGAGATAGAACTATTATACGCTATTTGGAAATATTATTTACTGTGTCTCTCAACAATACACAAATTCCAGATGACTGGAAGAAAGCAACTGTAGTCCCAATTTTTAAAGGGGGCAACAGGCTGCTAACGGACAACTACAGACCCATTACCCTTACATCCATTGTATGCAAACAAATGGAACATCTCATTTCAGAATATCTAAGAGAACAATGGGAGAAAAGCTCATGGATTAATGGCCGTCAACACGGTTTTAGAAAAGGTTTCACCTGCGAGAGCAGATGTTGTCACTCTTTCAAGATATTACCAGTCATTAAACAAAGGTGTGGGGGTCGAAGGGGTACTATGTGATCCTGTGGGTTCACTTCTTGCTGGCGGAAGTGTACTAACAAAACACAGGAAATGCCATTTATTCCTACCAAGTCAGATACATGCACGTCCACGCCATGGCCCCTGGGCAACGGGTACACTGCGTGTACACGGCTAAGTCATGTAAGGACGAAAAAGTGAGTTCCCAACGCTTTAAAATGGGGACCCACCAGCTACGGGAGACAACCCCGAAAGAAAACATCGACCCTCCAAGATTGCTGGGGGTTGGCGTTGGGCTGACAACCCAATCTGTAAAAAAAACTAGTTACGAAATCTGAAGAAGAAATAGCCGGCCTGACCTTTTTATGACGACCTCGAAAACGTGTAAAGGACTTGAAAATTTGGTTGATGGAATGTTTTAACTCTGTACCAAGCTGAAAACCTAAGAAAGTTGCTCGATCTGCAGGATGCGTATCGACTAGATATTATTGCTATTCAAGAAGTGAGATGGATTGGTGAAGGAGTGATACAGAGAAAGAATCACATGGTATTCTATAGGTGCCACACGAAGGATCACATGTTTGGTACTGGTTTCATTGTCAATAAACATATAAAACATATTATGGATTTTCAGGCAAAATTGCATAGATTGTGCAGACTTAGAACCAGGAAGGAAGTTCTTCAATTACAGTCTTATCTGTGCACATGCTCCAACTGAAGAGAAGAGTGACGAAGATAAAGATTCATTTTATGATGAATTTGATGAAATTATAATGAGTGCCTAAGAGCAGACTCTAAAATAATCTTTGGGGATTTGAATGCTAAGATAGGAAAGGAAGACGGATACATACCTCGTATTGGAAAATACAGCTTGCATGATATTTCTAATGATAATGGAATCAGACTTAATACATTTTGCATCCTCAAGAAATATGGCAGTGGGAAGTACAACTTTTAATCACAAGGTCATACATAAAATGACATGGAAGTCTCCAGAGAGAAGTATTTTAAATCAAATTGACTACCTCCAAATAGATGCAAGACACTTCTCTAACTTGATGGATGTTAGAAGTTATAGGGGGGCCAATATTGACTCTGACCACTACCTTGTGGTAGGAATCCAATGCAAGAAAGTTCAACAGTGCTCGGGTGAAGGAGTCTGAAACTGCTTTGAGATATGCTAACTTGCTTAATGAGGCCCTGACCGATTTGCCTAATAATGAGAGTACTGATGAAATCTGGAAGAATTTTAGACACACTATTGAAAAATGCAAATGGAGTTTTAGGAAGGGAAGAGAAAGTTTGGCACAACAACTGGTTTGATGAAGAGTGTGCATGAGCAACAACCTTAAAAAATGAAGCATACAAGAGAATACAACGGAGGAACCACACCCGAAAAGCAGTGGAAGAGTATAGAACTTCCAGAAGAGAAGAAAAGAGATTGCACAAGAAGAAAGAGAGACAGTATGAGAGGAGAGAATTGGAAGAAATGGAAAGGTTGAAAGGGATGAAAGAAATGTGAGCTTTCTATCAGAAGTTGTAAGGATTTCCAGCCTAGAACAAATTTATGTAGAGATAAAGATGGCATAATTAATGGGCAGCGAGGAAGCAATACTGGAAAGATGGGTCCAATATTTTGATGAACTGTTGAATGAAAGTCCAGCTGATGACCAAGAAACCTTACCTCCTGCAAATACAAGAAAATCAGAAATAGATACCTACTACTGAGGAAATTGAGCTTGCCATTAAGAAGTTAAAGAATAACAAAGCCTCGTGAATGGATTTAATACAATCAGAGCCTGTCAAAAATGCTGGAAAAGAATTTGTTAAACACTTTCACAAACTAGTGGCCAAGATATGGGTAGCTGAAACAATCCCTGATGAATGGAATGTAGGTATCATCTGCCCGATACATAAGAAGGTGATATTCTGATGTGTTCTAACTGTAGAAGTATCTGCCTATTATACATTGCATATAAAATATTTTCCTATATTTTCTTTAGCAGATTGGTGCCTTACGTGGAAAATACGGTTGGCAACTATTAATGCGGATTTCACCAAGGAAGATCTACTATTGATCAGATCTTCACAATCTGCCAGATACTTGAAAAATGTAAAGAATTTGGAATTTGAATGAATGAATGAATGAATGAATGAATGAATGAATGAATGAATGAATGAATGAATGAGGCGTAGGGATGTGGCGACCCCATCGCCCAGTGGGTAACCACTGCAGTTAGCCACCCGAGTATTGGCGGGAAAACCATACGTATTTAAGGTAGGAGGAAATGCCTGCCTTTCGCCAGAAAACATCATGAGGCCCTCTAAGGCTAACAACCTTAGTTGTACAATGTTGGACTATGTCCAACCCCTAAAATGAACATTAATATCATGGAACAAGCTTCTTACGAATTAAATTACCCTGAAGACAAAATCAGGCTTTCGGATTCCAGGGTGCCTGACATTTTGAAGCTCGTGAGTGAATCAGAGCACCACAAGAACATTGCTAAATTCAAGAATAAGAGAAAATACTATTTTGGAACATTCAACATCAACTCCCTTATTCAGGTTGGAAAACTGAAACAGTTAACAGCGGAGCTACATAGACTCGATATCTCGATATTGGCCCTCCAGGAAACGCGGTACATGGATGAAGAACCTTTTGAATCAGATGGGTTCAGAATCTTCAAAGGAAAGGCCGGAAGAAAGATCATGAAAAACGTCCCGCAACTGGGAACAGCCTTTGTAGTAAACAAAAAGTTTCTAAACACTATAGTCGACTTCAAGAGTGTAAACTCAAGACTATCACTCATGACGATCAAATCAGCGAATAAGAAATACACGCTGATAAATGCTCATGCACCAATAAATGAGGATAATAAAAAGAACCCCGATATGGTTGAAGAGTTTTGGGACAAACTGGGGGATGAAATACTAAAGATCCCAAAAAATAACATCAAAATTCTCCTGGGGGACTTCAATGCACAAATGGGGTGGGAAAGGAAGTACATTGAAATAGTTGGAGAATATCCGGCACACAACAGGACAAATAAAAACGGAGAAAGACTGATCAATTTATGCAATATGAACAACTTCAAACTCATGTCTACCCATTTCAAAGCACGCCCCAACAAAAAGAAAACATGGGTATCACCAAACCCCTTGCTAGGCGATTTTCAACTGGACCATGTAGCGATATCCAAGAACAATTACAAGGAAATTCATAATGTCAAAGTTAGAAAAGCGGTTAATGTAACATCAGACCATTATTTATCACAGATTAAGATGAATTTCATACCCGGACGAAAAACACATATCTGTGGCAATAGAGTGCCAAAAATTGACCGTGAATTGCTCATCCAAGAAAAGAGGGAAGAATACAGGAAAAAGCTACAGGTGCCAAAAAATTGGAATGAAGTGACAAAAAGTCTGCAGGAGCCAGCAGTTGAATTAGCGTCTACGAAACGTCGAAGCAAGCATGCATGGTGGAATGCAGAATGTGAAAATGCACTCAAAGAAAGATTTGAGGCATGGAAATCATGGAATGAGAATAAGACTGTGACAAATTTGGAAAAATCACGAGAAATAAGGAAACAAACCCACCAAACACTGAGAAGAGTCAGAAGAGAACACCTTAGGGCAGAAGTCACAGCAATGGATGAAAACTTCAAGAAAAACAATACCAGATTATTCCATAGGGCCTTTAAAAATAGAATCAAAGGCTATATAGCATCGAGCCTGCATTTCAAGAAAACGGACGGAACTCTTGCCCTCAACAATAAAGATAACTGTGAGATCCTTGCAAAGTACTTTGAAGACCTCCTTAACTGTGAATCACCACGAGAAAAATTGGAGATTGAGAAGGACACAATCCAGAACCCAGATTCTGAACCACCCGATGAGGAAGAAGTAAGGGAAGTAATAAACTCCCTAAAGAACAACAAAGCATCTGGTGAAGATGGAGTAATAGCAGAACTGTGGAAGATAGCCAATGACGCCTTTATCACTGAAGTGACAGAACTGTTCCGGAATATTTGGAGAGATGAGAAAATACCAGAAGACTGGCTAGTGGCATTAATACACCCACTACATAAAAAGGGACCGAAAACAGACGTCAACAACTACCGAGGAATATCACTTTTATCTGTCATGTATAAGATTTTTTCAAAACTCCTATTGAACAGACTGACACCGCAAATTGACCACAAGTTGGGAGAATATCAGGGTGGCTTCAGGAGAGGGCGCTCTTGTCAGGACCATATCCTAAGTCTAAAAATGATAATCAAATATTACAATGCGTGGCCAAAGAACATCTTCATCTCTTTCGTTGATTTTCAAAAAGCATACGATTCAATAGATAGAGACACATTGATGGAAATTTTGAGAGAATACGGTATCGATCAAAAAACACTCAACTTACTTAGGTTAACACTAACAAACACCATATCCAAAGTGAAATTTCGAGGAGAGATCAGCAAACCCTTCCAGATAAAAACAGGTCTGAGACAGGGTGACAGCTTATCTCCAACACTCTTCAACGTGGTTCTAGATAAGGTCATGAAAACACTGTGGAAACATAATGACTCAGGTGCTATAATAGGTAGTAAAAATAAACATGTCAAACCCAAGTGTTTGGCCTTTGCTGATGATTTGGCACTCTTCGCTGAGACAGAACAGGAAGCAATAACACAGATAAATGAACTACAGGAGATAGCCGAGAAAACAGGTTTAAAAATCTCCGTCACGAAAACAGAGATGATGAGCATGGATAGGAATTATGTGAAGAGAACAATGAAGACGAAATTTGGCGAAGTGAAGGTCACAAAGCAGTTTAAATACCTGGGAGAAATTATCAGCAGCAACGGGATGGATAAAGAGGTCATGGAAAATAGAAGACTTAAGTTGGAAAGGCTAAACATTGCCACCAAAGCCATTTACAACAAAAAGAATCTCTCCATCAATGCGAAACTAAGACATTATGATGCTGTGGTAAAACCAGTGATTCTGTATGGGGTGGAAACAGCAACACTAACGAACCTGGAAAAACTACTAAAGATTGAAAGGAGAATATTGAGGATGATTTACGGCCCAAGGGTGGTAGAGGGAAACTACCGATTACGCTCAAATAAGGAGATATACAAAATAACAGAAGACCTGGAAACAACAATAAGGAAAAGACGGTTGCGATTCTATGGACACATGGTCAGAATGGATCCAACAAGGTTAAATAAACAAATTTTTAATAAAATATACTACTTGAAGAGCCAGGGGGGATATGCCAAGCAGATGAAGGAAGAACTCAAGAGGTTAGGAATTGCATATGAAGAATGTCGTGATAGAGACCAATTCAGGAAAAGACTTTCCAACATAAAAGTTCTGGTTGAAGAAAAGAAAGAGCGCAGAGGGGGAAGATGGACTGAAGAGAGAAGAGCGCAACATTCTGAAAGAATGAAGGCACTGTGGAGAAAGAGGAAGGGATGATTAGAAGGAAGTGAAGTGGTATTGGCGTGGTCCTAAGTTTGGCCGGTTCGCAAGAAAGAAAAAAAAGAATGAATGAATTGATACACAACATCTCTTCATCAACTTCACAAGACATTAATATGGCATGGTGGTAGGTAGTTGTGTGGTGGTGAAGCTCCCTCAAATTGTATAATTTCAGTGTGTTATACCATGTGTATGCAGCTAGAAAGGTATGTACTTCTAACAATTAACATTTTACTATCAGACTGATAAATACGTGTGCTTCGAAATTCTGAAAGAACAGTAAAATTCCAAAAAAAGTGAGTACAAATTGTGTAGGTTAGATGTAAACAAACAATAGTGAATACACTGTTACAAACAGACAATTTCAAACTAAAGGAGTACTATCGCAGTTGAACTATCGATTCACCGCTTCGCAAATTCTCCGCTATGAATTCATGTGTAAAATGTGGTAAAACTATTGGCAAACGGAACAGTTGGCAGAATCGGAGGGACGGTTATGGAAGTGTAAGACGTGTCAGGTTATAGCCAGTGGTGATAAAACGCAGGTGCCATCTGTTAGTGATATCTATCAACTACTAACTGAATTGAAAAATGAAGTAGCGAAAGTTAAAACAGAGATGAAAAGTGTAAAGACTGAACTAGAGAACGTGAAAATAAAGAACATGGAAACAGAACGGGAACTAGGCAAGAGTTTAGAATTAACTCATGAGAAACTTGACACTGCCGCGGAGCTAATTAAGCTACAATCAAAAGAAATAGTGCTGTGCTTAGAAAACATTCACAAACTGAAAGAGGAGAACCTTCAACTTAAAACCCAGCTTAATGATGTAACATTGCAGCTTGACGATTTAGACCAGTATGGTAGGAGGAATTCCATTGAAATTCATGGAATTCCTGAAACGAAAACAGAAGACACGTTGGAATTAGTGAAGGTGTTAGATCGAGCACTGGACATTGAAGTGAACAACGAAATGATCGACACCTGCCAGAGATTAAAGAAACAACCCCATCAGTCTTCAGCGGGAATCATTGTGAAGTTTGTGCAGAGAACAGATAAAGAAAACTTTATTCGGAGACGTAAAGTGAAGAGAAATCTGAACGCATCCCAGCTTGGGTTTCCAAGTAATGGAATAATCTACATAAACCAGAACTTAACTCCTTATCGTAAGAAAATTCTTGGACATGCACACAGATTGAGGAATGAAAAGAACTATGCGTATTTGTGGGTTGATCCTTCAGGCAACATAAAGCCTCACAACCGGGAAGAGGACCAGTACGTGTATAACCTAAAAACACTTGAAGACGTCAGTAAGTTAAACTAAAATGACTTATCTTTCAAACTCATAATGGATTCTAATATAATTTCTATTTATTATCAGAATGTGAGAGGACTCAATATCAAACTAAATGAATTTTGCGTAAATAGTACCGATTCAGAACATGATGTATTGTTAATTTCCGAGACATGGTTAAGTAGTGACGTCAGCAATAGTCAACTCTTAGATAATAGGTATAATAGGTAGAATGGGTACCAAGAGGGGAGGAGGCGTACTTATTGCTGTAAATCAAGAGATTATGTCACAACAACTAGATTTAAAATTTAAGGATACTGAGGCAGTATGTGTTAAAATAGTGTTACACCATCATACGTACTACCTTGTATCTGTATACTTTCCACTTGCCAGTGATCTAGAAACATACTTAACATTTTATAATTTATTTGAAACTAATGAAAAACTTCAAAGCCAGGATATCATACTTGTAGATGATTTCAACCTTCCATTAATAGTTAGTTCAGATTATGATATGTTAAATGGTGGAATCGCATACAAGTCCCTAGCTAATTTTATGTCTCTGTATCAACTGAAATCTCTTAATAATGTTTTGAACATTAATGATAGAACTCTTGATCTCGTTTTAACTAATTTAAGTGGTTTAACTGTGAGCAGAGAGCAATATCCGTTAGTTCCAGAAGATGCACACCATCCTGCACTAACAATTATTCTAGAACCAAGAGGTGAACGTGATCGAATAAAGCAAAATCGTACTATAGCGTATGATTTTCAGAAAGCAAATTTCCTTGGTATGTATAACATGTTTCGAGAAACAGACTGGTCTGAGTTGGGGAAAATTGAAAATGTAGATGAAGCAGTAGAACATTTTTACGGAAATGTAAATTCTGTATTTGAAGCCACGGTCCCCAAAAGAGCATTTTTTAGAGAACTAAATACCCGGTTTGGTTTACTTCGGAAATAATCCATAATATTAAGTTGAAAGAATTACATAGAAGACGTCAAAAATGTTCTGATCACAGTATAAATGTATATAAACAACTCAGGAAATATGTTAAAACCTTAATCAACAAAGCACACAATCGTTATATCTCTGAAATTCAAAACAACATCATGAAAGACACTGAATCATTCTGGAATTTTATTAAAAATCGCCCACCCTCATCGGAGGGTCTGCCTTACAAGGGCTGCACTCGGCTAGAAATAGCCACAAGAAATTATTAAAAATAAGCGAATTCAAAAAGATCCACCCTTACAGGGTATGAAACTTAATAATATTATGTTAGATAATAGTCAAAGTATTTCCAATGGTTTGGCAACGTTCTTTAAATCTGTATACTCTTCTTCTCCACCTTCTTACGCTATTCCGGATACACCGCGATTACTGGTAAACGATTCCCTAGGAGTTGAATCTATACCCACAAGCGAATATAAAGCAGCTATTATGAAATTAAAGTCCAAAAAATCATGTGGCCCTGATGGGATACCTCACTACATCCTAAAAGCATGTTCTGAAGTGTTACTCATTCCTCTTCTGAGAGTGTATAATTTGATACTTAAGAAGCAGATATTTCCCAAAGCCTGGAAAATATCGAGAGTTTGTCCAATCTTTAAATCTGGTGACAATAAGATGATTGAGAATTATCGACCTGTCTGTATTTTGTGCGCTCTGTGCTAAATCCTAGAACAGATTTTATATTGTCGTATTTTCGCTCATGTAAAGAGGGCTATAAGTGAATATCAGCATGGCTTTATTCCTGGTAGATCGACAATAAGCAATCTTGTTAATTTTATGCAGTATTCTTTTAATGTTCTACATAGGCGAGGAAATGTTGATGTAATTTACTTGGATTTTTTGAAAGCCTTTGATGAAATTGATCACGACATTTTATTGAAAAAGCTCTCTGATTTTGGAATGACTTTGCCAATGCTAACACTGATTTCATCCTACCTTAGAGACAGAAAACAGTATGTAGCATATTGCAACTGTAATTCAGACATTTTTTCTGTATATTCTGGTGTTCCACAGGGTTCAAAACCTGGGTCCGTTGCTATTTAACCTTTATATCAATGATCTCCCTTCTAAGGTTAAGTTTTCAAACTGCCTCTTATATACGGATGATGTAAAGCTTTACAAAGAAATAAAATGTGATGGAGACATCGACAAACTACAGAGCGACTTAAATCAATTATACGAATGAAGTATAGGAAATAATTTATATTTCAATATAAAGAAATGTTGCTTCTTAAAAATTACACACGGCAAATCCCATAAAGAACACGTGTACTCTATCAACAATGAATTACTGGCGCAGATTAATACAATTAATGATCTAGGAGTACGCATCACAAATAATTTGTCGTTTAACCCACACATTTATGACACAATTAATGATGCCTAAAAAAAAACTGGGCTTCTTAATCCGGCACACCAGAGACCTGAAGTATATCCAAGCCCTCACACTTTTGTTCAACACACTTGTGAGGTCCAAACTTGAGTACGCGTTGGTAATTTGGTCTCCCCTTTATAAATCCTATCAAAACCATGGGGAGAAACTTCAAAAACATTTCTTACGTTATCTTTACTTAAAAAAATATAACAGGTTTGTCTCTAGCGGCATAATTCACTATAAAGATCTCCTGAAAGAATTTAACTTCACTTCATTATTAAATAGACGTATAATAAATGATCAAAAATACCTCCATAGAGTTATCAATAATGTGGTAGATAACAGTTACTTTCTACAACAATTATCGTTCAATACCCGGAAAGGCAGTTTAAGACACAGACATCTCTTTTTTCTTCCGATTTCTAAAACGGTATTTTATAGAAGCTCACCGTTGTTCAGAATGTGCACTACATATAACATCACAGTTCATAAATTTCCTGATCTTGATTTAGACTTTGCTGTTAGATACAATTATTATGTAAAATTATTGAAGAAGGTACACCGTTAAAGTAATGGTCGCGCTATGCTGGGCACTTTCAGTTCAGTTAAAGCACTATTTCTGAAGGTATGCCCTATAGGTGTATATATGTACTATATTTATACTTATTTCTTGGTTAGTTTGTGTTTTATTTTAGTGTTTTATTTTATTTGAATTTATATAATGTAAATATAGATAAACAAAATGTAGGGGAAAATGCAAACAAATTGTCAATACTAGCATCTATTTGTACTGAAGATTTAATGTGCTGTTCATACTGATTGCCACAACTCATCTCTTACCAAACATATGTATTTCATGCCTTACTTTCCATGATTTTCTTTTTATATGTCAGTTGCTTTAACTGGTGTCAGTTTAAGATGAGAGTTATTTCTTTTGTAGATACTAATTTTTAGTTTATTTTATGTTTCTGTATTTCTACTTTTATTTTATTCATTTTTATATATTATTTTAGGTAACAAGTCCACTTCGAACTTTAAAAAGTATTAATGTGCTGTAAATTCCGTTTGCTACTGTACTTATTAATAATGTTGTATACTTTTGTTTTTAGATATTAAGTTCTTTCTGACATTTGTTATTTTTAATAATTAATGTATAGTGACTAAGCCACCTGTAACTGGAGAAACATCTCTGTTGGTGGTATGAAACAAAATAAATTTCAAAGACAAACTTCAGATCAACCTATGACAGCACTGATAGAAGTAATCTCTATGTTGCAATGGAAGAGTTTGAGATCCCTAGGAAATTGATCGCCCTTGTGATGATGATGATGATGATGATGATGCTTGTTATTTTAAGGGGCCTAACATCAAAGGTACGAAATGAAAGTACAAAAATTGCAAAGGCATCCACTGACCAAAATAAAAATAAAATATGGCATGAAGAATGAATGGATGGACAGGAACTCAACAAAACACAAAAACAAACAAAAACCAGTGGATCGGACTCAGTACAGATCGAAAATAACATTATTACCGACCAAGGAACCACTTATAAAGCACAATGATGCTTGGTGTCTAAAGGGGGTGCAAAATCCACGTCTAAGGCCCCACAGAATGGTACATGTCGCGAGTAAAATAGAACCATGGTATGTGTCATGTTGGGGTATTAATCAGAAGTAGCGAAGACTCACGGTGTTCCACAAAAGATGGTACTACTCACAAGTATTGCAATACGTACAAGTAACGCAGACCTATGGTGTGTCTCACACAATGGCCCAACTCAGAGTCAACGCAAACCGAGAAGGTTCCCCACCGAGGTGTACTAAACACGGGCGCCGGTATTCCCGTGGTGTTCCTCACATAGTGGGTACTAATCACAGGCAACGCAGACCCACGGTGCTGCTCATATAGTGGTACAACTCACAGGCTACGCCCAGACCCGCGGTGTTGCACACATGGGTACGATGCATGGGTACTGGAATCCACCAGGCCAGGCTTTAACTGCTACTAATCACAAACCTATTTCGTACCGAATTTAGTGGTACTACTCGCAAGTACAGGCAACCTATGGTGTTCCCCGCGTGATGGTACGATTCAAAATTAGTTTCATGGTTCTAATTCAGTCAGCCCTTGGTCACCCCTTTTAGTCGCCTCTTATGACAGGCAGGGGATACCGCGGGTGTATTCTACATGTGCGTCCTCCACCCGCAGGGGGTAGTGTGTTTGGTCCGTGAGAGGTATTTTATTTCCCTCAAGTCCGCCGGCAAGCCGGTTAGGACCCCCCTATCCGCCACCTGGGACGCGCCACGTGGGAGTATCACCTCTCCCCCTGCTACGCCTGCGTAGCAGGTTCGTGGTCGCCCTTGTGAAAGCCACTATGGAAAATACTCTGAATCAAATTAAGATCCAGTATATGTTATCAAGTGCTGTAATGACCAAGAATGGAGTTAGACAAAGAGATTCATTATCATGCCTTTTGTTCAATATAGCTTTGGAGAAAGTTGTTAGAGAAGAAAGTATCAACACAAGGGGAACCATCTTATACAAATCAGTTAAAATTTTGGCATATGCAGATGATATTGATTTAATCGTATGAACACCAAGAGCATTGAGAGAAGCTTTCACAAGCCTCAAAAAAGCAGCAAGAAAGATGAATTTACAAATTAAGGAGGGAAAAACTAAGTACATACCCGTTACAAAGAAAGACTACCCTAGGGATCTACATTCATAGAAATTGTCTTGTATAAGTTTGATGTTGTGTGTAGTTTTACCTACCTTGGATCAGAAGTTAATTCCAAGAACAATGTTAGTTCTGAAATCCAAAAGCGTATACTGTCTGCTAACAAGTGCATTTATCAATGATCTGCTGAACAAAATTTGAAATGAATGCAGATTGCTTGCGGACGACCGCACAATATACAGAAAAATACAGAATACTAGTGATAATAGGTTCTTCTTCTTGTTTTCGAATTTGGCCGCCTATGGACCGCATTGAACTTAAGGCTTTCTCTTCTTCTTCTTCTTCTCCTCCCAGAACCTCTTCATTCTTTCACTTCTGATCTTCCTTTCTTTCTCAGATATGACCAGTTTGGGTCTACATTTTGGTGGTTTCTCCTGGAATGTTTTGATGCTGTCCACTCGACTTCTAAATTCTTTTCTGTTATGAACCATGTCCACTGTAAGTCCACTTTCTATTGCATCTCTTTTTACCTCTTCCACCCACTTCGTCGAAGCTTTTAGTCCAGTGATGTACTTGAATATTTTCTTAGTTAGCCGTTTCTCATCCATTCTTTCTAGATGCCCATAGAATTTTAGCCTTCGCTTTCGCATGGTGACAGTGATTTTTTCGGTGTATTTATAGAGGTCATCATTTTTCCTATTCCTCCACTCCCCATCAGCATTTTTCTGTGGTCCTAAAATTTTCCTTAAGATTCTCCTCTCCTTTTTTTCGAGATCTTGAAGCTCACCCTTTTTATTCATTGTCAGGCTCTCTGAAGCGTACAGACCCTCTGGCTTTACCACTGAGCTGTAGTGTCTAAGTTTCGCCTTGTAAGATATTGCTCTTTTGTTGTATCTATTCTGGGTTAACCTGTAAGCCAATTCTAGTTTTCTAATTCTTGCCCTAATCGCCTCTTTATCCAATCCATTAGGTTCTATCCATTCCCCTAGATATTTAAATTTCTCAGTTCTTTTTACAGTCCCATGCTTCACTTCTAAGTGTCTCTCCCCTTGATGTCCATATTCCATGTATTCCGTCTTCTCATATGACACTTTGAGACCCGTTTTCTCTGCGATCTCATGTAGAGTGTTCAGCATAATTTGGGCATTTTCTCGGTTGTGAGCCAAGAGTGCAAGATCATCTGCGAAAGCCAAACATTTAATTTCTAAGTTCTGTCCTTTCCTCCCTAAATGTATTCCCTTTATTCCTTTCACTTCCAAGGCTTTTTCCCATGTTCTAATGATTTTTTCTAGAACAATGTTAAAGAGAATTGGTGATAGACAGTCCCCTTGTCTGACTCCTGTTTTTATTTCAAATGGTTCAGAAATTTCACCGAAGAATTTGACTTTTGAGAAAGTTTCTGTCAGGGTTTGTTTTATTAACATTCTTGTTTTCCTGTCAATTCCGAATTCCTCTAGGACGTTAAATAGAGTCTGCCTGTCAATTGAATCATATGCTTTCTTAAAATCAACAAATATTACCACGGTGTTCTGGCTTCTCAAAGCTCTTATTCTGAGAATGCTCTTCAGGTTAAATATTTGTTCTGCGCATGATCTTCCTTTTCGAAAACCAGCTTGGTACTCACCAATTAGATGGTCTGCTTGTTCTTCAACTCTTCTCAATAGTACTTTAGAGAGTATCTTATATGTTATTGGGAGTAAAGAGATTCCTCTATAGTTATTACAAACCGATATAAATATACTCCATAAATGGGCACTTGATAACAAAACAAAAACAAATTCTCAAAAATGTAGTCTCATTAAAATGGGAAAGAAGCATAGGCAAGGGGACTTTCAATATTGTCTTGGATCGGACGCTCTGATTAGGAGTGACTCATGCAAGTACCTAGGAATCCACGTAAAGAGAGATCTAAAATGGGACACTCACGTAGGAAGTGTAATTACCAAAGCGTACAAGTCCTAACTTCGTGATGAAGATGCTAAAGGGCAGCAGTTTCCAGGCGAAGGCGCAGGGCTATATATCACTCATTAGGCCAGTCTTGAAATATGGAGCAGCCGTATGGGATCCATACCAAGCAGGACTCATTACGGAACTTGAAATGGTACAGCAAAAGGCTGCAATATTCGTGCTTAATGATTTCAATCCTAGAAGTAGTGTGACAAGTATGACAGAAAAATGGCAGACACTGGGGATTAGAAGGAAATGAACATGGTTTTGTGCCATGTATAATGCTTACACGAATAAGCCAGCTTGGGGAGAGGTGAACAGTCAACTAGAAAAGTCCTGTTACATAAGTAGGACAGATCATTCACATAAAGTAAAAGGTAGTGTGCCATTCTGTTCAGTCATTAACAAATTATATTTAACGCAGAAATAATACTGCGCAACATGCCGCCAACTGGAAGGGCGTGATGACATATAGAACGCGGGAACTCAGAAAGTGATTCCCTAGGTTATGCGCAAGTGAGAAAGGATATATGTGGAAGGGAGAAAGAGAGATAAGAATTTGTTTGGGGAAGAACCATGCCACCCTAAAAAATTTTTTTTAGCGGGAGTAGTCAGGTTCACCACATCACGGGAATTGAGCGGTATCTCTTCTATCTGAAGGTTTTCCAGGATGATAAAAGGATAGAAATTATCTCCAGAATTTTACGAAGCCAACGATACATCTAATGCTGTTAACAAATAATTAGATTAATAACTACGTAGTAAGCCGACCACCGTGGGAAACTGTTTAGTGGCCGCATACCAAACTTAAGTTGTTTTTAGGGGCTTTCTCAGGCGACGCGTGGGTGTTTGCCTCCTATAAGAGTTGAGAGATGTGGAAGGAGGGGATTCATTCGACGATAAGACTGCTGTCCATGCGTGTCGCGCGTCTGCTTGTATTTACGCCAGAAACCTTTGTTTAGGACAAAGACAGTGAATAATGAGTTCAGTTGCGATAACTTTGATTCAGTGGATTGGAGATTTATAAACTTCCCGGTAGTAATTCAAGTGTATGATAATATTTAGACGCTTTGCAGTGAGATCGCGAGTGCCTAATTAATTGACGGTAAAGAATGCCGTATTTATAGACTTCATTATGAAGCGGTAAAGGTGAAGTTTGCGAAGTGCAAAAGAAGTACTAATAATAAACTAAAGCAATCAGTATTATTCCTGCTAGACTTAGGAGACTAAATCAGTGGAGCATGAAATAGTAAATTGCCATGAATGACTCAGTGTTGGTTTCAGTTTTGAGGCTACAGATAGCCAGTACTGATTCCCATGTCAAAAGGGAATAATATATATTGGGAGATGGTGTGCTGTGAATAAAGTAGATATTTCATTCTAGTAAACACCTGCGCCGTGTGCAAGAGACGAGTGTTACGACCTTCTGGCCACAAACCCAAGAAGACGACAGCGAGCCGTCCTTACAGAAGAAAACGTCATGAACGAGCTACACATGGAGACTGGACTTAGAGGATCGACCCAGGACCATAATACTACCATGATGGCTTAAGCAGGCGGTTCAACCCGGAAGGAGAGGAAGAGGTCTCCAAAATGATAGATAAGTGAACCATACTTACAGTAAGTATGTGTTAAGATCGGGGGTTGTTGCGCAGAAATACAGTACTTAAATTTCTAAATATTGGTAGATGACGTGGTTATAGCCTATCAGGCCATTCATTAAGATGATTTTATAACATTTATGTGTAAAGCATATATATATTTTTATGCAGCCATAACGATAGAAATTAGGTTACATGATAGGGGAAGAAGTGTGCCTAGTATTACAGGAGCTTGTTTTGCGTACGTTAGATTAGTATATTTCCTTAGGATCTGTATAAATTTTCGTGTAAATGAGAGTTACTCAGAGTAGTTTATCGTTTCTCTCTACTGGGTAGGATAGAGGGATCTGTGCAACGTAAGTGTCGTCAAAGGAAAGTTCTGATAATTTAATACGGAGTCTAAGTAGGAATAAAATGTTAGTTAAATTTATGTCGGGATCTGCATGTTGTTATTGCATGGTTTCCAGTGATTTGGGTGAGACGGCATATGAACTGTAGCAACGTCGTAACAGTAAGATTATTTGAATTTCCGACAGAGTTTTTCACTGTGCACTTGACTTGAACCTGGGACTCAAGGAAGAGATGTTGCGCCATATGAAAGATGCGCCCTAGCGTTCATTATGAACTGGTACGTTAGAGTACCCTGATTTAATGAGATAGGCCCTAGATGCGGCCAGGCGATTGAGCTTTTTTTTTTTGTATTTGTGAAAGTAAATGATCCCTTGTGTTGGGAATGGCCGAAGAAGCCGATATGCCCGCTTGTAAGAGTGGAAGAATGAGAGTCCTTGTCACATCAAGTTCGGATCAGCTGAGAGGAACTAGGTCGAGGAGGTGTGTTTGTTTACTGTTGTTTGTTTTTTTTTTTTTTTTTTTTTTTTTTTTTTTTTTTTTTTTTTTTTTGCTAGCCAGGGAGAGATCCCCACCCCACTCAGCAGGTCAAAGACACGACCCACACCCGTTTAAAGGGGAGTTTTCGTCTTGTATGTCTGCATGTGAATTGTTAATTTTGTTCTGTTTCTCTTGTGTTTTTTTAAAATTCCAGATGATTAATTTGATGTCTATTATTGGCATCCGTGTGTGTGTTTATTTGTGTGGTAAGGCATTCCCCTTCAGACAGAGAAGCATTTGACAGTGATGTTTCTTTGATTTGTCTTTTTTTTTTCTTTTCTCCTTCCGGTTACGTGTTAATATTGTCATGAATTATATATAGGACATCTTGACTATAAGGAATTAGTTGTATTAGTATATCTTGTAAATGTAGTGATCGCTTAATGGACCTGAGTTCGCATCCATATATATATTTCTATGCGCGATAGGGAGAGATATGCCAGTAGTAGTAGATTCGAACTTGCTATTTGTGTGTGTACTCCCCAATATGTGCGGGGACCCTTTCCAATGGCTTTATTTCTGCGAGACAGTTCTGATCTTACCATCATGTCTTTTCATTTTATAGGTCTATTGGTGCTGTTCCATGTAGGGGACACGTTCCTTCCTTTCTTTGGGTTCAGTGATCTACGCCTTGTAACCGTACGTATGTACGATCCCCGAGTTTTTAGGTTAGGAAATTTTTGTATATAGTTTGTAATGTTAAAATCATGTAATTTTGTTTATTTACCATGTAAAAACGTAATATTATAAGAAGAATGTACAGTTAGGGAATATTGCATATGTGCCTCATTATATTTTGTATAAATTTCCGTTTGGGAAAGAGTCTGTAAATATGGCCTAGCCGTAAGGATTGTGCAACCGGGAAAACAGCGACTATATCGGGAAGGACGGTTGAAGTCAGTTGGATGTGTTGCAACAAGTGGCTTGGAAACACGGGGTACGGCAGGTTGTATCGGTTGAAGAATTGGAGTGAATCAATGTGGACATACATGAGTGGACGTTCTATGTCACATCAGATACTCGATAGCCAATGCGAGGGCTTTGTTTTGAGCGAGGTTTGGGTTGACTGAGTGATGCGGGAAGAAGTGCCGGTGTGAGCGTTGCTACCAGTAAACTTTTCAGGACGCTATAACCACGTGTAGCAAGCATATATAAGTGTGTACGCGTGTGCGGCGAGTCATTCGGATTCTCATTCTGATTCTGATACTTATTCTGACTCTGATGCTGATTCTGCGTGTTTCTCATTTGTACTGGTCTGCGGGAGCTACGTATTTGCGCAGTTTGCTATACGATCTGCTATTGTTCGTGAGTATCTGTTATGGAGTGAACATGATATAATCACAACGACTTACCGGCTTTGCAGTGGACTTTCTGTAAAAGAAAGTGTTTGTTTGTAACTTGTCACCCGAGTATGCAGCTTCAGTTGATGGAGAATTTTGCTGTTTGCTTGCCTCCGGACATGTAACGCTTTCTGTCCAGGCAGCAATTGGAAAGGATTCAAGACGTCGACGAAGAAGTGTAAATAAGGTTAGGGATGCTCCTTGTAAAGAAGGTTGCATCCATATGTAGAGAAATAGTCATCGTACTTTTCTCTACCAGATTAGGATTCACGGTAACAGTGGAGTGCAGTGGGGCTCTTACCTGGAGGTATGTTAAAAGTATAATGATGTTCTATTTTTTATTGGTGATTTTAATGGTTTGTAATTTGCCTTTGTAGACGGCAAACGAGTAAATCTCGTGAAGAGATGATTTTGTTGGGTAGTATTGTGTATATTTGCTCTATGTAAACGGCAAGCACTAAGTGGGTTGCATAAGTGTTGATTTTGTTGGTGTTTGTCACATATTAGTTCTTATTCGATGTTCTATTTTTTATTGGTGATTTTAATGGTTTGTAATTTGCCTTTGTAGACGGCAAACGAGTAAATCTCGTGAAGAGATGATTTTGTTGGGTAGTATTGTGTATATTTGCTCTATGTAAACGGCAAGCACTAAGTGGGTTGCATAAGTGTTGATTTTGTTGGTGTTAGTCACATATTAGTTCTTATTCTGGGAGTAAAGTCAGAGAATCAAACTTAAAGTGAGTCTTTTGTCAGTGGAGTAAGGCTGAACCTGGCATGTTACCCAAATTTAATTTCAGGGGTTATATAGCAACAGGGAAAGTTATAAAGTAAGTCTGGAGCCACGTCAGCCTGATGACCGTCGCCTTGGGAGAGGGAGTGGCTCGTTGCTCTACATACTTAAATATTCCTGCAATTGTTTTGCAGGTGGCGCCCATTATCCTTGTTATTTACAATTAGTTGAGTCAACGTTTATCTGTTCAGTATTTCAATAGCTTGCAGTTGTTACAGTGTACTCCCCAATATGTGCGGGGACCCTTTTCAATGGCTTTATTTCTGCGAGACAGTTCTGATCTTACCATCATGTCTTTTCATTTTATAGGTCTATTGGTGCTGTTCCATGTAGGGGACACGTTCCTTTCTTTGGGTTCTGTGATCTACGCCTCTGTGCAGAATCATCAAACTCTTTTATGTTGTCTTTGGAAATTATAGATGTAAGCCTTTATGGCATTTATCTTTTGCACTACGAGTGCAGTCTATTGTAAAGAAAAACTGATTATGAACACAGAAACTTATGCTTTGTAAATTATACATTTAAAATGCAACTAGAGTTCCCTCATTTCGTAATTTAAAATAAATATAGTATATTTCCTAACCCCATACTCTCGTCACGAGAACCCAGTAAATGACCGTCTGCCGACTGCAGCTAAGCTGGTGCATTTATTTAGTAACAGGTAAGCAGGTAAGTTTGATTATGCATTGATATTTATGCCCTGTAGGGTATAGTAGATCACAGAAAACTATGGTAAATATTCATTTGTAAATTGGGGAATTGATGACAGGAATGAATTACCTGCAGCTGTCTTAGAGCTTTTCCAAAAAAATGTAAGATGCTTCAAGAATAGACTCCAGCATTCTGTAAATTGTGTGTAAATTTCAATGTAAATTTTTATGCACTGTAAATTGTAGTATTAAGGCATGTGAGTTATTTAAGGTATGTGTGAATATGTATATGAACGTGCTGTATTTAAAATGCTGGGTCACTCAATCTACTATAAGTCATAGTGTAAGATTTTGAAATACTTAAGGTATGTGTGAATTTGTATATGACAGTGTTGCAACGTTAAGCTAGTAGTAAGCTCAACCTGTAGCAATGTAAGCCGTAATATTAATCACTGGAAATACTTAAGCTGTATATTTATTTGTATATGATGATGCTGGATTTAGAATGTTAAACTAGTAGTAGGGCCTATTTTTTGTAATATTTTCTTTCCAGGGTATTGCTTGTTGTACTCTTGTTGTTGTTGTTGTTGTTGTTGTTGTTGTTGTAAGTCATAGTGTAAAACTTTGAAATGCTTAAGGTTTGTGTGAATTTTGTAATGTTAAGCTAGTAGTAAAATAAGGATTCTTATATTTATAATTCAGAGGGTAGTTTAGTGTAAAAATATTAATTTCAGGGATTAATGAGAAGAGTATTCTTACCTCTGAGTTTTAGAAGAGATATCTTAATACTAGTTTACAAGACCAGTGTTTTTTTATTAAACTACTAAAACAGTGGTAATAAGTATAAGTTGAGTTACACTGATTTTAGTTTCTTTTGTAGGGGTATGACTGTTTTGTTCTAAACTTAAACATTTATTATCAATATTGTCAAGTTTAGATTTTATTGTATTAAGCCCATTTGACTTGCTTTTTATGTATTTAAATCTTTTTTATTAAGAGCTTTATTTTATTATGTTTTTTTTGACATTTTCAGTATGTGAGGGGGCTTTAGGATTATCTGTGTTGGTTTCTATAATTCGTACTCATGGCAATGATTTTTTACAGACATTTAGAGTCTTACAATGTTAAAGTTTATATTTATGCTTTTAATCCCACTATGTTTTTTTATTGATTATTGATGAGTGGTTCAGTCTTTAATATATTTCATAATATTTTTAAAAAAATGCTTGCTTGTTGTTTAAAGGGGCCTAACATCTAGGTCATCGGCCCGTAATGGTACGAAATGAGACAAAATGAAATGACAAATTAAAAAACCCAAAATCCTCCACTGAACACAATTCAAAATGTGAGGACAAAGAATGAATGGATGGATGGATATGAATTTAAAACAATTAGTGGAACCAACCTACAGTGCCTCACATGCTCAGAAGGTGAAGTAAAACAATAGTTTTACTGACCAAGGGACTGCTTCTATATCATGATACTGAATCGATGATGCTTGTAGTCGAAAGGGGTCCAAAATCCAAGTCATCGGCCCCTCATAATGGTACTTACCTCTAGAAAAGTAGAACCATGGTATTTGTCAAGTTGCGGTACTAATCAAAAGTAGCGTAGACTCGCGGTATTCCACACATTATGGTACTACTCACAGGTAATGAAATTCGCACATGAATTACAGCCCTACCGTGTTTTGCACATTGCGGCGCCATTGACAGGCAACGCAAACCTATGGTGTTCATAACCTAAGTATACTAACCACAGGGATTCGTACTATCCCGTGGTATTCCTCATATAGTGGGTACTAATCATAGGCAAGCCAGAACCATGGGTTCCGTCATCCCATGGTTTTGCTCATACTGTATAGTGCTACTAATCACAGGTACTGTAAAAGCCGTCGCGCTCTCGTTTGTTACTGATCACAAACCTATTTGGTACCTAACATAGTGGTACTACGCGCAAGGAAAATCGACCCATGGTGTTCTCTGTATGGTGGTACTAATGGCAAGTAGTTTCATGGTTCTAATTTGATCATCCCTTGGTCGCCCCTTTCAGTCGCCTCTTACGACAGACATTGGATACCGTGGGTATATTCTTCGTCTGCGTCCCCCACCCACAGGGGATTGTGTGTTTGGTCCAAGAGAGGTATTTTATTTCTCTCAAGTCTGCCGGCAAGCTGGTTAGGACCCCCTATCCACCACCTGGGATGCGCCACGTGAGAGTATCACCTCTCCCCCTGCTATGCCAGCTTAGTAGGTTCATGGATTTATTTTTTTAAAAAAAATTTTAAATTGGGATGTGTGTTATCTAGAGATTTTAGTAATTTTAAGCTACTGTTTTGGTGTGATATTTTATCTCATGGTCATATTTTGTTCATGGTCTTATTTTGTTAAGTTTTTGGATCAGTGCATTAATGGTTACGGCAAGAGACAGTGTTGTAATGTTAAGCTAGTAGTAAGCTCAACCTATCGTATAGTAAGACGTAGTGTTAAGCAATGGAAATATTTAAGGTGTGTGTGAATTTGTATATAATGATGCTAGATTTAGAATGTTAAACTAGTAGTATTTCTTGTAATATTTTCTTTCCATGGAATTGCTTGTTGTACTCTTGTTGTAGTTGTTTTTATTGTTGTTGTTGTTGGGTTATTGTGTTTTAACTTTACTTGATTATCACACTACTGTAAGTGATCATAGCCACCAGGCTATTTCCCAATTGTGATGTATTTGTTAATAATAATAATAATAATAATAATAATAATAATAATAATAATAATAATAATAATAATAATAATGATAATAATAAATTTGTCAACTAATTATTAAAACTTTTAGAAATCAAAAATAGGAAGATTTTTTTTAATTCTGGGATTTTTTTCACGTATATTACGCCACAGGCTCGATGAAAAAAAGGACAAGATAAAAGGCATATATATCTACAGTTACAATGCAAACCGACTACTAAATTTAAAATCTTAAACCAAGAACATAATAATGGTGACAAGAAAATGTACCTAATCGTTCTCATTTATGATACATACATATGAATTTATATCACATAGACACACGGAACAAAATGCATAATAGTTTCCTTTATTAGATTGTAAAATGAACGAAAATTCAATTTTATAGGTATCTCTGAACACTTTGAGATAACGTTTATGTTTTGTGGCCTTAACGTGAAGAGAAAATCAGAAACTGTCACAGACACAACCCTCTGAGATACATTCAAGTAGAGTACAAGTTCGTTATAGCGAGAATTCATAACAGCGAAAAATTTACTCGCTACAGCGGATTGTCGTTTTACCTGATTTTTGTATGAAATGCAGAAAAACCCCTGTACACATTAAAATCGGTATGAAACGGCTATCAGTTTGTTCAAAACATGCGTTTCCATGGATGATATCCACACTGGATTACTTCTTTGTTATTTTTCATGGCAGTGTGTATTTAATTTAATTCTGAACAAATTATAGTACCGTATTTCTCCGAATCCAAGACAAACCCCACTTTTTCCTTCAAAAAATTTAATTCAGGCTCAAAAAATCATATGAATGCCTTTGTTGTACAGTAGGCTTTTTTAGATGCCGAACATTGGCTTTCGTTATGCCGTTTTCTTGTGGCTGTACAATTATTCTTTATTTCCGCGGGTTTTAATGACTACTAATTTAAAATTGGCATCATAATACCGAAGAGAACCCGTTGAAAATTTGCCAGCAATACCTATTCCATGTGTCTCTACAATACGACGATCCATCAGGAAAATATTCTTGCTGTCTATAAAACTGTTACTTTTACTCAGTGTCAGATATAATCGGCTACCGTTACACGCACATCTCGCTTGCCGGGTTTGGCCAACTTCAGCGACTGGCAATGTATAGGCCTAATCGCGGACGTTGAAGGTCAACAAACGAGTTTGTTGCACCACGGTATGGCCATTCTGCCCTTGAGCTTTTAGTGCACATACCTCACAATTCTATCTTTGACTTCTTTAAAGCGTCCTTGTTGCGGACCACTGAATGCATTTTTTGTACAGTACGCATTTTTTTTTAGCTATCTTTGTCTTCACGCTAACGTCAAATATTGGCTTTAGTTAGTCCTATACCATATTTTCTTGCAGCTGCACAATTTGCGAGTGTTTAATAACCATTAACTTAAAATTGGCATCATAATATCGACGAGAACCCGTTGATAATTTTCCGGCAATACCTGTAGCACGTATCTTTACAATACGGCTATCCATCTCGAAAATGTTCCTACTGTCTATAAAACTTAAGTTTACTAAGCGTCAGGTACAGTAGACGTGTTATAACTGTGCCAGTGAGTAGCCGTGCCATTTCTAAGAATACGAAGGCTCACACGTTTTGATGCCATTCTGCAGATTTGAGAAACGTTTTTGTACAGGCTAATAAGAACGTAATTCTCTCTTCACTAGGTATTTCCCAAGATCCAGTGACGTTACACACAGGCACTGTACAACCCGTTGTCGCGGCTAGCGATGTATAATAAAGAGGCAGTTGTTTATTTTCAATAAGTTTTTGGTGTGCATTCGCGTGTGAAAAGAAGCAGCGTGGTTACTGCGGTAGTTGCCAATGGTATTCGTTACTGTTAGGCCGCGAATGCAAGACAACCCTTGAGTTTTTGCATTAGATTCTGACAAAAAAACGTCGTTTTGGATTCGGAGAAATACGGTATCACTCCAGAGGCTTATGTGGCAAACATTTCAACATTACTTACGTATTTATTACGAAAACGTGTTATCCTCTTTCATTTCTAATTTTCATTAGAGAACAGCAGTCGACGGGTATATCTAATCAACTCCAACATCGCCTTCGAATGTCTACGAGAGAGCTCGTAATTGCACATGGTGAGAAAACTACTGTATACCATACCGAAGATGATCGATCGCATTTTGTGGCAAACCTTTCCGTTTTCTTATTCAAACAGCGTCACCTATCCTAACTTAACAGTACTATACGTACGATGAAAACACGCTTCAAGCGCCAGTAGAGAAATTATAATCTTCTTGCTATAAATTTACACGAGAATAGCCTTTCCATAATTTAACCAGAAGTGAGAAAATATAAACTAGTCTCTGAAATCAATTATGCACTCTGCCATATCTCGAGGTCTAGGCCTATCCCATTCTTACTTAATTGCAGTATTTTGCATTAAAATTAAGCGATCATTTAGTCAGCCTTTAATTTTAAAGAGTTAACGGTTATCGGACACATTTTACGCATTTATTATGAAATATGCCCTCTTTCATTTCGAATTTTTGTTACGGAACAGCAGTCGACGGGTATTACTAATCGACTTTGACGTCGCCTTCGAATGTCGACAAGAGAACTCTCTAGTGGAAATAGCGAGGAAACGATACCGAAGGTAATCGATCACGTGCAACATAATCGCTGGGGTGCATAAATACCAGTTATGGAAAAAATCTCGCGCGCTCAATCACTCGTAATAACGGTTGCGTCAGTCATTGGACTCTCACTGTAATCGTAGGTTAATACACAGTTTAATATAGGAATTTTGAAGGGACAGCAAAATATTGTCGTTATAGCGGAGATCTCGTTATATGCCGTACTCGCTATATCGGACTTCTACTGTAATTAAAATTATGAACTACGAATGAACACAAACGCACTGAAATACGCGAGACTACCACATACAATACATATAAATATGTCTCATGCATTATTAACATATGATTTTGACAAGGAGAATGCACAGAATCGTAAGAAAAAACACGTCGCCTACAACTCCAACGAAAGTATGCACACAAACTATATTAACAGAGTGTGAACCACATAATAACACACTTATTCTTTCATACCGATTAATGGAGTCGCTAGCCTCTCTCGCTTGTAGGACGATTGCACCACATAATAAACTTATTCTTTCGTAGAGATTAACGGAGGACGATACACTCGCCAGATAAAGCATCAAATAAATACGTTTGCGAAGGAGGTTGCGTTAATTACACAAGCACATAAGAATTTATCCTAGGGAAGAGTATTGACCGCACTGGAGATTATATTGGTCAAAAATAGGCGGAAGTAAAAATCACTCGGAAAATTGGAAGACGAGTTAAAAAACGGAAAGTTTCTGGGTAAACGGGAGGAGTTGGCAGATATGCCAGACTATAGATTGTTTTCATTTTCTTCTATAGGTTGCTATCCGGACACCGAAAGCTCTATGGATCAAACTGAAGAAAGTTGCTTTTCTTGAGCTCGAGGGTGAAAAGAATCCCGTCTTACGGTTAATATCTGTCATTGTGGATTTCTGTAGATGTTATAGGCAAATTTCTCATTAGTCCTAGTGACAGTTAAATAATTATTTTTAGGCTGAAGATGTCTCATAAGGAAGACATAAAACATGTCCCTTTTTAAAATAAAATAAAAAGGAATGATATTGTACAGTATTGTAAAGGTGGAGTTACTCAATTATTAAGACCTTCTATCTTACTTTTACGGGTTTTGGAGATGCTAAGGTTCTGAAATTTAGTCCCGCAGGGTTCTTTTACGTGCCAGCAAATCTACTGACACAAGGCTAACATATCTGAGCACATTCAAATACAGTGAAACCTCGATTCTCCGTTTTTCGAGGGACCATGAAAATAAAACGTACAACACGGGAAAACGGAAAATCTGGGATTGAATGAAAACCATCAACAATTTGGCTAAACATCACAAAAATGAAATATGTATAATTATAATCTTACAAAAACTCCTAAACCAAACCAAACTACAGCCCCATTGGAACTTTGCCTGCCAAGCGACCGCTGCTCAACCCGAAGGCCTGCAGATTACGAGAGCGCATGGTCAGTGCGACGAATCCTCTCGGCCGATATTCCTGGCTCTGTAGATCGGGGTCACCATCTCACCTTTAGATAGCTCCACAACTAAAGGTAATCACGTAGGCTGAGTGGACCTGGAACCAGACTTATATCCAGGTAAAATTGTCTGACCTGGTCGCAATCGAACCCGGGCCCTCTGGATGAAACCGCATTAATTACCGGTACGAGAGTTCAAAATCTCGATAATTTATATTCAATTTTACAGGGGAATCTTCGTCAGTTTCCCGTGAAAACTTCTTTTAGTTCAGCAACTTTGATTAGGCTAGCCAAACTCTTCGAAAAATCTAATAACGCCAAGCCAAACGACAATCGACCACAAGTAGCTTTTTAATTCTCTCATCTAATAAAATAAAGCACATTAGATACAAAAGCACCCAAAATGATGGCGAAATCCCTTCATTTCTTAATCTTTCATTGTAATTTGGTCTCTGGTATACAGTTCGTAGTCAGTTTCTGGAAATCTCGTATCGCGCAAATTAGGCCTACATCGACTTTTAAAGGTTATGTTGAACTCGAAAACATGATTTCGAATGTAAGTATCGATTCTTAAAAATTCTAGAATGCATTATATTCAGTTCTGCGCGTCACAAATCCAGTAAAATTGGAAAGATAAAAGAAATATCATCAAAAATTTAGAAATTACGGTTTCGTGACCTTGAGGTCATCTGGAAAGCGCGCTCGCTGCACGTGTCACAACGAGTTGAAAATGATACCAACCATTTAAAATGTAACGCGCGCAAATAAAACGACTGCGGTTTTTGGTATTTTAACACGAAAACGTAAAATTCCCAGTCTTACATTAGGGCCTAGACAGTAATAGGCAATCCCAAGACCTCCCATGGCTTTCTTTTTTTTAAATGTAAGGTGCAACATCTGTTCTGGTCTCGCTAACATAATCATGTACGATAATATCAAAAATACTAAATTTGTGTTAAGAAGGAGCAGTTTCGATTCCTGTCTGAAAGCCCAGTTACTCTACAGTGCCCTGAGCAAAGTGCCGAAAGCGTGTTCGGCAGTACGATCGAAAAAATGTAAACATATGGACGTTTTATAAGTGCGAACATTTGACGAAACTCGTTCCGTCTTCAATGCGCCGCGCCTCCTTGCAATTGTTGTGGCCACTCTCTGCTTTATGATTTCCCGACATTCTCTAAACAATAACTTACCACCCGAATGCGATGCTAAGATGGTCCCTTATGCAAGTTCACTGCCGATCGCTTTTCCAGTACCAGTACAGTACTTGCTTTAATTATTGCAAACACGGGGCGTTAACGCCAAGATCCATAAATATGCCATAGCCGTCCTTTCGAGACACACAGTTTATTAAAAAACGATTGATTGAGGATTTAGCGTTGATAAGACTGGAATTTCTGGACGGTTGATCCGGGAAATCGTTTCTTCGAGGAACGGATAATGCGGGACTTTTACAACGTGATTTAATTACGATGCTCGCGGGACCTCGTAATTTGAACGCATATTCCGGGAAAACGTATTTTCCGGGAACGGGTAATCGAGGTTCCACTGTACCACCGGACTGAGTCACAATGGAACCTGCCAAGTTGGGATCGGAAGGCCAGCGTCTCAACCGTCTGAACCACTCAGCCCAGCTGATGACATAGAGAAAGGTGGGAATATACTCAGTATGGGCTACTCCAGTAAACATTTTAATTACTTACCTGTTAAAATATCTTGGTTTTCGTGGACGATATTTATCAGACCAGAGATAAACCTGGTTGTCCAGCGTGGTCTCCACTGAAAACTCTGCTTCATCACCAAGCATTCCTTTCCTGGCTTCTCGTTGGAGAGCTTGTTCTTCTGCAGTTATAACACTCTATGGACAAAGAAAAATGGGCCACAATTAAATATAAGCACGTTTGACTTGCTAACAATGTTTAATTTTAGTTGACTGAATTAATGTGTAGTAGTATATGGAAGGAGTAGCATGAAGAAAACATGGAAGGAAACAGCAAGGTGGAATGATAGAACAAAAGATATAGTGGGGGAGGGGGAAAAAAAAAATTGCTTTTAGGACATGGTTCTAAAATAGGATGGTGGAAGCAAGAGAGAAGAAGGTGGATAAAAAGTGGACCCAGATGATGAAAAAAGATAGTGAAGATAGTAAGAAAGTATTATATGGAACAGTTAAAAATAAGAGAAGGGAAGATCTTATGGATTATTTCAAAATGGTAAGGAGATGAAGAAAAAGGAGGAATTCAAAACGAGGTGAAGGGAGCACTTTGAAGAATTGCTAAACCCTAATGAAATCTCAGAGAAGGAATTGAAGATGGTAAAGATGAACTACAAATGGAAGGAAGTGGAAGTAGTATTGAGGAAGATGAAATGAGGGAAAATGCCAGGTTTGGATGAGGTAAATGTGGAGCAGTTACAGAAATGGGGAAACAATGACCGACTGTACTGTGTGATGAGAGTTGTACGGACGGTGAAGATACCAGAAAACTGGAAGAAGGGAATAATTGTACGTATCTACAAGAAGGGAGGTAGAAGGTAGTGTAAAAACGATTGGGGAGTCACTGTAATGCGTCATTATACAAAGACTTTTGAAAAGATTTTGGAGAGAGAGATTTGGGCTAAAGAAGGATGTCAGAGAGAAGAACAGTACAGCTTCCAACCAGGAAGGTCCACAGTAGATCTAACTTTAGCTGTAAGACAGCTACAGTATAAGACTGGCATTATGAATGTGGAATAGATCTGAATTGATGGCCTTCTTGAATACTGTATTTGCTCGTATATAACTTGCCACCACATATATCTCGCACCCCATTTTTAACATTTGAAACTGCAGGAAAAAGTATCCCCACATATAACCCGCATTAATTTCTGACGTTACCATAAAGACATACAATACGTACACGAAATAAAGTTTGGGTATTCCATAGACGAACCTACATTAAAAACTGGGACTGTACCAGTTGGTGTTACAGTACTTTGTACGTGACAGTACAAGAAGAAGCTGCATTTCTTTCTACCTGCAGAACGGTTGAGGCTAGCTGTTGTAACAAAAATACCTAACTTGGAAATCCCTGCCCCAAGGCCACATTCCTAGCCAGTCGGTCACACTCCGCCATCCCTCTCACTCTTCCGTCTTTGTGAATATGCTTATCGCTACACATCTGGCAGAGCTGATCGCATGAACTGGGAGTGTTTCCCTGTCCAGGCAGTCAAATGATCGCAGTATTAGGTATCGTCGAACTGTGGTATTGTTGACAAGTACCGGTATTCTGTCTTCACGTTTCATCGTTGTTTCTCAGTTTAAGTTTTCTTGTGTATGTTGTTTTTAAGTTATGGAAAAATGTGGGAGTCATAGGCTGGGTTTAAACTCAAAGTGATAAAATATTCTGAAGAACATGGTAACAGAGTTGCTGGTCGAGAATTCAGTGTGACTGACTTTAATGTTTGCTACTGGCGTAAACAGAAAGTTGCGCTAGAAACCACTAACTGAACATGTAAGACATTCAGAGGGCCGAAATCTAGTAAGTTTTCTGAGCTGGAAGACGAGTTGCTTCATTACTTTACAGAATTGCAAAATGATGGCTTTATTATCTCGCATGAGATGCTACATTTCAAAGCGCGCAAACTAGCGATTAAAGGAGGAATCAGCTGTTCGGATCTGAAAGCGAGCCGGGGTTGGATCCATACATTTATGACTCGAAAGGGATTGTGTCTGTGAAGGTTAACATCTCTCTGTGAGAGAATGCCAAGCAATTTCAGTGACAAAATCATAAATTTTCACCTCCATGTGATAGCAATGTGGAAGAAAAACAATTACCTCTTATCTTAAATTGGCAATGCAGATCAAACCCTGATAAACTTTGACATGCCATGCAACACTACAACACTACCATCAACAAGAAGGGAGAATCTAGCATGCTTGTATGTATAACTGGGTGTTAAAAACAGCATTGCATTGTCATGCTAGCAATAACCGCACACGGAAGAAAATTGCCATCGTACGTTATTTTCAAAAGAAAAACAGAGCCTAAAGTGAAGTTTCGCAAAGACATTCACGTACGGGTTCAAGAGAAAGGATGGATGGATGGATACAACTCTTGCCCAGAACTGGGTCTGTATGGTGTGTGGAGCACGGCCAGGGGCACTGCTCTGACGCCCAGCAATGCTAGTGTGGGACAGTTTCCGCGGACACTTGGTGGAAGACACGAAGAAACGTGTTCAGGAAATTAAAACTGATCTTGTAATTCCTGTTGGACTCACACATTGTCTACAGCCCTTTGATATTTCCGTCAACAAGACCTTCAAGGACAACATACGTAAACTGTATGCCAAATGGACGGCAGGAGGGGAGCATGAGCTGACGCCAGGAGGCTAAGTAAAGAGGCCGTCAGTTGAACTCGTGTGTGATTGGGTTATGCGGGCAGGGCTTATGGTGTTGACAGACATTATTGTGAAGGGTTTCTTGAAGATGGCCATAGCAAATGCGTTGGATAGAAGTCAGGATGATGCAGTATGGGATGGTTACCAGAATAATGCATGTGAGGACAGCTTGGAGATTGGAGTGACAATGAATAGGATAAGTATGCCAGCTGTCTTGTTTCAATAGCCTAATGCAAATTTTAGGGTTTTTTGGGAATATGTATCATAGGATATAAACTTCATGCTTTTGATCTGTATTGAATTGTAATATGATCTTTCTCACACAAATCCCCACATATATCACACACCAAAAATGTTTGCACTTACTTTTGGTCAAAAAAGTGCAAATTATATGTGAGCAAATACAGTATTGAAAAAGCATAATACGATAATGCATGCAGAAACAAGATGTGGAAGGCCCTGGAAAACAAAAGAGTGGGGGAAACGGACTATATGAGGGTAAAGGAGAAATATTAAGGGAGTGTGAGTTGTGTGAAAGTAGGAGAGAGAACAGATTGGCTAGAACAGACGAAGGATTTGAAATAAGGAAGTGCACTTACACCATTACTTTTCATTGTAACAACGGATGATATAATGCTGAGCGTGGCAAAGGAAACTGGGGAAGAAAAGATGAAAACAATGGTATTTGTAGATGATTTGATGGTGTTCAGGAGCAGATGGATGCATGGGATAAAATAGTACAAGGATATGATGTGAAATTTTGTATAAAGAAGAACGAGATGTTGTTTATAACCAGGAAGGAGGATAGACCAAGAACAGGAGTACCGACTGATGGAGAACCGAGAACTTCAAGTACCTAGGCAACTTAATACATGAAAATGGAAGAAAAGATAAGGAAATAAGTGAGCAGATGGAGAAAAGTAGGAACATTATTAAAAACTGTTAGAAGATTAGTATGGAGTGAGGATGTTCCCAGAACAGCAAAAGAGTGATATACCAGATTATCCCAATACTAATGTATACTTCAGAGACTTGGGTAATGATGGAAAGACAGAAAAGCAGGAAGCAGGCTGGTGAGGTGAAATTTCTGATAGGTAGAATAGGAGTAATAAAAATGGATAAGATAAGAAACGAGAAGGTCAGAGAACTAGCGCATGTGGAACCATTGGAGGAAAGGATAGAGGAATCAAGGCTTAGACGGTTTAAACACATGAAGAGAATGAAGAAGAGGATACCCAGGAAAATGCATGAGATGGAAGTGGAAGGCAGGAGACCAAGAGACAGATGGCTAAAAGGAGCAGAAAAGCAAGTGAAGAAAATAGAGGAGGACCAGACCAAATTGATGACAGAGAGATGGTGGGAAGACAGAAGACAATGGAGAGACTTATGTTTTAAACAGAACTGGCCAAGGCTGGAAGCAGTGCAAGATGATGATTTACTAGTGTCCTCATACCTCTACTCTATTTCCTGTGCCCTGAACTTGCATTCGAGCAAATGCCAATCTCTGGACATCATCCTCTTCAGTGGTCACGAAAGTTCCTGGGTCCAACTGAGATGAACTAAGATACTGGGGACTATAGCCACCAGATTCATAATCTGCAAAACTCTCTGATAACATAGCATTAGCTGCCTCATCAGCAGCTTCTCGAGCCCTGCAACAAAAAGTAATACACATTTAGCATTCAAAGTAGTTAATACGACATTTATCTTTTAAATACCAACTCTGTATCAAAAAACAGGACTAAGGGGTAGACAAACACAATTTATCTTTTAGATTATACACTTTTAAAGAATTCCAATACTTCAGGTTTATTAGCTCTTATTAAACTGAAAAAGGCTGGAAAAAGAAGGAAACTGGATAAAGATAGAAGATGAATGTGGGAAGATGAGAGGCATTGGAGAGGGAGACGTTATTACCAGACTAGGCTGAAGGTGGAATGTGTTGACAATGATGATTATGATAAAAGTTCAAAATGATATTGAAAACCATCATCAACAAGTATTCAGTCCAAGGATGGGTCTGGTGCCATGAAATGGTTCCATACCACCTGAGTGATAGCTGTTTTCTTCATTACTGCATAGATCTCTGATCGAATGTCTTCTAAGATCTATTTTATGGATGATTTCCTAGATCTTCTCCTGAGGACTTTTCCACGATCATCTTAAAACATATGGCCAAAACCACTGGTATCAGTGATACTTAAAACATTGGAACAAGACAAATAAAAAAATTGGTAAAGTTTCAAAGAATGTAAAGAAAAAAGCTCTGGAAATGAAGGAATGATTTGCTTCATAGACCTATTCAGTAACATACTAGAAAGTGAAGAAATGGCAAATGGATGGAGAAAAAGTGTGCTGATTCCAACACCAATATAAAAGAGAAAAGTGGATACTCAAGCTTGTGGCAACTATGGAAGAATCAAAATGATGAGTTACAACATCAAATTATGGGAGAGTGTGACCGAACAGTGATCGAGACAAGAAGTGGTGATTAGCAATAAGCAGTTTGGTTTAATGCACGGAGGAGGAACAACAGATCCCATATTTTTCTCGAGACAACTAGTGTGGAAAAGTACAAAGAAGGCAATAAGAGCTTGTTGATGGACTTCGCTGATCTGGAAAAGATGTATGACAAGGTAATGGAAGCAGTGAGACAAATGAACTTGCAGAGAAATGGTTGGAGGAATGGAGAGATGCACTAGAAAGCCAATTAACAGAGTTCCTGAGCCTGAGGGGAGCTGAAGCATGTTTAAAGTTGGCTGGAGTAGAGATACGAACAGCAAGTTCGAAAAGACTTAACATGGTGCAAGTTTATGACGAAGACAGAGAAGCTGGGCCCAGATGGTATGACCGCGCTAAGATAAAAAGGAAATAAGAAATTTTGTCTAACTGTATCAAGTTTTACATCGCACTGCCACAGAGAGGTCTCAGGGCAATAATGGGATAGGACAGGGAAGGAATCGACTGTGGCCAAAATTAACATATAGCCCCAGAATATGTCTGGTGTGAAAAGGGAAACAATTGCAAACCATCTTCAGGGCTTCCAACGGGTTTGAACCCATGATCTTCCAAATGCAAGCTCATGCTATGTGACCCAAACCGTGTAGTCAACTCACTCAGTAGGAATGTATTTAGTAGAGCAGTTGATGAAGAGAAAAGACAAGACCTAGTAGGCTCAATACATTATTCATGAAATACTAAAACTGGTTGATGAATGACTGAGAATATAAGAGCACAGAAAATGAAGAGGGTTAAAAGGAGTACAAGCGAAAAAGTGCAAGGTAGTTAAGGAAGAATAACTGAGTGGGTTGTGGCACTGTATGTAGTCTTTTCTAAATACAGTATAACCCCGATTTCGCGTGACCTCGATTCAGCATAAACTCGCATTTAATGGTAGAAATTTCCAGCCCTGAAAATTCTTCTGCAAGAGCGATGCAATTTTATATTCGATTTAATGCAATTCACAATAGGGCGAAACTTGCATTTAGCGTTAAAGAAATTGATAAAATCCTCAAACATTCATTTCTATTCGGTTTGGTTATGGGACATAAAGAACCTATGAAAAAGACGTCATAAGAGTGCTACGGATGATTCAAGGGAGAAGAGGAATTTACAGCACAGGCACTTAGGGCGAAAGCGAGATGTCGGACTCAGATACACATCCGACCATGGCCGCTGTAGCAGAAGAGAACGCCCGTTTTAATGACAGTGTTATTATAACCTTCGAAAATTCCTATATTAATCTGTGCAATATCCTTTGGTTACAATGAGAACCCTTTTACTAATGTAACGTGCTAGTGCAATAACCTCTCCATCGACGTTCTACGAGTTTCTGCACACTTCGTCGCATGTACATCTCCACATACTCTACAATTTTATGTTTCTACAAGACTATATGCTATTATTATTATCTGCTCTGGTTATCAATACTTCTTCCTATCATTGGAATTACCTTACTTTTTGCTCACCTGTCGTTACCCTCCGACATTTCTCGACACACTGACTGCTGTCTTTCTGTCTGCCTCGCACCTACTACATCATCTGCCACGTCACATGATCTTTCTCGAATGAACTGGTCTTCGCTTCCGGGCGTGTATATATTGGACTGCTTGGCCCGTCTTGGGCAGACTGGCATCATCTTCTGTAAATAGTGTGTGTGTGTGTGTGTGTGTGTGTGTGTGTGTGTGTGTGTGTGTGTGTGTGTGTGTGTGTGTGTGTGTGTGTGTGTGTGTGTGTGTGTGTGTGTGTGTGTGTGTGTGTGTGTGTGTGTGTGTGTGTGTGTGTGTGTGTGTGTGTGTGTGTGTGTGTGTGTGTGTGTGTGTGTGTGTGTGTGTGTGTGTGTGTGTGTGTGTGTGTGTGTGTGTGTGTGTGTGTGTGTGTGTGTGTGTGTGTGTGTGTGTGTGTGTGTGTGTGTGTGTGTGTGTGTGTGTGTGTGTGTGTGTGTGTGTGTGTGTGTGTGTGTGTGTGTGTGTGTGTGTGTGTGTGTGTGTGTGTGTGTGTGTGTGTGTGTGTGTGTGTGTGTGTGTGTGTGTGTGTGTGTGTGTGTGTGTGTGTGTGTGTGTGTGTGTGTGTGTGTGTGTGTGTGTGTGTGTGTGTGTGGAGGGACTACGGACCTCGCACGGCTTGCCGTGTGCTGCGCCATTTTCTTCCCTACCAGCTGATGGAGTTATTCTGAAAGGACTTTGGTGAGCTAAACATATCGTTTACTAAACTTGTTTTGGAAACTTTAAACTCGGCCTGTTTCAGCATTTTGAGTGACGGCATGCTACGAAAACTTTCAAGGCCTTGGTTCGAGTCTAACTCCTTGCCATCTTCAAACTGATTAAGATTAATTGATTTTTAGTGCTGAACACTTGGTGATGTGGACTGAGCCTCATTGTCAAACAGAACTTTCTCAACCTTAGATGATTCTGGAAAACATCTATTGGCAGATCAAACATTCTCCAGCATTACGCAGTTGGAGTTTCCTTTCTTTTCATCCTCACTTATCCTTATTGTACTGATCCTCCTTTTTACCCTACCCTTTTCTCTTTTATTAGGTGTATATGTTTTTTTATATTCGGGCGCCCTGGAGGCATATTCGTTTTTTTTGTGTGTGGCCAAATATTTCTTGATCTTCATGGTAAAAGTGTACTTGTTCCCTCCAAATTTGATCAGATAATAATATTAATAATTATCATTTGAGGTGATTGTGTGTGTGACACCTCTCTTTTCAAAATAATAATAATAATAATAATAATTGAGAAAACTGGTTTTGTGATCTAGTTCCATCATATGGTCGAGACTTACGCTGACACAGTGTTCTATGTAACGATTTTTTGTAATTTTGTCCAAACTTATCTGTGGGTTAGTCCCCTTTTGAAAACTTTTCCTCTAAAACGGGGACCTGAGCTATTTTGCCTTTATAATCAATGTCTGGGATTTTTGCTCAGACTATATCTTCTTGCTTAACAAGGTGCATATTGTGATGAACTTTTTTTCACCAATTTTATTGACAAAAAAAAAAAAAAAAAAAAAAAAAAAAAAAGTTGTTCTTTCAAAGGTTTTGAAACTCTACTTACGAAATATATCATCTGAGATGATTATCCGTATAACTTTGGAAAAACTGTTAAAGCACGGACCTTGCATGGCAGTTCCTATTTAAACTCTTATATATATATTGGTCAATTTAATTCTGTAGGTTTAGCTTAATTATCCCTTTGCTACTTTTCTTAAAATGTCCAGGGTATATTTGAGGATCTATTTTCTCCAAAAATGTTAGTGTGTACTGTATTCTCGTTAAAGTTGCTGTTCCAATACACTTGATCATCTAAATTTTTTTTTGAAAGGTGGTGTTTTTTTTAATGTTTGGTACCTACCACGGTAAACCTCTCATACTATCCTCCCCCCTCAGTACTGCTTCCGCTCACTCTGCTTCTTTCTTGTTTGATGTGATCGACTCCTCGGTGCAGTGTTGCCTATGCACAGACATCGTTTGGTAGTTATTTCTTACAACCGGGATGGAAAGATTACTTTTGGAGAAAGCTCCCAAGATATCTTAACTACATTGCACAATACGTCACACATGGTAACAGACATTCCTTTCTTCCCCATTCTCATCATATTCTCTTGTTTAAATTGATACACTTTTTTGGTTTCTCCTTAGATCTTTTCGCATTTTGTTTTGGTTGTTCTCGTAACACTATGGCTTGCTTTTCGGATACTTTTCGCTTGGGCGACGATAGTGATTTATCTCCACCCCCAGTATATCATACTCGGTCTTTACCTGAGGTTTCCACTAGTAACTTAATCTCCTTTTCTGATACCCCAACATTATCTTCCCGTGTTAATTCTCCCGATTTGCTCACTGATTCAGAGGGCAAGCCCTCTTCATTACCTCAACTTCATTCTATGCCTCCCGATCCACATCTTTACCCCCCTCCCCCTTCACTACCTCAATACACGTCTGTTGATACCTCTCTCAATGTACAGATCATAAAACAATCTCTTGATCAAGTCCCTAAATTACAATCTACTGATCCTCGTAGTTTGACCTTGTGGCTCTTTTCTGCATGAAAATTTCTAAATATTGGTTTAGCTTCTTTTCCTCAGTTAATGGGATTACTGTCCCCTAAAACTACCAGTTTTTTAACTAAATTTTGGGTTGATAATATGTTAAGTTTTTCCAATTGGTATCAATTTCGGAATGCCATACACAACTATTTCTTACCTTACGAAATACGTTGCAAGCTAAGCCTTGAATTTATTCGTCGTCATCAACTTCCCACCGAACCTGCTCATGACTATCTTGATTCCATTACGACCTATAGTGATATTTTAAAAATTGCTCACTCTGTCAATGACTTAATTTCTATCGTCCAATTCTACGCTACTCCTTCCTTTCGGCAGCTTTTCGATGCCTTAAATCCTCCTACGTCCATGCTTCAGCTTTTTAATTTAGCTCAATCTCACGCCATTCATTCTCTGGGAGATATTTCTTATTACTCATCTATCCCACCTCCTCTCCATTCTCGTCCTTTACCTTCTACATCCGTTTCTTCTGCTAATACTCCTTCTCCTATTATTTGCTTCCGTTGTAAAGGAAAGGGTCATATATCTCGGAATTGTGCTACTCCCTATTCGGGAAACGTGGCTTACAAGTGATAAAAATCATTGTTATCCGTATTGAAGATACTGAATGTAGGATGCTAAAAGGTTTGTTTTTTCACCTATTCAATACATATAAATTTTATAAATTAGGAATTTATTATTGATTCCACTTGAGACATGTTTCGCCCTTCATTGAGAGCATCATCAGTCAAATTATCACCTCAAGGTAAAAAATCAGGTACCTGGTTAGTAGTTGACATGCACAAATTAATACATATTATTAATACACATACAAAAATTAAGTATGGGAAATAGTTGTACAAAAGTGATGGTTGAACATATAGGTTTATAGATGAAAAGTCAGCACCTATGCGTAAAATTAACATAGTAGAGTTCGGCAGTGGTGCTCTGGAGAAACAGTTGACGCAATCATAGGAAAATAAAAAGTTTAAAAATATTTACATTATAACAATTAAGGGAGAAAAGATGTAGTGTTCGGCGTCAATGTTTGTAACCAAAAATTAATGTCAAAGGTTGGTAACTATACAGTATTTACATTGTTCAATTGAACAGTTGAGATAAAGTTTTAAAAATATTTACATTATAACATTCAGCGTAAATGTTTGTAATAAAAACTAATGTCAATGGTTGGTAACTATATAGTAATTACATTATCTAATTGAACAGTTGAGAATTTACAATTATATACATAATTACACAAGAGCAGCTTGGTGCGCAGGGATAAAAATTTCTAGTACCAAGTGCGTCCTGATGTTTTAGAGGTTGGAAGAAGGAATTAGCATTGACATTTCAGAAATATGTAGAGCAGTTTGTTTTAGTTAAAATCACCGGGGGTAGGGAAATATTTCATAGCCAAATGAGGTTTTATAGGCATCAAGCTGAAAGTTGTCCGGTTGCAGCGCCGAGATCGGTACGGAGACTGGTCAGTGTGGATGGAGATTCATGGGTATTCCGTGCGTTTGAATGGCAACAATGGTGACAGTTATTAGTGGGTAATTGCTAATTAGGAAAATGTTGCAGGTTGAAACTTTCGCTTATTCTTTTAGTTGACTTCTGTAGCATCGAATGTGATGTGAAGACATCGGTGTGAAATGCCGGTGAGACAAATTGATATTGTTCCGTGGAATAAAGTATGGCGGACTTCGGGATGAAGTTATTGTTTTTTACTGGTCTGGTGAGATAGAATAGAGTTGCTTGTGTTGTGAACTGCTGTGGAGAGATTAGAATGTATACGGCAACTGCAGAGTCAGAGCGTTATAGCTGGGGTGAGGCATCTTCTCATTCTGACTGCGAAGAGGAGCCGTAGTGGCACGCCATATTCGTGCCGATGTGCGCTGGGTTCCGGCGTGTTGTTGAAAGTTGTATTGTATGAAGTGGAAGTTATCTGATGTGTCGCTGAGAGGTAATTGTTGATGAGTATTGGTGGACTATGAAGGACCGACTGAGCCTCCTTCATAGTCCACCAATAACTTTGGAAAAACTGTTAAAGCACGGACCTTGCATGGCAGTTCCTTTTTAAACTCTTATATATATATTGGTCAATTTAATTCTGTAGGTTTAGCTTAATTATCCCTTTGCTACTTTTCTTAAAATGTCCAGGGTATATTTGAGGATCTATTTTCTCCAAAAATGTTAGTGTGTACTGTATTCTCGTTAAAGCTGCTGTTCCAATACACTTGGTCATCTAAAATTTTTTTTGAAAGGTGGTGTTCTTTTTTGATGTTTGGTACCTACCACGGTAAACCTCTCATACTATCCCCCCCCATCAGTACTGCTTCCGCTCACTCTGCTTCTTTCTTGTTTGATGTGATCGACTCCTCGGTGCAGTGTTGCCTATGCACAGACATCGTTTGGTAGTTATTTCTTACAACCGGGATGGAAAGATTACTTTTGGAGAAAGCTCCCAAGATATCTTAACTACATTGCACAATACGTCACACTAATTTATTTGTTATTACGGCGAAATGCGGGCGTGTTAAGCTTTTATCCGTTATCAATATTCATACGCTCTACTCCAGCGTTCATATTGAATGCAATCGATCACCTTCCGCATCGATTCCTCACTACGCGAGAGCGAGTCGATCTTGAGCCTGAGGTCTCCACACAACTCCGACTGGTGTAAACAAACATCGGAATAACATGTTTTCACAATAAGTGCAATGACACCAGTTGTTAGGTTATGTACTTTCACATCTTGTTAAAGTTCAGAAAGGCTGTTGCCATGTAAATATATAGTGAAAAATGTTATTATTCTACAGGGAGCTTGAAATATGTTTTCATAATATGTGCGCGGTAAACCTAGGTTAGGTGACTCCGTTTGAAGTAAGAAAATGGAAATGTTTGCCACAAGCCTCTAGAGTGATGCTATTACAATTTTTAAGAATGAAACTGAATATGCATGGTCAGACTATTGGAATTAGAAAATATGTGCTAATGAGTATGCCGCTGTTTGGAAAACATCTGCAAAAATGTTTAAACAAACCGACTGCTGTTTCATAAAACAATTATAATGTGTTTTTGTGCGACTTTGGTATCTTTCCCAACTTCTATGGTAAATCATGTATAATGTTATAAGAACAACCTTAAACTGAAGCGGTTTTGCATTCACCAACAAAAATCTGTCAAAATGAAGCACAAACTGTAACTAGTAGATATCTCCTTGCTTTATTGCTGTCACTGTGTAAATAATGTATGATGGTACAATTTATGTTAATACAGGCAAAGATCTCTGGAAAAGGTGTGCTTTCTACTGAAACCTTGATTTACGGTAAACCCCCATTTAAGTTTTTTTTAAATCAGGTCCCTGTAAAAACGTTAAATAGAGGTTCTACTGACAATTTTCTGACTTCTGGATTAAACCAAGATGGACTGCCAAAAGGGGCAATCAAGTTCTTGGTGTCCTTTTAGAAGACACACTTATGTAATCAAAGATTTTCAGGACTTGTATTCATCAAAGACAAATACCGTAATAGACTGCACGTGCAAGTCGACCTATCGCTAATACTGAACAAAACTCCAGCCATGTCAGTGATACAAGCTCAAATATTTCAGTAGTATTACTCTTTGTTATATCTATTCTACTCACTTATTGAACTCTACATTCTAAAGATGTCAATGTCCGACCAATTAGTGAAGGATTTTGTCTTCATTAGTAATCAATTTCAAGACTTTTTCTGTATTCATAACGGGCTATCACAATACAAATATGTACCAAGCTATTTAACTTCCTAATTCATACATAGGTTATCACACCTACGATGAAATCTAACATTGAAGATGCAAAAACACCCAGTCCCTGAGACAGAGAAATTAACCAATGAAGGTTAAAAATACCCAAATCAACTGGAAATCAAATTCAGGACACCTTGGATCAAAGGCCAGCAAGTTAACCAGTTAGCCACAGAGCAGGACTGATCTGCCTGTGGCCTTCCAACATAATACCAGCCTTACAATGTTGCCACATGTTTGACGATATAAAACCATTACCATGACTTATGAAACAACCTACTGAACCATATCATTTAATTAATATTAAACTACTTGAACGGATATAGTGAGCCAAAGGTAGTCCCAGGGTTGCGAACTAAGAAGCACCAGTGAGGGTGGCCTTGATTTGCTACGCAAGGTGCACAAAGGAATGCCTAAGGGAAGTGGCTGGTGAGAGAAAGAGATAAGAGCCGCAAGGAAAACAGAGACACAATTTTGAGTGGAGACGCTATACAGTTTCACTCGGGGAATTACTCTGACAAACCTCTGAGCAACAAACGCAGGAAGTCGCAGAGTGACAACACTTGGAGAAGGTGTAATATCTTAGTTATTTGGTCAAATTCAGCCAATCTAAAATGAGGATGCAATTTATAAAGTAGTATCACACTATAAAATACAATAACCAAAGGTGCAAAATACCAAATATCCATGGGAACTAGGAAGGTCGTCACACAAAGGAGACCAAGTTGTATCTTGGGGAATAACCTGAGGTGAGAGAGTCTTTAAAAACCCTTGGAGCTACGCTTTCCTTTTCTTATATCAAAAGTAGCAGTGAGAGGTGCGTATGGGTGTGTGTCGTAGTTATGTGCCTTTGTGAATGAAATCTTTCTATAGTTTAATGTAAGCACAGAGAAATTAAAATGGACCCGTGAGATTAGAAAGGATTAATAAACTGTACGTATGTACTTCAGAGCCGTGCAAGATAGGCGGTGTAGGTTTCTCAAATAAACTAACATTAAAGTCAAGGTAATAGTTACGATGGTCTTTAGGCAGCAACGTTAATATCTGCCGGGAGTGAACCAACTAAATTCACTCAGGTGTAAAATTAAGCCCGACGCTTATGAATAGTTGGTTGTAGAAGAGGTTTGTGAGTTCGCGTCCGGAGTGCAGTATTTACAGAACTCTTATATTCAGGTGGAACACAGGGACGAACAGTGTTGCAGATGTGAATAATGGTTGAGCTGTTGTTACCTGCTACACTTGATGCAGTAGCCAGCCCAATCAAGCAGACGACACCATCACCATGTTAATTACTACTCACATGGAAAAGATAATTATCGCGGAGGCCAGCATTAGCTCCATCATGCACTAAATAATTTGACGGCCCAGGTGAACCAAATTCAGTCATCAAAAGGGAATAAATAGGTCTGTGGTTATATTATTTCATTATGTAAGAGGGTAAACTTTGCACACAGCTATTGTAAATAATGTAGTATATGTATTTTAACGCCATATCACGAAAATTTATTTGTCTTCATGGCCGGAGTGAGTTGCATGTGGGATCGTTTCATTTATTTGGATTGCCAAAGGGGATTAGATAGAATGTGTAAATGGAAAGGATCATGTGTGTTTAGCTTGTTATAAGTTGTATGTGTCTGTCTGTTTGTGTACGTGGTCATCTGTGTAAGTGGAGTTAAGAAAGTCCACATTAGGGTCAAACTGGCAAGTTTAAATATGCATGCGGTTTTCTTTTTTGTGTTCACCTCAGTGCATGAATGTCCGGCTCCATGGCTAAATGGTTAGCTGGCCTTTGTTCAGAGGGGTCCCGGGTTCGATTCCCGGCAGAGTCGGGAATTTTAACCATAATCGGATAATTTCGCTGACACGGGGCTGGGTGTATGTGTCGTCTTCATCATCATTTCATCCTCATCACGATGCGCAGGTTGCCTATGGGTGTCAAATCAAAAGACCTGCACCTGGCGAGCCGAACATGTCCTCGGACACTCCTGGCACTAAAAGCCATACGCCATTTCAGTGCATGAATATCCAGGTACCTAAGGATGGATGGCCACTGGCATGAACACCAGTATCATGATGTTTCAGTTCTTAATATAAGGCAGAAGGATGGGAATGACATTAAGCATGAGTAGACAATGGATTTGTATGCAAATGCATGTTTTGTTTGCCGATATATAGACGGAGGTGCTAACCTTTGAAGTGGATTATCAGTAATCGCCCTCCGCCCCCGAGAAAAATTTTGAGTCAAGTCCAAAGCATGCTCCTCCCTTCTCGATAATGACACCGCTTTTGCCTTTCCCTCTAGTAATCTACTCGAAAGTATATCATATTACACAGTAACATTTGCACACAACCTGTTAGTTCTATAACACCAATTTAATGGTCCGTTAGTGGACATTAGTTCTGTGATAAAACATTCCTTGTAGGTTATTTCTCATGCAGCTGCTGCTTTTCAGTGTAGTTTTCCTTGAAGCATCCTTCCCACTGTGGTGACATTTTCGTCTTCTGAACCATAAGTGATTCCAGTGCAGATGTGCTTAAAGTATGCCTCACTTCTATCAGGTACACTTAACACAGCATATACAACATTATTGAAGGATTTAGAGTGGAGAAGAGCAGCGCCTGAGCTCCTTCATTTACAATTAATTTTAGAACGCTTATGGACAGCAAAAAGAAGTCACGATCGAATAAGTATTGATGCCAACTCACAAGCATTGAAACGAGGACGATTTAGGGGAAATGTTCAATCCTTTCGAGCCTTTTTCTTCTTTTCTTTTTTTTCTGTACAAAATTATTTGTTCCTGATAATACCACCTTTTCCATAATAATTTCCCTTTTGACCGTAATTCCATAATCGTGAGGTGAAATCCGTAATAATTACGGACCAACCGTAATAGTTGGTACCTCAGTATAGACCTACAAAATCGTCAAAGAAGTATGTTTGAAGGTGAAATTGGACAAATTATTAAGTTTAATAGTGCATATAACTGAGATTAGTGTGCAAATTTCAAATTTTGGACTTACTGTGCATGTTTTTGACTTTTATTACGCATATTTTAACATGTTTTACAAGCTATCTTCAAGAATATGAAATGTAATTAATGCTGTGAACTCTTGCAGAATGAGTGGCCTTGTTTTGATCAATTATTACAACTGTGGAAATATTCATCATCATCATCATCATCATCATCATCATCATCATCATCATCATCATCATCATCGATTTACCGCTACAGCAAGCAGGGTGTGGGTGTTTACGAGCCTCTTCCAGTTCATCCTGTCTGTCCACAGCTGATGTTCTACCTTTTGCTGCCAATTTACATCACGTTTGGCAAGGTCTTTTAAAATGTGCTTTTCCCAACTATCATGAGGCCTCCCTCTCGGCCTCTTACCAACAACATTCCTTTCATAGTATGCTCTTGTGGTCCTAATTGGAGCCATCCTTCTCGTATGTCCATACCATCATAATCTGTTTAATTCTAAGGTTTCCAACAGGCTCGTATCCAATCCAAGTTGTTGCCGAATACTTTCATTCCTTATTTTGTCCCGTCTTTTTGGAGACATGACTGAAGGAACTTCATTTCAGTGACCTGTAGGTGACTTTGTGCAGATCTACTCAATGTTGCTGCTTCCAGTCCGTATGTTAGAATTGGTACACGATATATTTTGTACAGCATGAGCTTGCAAGCTTGGGGAAATGAGTCATCCCAAAGTACTTGACGAACGGAGATGTAGAATTTTGATGCAGCTTGTAATCTATAGCCTATTTCTTGGTTTATGGTATTGTCAGAAGAAACGAAGCTCTCTACATATTTGAAGTTATTGATAATGTCTACTTCTTCATTTTGCACTCGCAGGTGGACTGCTTCAGGATTTCAACTCATCACTAAACCGACGGTTTTAGTTCGGCTGGTGATCATTCCCATTCTCAAATTCTTCTTGCCAAAGATCTAGTTTAGCTTGAACATCTGCTTCTGTCTCACCCGATAGCATAACATCATCAGCAAATACAAGTGCATTTGTTGTCTGATCCATCATTTTCACTGCTTTTATAAACTCATCCATTACAGTAATGAAGAGAAGTGGTGTTTGTCTCTTGATATAGTTGTTTTATGATATAGATGTTGATTCCCATAGGGAACTTGAAATATTTGTCCCGAATGAGTAAATTTATAATACCAATATAAATAGTATAATTGGCACTGCCGGTGGCTCCAAGTAGCCTATGCAGTGGCCTCAATGATATACACTAGCTATGCGTCTTGGTATTTGTGCTATTTACCAACTGATGAGCCCAACTTAGCGCACTGGGGTGAAACGCTGGCAACCAGGAATGAGTTAGCTGGAAAATTTATAATGTCCAATAACGGACCATTTATAGTGGTATTATAGTTATTTTACTTGAGATATAATCTCATCTGGCACTTCTTTATGTCTTTTTTTTTTCAAAGAAAAATCAAGTCGAGAACACAGCGTGCGCATCCAAATTCAAGTACTGGCCTGTCACATTCGTGGATGTAGAAGGATCATTTTCCGCACTGAAGCTAATTTTAACCACTCAAGCCGGTTCAACGTTCACTGTACGGCCGGTGGAATACATTTGCTCAGATGGTTCGAGGACGAACGGTCGGTGCAGGTGGAAGTTACAGAATGGATATTACACAGCCATCATCACTGCTGCTTTCCGCAATCTTTTTTCACCTTATGAATCGAGAAGTTGTGTACTTTCCTGCCATCTCTGTTTCAGAATTAGAACTAATACGAAAGTGATCGATATATGTTGCTTTTGACTCATATCGATCAGAGATAGAACAAGAAATGTGCTCTGTTGAGTTTCGAGGAAGCTGCTTCAGAATGCACCATGTCCTTTCCTGCCTCTCAACAATGCTTTGTGAACTACATAAAACTTGAAAATTCTTGCCACTTATAAATGGGAAGCACCGAAAGCAAATACTTCACAGGCTCGAGGCTACTCAGTCGCAGAAGAATGGCCGGGCCATCCCATTTTCTTATGGGTGCAGAGATTATTCCTTCGATAGATTACAATAGTGGAAGTGATTTATCGGGAAGCAATATTTCCGGTACTAATACAACAGTGATTATGCAAAGCACGAGGTTACTGCGGAAGTGGCAGACAGGGGAGATGAAGAAGAAACAGTTTCATCTATTATAACTTCGTCCGTCGTTCACTGGTTGTGGCGAGGGTAGATCTCTTCACGAGCACATGAAAGATCCCCCTCAAGGGTGTGCAGGGTACCAAAAAGCATTTCAAGTCTGATTTAGATGCTTTTCTGCTGTCTTTTGGAGACATGGTGATTAGGGTTGCCCGGAACAATACAGTTTTTTCTCATTTTGTCCCGTGTATGGTGCACCCTTTAAACCGTACGCACAATGTTCCGGTTTTTTAATATCGCGGTGTAGACAATAGTATAGTATCGAAAAAGTGCGCAGTTATGATTAAAACATTCTGATTTCTGACCAATGATCAGCCATCACAGTTGAGAACAGCGCCTCTGGCAGTGTGATAGTGGTACTAGTGGGCACACAGAACATGAGTCTCCTCCATTTTATTCTTGGGTTGCATTGCGAGTGGGCGCAGGATGTGTGCGGTAAACAAGAAATTGCCTTTGCATAGTGTGTTACGTAAACGACAGCTACATTCACCACATGGAGTATTTTGAGTGATAATTTTAATGGATAAATTTATAAATAACCGGGCGAGTTGGCCGTGCGTGTAGAGGCACGCGTCTGTGAGCTTGCATCCGGGAGATAGTAGGTTCGAATCCTACTATCGGCAGCCCTGAAGATGGTTTTCCGTGGTTTCCCATTTTCACACCAGGCAAATGCTGGGGCTGGACCTTAATTAAGGCCACGGCCGCTTCCTTCCAACTCCTAGGCCTTTCCTATCCCATCGTCGCCATAAGACCTATCTGCGTCGGTGCGACGTAAAGCCCCTAACGGGAAAAAAAAAAAAAAAAAAAAAAAAAAAAAAAAAAAAAAAAAAAAAAAAACAAGAATGGGAAGAGATCGATGAAGTTGAAGAGAAAAACAAGGAGGTTGCAGCAGTATCGTTCCGTCGGGGAAAAAGATTTCCCAGAATTACAGCACGTCGTGGGTAATATGAGTAAGTACAAAGCGAGATGCAGAGTGTGTACTGGAATAGTAGGAGAAGGCTTTTCTATTAGTCATGGCGGAATAACAGATGTACGGCAATATTTCAACAGTTCTTCGCATAGGGGGAGGCAGAATTCAGCATGGCATGCAACTGTAATGAAAAGCTATTTTCAGAAAAAATTCTTCCTAGTCAGGAAAGGCAAGTCAACATTTTCATTGTAAGAGATGGGCCAGCGTACATTTTTTAAACAAGTAGTCTCTAATGTGAGGCTCTAGTGAAAGCTGTATTAGGTCCATATAGTGTGGAATGTGTAACAAAATTATTAAGAGAACACGTCTTTTTTTGATATGGGTGTTGATGCTTCAAATAAAGGAAACAAAAAATGTTTCCCAAAAGCTGTGAGGTATTTCGACGAAAAACTAGGTATTTGTAACATAATTATAGACTTATATGAAGATGTGGACGAAAGTGCTATAAAAATGTCACAACAAATTTATAACAGAATTTCGGAACAAGATTTAATGTTGCCCCAGATTTCAAGCTATACTGCTGACAACACAAATTCTAATTTTGGGAAAAAATCTGTATATGTACACCTAAAGACAGAAAATCCAATTTTGGTTAAGTCTAATTATTGTGCACATGTTGTTCACAATTCATGTAAAGGTGGGATGAATTCTATGTCATTTGATATTGAAATGTTGATAATTAAACTTTTCAAATTCATCAAAAAGAGTTTCACACTTAAAAGAATTCTTTCAGATTCTTGATATTTAATACACTAATTTGTTAATACATGGGCCAACAAGATGATTTTCTATAAAGCCTGCTATTGTAAGACTGCTGAGAAACCTCCCATTGATTTGTTTACTAGGGAAGTTAGGGTCTGTGAAAAAGATTTTGTGTGTGTCTATGAGGTTTGTGTTTGTTATCTATGTAAATGGTTTGATTTTAGTGATGATTCTAATGTCCTTTCAGTGATGAATTGTATAACTCTAGAAAACTCATGTCAGTTCAGCAAGATTTTAAAGTTAGTGAAGACACTAGGTTTACAGAAAAAGCTGAATATTGATGACACCTGTTCAGAAGTTATAGAAATAGTCAATTTGTTTTCTAGTGAGATTGGTGCTGCTGAAAAGCTCAAACTAACTATCCTAAGTAAAACAATACCAGATAGGTGGGTATATATCACCGATTTAATTGTCCCAGAAAAACTGACGAACATTTTGATATATACTGAGAGAGTATTTTCAGCAATGGCAATAAAATGGAGAGATGACAGAAACAGATGCCCAGTAAATTTAATAAAAACCGGGCGAGTTGGCCGTGCGGCTGTGAGCTTGCATCCGGGGAATAGTGGGTTCGAATCCCACTGTCGGCAGACCTGAAGATGTTTTCCCGTGGTTTCCCATTTTCACAGCAGGCAAATGCTGGGGATGTACCTTAATTAAGGCCACGGCCCCTTCCTTCCAACTCCTAGGCCTTTCCTACCCCATCGCCCCATAAGACCTACATTTGTTGGTGCGATATAAAGCCACTACAAAAAAGATTTAATAAAAAATGGACTTCTTGTGTACTTCAACTACCATGAGAATTGTAAGGAATTTCTCAAGAAAGTTTTGTTGAATATGTAACTGTTACAAATTGCTTCTTCAAATGGCAAGTACTTGTGAAATGTTCATTTCAGTGTAAAGACTAACGCATTTTTAGTTTGTAATAAATTAAGTACCTTCATATTTCATGCTGACGCTGATATATTATTACTGGTATTTATTTGTTGATATAACCCTGGTCTCTTCTCTTAATCATGGCTATGGTGCCTTAATTTAGTGCTATATGGCAAGGAAATGGAAGTGTTCCTTATTTGCTATCTGGAATCGAGCGACTGTTCCTTATCTGCCATCCGGAAACCTGGCAACCCTAATGGTGATTGATGCAATTGTTCGAGGGACAAATAGGTATGCGTCAGAATGTATACCTGGCGCGCCCTTGAAACCAAGGTCGCGTGTCAGGAGGTGGGAGCAAGTAACAGGGGAAGAATTTTTCATGTTCTTGGGGCTTGTACTACTGATGGGGATAATGCAGAAATCCACCCTGAAGGGCTCTTTCACCAGGGATGAAAGAAGCCCCTGCATTCTCTCAAACAATGGCAAGGGGCAGGCTTGAACTCATCTTGTAGTATTTACATTTTGTTGACAGTTCTACATGGGATATATAGGGTGGCCCACTTAATACTTTCACCGCAAATATATCTGGAACAACAAGAGATATTGACAAATGACTTCCATGGGCATGAAGGCAGGGAAGGGGCTAATTAAAGTAAATACTATCAGCCAGTCAAAAATGTAAGAAAATATTATTTTCAACATAAACTTACATTTTTTAAATGGACACCATGTATTATTTCTTATGCAATTGTTAACATGAAAAATCACGTAAGTAATGGCGTTTGTTTCATCGCAATAGGTCAATTACACCCCGAGATATTGCAATGTGAACCTGATACTTGAGATAAACAAAACGCGCAGTTACACATCCAGAGATACAAACGCGAACCTCACGTTCCCCTTAATCGCGATATGATTGACGTACTACGATGCGACAGGCGCTGTACTTAATGTTATTTGCACTGTTATGAAGAGGCTTGAAACAATACCTAATTCCAGTCACGCACAATGGAAAATAAAGAAAGGGTTTGCTCGTTCATCTTCTATTGATCTCTACTACTGTACAGTACTAGAATGGACATAATGGTAACGAAACTGAATATCACTGGTCGGGGTATTACAAAATCAATCGCTGACCAAGGATCTAGCAGAGAGGGAAAATGCTGGTGTACTGTACGTAGTTGTACGTCAATTACATCATGTTACATGACAAGTACAGGACATGTTACTGAACATTTTAATTTTATTTATTTACATATTTTACGCCCACACTGGAGCACTTAAATCAATACATTTGAGTTAATTTCTTCTTTTTCTTCTCCCAGAACTTTCTCATCCTCTCCGACCTGGAAGCCCTTTGTGTGTCCGATATAGTATATTGTTTCTGTTCAATTGTTTTTAGTTTGAGATTTATGCTTTTGTTCTTCAAAATCCTCTTCTCTTTTCTGTCTTTGATTTGTTGCCAAGTTATACCCAATTCTTCCAAATCATCCTGAACTTCTTTAAACCAATTATTATTTTATTTTTCAAAAAGTAATCAATAGTTGTTTCAATATTCTAGTGTCTGGTAATCTTGATATGTGACAGAGAAAAGGAAATTCAACGCATTGTAGATATTATTGATTCACATTCACGATAGACAATGTTGTTAGGCAACAAACTCCACTGTCCATCAACTTGGTGTTTTTTGTTAATAATTGTTCTAAGAATTCTTCTATAAGTTTTATGTAATTTGTCTGCTGTAGATTTTACATTTAATTTGAATAAAGTTTTACTAGCATACATTGCCTCTGGTTTAACTATGGAATTATAGTGTTTCAGCTTAGCGTTCATCGAAAGAGATTTTTTTTTTAATAGGTTGGCCAGGTAAGTCTTCGTGCTTGTTTAAATTTAGTCGTTCTGTGTTCTATTGCTTCTTTTTTATTTGTGTTCCATGTTATTATTTCCCCAAGATATTTGAATTTCTGAACAATGTTAATCTCTTTATTACTGTTCAGTTGAATAACTGGTAAATCAACTTTAAAAGTTGGCATCATTTCTGTTTTTCAAATGAAATCTATAATCCCATTGTTTTTTGCTATAATTTCTAGTTGTTCAATTGTAAAGCCTGACCTCGGTCAGAAATGTTTCGATCGAAAGATCAGACAATCAATGATGATGAGTCTTCTAATGAACATTTTTAATTACTACATCACAATTGAAATTTTGCACATGGTGAAGTGATGACATAAGAAGTACGTACTCAACAAACAAACTTCGCAGTAACACACAAACATGTAACTTTGCTGTACGATGTACATTCTGAAGTAGTACAATACAGAGTACTGTACTGTGTAGGTAAATAAAACACGCAAGAGAGAAACCGTTATTTAAATATCCCTTTGCTGTGGCAGGAAACCCTATTCTTATTTTCAACCCTCTTGATAACAGTGCAAATTACATTAAGTACAGCGCCTGTCGCATCGTAGTACGTCAATCACATTGCGATTAAGAGGAACGTGAGGTTCGCGTTTGAATCTCGGGATGTGCAAATGTGGCACGTTTCGTTTATCTCAAGCGTCAACTTTACGTTGCAATATCTCGGGATGTGACTGACCTCTTGCGATGAAACAAATGCCATTACTTCTGTGATTTGTCGTGTTAACAATTATGCAAGAAATAATACAGAGTGTCCATTTCAAAAACCATAAGTTTATGTTGAAAATAATATTTTCTTACTTTCTTGACTGGCTCATAGTATTTACTTTAATTAGCCCCTTCCCTGCATTAACTCTTTCCGGTCTAACTGCGAGCATAGCCCGCAGTGGCCGAAATTACGTTCAGGCCGTGCTGCGGGCATAGCCCGTAGTAAGGTTTGACAATTCGCTAAAAATCGAGAACGAGCTATGCACACATTCTGGTAGTTACATCGTGTTTCTTTATGTATTAGTTATGAGAGTATTTAAGCAGATGGCAGTATTATATGTCTAAGTCAGAGAATTTACGATATTTTCGATCAACATGCATCAGTAGATGTTGTCACTCAGTGAGCTCTATGACATGGCTTCTCGCGGCAAACATGTGCTTGACGAAAGTTATATTTCCGATATTTTATGATATATGATAAGTTTAAGCGCAAATGAACATATTATTGACATATAAATTCGAAACAACTTCTTACATTTCAATATGATTGGAGTTCGTTATACGGCCTAGCGCATATTCCCGTGTATTTCAAATTTGCGTGAATACGTATGATTGTCTACATATTAGTAAAGTTGTCTCTGTGAAAGACTGTATTTTCTCTTTCTTGGAAGTCTTTTGTAGTAAATGGAACAATATTTTTAAATTTGAGTAACTTTTGACAAAATGTATCAATTAAAATAAAATTTTATAAGAGCTCCCATTTTGATTATTGTAATTATTACTGTTATTATTAAAAATAATAATATTTTTATATTGTACTCATTATTGTTGTTGTTTTGTAATTGCAATGCACATTTTTTATTAGCAAAATAGGGTAAATATAACAGTATTTCAGAAAACTGTACTTGCTTAGCTATCCGTCGGACCTTTTTTCCATTCGCAAAACATGGTATAATATATAAACAATTTTAAAATCTCAAGTGATAGTTGACATAATACAAACAGCGTTTTTCAAAACTAGATGCTCAAACAAGCACAAAGAAAAAAGAATCATGCAAATATCTCCCACAGGTACAGAGATATAATGTTTTAAATATCCTTAAAAATGCCCAGTCCACAACGTTTGTTAGGGATATTACGGCCCAGACTGGAATGGGTTAGTGCCCGTGAAAGTCATTTTTCAATGACGTTCCAAATATAGTGAAAGTTTTAAGGGGGTCACCCTGCATATATGGGGCCTAAACAGTTCTCCAAAATTCAGCCTTTCCTGAAAATTATACATGAACATTTTGAGTTTGCCTACATTTCCAATAAAAATATTTCTTGCATATTTTATGAATATAACTGAAATAAACAGGTACCAAATGTGAACCTATCCAAATTATATACTTTTGCAAATATTGGGGGGAGGTTATGGACAACCGTGAACTGCTGTCATCACATATATTACTGGAAAATATTGATAATGATTTACCGTCTGCAAAGTGAACAGCTTGGGACTGAATTGCTGGCCTGAGGGGTTAACAGACAAGACAAACGCCACAGGTTTATACAAGAAAACTTGGAGAATATTGTTGTAGTGTTCTGCAAAGCAAATTATGGACACGAAAAGTAGGGTATACTGTACAATGTGAAATGAAAGAGGAAGGCTTATAAGTGTGTTTCTTCAGTTTGCGTTTTCTTACAGCCTTATTATGATTTATCATGTGTATTAACACACTGTGTCTTAACTATGAGATGTGTGCATATGTTTTAATAGTGAACACATAGATTGATATGTCTCACAAATTATGTTGTTGGTTGAGTCATCAGTCCATAGACTGGTTTGATGCAGACGCCAACCTATCCTGTGCTAACCTTTTCATTTCTATCTAACTATTGCATCCTAGATCTGCTCTAATCTGCTTGTTATATTCATACCTTGGTCTACCCTTACCGTTCTTACCACCTACACTTCCTTTAAAAACCAACTGAACAAGTCCTGGATGTCTTAAGATGAGTCCTATCATTCTATCTCTTCTTTTCGTCAAATTTAGCCAAATCGATCTCCTCTCACCAATTCGATTCAGTATCTCTTCATTCATGATTAGATCTATCCATCTCACCTTCAGCGTTCTTCTGTAACACCACATTTCAAAAGCTTCTGTTCTCTTTCTTTCTGAGCTAGTTACCGTCCATGTTTCACTTCCATGCAATGCCACGCTCCACACAAAAGTCTTCAGAAACATCTTTCTAATTCCTATATCAATGTTTGAAGTGAGCAAATTTCTTTTCTTAAGAAAGCTCTTCCTTGCTTGTGCTAGTCTGCATTTTATGTCCTCCTTACTTCTGCCATCGTTAGTTAATTTACTACCCAAGTAACAATATTCATCTACTTCCTTTAAGACTTCATTTCCTAATCTAATACTTCCTGTATCACATGACTTCGTTCGACTGCACTCCATTACTTTTGTTTTGTGTTTATTTATTTTCATCTTGTACTCCTTACCCAAGACTTCATCCATACCATTCAGCAGCTTCTCAAGATCTTCTGCAGTCTCAGATAAAATAACAATATCATCGGCAAATCTCAAGGTTTTGATTTCCTCTCCTTGGACTGTTATTCCCTTTCTAAATTCCTCTTTGATTTCCTTTACTGCCTGTTCTATGTAAACACTGAAAAGGAGGGGGGATAAACTGCAGCCATGCCTCACTCCTTTCTGGATTGATGCCTCTTTTTCAAAGCCCTCGATTCTTATCACAGCAGACTGATTTTTATACAGATTGTAGATAATTCTTCATTCTCGGTATCTGATCCCAATCACCTTCAGAATCTTAAATAGCTTGGTCCAATCAACATTATCAAATGCCTTTTCGAGATCTACGAATGCCATGTACGTGGGCTTCCCCTTCTTGATTCGATCCTCTAAAGTACTGACGTAAAGACAGGATTGCTTCACATGTTCCTACATTTCTTCTGAAGCTAAACTGATCTTCTCCCAACTCAGCTTCAACTTGTTTTTCCATTCTTCTGTAAATAATATGTGTTAAAATTTTGCAGGCATGAGATACTAAACTAATGGTGCGGTAGTTTTCACACCTGTCAGCACCGGCTTTCTTGGGAATAGGTATAACAACATTCTGCCGAAAATCAGATGGAACTTCTCTTGTCTCATACATCTTACACACTAAATGGAATAACTTTGCTATGCTGGTTCCTCCCAAGACAGTCAGTAATTCAGAGGGAATGTCATCAATTCCAGGTGCCTTGTTCCTATTTAGGTCATTCACAGCACTGTCAAACTCTGACCTCAAAATTGGGTCTCCCATTTCATCAGCATCAACAGCCTCTTCTTGTTCCAGAACCAAATTATCTACATCTTCACCTTGATACAACTGTTGGATATGTTCCTGCCATCTTTCTGCTTTGTCTTCTTTCCCAAGAAGTAGCTTTCCATCTGAGCTCTTAATATTCATACACCTAGATTTCCTTTCTTCAAAGGTTTCCTTGATTTTCCTGTATGCAGCATCTACCTTTACTAGGACCATACACCCTTCTATATCAATGCACTTTCCTTCAGCCATTCTTCCTTAGCTACCTTGCACTTTCTATCCACTCCATTCTTTAATCGCCTGTATTCTTTTCTGCCCTCTTCGTTTCTAGCATTCTTGCATTTTCGTCGTTCATCAATCAGGTCTAGTATCTCCAGAGTTATCCACTGATTCTTAGTTGACCTTTTCTTCCTTCCTAACATTTCTTCAGCAGCCCTACTGACTACATTTTTCATGACTATCCACTCTTCCTCTATTGTGTTTCCTTCAGACTTTTCATTTAGTCCTTGTGCAACATGTTTCTTGAAACAATCCCTCACACTCTTTTCTTTCAACTTATCTAGATCCCATCTTTTTGCAGTTTTTCCTTTCTTCAATTTCTTCGACTTCAGATGGCATTTCATGACCAACAAGTTGTGGTCAAGAGTCCACGTCTGCTCCTCGGAAATTTTTGCAATCCAACACCTGGTTTCTGAATCTCTGCCTAATCATAATGAAGTTTATTTGATACCTTCCAATGTCTCTAGGTCTCATCCACATTTTCAGCCGTCGTTTGTGGTGTTTGAACCAAGTATTGGCAAGGACTAAATTATGATCAGTGCAGAATTCAACCAGCCGACTTCCTCTATCGTTCTTTTGACCTAATCCAAATTCTCCTACTGTATTACCTTCTCATCCTTGGCCTATCACTGCATTCCAGTCTCCCATCAAAATTAGATTCTCGTCACCTTTTACATATTGTATTAAATCTTCTATCTCCTCATATGTTCTTTTGAATTTCTCATCATCCGCTGAACTAGTAGGCATATAGACCTGCACTATTGTGGTGGGCATTGGTTTGGTGTCTATCTTGACGACAGTAATTCTTTCACTATGCTGGTCGTAGTAGCTTACCCACTGCCCTATTTTCTTATTCATTACTAGCAAGATACCCGTGCTTTGCTACGGTATTATACTGAAATTTATAATTGAATGCTTATTGTTTTATATACTATAATTCGCCGAAATTCGCGATCTGACTGGTTATCTGAGAGAATCCGCCAAAATTCGCGATCTGACTCGTTTTCTAATAGATTACGGCAAGTTTCGTCCCATTTTTCTATCTTTCTTTCCAGCAATCGATTTTGTACTTCCCGGGCTAGGTCCAGGTATTCCACCCAGTCAGTTGGGTCCCTAAATCTTTGCCATCTTTTCCTATAAGAATTTTTAATATGGATCAAATCCTTGAGGAGATCTGGCGTGGTGTCCTCTTGGGTGCCTTGGCGGTACTGAACCCGTGGCTGGACTGCATTCTTAGTCATTACCCATCCAGGACCCGTTTCCAGCGTGGTCTGCACATTTGACGACAGTCCAGAACATTATTATTATTATTATTATTATTATAGATGTTCTGGACCCCACAGCAAGATGCAAGACCGCTACTTGGCGGTAAATTACATCTGCTGCCACTGTCATTGTTTAACAACGTGACCAGCACCATTACATAAAATCAGCTTCATGGTCCGTATCGCACTTCAATAGATTCACAATTAAGTATTTAATTTATTTTCCACCTATTCGATACAATGATTGCTTAAGGCAATTTTTAATGGTCAAAAGTGGTACATGTTTCGTATATTATCAACATCTTCAGCCACATAACACTGTTTAGATGAAAAATATATAAAATTGACAAAGTAATGCTTTAGAGGAAGTGTCCTTAAAATTAACATAAGATTGACAAGATTAAAACAAACAAATAACTCAAGAGAAAATATATAAATTATTTCTACAATAGAAAGCAGTCGTCAAGGAAACACTTGTACAATACTCCATAGAGAAATTGTCCTAATAAATATTCTTTTCTTAATAATTCATGAAAAAAGATCAATTTATAAATTAAAAATTATACAATTTATAAGTAATTATCGAAACGAAGAAATCCTGATATCACAGTGCGGCTCTTATTATTAATGTAGATGAAAATATAACTAATTCCTAGTTGTCAAATCTTATTAAGCCTGCTTTCCTTTGGAACAGTAACTCCTGTCATTCTTTCACAGTTTTGCGCCGGGTGTAATATTGATGATGCGATCTTCCTTGCTCTTGCACCTGAGGAGGTGGAGGAGCGGGGGATATAGGTGTGTCAAGAACTTCCTTGCTGTCACCTATAGCTTCAACTGAGGAGGAACAAGTTGTAGGGCTATCTGTAGGTGGAGAAATTCCAATTCTTTTTTCGTGATCCTTCTCAAGCATTTTCAAATATACTAGAATTTGATAATATAATGGATTCTTATATTCTACAGCCTCATTAAGGTTATCATTTTTCTTTACAAGTTGGTCTAGATGAATGTACAGGTCTTCATATGTGTTCATTAAGCTTAATAATTGCCTTAAGCAATCATTGTATCGACTAGGTGGAAAATAAATTAAATACATAATTGTGAACCAGCACCATTGTCGCGCGTAGCCAAGTGTGCGGGATTTCTGGTGATACGAATGACATTATCCGTGCATTGTTGACCTTATTATAGAGGTGAATAATTGGACGGTCAATCTCATTCCTATCGTTTATTTCAAAGGTGTTTAAATTTTTATTTATATGCCAGGAGAATGTACTATAATCTAAGAATGTTCTCCGAAGAAAAAGATGGCTCTTGAAAACGAACCCAGGAAAGATAAAAAATGATTGGTTTATGATGTCCGACTCGTTGGCTGAACGGTCAGCGTACTGGCCTTCGGTTCAGAGGGTCCCGGGTTCGATTCCCGGCAGGGTCGGGGTTTTTAACCTTAATTGGTTAATTCCTATGGCACGGGGGCTGGGTGTATGTGTTGTCTTCATCATCATTTCATCCTCATCATGACGCGCAGGTTGCCTACAGGAGTCAAATAGAAAGACCTGCACCTGGCGAGCCGAACCCGTCCTGGGATATCCCGGCACTAAAAGCCATACGACATTTCATTTCATTGGTTTATGATCAGAATAAGTACATCGGAAATCTACAGCCTGTTTCCAGTCATTCGACAGGGTCAGGAATGGAATGAATAAAGCTCCCATCTGGCGGCGGCAATAGGAATTGTGCTGGTTGCCGAAGCCTGTCGCACTCCTCTGGGGCAATGGATAATGAATGACAAATGAAATGAAATGATATTGGATAGTGTTGCTGGAATGAATGATGACAGGGAAAACCGGAGTATCCGGAGAAAACCCTGTCCCGCCTCCCTTTTGTCCAGCACGAATGTCTCATGGAGTGACCGGGATTTGAACCACATAACCCAGCAGTGAGAGGCAGGCGCGCTGCCACCTGAGCAACGGAGGCTCCTTATAAGTACATTATGAACAGTAAAATCAACTATTCTCATCTCCTTTTACACCCCACCGCCGTTAAGTTTATTTACCCCCCCACACACAAAAATAACAGAACGGAGATTCCAAACACCAATGATCACGTCTATTACCTTCAGTTTTGAGATATAAGTATCCCCATAAAAATAATTCACTTTTTTCACTTCCTTTCACACTCCTCCCCCCCCCCCCCCCCCCCTCGAATTGAATTTTCCGGCAAAAACCTTGTTTCTTTAATAGTAAAGGATCTTCTAAATACCAATTATCATGACTCTAACTTCCTCAGTTTTTGATTTGTGTGACCTCATGAAAGGAATTCAACTAACTCCTTTTCAAACCTGCCCACCAAGATGATTCCCCCCCCACAAAAAAACACGTTTTCTTTGTTTCTAAAGGAGATCCAAATACCAATTTTCACGTCTGTAACAACTTTAGTTTTTATCAGACGTAAGTATTGTCATACAATTAAGTCAATTAATTTTTCAATTCTTTCACCCCCCCCCCCCCCCTTCATTGGATTTTTCGAGAATACGTGTTTCTTTAAAGCAGAATCCAAATATCAAATTTCACGTTTGTAACATCTTCATTTTTGAGATATTAGTAGCTTAATTAAAATAATGGCATTCAACCCATTATTCACCCTTTTACACCCCTCCTATTGGGATTTTCCAAAAACAAAAAATACCTGTTTCTTTATTTTTAAAGTAGATCCCAAATACCAATTTTTCAGGTCTGTAATATCTTCAGGTTCTGAAATAAAAGTAGCCTCATTAAAGCATTCAACCCATTTTTCACCCTTTTCCACCCTTCCTATTGGGATTTTCCAAAAAAAATATACGTGTTTCTTTTTTTAAAGGAGATTCTAAATACTAATTTTTTACATCTATAAACTTTAAAAGTTTTGTGATATAGATACACTCATTTTAAATATTCAACCCCTCTCACCCCGCCCCCCCATTAATTGGATTTTCCAAAAACAAAAAAAATACGTGTTTCTTTATTTTTAAAGGAGATCCAAAACACCAAATTTCAGGTCTGTAATATATTCAGTTTCTGAGATATAAGTATCCTCATTAAATGCATTCAACCCATTTTTCACCCCTTTCCACCTTTCCTATTGGGATTTTCCAAAAACAAAAAATACGTGTTTCTTTATTTTTAATGAAGATTCTAAATACCAATTTTTACATCTGTAAACTTTTAAAGTTTTGAGATATAGATACACTGATTTTAAAAATTCACCCCCTTTTTCACACTCCCATTAATTGGATTTGCCGAAAACATGTTTCTTTATTTTTAAAAGGGATCAAAAGTACCAATTTTCAGGTCTGTAATACCTTCAGTTTCTGAGATATAAGTACCGGTATCCTGATTAAAGGCATTCAACCCCCTTTTCACCATTTTTCACCCTTTTTCACCCCTCTTATTGGGATTTTCTGAAAACAAAAAAATACGTATTTCCTTATTTTTAAAGAAGATTCTAAATACCAATTTTTACATTTGTAAACTTTTAAAGTTTTGAGATATAGATTCACTCATTTTAAAATTTCACCCCCCTTTTCACCCCCTTAGCGACGGAATATCCAAAAATCCTCTCTTAGCGAGTACCTACATCTTAATATGAATGTATGCCCAAAATTTCATTTCATTATGTCCAGTAGTTTTGGCTCGGCGATGATGAATCAGTCAGTCAGTCAGTCAGGACAAGCTATTTTATATATATAGATTAAACCAACTCCTGCATTTCCCATTTGATTTTGTGTTGATAATTCGGTAGCCGCATGAACAAAAATCCTGTTCTTCCTGCCAACGTACTTCACTTATACCAACTACATCTAACTTTAGTCTATACATCACCCTTTTCAGATTCTCTAACCTACCACAAGGATTCAAACTTCTAACATTCCATGCTCCGACTCGCAGTTGGTCAGTATCCATCTTCCTGATGATCGCTCCCTCTCGTGTAGTCCCCACCCGGAGATCTGAATGGGGGACTAGTTTACCTCCGGAATATTTTACCCGGGAGGAAGCCATCATCAGTACATCATTCATACAGAGAGAGCTGCATGTCCTCAGGAGTTAGTTACAACTGTAGTTTCCCGTTGCTTTCAGCCATGTAGCAGTATCAACACAGCTAAGCCATGTTGAGTATTATTACAAGGCCATATCAGTCAATCATCTAGACTGCCGCCCTTGCAAGTTCCGAAATGCTGCTACCCCCCTTTCGATGAACCATTCCTTAGTCTGGTCTCTCAACAGATACCCATCCGATATGGTTGCAACTGTGGCTCGGCTATCTGCTTCATTGGGACACGCAAGCCTCCCCACTGCAGCAAGGTCACATGGTTCGGAGGGGAGGGCACAAACTATACACTAATTGTTTGTATAAACAGAGTGTGATTTTTCTTTTCTTTCAGTTGTTTATTCATGATCGCGATTTTATGTATTGACGTGGGTGAATCATGCGAGTCTAGTAAAGGAATCTTACGTTTGAAAATGAAAATCCACAGCCTGTTTCCAGTCATTCGATCGGGTCAGGAATGGAATGAATGATGCCCCCACCCCCCATCTAGCGGCGAGGACAGGAATTGTGCCGGCTGCCGAAGCCTGTCGCACTCCTCTGTGGCAATGATTAATGAATGACATATGATATGAAATGATATTGGAGAGTGTTGCTGGAATAAAATATGACAGGAAAAACCAGAGTACCCGGATAAAAACCTGTCCTGCCTCCGCTTTGTCCAGCACAAATCTCACATGGAGTGAGCGGAATTTGAACCATGGAACAATCTTACATTTGAATTTCATAAACGTGTTTTAACAGTATGAAAATAAGTGCTTAGGTCACCACTTTCTGCCGCACAGTTCCACGCTTATACTGGTAATTTATACAGCATATAAATCTGATGTTTAATAATGAGCAATTGGAGGTCCACAGAGGCTTGTGAACCAATGACCCACAGGGTCTGATGATATGAAAGAAAAAAAGCCAAGAAAGGCTGGTAATTAAAGAAATATGTAATTAAATGAGCAAGAAATAATGTAGTTAACGTGAATTGTGTTTATTAATGGATGTCCCATACCTGTATCTGAAAGAAAGAAAGAAAGAAAGAAAGAAAGAACAATAAATTATATACAGTTCGTCACATGCCAAGTAGAGACTTCAGATATTTGTAGGGCCCGCAGATGATACTGAAAGTTTTAAGGTGAACCCCCTCAGCGGAGTGATGAGAAAAAATTATGTCACTGGGTCAGCCCAAACCGAGAATATGGCCTAGGCAAGGTTCACAGCTGTTGTAAAGAAGGAAATGAATGGGGAAGTTTTAAAACCTTTAGCCAGTTTGTGCGAAGGAATGCTACCACATTAATATACAGTAGAAGTCCACTATAGCGAGTACGGCATATAACGAGAACTCCGCTATAGCGACGATTGTTTTCTGTCCCTTCAATATTCCTATATTAAACTGTGTATCGTCCTTCGGTTACAGCGAGAGCCCTATCACTGACTCATCCGTTATTACGAGCAATTAAGCGCGCACGATTATTTCCGTTACCGATATTTATGCACCCCAGCGATGATATTGCATGCGATCGATTACCTGCGGCATTGTTTCCTTGCTATGTGCACTAGCGAGTTCTCTAGTCGACTTTCGAAGGCGATGTCGGAGTCGATTAGTAATACCCGTCGACTGCTGTTCTGTAAAGAAAATTCAAAATGAAAGCAAATACAGTAGAGACAATACGCGACACTCAGAGAGATATCGAGGGGCAGCTATTAGAGCTCTCTCTAGCGGGTAGACCTGAGAACTACTGATTCTGTCATAAGAGCACGTGTATTTGTGTGTGAAGTTTTTGGTGTTATTTATGCGTTTTCTGTGAGTTGACATAATTAAATAGTAGCGTGTGCCATTCCTTGATATTTCCTCTCAACATGAGGAGAAAGGTATGTGCTGTGTTTGGCTGCAGTAACTATGAAGTAGAGAAGAATGCGCGGTCTTTCTTTCGCTTCTCTCGTGGCAAGAAAATGTAAGCAATATTGTGTTTGCATATATATTCTTCCAGTGACAAAGAGATTTTTATAGTACTTCATAATCTTCTGACCTGCTCGACCCATATTTTAACTGGCTTAAAATATAATACGCATATTTTATTGTATAGTGCAGCAATTAACCTTTAATACTGATGTGTTGTTGTAGGTGTGATCTGTGGGTCTTGAAATGTCACAGAAGTGATTTGAATAAGGTGTACAAAAAAGAAGGGACGTTACGCTTATATAAGAATTATAAGATCTGTTCAGATCATTTCTAGGCCGGCGACTTTAGAAATCCTCGACTAAACAGCCAAGCGTATGTTACATTTTTACTCTAATTGTACGTAAATATTCCTCAAAGCATCACTATCGACAACATTTTCATACTTTTCTTTCTTTTATCCCTCTTCTCAGATTAAAGCCGGGATTTTATAGATTTTCTTTCTGTTAGTAGGCTTCATGTTCAGAGGAAAATTGTCCAGCTTTTAAATGTTAATTCACTGCATCATGTGTGTAAGGAATGTGCCGATATTTTAATTGACAAGTGTCTCAATGTGATGATACAATGTCTTTTAAATGAGAAAAAGACGAATCTAACCGTAAAAGTTCAGGCAGGAATGCTAAAGCAAAAAAAGTAATGCACATATGAAAGATCAAGCCATTTCACAGCAGTCCCTTTCACATCTTGTTTATATGTCTAATTTCAGTCTTTAAATAATAACCATTTAAATAATTCTCCATTCATTTTACAGAATTGCTTTAGCAACTTCAAAGTTAATATCTCAATAATACTTTCTTTCTAGACGTAATTTATTTATCCATTTTCGTATATGCATTTCCATTGATATTTGAATTTAGCGCGACTTTTCAGGTCAAGTCACTAGGAGCATCACCGTCGAATTGTCTCCCATTTTAACAAGGCTAAATCCGTAAGTGTCGCGTATTGTCTCTACTGTATTTGATGAAAGAGAACACATTTTCGTCATAAATGCTTAAATAATGTGTCCGATAATGGTTGTTAACTCGTTAAAAATTAAGGCTGACTAAACGACCGCTTAATTTTGAGGCTAAATACTGCAATTAAGAATGGGATACACCTCGAGATATGGCAGAGTGCTTAATTGATTTCAGAGGTTAGTTTATATTTTCTCGCGTCTGGTTAAATTACGGAAAGGCTATTATGAAAATGTATAGCAAGAAGGTTGCCATTTCTCTACTGGCACTTGAAGTGTGTTTTCATCATACGTATAGTACGGTTAAGGTTGGATAGGTGATGCCGTTTGAATACGAAAACTGAAATGTTTGCAACAAAATGCGATCGATCATCTTCGGTATGGTATAGTTTTCTCATTTTGTGCATTTGCGAGCTCTCTCGTCGACATTCAAACGCGATGTTAGAATTGATTAGTAATGCCCGGCGACTGCTGTTCTCTAAAGAAAACCCGAAATGAAAGAGGATAACACGTTATCGTAATAAATGCGTAAGTAACGTGGCCGATAGCAGTTGTTAACTCGTTAAAAATAATGACTGAAGTAAACGATATCTTGAACTGAATGTTAAATACGGAAATTAAGAATGTGATACACCTAAAGATATGGCAGAGTACATCACTGATTTCAGAGGATATTTCATATCTGATCGCGTCTAGTTAAATTTCGGAAAGGCTATTTACACGTAATTTTTTCGCGAGTAGGTTATCATTTATCTACATGTGTTTCAAATATGTTTTCATGATACATATACGGTTACGTTAGGTGACGCCGTTTGAAGAAGAAAACTGAAGCGTTTGCCACAGAAACCTCTGGAGTGATTCCGTACCGTATTTCTCCGAATCCAAGACTTTCTTTTCTCAGAATCTCATGAGAAAACTCAAGGGTTGTCTTCCATTGGCGGCCTAAAGTTAATGGATACCACTGGCAACTACCACAGTAACCACACTGCTTCTTTTCACACGCGCACAAACCTCGTTGACAATAAACGACTGCCTCTTTACTATAGCCTACATCGCTAGCCGCGCCAACCGGTCCAGTTGTTCAGTGCCTGTGTGTAACGTCACTGGATCTCAGGAAATAGTGAAGAGAGTATGGCGTTCTATTAGCTTCTACAAAAACGTTTCTCAAATCTGCAGAATGGCATCAAAACATACGAGCCTTCGAATTCTTAGAAAGGCCATGGCTACTCAGTGGCAGAGTTATAACGCGTCTATTGTATTGACGCTTAGTAAAATTAAGTTTCATAGACAGCAGGAATATTTTCGTGATGGATAATCGTATTGTAAAGATACGTCGAAAGGGTATTGCCGGCAAATTTTCAACGGGTTCAAGTCGATATTATGATGCCAATTTTAAGTTAATGGTTATTAAAATATATGTAGAATAATTATGGCATAGGCCTAACTAAAGTCAATATTTGGCGTTAGCGTGAAGACGAGCAAAAAAATTGCGTACTGTACAAAAAAGGCATTCAGTGGTCCGCAACAAGGACGCTTTAAAGAAGTCGAAGATGAAATTGTGAGGTATGTGCAAGAAAAACGCAAGGGCGAAATGGCCATACCGTGGCACAATAAACTCGTTAGATGACTTTCAACATCTGCAATTAGGCCTATATATCGCTAGCCGCTGAATTTGGCCGAACCCGGCAAGCGAGACGTGCGAGTAGCGGTAGCCGGTTATATCTAACGCTGAGTAAAAGTAACAGTTTTATAGACAGCAAGAAAAATTTCCTGATGGATCGTCGTATTGTACAGACGCATGGAATAGATACCTATTGCCAGCAAATTTTCTACGGGTTCTCTTCGGTATTATGATGCTACTTTTAAGTTAATGGTCCTTAAACCCACGGAAATAAAGAATAATTGTGGAGCCGCAAAAAAATAATAAGGCATGACGAAAGTTAATGTTCGGCATCTAAAAATAGTCTAAAATGCGTAGGCCAACTGTACAACAAAGGCATTCATATGATTTTACTTTTTGAGCCTGATTTAAATTTTTTTGAAGGGAAAAGTGGGGTTCATCTTGGATTCGGAGAAATAGGGGACTATATTTTTTCAAATTGAAATTAAACATACACTTTCACGTAATATCGGATTTCGAAAAATAACAAACAAGTAAGCCGTTGTGTGAATATCATCTGTGGAAACGCAAGTTTTGAACAAACTGATTGCCGTTTCATACCGATTTTAATGTAAGTGGGGGGTTTTCCGACTTTTATACAAAAATCGGATATAACGACAATCCGTTATAGCGAGTAAATCTTTCGCTGTTATGAATTCTCACTATAACGGACTTCTACTGTATTTTCTTTTCCCGGTCTCCAGTGTTGTGATCATCTGTAATTTGTGTGAGGCCCATGTTGTGTTTATTACATATATATTTTCACTGTGAAGTGTTGTCATTGTTGTTCATTTGGGGGTGTTGCATGTGCTGGGTTGCAGATTGAGTCTCATTTGTACAACTACAGCCGCGTCTGTAGATTAGATTCAGTGTTCTTTTGCAGGAGTTAGTGTTTTTGACCTCATGTCTATGCATGTTTTTCTGTGTTAGTCATGTTTGTGAATCCCATGCTACGCCAGGGGAGGATTAATTTTCTTTGGTGCAAAACTTATTTACATCTTGCATAACAGTAAACTAAGTATGGGTTTGAGGACAGAGGAAATGACGGAGGTTATGTGTTGATCCAGTATTATGAAATAATGTACCCCAAGTTATAACGAACAGGTAAATTCCAGAGAGAGGCGTGCAAGAGCCCATAGTGTTTATAAATTGTGTGCATTTTAAATATGATTTTACTCTATCGTTGGTTTCATTTTCTTCTGCCTTAATGATAATAAATTCTGTGCTACCAATTATCTTAAGAGTTCTCATTCATAAATAAATACACCTCCCAATCCAGTCCATATAGATTAAGTTAGATAGCAGAGATTCTTGGGCCATTTCCAAATGGTCCACTTCCCCGAGCAAGTTAGGCGTAACATTCATGACAAACGGTACACCATTTTTTTCTTTTTCTCCCTTTACTTAAATACTTCAAATCCTACCTGGCTGCTAATTTTACATTACATTTACAATTTCATTTGCGTTTCACTGACACAGATAGGTCTTATGGCAATGATAGGACAAGAAAGGGCTAGGAGTGGGAAGAAATCAACCATGGCCTTGATTAAGGTACAGCCCCAGCAATTGCTTGGTATGATAATGGGAAACCACAGAAAACTATTTTCAGGGCTGCTCACAGTGGGATTCAAACCCACTTGCTCCTGAACGCAGGCTGATAGAGATGTGACCCACTATGTGAGTCACTCACTCAGTATTCTATAATCTATATTAAGAGATAAATACATACTCATCTTCTTCTTCAGTATCCTCTGCACTGGGCTGAGAGTCCTTTGTGCTGGTCATGTCCTCACGTAAGCCAGGCTCTTCCTTAATCTGCAGATCAGTACTAGCTTCCTGCTCCTCCTCTTGCTCATTCACAGCTACGCCTTGCTCCGCCTTCAGCACTTCCAACTTGCGGCGCAGATTCTCTTGATGCCGGTCTCGTAACCGAGCACGAGCCATGTGTGCTGCAACATGAGGTAACGTGCAACATGTTTGTACTTCAGATACAAATTCTACTCAGTATGATTACATGGTATTGCAATGTGAGAGGTAAGGGTCTGGAAGTGACAATATTTATTTTTTTCCTTCTTGGCTTTTCTCCCTAAATTACTTTTAGAGTTGGTACTACGTATGTGAATTAAGCCTACCTAGCTTTATGGTAAGATATCCTTCCTGATGCCAAACCCAGTAAAGGAATTTATTTACTATTGCAAATTTATGTGATGGTTGGTATTGTGGTGTGTAAAAAAACAAAAAAAAACAAAAAAAATTTGTGTGTGCCTATTGCTTTTGCAGCCCTTGTAAGGCAGACCCTTTGACAAGTGTGGGTGGCATCTGCTGTGTATAGGAAACAGTATGTTAAGGAGAACAGTGCTGTGCGTGGTTTAAGAGTAGGAGGGATGTTGCGACAGCACAAGCATTCAATCTCTGAGTCAAGGGAATTGATCATTTAAGATTTAACTCACCTGACCCGGCTGGAAATTGAGCCTCGGGCCCTCTGAACTGAAGGCCACTTTGTTGATCATTCAACCAAGGAGCCAGACTATTATTGGCAACATATTAAAAATAAAAATGATAATAATATGGCCTTAGCTACAATGTGTAGACATTTTAATCTGATGCCATCTAGACTGCCTGCTCATAAATTTCAAGGTTCCATTTTGCTCTGCCAGATGGCAGAGTAAACCAAATATCTGTTGGGCAGTCTATGGCTTTGTTTTAATTTTTGTGAGGTGAACACCAAATGTGTCACCAGAGCTCTTTCACATGCCAACATCGTACATCATGGAGTGTCAAAGGGATTTCTTTCCAACCTTTACAAATGCGACTACCTCTGCCCGGTTTGATCCTGCGATTTTAGGATCCTGAGGCAAACACACTACTACTGATCCATAGATGGAGTTTTTCACTTTACATTTCATACATTCCTTTGCCTTCCTTCCCTGGAATGTCTCTTATTGGATAGGTTCATTAAATATTAGCAGGCTCACTTGTATTAAATTACAAGGAAAAGAATTTATAAGCCTTAGTGAATCTGAACCTCTTGACGCTTATAAACTAATGTAATTCGTAAATCATGAATTCCTCACCTTTGAGCTGTGACAATAACGATTCCCAGTAGCCAATATCTACTCCTTCTGGTTTTCCACTGATTTTTGTCTCAATCTGCTGCTGGAGGGCCTCCAACTGAGCTGCTGTCTTGCCTTTGAACACCAGAGCTACATCCTTGGCAACGGACTGATGAATACCTTCTCTCCTCCCAACAGCTTCAAACAATAAAGGCACCACAATAACTTTACCATCAACCTTCAGAACCAGTATTAAGTATATATCTATATAAACAACATTACAATTTTGTCTGTACACTTCAAATTTTTTTAAATCTATACTTCATATTTGGTGTTTGTGGATGATGTGGCAATATGGGACGATGTGGAGGAGGGAGTTTATTAACTTAACCATTGTCATTTGATTTTATAATGGTCCATACTGCCTACAATCTCTACTTCAATAAATACATATTTGATATTTAAAATCGGTCTTATTTATTTTTACTTAATACACCGTACATGTTTTGAGGACCTTACTGTCCTCTTCCTCAGTGGTTTTTTCACACTACCAAACATCTCATGGACCTCTTTACTCACTATTACACACCAAAGTTCTAAACAACTCTTAATTAATATCTAATATGTGTCATAAATAAAATAAAATAAATCATATATGACACCGGAATCAAACCAACGGAGGTCAAGAACAAAGTGAATGCACTAAACTTTAAAATGAACAACTGACAGAGTTTCAGATTCGGGTGTCAAAAATAATCATTGTCCAATTTGCTAATGGAGGAGAAAGATATTGATCCTGATATCGATGTTCTACTGACAGGCATGTTGCCTGATGCTAAGGTCAAGCCCATTATGTTTATGTATGGACAACAACATATTCATTTAGGTTGGAGTGTAGAGCTACCACTCTAGGGAGTGTTTGAGGACAAATGGAAATACCAGCAACATTTAACTGAAGTAATCTCTGAAATGGAAGATTTCAGAAAAATTTTAAAATGCTAATTTTAATTGATTATATTTTTAGGTAATAGACAAGGATGACATTTTAAGAAGATTGTAAATAGAATAGTGTAGTTTAGTGTTCTTTTATGATATTTATGATATTTTTTGTTTATGTATATTTTGTGATAACAACTGAATAATTAAATAAATCTAAGTATTGACAAGGCTGATTTTACATATCAAATTTGTACTTATTGGAGTAGTGGAGGAGGGAGTAGAGAGAAAACTTAATTTTTGAAAAATTAAATTCAAAGAGTGTGGAATAAAAGTGAGCACAATCAAAACTGTGGCAATGAAAATCAGCACGGAGAATTCTGAGTGCAACCTACAAATGCATAAAAGACAGGTTGTTGTAAACCAATTCAGATATCTAGATAACATGATGGACAATAATGTCCAGGCAGAGCCAGAAGTACTGAACCAAAGGGTCAATGTTCTACAGTCTTGTGCAAGACTTACTGTGGCTCAGGAGGGTTCCTCAAAGAACAAAAATCATCCTATACAAGTCATATCTCATTCCCATTGTTACATATTCTTTGGAAACATGCACACCAACATCAGAGAACATAAGCAAGCCTATGATGAAGTTTCTTAGAACAGCCCTCCAAAGAAAAAAGATCCGAACAAACCTATGATTAACTGATTTTATGGAGGAAAGGCTAAGGTCATCCAGACTTAAACTTTTGGGCATGTTAAAAGAATGAATAGCACAAGAATACCACATGCCTATGTATGGAAAGAAAATTATTATGCAGAAGACTGGTTGGAAGACCAAAAAAGTGGATAGACCAAGTGAGGGAACATGTGGAGTATAGAGGACGGAGCTACAAATTTGTCAAGAACAACAAAACATTTTTGGGCAGACAGCATTGGAGAGTGCTCGTTTATAACCACCCTACCAGGCATGCTAGAAGGATTCAATGATGTTGATGATGCTGCCTTCATATTTATCTTGGATTAGGTATTCACAAGTCAAAAATACATTCAGTTCAATTCATATCTGTTTGTTTGCTTCTTTGTTTGTTTCAACATCGTGGAAGAATGACTTCATAGAATTTCATGAAACTCAGTATTTAGGTTCACGGATAACTGAGGTGTGCACTGGGTCATAAAGGGTGATGACAAGGAGAATAGTAAGCGAAGAAGTATGGTCCAAAACACTACTACCATTAGTTAATTGTAGTTTATCAAAGTCGGAGGAGGAGAATGCGCATTGTATTGTGTTGTCTCTAGGACACATTATACAGTACATTTCATATTTGATCCATAATGACAAGAATTCACACTGCTTCAAGATTAAGATAGGGTCCACCTATTCAACACAAATTCAAAGCCACGGTAGACTTTTGCATTTTAATAATAATAATAATAATAATGATATTGGCTTTACACCCTACTAACTACTTTTACGGTTTTTTGGAGACGCTGAGGTGCCGGAATGTAGTAGCAAAGTTCTTTTACGTGCCACTACCGACACGAGGCTGATGTATTTGAGCACCTTCAAATACCACCAGACTGAGCCAGGATCGAACCTGCCAATAGGTCATCTTCAGCCAATGACAAATTATAGATAATTGGCAAGATTTAAATCAGTAAAAACACTATGAATAGAGAAACAAGAAAATGAAAATGGTTTACATTATTAAAACTTATGACATAGTGAAAAGAAAGAGGAAGTGAGAGCACTTTGACTCGCTTCCCATTACAGCAATGGAGAAACTAGTGGCTACAGTGCGTAGATTTGCTACTGCAGCGCAATGATCATTTTTGATGAACAGATGGCATTGTTTATATTGGATTTGCGCCTTTTTACTTGTAGCGGGAGTGATTTTTTTAAGTATATAATAACTATATTTTGGAATATAGTGAGTGTGAAAATGCCTTCGTGCTTTGTGCTGGGATGTCAATCTGGTTACAAGTCAGGTAAAGGTAAACATTTCTTCTCACCACCTGAAAATGAGGAGCATTTCTTTGAGTGGGCTGGAGTGATCCCAAGAAATGACATGCAGTGAGTGTCACTGTTTGGAAGATCTTATTATATAAAGGTAGACTCATTTATTATTAATGGGGGAAAAGTTAAGTTCTGAGAATAAGGTACAGCTTAAAGCCAGGAGCTGCCCCTCACATTTTTCCAAACTTGCCGTCCTATTTAAGCAAATCCCTGAAACTTTGAAAACCGACATTGAAATGAGAGTTACTCAAAGAACATGTTGGCAATGACTATATCAACAATAGTAGCTTGGAATGTAATGAACTAAATTTTCCCTATACATCTAAAATACTTAATAGTGACGATAATATAAAAATAAAAGAACCTGGTCTCAGTTTGCCCTGTAAAGTAGCTGACAGTGATGTTGATGCTTCTAAAACTATTCTAAATTTAAGGAAACAAGACTAGCCTAGCGAGCACTCTCGTCGACATTCAAAGGCGATGTTACATACTATCAACTTCATGTCCGTATCGATAATTGATCCAAATAATTTAATTTAATAATTTAATTTAATTTTAATGTCTGTTTAAATAGCCTAAGGCTAAATAAAAGAGAAAGTATCGATTAGGTGGAATTTTGTTTTCGTTAATTATTTGGATTCAAAGGCGATGTCGGAGTCGATTAGTAACACCCGTTGATTGCGGTTCCGTAAAGAAAATTCGAAATGAAAGAGAACATGTTTTTGTAATAAGTGCGTAAATAATGTGTCCGATAACAGTTGTTAACTCATTAAAAATAAAGGCTGAATAAACGATCTCTTAATTTTAATGCTAAATACTGCAAGTAAGTAAGAATGGGATACATCTCAAAATATAGAAGAGTGCATAAGAGTGCATCATTGAGTTCAGAGGTTAGTTTATGTTTTCTCGCATCTGGTTAAATTATGGAAAGGCTATTATGTAAATTTATAGCAAGAAGGTTATCATTTCTCTACTAGCGCTGGAAGTATGTTTTCATCATACGTATACTAGGGTTAAGTTAGGATAGGTGATGCTGTTTAAATAAGAAAACTGAAATTTTGGCCACAAAATGCAACCGATCATCTTCGGTACGGTATAGTTTTCTCACTATGTGCATTTGCAAGCTCTCTCGTCGACATTCCTAGGCAATGTTGGAGTCGATTAGTAATACCCATCGGCTGCTGTTCTATACAGAAAATTCAAAATGAAAGAGGATAACGCGTTTTCATAATGTTGTTTGAGTCATCAGTCCACAGACTGGTTTGATGCAGTTCTCTGTGCCACCCTTTCCTGTGCTAACTTTTTAATTTCTACATAACTGCTGCATACTACATCTGCTATAATCTGCTTGTCATATTCATACCTTTGTCTACCCTTACCGTTATTAACCCTTACACTGCCCTCAAAAACCAACTGCACAAGTCCTGGGTGTCTTAAGATGTGTCCTATCATTCTTATCTCTTCTTCTCGTCAAATTTAGCCATAACTATCTCCTCTCACCAATTCAATTCAGTATCTCTTCATTCGTGATTCGAGCTATCCATCTCACCTTCAGCATTCTTCTGTAACACCACATTTCAAAAGCTTCTATTCTCTTTCTTTCTGAGTGAGTTATCATCCATGTTTCACTTCCACACAATGCCACATTCCAAACGAAAGCTTTCAGAAACATTTTTCTAATTCCTATATCAATGTTCGAAGTGAACAAAATTCTTTTCTTAAGAAAGGCTTTCTTGCTTGTGCTAGCCAGCATTTTATGCCCTCCTTACTTCTACCATCGTTATTTTACTACAAAGTTAACAATATTCATCCACTTCCTTTAAGACTTCATTTCTCTCTCTTAATATTTCTTGCATCATCTGACTTTGTACAACTGCACTCCATTACTTTTGTTTTGGATCTATTTATGTTCATCTTGTACTCCTCACCCAAGACTCCGTCCATACCATTCAGCAACTTCTTTAGACCTTCTGTAGTCTCAGATAAAATAACAATATCATTGGCAATTCACAGGGTTTTGATTTCCTCTCCTTGGACTGTGATTCCCTTTCCAAATTCTTCTTTGATTTCCTTTACTGCCTGTTCTATATAAACACTGAAAAGGAGGGGGGAAAACTGCAGGCTGGTCTCACCCCTTTCTGGATTGCTGCTTCTTTTTTCATAGCCCTCGATTCTTATCACTGCAAACTGATTTTTATACAGATTGTAGATAATTCTTCGTTCTCGGTATCTGATCCCGATCAACTTCAGAATCTCAAATAGCCTGGTCCAATAAACATTATCAAATGCCTTTTCTAGATCTACGAACACCATGTGTATAAAGTCAGGATTGCTTCACGTGTTCCTACATTTCTTCTGAAGCCAAATTGATCTTCTCGCAACTAAGTTTCAACTTATCTTTCCATTCTTCTGTAAATAATGAAAAACCTACAACCTGTTTTCCAGTCATTGACCGGGTCAGGAATGAAATGAATGAATCATATATAGGCTATTAGTACGATAGGGTCGCCACTCCCCAAAGTTATTTTTATTAATGACTGATAGATGCTATGAAATGAGAAAGGAGAGTGTTGCTGGAATGAAAGATGACAGGGAAAACCGGAGTACAAGGAGAAAAACCTGTCCCGCCTCCGCTTTGTCCAGCACAAATCTCACATGGAGTGACCGGGATTTGAACCACGGTATCCAGCGGTGAGAGGCCGACGCGCTGCCGTCTGAGCCACGGAGGCTCCTCTGTAAATAACACGTGTTAGAATTTTGCAGGTGTGAGATACTAAACTAATGGTGCGGTAGACTTCACACTTGTCAGCACCGGCTTTCTTGGGAATAGGTATAACAACATTTTACTGAAAATCGGATGGCACTTCTCTTGTCTCTTGCACATTAAATGGAATAACCTTGCCATGCTGGTTTCTCCTAAGGCAGTCAGTAATTCAGAGGGAATGTCATCAATGCCAGGTGCTTTGTTCCTATTTAGGTCTCTCAAAGCTCTGTAGAATTCTGACCTCAAAATGGGTCACCCATTTCATCAGCATTAACAGCCTCTTCTTGTTCCAGAACCATATCATAATATATGTAGTTACCTTGATACAGCTGTTGGATTCCAGCCATCTTTCTGCTTTGTCTTCTTTCCCTAGAAGTGGTTTTCCATCTGAGCTCTTAACATTCATACACCTAGTTTTCCTTTCTCCAAAGGTTTCCTTGATTTTCCTGTATGCATCATCTACCTTTCCCAGAACCATACTACTTTCAACATCCTTGCACTTCTCCTTCAGCCATTCTCCCTTAGCTACCCTGCACTTCCTATCCATTTCACTCGTTAATCGCCTGTATTCTTTTCAGCCCTCTTCATTTTTTGCATTCTTGTATTTTCGTCATGGTTCATGGTGTGAGTTACTGTAGTCACGTCCTAGTTTATGAACCATGGGCAACGGCTGAGAGGCCTAGGAAGTGGTCCTGAGAGTCTGATACCAGTTGTTATGGAATGGGAGTGGGCATCTTGGACATATTCTGAGTCATGGCCCTCCTTGTGCTCAGGAGGCTAGGACTATACAATCCACCAGTGGTCCCTAACCCGTAAAAGGAGAGATCCTCACTTGGACTATGTGTAAGTAGGGTAGCATCCTGCTTCATGAATTTACCGAGCTCAGAACATTTTAAGCAAGCCTCGGACCTATGGGAGTAAAGGAGTCCCACTCCCACTTGATAGGCGAGGGACTCCTTGGAAAGAACCTGGTGAACGAAATGGAATTCGATGGGGAGCTAACAATATTAATGGGGCTTATGGGAGAAAGAAAGTAGAACTGGCTGAGTCAGCAAAGAGTATGCATCTAGATGTGCTAGAGTAAGTGATATTTGGGTTAGGGGAGATAATGAAGAAGAGATAGGAGATTATAAAGTGTACTTGATAGATGTTAAAAAGGGAAGGGCAGGGTATGGGGTAAGGCTGTTTAACAGGTTTACTATTGCACGCAACATAGTTTCTGTTAGGCACGTAAATGAGTGAATGATGTGGGTAGATTTGGCAGTTGGAAGAATTAGGACGAGAACTGTCTCAGTGTATTCACCATGTGAGGGTGCAGATGAGGATGAATTTGACAAGTTTTATGAAGCATTGAGTGACATTGTAGTCAGGGTCAACAGCAAGGATAGTACTAATGGGTGATTTCAATGCGAGAGTTGGAAATAGAACTGAAGGATACAAAAGGGTGATTGGTGAATGTGGGGAAGATATGGAAGCTAATTGGAATGGGAAGCGTCTGCCGGACTTCTGTGCTAGTAGTTACGAATACATTCTTCAACCATAAGGCTATTCACCGCTACACATGGGAGGGTAGGGGTACCAGTTCCATAATAGACTATATATTAACCGACTTCAAATTCAGGAAGTCTGTTAGGAATGTACGAGTTTTCCGGGGATTTTTCGATGATACATCTGTAGTGAACTAAGTATCTATAGGCCTAGGATGGAGAAAGTGAAATCTGTCTGCAAACAAAGAAGGGTAGAAAATCTCCAGGATGAAGAAATTAGACAGAAATACATGGATATGATTGGTGAGAAGTATCAAACAGTAGACAGTAAGCAGGTTCAGAATAGAGAAAGAGAATGGGTGGCATACAGGGATGCTGTAGTAGAAACAGCAAGGAAATGCTTAGGAACAATTGTGTGATAAGATGGAAAAAAACAAACATCTTGGTGGCATGATGAAGTGAGAGCAGCTTGTAAACATAAAAAGAAGGCTTATCAGAAATGGCTCCAAACAAGGGCTGATGCAGGGAACTGTATGTAGATGAAAGAAACAGAGCGAAACAAATAGTTGTTGAATCCAAAAAGAAGTCATGGGAAGATTTTGGTAATAACCTGGAAAGGGTAGGTCAAGCAGCAGGGAAACCTTTCTGGACAGAAATTAAAAAATCTTAGGAAGGGAGAGAAAAAGGAAATGCAACAGTGTTTTAGGTAATTCAGGTGAACTCATAATAGATCCCAGGGAATTGCTGGACAGGTGATAACGTAAAAGGAAATCATCATGGTGGTGTTGCAAACAGCCGAGCTCATGGGGAGGAGGAAAATGATGTTGGCGAAATTACGCTTGAGGAAGTGAAAAGGACGGTAAATAAACTTCATTATCATAAAGCAGCAGGAATAGATGAAATTCAACCTGAAATGGTGAAGTATAGTGGGAAGGCAGGGATTAAATGGCTTCATAGAGTAGTAAGATTAGCATGGAGTATTCGTAAGGTACCTTCAGATTGGACAAAAGCAGTAATTGCACCTATGTAGAAGCAAGGAAACAGGAAGGATTGCAACAACTATCAAGGTATCTCATTGATGAGTATACCAGGCAAAGTATTCACTGGCATCTTGGAAGGGAGGGTGCGATCAGTGGTAGAGAGGAAGATGGATGAAAACCAGTGTGGTTTCAGACCACTGAGAGGCTGTCAGGATCAGATTTTCAGTATGTACCAGGTACTGTAATTGAAAAACGTTATGAGAGGAATAGACAGTTGTGTTTATGTTTAGTAGATCTAGAGAAAGCATATGACAGGGTACCGAAGGAAAACATGTTTGCCATACTGGGGACTATGGGATTAAGGGAAGATTATAAAAATCAGTCGAAGGCATTTATGTTGACAATTGGGCTGCAGTGAGAATTGATGTTAAAACGAGTTCTTGGTTCAGGGTACTTACAGGGGTTAGCCAAGGCTGTAATCTTTCACCTTTGCTGTTCATAGTTTACATGGATCATCTACTGAAAGGTATAACGTGGCAGGGAGGGATTCAGTTAGGTGGAAATGTAGTAAGCAGTCTGGCCTATGCTGACGACTTGGTCTCAATGGGAGATTGCGCCGAAAGCCTTCAGTCTAATATCTTGGAATTTGAAAATGTGTGTAATGAGTATAGTACGAAAATTAGTCTTTCGAAGACTAAATTGACGAGTTGCAAGCACATAACTTGTTTATATTCTTTTAATCATTGTATTTTTACTTCATCCTATTAATGTCACTTATTACTAAGGGTCTATTATATGTACTACATAATTGTATGTCTTTGTTCATACGACCTGTTTCTGCTGATGATGGTGTCCATAGACACCGAAACCGGTACAGAATAAAAAAAGTTGTGATTATGTTAATAACATATTATGTATTGAAGAAAGGTGGTTCAATCAAATTTCCCTCTAATGTATGTTATCTCCTTTCAATATGGACCAGATATGAAGTTTTTGATGTTGGTTGTAAAGATACGTGGAACGGGTATTGCTGGCAAAATTTTCAACGTGTTCTTGTCGATATTATGATGCCAATTTTCAGTTAATGTTTATTAAACACTTGGAAATGTAGAATATTTGTGCAGCCACAAGGAAATACAGCAAAGACCTAACTAAAGCCAATATTTGGCATTAGTGTGAAGACAAAGATAGTTAAAAAATGCGTACCATACAAAAAAGCATTCAGTGGCCCGCAACAAGGAGGCTTTAAAGAAGTCGAAGATGAAATTGTGAGACATGTGCTCGAAAAACGCAAGTTAGGAATGGCCATACCATGTTGCAGTAAACTCATTCGTTGACCTTCAACGCCGCAATTAGGCCTATACACTGCTAGCCACTGAAGATGGCCAAACCCGGCAAGCAAGACGTGAGTGTAGTGGCTGATTGTAGCTGACGCTGAGTAAAAGTAACAGTTTTATAGACAGCAAGAATATTTTCCTGATGGATCATCGTATTGTAGAGATGCGTAGAATAGATATTGCTGGCAAATTTTCAATGGGTTCTCTTCGATTATATGATGCCAGTTTTAAGTTAATGGTTATTAAACCCATGGAAATAAAGAATAATTATGCAGCAAAAAAAAAAAGCCATAACTAAAGCCAGTGGTTGGCGTGAAGACAAAGATAGTCTAAAAATGCATACTGTAGAAGAAAGGGATTCATATGATTTTACAAAGTACTTTTTAAGCCTGATTTAAATTTTTTGAACAAAAACGTGGGGGTCATATGCATTTGGGTCATCTATATATATAAAATAAGAGTTTTGTGTACATTGCTCAGAATTTGAAAATAATGGTATTTGGTTATGTCCACAGTAACAAAAAAATGCATTTTTTACTTTTCCGTAATTTCTATCTGCCTGTACGTATGTATGTACACGCATCACGAGAAAACGGCTGAAGAGAATTTAATGAAAATCGGTATGTAATGTCGGGTGATGAACCACTGCAATCTAGGCTACAAATTATTTTATTCATGCTGAGTGAAATGGTAGTTTAGGGGAAGGCCTGAAATGTAATCTATATATAAAATAAGCGTTTTGGTTGTACATTGCTCAGAATTTGAAATGAATGGTATTTCTGTATCTGTCATGTCCACAGTAACAAGGAAATGCATTTTTTACTTTTCCGTAATTTCTGTCTGTCTGTCTGTATGTATGTATGTATGTATGTATGTATGTACACACATCAAGAGAAAACGGCTGAAGAGAATTTAATGAAAATCGGTAAGTAATGTCGGGTGATGAACCACTACAATCTAGGCTATAAATTATTATAATCACGCTGAGTGAAATGGTAGTTTAGGGGAAGGCCTGAAATGTAATTCTCAAATAAGTTATTTATGTTATTAGTGGTCGTATTGATAAATCTATATATATAAAATAAGAGTTTTGTCAGTACATTACTCAGAATTTGAAAAGGATGGTATTTCTGTATCGGTCATGTCCACAGTAACAACGAAATGCATTTTTTACTTTTCCGTAATTTCTGTCTGTCTGTCTGTCTGTATGTATGTACACGCATCGCGATAAAACGGCTGAAGAGAATTTAATGAAAATCGGTATGTAATGTCGGGTGATGAACCACTGCAATCTAGGCTACAAATTATTTTATTCATGCTGAGTGAAATGGTAGTTTAGGGGAAGGCCTGAAATGTAATTCTGAAATAAGTTATTTATGTTATTAGCGGTCGTATTGATAAATACTACATAACTAACATAATTTTAGTTATATCATAAGTTAGTAGTAGTTATGCATGTAAGAAGTTATTAAATTTCCGATCACTTATGTCTTATACATTGTTACCGTACCGCATATAATCAGAGATATTCATGAATTTGGATTTTTGTTACTAAGTCCATATCAGCGCCGAGTCAGGAGAAAATGGGTAAACAGAATTTAGTGAAAATCGGTATGTAAAGTCCGAGAATAAGGAACTACAGTCATCCATATAAATAATTTTGTAAGACACCCTAATATCACAGAGTCGAAAGAAAACTAATATGAAGGCCTGCAATATAGAAAGCTCATAAACTTTATGAACAATAACATTACATTGACCATTGTTGTGATGTGCTTTTTGTCTTCTGTTTCCTCTCATCTCCGATAGATAGGATTACTGCAGTGTACCGAGGTTTTTTTAAATTTGCTTGACGTTGCACCGCCACAGGTAGATCTTATGGCGACGATGGGATAGGAAATGAATAGTGGTGTGAAGGAAGCGGCCTTGGCTTGAATTAAGGTACAGCCTGGTGTGACTGGTGTGAAAATGGGAAACCACGGAATACCATCTTCAGGGATGCCGGCAGTGGGGTTCGAATCCACTATCTCCCGGATGCAAGCTCACACCTGCCCGCCCCTAACCACACGGCCAACTCGCCTGGTCGTACCGACTGTAACAGTCTGCCTGTATATTGGCGGGATAACTTTCTTCTTTAGCATGCCATTCCTCTGGTTCATACATTTTCTGATATATCTGGTACGTAACACACTGGTTCATCATAGTATTCGTGCTATTCAATCCCTACTCTGAGGCACTGATTGGAACGAGTAGTGTGCATATTTAACGGAATAATGACAGAGGAGTGTTCACGGCAGTCTGCGACCTGGTTATTCCAGCTCTGGAACTTTAGACTCTTAGATCGGCAACGTAGTACTGTTCCTTGAAAGTGAGAAAGTGTGCAGTTTTTCATTTGATCGAGTATTTTATATGATAACATTGCTTTCAATCGCTACATTCTTACTGACGTTTTTGTAATGACCTATGTTGAATTCAGTTAGGAAAACCACTAAGTCAGTCTTTCTGAGAATCCCGTAGCGAAGCACGGGTACATCAGCTAGTCTTGGATAAAATTAAACACACACTTTCACACAGTATCAGATTTTGAAAAATAATAAACAAGTAAGCCATAGTGTGGATATCATCTGCGAAAACGCAAGTTTTGAACAAACTGACTGCCTTTTCATACCGACTTAAATGTGTATAGGAGTTTTCCCGACTTTTTACAAAATGTCGGATATAACGACAGTCCGCTATAGCGAGTAAATTTTTCGCTGTTATGAATTCTCGCTATAGTGGACTTCTGTATATAATACATCATATACATACCATAGTTTTTTCGGCACTTCTTTAACCCTTAATGGATTTTGTACACTGTGATAGAAACTGTTGTTACCACAAAGACGCACACACAAAATGCTGTCAATTGTGTACACTATTTTATTTACAAATTATATATACATATTCTACAGACACACACTAATAACTGCCACCTTGAACAAAACACTACTACTACTACTACTACTACTACTACTACTACTACCACCACCACCAAGACAGCCCCATTGGCAAGTATTTTTTTCTTTTCTTTTTTGCTGTTTTGCTTAACGTCGCACCGAAACAGATATGTTTTATGGCGACGATGGGATAGGAAAGGTCTAGGAAGTGGAAGGAAGCGGCCGTGGCCTTAATTAAGGTACAGCCCCGGCATTTGCCTGGTGTGAAAATGGGAAACCACGGAAAACTATCTTCAGGGCTGCCAACAGTGGGGCTCGAACCCACTATCTCCCGATTACAGGATACTGGCCACACTTAAGCGACTGCAGCTATCGAGCGCAGTCATTAGCATGTCAACAGAATCACAACATGAGCTGTCGTAACATAACCTCACATACAACACACACAAATAATAAGACCATGATTTATACCAAATAAAGTTTGGACATAATAATATATCTAGCTCGATAATAATAACAATAATTATCGAGCTAGATATTTCCATTATTTACCCATGGGTTAGAGAGTTGTTTCCAAGTTATACTAGTCCATTACACCTGCATCAAAACACCCTTTTCCAATTTTAAATTTCTTGTAAGGCTGTATTTCATCTTCTGTAAGGCACTTTTCGGAAACTTAATTTCTGCTATTTTCCTAATTTGAATTTCTACATTCTTCATCACTGGCCACATTTTACCTATGTATGTCATCACACATATGAAATATGCTTCATACATTGTATCTTTGGCATTTAAGAGTACATCTCTGTAATCTAAGGCCAACTTAATCCTCCTACCAATTTTTAATCTTGAATTATTTTTTTTCTAATTCACTTCTGAAGTGAACCTGAAGTTCTCCATTACTCCTGGAGCAGAAATTGCTATTACAACAGAACAAAGTTCCAGTCTCTTGACTTGTAATAACATTAAGAGAGTGCCACAAGATTTTAAAAATTAATTTGTAAGAGATCGCATATAAAGCAGTATTCTTCTTCTTGTTCCTGAAACATTTCTTCTTATGCAGTTCATTTGCAGAACCTCTTCCAATCTTCTCTTTTTTCCCCACTGTGTATCGTTCATCACTGTCTCCTATTGTAGTCCTCTCCGGCTTACGTCATCCTCCACCTGATCCCTCCATCTTGTTCGTGGTCTTCCAACTGGTCTTCTTCCAGATTCTGTCCATTCCAGAGCTCTTTTTGGTAATATTTCTTGGCCCTTTCTTTTCACGTGGCCGAACCTTTTCTGCCCATTTCTCTCCATAGTTTCTTTTAGGAGGTTGATCTGTAGCATGTTTCATATTGTTTAATTTCTTATCCTGTCCCTCCTTGTTTTACCCAAGATCCCTTGCAGAAAACGCATCTCCGTCGCTTGTAATCTTGAGTTTTTGTGTGTCCAAGTCCAACATTCTGATCCATAGGTTAATACTGGCAAATAATATGATTTACATATCATGAATTTTGCTTTGGTAGGTAATTTCCAATTTCTAAGTACCTATGTCTGATACAGAGTTACAAAATTTTGAGCAATCTACTATCCTCTCTGAAATTTCCTTGATGTTTCCTTTCCCAGTTAGCTTACTTTCCAGATATTTAAAAGCATCTACTTCTCTAAGAATTTTTCCAATACGCCTCTCTGAAATTTCCTTGATGTTTCCTTTCCCAGTTAGCTTAATTTCCAGATATTTAAAAGCATCTACTTCTCTAAGAATTTTTCCAATACGCCTAACAATCTTAATTTTTTTGTTTTCTCTACTGATTTTCATTACCTCACTTTTCTTTAAATTTATTTCCATACCTGCTTCTTCAATTGCCCTCTGCCAGGTATTTAGTTGTTCATCGAATTTTTGTTCATTTTCTTCCCATATCATCACATCATCTGCATATGCAATGACTTCCATATCATTTGTTATTGACCCTTGGCGAACTTTCCTCATAATGTTGTCCATCACTATATTAAAGAGCACTGGTGAAAGTTTGCTTCCTTGTTGAACTCCTCTGCCTGTTCTAAACCATTCTGCTTTTTTTAAGATCTATTATAACACAGTTCGGACATTTGTTAGTTTCCTATTACACATTTCTATTTATACTCCTACTAGCTGAAGACAACCCACTTTGCTGTGTCTTTTTGTACATCTGTGCGGTTTTATCTATATAATACAGAAGATGTACATTAAAAGACCCTCTTTTACTGTAGTTGATGTTTTGTTGTCTGTTACACACACAAACAGATTTTCTGCTTGTCCAACATGGGAGAAAGCAACAAAGAGCTGACCATGTATGAAACAGGAATCCTTCAAATTAACTTCACTATTGTGGAATGTTTGACCCTGAGCCTTACTGATAGTTATGCTGTAATCTAATCTCACTGGAAATTGTAATAGCTTAAAACAAAATGACAAATCATTTGAGATCTCTGGAATTTTTAGTATGAAAACAGATTTTCCTTTTTCTTTGACGGTTAGGATTACTGCCTCAATGGTAGTGTTTCAGTAAGAATCTGCTTTATATTCAAGAATTATAGAAATACAGATGTACTCAAGCAGCAAACAGTTATGTTTCCGAGATCACCATATGCCTGCGAGATGAATCAAAATGATATATAAAACCAAGGAGTACATATCACAGCCTTCTAGAGTACATTCTCACTCCGACCCTTCAAGTACAGGCTCATTCATTAAATACAGCCAATGACGAAGACAGCCAATTTCAAGCCTCGCATCTCCCACACCCTTCAAGTACGTTCTCATTCATTAAATACAGTCAATGACGAAGACAGCCTTTTTCAAGCCCCATATCTCCCACAACACCATAACTACAGACACGCAACCCCTATAGTGCAAGACGGGAGTCTTGAGGCTATTACCACACACAAACATCAGTGGCCTGCGATGGGTAGTTGTGGCTGCAAGGTGGAATATACGAACACACAACTATTTTTATATACAGCAGGCCAATTTCAACCCCCATATTTCAGACACCACCACAGCTACCAACACAAAACCAATATAATGCATGATGAGAGAACCCAGGCTACTACTGTACATAAACACCCGTGGTCTGCTGTGGATAGTTGTGGCTGCAAGGTGAAATTTATGAACACACACATCTATTTTTGCATACAGTTGGCCATTTTCAATCCCTATATCTCCCACACTACTACAGCTACATACACACAACCACTACAATGCAAGATGGGAGACTCGAGGCTACTACCACACACAAACACCAGTAGTCTGCAGTGGGCATTTGTGGCTCCAAGGTGAAATATATGGACATATGCATCTATTTTATATAGTCGGCCACTTTCAACCCCCACATATCCTGACACACAACCACAACAGTATATGATGGGAGACTCGAGGCTACTACCACACACAAACACCAGTGGTCTGCGATGGGTAGTTGTGGCAGCAAGGTGAAATATACAAACACACGCATCTATTTTTATATGTAGTCAGTCACTTTCAACCCCCACATCTACCATACCACCACAGCTACTGACACTCAACCACTATAGTGCACAATGATAGACTTGGGGATACTACCGAGCACAAAACCCAGTGGTCTGCGATAGACAGTTGTGGCTGCAAGGTGAAATATATGAACACACACACACACACACGTATTTTTCTATATATAGTCGGCCAATTTCACCCCCCACATCTCCCACACCACCAGAGCTACATACACACAACTGCTATAGTGCATGATGGGAGATTTGAGGCTACTACCACACACAAACACCAGTGGTCTGCGGTGGGTATTTGTGGCTCAAGATGAAATATACAGACACACGTATCTATTTTTATATATAGTCGGCCAGTTTCAACCGCCCACATCTACCACACCACTACAGCTACCCTACCAACACGCAACAACTTAGATTTTTCTGTATATGACTTGATTTGTCACTAGTTTGTTCCTTTCCATTACCTACAAAGCAACATAACATTGAACATTTTCTCCTTTCATACATTAATAAGAGCATATCTTTCTATGAATATCATAAGTTTGGCGCTAAATAACTATTCAACAGTATCATGAGTGCAGAATCAATACAATTAACAGAAAGAGAGATGTAAATGCATAAGAGAACATACCACACTCTCCTCAAGTAGCATCCTGATAGTAGCAAGGAAGAACTGACGTTTCCACTTCATCTCCATCAGTCATATGGACAGAGCAATAATATTAACAGGGTGTCATGTAGACAAGTCCCTGAGAAGTACAGAATACAGTTCTGAATTAAAGAAAAGGAAATAATCTGTGTACAATCAAACAAAAATGTTTGTAAAGTGTGTAAGACCTATTTAACAACAGTGCTAGAGCCTTGTTTACCAACGAACTATCAGTATAGTACATGATGGGGTGTGTGGTACATTATTTTGTAACTGCTGGAACTGAAGCAAGAAATTCTCCACAAAGAATTAGTCTGTTGACTTTAATTTTGCGAACAGTACAATATTAGTAATCCTGCCCTTTCAAGATCGAAGGGGTGCTGGGTTACTGGAAAATCCAGATTACTGGGATTTATAAGCTATAACTTCTGGTTTGAGAGAGAGAGGGAGAGAGAGAGAGAGAAAGACACACACACACACACACACACTGTAAATTTTCAAAGAAGGCAAATAGCTTTTCAACTTGCCCAGTTATCTGTTACTAGCATGAAAGTCATCTTTGCCTGTAATTTGTTTGTAGAAAAATTTAACCTTTGTTAATGGGTGCAGGAATTGAACAGGCAAAAGATCAAGAGGTCGGCCAAGGAAGAGATGAATCAATCAGCTTATAAAGGATCTAGCTGGGCGAAGTCTGGATTTAAAGCAGATTATAGAAGAAGACACATACATGGACAGAAATGAGTGGAGAGCACAGCACCCAGGAAACTAGAGCTGGTTCAAGATGATGGTCATTTATTTATTTATCTCGTGTCAGAAGCATACATAAGTTTAAAATTAAAGATAAGGAAAAAACATAAAACATAATATAAATACTCCAATGGCGAAGAGACACATTAAACTATGTGAGCCCAAAACCTTGCAACATCAAGTGCATTTGGCTTCGCTTTAACCAGGTCTTCTGTTGTGCAGCTGAATGGGCATGAACTGCATTGCAGCAAATAGGCTGTGGTCTGCTCTTCTCCACATACACACAAGGTACTGTCCACTTCGAAACCCCATTTCTTCTGGTTTACCTTGCACCACGTAACACTAGAGCGCAGTCTGTTCAGTGCTCTCCAATTCACCCAATCTGTGACATGGCCAGGAGGGAGTTCCTCTTTTGGGGTCATCCATTGACTGATCCTCGTATGTTGACTCCTGACGCGCCATGATGATGATGATGATGATGATGATGATGATGATGATGGGTGCATTTTGGCTGCGTTCCTGAAGAAATCATGCAATGAGTGTTTGTCAACTTCCAGCTTATCCCCCATATTTGTAGTCTGTCTTTAACCTGTTCCATAGACAGCAGTGTTTACAAAAAGTCTCAATATTTGTATGGTTCTTAATATCATAGTTCGTTGCATGTCCAAAGTTATATTTACTCACTAAGTTATTCTGTTTCTCACCTCAACCCACTTTCTTAAGAATATTACACTGAATGATAATGTGTTGTGCTTGCATTTCTCCAAGTTCTGCATTGTTCAAACCACAGCTGATACTTCACACTCTCACGAAAAAAGGAAGTTGCATGAGGAACACAGAAATGTACCGTGCAGCTTTTTTTTACATAGTGGAAGCCATTTCTTTTCAGTTTTGATTTAGTTAAGGTTTTTCAGTGTGTAGAAACTAATTCAGGATAAATAAAGAAAAAGGCTTTAGTGCCCAGTCGTTTAAAAGTATTACAACCAATTACTGCATGATGTCAATGGCTGATGCAATTACATTGATCTACTAGGGAACCGGAATCCGGTACGCTGCCCCAAAAGAGGAGGTATTATCCGGGAGATAGTAGGTTCGAATCCCACTATCGGCAGCCCTGAAAATGGTTTTCCGTGGTTTCCCATTTTCACACCAGGCAAATGCTGGGGCTGTACCTTAATTAAGGCCACGGCCGCTTCCTTCCAACTCCTAGGCCTTTCCTATCCCATCGTCGCCATAAGACCTATCTGTGACGGCGCGACGTAAAGCCCGTGGCAAAAAAAAAAAAGAGGAGGTATTGTTTCCTCAGTAGCAGCTAGAATTACATTGTTTACAAAATGATGTGATTTTCAACAGACTTGTGGAAATTAGTTATCACAATCCGTACGCCTTTTGATTCAAGAGTTTAAGAACAAGAACAGAAAGCAATCACTACTATACATGTTAATGTGAGCTTCTCATTTTAACAGGAGGGCTAGCACATGACTACAGAACACAATATCCAATATCCAAGTACGAGAATGCCCCTATACAGATAAAGTGAGCATATTTGCCTAAACTGCACTCTCTAAAGTTTCCTTCCTCACAAGGTGTTACGAGTGTCCACATCCCTTAGTCGGAGGACAGGCAGTGGCAACCGACTGACGAAATAAAAATCCACAGACTGTTTCCAGTCATTTGACCAGGTCAGATATGGAATGCATGAAGCCCCCATCTAGCGGTGAGGATACAAAATGTGCCGGCTGCCAAAGCCTGTCGCACTCCTCTGGGGTAATGAGTAATGACTGACAGGTGAAATAAAATGATATTGGAGAGTGTTGCTGGAATGAAGGATGACAGGGAAAACCTTAGTACCCGGAGAAAAACCTGTCCCGCCTCCGCTTTGTCTAGCTGAAGTCTCACAAGGAATGACCAGAATTTGGACCACAGAACCCAGCACTGCTGTCTGAGCCATGGAAGCTACAGCATACCTGCCAACTTTCAAAAAAAGAAATCCAGATCTTAAAGCAGAAATTTTTGAACAACACACACATGCATCGCAAAGTCTTAAGACATAGTGAAAAAGGACAGCAAGGGGGGAGATTATAAACAATACTAATACAAGTCAAATACATGTTATGATCACCCCTGAAATTAAATATTTACACAAAGTTACATCTTGATGAGTGCTCATCTGTTTTCACTTAACACTGGGAACAGTTCACACTGTATACAAATAGTGTTTTTCTGCACTTTAAACTTGCGGGTCACTATATGAATGTCACCATCAAAATTAAACTAAACATGTACACGTATTTACAAAATTCTGTCAAGTTCAGAGTATGCAGGCTATTATCCATCACAGGTTGGAGAGGACAGATGGAGATGAGTCACTTTCTTTGCTTTCTTCAGGAAGTCTAGAGGAAAACTAATCGAGTAACATGGACCAGTACTTATGGTTTTCAAAACAGAAATAAAAATCCAATATTTCATTTGACACTGAGGACCTAAAATGATTTTGGTTCTTTTTCACCAAGCTGAACACAAGTTCACACTCAGCATTGCTGTGCGGTAGAGTCAGAACAGACAGCATTAGCCTGGATATCCTATCATACTTAGGAACACCACCCTCTCCATGAATGTTCATCAAGCGAGCCCATTTGGTGTCATCTGTCAGATTCTCACTCTCAACAGTAGTACAGTCATCAATCTGAAGAGCTACAAATTGGTTCTGAAGCACATTCATTGCATCCTCAATTGACACACCCTCCTTTCTCGGCAGCAATGATGGAAATCCTTCTATAAAGAATTGTACAGAAAAAAACTGGGCATCTTCAATTTTTGAAACATCTGCAACCTTTGCATGTTTCAGTACTTCATCATTGAGAGGGAACTTGTTAATAATATAATCACATGCTGTGCAGAAGTAACCTCTGGCAGATGAAAAGAATGTTGATTTAAGTTTCTTCACCAAGTTCATTGTCTCAATGCCAATGACTAGCTCATTATTGTCGCTCTGATTCTCAATACAATGGTATGGAACATTTAATAAAAGGGAACTTCTGATCACTTTTGGCTTAATAAATCTGGAAAGCAGCTGCTTTAACAGGTTTGTCATTAGTTCTAGTAGTTTATGAATGTGAGGGGAAGCACTCTGAAGTGTAGAATTGAGATTCACAAATAAAGGAATGACAGCATACAGGAAGGCACAGTGTGCCTTATTTAAGCCTGATGACAGAACTATTTTTAAAAAAAATTCATGATTTTGAATAATGTTCTTATTTTTTAGCATAGGAGTGTCAGATTTTGAGACACATGCAAATCTTTGATGATGCTGATGATGATGATGCTTGTTGTTTTAAGGGGCCTAACATCGAAGGTCATCGGCCCCCTGCAAATCTTTTGGGAGTGACCAATTCTGACGACTCAGTAGCTTTTCTCTTTTCACGGTCTTGGAACTACCAGGAATGGCTTTTGGGATCGTAAATGATGTTAAGCTAGTAGCTGATGCACACTGAGCATTAACGAGCACCTGATCTATAAAGAAACCAAGCAGTGGATCCCAGTGCTCTAACAGTCTCTGCAGACACCTTCCTAACGATAGTGATCTTGTGCAAACATGTTTCTTCCTTTCCTTGTTGTGAAGCTCTTGGAATTTCTTAAGACGTTCCTTCCTCTTACAACTCTTTTCATGACTGGAGAATTGTCGGAACAGAACGCTACACAATTTTGAATTGGTATTTTGTAACACTAACTGTGAAATTACCAAATTACCAATATTACGTAGCGTTGAATCACCCACCAAGGCTGGGACAGACAACATTGAGCTAACTATCTTTTCCTGCTTTGCCACAAAACACGTGACGACAATAGGGTAAAGCTTAGCATTAATGTTATTGCTCAAATCCGTAGCTAAAGAACATGGTTCACGTTACATGTAACCAACGAGTTCAATTCTTGAATATGTAGCCAATTCTTTCAAAATGTGTGTGGTTTTCGTACGACCACAGCCATATCTTTTTGCAATTTCTGAACCTGTAGACATTTTCCTAAACAGAGCACCAGCATGAATGGCAGCAGCTAATGGCATATTATGTTCAAGTAAAAATGAAGTGAACAAGCATTCTGCTCTTACTATATCAAGGTTGGCTCCAGAAAAGGTAACATTACATACATACATACATACATTATCATTATAGACTGTTATGCCTTTCAGCGTTCAGTCTGCAAGCCTCTGAGAATTTACTAAACGTCGCCACAATCCTCGATCTGCAACTAGTGTTGTGGGCTCATTTAGTTCTATACCTCTTATCTTTAAATCGTTAGAAACAGAGTCTAACCATCGTCGTCTTGGTCTCCCTCTACTTCTCTTACCCTCCATAACAGAGTCCATTATTCTCCTAGGTAACCTATCCTCCTCCATTCGCCTAACATGACCCCACCACCGAAGCCGGTTTATGCGTACAGCTTCATCCATCGAGTTCATTCCTAAATTAGCCTTTATCTCCTCATTCCGAGTACCCTCCTGCCATTGTTCCCACCTGTTTGTACCAGCAATCATTCTCGCTACTTTCATGTCTGTTACTTCTAACTTATGAGTAAGATATCCTGAGTCCACCCAGCTTTCGCTCCCGTAAAGCAAAGTTGGTCTGAAAACAGACCGATGTAAAGATAGTTTCGTCTGGGAGCTGACTTCCTTCTTACAGAATACTGCTGATCGCAACTGCGAGCTCACTGCATTTGCTTTACTACACCTTGATTCAATCTCTCTTACTATATTACCATCCTGGGAGAACACACAACCTAAATACTTGAAATTATCGACCTGTTCTAGCTTTGTATCACCAATCTGACATTCGATTCTGTTGAATTTCTTACCTACTGACATCAATTTAGTCTTCGAGAGGCTAATTTTTATACCATACTCATTGCACCTATTTTCAAGTTCCAAGATATTAGACTGCATGCTTTCGGCACAGTCTGCCATTAAGACCAAGTCGTCAGCATAGGCCAAACTGCTTACTACATTTCCACCTAACTGAATCCCTCCCTGCCTCTTTATAACTTTCAGCAGATGATCCATGTAAACTACAAACAGCAAAGGTGAAAGATTACAGCCTTGTCTAACTCCTGGAAGTACCCTGAACCAAGAACTCATTCTACCATCAATTCTCACTGAAGCCCAATTGTCAACATAAATGCCTTTGATTGATTTTAATAATCTATCCTTGATCCCATAGTCCCCCAGTATGGTGAACATCTTTTCCATCGGTACCCTGTCATATGCTTTCTCTAGATCTACAAAACATAAACACAACTTTCTATTCCTCTCGTAGCATTTTTTAATTACCTGGTATACACTGAAAATCTGATCTTGATAGCCCCTCTGTGGTCTAAAACCACACTGGTTTTCATCCAACTTCCTCTCAACGACTGATCGCACCCTCCCTTCCAAGATGCCAGTGAATACTTTGCCTGGTATACTAATCAATGAGATACCTTGATAGTTGTTGCAATCCTTCCTGTTCCCTTGCTTATAGATAGGTGCAATTACAGCTTTTGTCCAATATGAAGGTACCTTACCAACACTCCACGCTAATTTTACTACTCTATGATGCCATTTCATCCCTGCCTTTCCACTGTACTTCACCATTTCAGGTCTAATTTCATCTATTCCTGCTGCCTTATGACAATGGAGTTTATTTACTATCCTTTCCACTTCCTCAAGCATAATTTCACCAACATAATTTTCCTCCTCCCCATGAGCTTGGCTGTTTGCAGCACCACCAGGATGATTTCCTTTTACATTGAGAAGATGTTCAAAATATTCCCTCCACCTCTCCAGTGATTCCCTGGGATCTATTATGACTTCACCTAAATTACTCAGAACACTGTTCATTTCCTTTTTCCCTCCCTTCCGAAGATTCTTTATTACTGTCCAGAAAGGTTTCCCTGCTGCTTGACCTAGCCTTTCCAGGTTATTACCAAAATCTTCCCATGACTTCTTTTTGGATTCTACAACTATTTGTTTTGCTCTTTTTCTTTCATCTACGTACAAATCCCTGTCTGCCTTGGCCCTTGTTTGGAGCCATTTCTGATAAGCCTTCTTTTCACGTTTACAGGCTGCTCTCACTTCATCATTCCACCAAGATGTTCGCCTTTTCCCATCTTTACACACAGTTGTTCCTAGGCATTCCCTTGCTGTTTCTACTACAGCATCCCTGTATGCCACCCATTCACTTTCTATATCCTGAACCTGCTTACTGTCTACTGTTCGAAACTTCTCACTAATCATATCCATGTACTTCTGTCTAATTTCCTCGTCCTGGAGATTTTCTACTCTTATTCTTTTGCAGACAGATTTCACTTTCTCTACCCTAGGCTTAGAGATACTTAGTTCACTACAGATCAGATAGTGGTCTGTATCATTGAAAAATCCGCGAAAAACTCGTACATTCCTAACAGATTTCCTGAATTCAAAATCCGTTAAGATATAGTCTATTATGGATCTGGTGCCCCTAGCCTCCCATGTGTAGCGGTGAATAGCCTTATGCTTGAAGAATGTATTCGTAAGAGCCAAACCCATACTAGCACAGAAGTCCAGCAAACGCTTCCCATTTCCATTAGCTTCCATATCTTCCCCACATTTACCAATCACCCTTTCGTATCCTTCAGTTCTATTCCCAACTCTCGCATTGAAATCGCCCATTAGCACTATTCTATCCTTGCTGTTCACCCTGACCACGATGTCACTCAATGCTTCATAAAACTTGTCAACTTCATCCTCATCTGCATCCTCACATGGTGAATACACGGACACAATTCTTGTCCTAATTCCTCCCACTGACAAATCTACCCACATCATTCGCTCATTTACGTGCCTAACAGAAACTATGTTGCGTGCAATGGTATTCCTGATAAAGAGCCCTACCCCAGAAAAGGTAAGGTAAAAAAAAAAAAAATTCTGACTGCCATCCTTAAATTTTGCATTGGAGAACTTTAACAGATTTAATATGATTTACTATTTCTGTTCTTCCTCCGTGAAAAACGTTTATATCACATGAGCATATGGAACAAACTGCAAATGTTTTGCCTTTCCGTGATCATGTAAAGCAAGGAAATTCAGCAGAATATGCCTCCCTAAAATTGTACTGAAGAATAAACCAAAGATCAGGATTTGAGAACTGCAGGAGGAGGATAAAAGAATGGCATTCCAAGATTGGATAAAAAGGAAGTTGCCTAACATGGAAATAAGAAGTGGAGAAGAAGAGTGGGACAATTTAAGACAGACATTTGTGGAAGCAGCAATTGAGGTACATGGGAAAACAAAAGCAAAGGTTAAGGGAAAGGAGACACGGTGGTGGACAGACAAAATAAAAAAGAAATAAAAGGAACAAGGCAAAGAAAGAAATGGACACAGAAAAGCAAAACAAACGCATCAGAGGGATGAGAATAAGATAGAAAAACTTGCATGTGGAATACCAAAGATTGAAACTACAAGTAAAGAGGAGTATCAAGGAAGAAAAGGAGTAATGTTGGGGGGAGTTTACCAATGTTGGGGGAAGTTTACCAACAAAATTGAGCAAGATAGTCGAGGAAATCAGAAACTATTATACAGAGTAATAAAATCGAAAAGAATAAATCAAGAAAAAATCAAGGCATTAGAGAGAGAAGATGGATCCATAGTACATGACGAAAAGGGTCTTCAGAAGGTGATGGTAAAGTATTTTGAAAAACTTTATAATGAGGATGACTGCTTGGAGAAAGGAGGAGATAAGAAAATGGAAATAATAGATGAAGAAAAAGAAGAGAACCCGATAACATGGTTGGAACTTGAAACGGCAGTGAAAGCAATGACCAAAGGTAAAGCAAGTAGAAAAGACGAATTCAATGCTGATATGATTAAGGCAGCAGGAAGCAGTGGACTACACTGGCTATACCGAGCCCTCAATGCCATATGGAAGATTGAAAGAATACCTAAGACTGGCAACAAGGAAGCATTGTACCATTGTTCAAAAAAGGAAATAGGAAGAAATGTGAAAATTATAAAGGTATAACCCTATTATCCTCCCCTGCGAACCATGTGACCTTGCCGCGGTGGCTAGGCTTGCATGTCCCAATGAAGCAGATAGCCGAGCCGCAGGTGCAACCATATCGGATGGATATCTGTTGAGAGACCAGACTAAGGAATGGTTCATCGAAAGGGGGGTAGCAGCCTTTCGTAAGTTGCAAGGGCGGCAGTCTGGATGGTTGACTCATGTGGCTTTGTAATAATACTCAACATGGCTTAGCTGTGTTGATACTGCTACAAGGCTGAAAGCAACGGGAAATTACAGCCGTAACTAACTCCCGAGGACATGCAGCTCTCTCTGTATGAATGATGTACTGATGATGGCTTCCTCCCGCGTAAAATATTCCGGAGGTAAACAAGTCCCCCATTCGGATCTCCGGGTGGGGATTACACGAGAGGGGCGATCATCAGGAAGATGGATACCGACATTCTACGAGTCGGAGCGTGGAATGTTAGAAGTTTGAATCGTTGTGGTAGATTAGAGAATCTGAAAAGGGAGATGTACAGACTAAAGTTAGATGTAGTTGGTATAAGTGAAGTACGTTGGCAGGAAGAACAGGATTTGTGGCCAGGCGACTACCGAATTATCAACACAAAATCAAACAGAAGAAATGCAGGAGTTGGTATAATAATGAATAAGAAAATAGGGCAGCAGGTAAGTCACTATGACCAGCATAGTGAAAGAATTATTGTCGTCAAGATAGACACCAAACCAATGCCCACCACAATAGTGCAGGTCTATATGCCTACTAGCTCAGCGGATGATGAGGAAATCGAAAGAACATATTAAGAGATAGAAGATTTAATACAATATGTAAAAGGTGAGGAGAATCTAATTGTGATGGGAGACTGGAATGCATTGGTAGGCCAAGGAAGAGAAGGTAATACAGTAGGAGAATTCGGATTGGGACAAACGAACAAAAGAGGAAGTCGGCTGGTTGAATTCTGCACTGATCATAATTTAGTCCTTGCCAATACTTGGTCAAACACCACAAACGACGGCTTTATACATGGATGAGACCTGGAGACACTGGAAGGTATCAAATAGACTTCATTATTATTAGGCAGAGATTCAGAAACCAGGTGTTAGATTGCAAAACTTTCCGAGGAGCAGACGTGGACTCTGACCACAACTTGTTGGTCATGAAATGCCATCTGAAGCTGAAGAAATTGAAGAAAGGAAAGAATGCAAAGAGATGGGATCAAGACAAGTTGAAAGAAAAGAGCGTGAGGGATTGTTTCAAGGAACATATTGCAAAAGGACTAAATGAAAAGGCTGAAGGAAACACAATAGAGGAAGAGTGGATAGTCATGAAAAATGAACTAGCAGGGCTGCTGAAGAAATGTTAGGAAGGAAGAAAAGATCAACTAAGAATCAGTGCATAACTCAGGAGATACTAGAACTGATTGATGAATGATTAAAATACAAGAATGCTAGAAATGAAGAGGGCAGAAAAGAATACAGGTGATTAAAGAATGAAGTGGATAGAAAGTGCAAGGTAGCTAAGGAAGACTGGCTGAAGGAGAAGTGCAAGGATGTCGAAGGTTATATGGTCCTAGGAAAGGTAGATGCTGCATACAGGAAAATCAAGGAAACCTTTGGAGAAAGGAAATCTAGGTGTATGAATATTAAGAGCTCAGATGGAAAGCCACTTCTAGGGAAAGAAGACAAAGCAGAAAGATGGCAGGAACATATCCAACAGTTGTATCAAGGTGAAGATGTAGATAATTTGGTTCTGGAACAAGAAGAGGCTGTTGATGCTGATGAAATGGGAGACCCAATTTTGAGGTCAGTGTTTGACAGAGCTGTGAGTGACCTAAATAGGAACAAGGCACCTAGAATTGATGACATTCTCTCTGAATTACTGACTGCCTTAGGAGAAACCAGCATGGCAAGGTTATTCCATTTAGTGTGTAAGATGTATGAGACAGGAGAAGTCCCATTCGATTTTCGACAGAATGTTGTTATGCTTATTCCCAAGAAAGCCGGTGCTGACCGGTGTGAAAACTATCGCACCATTAGTTTAGTATCTCATACCTGAAAAATTTTAACACGTATTGTTTACAGAAGAATGGAAAAACAAGTTGAAGCTGAGTTGGGAGAAGATCAATTTGGCTTCAGAAGAATGTAGGAACACGTGAAGCAATCCTGACTTTACGTCTGATCTTAGAGGATCGAATCAAGAAGGACAAGCCCACATACATGGCATTCGTAGATCTAGAAAAAGCATTCGATAATGTTGATTGGACCAAGCTATTTAAGATTCTGAAGGTGATTGGGATCAGATACCGAGAATGAAGAATTATCTACAATCTGTATAAAAATCAGTCTGCAGTGATAAGAATCGAGGGCTTTGAAAAAGAAGCAGCAATCCAGAAAGGAGTGAGGCAAGGCTGCAGTTTGTTCCCCCTCCTTTTCAATGTTTACATAGAACAGGCAGTAAAGGAAATCAAAGAGGAATTTGGAAAGGGAATCACAATCCAAAGTTTTGATTTAACCTTGAGATTTGCCGATGTTATTGTTATTTTATCTGAGACTGCAGAAGATCTCGAGAAGCTGCTGAATGGTATGGATGAAGTCTTGGGTAAGGAGTACAAGATGAAAATAATTAAGTCCAAAACAAAAGTAATGGAGTGCAGTCGAAAAAAAGGCAGGTGATGCAGGAAATATTAAATTAGGAAATGAAGTCTTAAAGGAAGTAAATGAATATTGTTACTTGGGTAGTAAAATAACTAATGATGGCAGAAGTAAGGAGGACATAAAACGCAGATTAGTACAAGCAAGGAAGAGCTTTCTTAAGAAAAGAAATTTGCTCACTCCAAACATTGATATAGGAATTAGAAAGATGTTTCTGAAGACTTTTGTGTGGAGCGTGGCATTGCATGGGAGTGAAACATGGACGGTAACTAGCTCAGAAAGAAAGAGAACAGAAGCTTTTGAAATGTGGTGTTACAGAAGAACGCTGAAGGTGAGATGGATAGATCTAATCATGAATGAAGAGATACTGAATCGAATCGGTGAGAGGAGATCGATTTGGCTAAATTTGACGAAAAGAAGAGATAGAATGATAGGACACATCTTAAGACATCCAGGACTTGTTCAGTTGGTTTTTAAAGGAAGTGTAGGTGGTAAGAACCGTAGGGGTAGACCAAGGTATGAACATGACAAGCAGATTAGAGCAGATATAGGATGCAATAGTTATGCAGAAATGAAAAGGTTAGCACAGGATAGGGTGGCATGGAGAGCTGCATCAAACCAGTCCATGGACTGATGGCTCACACAACGACAACCCTATTATCACATGGGCTAAAAATAATGTGGAGAAAGTCATAGAAAAAAGACTGAGGGATATAATAGAAACACAGTTAGAGGAAGAACAGTACGGCTTTAGACCGAATAGATCTACAATAGACTTCATATTTACAGTGCGAATGATAATGGAAAAACATCTAGAAAGGAACAAGGAAATCATCTTCGTATTTTTGGATTTGGTAAAAGCTTATGATACAGTTAAGAGAAAACATGTATGAGAATGCCTACTGAAAAAGAATGTACCAAAATCATTAATTAAAAGATAAAAATGTAATATCATGAGAGTAAAAGCAGTGTACAAGTGGGGAGTGGTGACTCTGAAACATTTTATAAGTTACAAAAAAAGGTCTCAAGCAAGGAAGTTCACTGTTGCCATTATTGTTTATTATATCGATGGATGAAATCATAAAACGTGTAAAACAGAGTATCAGTTGTGATCAAGTGAATGCTTTGGTATTTGCAGATGATGTGGTGTGTCGTGACAGACAGGATTTGAGCTTATAGGTGAGCTCTTAGGAAAGGTCAGATTGGTTGGAAGGTTGTTTGGATCATTCCTGAGCGGTTGGAACGTGTAGGTTGGGAAGTTTCAACTAAGGTGCAGATCAGGAGGAAGACGAAGAAGTGGATTTCCACGAAGTTAATATATTCTGATACTGAAGGTTGACTACAATATGTACACTATGTACATTTGAAATAAAGACTTAATGTTGGCAAGTCTTGAGCGAGAAGTCTGTCTACTAGTCGTCCGTTGAAGTATATAATACTTATTATTATTATTACTGATTGCGTAATCGTCCTACCGACCGGCAGGGATTCTGCTGACAACTGGTCCGCGAAGTGAATAGTAGAAGCCCTGAATAATGGCTTCCTTGCCCTTATATAGCCTCCGGGGCCAACGCCCAATGTTCTCGAAGCTTGTGGTAACCTGCGTACGTGACTGCCTCACTTTCCGTGATTCTGGCCAATCAGAGCCCGTATCCAAGAGACCTTTCTAGTATATTCCTACTGCGTCTCTGCTGCTGAACCATGCCCTGTCAACATGAGTCACTTCCTGTATGACAAACTTCTCTGCTACTCAAGATTTCCTAACATGCAAGAAATATGATTTCCACTCTTACTGACTATTCAGTTCCATGAATATAATTATTTTACATCTTTTAATTATTATCAGGTACGTCCATTAGGTATGCTTATACCTGACTCCTAGCCTCTTATGACAGGCTAATTCCTAATACATCAGGTACAGCTATTCCTCCTACGTTCCCTGGGTTCGATCCTCGGAGGGAATAGCAGTCCTGGGTTCAAGTCCCTGGGAGGACACGACAGGTGATTTCGGGAAAGGGAGAAAAGGAAGTACAAAGAAATGAAATGGCGTATGGCTTTTAGTGGAGTGTCTGAGGACATGTTCGGCTCGCCAGGTGCAGGTCTTTTGATTTGACTCCCGTAGGTGACCTGCGCTTCTTGATGAAGATGACACATACACCCAGTCCTCATGCCAGTGAAATTAACCAATGATGATTAAAATTCCCCATCCTGCTGGGAATCGAACCAGGGACCCCTGTGACCAAAGGCCAGCATGCTAACCATTTAGCCATGGAGCCAGACAGTACAAAGGAGACTTGACATTTGGAATGAAAATCTAAAGGAGTTTGGAATGGTAATTAGTAAACAGAAAACTGTAGTAATGCACTGTGGAAAAGAGAAAAATGAGAAGCCAAGTGAACATAGAAGGAGAACAGATAATGTGGAACAGTTTACAGTGGAACCTCGATCATCCGTTCCCTGAAAATACGTTTTCCCGGAATATGCGTTCAAATTACGTGGTCCCGCGAGCATCGTAATTAAATCACGTTGTAAAAGTCCCGCATTATCCGTTCCTCGAAGAAACGATTTCCCGGATCAACCATCCAGAAATTCCAGTCCCATCAACGCTAAATCCTCATCAATCGTTTTTTAATAAACTGTATCTCACGAAAGGACAGCTATGGTATATTTATGGATCACTGCGATAATTAAAGTAAGTAGGGCCTACTACTAGTACTTGGTATTATAAATTTACTTATTCGGAACAAATATTATAGATTCCCTATGGGAACTGACATCTGTATCATCTGATGGCCAAGCAAGCATCAATTTTTAGTAGTGAGACAGAGTGTCTCATAGTGCATTGGCACTGCCGGTGGCTACAATTAGCCTACGCAGTGGCCTCCACGGTATGCACTAGCCATACGTCTTGGTAGGTGTGCTAGGTACCAACTGATGAGCCCAGCCTAGCACACGAGGGCGAAACACTGACAACCAGGAATGAGTTCGCTGGAAATTTTATAATGTCCAATAACGGACCATTTATATTGGTATTATACAGACTAGAAACACTGGTAACTAATAAGAGACAAGATAGTAAGATCCAAACAGCAGAAATGAAATTTTTAAGAACATCGGTTAAAAAGACAAGGAGAGATAGAATACAAAATATTAAAATCAGAGAAGAGCTAAATATAGAACCATTAGTACAGAAGATACAGAAAGCAAGATTGAGATGGTTCAGAAATGTAAATAATAATACGTTTATTGCAGCCAATGGCCATAGAGAAACTTACATACTGTATATAAGTAGATGATTACAAATTACAATTTCATTAAATAATTCTCAGTCTGCACAGTATTAACTCTCTTCCGAGCAGAATTTCTTAAGCGACATACGCCGGTTCTCACAAAATTGCACGTGGTATTGATCGCATAGCTTGCCACAAAAGGAACAACTACAATCTTCACATGGTTCATGGAATCGATCCGTGCAACAGACTTTGAAATGAAAGCCGTGGATCACGAACCTTGTCAGAAGGTGCCTCAGCTCGTAGTTCGCTTCCTTCCAGTCATTTGACATCATCGCGTCTGTGCTGTAGAAGTCAATCCAAATGTCTTTCTTTTTCCTCTGGTGTTCAGAGACTATTTCTTCATAAGCTGGCATGGATGGCAGTCCAAACTGTAGGCAGAGATTTTCCAAAAGCATCGTTTCACTGCACAACTTGTAGATCAATCTGGATGGGGAAAATTTGGAGACGCCGAGGACTATCTTCATATACGTGGCCTAAACATTTTCGATGTCCTTCAAGTTTGCTTTTGTAAGGCATTCCCAGATTAACTGTAAGCCATACATAGCTACGGGTATGACCTTAAATTTAAATAGTTCCATTGCTGTTCGGAGTGAAATCTTCCCGATATGTCTGATATCATTTATTGCAATCAGAGATGCGGCCACTCTATCTTTAACATGTGCAGAAAATGTTCTCCCCTGTGCCTGAAGTGTTATTCCCAAATATTTGAATCTGTTCACATTGCTTAATGGTTGCTGGCCCAAGTATATTACGTTCTCCTTTCTTGAAGGTCATTTTCACCGTTTTCAGCCTGTTGAGTTGGAGATAGTTGTCATTCGCCAAGTCCACTAGGCGATCGAACGCTTTTTGTAGCGAAGTGATCGATGTTGAAACCAGGGCCGTATCATCCACATACAGGTATACCTTTACGTCTTCTGTCTTCATTGCCTGCACCACGTCGTATGCAGCAATGTTGAATAGGAGGGAGCTAAGTGGGTCCCCTTGTAAAACTCCTGTCATCTGGTCGATCGGGTCAGAGGTAATAAGTGCATCGTCCACTTCAATATAGTTCCTCGAAAGTATATTTTTCACCAGAATAGTATATGAGTTCTCTTCTCCTACGAGCTGCACGAGTTTCATCATTAGCTTCGTTCTGTTGATAGTGTCGAATGCCTTGGTATAATCAACGAAGATAACGTGTAGTTTCCGTTTTGGATGTCGAAGGGCCTCATTTATGTCGTTCTGTAGACATTCTACTGCTTGGATTGTCGAACGACATTTCCTAAAACTGAACTGTTCTTCTGGGATACACTTGTCCACTATGGCTGTCAGTTTCAAGGTCAGAAGTTTTGCCAGGGCTTTATATAATGTACATTCTAACGCTATACCTCTGTAGGAATCAGGATTACTCGGGTCCCCTCTACCCTAATACAGTGTTTTAACCCTCGAAATCCTCCACTTGTCCGGAATTCTCCCCTGCTGGAGACATTCACTGAACAGCACAGTCCATGCCTTTGCTAATATTTGAGCTGAACTCTGCAGGTACTCACTAAAAATCAAATCATGTCCACAGGCTTTATTGGGTTTCAGTGTTGCAATTACTTCTACTATCTCTTCTTGAGTGAATGACTCAGTGCTTCTCACATTTCCTTGGCCAACAGTAGCATTGCAAGTCTAGTGTCTTTAGACTGTAACATTTTACTGAAGTGGTCGTGCCAGATCTCTATTGGAATGTCTCTCGGGAAGGTTGGATTCCTCGGCTTGAAGACCTTGAAGGGGTTCTTCTTAGCTTCATCTACAAGCTTCTCCACTGTTTCCTCAAAATATTTCCTTTTTGTTTCTCTGATCAGTGCTTTGTAGCTCTGTCTTTTCCTGGAGTATTCGCACAGAGAGGCTTCACAGGGTGACATTAACGCTGCGTGTAGCTATAGAATCGTTGTTTTCCTGGACTGGTAACAGGCTGCGTTGAACCAGGGGTTGGCTTTCCTCTTAAATGCCGGTACTACTGTCGTTGTGCTGAGTATGATGTCTTCTAGTTTCTGAAGAGTGGTGTCTATGTGTCCATGCTGTATGAGCTGTATTGCTTCTGTGACCAAAGGGGTGGATTCCTCGATCATTTGTACATGGTGGAACTTCCGCAATTTTGGCCGATAGGTATCGTTGTCCGACGGTATCTTTTTCAGAGATACTAGGATTCAAGGATCCGATCCTTGGGAGGAAACTATGACCGAGAATATCAGAACAATGACATGGAATATAAAAGGTGCAGTGAATGCTCTAAGCATGCCCCCAATTGATGAACTCAAAGACTGATATTATTCAGAAATGTAAAAAGAATGGGAAAGGAATGGGTAGCAAGAAGGGAATTGGAAAGAGAAGTTAAGGGAAAGAGACCAGTTGGAAGACCAAGAAGAAGGTGGATGGATCAGATTTGAAAGGACATTAGAGAAGCTGGATTGAATGTGGCGGAAGTAATGGAGGAGGAAAAGTGCAAGAACAGAGAGGAGTGGAGGAGGCTTGTTAACCACATCCGGGCGACTGGAGTGGGACAATGATGATGATGATGCCTCCCTAAAAGATTGATATCGTTTCTTAGTTGAACTCATTACGAACACCGCTAAAATGACTAAATCGCTTACAAATTCGTCACAAATTCCACAAGTTTCAGAACTACCGCCAATGATACTCACACCCACACACAAACAAAACCTTTCAGCTGCTACGAAGCATGACGCAGTTACTAAAGTTGGTATATATAAAGTCACAGCCGGCTACTATTCACTGATTTCTTTTCTTCAAAATCACAGCCTGCTACTTGTTTGGGAACATCTCAGTGAATGAAGTAGCAGATGAGATCGAACAGGTGACAAAAGCAAAGTGATAATCGATAATGTGACTATCGATACATTTACTGGTTGAATTTCAAACACTGCATCTCATATTACCAGCTACTATTGAAAGTCAAACAAATCGGATTTGACTGCAGAAAGCGAAAACAAGCGCGGATATTCAAAATCCGTATAATAACATTGTTCATCCGTACAACCGTAGAACACACTCAAAATCCGAACATTTTATGGAAAAACCGGAATACTTGGCAGGTATGCTACACTAACTGATAAGATCTTCAAAGTGTTAACAATGCAGTTTGAAATCTGCTAACATAGATGCCAAAATACAGTACGAACTCAGATGTGCTGGTGCAGCCTTCGGCAGTCTCCTCAAGAGTGTCTTCCACAATCATGACCTCAGTATCCGGACCAAAAATATCACACACACACAAAATTAAGTTACATATATAAAAATCATAAAACAAACTTTCATGACCACTAAATGCCATTATAATATATTAGGGATATTAGCCATACTGAAGAGGAATGGGCGAACTTCAAACAAGGAAAGGTAAAACGTGCAGAAGATACATGCGGCAGAGTATCAGGGAAAAAGAAGGAAAAGGATACACCCTGGAGGAATAACAAAGTAAAGGATGCAGTGAAAGAAAAAGGAAAAAAAAACATGGAGGAGCTGGATAGGATGCTGAAATATGGAAAGTAGGCAAAAGTATCATGAAGCAAAGAAAGCATGTCACAAGATTATACAGGAAGAGAAACAGAAGTGCTGGGGAAACTTCACAGAAACCTTGTAGAGGATGCTAAAGTAAGAAAGTGTTTTATGGATTGGCTAAAAGCAAAATAAACAGGAAAGAAGATACAAAATTTGTAACGACATATACAGGACAAATTTTGACACAATGAGAGGATAACCTCCAGTGATGGGAGGAGGGAGGTGGCTACGAAGATGATAAAGGCAGCAGGACCAGGAGGGTTACATTAGATACAGTAAAACCTCATTAAGACGTTTCTGCAGGTGATAACAAAAATGAACGTGTTAAGCGAGAAAACGTACTACTGAATATATGAATAAATACTATCCAACAGGGATATGGAAACACTAGATATGATTTATTCTGACATGAGGGCATTTTACGTCATGTGTCCGAGGGTACAGTGAAAACTATATCTACCATTTCTAAAGATGAGAAGAAAGTATTAAAAGGTGTGAAAAACACGAGAGAACAAATATGGAAACCTTTTCTGCTGGGATTTATAAAACAACAAGTGCACTGAAAGGTGTGGAAAACACCAAACAACAAATGTGAAAACATATGCATGGGGACCAATAAAAATATCCAAGTAAGGTTTCACTCGACCATGTGCGACCGGGAGGAATCAGGAGGCATGACTTTGACTGCCATTTTGAAAAACTTTGACCAAGCAGAAGGATCAAGTTGAAACTCGAAGGTGCGAGTTCAACAATCGCGACCTCCGCGCGCTTAAAGATGCAGATGCCAGTCCACTTTCTGAAAGATTTTAGTTTTGTCTTCATTAGTAAGGAATTTCAAGACCTTTTCCGTATCCATAACTAGGCTATCACAAGACAAATACCGGTATGCACCACGCTAGTCAAATTCACACGATTATGTCCCTAATCCAGATATAGGCTACTGTATCACACGACAAAACTTCACCGAACTCAACATAAAATAAATTTCTAACTTCCGAATGGAATCTGAAATACAAGCACAAATAGGCTCTCTTTTTCCATAATCATGCAACTGTGGCGACGCCTCTTACCCAAATTGTAAATCACGTTTCTTTCACAAGGGATGACAAATAACATTTTCAGGGCTGGGAAAAATGTGGTCGTACTCATAGTAAGCAGTAATAGCGAAAATTTGTAATGCGATAGATATGTTTATATGTTCCTAATCCAGATATAGGCTACCATATCATGCAACAAATAATTGCTACACTTCACTGTACTACTCAAGACAAAATAAATTTCTAAAATCTGAATGGAATGCGAAATACAAGCACAAATATACACACTGTGTTATTCAGCAATCTTGCTGCTAACTGGCAAGCAAAACTGAACATTCCTGAGGGTAACGGCTTGCTCCCCCATCGTGCAACTTATTCTGTTAAGTTCAGGAATCTAAGGCCTTTTCCCGTAATCACGCAACTGTGGCGACGGATCTTACCCAATTTAGAAATCACGCTTGTTTCAAAAGGGACATCAAATAACATTTTCAGGGCTAGGAAAAATGTGATTTACCGGGCGAGTTAGCCGTGCGCGTAGAGGCGCGCGGCTGTGAGCTTGCATCCGGGAGATAGTAGGTTCGAATCCCACTATCGGCAGCCCTGAAGATGGTTTTCCGTGGTTTCCCATTTTCACACCAGGCAAATGCTGGGGCTGTACCTTAATTAAGGCCACGGCCGCTTCCTTCCAACTCCTAGGCCTTTCCTATCCCATCGTCGCCATAAGACCTATCTGTGTCGGTGCGACGTAAAGCCCCTAGCAAAAAAGTGATCGTACTAAGAGGTAATAGGGAAAATTTGTGACGCGATAAGTAGGGTATTTTTATATATAGATTTAATGAGAATCGGGATTTAATTTATGATGTACTAAGCGGAAAAATGTGTTAATGAGGAACGCATTAACAAAGTTTCACTGTATATAGATTATTTTGAGGGATATGGAAGAAAAAAGAAGTACCAGAAGATTGGAGGAAGGGTCTGACAATCCCAGTATTCAAGAAGGATGATAAGAAAGAATGTACCAACTATAGGGGAGTCACCCTCATTTCACATGTAGCAAAGATCTATGAGAAGATATTAGAGGAAAGACTGAAGATGAAATTAGAACAGGAAATGGAAGAAGACTAGCTGCTATTGGACTGTCTATACCTGTGAGCACAGCTGAATGTGAAAGGTGATTTTCAGCTTTGAAGAGAGTTAAAACCTGTTTGAAGAATCGTTTGAAGCAGACCACACTCAACAATTTGATGCTGATTTCACTAGAGGGACCAGACTCAACAGAATTCAATAATTTAAGAGCTGCAGACAACTAGGCCTCAAAGGAGAAAAGAAGAGTCAACATATAATGCGTCAAACTAAAGGTAAATTTCAATTTTGTAATGGTAGAAAAAGAAATATTTTCTCTTGTTCATGATAACAACACTGAAATAGTTCAATTTTGCAGTTAATGTTTACCAGTCTGATATTACTGTTAATGCCTAAGGGGAATACATTGAAATTTTCTCATTCATTTTTAAAGTAGTATTCCCCCACCTGGCTACTCATTCATACCACCCGGCTGAGAAAAATTTCTGGGGAGAACACTGTATCCCCTATACTCTTCGTTAATCATGGATGAAATCCACAAGAGTGTACAAGAAAAAATACGAAGCAAAGAGACAAAAGCCTTACTCTTTGCAGATGACATACTAATGTGGGGAGAAGATGAAATGGAAGTACAAGTTAAAGTATGGAATCAGGATATAGAGGAATATGGAATGAAAATGAGTGTGGAGAAGAGTACGACAGTAGTGATGACGAGAGGTAATAAAGAAGGAATTTAAAAGTAAATGGAAGACCATTAGAAGTTGTGAAAAGCTTCAAATAATTAGGGAGTATACTTGCAGAAGATGGGAAAATAAACAAAGAAATCGGAAAGAGAATCCAACAAGCCAATGGGTTTTACCAAGGTATGACAGGTATAGTGTGGAACAGGGACGTCCTAGAGAAATGCAAGAAAATTCTGTACTCAATGTATTACACACCAGTTTTGACATATGCAGTGGGCACATGGACAATAACAAAACAGGACGAAGGTGGAATCCAAGCAGCTGAGATGAAATTCCTTAGAGGAATAATTGGGAAGACACAAGGATAAGATCAGAAACCTAGAAATCAGAGAGAGAATTGCATTTCTTAAACTGCAGAACAAGATAGAGACCAGTAAACTGAAATGGTATGGATGAAGATAAGAGTTCCAAAGTGAGTATTTACAGACAAATAGGAAGAAGACAATGGGGAGGTCAAGAAAGAAGTGGATGGATACGGCGAAGGAGAGTATAGAGAAGAGAGAAGTAAAAGTAGAAGAAATACTGGAGGAAGGGAGTGGTGGAGAGATAAACAACTGCGGATGTCCTCGATTCACAACCCGATCCAGAAGACCGGAAACTGGAAATGAAGAAGAAGAAGGCATGATGTGTCTTCAGAGCAATAAGAACAAAAACATTCAATGGCAATTATCACTCCACAGTAACTAGGTTCAAGACAGAAAGACCCTGTTAGAAGTGTAGTTCATTCTAGGGACTTTATTTACTGCTTTTTTAAAACATTCTTTCCATTGATAATGAAGCACTTTCTAAGGTCCCTATTTACGGCTAAAGTACATATAATTAGAAGCTATTTGCACCATAAGACGTGTGTGGGTTCTAATCCCCGAACACATGGATACAAGTTCACAATGTGTGATGATGGGCAGTTTGCATCTTCATTTATTTGCATGCACTGTCCTTGGTCAAGGAATTAGGTATTCCTTACCTCAGAGGTGAAGATTATTATGTGAATGTATGTATCTCAGTGTGAAGACTGCATGTTGTGTGTTGTACGTGATGATGATGATGATAATAATAATAATAATAATAATAATAATAATAATAATAATAATAATAACAACAACAATAATAATAATAACAACAATAATAAAAATCGTATGGCCTCAGCTACCGTGTGCAGACATTTCAATTTGACGCCATCTGGCTGTCTGCTCGTGAAACCTCGTGTTGGTGCATTTTGAATTACACTACGGAGTCTGTTCATGGCTTAACATTCCTGTCCAACAGATAACTACTATCAACAGGGTCGTATGCCTTCACTCCATATGAGCACTGCGGAGATGTTTGGAACTGAATCCAAGCTTTTGGCATGCAATCTAGTGATTAGGAATTGTACACCACCACCTCTCCTACCCTGCCAGCCAACATTCTGATGGTGAAAAATTTTTCAAACCGTCTAACCACTGTGTCAGATCATAAAAACTTGATACTTTAACGATCATGACCACCAGGCGGTTATCTATGAAATGCAATTTATCACATTTTCAGTTTCGATAGTGTACGTAGGGACAGTAGAAATGATGCACATTTTTCATACATCTAATGCTGTCACTATCAATGATGATCACAAAGGTATAGTAGGAAGCTTATCTATAATGATTCCGGGATAAACCATCATTTCTGATAAAAGTTTTATGAAGAGGATTTGAAAGTTATAAATCAGCACAGAATTGTTTTATAAAGTTAAAAAGAATCTTAACTTACCAGCTTCATATGCACTCTGCTTCTCCAGTTTTCTCAGCTTATGAAGTTCGTCTTCCACAATTACAGTTATGTCATTCCAATAATCCAAATTCTTGCCTCGTTCCAGTTCTTTATAAACCTGTTTGAAAGTACTTCATTAATGCATATACCAGCTTGTAGAATAGCCATGCTTCAAGAAAAGAAAAAGATGGAATATTTAAAGAGAAATAGACAAAGTGAACAGTCAATATCAGTGTACATAATGAAAAATTCATTTATAAAATTCAAAATTAAATAATATCATTTGAAAAACAGAAATTATGCCACAAAAACCAACACAATTAAAAGAAGTTACCATAAATGGTAATAAAATCAAAATAGTAACTCAATTTAAATATCTTGGAGATGTAATTGCAGTTCAAGTCCCTGGAGTAGTAGTAGTAGTTTTGATAGAAATATTTGAGAAATTATTGTAGACAACCTCGTATTTTTCAGTAGGCCTAATTAAGGACACATTTATTCTCCGTCCCGTGGAGTAGGGAAAATAATAGTAATCCACCAGCTGTAATAATCACATAACCACATTTCAGTAGAAATGTAGTGAAGATAAGGTATAATATATTAGATAGTATCTTGCCAGTTATATTCGTGTTTTTCTTCGTGTACGGCAATCCTTTCGATACTTAAGCATTAAACCAAACGCAGTGTAGTGTAGTGTAGATACATTGTAGTATAGATACAGTACATTTAGATAGTGCCGTATCTTGCCTGCTATATTCGCGTTATCTTTCGTGTGTATCTATTAGACTGTAATACTAATAATAATTTGTCTAAGCACTTAGCTTCGTTGGTAATCTTTGAGTACAGTAGTTCTTGCAAATTTCATTTCTGTTTGTGCTTAGTACTGACATACGGTACCGGTATCGTAATTAGGATACGTCTGAAAGTAGTTTTTTTTTTTGCTAGTTGCTTTACGTCGCACCGACACAGATAGGTCTTATGGCGACGATGGGACAGGGAAGGGCTAGGAATGGGAAGGAAGCGGCCGTGGCCTTAATTAAGGTACAGCCCCAGCATTTGCCTGGTGTGAAATTGGGAAACCACGGAAAACCATTTTCAGGCTGCCGACAGTGAGGTTCGAACCTACTATCTCCTGAATACTGGATACTGGCCGCACTTAAGCGACTGCAGCTATCAAGCTCGGTTGAAAGTAGTTTAAAAATGACTGTAGTGTACTGTACTGTACAGCAGTATACGAGTAATATCCTATTAGAATTTAGTGTGCTTATTTTTATTATTGTAAAATATTTGTGTAGTACTGGTGTAGTAGAGGTATCCATAGAAACTCATATTAAAATACTGTTGTTGTAATTAGGATAGGCTTAATTGCAGTTTGGAATTGTGTAGTTCTTGTGTATTCAGTAAGTCACAGCAGTTTTTATCCTGTTAGGGGTTGAAGGATAAATAATAGAGTACGACTAAGTAGTGTTGTAGCGTAGTCGTAAATAAATTACCTTACAGTCGTGTGATCTTTGAGTACTATCCCAGACAATATATCCCTCTGTTCATTTTTTTTTTTTTTTTTTTGCAAATAATTTTATTTTCATTTCCCCCCCCATGAAAAATGGCTAAGGAGCGCGAGTGTACGAACTGTGGGTGTGGCGAGGCATTGAGGGGTATGAGGGAGGAGTTGGAAAGTTTGAGAGAGATAATTAGGATTCTCACATAAATAGGAAGGAAGATAGGACTCCCTCAAACAATGTACAGGTTACAGTAGGTGTACAAGAGGGAGGGGAAGGAAAGGGGGGAATTGTAGAAGACAGGTGGTCTAATGTTCTAAGGGGAAGGAGATTGCAGGCTAAGGGCTCCATTCAGGATCAGAATTCTGGGCAGGTGTCTGTGCGAAATTGGTACGAGTCACTCCAGGTAGAAAAACAGAGGGAAGATGAGGGACAGGGAACTGTTGGTGAGATGTGTGGAAGTAAGAGGAAGGGAAAAGGTAGGAAAGGGAAATGTAGAGTAGAGGAAAGGAAAAGAAAAGACAGGTGGAACAGGCTCATGGGAAGGAGAAAAGGGAGGAGGAATTAGCTTCTGCAGCTATCAGGAAAGATAGGGCTGACCAGGAGGGGAGGGGATCAAATGAGGTGGGTAGGGTTGAGGCTCTGGTCATGAGGGATTCCATCGTTAGACACGTGGGGAAAGTGTGTGGAGGAAAGGGTACCAGAGTAGTGTGTTATCCAGGAATTAGGTTGAGGCAGATGTTGAGGAAAGTAGAAGAGAGGGAGGAGGGGAAGGAGAAGGTGGTAGTGTTTCACGTTGGTACCAACAACGTAAGGCAAGCTGATATAAGTACCAACATAGTTGGAGATGTACGAGATCTGGTAAATGCAGCACGGGTGAACTTTAAGAAAGCGGAGATTGTTATTAGTGGAATACTGTGTAGAAGGGATACTGATTGGAGGGTGATTGGGGATTTAAATGAGACTATGGAGTGGGTATGTGGGAAACTGGGAGTGAAATTTCTAGATCCTAATGGGTGGGTAGGAGATAGGGATCTGCACTCAGATGGCCTTCATTTAAACCGCAGTGGTACGTATAAGTTAGGAAATTTGTTTGGAAGGGTAATAGGGAGGTACATTCAGGGAAACGGGATGGCCTAGGGAGCGGTGATAAGGGAACAGGGAACTGGAAATCAAGTAGGGATGACATAAAATTGTTAGTTGAACTGTAGAAGTATTGTAAAGAAAGGAATAGAATTAAGTAATTTAATAGATATATATTTACCAGATATTGTAATAGGAGTTGAATCATGGCTGAGAAATGATATAATGGATGCAGAAATTTTCTCACGGCACTGGAGTGTGTATCGTAGAGATAGGATAGGAAGGGTGGGAGGAGGAGTCTTCATTCTGGTGAAAGAAGAATTTGTAAGCTACGAGAAGTTAAAGATGAGACACATGAAATTCTAGGTGTAAGGCTCATTTCTAAAGATAATAGGCAAGTTGATATGTTTGGAGTGTACAAATCGGGAAAGGGTAGCACTGACGCGGATTCGGAATTATTTGATAGGATAGTCAGCTATGTGCGAAACGGCATGGAAAGAAATGTGATTGTAGCGGGAGATCTGAATTTGCCAGATGTCAATTGGGAAGGAAATGTGAACGACAGGAAGCATGACCAAAAAATGGCAAATAAGTTAATATGGGAAGGACAGCTGATTCAAAAAGTGATGGAACCAACCAGAGGGAAAAATATCCTGGATGTGGTGCTGATAAAACCAGATGAGATCTATAGGGAAACTGAAGTAATAGATGGTATTAGTGATCAAGAAGCTGTTTTTGTGGTAGTTAAAAACAAATGTGATAGAAAGGAAGGTCTTAAAAGTAGGACTATTAGGCAGTACCATATGGCTGATAAAGCAGGCATGAGGCAGTTTCCAAAAAGTAACTATGATCGGTGGAAAACGGTAAATAAAAATGTAAACAGACTCTGGGATGGGTTTAAAGAAATTGTTGAGGAATGCGAAAACAGGTTTGTACCTTTAAGGGTGGTAAGGAATGGTAAAGACCCACCTTATTTTAATAGAGAAATAAAGAGACTAAGAAGCAGGTGCAGACTGGAAAGAAATAGAGTTAGAAATGGCTGTGGAAGTAAGGAGAAATTGAAGGAACTTACTAGAAAATTGAATCTAGCAAAGAAGACAGCTAAGGATAACATGATGGCAAGCATAATTGGCAGTCATACAAATTTTAGTGAAAAATGGAAGGGTATGTTTAGGTATTTTAAGGCAGAAACAGGTTCAAAGAAGGACATTCCAGGAATAATTAATGAACAAGGGGAGTGTGTATGTGAGGATCTTCAAAAGGCAGAAGTATTCAGTCAGCAGTATGTAAAGATTGTTGGTTACAAGGATAATGTCGAGATAGAGGAGCAGACTAAGGCCAAAGAAGTAATAAAATTTACATATGATAACAATGACATTTACAATAAGATACAAACGTTGAAAACTAGAAAAGCGGCTGGAATTGATCAGATTTCTGGAGATATACTAAAGACAATGGGTTGGGATATAGTACCATATCTGAAGTACTTATTTGATTATTGTTTGGTCAGAGGAGCTATACCAGGTGAATGGAGAGTTGCTATTGTAGCCCCTGTGTATAAAGGAAAGGGTGATAGACATAAAGCTGAAAATTAGAGGCCAGTAAGTTTGACATGCATTGTATGTAAGCTTTGGGAAGGAATTCTTTCTGATTATATTAGACATGTTTGTGAAATTAATAACTGGTTCGATAGAAGACAGTTCGGTTTTAGGAAAGGTTATTCCACTGAAGCTCAACTTGTAGGATTCCAGCAAGATATAGCAGATATCTTGGATTCTGGAGGTCAAATGGACTGTATCGCAATTGACCTGTCTAAAGCATTTGATAGGGTGAATCATGGGAGACTACCGGCAAAATTGAGTACAATTGTACTAGACAAAAGAGTGACTGAATGGGTTGCCATATTTCTAGAAAACAGATCTCAGAGAATTAAAGTAGGTGAAGCTTTATCTGACCCTGTAATAATTAAGAGGGGAATTCCTCAAGGCAGTATTATCGGACCTTTATGTTTTCTTATATATATAAATGATATGAGTAAAGGAGTGGAATCGGAGGTAAGGCTTTTTGCGGATGATGTTATTCTTTATAGAGTGATAAATAAGTTACAAGATTGTGAGCAACTGCAACGTGACCTCGAAAATGTTGTGAGATGGACAGCAGGCAATGGTATGTTGATAAACGGGGTTAAAAGTCAGGTTGTGAGTTTTACAAATAGGAAAAGTCCTCTCAGTTTTAATTACTGCGTTGATGGGGTGAAAGTTCCTTTTGTAAGTATCTAGGTGTTAATATAAGGAAAGATCTTCATTGGGGTAATCACATAAATGGGATTGTAAATAAAGGGTACAGATCTCTGCACATGGTTTTGAGGGTGTTTAGGGGTTGTAGTAAGGATGTAAAAGAGAGGGCATATAAGTCTCTGGTAAGACCCCAACTAGAGTAAGGTTCCAGTGTATGGGACCCTCACCAGGATTACCTGATTCAAGAACTGGAAAAAATCCAAAGAAAAGCAGCTCGATTTGTTCTGGGCGATTTCCGACAAAAGAGTAGTGTTATAAAAATGTTGCAAAGTTTGGTTCGGGAAGAACTGAGAGAAAGAAGAAGAGCTGCTTGACTAAGTGGTATGTAGATGTTGATTCCCATAGGGAACCTAAAATATTTGTCCTGAATGAGTAAATTTATAATACCAATATAATGGTCCGTTATTGGACATTATAAATTTTCCAGCTAACTCATTCTTGGTTGCCTGTGTTTTGCCCTCGTGTGCTCCATGTTATGCACTAGCCTTGCGTCTTGGGTGGTGTGCTAAGTCCCAACTGACGAGCCTAACTTAGCACACGAGGGCGAAACGCAGGCAACCAAGAATGAGTTAGCTGGAAAATTTATAATGTCCAATAACGGACCATTATATTGGCATTATAAATTTACTCATTCAGGACAAATATTTTAGGTTCCCAATGGGAATCAACATCTACATCATGTGATGGCCAGGCAGGCATCTATTTTTGGAAATTAAACTTAGCTCTCATAGTGCATTGGCACTGCTGGTGGCTTCAAATAGCCTATGCAGTGGCCTCCACGGTATGCACTAGCCTTGCGTCTTGGGTGGTGTGCTAAGTCCCAACTGATGAGCCTAACTTAGCACACAAGGGCGAAACGCAGGCAACCAAGAATGAGTTAGCTGGAAAATTTATCCCTTTCCCACCTGAAGAATTTTTTTTAGAAATTTTTGATTTTAACAGTATATTTGGGGTCAGAATAAGGTTTAGTACATGGGAAAAATATGCAAAAAATTCTTTCTCGACTCACCTTGTCACAATAGCACCAGCACAATTGTGGAGGTCAGGATTTAATTGAGTAAATATTACCTAAATTTGGAGCTCAAAACAAAGTAATACCAATGCTTGATTCGCAAACAGAAAAAATATTTCACTTAATCCAATCACTACAAATCAAATACAGCACACAAATAACATTTCTTTTGTAACTGTTCAGGTTTTTCCACCGCAAATTTAAATAATAAAAAATGAAATTTTAAAAAATTAAAAGAACAAAAATAGTCATTTACTTTCGTCCCAGAAGAACAAAGAACCTATCTCTGGACATGGTAGTACTGACTAATTTTAATTCAATGCCCTTCTGCCAATACATTGAAAGTCTAGGATGAGGGATGCAACCCATGTACAAATTAATGCCAAAAAACTTTTTTATCTCAACAGCTGTGGTGAGGAGAGACTTGCCAGTTTTGGCTACAGAATACATGTTTGTCTTTTCTGCAGCATTTTCAAAAAAATTATCACCGAAGTACTCTTGCAGGTATTGCAAAGGTGATAATATAGCAGGAGGGCTCTGGAAATATAAAACATGCATTATTACACTGTTCTTGTCTCTTTGGAAACATATCCAGGCTGATTAGAGTAATAAACATTTTACTTACTTGTAAGTTTCCATCAATGTCAGGGGTGGGATGCACCTTTTCAGAAAATTCCTTCTTTTTCCAAATAAGCTTACGTAATGGAGCTGTTGATTTGCATATTTCCGGCACATCTGATGTGACATCTTCTGTATCCCCTTCTACCTCACCCTCAGAAGAGATATTGGAAGCATGAGGATCATAACTTGGAGGAAATGAATCTTCAAATTCATCAACCTCACTAGACAGATCATCAACATCAGAGTTTTCAAGTAACTGTAAAATGTAGTCGTCATTCACTGAAATAAAACCAAATACATATTAACATTGTCATTTCAGTACCTACAACACACTTCATAAAAGTTCCGTAACGCATAATCCCAGAAAAAGTCACGGAAACAGCACTTATTATAACCGGCGCCATGAGGCTTGGATGCAGTCAACAAGCTTAACCTAGTTCTGACCAGCACAATCGTGCTACCCTAATTTGATGAGCTCGTAGCATATCATACAAAAATTATCTCTGGTTGATATTAGTTTTATTCCCTTCTGCAGTATTTTCACACTGTATTCAAATGAAGAAAAGACATATAGAGCAAGTAATAGTGATAAAAATCTAACTTACCTTCAGCACGCGCCATACTGTTGAACCAACGTGATGTTTACAAGACTCTTCTGCCATCTGAAGGTTGTAGTATGGAATTAAAAACAGATGAAATACGTTACGCGGGACCCGCACAAGCGATGTATTCCGTTCGGACGCGGTGAAAGAGTTTCATTCGCTCACAAGGATTTTTTTGAACTCAACCCGCACAATCGTGCTGGCTAGGTGGGAAAGGGTTATAATGTCCAATAACGGACCATTATATTGGTATTATAAATTTACTCATTCAGGACAAATATTTTAGGTTCCCTATAGGAATCAACATCTACATCATTTGATGGCCAGGCAGGCATCTATTTTTGGAAATGAGACATAGCTCTCATAGTGCATTGGCACTGCTGGTGGCTTCAAATTGACGTCAGAAAAGTTGAATGGCGCAGCCACGCGGTAGAATGTTGAAGCTGCAACATAGTGACTGGTGAGATTTATTTACATGGCTAAGCATTGACGTCGTGATGGAAACAGAAAAAAAAAATTGTGAAATTTGAGGAGGTACTGCTCTGTGTACGGTTGCAAATCGTATAAAACGGATGCGAAATCTCTTCACTACTTTCCTGTACAAAAAGTTCAGAGAGAAAGATGGGCTTCCGCACTGTCAATTGAAAAACGCGTTACGCGATACATGACAGTGTGCAGTCTGCATTCTCATGAAGACGACTTCTTTCCACAGCGTAGGTACTGGTACCGTTCATTGTACTAATTGATAGTTATTGTCTCTAATTTGTATTCACAAAGATTTAGCTACATCAAAAATACTGATAAACTTGTAGCCTAATACTTCTGTGCCGCACATAGAATGTAATCCGCTCTTTGTAAACTTCTTCATATGTGTAACAGCAGACAGTAAATTAACTATCTACATGTGAGTAATATCTTTAACTGGTGGTAATTAAGCACTGCATTTACATTGCTTATAAACTACTTCTATCAATGAAAGAAAATATGTATTATTTTGCCATCATAAATTAGCTCTTTTTTTTGCTAATTGTTTTACGTCACACCGACACAGATAGGTCTTATGGCGACGATGGGACAGGAAAGGTCTAGGAATGGGAAGGAAGCGGCCGTGGCCTTAATTAAGGTACAGCCCCAGCATTTGCCTGGTGTGAAAATGGGAAACCACGGAAAACCATCTTCAGGGCTGCCGACAGTGGGGTTCGAACCCACTATCTCCCGGATGCGAGCTCACAGCTGCACGCTCCTAACCGCACGGCCAACTCGCCCGGTCATCATAAATTAGAAGCCCTAACCTAATTATTTGGTACAATTGGACAAACCAAGTATTCTTCAACCCCAAACAGCTGTGACTGTAGAGGTTAGAGTACTCTTAAATTATAATTTTCAAATTATATGTTCTAACTTTTGTGCTGATGGTAAAAATGGAAGAACATTAAGATTATGTGGGCTGTTCCAACACAAGCCTGTATAAAGCCTAGGATTTATTTGCTTTACAACATTTACTTAGTAGAATTATTATTTTATTTCTTCCCCAAGATTACAGTTTACAAAACAGGTAACTCCCCCGTCACCTGGCTAAGGCTTTGGCATGGACCAAATCAACAAGAAATTACTCCATAACCTCTAATAGTGGAAAATTACAGTAGCTTAACTGTTAAGGTGAATTAGCGTGTCAACGGTAACATTTCTCTGAAAAACCCGCTTTACATGTACAGTTGCACTTCACATTTTCACCCCCTTTGTTCAAGACAACATTAACTTTGTGGGGTTTTGAATCGATGTAGGATGATTGTAAACACAACGCTACAACACCAGTTTAATCTTCTATTTCAAAACTTTTACCTACACATATCAAGTAATTACGCTTGAATATTTCCTCTCCTTCCATTAATGGACGCGTGAAATCTCCGACAACTCTTAACAGTTGCGCATACGACACCAAAGACATTTTGAACACTTAATAAGTCCTACAGACGCACACCCGATCACTGTCGTGTTTACTTCCCGTCACTATCTCGCCGCCATATTAGAAACAGCTGACCGTAAGCTCCTCCCCCGTTTCGGACGTCAATAGCCCATGCAGTGGCCTCCACGGTATGCACTAGCCTTGCGTCTTGGGTGATGTGCTAAGTCCCAACTAGGGATGGGTCCAGTCAGTTCATTTGCTTGAACTAGTTCATTCGATACCGTTCATCGCCGTGAGTCGTTCAAATGACCTAGTTCAAATGAACGAGGTAGTTCATGAGCAGATGAGAAATGTGCTGTCACGTGACCATTAACATGGCACGCCATTGGCCATTTGCGTGCGTGCTTATGTTTCGTTCAAATGAACGAGGTAGTTCATTTGTGCTCTCGCGGCATTTCGTTCATATGAACGAAGTCATTCAAATGAACGAGGTAGTTCATTTGTGCTGTTTTCATGGAAGCAGCCCTCGTGGCATTTCGTTCAAATGAACTAGGTAAAGCTGTCTTAGCAACAGCACCAGCTGCGGAAGAGAGATAGTATTCCGTGCCGGACTTGAGCTAGTATGTAAATTTTACAATAGATGGTGCTTGCTTACATCTTCGTCCTCCTTTAATATGCTGTATGCTCGCGTGAACGACTCGTTCAAAATATTTGAACGAACTCGTACTAGTTCAAATAAACGAGTCGTTCAAATGAACTAGTTAGTTCATGAACGACCCAACTCTAGTCCCAACTGACGAGCCTAACTTAGCACACGAGGGCGAAACGCAGGCAACCAAGAATGAGTTAGCTGGAAAATTTATAATGTACAATAACGGACCATTATATTGGTATTATAAGTGGTATGTTCCGAGCTGTCAGCGGAGAGATGGAGTGGAATGACATTAGTAGACGAATAAGTTTGAGTGACGTTTATAAAAGTAGGAAAGATCACAATATGAAGATAAAGTTGGAATTCAAGAGGACAAACTGGGGCAAATATTAATTTATAGGAAGGAGAGTTAGGGATTGGAATAACTTACCAAGGGAGACGTTCAATAAATTTCCAATTTCTTTGAAATCATTTAGGAAAAGGCTAGGAAAGCAACAGATAGGGAATCTGCCACCTGAGCGACTGCCCTAAATGCAGATCAGTATTGATTGATTGATGTAATAACACATAACCTAAATGAAAAAATCTCAATCCAAACAAGAACAAATAGATTAGCTAAAGCACAAAAATTAACATGGGATATCTACAAAAAGAAATGTCTATCAATACATACATTACATACATTATCATTATAGACTGTTATGCCTTTCAGCATTCAGTCTGCAAGCCTCTGTGAATTTACTAAAGTCGCCACAATCCTCTATTTGCAACTAGTGCTGTGGCCTCATTTAGTTCTATACCTCTCATCTTTAAATTGTTAGAAACCGAGTCTAACCATCGACGTCTTGGTCTCCCTCTACTTCTCTTACCCTCCATAACAGAGTCCATTATGTTCCTAGGTAAGCTATCCTCCTCCATTGGCCTCATATGACCCCACCACCGAAGCCGGTTTATGCGTACAGCTTCATCCATCGAGTTCATTCCTAAATTAGCCTTTATCTCCCCATTCCGAGTACCCTCCTGCCATTGTTCCTACCCGTTTGTACCAGCAATCATTCTCGCTACTTTCATGTCTGTTACTTCTAACTTATGAATAAGATATCCTGAGCCCACCCAGCTTTCGCTCCCGTAAAGCAAAGTTGGTCTGAAAACAGACCGATGTAAAGATAATTTCGTCTGGGAGCTGACTTCCTTCTTACAGAATACTGTTGATCGCAACTGCGAGCTCACTGCATTAGCTTTACTACTGTACACCTTGATTCAATCTCACTTGCTAAATTACCATCCTGGGAGAACACACACCCTAAATACTTGAAATTATCAACCTGTTCTAGCTTTGTATCACCAATCTGATATTCAATTCTGTTGAATTTCTTACCTACTGACATCAATTTAGTCTTTGAAAAGCTAATTTTCATACAATACTCATTGCACCTATTTTCAAGTTCCAAGATATTAGACTGCAGGCTTTGGGCACAATCTGCCATTAAGACCAAGTCGTCAGCATAAGCCAGACTGCTTACTACATTTCCACCTAACTGAATCCCTCCCTGCCACTTTATACCTTTCAGCAGATGTAAAATCAGCTTCATGGTCCGTATCGCACTTCAATAGATTCACAATGAAGTATTTATTTATTTTCCACCTAGTCGATACAATGATTGCCTAAGGCAATTTTTATTGGTCAAAAGTGGTACATGTTTCGTATATTATCAACATCTTCAGCCACATAACACTGTTTAGATGAAAAATATATAAAATTGACAAAGTAATTCTTTAGAGGAAGTGTTAATTTCAAGGACACTTCCTCTAAAGCATTACTTTGTCAATTTTATATATTTTTCATCTAAACAGTGTTATGTGGCTGAAGATGTTGATAATATACGAAACATGTACCACTTTTGACCAATAGAAATTGCCTTAGGCAATCATTGTATCGACTAGGTGGAAAATAAATAAATACTTCATTGTGAATCTATTTCAGCAGATGATCGATGTAAACTACGAACGGCAGAGGTGAAAGATTACAGCCTTGTCTAACCCCTGTAAGTACTCTGAATCAAGAACTCATTTTACCAGCAATTCTCACTGAAGCCCAATTGTCAACATAAATGCCTTTGATTGATGTTAATAATCTACCTTTAATTCCATAGTCTCCCAGTATGGCAAACATCTTTTCCATCGGTACCCTGTCATATGCCTTCTCTAGATCTACGTAACAAACACAACTGCCTATTCCTCTCGTAGCATTTTTCAATTACCTGGCGCATACTGAAAATCTGATCCTGACAGCCCCTCTGTAGTCTGAAACCACACTGGTTTTCATCCAACTTCCTCTCAACGACTGATAGCACCCTTCCTTTCAAGATGCCAGTGAATATTTTGCCTGGTATACTAATCAATGAGATACCTCGATAGTTGTTGCAATCCTTCCTGTTCCCTTGCTTCTACATAGGTGCAATTACTGCTTTTGTCCAATCTGAAGGTACCTTACCAACATTCCATGCTAATCTTACTACTCTATGAAGCCATTTCATGCCATTTCATCCCTGCCTTCCCACTATACTTCACCATTTCAGGTCTAATTTCATCTATTCCTGTTGCTTTATGACAATGGAGTTTATTTACCATCCTTTCCTCTTCCTCAAGTGTAATTTCACCATCATTTTCCTCCTCCCCATGAGCTTGGCTGTTCGCAACACCACCAGGAAGATTTCCTTTCACGTTGAGAAGATGTTCAAAATATTCCCTCCACCTCTCCAGTGATTCCCTGGGATCTAATAATAGATAATAGAGTTCACCTGAATTACTCAAAACACTGTTCATTTCCTTTTTCCCTCCCTCCCTAAGATTCTTTATTACTGTCCAGAAAGGTTTCCCTGCTGCTTGACCTAGCTTTTCCAGGTTATAACCAAAATCTTCCCACGACTTCTTTTTGGATTCAACAACTATTTGTTTCGCTCTGTTTTTTCATCTACATACAAATCCCTGTCTGCCTCGGCCCTTGTCTGGAGCCATTTCTGATCAGCCTTCTTTTTATGTTTACAAGCTGCTCTCACTTCATCATTCCACCAAGATGTTCGCCTTTTCCCGTCTTTACACACAGTTGTTCCTAGGCATTCCCTTGCTGTTTCTACTACAGCATCCCTGTATGCCACCTATTCTCTTTCTATATCCTGAACCTGCTTGCTGTCTACTGTTCGAAACTTCTCAGTAATCATATCCATGTATTTCTGTCTAATTTCCTCATCCTGGAGATTTTCTACCCTTATTCATTTGCAGACAGATTTCACCTTCTCTACCCTAGGCCTAGAGATACTTAGTTCACTACAGATCAGATAGTGGTCTGTATCATCGAAAAATCCCCGGAAAACTCGTAAGTTTCTGACAGATTTCCTGAATTTGAAGTCTGTTAAGATATAGTCTATTATGGATCTGGTACCCCTAGCTCCAATGTGTAGCGGTGAATAGCCTTATGCTTGAAGAATGTATTCGTAACTGCTAAACCCATACCAGCACAGATGTCCAGCAAACGCTTCCATTCCTATTAGCTTCCATATCTACCCCACATTTACCTTTCATATCCTTCAGTTCTATTTCCAACTCTTGCACTGCAATCACCCATTAGCACTGTTCTATCCTTGGTGTTGACCCTGACCACGATGTTACTCAATGCTTCATAAAAGTTGTCAACTTCATCCTCATATGCAACCTCACATGGTGAATACAGTGAGACAATTCTCGTCCTAATTCCTCTAATTGCCAAATCTACCCACATTCGCTGATTTACGTGCCTAACAGAAACTATATTTTGTGCAATGGTATTCCTGATAAATAGCCCTACCCCATATTCTGCCCTTCCCTTTCTAACAGCCGTCAAGTACACTTTATAATCTCCTATCTCTTCCTCATTATCTTCCCTTACCCGAATATCACTTACTCCTAGCACATCCAGATTCATCCTCTTTGCTGACTCAGCCAGTTCTATTTTTTTCTTCCATAAGCCCCATTAATATTGACAGCTCCCCATCAAATTCCATTTCGTTCGCCAAGTTGTTTCCAAGGAGTCCCTCGCCTGTCAAATAGGAGTGGGACTCCGTTACTCCCATAGGTCCAAGGCTTGCTTAAAATGTTCTGAGCTTGGTAAATTCATGAAGCAGGATGCTACCCTACTTACACATAGTCCAAGTGAGGATCTCTCCTCTAACGGGTTATGGACCACCGATGGATTGTATAGTCCTAGCCGCCTGAGCACAAGGAGGGCCACGACTCAGAATATGTCCGATATGCCCACTCCCATTCCATAGCAACTGGTATCCCGACTCTCAGGACCACTTACTAGGCCACTCAGTTTTGCCTATGGTTCACGAACTAGGACGTGACTACAGTAACCCACACACCATAAACCATGTCTACCTTTGTTAGGTATTAACTGCCACTGTCTATCTTTCTGGTATTTTTGTTGATGCAGGTTCTTCCAATCCTCCCTTCAATTTTCTGAAGTCTGTCAGTCTTTGATTGTTTATTCAGGTGAGCAAAAATAAAACACTACAACACAGTTATAAAACCGGAAGCTACATATGCAGCAGAAACACTTTTTCACCTGAATAAACAATCAAAGACTGACAGACTTCAGAAAATTGAAAGGAGGATTGGAAGAACCTACATCAACAAAAATACCAGAAAGATAGACAGTGGCGATTAATACCTAACAAAGTCGTGTACAAAGAGCTAGAACCCATTACAGATACTATGCGTAAGAGGAGACAGGGATTCTTTGGACATATCATGAGGATGCACGATTCGAGACTTCTGAAACAACTAGTACAACAGAATCTCGTCTCAAAAAATACCACAACAGGATGTAAAGGGATCAGAGAAGTAAGAGAGGATCTGAAGGAAATAGGCCTTACAACAGAAGACACCCACAAATAAGATAAAATTGAATACAAAACTCAAGAATACAAACATCTGCTTTACCCTTACACAAAACAAACCAACAACACGCACATTTTCAACTGAGGAAAGGGCACGAAGATCGGAGCGTCTGAAGAAATACTGGGAGGACCGCAAAGCCCGAACAATTCCTTCAAAGAGACCTGAACGACGGAGTGACTAAAGTGATCCTATGTGGTCATGAAATAAGAAGAAGAAGAATAGAAACATTATGATTATATCAGTTTCCACAGAGGAAATACCATTTTTCAGGCTTGAAATACAGGGTGCGGCATAAGTTGCTACCCCAAAAATGAAATTTACATTTTGATGTAATTAACTCAGAAATACAGTCTACAAACATTAATATGGCTAGTCAAACTGTTCAAAATATCTACCATTATTCTCTATACATTGCAAACAATGTTTGACCACAGACTGTGTAGCAAGCAATAAAGCTCATGGAAGCAGAGAAATCTCTTGATATGGGAAACAATTTCTGAAAATCATGAATTATTGAAGGAAGGAATGAATTAATGAAGCGCACAAGTCCCTAGCCTTATTCAGTGTGTTTTGGTTTCACAGTCTAGTGGTGGTGGTTGTTTTAAGTGGTCATCCATCAACGATGGGTAATTCAGCTACTAATATATATAATTATAAAACATTATACACTGACTGACAGAGCAAATGCAACACCAAGAAGGAGTGGTCAGAACTTTATGCCAATTGCAGGGTAGACTGACGTCACTGAGGTATGCTCATGATGTGAAATGCGCCGCTGTGCTGCGCACGTAGCGAACGATAAATGGGACACGGCGTTGGCGAATGGCCCACTTCGTACCGTGATTTCTCAGCCGACAGTCATTGTAGAACGTGTTGTCATGTGCCACAGGACACGTGTATAGCTAAGAATGCCAGGCCGCCGTCAACGGAGGCATTTCCAGCAGACAGACGACTTTACGAGGGGTATGGTGATCAGGCTGAGAAGGGCAGGTTGGTCGCTTCGTCAAATCGCAGCCGATACCCATAGGGATGTGTCCACGGTGCAGCGCTTGTGGCGAAGATGGTTGGCACAGGGACATGTGGCACGTGCGAGGGGTCCAGACGCAGCCTGAGTGACGTCAGCACACAAGGATCGGCGCATCCGCCGCCAAGCGGTGGCAGCCCCGCACGCCACGTCAACCGCCATTCTTCAGCATGTGCAAGACACCCTGGCTGTTCCAATATCGACCAGAACAATTTCCCGTCGATTGGTTGAAGAAGAACTGCACTCCCGGCGTCCGCTCAGAAGACTACCATTGACTCCACAGCATAGACGTGCACGCCTGGCATGGTGCCGGGCTAGAGCGACTTGGATGAGGGAATGGCAGAACGTCGTGTTCTCCGATGAGTCACGCTTCTGTTCTGTCAGTGATAGTCACCGCAGACGAGTGTGGCGTCGGTGTGGAGAAAGGTCAAATCCGGCAGTAACTGTGGAGCGCCCTACCGCTAGACAACGCGGCATCATGGTTTGGGGCGCTATTGCGTATGATTCCACGTCACCTCTAGTGCGTATTCAAGGCACGTTAAATGCCCACCGCTACGTGCAGCATGTGCTGCGGCCGGTGGCACTCCCGTACCTTCAGGGGCTGCCCAATGCTCTGTTTCAGCAGGATAATGCCCGCCCACACACTGCTCGCATCTCCCAACAGGCTCTACGAGGTGTACAGATGCTTCCGTGGCCAGCGTACTCTCCGGATCTCTCACCAATCGAACACGTGTGGGATCTCATTGGACGCCGTTTGCAAACTCTGCCCCAGCCTCGTACGGACGACCAACTGTGGCAAATGGTTGACAGAGAATGGAGAACCATCCCTCAGGACACCATCCGCACTCTTATTGACTCTGTACCTCGACGTGTTTCTGCGTGCATCGCCGCTCGCGGTGGTCCTACATCCTACTGAGTCGATGCCGTGCGCATTGTGTAACCTGCATATCGGTTTGAAATAAACATCAATTATTCATCCGTGCCGTCTCTGTTTTTTCCCCAACTTTCATCCCTTTCGAACCACTCCTCCTTGGTGTTGCATTGTCACTGTCAGTCAGTGTATAATAATATATATATTAAAAGAGTTTACTAAAAACAGCTTTGGCAGATCTGCCCGTCTGTTCTAATGGATCGATTTGCTTCATTTGCGTTTTATTCCTGTACTTAGCAGGTTGCTAAGCGACTAACACTGTCATTAATATTCCTCTGTAATGTCATTGCATACAGCCATGTTTGATTACTACTTGTCAAGCCACAGAAGAATTTGAGAATACTATTGCCTGCTAGATACTCTTTCATTCTCTAACCTTTCCCAGCTTCCAAATATACTCAACAGATGGCAGAGCATTCCTAATAACTTACATGCTGCTAAGAGAAAAAAAGTCTACGTACAAAGAGACCCCATCATAACATACGCCTTAAACATTATCCGGGAACACCTATCGAAGGATAATCTAGCTGCACCAGCAAGAGTGAAGGCCATGTATCTTAATGTTCTCTGCCTGGCAAAAAACGCTACTTCGAGACTAACCTATGAGCTCACAAGACAACCATTCTATATCTAAACTACGATTAAAAATATCATTGCCTTCTATGACACAATACTAAGCTTTACTTCAGGAACTGCAGGATTTAAAAAAGTGAATATATAGATAAGATTTTTACCGAGCAGGCCATGGCGACGTCAGAATGGATGAATTCTGACTATGAACTGTGGCATACTGCGCACTTCTTATTAAATATTCATAAAACCATTGAAAAGGGCAGGCAAAACAATATGACTACCACAGTCATATCTAGATGAGTTATCTCACCTATTTATAATGAATGCTGCAGAGCAGAATGGGGCCTCTAGTAGTAATTAAGTTAGAGAGTAGGGATCTACCAATTTCAGAGCCATGGTCTAGTTGGAATGATTGTTACAATTTGGAGTAACAAGTGTCTTTTTGAATTAAAATGCAGGGACTTATCACAGAAAAAGCAGGTAATTAACAAATGTCATGTATAAACATGTAAAGTTCAGGTAAGGTTAAATGAAACAAGTTCCATTTACATGAAAAATCATGACCTGATAAGCCTGCCTCATAACTAAGGCAAACCATTATGGTCATGTGAGATTTGTTAGAATGCAGAGCCATACACTCCAAAGAAGATAGCAAAATGGGTTTAGGCCATATTTCTAAGCAAATACAGTGAAACCTCGTTAGTGCGTTTCTCATTAACACGTTTTCATGCTTAGCGCGTCGTAAATTCGTAGCCCCAATTCTCATTGTATTAAATCTATATAAAAATACCTCACTTATCACGTTAAGAATTTTCGCTATTACCGCTTAGTACGATCACATTTTTCCTATCCCTGAAAATATTATTTGTCATCCCTGGTGGAAGGAACTGATTTCCAACTCAGGTAAGAGCCCTCGCTGCAGTTGTGTGATAACTGGAAAACGCCTTGAATTCTTGAACTTCACAGGATAAATTTCACCTTCGAGGAGCAAGCCATTAATGTCAGAAATACTCAGTTTTGCTTGCCGGTTAGCAGCAAAACTGCAGAATAACACAATGAGCCTGTATTTCGCATTCCATTCAGAAGTTAGATGTGTATTTCATGTTTAGTTGTACAGTGACGGGTAGCAAATATTTATATAGTTGGTCCGTTATTGGACATTATAAATTTTCCAGCTCATTCCTGGTTGCCAGTGTTTCACCCCAGTGTGCTAAGTTGGGCTCATCGGTTGGTAAATAACACACCTACCAAGACGCATGGCTAGTGCATACCGCGGAGGCCACTGAGTAGGTTACTTGGAGCCACCGGCAGTGCCAATGCACTATGAGATAAATATTTCAGGTTCCCTATGGGAATAAACATCTTTATCATAGCAAATATTTGTCGCGATGTGATGTGATCGTGTGATGTTGACCAGCGTGGTGCATATTTGTCTTGTGATAGTCTAATTATGGATATGGAAAAGTCGTGAAATTCCTTACCAATGAAGACAAAATTAAAGTTCGTCGGCAAGTCGACTGGCATCTACATTTTTAAGCGCGCAGTTGGCGAAATGTTGAAACTCGCACCTTCCAGTTTCGACTTGATCATTCAAATTGATCTTGGCTGGTCGAAGTTTAGTTTGATTCAAAATGGCGGCCAAAGTCATTCTGCTGCAGTCGCACATGGCCGTGTATAACCTCCAATTCATTGTCTAAGTGATTGACCAGAAAAATAATGTATAATAACCCACTGGTCCAATATAAAAGGCTTTCTCCGATATTTATTTTAGAAAGAGTGTGATCGGCAAAAATACTTTGATATTTTTATGGACCACGTTCAAATGTTTTCATATTTGTTGTTTGATGTTTATAACACTTTTCAGTGCACTAACCTTAAGTTATAAGCCCCAGCGGAATAAGTTCTCATATTTGTTCTCTCGTGTTTTTTCACCTCTTTTAATACTCTCTTCTCATAGAGTTTCACAGTACCCGCGGATACACAATGTAAAATCCCCTTATGTTGGAAAAATCATATCTAGTATTTCCATATCCCTGTTGGATAGATTTTATTCGTGTATTCAGTAGTACGTTTTCTCGCTTAACATGTTCATTTTTTTGTCCCCTGCAGAAACCTCTAACAAGGTTTGACTGTAATACAATTCAATGGAGATATTGTGGTATGGAACATTCAATGTGATATTAAAAACAAAAACAAATACAGTTGCCAAAGAAACAGCTAGTTCTGGTTTGATATTGAGTAGAAAGAAATATCATAGGTCAATTTTATTCTGCAGTCAGTAATTAGAACAAGGTTGTTACTTTCACTGACCTGTTTCAGTCTCACCTGTGACTTTGTCAATAAGAAAGTAACTCAGGTATGAGCGAAGCTAGCAGCACCATTTCTTACAGAGCCAGTCTCTGTGATGAATGGTATGAAAGCGTTGTTCATAGGTTTGGTTCAAGTGGGCTTGTGAGACCGATATGTAATAACACCTTCTGGCATGGTGAGGAAAGCATGGGTAGATCAATCCTCATTTCCTAACTACACCCCTTCATGTGTGCCTAGGCTATCTACGACAGCTGATGGCATAACTATTGAGGATCCAACCAGCCTTCAGGCAGAGGACTCAATATGCGTAAGTCAAATGAAAAAATCACTGAAAAGAAAAGCCTTTGGTTATGGCACCATACACAACCATTAACTCGGCTCAAGGGAGATAGGGCCACCTTCCCTATTCCTCCACTTGAGTAATTCCAGTCTGGCGCGTCCACGTCGCGGGGTTGGGCACCCTACACTTCAGTAGGCCGGAGTGATAGGATGGCCGAGTTCAGTCGGGGACCCAGTCCTGTGGGGTATAACAAGAACCCATGCCCAGGGATACGGGTGAAGACCTCAACGGCAGTGAAGGCGGAAGTGAAAATCACTGGTACGGCGGATCTGGCGGAAGAGGCAATATCTGATCCCTGAGATCTGACTCAGGGCCTTCTGCCTTGCAGGTTGATAGGGGACTATTAAAGGCTAAGGGAGATAACCCCGACAGAAAAATCTTCGGAAGTGATAGGCCCAGCAAGCCAGCTTCTGAATAATTTGGAATTGCTTTCAAAACTAAACAAGGCCTCGGATGGAAATACTGTAATCACCAGAATAATGACTCCAGTTCCCTCATTGGTAATGATATTAATGACGGTTCAATACCCGATGCTCCATCACAACCAAAGAGGAGAACACACAAAACTCGATATGAGACTGAAATCAAAATTGCCACGCTAAACATTCTGACACTAACTGGCAAAATAGAGGAATGTGTAGACTTAATGAAAACAAGGAACATAAACATACTGGGACTCAGTGAAACCAAGTGGAAGGGAAAAGGATCAAAGGAACTCAGAGAGGGATACCATCTATTTTGGTCAGGTGGAGATCAAGCAAAAAATGGAGTTGGTGTTGTTATGGATCATCAAATGAAAGATCATGTAGTAGAAGTAAAATATGTTTCTGATCGGATTCTTCACATAATGCTGAAATTGGATTCTTCCCAGAACATCAACATCATTCAGTGCTATGCACCACAGACTGGTTGTGAAGATGAAGAAAAAGAACATTTTGAAGAAGACTTAGAGGAAAGAATAAGAGGAGATGGAACAATTATCATAGGGGATATGAATGCTCAAGTAGGAACTGTGAGAGATGGATATGAAAATATTCTAGGAGCACATGGATGGGGTCCACGAAACCCAGAAGGAACTAGACTACTTGACCTCTGCCTGAGGAACAACCTTATAATAAGGAACTCATGGTATCAAAAACAAAAAAGCCATAAGGTCACAAGATATGGATGGGATGGAAAAAGTGAATCTCTTATAGATTACCTTTTGATCGAGAAACAACTACAAAATAGACTGTTAGATGTAAAAGTGATTCCTAGTGTCTCCCTGGAAAGTGATCATAGACTCCTCATTGGATACTTAAAGTTTAACAAGTTAAAAGAAGTAAGAACCACACAGGTAAAGAAACTCAAGACCTGGAAGCTGAAGGACAATGATAGATTAATAGAGTTCCAAGAAAACATCAAACCAGTGATACCAAAGACAGATGAAAGAACAGTTGAGGAGGAATGGAAGGATCTGAAAGAAAATCTAGTAATGATAACTGAGAAGGTTTGTGGACGAACCAGTGGCACAAGAAGATGGAAGGAAACTCCATGGTGGAATGACAGAACAAGAACTGCTGTCCTGAACAAGAACAACATGTTCAGAAAATATTTCAAGAACCGGACTGATCAAAATAAGGAACTATACAGGGTTGCTAAAAAACAAGCAAACAAAGTTGTTACAGAAGAACGAGAGAAGTGGTTGAACAAGTGGAGTGATGAATTGAAAGAGAATGTTAATGGTAATAAGAAAATATTATATGGGATGATGAAAAATAGAAAAAGAGATAAAGAACACTCCAAATACCTAAGAGATGATAATGAAAATCTGATCACTGAAGATGAGAAGATCAAAGAGACTTGGAGGACTTACTTTGATGAATTACTAAATGTGAATTGCATGCAGCCTGCACAAAAAGGCAGTACCTGTACTACCTCCTGCAAGTCTGCCTCTGACTAGAATTAACATGGAATGATGTAGAATATGCCTGGAAATATATCAAAACTGGAAAATCAGCAGGGGCTGATGAAATTAATGGAGAAATGATCAAGGCAATGGGCATTTCTGGAAAACATTGGATCTACAGACTCTTTCGTAAGATCTGGAAAGAAGGGGACATACCAGTCGATTGGAAAACAGGCATCATAACTCCAATCTTCAAGAAAGGAGACAGAAAGAAATGTTCCAACTATAGAGGCATCACTTTAACATCTCAAGTTGGTAAACTTTATGAAAGAATTATAGAGCGTAAAATCAGACCCCTTATTGAAGAGAACCTCTTCGAAGAACAGTATGGATTCAGGAAGGGGAGATCAACAACTGATTTAATCTTTACAGTCCGTCAGTTAATGTAAAAATACTATGAACACAACCGAGATTTGTGGTTAGCCTTTCTGGATATCAAGAAAGCATTTGATGCAGTGAATAGAGAGAAGGTGTGGGAAGCACTGAAGAAAATTGGAATACAGGATGACATGATACACCGGATCAAGAATTTGTATGAAGATACCCGAAGTAAAGTCGAAACACCTGTAGGAATGACTGAAACCTTTGATATAAAATCTGGGTTAAGACAGGGTGGTGTTCTGTCTCCTCTTCTTTTCATCACTGTGATGAACGAGATTCAGAGAAAAGTTCACCAAACCATTGGAGGTAAGAAAATGAAAGTTATATTGTTCGCGGATGATATATGCTTGTGGGGAGACTCTAAAGAAGATCTTCAAGGACAAATACACTCCTGGGCAGAATCTGCTAAAGAATATGGACTCATCTTCAGCCAAGAGAAAAGTGAGGTTATGGTCATGAAGAGATATGGGCAACCAATGGGACACATTGAAATGGAGGGGAAACAGCTACAGATGAACCATCAATTCAAATATCTTGGAAGTGTTATCTCTGATACTGGTTCTATAGATAAGGAAATTTCCCACAGAATTCAGGCAGGTAGCAACTTTTACAAAATAGTTAAAGACATAATATGGAACAAGAAAATACCAACAAAATGTAAGAGAGTCATATATGAAACTTATTACGTACCAATCCTGACCTATGGTTGCGAAACATGGACCATGAGAAACAAAGATGTTAGTAGAATCCAGGCAGCAGAAATGAAATTTGTCCGTAGCATGATCGGCAAAACACGGAGGGACAGAGTCCGTAATGAGGAAATCCGCAAGCAGGCTCAAGTTGTAAGACTGCAGGACAAAATAACAGTGCAGCGACCGAGATGGTATGGACATATGCGACGCATGGGTGATAACAGATTACCAAAAAAAATGTACGATCTAAAACTTGAAGACAAAAGACCAAGAGGGCGACCAAGACTCAGGTACAAGGACATGGTGAAGATTGACATTCAACAGAGAGGACATACTTTGGAAAGCATTGAAGAAGGAGAGAAGTTCAGGGACCGCAACTGATGGAGAAGCCTCGTTTGCCGACCCATCGCTTAAGATGGAACGACGTGGGATATGTATGTATGTACTGAAAAGAAAAATATTACAGAGCATTTTGTTGAGTCTTTACCTTGATGTCCTCAATGAGATCTTCTAGATCTTTGATAGTAAGTCCATTCAGATAGGTATATGGTTCGTGCATCTCCACTGCATCCACTTCCTCTTCTGCACTGATGTATTTGGCTAGCAAATCAATGGGTTTTGCTAAAATAGGAAATATCATAAGTCAACAAAAAATACCTTTTGGTAACTATTTTCCTTAATGCTAAAATACATTTGTAGCATACCTCTCCCATCTTGTATCCGAATACACGACCGCAGACGTGCCTGCTCCAGATGAAACTGATCTTCCTGCCGCTCCCACTCTTGGAACTGAGCAGCTTCCTTGCTCCTTTGCATCATTGCCATCTCCTCTTCCCTTTGTTGTCGTTCAAGTTCACGTTCCTGACGACGTTTTTTCACCTAAAATACACGTCAACACATAATTTAAAACAGAATGAATAGATGCACTGTAAGTACTTGGTAACTTTGGTGTATAAAATACTATTATGGGTTTAAAGGACAACAAAACATGCAACCATTTCTATATAGGAAACACCGTGTGAGTTGGCCGTGCGGTTAGAGGCGCGTGGCTGTGAGCTTGCAAGTAACTATTCTCATTTTGGTTCAGTATTGAAGATGACGTAAATCACTAACACAGCCATGCCAACTTTCAAAAGTGAAAAATCAGGAGAAATTTCGCAGCGAATCGCGACGTATTACAACACATCACTGATGGCAGAACATGTACAAATTCATTATAATTCAATACATTAACAATTCTATTTGGCCTACATATATATATTTTTCATCATTTACATGTGAATACTAAATACTGGACATACCTGAACTGTAGGAACATGTGACTTCTCATCCTTCAACATGGTGATCACATTACGACTAATTGTTGTTCAACACACCAGTAACTGACTTAGGGCCTGTACTACGACAGCCAGATAAAAGTTCGGTTTAAATTTATGCGTCAGTTAGTACATTTATCTGGAAGTTCGGTTGAAAACGCGTACTACGACTTTTGTTTATGTGCAATCTGGGAGAATATTCTCAAGGTTAGCTATGCCGAAGTTGTAGAGGCAGTCAACGCACTTATCTGGGACTTCGCTCCTATCGGGGACGCTACTGTAAGAATCAAGATGGCTACACCTAAAGATAAAATCTACATCTGCATGATGTTGTACGAAATTTAAGTTGTTACAATGTAATCTATGTATATATTTATAAATATGGCATGCTTCCGGTCCGACTATCACAGAATTCTTAAAAGATTTCCCAATCTAGCAAGTTGTTGCTACTGACTATATGAGTTGGACACAAGCAAGTCAACAGCAAGCTTCTGGTTAGCTGTGGTCATTAGGGCAACATCGTTTGCTACTATGCATTTCTTCGTGGGTTCGAGTCCCAATAGTTTAACTTTTTTTACCTTCTAAATGTTAGTTGGTAGGGTACTAGAGGTGATAGTACACATCTCCTAATCATTAGAATGTGTGTCAAAAGCGTGGGTTCTATTCCAAATCTATCCGCGACGCACATATGGGGTAAAGGTATACAACGTTGTTCTTGGCGATTCGTCCGTCGAGTGAGGATGTTAAGGAGGTTATATTTCTTCGACTTCATAACAACTTGCTATTAATGTTAAGGAGGTTATATTTCTTCGACTTCATAACAACTTGCTACTAAGTATTTACATTAAATTGAGATAAATGCTTGCTAATAACTATTCTCACATTGTATTGAAAAGAAAGAAACTGACAATTCAATGAGCAAGCAAGAAATTGAATTAATAATCAAATTAATGATCCTACGCTGCATCAGTGGCATTAATTACGAATATAAACTTTACTTTCACCGTAACGCGCATCCTCGTAAATAGTACTAGACAAAAAAAGATACATAACCTGAATCTTAACTTTTGCATCCAGGTTACATTTTCAGCCTTTTTATTTTCTATAACAGTTTAGTTACATAGTTAATTAATTTTAACATTTCTTCGTATGTTTAGATTTCAGTTCTAATTCTGTTTTTGACCTGAACTTCCACATTATAGCTTAATAAGAGTCTGATATTGGATTCTAGTAATACAATTTCAAAAGGAATAGAGCTAAACAAACAAATTCACCAGGGAACAAGTATACCACCGTGCTAAATTTCACTATATTTTCAGTAACCTTATTACCAACCCAATAAAAATGTTACTACATCTTCCGCATTACAATACCGCCGTTAAAATCCGTTAGTAGTACGCAAGAAAATATTTAACTTCTAGTTTGCAAAACTGCAGCCTACCTATCTGGCTGTTTACCTGACAGTCGTAGTACAGGCCCTTAGCCCTCTTCAGAAACTCGAAACTAAATTTTTGCTCAAAGCACTTGCCTTGCTGAACTGATTTCAAGGTTAAAAGTTTCTCCAAAGTTTGTTCAGAGAGCAAGGATCTGATCTGTGTTTTTGTCTTTGTGACTCTGCTAAAAATCCTTTCACATTCTGCATTGCTATGTGAAATTGATAAAATAGCAAGCATCACCTTAGGGAGTCTGTCATATTTAAGTACACCATCAGCTGATTTCATCTGACCTACCAATGCCCACTGAACATCAATTCTTCCTTTTGCCAGGTCTGCTTCTTCGAGCTGAAAGTTACAGAACTGGGAGTGCAGAATATCAGTTTCTTTATCCAAATGTTCCGTTTCACTAGTCAAAATGTTCGGACACTTATTAATGAAAAATCTAAGGCTAGAAAATGATGCCTTACTTATAGCAGAAATATATGCAACTTCTGCATTAATTAAAACATCTTTGAATGGAAATTTGTGTACCATGTAGTCACACGATGAAGAGAAACACTTTCTAACAGACTTAAAGAATATGCACTTTTCCTCAGACTTCAAGGTGTTCAACAGTTCCTCCAAAACTGACCTCAATAAGTGGATGTGCGGCATACTTGAATGAAGAGCAATGTTTGGATTCTCAAAGATATCCATAAAACTTGAGAAAAAGGCAAAAAGATTTATGTAAATTTGATGAAAGGAACATGAAAAGTCATTCTTCACGTGACAATGCATGGCTCTTGGTGTCATCAGTAGTTTCATTTTTTGTTAGTGAAACTGATGACTAGGTTTTCCTTTTAACTGAGGAGTGAGGTGAAATGTTATGACAATCCTTAACCTTTTCAGACAAACAAGACACATCTGCACTTAAACTGTGCTTAGGAATTTTGTAAGTCTTCAAAGTTCCCATCTGAGAACCCTTACTCACAATTTCGCTCCTGAATAATGTAACCAAAGGGTCCCACTGAAGCAAAATCCTATCTAAACACCTTCTTAGTGATAACCATCGAGTAGGCACATGCTTCAGAATTTTCCTGATCTCTGTGCTGTGTAAAGTCTGAAATTCTCTGAACTTTTCTTTCCTCTTTGCACTCCTTTTCAGATAATAAAATATATCAATTATACTTTCATCTACATTTACGGGCAAGCACGCCGCACCCTTCTCGGCAGCAAGATTAATTAGGTGACAAGAGCAGCCTACGATGATTATGTTACTATTTCCCCGCTTCAAACATCCTGCCACACCATTCTTTAATCCTACAGTTACTGGAGCATTATCAGCACCGAGAGCTAGGCAGTTTTTTATGGGAATGCAGAATTCCCGAAAAGTTGAGAACAAAAGATTGGCAATGTTAGCTCCAGTAGCATCCCCTTCTAAATTAGGCACAGAGAGTAGACAACTCTGAATTTCATTGAGTTCAGGCCTAAAAAATGTTACAACAATGGGACATATTTTCAAGTCGCTTTTATTACTACCATCAGTAGCAACAGAAAATGCATTCACCTGCAAATGTGATACAATTTTCCCCTTTTCTTCCATGCACATTTCTGTAATGATAGCCACTCTTTTCGTTCTAGCACACCCATATCGTTTAGTGATTTCCGAATCAGGAAACATTTTACCAAACAAAGGTCCTGTATGATCGGCACAATTTATAGGCAGGTTATGTTCTACTATAAATGACGTAAATAACGCCTCGGCATTAGTCACAGGATTTAAATCTTGGTTTTTACATGAAAAGTTCACTTTCTGGTTTCTGGACACTGGACACTCTACTTATGTTTTTTCGTTTGCATATGCTTGAGTATATCGCATTTCCCACCATGTGCAACTGAAAATATCACACCTACATATAGTACAGAATGTGAACGTTGGTCCGTTTCTGGATTCACTCAAACACGGAAACTCTTCCCTATAAGCACTTTTAAACATTGCATCATATTTCTTTTTTGACATTTTGGCCAAAACAAATATTAAGGCACAACACGAGCACTTCTGCAGGTCTTGCCCCGGGTAGAGCGACTATTGTGTGCTACTTCTGAGGTTAGGTTACTCCAAAGAGACTGCTTGACTCGCTTGCAAAGAGAATGACTGTAATATAGACCAAAGACGAGCACATGACTGGCCACCGTGCCCCGTACTGCCATCTGGTATCACTATTAGAACTACGTACTATCGACCAGCCATACTCAGACATATATCGATAGAACGAGGAAATCCGCAGGAGTTTAAAATAATACGAAAATTGCTCTGAAAATTGGGAGATCGGACCCGGCGATCGGGAGGAACGATGAAATATCGCGAATCTCCCGCTCAAATCGGGAGACTTGGCACGTCTGCTAATATTATAATAATTATTTATAGATCCACCTGTTCAATACAATACAATACAATACAATCGGGTGATCCTGGTGATGGTCCCGTACACTGGAGCCATACTCTAGCTGGGGTCTTGCCAGAGACTTGTATGCCCTCTCCTTTGCATCCTTACTGCAGCCCCTGAACGCCCTCATAGCCATGTGCAGAGATTTGTGCCCTTTATTTGCAATCCCATTTGTGTGATTGCCCCAATGAAGATCTTTCCTTGTGTTAACACCTGGATACTTGCAATGATCCACAAAAGGAACTAAGCTTTCTCATAAAAAATAAAATTAAAAAATAAAAATAAAATAAAATTGTATTGAACAGGTGGATCTATAAATAATTATTATAATATTTGTGTGAGCTTGCATCCAGAGGAGATAGTGGGTTCGAATCCCACTGTTGGCAGTCCTGAAGATGGTTTTCCATGGTTTCCCATTTTCACACCAGGCAAATGCTGGGGCTGTACCTTAATGAAGGCCATGGCCGCTTCCTTCCAACTTCTAGGCCTTTCCTCTCCCAACGTCACCATAAGACCTATCTGTGTCAGAGCGATGTAAAGCCACTAGCAAAAAAAAAAAATATAGGAAACACAGGGTATATGATAAGAACATACCATTTTATTTTTTTTTATTTTTTTTTTTTACATGTTGCTGTATGTCGCACCGACACAGATAGGTCTATAACAAATTCCAACTTGTACGTTTGAGAAGTTCCACCTTTCCACCACTTTAAAATCTTACGATTTTTCTTAGATTAAAATAACATTAATTTATTTTTAAATTAGTTGGTCGCCTATGTGTTTAGATTTTCATAGAAAAGATCTTAAGCCGTAATCTTGCTTGACAGTTAAAATATGCACAAAAACACAGGTTACATAAGTAAAACACAATTAACCATGCATATTAAAAACAACTTGTCCTTGACAAGATAAAAGGTCTAAATGTCTAAAGAGTCTTTGATTTTTTTCTTCATTGTCACTATTTGACATATATTGATGTAAAAGATGTGTTATTCATAAAATCTTCTTCCTTTTCTACCCCTTTTTCCCACACCTGTCCAAATCTGGAAAGGAGCACAAAATTTTGAAACTCAGTAACGAACAGTGATAGCGATGTGGATGTTGTAAATCACTGTGGGGTCGCGGGTGCCAACTGTGTCGCACATGTGGATTTGGCCCTGTTTTACAGCCAGATGCCCTACCTGGCGCCAACCCTGTATGGAGGGATGTAATCACTACTGCGTGTTTCTGTGGAGGTTGGTAGTGTAGTGTGTTGTGTGAATATGAAGAGGTAAGTGTTCGGACAAACACAAACACACAGTCCCCGGGCCAGAAGAATTAATCAGAGGCAATTAAAATCTCCAACCCAGCCGGGAATCAAACCCGGGACCCTCTGAACTGACAAACTCAACGCTGACCATTCAGCCAGGAGTCGGACTGTGTTATTCATAAAATACCACTTCGAAAATTATCCCAAGATAAAGGGATCTTAAAGTTTCTTGATGAATAAATGAAACAGTAGTGTACAACTATGCACATTTCGGTAACATACTTGATGTCAATAGAAGGGGGAATTTTCTTGTCAGATGAAATGGAGTAATTGTGATCAAGATGGAAAGCAACTCTCTGTGATATTGTTGTGTCCAAATCTGGAAAGGACAACAAAATTTTGAAGCTCAGTAACGAACAGTGATAGTGATGTAGATGTTGTAAATCACTGTTTTACAAATGCCGATGGTGACGGTGGGTTACAACCAAATGTTCATTCATTACCACCATTTACTCTCCCTTGCGCTTTACTGGCAATAAAGGACCCATTCACAGAGCTGGCACATTTGAACTCAATGAATTACACTAACCTCTATGCCGAGTATCAGAAGGCTCAAGTGGGAAAAGTTGAAAGTAAGTGGTCTGAAACAACACCTGATGAAATCAAATCTTATCTAGGGACTCCAGGAGAGGAAGTCTCAGATATTATTAAATCATATGGAATACAGTTCTAAAATTTTAGATTATGATGTTGAATAGTTTTAATGTTATGAACAATTGTTCAACTCTATGCCCAGTCTTCCTCACATGCTAAAATAACACGGTGAAAACTGGGGATAGCAAGTCCAGACATAAGGTACAGAAAGGGTTAGGATCTTTTTTCTGTGCAATAACAGATTTAAAAAGCTAGAGAAAACTATCAAATCTAGTTGGAAGAGTTATACAAATTATACTTACGACCATCTTTTGACTGAGAACACTACTAAAGACAGAAAAGTAAACTGTACAAAACTTGGGACATTACCTTCTCCAGCTCTCGACGGTTCTCCTCTTGTTTCTGTCTGTTTCGCAATTCCAGTTCCTCTCTGCTTACCCCACTCAGCCCTTCTTTGTCCAGTTTCTTGGCCCATACAAATGTTGCCAGCAAATTAGCATCTCCAAATGGATTATCAGTATTTGTGTAATGAAGATAATCATTGTCCCAACCCATCCGTTCCTTCCTCTTACGCTCTTTAGCTTCCTTCTTCAACAGACGCCTCAATCGTTTCTCTTCTGGTGTCTCTGTAGCTTTCAACAACTCTTTCTGACGTCTCCTTTCTTCTTCCTGTCGCAACCTTTCTTCTTTCAGCTTCTGAAGGAGCTTAACAGATTGTGTTGAGGAAGATGATGAATCACTTGACTCGGAAGAACTCTCTGTTTCAGACCTGTGGAATGCAGGAAACAGTAAACATAGTAGAGTGAATCTAAAAAGTAAACACACACCTTTTAATGTAGTTTGTTACCACTCCTCCGAACCACAATTTATAGCCCTTAAATGTTAAAAGATTTTGCATTTAGTTCCTTCCATCACTCTGTTTATTTCTTAAAATGTTAATGGGAGACACAGGAGCAATACGGATCCAAGGAAAAAAAAGTAACCTAGATGTGAACTACATTATGACATCGCTGTGCTGGCTGAAAGAGAGCAGGAATTGATACTGATCCTGGAGTAGATGCAGACCTCCTTCAACATCTTTAACATGAAAGTCAACAAAACAAAGACCAAATACAAGCAGGAAGCAGACATGGCACAAACATGAACTGTATGCTGGGCACAGACTGGCTGGAGGTCATGGAGGCTTTCACATATGTCAGAAGCAAGATAACATATATGGAGGATCAAACAGTGAGATTATAAGCTAGAAATATTTAGAAGTTTGTACAAAATACAGGCCATAATTGTTAATTATTATTCCTCACATGGTAAAGATACATGAAACATAACAGATTGGATATTATATTTTGTTGTTGTTGTTAGTCGTTTTCAACTCTCCGTGACCCCATAGACCAAAGTGCGCCATTTCTTCCTGTCCTGTACTATTTTCCGAAGTCTTTCTAAATTGAGAGCAGTGGCTTCCTTAATGCCATCAATCCACCTCATCCGTTGTCGCCCTCTTCTCCTGTTACCATCAGTCTTCCCCAGCATTAAGGTCTTTTCCAGTGAATCATGTTTTCTCATAATATGACCGAAGTACTTTAGTTTTTGTCTGAGTATTTGACCTTCCAGTGAACAGCCTGGGTTGATTTCCTGTAATATGGACTTATTAGATCTCTTCGCAGTCCACGGAACTCTAAGGAGTTTTCTCCAACACCATAGTTCAAATGTGTCTATTCTTCGACACTCAGCCTTTCTTACTGTCCAGGTCTCGCTTCTGTACATTGCTACTGGGAAGACCATAGCTTTCACGATACGAATCTTCGTTCTTAAAGTTACGTCTCTACTCTTGAAAATGTTATCAAGGTTGACCATAGCCTTCCTACCAAGGAGCAAGCGTCTCTTAATTTCATGGCTGCAATCGCCGTCAGCAGTTATTTTGGAGCCTAAGTAGATGAAACTAGGAACAACCTCCATTGTTTCACCATTTATATGCCAGGAGGTGATAGGTTTAGTTGCCATGATCTTTGTTTTCTTGACATTCAACCTTAGTCCAGCTTTTGCACTTTCTTCTTACACCTTCATTAGTAGATACTTACGTTCTTCTTCACTTTCTGCCATCAGGGTGGTGTCATCAGCATATCTAAGGTTATTTATATTTCTCCCACCAATTTTAGCTCCAGTTTCTGTTTCATCTAATTTGGCATTCCTCATCACATACTCTGCATATATGTTGAATAAATAAGGTGACAATATGCAGCCTTGACGTACACCTTTCTCAATCTTGACCCATTCAGTTCTTCCATATAGGGTTCTCACCGTAGCTTCCTGATCAGAGTAGATTTCTCATAAGGCAAATAAGATGATCTGGTACTCCCATAGTCTTGAGTACTTGCCACAATTTACTGTGGTCAACACAGTCAAAGGCTTGAGCATAGTCAATAAAGCATAAGTACAGGTCTTTCTGGAATTCTCTTGCTTTCTCCATAATCCAGCGAATATTAGCAATTTGATCTCTGGTTCCTCTGCCTTTGTGGAAGCCGGCTTGTTCTTCAGGTAGTTCTCGATCTACATACTGCCGAAGCCTATTTTGCAGGATCTTGAGCATAACCTTACTAGCATGCGATATAAGTGCGATTGTTCGGTAGTTTGAACATTCTTTAGCACTGCCCTTCTTCGGAATTGGGATGAACACTGAGTTTTTCCAATCTTTTGGCCACTGCTGGGTTTTCCATATTTGCTGACATATTGAATGTAGCACTTTCACAGCATCCTCTCCTAGGATTTTGAACAGTTCTGCTGGGATTCCATCGTAACCACTTGCCTTATTGTTTGCAATACTTTCTAGGGCCCACTTGACCTCACTTTCTACGATATCTGGTTCTGGCTCTGACAACATAGTAACTTCAACATCAGGAGTATTCCGATCTTTCCTATACAAATTGCCTACATATTCCTTCCACCTTTCTTTAATCTCCTCTGCTTCAGTAAGATCTTTTCCATTTTTATCTTTTATCATTCCAATCTTCACCTGGAATTTCCCTCTGATATCTCCAATTCTTATGTAAAGATCTCTTGTCTTACCCAGTCTGTTATTTTCCTCAACTATCTTGCACTGTTCAATCAAAAAGGCTTTCTGTTACTATATACAGTTTTTTAAAACAGCTAATATTAACACAGAAATTTTATTTTCCTTATTTTGACCCCAATAATATAGCTATGCCACTGCAAACTATTGTAATAATAAAGAGTCTCTTGCACGCCCAGACCATTCCTGAACATTACTGAGTTTTGAGGAATTCTGATAAGCTGTTTTCCTAGGATGTTGAGACAGACAAACATTGAACTGAACATATTTTTGACTTTTGTATACCTAATCCAATATAAATATGGGGTATGAGGTCAAATTTTAAAGTGTGCAGGCAAAATTAAAAGCATATTTCTATAGGCTCCGTGCGCTGCTGGGAAAAATGCACCGCTGCGCTGCGAGTGGCAAACATTGTAAGTTAATGCGATCATCGCGCTCATATCTCTGTCGTTTCACAGCGTGTTGCTATGGCCGACTAAACAATAACAGTGGGATTTCAGAGTGTTTTATGCAACAACAATCAGCCAAATTATTCCGAACTTCTAGAAAGTGGTCATGTATTAAATTTACAAGAAAAACTGTTTGTAGGAAATAGCAACAGAGCGAATAACTGCAAATATGATAAGAGAAAAACGTTGGTTCACTAGAGACTACCATTTCACGATAGAGGCTAACATAGTAATTTATGAATTATTTGTGGTGATAACGAGATTGATTTTCATGTACACATTCAACAATGCTGTCTTCAAAAAATATATTTGGCCTATCTCTAATACGATATCATGTTAGCGTAGGTTAATGTTGCGAGTGAGGCCTTGGTAAAATAATAAAAATATTTCCATGAAATGTATGCATATTTCTGCTGTTATTTATACAGTTTACTCAGAACATGTCACCTCGCATACTGATCAACCCTGTGAATGGTCTGGACCTCGCATCTCAAACGCGGGGAAAGAGAAATACAACAAGGAGAAGAGCTTAGAGGAACTTTTTCCGATAAAAAGGCACAGGTTTGATGTTGGACCAGTTGAAAATATCAGAATATCTTAACGTTGCCAATAAATTATTGTGTCTGTATTTATAATATGAGAGCGACCACCTCTGTAATATAACGGTTAGCGCTACTAGTTTCCTTCGTCGGGGGCCCGGGCTTGATTCCCAATACAACAAAATTTAAGATTGACATGAGGGTACACGCAGCTCATGTTCATTAGGGGTTGCTTGAAAAGAGTTGCACCACCTCGGGGCGAGAACAGAGCTAATTACGTATGTAAAATGCGGTATTTCTGTGAGCTATTGATATTGTGTAATGGAGGCCAATTTCTATAATTACAGTATATTTGTCCACTGCCTTTTTAAATCCATTTCGTGAGGTTGTGACAGAATACTCTAAAATTTCACATTGTGGTCTGTAGTACGGTTATGTTATTATTATTATTATTATTATTTATTTTGCACACTTTTGTGATAATGATATTCAAGCAATTGCACAGATTTTAGGAAATCAAAGCAGAATAAACCTTAATGTAAACCACAGTTTTACGTAGAATTTGAACCCATAAATTTCCGTACTATTCCAGTCGTTGCAATGACCACCGTCTTCTGCATGGTCTTGTAGATGTCGGTGTTTACATCCAACTTCTTCAATAATTTGTTTGTAATTGTTAACCTTTGTATTATGTTAAGAGTAACTGTGTATTAAATACTTTAAATGTACAAATCCGGAATCACTCCCTGCGATTTACTGCTAAGATCCACCATCTTTTCAAATTCATTTCGTGAGGTCGTGAATGAAAGCTCTGTATTACTGTATCTATTAATGCAGCCAAGAACAAGCACATCATTCTGTCGGAACGTTGTGACATTAAAAAATTATCATCTGAAGACAGCGCTGTAAAATAATTGAATAAATACATGCAAACGTCACACACATTCCAGCTTCTTATGGCGAGCTGTTAATGAAGATGACTATGTAGTTCTTGTAGTATCCACCCGCAGCAGCACAGTGCTGTACGCACGGAGCCTATAGGCTTTAGTAAATTGTACTATTTTCACCAACACATTAGTAAATTATACCTTTTTCTGTGTTTATGCTTCGACTTGCTTCTAGATTTGGAACGATCCCGTTTCCTTTTCTTTGATTTCTTCTTGCTGGATTTATGTTGAACAGGTGATCTAGAATGCCTGCTGGACTTCTTACTTCGAACATCTAGGCTATCATTTGATTCTGAGGAAGAAGATGAACCACATGATCTTCTCCGTGACTTTCTATGTGAAGATGAACTTCGCTCCCTGTCTCTGGATCTGGAATGGCTGAAAGCAAACATTATATTATAAAAACACCACAATGGAACAACAACAAAACTACCAATTTTTCAGAAAAGTAACTATTCTCCACCCATACATATTAACTGGAATATTGGACAGCCAGTAACAAAGCCATAATAGCAAAATAAAATTGTCTGTATCCAAGAGTCATTATTCTGAGACAAAGAAATGATTCATGCTCTGGTTTTTCTGCAGTATGAGCCCCTTCCAAGATTTTTTGGATGAGAAGAAATACTGTATATTTCTCATACTGGGTATAATGTACCTATGTATGCATATACCATATGTGCATATCGTACCTTAAGAATGAATACCACGTAACTGACAAAAACTCTACTGTAAGTTTACAGGAGGGACAAAAAAGTTTATTTTCAAAATAATACAGTAATTTTTTTGATATTGTGATGTAAACTCATCAGTGGATACTCAGATAGTGCAGTTAAATTAATTTTTATTTTGTTTAATCCGTAGCGTCAGTTCCGGAGTATTGGATCAGTTAAATTTTGAGAAAACAGTGAGTTACACAGTATTGGATTCCATAATAAAATTGATAAAACCTAATTGTTTAAATGATTTTTATTCCAATTTTTACCATTAGATTTAAAATATAACTTTAAAATACACAAGTCCAACATCCTTGATTTTTATAGTACCGTACCCAAATTGGCCCACATCAACTATGATAATGAATCACAATTAGGGTATTCATTCTTAAAAGTGTGGAATGTTGTTGTAATAGGAGTGGCAGTCTTTAGAAATTGCATTTTTGAGTTGTCGTAGATGATCCCAGTTTGTATTCTTGATCTTTAAGCGCTCTTGGTAAAGTTTTACAAGCTCTTGTTCATTTACTGGTCTAGGTCTCCTGGGGATCACCCACAAAATCCAATTTGTAGAAAATGATTCCTGTCGGATCGTATTTAATAACTTTAAGATCCAGAACACATGGGTCATAAGCTTTTCGTCCGGGACGAATGGAGTCGTGAATCCCTGAATTTTTTATGGCATAATTGGTGAAGAATCATTAAATGAATGAAAATTCTAAGTTCCCATGGAGGGAATTAGATATTTTTCCACCAATAGAGCATATCAAAAATTAGATCAAATTATCTCCTGTATGCAGTTATCAGACTGTGCCTCATAAATAGGCTTCTGATACGTTCACCTGCATACACCCAGCGTCAGTGGGTAGGGTCTGACACATCCCACTCTGAAGAGAGTAGTGTCAGACCTAAGACGAAACGCTGGTTAATAGAGCAAACGCCTGAAAAGCCATACTTCTAATTGTTGATCTAATTTTTGATATGCTCTATTGGTGGAAAAATATCTAATTCCCTCCATGGGAACTTAGAATTTCCATTCGGAATTGCTAGGCGGGCATTAATTCCATTGTGGAGTTTTATCTCCTGTTGCAGTTATCAGACTGTGCCTCATAAATAGGCTTCTGATAAGTTCACCTGCATACACCCAGCGTCAGTGGGTAGGGTCTGACACATCCGACTCGGAAGAGTCCAGTGTCAGACCTAAGACGAAACGCTGGTTAATAGAGCAAACGCCTGAAAAGCCATACTTCTAATTGTTGATCTAAATTGAAGAATCATTAGTCGAGATAAACTGCATTTTATGGTTGGGATTTTCCTCGTGCTTCTTTCGACACTGATGCATATAGGCTGTGAAGTGTGATTTCATGGTTCTTTAACTTACATTTTTTTTTTTGCTAGGTGTTTTTACGTCGCACCGACACAGATAGGTCTTACGGCGACGATGGGACAGGAAAGGACTAGGAGTGGGAAGGAAGCGACCGTGGCCTTAATTAAGGTACAGCCCCAGCATTTGCCTGGTGTGAAAATGGTAAACCACGGAAAACCATTTTCAGGGCTGCCGACAGTGGGGTTCGAACCTACTATCTCCCGAATACTGGATACTGGCCGCACTTAAGCGACTGCAGCTATCGAGCTCGGTTAACTTACATTCAATTACACTATGGACTGAGTCACATTCCATTAGGGTGCGACCCTTTTCCAGGAATTTCTGGAAAATCGCTACCCCATTTTTCTATGCTAGCTTCAACAAAGCATTAGACATCACTACGTTCAGATTTTGGTAGGTGCATCCATCGGAATACAAGATGATAGGAACTCGTGATGTTTCCAACTGCTTGCTTGTTGTATCGATTATGCTAGAAGCAAAGACTTAAGCCACCAGCCCGGCTTGACTTTCATCGAACCTACAGCATGTTACATCATGGGTTCCTAAGTTATATACAGTAAAGTTAAGTACTGCAAGCTTTGTTTTGAAATATAATACACTAGACCTCAGAAACAGAGCTACCTTTACTGCATGAAGGTCCACAGTGAATACTGCACATGCTCTTGCTTCTGCATCCTTTTTGTCCTTCAATCGTACTCATTTATACTGCCAGCTCTGTAGCCAACACAATGGTCACATTCATCTTTTCTTGGCCTAAACAATCCTATGTTCAAGTCAGAGAGAATGGTATTGAAGGTGTACCCCTTGCCAGTTTCATTATTCGTTCCTTTGCAACTCTCCTTGTACAGTTCATACAGATGACTTACTGAATGAATTACACCGAATTGTTGACTTGCTCCTCCAGTACTGAGATGGTAATTTCGGCAATTTTTCCAAAAATTCATGTACTCCACTCTTCTTGCTACGATTGCCCAATGGATGATTTTTCTCAGCACGAGGAATGGTTCCACTCTCTGAAGCTTGACCTTTCCAGTACCTAACAGTCCACTCATTAATTCCGAATGTGTTAAAAAACTTTTTTTGCAAACTTGTTTCTTCTGATGGTTGATGCGAATGCAATAGAACAACGTACCACTGCGTCTTGATTCCCCTGCACATGGTCGTTTTCTGAGGATGAAATCCACAAGCCCAGTAATGTACAGTTTACGCTGATCCCAAGACATGGTCTCCAAAAATTCTTTAAATACCTCTTTTCTTTCATCTTTAATGTTGTTGCACTCCCTCAATTTAGACTTTTCACACATATTTGAAGTGCAAGTAGGTCCCTGCTTCCTTTCGTTTCTCTCAACATCCATGTCTTTCCCTTCTTTTGTTCTTCTGTAACCTAGGCCTTCCATTCTTAGTTTTTTATTTTTGTGTTGTTTCCATGCATTTTTCATACTTTTCTTCTTTTTTCTTGATTCACTTAAATTCCCAAAGAATTCTTCATCTCGATCACAAATTTCTTCTTCGCCTTCTGGTGCACTGAATAGCTCAGCCGATATTTCAGGATGTAGTCAGAATCATTTTCTTCAGATTCTCTGTAGGCAGGAGGAAGGATAGGTGGACCTAAAAAAGCAAAATAATATGCATCTATAAAATTTTGAAGTAACATTTGAAGTAATAGCATGCAATTAGATGATCCTGTACTGATAATTAGTGCAACGCAGAGTGCATACTTTCATTGTCTGTAGAGGTGCTTGAAGATCTAGGTGAAGATTTCTCATTTGGCTGGAATTTTGGAGTGCCATTCTCACAGCATCCATAACAATACCTACCAAAATAAGCAATAAAGCAAAATGTAAGGAAATTAGAACGTTTTATGTCATACGAACGTAAACTTAATTTAGAGTCTGTGAAATAACAAATACTGTCTTACGTTGATCATATGATTTGGAATTTGCATCTATAGCTTCAGGGGTAAATAACTGCAGACTAGTGGAATCTGGAATGTTAATAAAAATATTTTGTCTCCATTATAATATAACATAAAACGATTAATTTACATAATGAACAGACCTCTTAATAAATTAAATCTTTCGAAAATACATCATGTAATATTTAACGTGCTGAAAACAAACTTACTTGATTTTTTATTTCTTCTGGGAATTGAAGCATTTGCAAACGAGAATCCAAGTTGTGCTATTATTTCATGTTCCAAGAACGTATTATCATCAACATTGTCGGAGTTCTCAAGTAGTATTTCCTAGTCAGCGAAACACATCTCATGACAAGAGTGGAACAGTAATTTTCCTCTTTTCCTTCTGAAGCCATGTAAAGCAGTGGCTTTAATTCTGAATTTCTGGATAACTACCACAATTATTTTAACATAAGTATTATTATTACTTTAACACAAGCACTGTAGGGAACTCGAGACAAACTTCTGCTCCCACCGAAGTATGATTATTGTAGACCTGGGCTACTGATTGACAGTCACAGAGTTGGCTGTCGACAACAATACTGTGCTACTTTCAATTCACTACGCATAAATCAACAGGAGTTATAAAAATGCGGGGGAAATCCTCTTGATTCACAAAACCCCACCGAACGAAAGAATGCAGTTACGCAGTACTTCAAAAATATATGATTCACTGTACTTACACGGCATTGTTTCACCTCCAGTTTTTGGACAACAATACATAACTATGAAATTCCCACTGCTGAAACAGTTGAGGGACTCATTAAGGATGCCAACAGTGCCAAAAAAAGAAATTTCATTCACAGTGACAAGAGCTAAGGTCAAATACCAAGAACAACAATCCAGGAAATTTGACATTCGCACAGGTCTACCCCATGGAGATGTCATATCCCTGTTGCCGTTCAACATCATCCTGGAAAAAATCATCCACAAGATAAGCCAAGAAGAAAAGGGTGTCACACTGAATGAGAACTCACCTTGTTACGAATTTCATTGTCAACTGAATGAGAAATCACCTTGTTACAAATTTCATTGTCATCACATTTACTGGCAAATGCAGATGACATTGCAACTCTTGCCAAAATTGGAAAAGGAAATTGTGGAAACTGTGTCAGATGCATGCCTGAGGAAAGCTGAATGAAAGCAGTTATGGTGGGAAAACCTGAAGGAAAACAACCAATAGGCAGACCCAAGAAATGTTGAGAGAATGGGGTGAGAATGGATCTACAACAGCTCAGAGTCCATGATAACTAGATACTAACGGTGAAAAACTGAAAGATCAGGAGGAAAACTGTGAGTACAGTGCATGATCTCCAAGGTCCTAGATCGCCAGAAATAAGCATGTCATACTACACCATGCATGCATTAAGAATTCCTGATAGAATCAATTACTAAAGGATGCAACAACAACAACAAAAAAGCAAAACAAATAAGCTTATAGTTTTCCAAAGCTGATAATATTATGATCATATCTATGGAATCTCAACCAAACGAATGTAATTTTTCATTTCAAAAATCGCAAGAGAATTGGCTGCAACCTGAACTAGTGATAATGCCACTCAGCTATCATGACCTTTGGATACAACAAAAGATTTATGTCTCCATGGCCAAGAAAAACAGGTTTCAGGTTTATTCCTTGTGAAAGAGACTAAAAGCATGTAAACTTTGTACCACTTCCTCAGAGGTGAACCACAGCTGTTCTAACAATATTGAAAGGTTTCAATTCAGCTGACTATAACTCTACTGAAGAAATGGTACCTTCATTCATCACCAGATGGCTTACCACCATGTTCTATTAAATTCGGAGTAGTAGTTTACATCATCGTTCTTACGCATAAATAACAAGCTTGTCAGACTAATAAGAGAAGGGAAAGTATTCCATGAAAATAAAAGTCAAGAGTAATGAACAGCAGATTATGAAAGACAAAGAAGAACAGAATCAAGATAGAAATCAAGAGAAAACAAATTATAAAATAGGACAAAACAGATGTAGAGAATAGGTAGAAAGTTAGAGATAGAAGTAAAATCACTGCTTCATATATCAACATATAAACGGACACGCTAGGAAAACTATCTAACAGCAGGCGACTGCAAATCTGCAGAAATGAAAGAGAATGAAGGACAGGGAAGAGAACTATTTACCCATATTTTTAATGGCTGACAACCACATATTGCTTAACTGATAGCCACTGTTCCTGTTAAAATTTCCACCAATTCACATATATTCTAGAAATCATCATCATCATCATCATCATCATCACCACCACCAACTTCCCTCGGTCAGGATTCTAATGGCACTTTTTTATCCTCCTCTATCCAACCACCACTGCTGCTCTTCAACTGTATTCCAATGCAGATTCCTTCTTTTTATGCTGTTCTTGATTGTGTCCAACCACATTAGTATGACCTATTGTTCTCCTTCCTTCAGACTTGGCCTCCATCATTAGCTTTGGTATCCTTACCTCTTCTATCCTCTTAACTCTTTGAACTCCAATCACTCTTGCAACTTCACTGTCGAACCACTCCAATCACTTTTCACAACTTTTTACTACATAAGGCATAATTACATAAAAACGGAGTAAAATCTCTGAAAACATGTTTCATTGTAATTCTATTCGGTCTCACCGCAGAGGTAACCAAGAGGCAACTCCAACACTACAATTAGATGCCAGAAACCATAGACCAGCAGTTTCTGAATGCCCAGACAGCAATGTTCCCATTCCATTATACTGGGTGAGTTACCTAACGTTATCACCAGCAATATTTCTTAAACACCAAGGAATTTTGAAAAACAAATTGCACAGATAGAATGTCAGCAGAGAGGGGTTCATAAAATTAGTAAATACAGTTCATTCAAAAATGTACGGAAGTATAATTTTCAATACAAACTTAGCTCTATATATTTTTAAAACAGAATCCCCCCCCCCCCTGTTATCTTTAGCACAATTGAAAGCAGGAACAAGAAAGAGATTAATAATGGCATTTGTTATAGTGTAATATGTGAATTCAATCCCGAGTAATTGCAATGTGATTTTGAAACCTGATAATACCTCACTAAAAGTTTATTCACGTGTTGTAAAAAACATGATCCATGACCAGAGAGAAGCACAGTGCTATGTGTAAGATAACTACATTTCCGATTCTGTCCGTAATGTAGTGTATCTTGCTTTACGTGTCCCATCTGCTGAACGTGGCACTTGTGTTTGTTGTTATTCTGCAATGTAGGCCTACTACTCAGGACAGACCACAAGGTAACCAGACGTCCGTGATACTGTAGGCCTACGCAAGAAATAATGTTTACTCCCTTTTACAACATGCTAAACAGAGAATTTTTTTTTTTTTTAACAGCAGTTGAAAGTAGAACAGGGTATGGTGTTGTAAGAACTATGCTAAGAAAATGACATTTTCAAACTATGAAAAGGCAGGGATGATACTGATCTACAGTGAGTGTTGAAAAAATGCAGCGCAGTCCTGTAGGTTTTATGCAGAACAGTACCCAGGCAGAAAACATCCATCGCACTGCACATTTGGAAACCTCTACAAACAACTGTTTGAAACAGGTGTGTAACAACACTCAAAGGTGTCTGTAGCAAACCCACCACAGGAGAAGCAGATGAAGTTGATGTGCTAGCTTGTGTTACTGTGAACCTGCACATTAGATCATGTGACATTGCTAGTGGTAGTTCAATGAGTCAAAGTAGTGTAATACACATACTGCATCGATACTGATATCACCCATATATAATGATCTGCATCATCAGAAATTACCATACATGGAAATAACTTTCATAACCAAATGAATTTCTGTGAATGGGCATTAACAGAGAATGTGTTGCAGTTCTACCCGTTTACCAATGAAGAAGGTTTCACAATTCATAGGTCAATGGATTTACGAAATAAGCATTACTAATCTGTGGATAATCCCCATTGGCTATGACAAGTAAAGCGACAGAGACCTTGGACTGTTAATGCATGGTACAGAATAATTGGGACCAGCACAAGGACCTTGGTTCATTGAAGGTACCCGCACAGCTGCTAAATACATCAAATTCCTACAAAATGATCTGCCAACTTCGCTAGAAAATGTCCTGCTGGAAACTCGGACAAGGATGTGGTATCAGTATGATGGTTGTCTAGCGCACTCTGCAATTAACACGTATTATTGCCCCATAGTGACAAGCAACAGAGACCTAAACCCTGATGAAATGACAGGAGAGAGAAATCCAGGTCACTGAGATGAAATTTTTAAGAAGTAGCCTATAATAGGAAAGACAAGAAAAGGGCAGGGTAAGAATTGATGTCAGGAAGGAAATCAGAGTACACTTCCTCAGTACATTTTTCTCCCAGATCAATTTCCTCATACTCTGGTAAAATGCACTTCCCTGATGTACAGTAAGTATCCTTTTACTGATCTTCACGTCAAATCCTGCATTTGGAGAGAACTATTGTGCTTTATATTGACAAGAGCTCAAGGGTGCCATTCAGTCAGGTTTAATCTGGACTAAGAATGATCCGGCCTTAGTCTGGACTAACTTAGTCCTGGTCGTGAGGTAGTTCAGCTGAGGACTGTCTTCATTAACATGGAGTTTGTAGGTAAAGAAATAAATTAATGATCTTTCCTATATGTCGAAAGATAATGTTAAATGCCAGGGTCTAAATAGATATATAACCGAGCTCGATAGCTGCAGTCGCTTAAGTGCGGCCAGTATCCAGTATTCGGGAGATAGTAGGTTCGGACCCCACTATCGGCAGCCCTGAAGATGGTTTTCTGTGGTTTCCCATTTTCACACCAGGCAAATGCTGGGGCTGTACCTTACTTAAGGCCACGGCCGCTTCCTTCCCACTCCTAGCCCTTCCCTGTCCCATCGTCGCCATAAGACCTATCTGTGTCGGTGCGACGTAAAGCAACTAGCAAAAAAAAAAAAAAAAAAAAAATAGATATATGCAAAAACGACTCTCTGCAAATAACCTCAGCCTCTGTGGGTGAGGTTAACTTCCAAAAGTAACCAGGGGAACCCGACCCCTACAGAGCACGTCCCCAGGTGGCGGATAGGGGGCCCCTACAGTCTGTAGGGCTGGTTGAAATACCCAATACAACCCACGGACCAACGAGTAGCCCAATTCCTGGGGGCTTTAAAATACTGGGACACCCTCTCTCCAGGGGTCATAAATATGGAGGGCCCTTAGCCTGGGTTATAGATGAAGTCCTCAACGGCATCTACGGCGGAGAAGATGACCTTCGGCACGGTGGAGATGGCGGAAGGGGCAAACCTTGCCTAGGGTTAGTAGGTGAAAACTGGTCAACGGTCTCGATGGCGGATGAAGAGAAGAATCTCCCAACGGCAGAGAGAGCGGATGAGTTACCTCCAAGAATCGAATCTTGGTTGAAGAACATAAAATTCCCCAGGCGTTTGTTCCCAGATTGGGCGGCCTGAGGTCAGCGTCTGTACCCCAGCTTAGGGGCGGCTGGAAGAAACCTCCAGGGCTCACAACCTTGGTTGTAAACTGGTGACTCAAGTACTGTCCGCACACTTTATCTTGAAGCATTTGTGTACGGGGTGCGGAGTAAGGAGGGAGCTGTCCCGGTATCGATAGTGCTGCCTGGTGCTGCCAACTGAATGAAAATGAAATCTGAATTGAATCGAGAATATGATCGATCGATATGAAATTTCTAAACCGTTATCATCTTAGGCCAACAACTATGTCACATACACATTATATAACATTATAAAACACATCTCTCGATGCGAATCTTGTTCCTAGCATGAATTCTATACTTTGACTTTGATGTGTAAACAACAACAGTACCAGTACGTAAAGTTTACGCCAGATGTCGCACAACGTTGCTTAAGCAATTCATAGTTTGTGTTTCAAAGGTTGCCAGTATGAATCTCGAAGATCGCCGAGGTCGACCGATTCAGCACTAGGATAAAGTGTGCGGATAGTAGTTACCCCAAACTCATGTTTATCATTCATGGGAAAGTGTAATGTGAAACAAATTACCTCAGGTGCACCGTTGTGCACAAGCAGACATTCGGATTCTGGAGAGTCTGCAGCTTTACACAAAGACGAGTCGGAGCGTCTTGAAACCTCAAACAAAATCAAATGCAAATACCCGAATTTCATAGCCACCTTCAATGCTAATTCTCTCCTTAAAACTGAAAAGTTAAAACACCTTACGGACACACTCAGAAATCATCGAATTATCAAAACGGCACTTCAGGAGACCAGATATATAGATGAAAACAACTTCGACTCTGAAGGGTTCAGGATATACAAGGGAAAAGTTGGTCAAAGAGTCATGAAAAACATGCCACACCTAGGAACTGGCTTCATAATAAACAAGAATGTCCTGGATTCCATAGTCCAGTTTGAGTCCCAATCTGAAAGACTATCAACTTTGGTTTTCAAATCTACCAATAGAATATACACTATTGTGAATGCCCATGCCCCCATAAATGAGGACAACAGAAAGAACAAGGAGAAAGTGGAACTCTTTTGGGATCAGTTGGACGATGTCATCCAAAGGGTACCTGAAAAACACAACATCATACTAATGGGAGACTTCAACGCCCAGATAGGGAAGGAGAGAAAGTATCGACATGTAGTCGGGAAATACCCAGCGCATAACAGGACCAATCAAAATGGTGTCAGACTTATAGAGTTGTGCCAAGCCCACGGTATGATACTGAAATCCACAGCTTTTAAAAAGCTTCCTAGAAAACAAAAAACGTGGATCTCACAAAATCCTAACTTGGGTGAATTTCAACTGGACCATGTGGCTATTAGACGGAAGTTCAATAGGGAAATACAAAATGTCAAAGTCCTCAGGGGAGCTAATTTAGACTTGGACCATTACATGTCGAAGATAAAGATCAAAATCATCCCCAGAAGGAGAGACAAGGTCCTTAAACACACAAGCAAACGATATGACCCAGAGAAAATTTTAAATTCAAAAGAATACCATCTTGCGACAAAGGATATACACAAACAAAATTGGGATCAAATAAAACAGAACTTATTATCAAAAGCCGAAAAAGTGCCCCTATAACAAAAGTCAAAAAACATGCTTGGTGGTCGGAAGAATGTGACGATCTATTGAAACAAAGGAAGGAAGCATGGCACAAATGGCAGTCGCAACGAACGGAAAGCAATAGACAAAATTTCTTGAATATCAGAAGGATGGTCAATAAAAAATTCAAAACAATTAAAAAGGCTTACGAAAACCAGATGCTTGTTCAAATAGATGACGACTTCACCAAAAACAAGACAAGAAGTTTCTACAAAACCTTTAAACAGAGAACAACGAAGTACAAGCCACCGACTATACAGTTACGGGACAAGAATGGAAATATAGCACATAACAATACTGATAACTGCAGGATACTAACTGACTACTTTGAAAATCTCCTCAACTGTGAAAAGCCAGTAGAAAAAATGACATTTAATGTCCCAACAAATACCAATCCTGACTCACAGCCGCCAACCTTCGAGGAACTAGAAAAGATCATTTCGAGCCTTAAAAACAACAAAGCATCGGGAGAAAACCAGATCACAGCCAAACTTTGGAAGAAGGCCAACAAGGAAGCAATAGAATCCCTACAAAAAGTTTTTGAAGAAATCTGGGTCAAAGAAAGAATTCCAGAAGAATGGAAGATGGCCCTCATCCACCCGATCCACAAGAAGGGGGATAAAATGAACCCCAACAACTATAGAGGCATATCACTTTTGGATATTACATATAAGATATTCTCAAAGGCCTTACTTAGTAGGACAGAACCACAGTTAGGCCTAGATCATCAGTTGGGTGAATATCAAGCGGGATTCAGAAAGGGGAGATCCTGTCCGGAACAAATCCTGAACCTTAAAAATCTCATGGCATACCAGAAATCTAGGGCAAAAACATACGTCATCACCTTTATTGACTTCCAAAAGGCGTCTGACTCACTAGACTGGGAAAGTCTCCTTTCTGTACTCAAAGAATTTGGTCTAGACAACAAAACAACAAACCTCATCAGGGAAACTCTCACCAATACATTTTCCGAAGTCAAATTCATGGGAGAATTGTCGGTTCCTTTTGAAATCAAAACTGGTATCCGACAGGGTGACGGACTGTCCCCCATACTGTTCAATTGTGCCTTGGAGAAGGTAGTCAGAGAATGGGATAAGACAACTAGTGGTGGAATTCGATTGGGATCGGTAAACAAGGGTATCAAGATCAAATGTTTAGCTTTCGCAGACGACATGGCCTTACTAGCTGAGACGTAGGTGGAAGCCAAGGAGCAGTCCTTCGAACTGCTGAAGCAAGCAGAGAAGATAGGTCTGAAAATCGCCTTTGGAAAGACCAAAATAATAACCAACATTAAGAATCCTCCAAAATATTTGAAAGTGGGGGAACAAAAAATAGAGATCGTCACAGATTTCAAATACCTTGGTGAATGGATCAGTTGGAATGGTCTTGAGAAGAAAGCAATGGAATCTCGGCGAACCAAAATAGAAACAGCCTTCCAGCTTACGAAAGACACCTATAACAAAAAATCCCTCTGCTGGAATTCCAAGATCAGACATTATAATACAGTAGTCAAGCCTGAAGCCCTGTATGCTGCAGAAACTCTATCTATAACTATGCATGGTCCAATGGACAAGTTAGAGATAAAGGAAAGGAAAATTCTATGAAAAATTCTAGGCCCCAAAATTTCATAATAACGAACTTTCACACATCCGCAATGAAACTCTGTATAGGAAATCAGAAAGGATTTCCGACACAATAAGGAAAAGGAGAATTGACTACTATGGCCACATCCTAAGAATGGATCCGAAAAGAATCTTCGACTATTTCCGTAATAAAACCAAGCCGAACTGGTTTAAGGAAACTGAGGACCTACGAGAATTCCAAATTACAGAAGAGATGCTTGTAGATGGATCTGCAAAGAAAATAACCAAAGATAAAATGAGGTTTCAGGACAGGGTGAAGCCCAAGCGACTACACAGAATTTCTGAAGAAGAGAGGAAGCCAAGATATGAAAGAATGAAAAAGTACTGGGAGGACAGGAAAACACGACTCACTAACCATTGATTGATCTATCGTGCCCCAAAGAGGGTGAAACGGACAAGAAGAGGACAAAAACGACTGAGCAAAATTCTAAGAACCTAAAAAATAACATGTCCTATAAATTAAAGCCAACTCTGTCTGCCACTTGCAATTTCTACATAATTAAGGAAATATAGTCCATATATCTCTCTCTTTATATAATTAAATACGTCGAAAATGACTTGGGCCACAACAAGATTGTACGGTACAGTAACAGTATCGTTAACAAAGTCGAAGCTTAAATTATTCACCTGGCATATGTAGAATCCATAATAGACCGATGCTCCACGTTTGAACCTCGGCCTTGAAATTCTTATACAAATTAAATGCATATACCTCAAATTTTAACCACTATCAAAACAACATAACATCCGCCATATTAGCCAGCAGTGGAAACAACTGAAACACAGGGTTGCCACCAGGCAACAAAGTTTCGTACTAAATTTTCCCCTGAAAAGGTACAAGATTATGGGAAAAAGTACCTACTGAATTTGAAATTAACTAAACTTTTTCCTTTTTTTTTTTTTTTTTTACAATGTAGTAGGATTATTCATAAAGGCAGTATAGAAAATAAAGTATACTTATTAAAAATACATATTTATTATATGAGAAATTTGTAATAATAAGAACTTACTGGTTTTGATATCTATTATGGGAAGCAGCAATGTTTCAGTTTCAAATCAAATCAAATCAAATCAAAATCTCTTTATTTGCAAATGAGGTGTCTACCTCGGTGGCAAATGGTACACTAAAATACATTATTGTCAAGCACTAAATTTTAAATTAACAAGAGAAGAAAAATATTTTTTTCTAGAATACAATAATATACAATTTATGCTAACATTTTTTTTCTATTAAACAAACAGATCATCCTTAATAAATTTATATTGTTTATAAAATTCTACTTATAATATCTCCTATACCTACAAACATAATCAACTCATATACAGTATGTGGAATTACTTCAAATAATACTCTGCAAGTGGTATAAGATTAAAATTTACATTGCATTTATTTACTGGTTTTTTTACCCATTTTGGAACCTACGTAGCATAACGACCTGCTGCGTCTTAACCAGAGCCCCCTTTTGCCACCACTTTTCAGAGTTCCTGAAGGGCCTTCACAGCTACCGTAGCGGTCCCAGGGCCCTCGAAGTCCCCACTGTACTTCACCCCTACAGGCAGTCTCCTACTTTGGCTGTCCAAACTCCATGGACCAGGGGATGGAATTACTTTTTTAACACTTGTTTTATATTTACAATAGCCTGCACTGGTCGAATGCCCTCTAACATTTCATTTATTTTCCCTGTTGCTGTTTATTCTCTTCTTGAATACCTGTACAGATTTTGGAAAAGGATCAAACACTACCCCTGGTAAACTGTTCCACTCCTTCACGCCCTTCCCAATGAATGAAAATTTACCCCAGTCGCTTCTGCTAAAATTCCTTCTAATTTTATACTTGTGGTCAGTTCTGCCAATATAATTATTTTCCAACTGAAGCCTCTCACGGATTTCTCCCCATGCTTCTTCTCCTGTATAGGCTCTATATAATCCTATAAGTCTAGTTTTCTCCCTTCTCTTACTTAAAGTTTCCCACCCAAGTTCCTCTAACATTTCTGATACACTACTGTTTCTCCTGAAATCCCCTGTTACAAATCTTGCTGCTTTCCTCTGCACACTATCTATTTCTTTTATTAGGTATTCTTGGTGAGGATCCCAAACACTGTTTGCATATTCCAATAATGGACGAACCATACTCAAGTAACTTTTTTCTTTTAATTCTTTGTTGCATCCTTTATGTAGCCTCATTATGACATGTAACGATCTGTATGCTTTCCCAACAATGTCATCAACATGACCCTTCCAGTGCAAATTAATTTCAAATCCCACACCTAAGTATTTGCACTTGCCATCTTTTGGGATAACTACCTCATCCAAAGTATATTCAAAAGCAGTTTTAAAACTCCTGTTTGTAAATGTTGTAACAGTTGATTTGCCTCCATTAATCTTCATATTATTTTCTTCAACCCACTGTTGGATACTTTCACGGTCCCTTTGTAATTCTGAACAATACTCAATGTTATTTATTTCCCTATAAACAATTATATCATCTGCATACAATCTTATTTTTGATGTTATATTGTGTATATTAAGAAAAGTAATGGACCGATTATATTACCCTGTGCGATTCCCTTCCCAACTTTCTCTTCCTGTGATATATTATTTCCTACTTTGACTTTCTGAACCCTTGTATTTAGAAATGTTCTTATCCAACGTATAACCCTTACGTCCAATCCTATTCCCTCCAATTTATTTAATAATATTCCATGTTCCACTCTATCAAAGGCTTTGGAAAGATCTATGGCTATGCAATCTAACTGGCCTCCTGAATCCAACTGATCTGATATGTCCTGCTGAAATCCCACCAGTTGTGCCTCACAAGAAAATTTCTTTCTAAATCCATACTGGCTCCTCATGAACCAATTTTTATCATCACATATCCCTCTGATGTACTTTGCTATTAAACTCTCCAGTATTTTACAAACTATACTGGTCAGGCTGATTGATCTGTAGTTCTCTGGTTTCCTTTTATCACCCTTTCCTTTATAAATTGGTATTATTATAGATTCCTTCCATTCCTTTGGTATTACACTATTATTTATGACATAGTCAAAGAGAAATTTTAAATAAGGCACTATGTACTACCCCATTGTCTTTAATACCTCCCCAGTAATTTGATCACTTCCTGCTGCTTTTCCTTGCTGAAGCAGTTGGATTTCTCTGAAAATATCTTCATTTGTGAATGAGAAGCTTCTTGTTTCCCTATGTGTCTCTCCCTCTCTATCTTCTGTTTGTTTCCAACTCCTGACAATCTTCTACTGAATCTCTGAATTCCCTACTAAATAGATTTGCTTTCTCAGTATCTGTTGAATAGTATTCACCCCCTTCGCCCACCATTGTAGGAATTTGGATTCCTTTTCCTTTTTGATTCCTAATATATGAATACATCTTTTTCCATTTCCCTTTGTGGTCATTACCCTCTTGAAGTATGCCATTCATATATTTCTCTTTTGCTTCCTTTTTCACTTTATTCAGTTCCCTCATTAGCTGTTTCCTAGTTTCTCTATTCTCCCTACCCTCTTTGATTTTCCTGTTTACTATTCTACATTTTCTTTTTAATTTCCTTATTTCCCTTGTATAATAAACAGGGTCTGAGGTCATTTTACCCTTCTTAACAGGTACAAATTTCTTCTGTCCTTCCCAAATGATTCCTTTAAATTTAGCCCAAAGTGTATCCACATTACTCCCTTCACTTATCCAACAACTGAATTGTGATTTGAGGTAAGACCCAAATTCATCAACTTTAGTTTTTCTGTATAATTTCTTGTCTTGTGTGACCCTCTTATTAAGCATTTTTGGTACAAGTCCTACATCCATTATTACAGCCTTATGGTCACCTATTCCTTCAATTAGGTACCTCAGTTTTATCAACAATTTCCCATGGTTTAACCAAGAATACATCTAGCAAGTTGTTGAGACGAGTCAGTTCTTGTACTACTTGTGTAAATCCTCCCTCCCAAATTAACATATTTGCCAGTTTCTGTTCATGGGCTTCACTTGCAGCTCCATTCCATTCAACTTCAGGCAAGTTTAGATCTCCCCCAATGATTACCATATCATTATTATTGTTTTTAGGAGTAGGCTATAATCTATTATTTGTTTAATATTTCCATGTCTCTTTCCTCTCTTCCTTATATGTTCCTATAATTCCCACCTCCTTCATATTATCACAAACTAATTTTATCCCTAATATTTAATCACTTTCATCGGTAAACCATTCATGTGAACAATAAGTTTCCTTCACCAGAAAAAAAAATCCACCCTTTTCATCTCCTCGGTCTCTATGATAGACTGTATACCCTTCTGGAAATACTTCTCTATTACCCACCCCTTCTCTCAACCATGATTCTACTCCTATCACCACATCAGTCTCATAAGATTCCATCAATGTACTGAATTTTATTTGTTTACCATATTTACTACACTCTGACAGTTTACCAAGAGCAATCTCAGACCCCCTTCCTCCGTAAAACTTGGCTGTTGTAATTGGGTAACATTTGACTCATGAGTTTCAATCAACACCATCATAACACATCCAGTTCCAAGCTGAGTGCGAATTTATAGTCATTTATTTGTGTTTAGAATATGCAGACACTGAATATTCTCACGCATTTCAGTTCAACATTCACACCACACACACACACACACACACACACACACACGCACGCCTTTTGTCTTCATACACTACCCAAACGTTGGCTGTCTTTTAGAATATATTCACATGCATTTCACATTTTGCTCTTCTCTTACAGTAGCGGCGATTAGGGAGGGGGGGGGGGGCGAGAGAGCAGTTGCCCCGCACTTTGTGGAGAAAACATTGCATTTTATTCCGTTTCGGCCGGATGAAACTGGGAGTTATATGAAGTTAAAAAAAATTTATACAAGCCCTCTTGTCTTTCAGCTAATTCTTTCCTTTATTTCCTCTAATTATTTACAAAATTATTAGCAGAAATGCGTACAAAATATCGTTCGTCCCGGCTAACCGATTTGTACAGCACCGCAGCAAGTAGTGGAGACATTGCATTTGCCGTACCGGTATGGTTTTTTTTTTTTTTCTTCGGGGGGCCCCCGAAGCCCGCTCCCCCCGCGTGACCAACGACTCAATCTACATGGCCTCCGACATGCTATTATTTCTAAGAAGAAGAAAGAGATAGCAGGGAAGAGTGGGAAGTGAACAAGGAGTATCTGCCGGTTTCCGAGTCAGACTCGCTACCACGGCAAAGTTTGTATTGGTTGGATAGTGTTAAGGTATGGTATTGAAGGGTCAGGGAAAAACCACATAGGCAGAAAGAAGAAAGAGCCTACATGTAAAACCTGACATCTTTTGATAGCACATGCAAGGATGTGGGCTGGAAAAAGACCAGAGGTTGTGTTAGTTAGGAACAGGTAACATGCACAAACATAAACCAATTCCTCGCAATTTTTGTTATTATGGGGATCAGTCCTTCTTGTCACTGCCGGGTCGGCTCGGGTCTGCTAGAGTCTGGGCTTTGGGCCACAGGTTCGTCCCATTGTCCAGCAGCCAGCAGTCCCTGGTGCCAAGTCTCCTTTTGGAGAGGGGGGAATTAGAGCCAAGCCTTGCATGCAAGGGGCTATCTTCTTCCTCCTGTCGATGTCCCTCTGTGCGGTGTTGTTTGAACACACTTGTCACTGCAGATCTAAAACTAAGATTATTAATAACATATGTATATACAAGTTCTCATTGGAGTGCCGGCTGTTTGCCTGCTCTCATGTCCAGCTTACACCTAGATAGGAAAGAGATAACAGATAGATATTAGTGATGTTTATAGGGCGCGGGCTGGTGTTCCGCTCCCATGTCTCTGTAGGGGGGCGGGGGTGGATTGACACGTCCTTGGCCGTCTGGCTGCATTGCCGTCGTCTTCTTAGGTTGTACTTTTTGTCAATCTTCCTCGCCTGGTCCCTGGGTCTAGGACAGCTGAAACATATTTACATATTTACATAGGTGTCTGCAGTGTGTGGGTGTATGTGGTATATAGGTGTCAGCTTGGGGGGAGTGGGTTGGCTATCGGCCCCTCGCCCACCCAACCCTGTGGCTGAACAGAATGTGCTTCGGTGTAGGATACTTTTTGTACAGATCAACGTCGTAGCGTCCGATCCCGCTTATTAACGGGTTGATCTTATTACTCCATGACTTTCTGTACATGTTTAGTGTCTGTTTACGTATTTGGTGCCTTATTGAGCTGACTTTCGCTATACTGCGTAGTTGGCGTATTGGCGTGTCGGAAGGGAGTCTGGTCGCTGCTCGTAGGCATTTATTGTGTATTAATTCCAGCTTATCCAGGTTCGTCATTGCAGTGAACCCCCACGCTGGGGCTGCGTACATGATTATTGGTCTGATTAAGGCCTTATACATGTTTATGGCTACTTCCGTTTTAATGCTGGACTTTTTGTTCAGTATAGGATATAGCTGGTTAAGTCGTATGTGTGCTTTTCTTTGAATATCATTGATGTGGTGTAGCATGGTGAGCTTTCTGTCTAGGACTACTCCTAGGTATTTGACTTTGTCATGCCACACTATATCTTCGTTGAAAAGCTTTAGCGCTTTTATGTTGACTGGTTTGCGTGTGAGTCTGTTCTTCTTAGTGAACAGCACTGCTTGGCACTTGTCAACATTGACCTTGATGCGCCATTTCGTTAGCCAAGGCTCGAGAGTTCTTAGTGCTACTTGGAGCCTCTTTCGAGCGCACGCTAGCTGTGGATGTTGAACTGAGATAGCGGTGTCATCAGCGTAGAGGTGTGTGGTAGTGAGTTCTGTCGTAGGCATGTCGTTTGTATACAGGACGAAGAGGATTGGGCCGATAAGGGACCCTTGGGCTACGCCCGCTCTAATCCTGCGAGTACTTGACAGCGTGTTATGTACGTCTACTTTGAACTCTCGGCCCTCCAGATAAGATTTAATAAGTCTTATATAGCCTGGGTGGAATTCGTGGTCTATTAGTTTCGCTAGTAGGCCTTCGTGCCAGACTTTGTCAAATGCTTTCTGGATATCAAGGAAAACCGTTCCTGTGTCTCTTCGTTTGTTGAGACCTATGGTGGCTTGTTCTATGAATCGAGTGAGCAGTTGTGGGGCAGAATGTGCGTTCCTAAAGCCAAACTGCTCGTTGCGAATTATACCTTTTTCCTTGATATGCCCTATTAACCTTTTCAGTAGTATTTTCTCGAATACTTTACTGAGGGCGTCCAGAAGGCTGATGGGTCGGTAGTTGTTGGGGTCTGACTTGTCTTTGCCTGGTTTTCCAAATACGAGGATCCTAGCCCTTTTCCATTGTTCAGGGTAGTATTGTAGTCTGAACATTGCATTGAAGATGCTGGTAAGTAGTGTTAGGGCTTTGTGAGTTAATTTCTTAATTATTATGTTCTGGATCTCGTCTGGGCCTGGCGCCTTCTTGGAGTTAAGATGACCTATAATCCACTTAATTTCGTGTATATTTGTCCTCTTAACCTCCGGCTTAGGTGCGTTTTCAAGGAATTCTGCTACCTTTGCCTCAGTTTGCCTGATGAAGGCTGGGTCAGATGGTATTTCGTTTGGGGTGAAAGCCGCCTCTATGGAGTCCGCTATGATTTCGGCTTTGTCACGGTTCTCGTATACCGGGCCGTTAGGTCCCTTGATGGTAGGGATGTGGTGTGGTTCTCGCGTGAAGTGTCTCGCTAAGTTCCACACTGGCCTGGTGTTGGTGTCGAAAAGTTTGAGGTGGTTGTTCCACTTTTCCGACCTGTATTCGAGTAGTTGCTTTTGTATTTCCGTGTTTAGTTCGTTTTTCATCTCGCGGTCTTCGTCTCTGTGATGTCGAGCCCAGTTACGCCTGTGGCTGTTGCGTCTGCGTATTAACTCTTTTATGTGCGCTGGAATCTCGAAAAGAGGTGTTTCTCTGTGTTTGCTTAGCGGTATGCTCGCAGTTGTGGCTGTTTGAATTGCTTCTACGAGGGTTTTGACTGCTTCGTCAATTTGGGCTGTGCTGTCTATTTGCATGCCTTCGCTTCCCTGTAGGAGTGTGTCTAGCTTGCGTTCGAATTTGCCCCAGTTGGCTGCTTTATAGTTGAGCCGGCGTCTGGGGTTTTTCTCATATTCCTCTGGGTTCGCATCTAGTGTAAATATCACTGGTTGGTGCCTCGACCCCAGGTCGTTCACTACCTTAATGCTATGCCTTTGAGGAATATGTCGCAATAGGGCTATGTCAAGTATGCCGGATACGTGATCGTTCGGTGCTAGGAACGTGGGCTCACTGGGGGCCGTTACCACATAGTCCTGGGATAGCATGTGGTCATACAGCCTTGTGCCTGCTGGGTTTGGTTTCAGGCATCCCCAGGTGGCGTGTTTCGAGTTTAAGTCCCCTCCTAGCACTGTGTTTCGCTTTAGCCCTAGTACTGTTTCTATGTCATGAGTGTTAAGGCTTGTCGGTCTGGAGTATGCTGCTATTACATTTATGAGTGTTCCTTGCACTGGTAGGGCTATTCCACATGCCTCTAGCGTGACCAGCTCTGGTATGTCTACCTCCATGTGCTTGATGTACTTCCTTACCAGGACTGCCACTCCTCCAACTTTGTTAGCCTTATCGCTTCTGTGTATTTTGTAGCCTCTTATAGTGAACTTCCTCCCCGGAGGGAGGAAGGTCTCTGTTAGGAGAGCTACGTGTATTGAGTTCGCGGCTAGGAAGGCTTCGAGTTCATATTTCCTAGATCTGACGCCCTGGCAGTTCCATATTAGAACTCGAAGCTCCTGCGTGTTATTGTTATTATTATTATTATTATTATTATTATCTTCGTTGGGTTGTTCAGCCATCCGGGGTTAGGAGTTCGGAGATTGCATTAGCCAGGTCCCTTAGCCAGGGGTAGGGGAGCATTTTGGATATCATAACCCCAGTGGTTATGGCTACCGTCAGGTTCAGGTTCGGAAAGAAGGTTTTCAGGAATTCTTCTATCCTTTCCCTGAACGCCTTTACTGCTATGTTCCCCGCTGGCTGTTGTGCCTGTAGCTGTGTTGTTGGTGAGATTGGTGTGGTGAGAGGTGAGGGCGAGGGGGGTGGTGGTGCGGATGCCGGCTGACTGTCGGCAGGTTCTCTGCGGGGGGTGGAGCTGGCCTGGGGTGGGCCTTCTAGTAGCTCGGGAAGTGCTGGCGTGGACTTAACCTGCCTTTGCTTGTTTTCTTGGGGCTAGGCCTTCTTGTTGTTCTTGTTTGAGGTCTTAGCTCGGACGGTGGTGGGGGCTGGTTGGGCTGAGGGCCCGTGGTTTTGCTTGCCTACCGTCCGTACGGGCTTGAAATTTAAAATGCCTCCGCCTGATGGGCGCTGGTTGTCTGAAGGACCTTGCTTTTGGCCCTTTGTGCCTGACGGGCCTGCGAGACCTGAAGGGTCCTTTGTACCTGATGGGCCTGGGTTCTTCTTGCGTGAAGCGCCTGTGCCTGAGGGGCCTGCTTGGGCCTTAGGGTTGCCACGCTTATTACCCTTTGGCCCTTTGCCTTGATGGGCGGCTTCGTAGTCCTTGCGGCTAGGACAGTCTTTAAAGTTGGCCGCGTGTTTTCCCCCGCAGTTAGCGCACTTAGAGTACGCGGGGTCGTTGCCGTGGGGGCAGTCGCGGGACAAGTGGGAGGCGGCGCATCTGCGGCATCTGGGCTCCAGTCGGCACGCCGCCCCTGGATGGCCATGCCTCTGACACACTCCACATTGGGGGCCAGTGGCTGGGGGGCGGTATGGCTCGACCGACACCAGCATGTTCGCGAGCATCCGCATTTTCCGCAGATTGTCCGCGTCTGGGGTATCCGCCACTGCAACTAGGAATAGGTTGCCCTTGGCTGGCCTATTCCCTGCTCGCATCCGCACAACGGAGAATGCGGGGATATCCTGAGCTTTCAATGCAAGCTGGATTTCGTCCGCATTACTTCCGTTAACGGGGGTCCTCACTACGAACCGCTTCATAGTGCTATTGGGCAATATTCTTACAAATGTAATATTCAGCCGTTTTAGCACCTCGATAGCGGTTTCGTAGCTCTCAAAGCTCGTCATGTGCAGCCGAATCGCTAAATGTGCGTCTACTCTCGGCCTAGAGAAATAATATTTTCTCTCTTCATGCGGCAGCTTTTTGAGGAGCTCCGTTTCTAGTGTCTTGGTGTTGGTGGTATAGACCGTAAGGGGTGGGGGGGTTGACCCCTTACGGGTGATCTGTTTCTTCTGTTGTGGTGGTGGAGGTGGGCTCTGACGAGTCTGCCTCTTGTGTGTGGAGTGCTGGGGTTGGGTTGAGCCGATAGATGTTTCGGTGCTACTATCGACTCGGGTACTTGGCTTATTTCTCCCGCCTGCCTGGGCCTTGCGGCTCAGGGGCTGGGTTACTTTTCCTTTCCCCTTTCCCTTCCCCCTCTTCCTCCCTTTTGCCTCCCTGAAGCCGTCACCCTGGTTTCCCGGCTGGGTGGCTGGGACCTCGGGTTCGGTCACCCCGTGCTGGCTGGGTCCCTCTCCCTCGGAGCTCTCAGATTCGGCCTCCCGGGATGCGCCTGAAAGGTCGATCACCAGTGGGGCCTCGTCCGACTCCGAGTCCGAGTTTCCCGCTCGCTCGGGTGGGGGTTGGACTGTAGTTGGCGCCATCCGCCGAGTCCCTTTCCCCCTCTTATTCCTTCCCTTGTGCGCTGTTGTCTTCGCGCTCGGGTTTGCGGAACTGGGTCCCGCTTTCCCGGCGTCCGACTGGCTGACCACTGGGTTGGGTTTGAGGGTTCGGTTCGTGCTGGGGGGAGGAGTAGCCTCCATTTTGTTTTTGTGTTGCTCCGCAGCCGCTAGCTCAGTGGAGCCATACGACTGTTCCTTCCCGTGTTCGGGTTCCGGCACATCAGGGGCTAGCCCCGGTTCCCGGTCGCCCGAGCACAGCGTCACGCACTCCAGCTCAGCTTCCAGGCTTCGCCTGCTCTTATTTCGGGGGTCAGCCCTGTGGCTGGCCGGCCGATTGGGGAGCGGCTGCACTGGTATGTGCGAGCTGGCTTGTACTGACGGGGTGGTAATCGGAGATGTCGTGGTGTAGGTAGTAGTGGTGGTGGTGGCGCACGCATAGTTACGCACAGCTTGCCCCGTCAGGTTTATTTGCTGGGAGTCAGGGGTAAAGTCTGCTCCCAGCTCCTGCACATTTCGTTTCCTGCTCTCGGAGCACGCTAGGCGCTGAGTCACCTCCAGCTCCCGCTCGGCCGGGTCATTGACCCGAGCGAGGACCGGTAGCGACAAGCTATGCGCGCTTGTAGCATTCCACCCTGCAGACAAGTGCAATATATTATTATTAAACAATATATTGCCGGTTGGGGTATTTGGCGGGGGGCGGCGCTGTGATAACTGCGCTATGCCCTCCGCTGATGTACTGACGGCCGTAGAGTGGTCAGAGTGCCGTAATAACGACAGCTCCTCACTCTCCGTCATTTCTAGAAGTTCTCGGAGTTTTGTCTGTGTGGTTCCAGGCTTGCCGACAAATTGCTCTTTCCGAAGCGTGACATTGCTCTTTTCTGAATAACAAGCCTGGTTCCGTGTGTGTAGCTGTTGGGACATACGAATTCGAGCTAGTAGACGCGGGATGATCCGTTGTTAAGCGGGTCCCTGGCCTACAGATTCCCTATCTAACCCTAGGTACCGAGAGGCGGTAACCGGCTGGGACAGGTAGTGTATTCTCTCGAAGTTCTCGGTGAAAGGAGAGAGAGAGCGCAGCGAGAGGCACGTACGTGCTTCCCCTACGACAGTCAGCTCGTCCTTGTCTTGCCGTATGGAAGGGTAGCAACGGTATATATACATATTTGCCAAGGTCATGAACAATGAGGTATGATTCACCCGTTTGTCGCGATTTCGTAAGTCTGGCAGTCTCTTTAGTGTCTGTTAGTTTCTTAGTGTGTAGTCAAATACTAAATGATTTTTAGTTGTACAATCACACCGTAGGAAAAGGCTAGGAAAGCAACAGGTAGGGAATCTGCCACCTGGGCGACTGCCCTAAATGCAGATCAGTATTCATTCATTCATTCATTCATTCATTCATTCATTCATTCATTCATAATTGTAACACGTGTGTAATATTGTTCCTTTGGTGAAAGTTTTATTGTCTAGTATTGAATCAAAATCTCAAAGAAAAACGATTACTGTATTACCGCACTTAAGTTGGTAAAGTGTCAACCTTTACCCTCTGTGAAAATTCGCTCAGAGAGTATTATTTTGTAGCGTTTTTATTTATTTTAGTTTTGATGTATATGCCCCCCCCCCGGTCCGATATATACCCCAAATCCGGATACTTTTTGTCGTCTATATACTTTTTTTTTTGCCTCCGCACTTTTAATTCCCAATCGCCGCTACTGTTCTCTTAATCCTTGGCAAACCTTGCCAAAGCAATAAACTTTAGAAATGTGAAAATTTTGGGCAGATGAATGTTTTAGTTTCTCCTTTGATAGAAGGAGCCCATTCAACATGCAGGATTCGATTTTGTTTCTCAGTTTGGTCTTATTTATAGTAACAGCAGAAAAATGCGGTAAACAGGGCACTAAAAAGCGTACAGGCCCTTGGAGGAGTGGAAGGTAAAGGCTTCCACCATATTGTTAACCTCGGCACGTGATGGGGTAGAGCGGTTAGCTTTACGCCCGGCCGCCTTTGACCCAGAAATTAACCTGATACTCATTTTTGGTGTAGGCTGAGTGGACCTCAGGGCCATTTGCATCTCCGGAAGTGAAAATATCGTTTTTTAAATTTTACGACTTCCTGACGGGGATTCGAACCCTCGTCCTTCCGGGCGAACCGAGTCCCTAAACACAAATTTCGTCAAATTTGGAAAGATGTAGTCGCCTACAGGATTTTTTCTTTTCAAAAGCAACATTTCATATATTCTTAGTTTTCTTTCAGCGATTGTGATAAAGTAGTTAAAACCTAGTGAATTAGCTTCATTTTTTGTATTTGTGATTCATTTAGTGCTATTTATATAGTGGTGTTTAGTGCTTGTTGGTAGAAATTGGGAGTAGTGATATTTACTTAAATTTTATAACAAGTAATTCAGTTGGCCTTCAGCAAATTACGTTTTCTAGGTTAAGTAGGCTAGCTAGGTGTACCTTGTTTCGAATTTAGGTTTAGGAAATACTTTAGGTAATAAAATTAACTTAAAAAATATTTGTGAATATCTGTAGGTTCGTTGGTATAATACTTACAAAGGCAGATTTTCGTAAGGAATAGTACCGTAACTTCCGCCGAAATTTCTCCGGTATTTCGCATAGATATCCGTCCAAACTATCGCGAAGGTAATAATTTACTACCGTACATTAAAAACACGATACGTCTGTAAACTTCCATTTAAAAGGTAGTTAAAGAGATTACACGGTAATAGTTAACAGTAGTTGTATTGTTATTGATTATTGTCGCGCCTCATATTCAAATATTGCATTGTTGGCTACAGTCGTGAACAAAGGGAGTACCGGTAGTGTAGTCAAGTAAATAAAAATAAAAATCAGCTGACCTTGTATTCCAATCATTTGTACTTCTGAGTAGGTAGTTAAAGTATCCGTAATTTATATTTCGCTCCCTCGATCTTTCAGCATTTATGAGCGGTTAACTAATAATAATAAAGTTCATATATCCCAGTAATTGCAGCTCAAGTCCCTGAAGTAGTAGGAGTAGTTTTGATAGAAATATTTGAGGAATTATTGTAGACAACCTAGTATTTTTCAGTAGGCCTAATTAAGGACACTTTTATTCTCCGCCCCGTGGAGTAGGGAAAATAATAGTAATCCACCAGCTGTAATAATCACATTACCACATTTCAGTAGAATTGTAGTGAAGATAAGGTATAATATATTAGATGGTATCTAGCCAGTTATATTCGTGTTTTTCTTCGTATACGGCAATCCTTCCGCTACTTAAGCATTTAAATAACTCAGTGTAGTGTACCGGTAGTGTAGATACATTGTAGTATAGATACAGTAAATTTAGATAGCGCCGTATCTTGCCTTCTATATTCGTGTGTTATCCTTCATGTGTATTAGACCGTATTACTAATAATAATTTGTCTAAGCATTTAGCAACGTTGGTAATCTTTGAGTACAGTAGTTCGTGCAAATTTCATTTCTGTTTGTGCTTGGTAGTGACATACGGTACCGGTACGGTATTGTAATCAGGATACGTCTGAAAGTAGTTTAAAAATTACTGTAGTGTACTTGACAGTAGTATACGAGTATATCCTATTAGAATTTAGTGTGCTTATTTTATTATTGTAAAATATTTGTGTAGTACTGGTGTAGTAGAGGTAGGCTATCCGTAGAAACTCGTACTAAAATACTGTTGTTGTAATGAAGATAGGCTTAATTTCAGTTTGGAATTGTGTAGTTCTTGTGTATTACTTTCGATATTCAGTAATTAAGAGCAGTTTTTATCCTGTTAGGGGTTGTAGGGTAAAAAATAGAGCACGACTAAGTAGTATTGTAGTGTAGTCGTATACTAATTACCTTACTGTGTGATCTTTGAGTACTATCCCAGACAAATATCCCTCCGTTCATTTATTTTTTTGCAAATAAGTTATTTTATTTTTAATTTCATCCGTAAAGAATGGCTAAGGAGTGCGAGTGTACGAACTGTGGGTGTAGCGAGGCATTGAGAGGTATGCGGGAGGAGTTGGAAAGTTTGAGAGAGATAATTAGGATTCTCACAGAAGACAGGAAGGAAGATAGGACTCCCTCAAACAATGTACAGGTTACAGTAGGTGTACAAGAGGGAGGGGAAGGAAAGGGGGGAGTTGTAGAAGACAGGTGGTCTAATGTTCTAAGGGGAAGGAGATTGCAGGCTAAGGGCTCTATTCAGGATCAGAATTCAGGACAGGTGTCTGTGCGAAATCGGTACGAGTCACTCCAGGTAGAACAACATAGGGAAGATGACGGACAGGGAACTGTTGCTGAGATGTGTGGAAGTAGGAGGAAGGGAAAAGGTAGGAAAGGGAAATGTAGAGTAGAGGATAGGAAAAGACAGGTGGAAGAGGGTCATGGGGAGGAGAAAAGGGAGCAGGAAGTAGCTTCTGCAGCTATCAGGAATGACGGGGCTGACCAGGAGGGGAGGGGATCAAATGAGGTGGGTAGGGTTGAGGCTCTGGTCATGGGGGATTCCATCGTTAGACACGTGGGGAAAGTGTGTGAGGAAAGGGAACCAGGGTAGAATGTTATCCAGGAATTAGGTTGAAGCAGATGTTGAGGAAAGTAGAAGAGAGGGAGGAGGGGAAGGAGAAGGTGGTAGTGTTTCACGTTGGTACCAACAACGTAAGGCAAGCTGATATAAGTACCAACATAGTTGGAGATGTGTGGGATCTGGTAAATGCAGCACGGGTGAAGTTTAAGAAAGCGGAGATTGTTATTAGTGGAATACTGTGTAGGAGGGATACGGACTGGAGGGTGATTGGGGATTTAAATGAGACTATGGAGTGGGTATGTGGGAAACTGGGAGTGAAATTTCTAGATCCTAATGGGTGGGTAGGAGATAGGGATCTGCACTCAGACGGCCTTCATTTAAACCGCAGTGGTACGTATAAGTTAGGATATTTGTTTGGAAGGGTAATAGGGAGGTACATTCAGGGAAACGGGATGGCCTAGGGAGCGGTGATAAGGGAACAGGGAACTGGAAATCAAGTAGGGATGACATAAAATTGTTAGTGTTGAACTGTAGAAGTATTGTAAAGAAAGGAATAGAATTAAGTAATTCAATAGATATATATTTACCAGATATTGTAATAGGAGTTGAATCATGGCTGAGAAATGATATAATGGATGCAGAAATTTTCTCACCGCACTGGAGTGTGTATCGTAGAGATAGGATAGGAATGGTGGGAGGGGGAGTGTTCATTCTGGTGAAAGAAGAATTTGTAAGCTACGAAAAAGTTAAAGATGAGACACATGAAATTCTAGGTGTAAGGCTCATTTCTAAAAATAATAGGCAACTTGACATATTTGGAGTGTACAGATCAGGAAAGGGTAGTACTGACGCGGATTCGGAATTATTTGATAGGACAGTCAGCTATGTGGGAAACAACATGGAAAGAAATATGATTGAAGCGGGAGATCTGAATTTGCCAGATGTCAATTGGAAAAGAAATGCGAACGACAGGAAGCATGACCAAAAATGGCAAATAAGTTAATATGGGAAGGACAGCTGATTCAGAAAGTGATTGAACCAACCAGAGGGAAAAATATTTTGGATGTGGTGCTGATAAAACCAGATGAGCTCTATAGATAAACTGAAGTAATAGATGGTATTAGTGATCATGAAGCTGTTTTTGTGGTAGTCAAAAATAAATGCGATAGAAAGGAAGGTCTTAAAAGTAGGACTATTAGGCAGTACCATATGGCTGATAAAGCCGGCATGAGGCAGTTTCCAAAAAGTAACTATGATCGGTAGAAAACGGTAAATAAAAATGTAAACAGACTCTGGGATGGGTTTAAAGAAATTGTTGAGGAATGCGAAAGCAGGTTTGTACCTTTAAGGGTGGTAAGGAATGGTAAAGACCCACCTTATTATAATAGAGAAATAAAGATACTAAGAAGGAGGTGCAGACTGGAAAGAAATAGAGTTAGAAATGGCTGTGGAAGTAAGAAGAAATTGAAGGAACTTACTAGAAAATTGAATCTAGCAAAGAAGGCAGCTGAGGATAACATGATGGCAAGCATAATTGGCGGTCATAAAAATTTTAGTGAAAAATGGAAGGGTATGTATAGGTATTTTAAGACAGAAACAGGTTCCAAGAAGGACATTCCAGGAATAATTAATGAACAGGAGGAGTGTGTATGTGAGGATCTTCAAAAGGCAGAAGTATTCAGTCAGCAGCATGTAAAGATTGTTGGTTACAAGGATAATGTCGAGATAGAGGAGCAGACTAAGGCCAAAGAAGTAATAAAATTTACATATGATAACAATGACATTTACAGTAAGATACAAAAGTTGAAAACTAGAAAAGCGGCTGGAATTGATCAGATTTCTGGGGATATATTAAAGACAAAGGGTTGGGATATAGTACCTTATCTGAAATACTTATTTGATTATTGTTTGGTCGAAGGAGCTATACCAGATGAATGGAGAGTTGCTATTGTAGCCCCTGTGTATAAAGGAAAGGGTGATAGACATAAAGCTGAAAATTACAGGCCAGTAAGTTTGACATGCATTGTATGTAAGCTTTGGGAAGGCATTCTTTCTGATTATATTATAGATGTTTGTGAAATTAATTACTGGTTCGATAGAAGGCAGTTCGGTTTTAGGAAAGGTTATTCAACTGAAGCTCAACTTGTACGATTCCAGCAAGATATAGCAGATGTCTTTGATTCTGGAGGTCAAATGGATTGTATCGCGATTGACCTCTCTAAAGCATTTGATAGGGTGGATCATGGGAGACTACTCGCAAAAATGAGTGCAATTGGACTAGACAAAAGAGTGACCGAATGGGTTGCTATATTTCTAGAAAATAGATCTCAGAGAATTAGAGTAGGTGAAGCCTTATCTGACCCTGTAATAATTAAGAGGGGAATTCCTCAAGGCAGTATTATCGGACCTTTATGTTTTCTTATATATATAAATGATATATGTAAAGGAGTGGAATCGGAGGTAAGGCTTTTTGCGGATGATGTTATTCTCTATAGAGTGATAAATAAGTTACAAGATTGTGAGCAACTGCAACGTGACCTCGAAAATGTTGTGAGATGGACAGCAGGCAATGGTATGTTGATAAACGGGGTTAAAAGTCAGGTTGTGAGTTTCACAAATAGGAAAAGTCCTCTCAATTTTAATTACTTCGTTGATGGGGTGAAAGTTCCTTTTGGGGATCATTGTAAGTATCTAGGTGTTAATATAAGGAAAGATCTTCATTGGGGAAATCACATAAATGGGATTGTAAATAAAGGGTACAGATCTCTGCACATGGTTATGAGGGTGTTTAGGGGTTGTAGTAAGGATGTGAAGGAGAGGGCATATAAGTCTCTGGTAAGACCCCAACTAGAGTATGGTTCCAGTGTATGGGACCCTCACCAGGATTACCTGATTCAAGAACTGGAAAAAATCCAAAGAAAAGCAGCTCGATTTGTTCTGGGTGATTTCCGACAAAAGAGTAGCGGTACAAAAATGTTGCAAAGTTTGTGTTGGGAAGAACTGAGAGAAAGAAGAGGAGCTGCTCGACTAAGTGGTATGTTCCGAGCTGTCAGTGGAGTGATGGCGTGGAATGACATTAGTAGACGAATAATTTTGAGTGGCGTTTATAAAAGTAGGAAAGATCACAATATGAAGATAAAGTTGGAATTCAAGAGGACAAGCTGGGGCAAATATTCATTTATAGGAAGGGGAGTTAGGGATTGGAATAACTTACCAAGGGAGACGTTCAATAAATTTCCAATTTCTTTGAAATCATTTCGGAAAAGGCTAGGAAAGCAACAGATAGGGAATCTGCCACCTGGGCGACTGCCCTAAATGCAGATCAGTATTCATTCATTCATTCATTCATTCATTCATTCATTCATTCATTCATTCATTCATTCTGTGGACTTTTTTACTAAGAAGGAAATTTCCACTGTCTACTCAGTTAAATGTGACTTTAAAACTTTTCAGTCTGTTGAACACTATTGCTTAATAGTGTGTGTGTTTTTACATTTATGTTATAGTATAATATTTATATTGAGCTTGTGTGTTCGACATACTGAAAGGCTTTTATATTTCTGTGGATTTGGCTAACCACCATTTTGTATTTCTAACTTCATAAACACTTCCTGTAATTACATTAGGGAAATATATAGCTAATGGAGTTGTGCTGATGAAGCTGCCATCTCATTTGCAATTTTCTGGGTTCGACATGGGCAGATTTTTCAAATAGGATCACAAAATCAATCCTCTTAAAAATATGTTCGCAGAATACAACATGAAAAGATAGGCACTTGTCTCTGAAACTTCTTATAAGTTTCTTTCTTGTTCTTCTGCTGCAGTAGAAAAGCTTCTGCTCTACCTTCGTAAAAGGTACTAGATTTCCATAAAAAGAACTAACGTACTAAAAATGTCCATGAAGTACTAGATCTAGTACGAAAGTACTAAGGGTGGCAACCCTGACTGGGCGAAGTTTCCAGAAACTTCGGGAGATGGCGCTGATAGTGAAGAGTCGCCTCTATGAGTAGAAAGCTTGAAGAAACTGTCACCAGATGGCGGAGATGTTAGATGGTCGCCACTAACGCCTGAAGATAGGGGTGAGCTTCGATTACGGAATTAGCTGGATCATACTCCACGATATGTCGCATGTCCACACTTTCTTTCGGCTGGGTGGCCCTCATCTCTGCTGCTACTCAGTCGGCCCAAGCATAACTAAACGGCAGACGCCTTGCTGGCTGTCGCCTCCCCTCTTCTCTATGTATGACAATCCCGTGACTAGTCGCCTCACCACGCGTCGTCGCCTCATCCTTGGTGTGGACACCGATATCGATGAAAATACGATTATCGATGAATTTCCCATTCACACTGCTTTACGGCTTAGGGATCGCACCACCAATGGACCGTCGACGCAGATACTGGTCGACTTCTTCACTCCAGCCGACGCGACGGCCTTCCAAACCAATGGAATGCCCATCAACGGACGACTTTGTGCAGTGGTCCCTCTTCCTGAGGTTCTCCTCCAACAACTACGCTCTCCCCCTACACTTGTTTCAGCGTTGATCCACCCCCTCACACACCTCAGCCGTTCCCGTTGTTCCCCACCTCTACTTGGTCCATTGTCACCACTACTACTCCTACCTTCACCATTTCTGCCCATACTACCCTCACTACTTCCATCCTTATCACTACTACTAGCCACCCCACTACTATCATGTCCACATTCACTACCTCCCTCCCTACCGTACTCCGCAGTCCCCAGCAACCCCCTGCCAACTCCACGGACGACACCTCTGCAGCTCAAGCAACCTCCCGACGACTAGAAACTGCCGCAGCAGCTCACCAGCTGCATCCATCGCCGAGTTGTGTCATCCGTGGTATAGACCCCGCCATCACAGAACAGGATATACTGACGGAACTCCAACTGGCAGGTGTTCCCGCTCGTCGTGCGTTCCGCATCTTCAACACCCATGGCCCAAAATTCATGATCCGACTCCAACTCTCATCTGACGCCGACGTCGACCAGCTGCTCACCACTGGCGTCCGCTTCCATGTAAGAACTTATCGCGTGGAGCATTCTCGCTCCCCATCTCGTCTTGGTCGCTCCCCTCCCACTACCCCTTTGCACTGTCCCCCACCCGCCCCGCCACCCACCCCTCCACCGCAAGCTGTCTATCTACCCGCTCCACAATCTAACTTTTTTCTATCGCCTCTCCCAATATTGGACCTTCTCCATCTCCTAGCTACCTCCGTCACTAATATGACCACAACCTTATACTGCCTTCTCTCACAACATTACCACACTCCTTATTCCAACTCCCTACCGAACCCACACATTGCACCGTATAACTCTATGTAATGTACTTCTGTAACTCTATGTAACCATCTCTTTTTCTGGAATGCGCGCCCGCGATACGTTGCTATACATAAATTTCTCGACTCATTTCCGTCTGGTGTTCGCGGGGGTTTGCTTGTGCGGGGTGCTTTGCGGGTCTCCCCTGGGTCCCGACTTTCCCCGGTCTCCTTGCGCCAGTTCACTAACTACCTCCTTTCTATGGTATGTACGACACATACCCCCTCTAATTGACTTCTTCTAGGATCCCTTCTTTACATACGGCCAAAGAGCTACACGTTTAGCTGGTGGCCCGCCCATACACCACTCTGCTGCTGGGAGTGAAATAACCGTATGATGATGATTAGCTGGATCGAAGTAGATGTTGCTTGCCTCAATGATTGCCGCCACGCTGCAGAACTATAATGTCCGATGTTAATAATCAGTACTATCGATGAATATGAGCGTATGAGTTCGGTAAAATATGATATGGTAGTAATACGGCAGAGGAGAAAATAACACGGAAAGCTTAATCTGTCTGCTATGTCACCGTTATTTATAAATAGGGTCATTATATTTATTGTATTCTTACAGTTGGACTAGATAACATACACCTTTAGCGTCCACACGGCTATTTCTGCAACTACTACTTACCTCTTTCATTCCTCCCCTGAAGGGGGAGGTGGGCCTCTTAGACGGTGACGCCGTCTCTCAGGCCGGGAGATTTGTTGCGGTGAAGGAGATGTGCGGAGAAGGTGACGGGGTGGGCGGCCATGGTCTATACTACGAACTGTCCCGGCATTCGCCTTAGTGCAGGAGAATGGAAAACCACAGAAAACCATTCTCAGGACAGCCGACGGGTGGGGCCAGGCGAGAAGTGCAGCACTGTGCCCCAGGCCCGTCTCCCGAATGCAGAGGAGTAAAGCCACGGTAGAGCCGTGGCCACCTTTCCTCTGCTCGGTTGGCCGGTCAGAGTACAGAGCATATGGAACAACTAGTGATGGGCAACGCTCTCGCTCGAGACTCTCGAGACTGACGTCGCAGATCTCGGGACTCTCGCGAGAATCTCGAGACCGATCCTCCTGTAGTGCAAGCTGTGCTACGTACCAGTAACTACGACTGTAAACTTGATAGCAATCATTGGCAGTTATAGCGTGAAGTTCTCATATGAAAACGTGTGAGCCAATACATTTTATCAAAAACCTGGAAAAGTACTCTGTGTTCAACTATGAACCCTTTAATACCATTAACGAAAGTGAAAACCGAATGTCAGTACGGTATCTTAAACTGTTTACGGTTCATTTGAGGTGCACATCTTAGATGAATAACCCTGCATAATTTGTGAATAACTGTAGATAGGATGTACACCTACTTGGATACTAGGGGCGTGCATTATTCGAACTTGTGACAGGAAGATGTGCTTTGCTACATATGCAACCCCATTACACATGAGTGGAACGTGTAATCTAAAATGCCCGACTTTGCTCCAATTCTTTCACCCCTCAGCGTCGCAACCATTTTAGGAGCTTCCTACCCCGCGGCCGGATGAGATTTCAACTACGCGCGACTGAAATACATTGATTCACTTAAAGCGTTACTACAATTATAAGAGTAGCCCGATATTCACGAAATTTTGGATTCCTTATGATAGAACTATGTACATGCAGATAATGACATAATTATTTCACATTACCTTAGTAATTAGGGGCTGCCTGGCCGAGGCGGTAAAGGCGTGCTCGGCTCGCCCGGAAGGACGAGGGTTCGAATCCCCGTCAGGAAGTCGTAAAATTTAAGAAACGAGATTTCCACTTCCGAAGGTGCATATGGCCCTGAGGTTCACTCAGCCTACACCAAAAATGAGTACCAGGGTAATTCCTGGGGGCAAAGGCGGCCGGGCGTAGAGCTAACCACTCCACCCCATCAAGTGCCGAGGTTACGGATAGTGGAAGCCTTTACCTTCCACCCCTCCAAGGGCCTTCATGGCATGTAGGGAGATGACTTTGCTTTTACTTTGACTTTCCTTTTACCTTAGTAATTTAGTCTCATGTGATAGAGTTCGAAGCACTCTTCGAGACAGAGAACCACGTCACACTCCTGGCAGCAGTACACCGACGTCGTCTTTTCTCCGTGTTTTGAACACACGATACAACGTCTCTGAGGTTTATATTTCTCACCCTTGTGTGATAATTTCATGATAAAATGTCTTTCCTGCAACCTTGGAACTGTATTATCTGATGCGCGCCGGCCTTGAATAGTTCGTTTCCCGGCCGAGCGAACTGATTATGTAAACAAACCTTCCTCCAGCTGAACCCGATAAGATAGGCCTAACTTCTCAATGTTTGTCCCTGTGACTTGTCTGGATATTATTAGAGAATTTAGGAATCCGAATTCACTGTTGAAAACTTCCCTTTGACCTGTATAATTATCAATAGTCTCCTACACGAAATTTCCAAATACTGGTTCCTCCTCATCGTCACTCTCATCATTTACCACTGCATCCGCCACAGCCGCATCATTTATTTAATTATCACTGCTGATAATACTGTCACTACTACTTCCGACTAAACTTTCATCTAAATTATACAATATTTCAAGCACATTACTGTCAGTCAAACCACGGCTGAGCGCGGCGCGTCACACGGACCGATGAAGCTGCAGCAGGACGAAACTGAATGAGGGGAATAACATTCATGACGAAACAAACCAACTCGATACATATTTCAGATAAAAGGTCGAGACATCGTCTTTCAAGCGAGATATATACCATGAACAACTGGTTCTCGTATCGTATGACAGAAAGCAGCACTAACTGATGCCTACACAGAGCGCTCGTGGAGAGTTACGAAAATATTACAAGCCGAGAAATAAAGATAATATGATAAATATTTTGCACTCTCAATGTACAAATAGAGCAAGGAACATCACGCGAAAAGACAAACTTCTCATATCATCATTTCTTTAGTTTATTAAGTGGGAAAGAATGAAGCAAACAGGCTTTAAAAAAGCACAGATTACTAGTGCTCAGACTTACTTGACAAATACTTACCCTTACAAAAACAACTACATTTTAACGATCCTCATTCTTATTTTACAACACTGATAAACCCCAACATTTCTTCTTGGAACAAAACAATTTGCAAATCCATAACTCCAAAACTCTTCGCGCTATAGCCGTAAATGCGAAACCATTCATGGGTCTATACCACGCATAGAGGTCGGCGGCTACGGAAGAAAAGAGGGTCTATACAACGTATAGAGGTCGGCGCTGAGGGGTTCAGCAGGGGTGATGGACAACGCTCTCGAGACCGATTCTCGTGTGCTGCGAGCTGTGCGACGCGACGTTCCAGTAACTACGAGTGTAAGCTTGATAGTTATCATCAGCAGTTCTCATATGAAAACTTGTGTGACGATAGATTTTGTCAAAAGCATACGAAAGCACTGCATGTTGAACTATGAGCTCCTTAATACCATTAATGAAAGTGAAACTGTTCACGAGTTATTTCAGGCGGACTTCTTAGCTGAATAACCTGCATTATTTGTTGATAACTGTTATTAAGATGTAAACCTACCTAGATGCCTCAAAATCGTTGTCGGCAGGGTAGCTTCTTGTGATTCAGACCGGGCCGGAGGTGTTCTGTGACTATTCCTCTTCATTTATATTATGTGTTTTTAAGTGTCGGATCATCCCAGAAGTATTTCTGCCGAAGTATTTTACTTCTTTTGGATAAACAACACAGTGGGCTCTGCTATGTGGCATCTCTTCAAAATAACCGACATCCACGACTAAGTTGCATTTCGGACATCGTTTTCAAGTTGTCGCGTACAACTAGACACAATTACACATTGCACTGTCATATACCGAAGTACCTAATTATTACTATTACTAACAAATACATCGCAAATGGGAAATATCCCGGTGGAAACGGTCACTTACAGTAGTGTAATAATAACCAGCATACTGATATGGGCAAGTTTTCCTTCGTAAACAGGACCATAAGGGATTGGAATAAATTACCTGCAGTAGTCTTTGATAGATTCTCTTCCGGTATCAAATCGTTTAAGATGATGATTAGTGCTAGTGTAAAGTGAAAAGTAAAAGCTGTAAACGACGGACTCTGAATTTGTGATTTTCTGCCGGATTTAGAATGTTAAACTAGTAGTATTTCTTCTAATATTTTCTCCTCATGGAATTGCTTGTTGTACTCGTGTTGTTGTAGTTGTTGGATAGTTATGGTTTAACTTTAATATCACTTGTAGTGTTAAGCTAGTAATAAGTTCAACCTGTCTTATAGTATTGTAAGCCATGGTGTTAAGTAATGGAAATACTTATGTTGTATGTGAATTTGTATATAATGATGCTGGATTTAGAAAGTTAAACTAATAGCATTTTTTGTCATATATTCTTTCGTTGTTGTCGTTAATAGTTGTAGGGTAATGATGGTTTAACTTCACTTTATTATCACTTGTAATGTTGAGCCAGTAGAAAGCTGCACCTATAGTATTGTAAGCGGCAGTGTTAAGCACTGGAAATACTGAATTTGTTTATGATGCTGGAATTAGAATGTTAAATTAGTAGGTAGTACTTGTAATACTTCCTTTCCGTGGAATTGCTTGTTGTACTCCTGTTGTTGTTGGGTAATAGGGATGTACTGAAACACTACCGATAGATGTCTCACGTGTAATACATGGTATGCGCTTGTCGATCGTCATTTGTTTATATGTGTTTTTAATGGAAGTTACCTAGTTAAATGCTGAAGTTAAAGATTTAATATATCGTTACGACAGCAAAGATGACAAGAAAATTGTGATGCCTGACTATTGCTGTGTTCCAATGACCGAAAATCAAGGTCGACCGTATTCATACCATCAATTTCCTAAGCAAGATGTTTTCCGTAAAAAGTGGTTGCATGCGATTCGTAGGCAAGACCTACGAAATAAAAATATGACTCCTAATATCAAAGTCTGCTCGAAACATTTTACAGTTGAAGATTATGTCATTACTGAAACTGGTAAGTAAGCTAATTAGTACTAATTAAGAAATAATTTTATAATAAGGTAGTACATCCTGAAAAGTTAATATGACCTATTTCAATAATTTTAGGCGAAAGACGAAGACTTAAGGAGAACGCTGTACCTTCGATATTGTCATGGTATGGCACCGGTACCTTGGAAATAACTCTGAGAGCAAGAAGATATAGAAGTATAAAAACAGCCATAACAGCGTGTGCGGTACCGTACCCTGAATCACACAGTGACCTATAATTTGACACTGGAGCACAATCAATTTCAGACTTCCTGAACAATACTTCCAAACTTGAAATTTTTATACCGGTATTTGTCTTATGGTCCGAAACAAGATCCTGAAACTCGTGCGCTACACGGAAATGAAGTTCAGTCGTACTGGATGTAGCCCCAGGCACTGCTGTCACACAAATGTCGTGCCTTATGTACGCCTATAACCGGCACAGAAAAGAAAAAATACCGTATTACGAATGTTTTCAAAATGCTATTTGTACTTTAAGAATTCAATCTTAACAAAAAAAAAGAACGCTAAAAGAAGGAATTGCTGCATCAACTCTTGTGATCAATCAACTCTTGCATTTTTCCGGATATTTTTTCGCCTCATTTCTTCAATTATGCTTCCAAATCCGCAATCGTCATTGCACCTATACCATTTCCCGTCTTGTTGAAAACATTAGTAGAATATGGTAACTCAATGTTAATGCATTTAAAGCAAAAGTTTCGTTTCGATGATCGCAAATGTAGGAATCACCGCCGTCTCAATCTCTATATACTGCCTGCGCTGTGCCACGAGAATTGCGTTTACAGCGACATTGCAGATGGCAGCACTTACCGCACCCAGAGAACATGTTGGTTAAATGAGAGTTGGTCCGTAACACCAATATAAAATGAAAAATAATCTTTAACATGTTACTAATTGAGAAGAAAATGCACATACAAAAACTAACATTTGACATTTGAGCTTGGCTTAAGATATAGAAACGTAAAATAATAAAATCTTACCAGTTACAGTAGATATTATATTACGATCACCCCATGCTGCATGCTACATACCAATTTCAGAATTATATCGACACGAATAACGGAGCTACTTTTCCGTACTTTTGTTACTGTTATTTACCAGCAGTGGGCGCAAAAAAATGTCTATCACAATTTCGCTGACCCTTTGTTTATGGCCAGTTTTCAGGATACGTTTTATAGCACATAATGCAGTGCGAGCGTAAGTCATGTCATTAAATCCACCACCCAATCTCGTTGAACTAAATAGATCTATTGCGTCTCCAGAAAATCATCTAGTGAGAACATAAAATAACAGATTTTGTAACAGATAAGACACACATTCCACTATAGATTTCTCAGTTAGCGAGACAGCATCTGCCATCTCATTAGTCAGACACTTCAGTTTTTCACGTTTTGATTCCAACCGAATTATTTTAACGTACTTTATGAAATCATCATTCAACCATTGTATGTATTTTATCTGCTGGTGAATAGAAATTCACAAAATCTGGATTGTTTCTCCGAAAGGCATTGCAGTAATCATTTCTGAACTACAAAGGATAGATCGGAGCCTTTAACGAGGAAGTAGGCAGCAGAACTAGACAACTTCTTTGAAAGTCAGATTACAAGAAAACACAACAGTTTATTCGCGTGAGCGTGAGATTTTACAATATCTGTGCCGCATACACCTTCAACATTGACCACGCAAACGAACTTGTCACTGGTTCGGTCGTAGAGGAGCCGTACCTAATTAGCCATTTAATCAGCGGTCACTGTTACACTCCTCTCAGCTGGTCTGAGAGTTTTACATTCAGCTGTAAGTCTTTCCTTCACTAATTGGGAAATCCCGACAAACACAATCAACATTTTCCATTTAGGCTACCTGTCCAGAGTACGTTGTGACGGAACTGACACTAGACCAGGAGTCCTGCCGTATTCGTAACCGTTTGGGATAATATTCCCCACGCCATATAGTACCGCGTGATTTGTTCTGACTGCCCGGATTTTGGCTTGCGAAAATTTTGGATTTTTTATCTTTTTAATGGTCTTTTTCCATTATATTTGGCTGCTTCCTTTACTTTATTCAAACGATCAATTTCTGGGTTGTCTTCGAAGTAGTCTTTTAACTTCATTATGGTTAGTCATCAGCTGTTATCGCAGTCTCAGAATTCTTGATCGTAGCCTCTAATGTCTGATTTTCTGATCTCTGCTGTCATTCTAACTCGTTAGAATATAGACTTCGATCGTTACATCGTTGTTCAAATGAATTTCATACTCGTCATCCAATGTATTTCCTGCGGTTGAAGAGCATGTTTGATCACAGATTTCTTCCGAAGAAATATCTTGTCGCTGTCTGGTCTTTCGTGGAGCTATTTTTCTGGTTTGAAGGTAATGGGGATAATTCGAAGACCGACTAGGCACACTTTCTGGCTTCAATATATTTTTATTTTAGTTTTATCTTTTGCCTCCATCTCTAAAATTCAGGCTTCAAACACGGGAATAATCGGATTGAATCCATTGATTACCCTTGGTTGATCCTTGCCTTGATAAAGCGTTAAGCCAATTTTCCCAAAGTTCTTTACTTGGGGAGATAACAGGAATCCTCACATCTGAAGAATTTGGGTTTCCTGCTTTGATATACAGAGAGGAACACAACAATTAATCATTTTAAAACCAGAGACACACACATAAATGCTCGATGCAAACGCACTGGAACACAATAACGTGGGTACGGAGAAAAGTTGAGTGCGTTAGCTGGCGCCCCTGGCGGTGATTTGTGACACTAAGAGTTCACGCTGAGAAGCATGTTAACCGCATAGCATAGAGCAGGCAGTATATAGGATTGAGACGGCGGTGGTAGGAATACTCCATATAAGTCTCATGTAAAACAATCGAGCAGCGGAAAGCGCATACCGGGTGCTACCATTACGCTGCCTAGCGGACAAGTGTTGCGTGATACATCCCTATTGTGCTAACTTTACATATGACGCGAATACTGTATAACATTGTAAGGAATTATTTCCCTCGTCACCAAAATATCAGTAAACACAAGCAGTGGTCATATGTTATTGAATGTGGGGTCTGATAACGATGTACACCTATCTGTCGAAAGAATTGGAGCAAACTCTTTTTAGATTACACATTCCACTTATGCGTGATGGTGGTTGCACGCCTCCAGTATCCGGGCACATGTACCTGCAGTAGCCGTTAGGTTCTGTACTTAAACTACTTATTCGTGTACCTGCCAGTGCATACAATGCCAGAATGCGTATCCTTTATAATTATGTTATATTGCGTCAAAATAGACCTCTGTAGAAATGAACACCGTAGTCGCTTGTTGACACGTATTTACGAAATGGAGAAGGCCCGTGATTGGCTATTCGCATACTCGGCACTAACAACATTCAGCTCCGACTACTTGTAGGCCTACGACCACGCTGCTCGCCACACAATGCGGGGACAACGCTCTCGAGATCTCTCGAAATTTCGCACGAGAAATAGTGCCTGCGCAAGACCAACTACAATTACATCAGACCCTAATGCAGAAAAAACATGGCGGACATCGGCGTGCGATATGAGAGGTTGAGGGAAAGGTTATGCATGTTTATTCCGAGTCACCTAAAGAAAATATCACAAGTCGAACCTCATGAAATGCAACTCACTGACTCAAAATATGAATAATTAAACACCATAAGTAGCGTTATCGCGTATTGTAAGTCTAAATGAAATTTCAGAGGGAAAAAAACGAAGGGAGAATTATTGTATCAACGTCAGGTTGAAACACAGAGTATAAAAATATTTCACATATGAATCTCCGGTCAGCAAATACGATATATAGATGTCAACAAAGTACATTATTAACCTTACATTAAATACTATGTAACACCACCACTAACCACAGCCCATTATGTAAAACACGCAAACAAATTTCCCCAACAAAATTTCAACCCACCAAAATCCACCTGTAGACTATTGTTGAGTAGGTACAAGCGATATTTGTATGATAAACTTGACCGTCTAAAGCTCTCGTCACCTTAAAACTCATCAGAATTGATGGCATAATTGCATTTAATATAAAAAAAGAACATAATCCTCACGTTAACTCACGGGAAATGGGGTTAGGTTTAGTTTACGCATGTTCACTGTAAAACGTTGAAAATTAATTAAGTTATATCATTCTTGCACCACCGTTTAAGATTAATTTAGTCTCTAAATCATAAATCTTGGTCATGATTTTAGTCTCTAAATCATAAATCTTGGTCATGATTTTCCGGATCTTTCTGGGACTGATTTAATTTTCTTTGTAGTAAGGTACGTTGGCTGATAGGGTAAATGCTAGGATAGGCATCATTAGTTTTAACTTCGGAAATTTGCGCGGCACTGGAATTAGATCACCACCTTCTATAGGTATATGTCTTCCCTCAGAATACATTTGATTTCAAAAATGATAAAGCCATTAATGCACACAACATTATTAGTCCTATGATTCGTTTCGAAGTTTTCCTTACGAATGCTCTTAACCCAATTTTGCCTTAGTACTAGGTCTATTGGAAACGGGAACACTGAGCTCTTACTTACTTCCAGGCACGCAGCACATTGAACTATAAACATATTGCATAGGTAACTAAAAATAAAGAAAGTACTTTCGGAGAAGAACACGAGAATCAAAATTAACCTAATCACCACCGACATTGTTGGAATAAATAAGCTCTTTGAGAACAAACAGCTTCTTACGGCACTGAAAGAGGATCTATAATCTTCTTAAGACCATAAATAAATATCATGTACGAATAATAATATTCAAATTTCCATAAATATTTGGTAACAACACGGCTTACACAAATCAAAACAAACGCATACTAGCACTCCAGCTGCCGCCATTATGGACAGTTTCGATAGGTCGGTTAAGGTCTGAGGTATTGTAGTTGGTCTTGGCCTGCGCTAGTCTCGGGAAATCCCGAGACCTAGTCTCAGACTGTCCATCGCTAGCGACAACCCTCTCTGCATCGAAACTCCTTATAAGCATTCTCTTTGCTTACAAGGTGTGCAGCGTGGAATCAAGCCGGCCGAGTGTTGGACTCATACGCTACTGAAAGATGGCTTGATTTCTAGCGTTCGTATCGGTGTCATATGTAATAGACTATAGAAATCTGTGATCCTTCATAATATCTGTCAAATAATCTGGCTATATATAATGGTGAAAACAAAAATCTCTCGTTAGAAAAAATGAAAGATAAAGTTGAACTAAAGGAATATTTCTTATTCATTTGCTATCTCGATGTTACTACTCGTATTATTATGGCAAATACTGTAGAATAAATTTCAATATTCTTTTGATACCAACTAACACATTACTGTTTAGTTGCCGGACAAGCGAATTTTAACCGAATTTTTGGGAGTTCCCTGCAAATGGTAGGGAGCTTGTTCAGAAAATAACAGTCGAAATTGTAATTTATGATCATCTATTTTGTACAGTACGCAAGTTTTTCTATGGCCATTGGCTACAATAAACATATTATTTATCGTGATTCTGTCACAGGTAGCGCGAGCATATGGTTATTGTCACGGTCACGCTTTGATCGCGGGCGGCCAGTATGGAAATACTATACGCTGGTTGATAAGTTATCAATCAGTCAATACTGATCTGCATTTAGGGCAGTCGCCCAGGTGGCAGATTCCCTATCTGTTGCTTACCTAGCCTTTTCCGAAATGATTTCAAAGAAATTGGAAATTTATTGAACATCTCCCCTGGTAAGTTATTCCAATCCCTAACTCCCCTTCCTATAAATGAATATTTGCCCCAGTTTGTCCTCTTGAATTCCAACTTTATCTTCATATTGTGATCTTTCCTACTTTTATAGACGCCATTCAAACCTATTCGTCTACTAATGTCATTCCACGCCATCTCTCCGCTGACAGCTCGGAACATACCACTTAGTCGAGCAGCTCTTCTTCTTTCTCTCAATTCTTCCCAACCCAAACATTGCAACATTTTAGTAACGCTACTCTTTTGTCGGAAATCACCCAGAACAAATCGAGCTGCTTTTCTTTGGATTTTTTCCAGTTCTTGAATCAGGTAATCCTGGTGAGGGTCCCATACACTGGAACCATACTCTAGTTGGGGTCTTACCAGAGACTTATATGCACTCTCCTTTACATCCTTACTACAACCCCTAAACACCCTCATAACCATGTGCAGAGATCGGTACCCTTTATTTACAATCCCATTTATGTGATTACCCCAGTGAAGATCTTTCCTTATATTAACACCTAGATACTTACAATGATCCCCAAAAGGAACTTTCACCCCATCAACGCAGTAATTAAAACTGAGAGGACTTTTCCTATTTGTGAAACTAACAACCTGACTTTTAGCCCCGTTTATCAACATACCATTGCCTGCTGTCCATCTCACAATATTTTTGAGGTCACGTTGCAGTTGCTCACAATCTTGTAACTTATTTATCACTCTATAGAGAATAACATCATCCGCAAAATGCCTTACCTCCGATTCCACTCCTTTACTCATATCATTTATATATATAAGAAAACATAAAGGTCCGATAATACTGCCCTGAGGAACTCCCCTCTCAACTATTACAGGGTCAGACAAAGCTTCACCTACTCTAACTCTCTGAGATCTATTTTCTAGAAATATAGCAACCCATTCAGTCACTCTTTTGTCTAGTCCAACTGCACTCATTTTTGCCAGTAGTCTCCCATGATCCACCCTATCAAATGCTTTAGACATGTCAACCGCGATACAGTCCATTTGACCTCCAGAATCCAAGATATCTGCTATATCTTGCTGGAATCCTACAAGTTGAGCTTCAGTGGAATAACCTTTCCTAAAACCGAATTGCCTTTTATCGAACCAGTTATTAATTTCACAAACATGTCTAATATAATCAGAAAGAATGCCTTCCCAAAGCTTACATACAATGCATGTCAAACTTACTGGCCTGTAATTTTCAGCTTTATGTCTATCACCCTTTCCTTTATACACAGGGGCTACTATAGCAACACCCCATTCATCTGGTATAGCTCCTTCGACCAAACAATAATCAAATAAGTACTTCAGATATGGTACTATATCCCAACCCATTGTCTTTAGTATATCCCCAGAAATCTGATCAATTCCAGCCGCTTTTCTAGTTTTCAACTTTTGTATCTTACTGTAAATGTCATTGTTATCATATGTAAATTTTATTACTTCTTTGGCCTTAGTCTCTTCCTCTATCTCGACATTATCCTTGTAACCAACAATCTTTACATACTGCTGACTGAATACTTCTGCCTTTTGGAGATCCTCACATACACACTCCCCTTGTTCATTAATTATTCCTGGAATGTCCTTCTTGGAACCTGTTTCTGCCTTAAAATACCTATACATACCCTTCCATTTTTCACTAAAATTTGTATGACTGCCAATTATGCTTGCCATCATGTTATCCTTAGCTGCCTTCTTTGCTAGATTCAATTTTCTAGTAAGTTCCTTCAATTTCTCCTTACTTCCACAGCCATTTCTAACTCTATTTCTTTCCGGTCTGCACCTCCTTCTTAGTCTCTTTATTTCTCTATTATAATAAGGTGGGTCTTTACCATTCCTTACCACCCTTAAAGGTACAAACCTGTTTTCGCATTCCTCAACGATTTCTTTAAACCCATCCCAGAGTCTGTTTACATTTTTATTTACCGTTTTCCACCGATCATAGTTACTTTTTAGAAACTGCCTCATACCTGCTTTGTCAGCCATATGGTACTGCCTAACAGTCCTACTTTTAAGACCTTCCTTTCTATCACATTTATTTTTAACTACCACAAAAACAGCTTCATGATCACTAATACCATCTATTACTTCAGTTTCCCTATAGAGCTCATCTGGTTTTATCAGCACCACATCCAAAATATTTTTCCCTCTGGTTGGTTCAATCACTTTCTGAATCAGCTGTCCTTCCCATATTAACTTATTTGCCATTTTTTGATCATGCTTCCTGTCGTTCGCATTTCCTTCCCAATTGACATCTGGCAAATTCAGATCTCCCGCTACAATCACATTTCTTTCCATGTCGTTTCCCACATAGCTGACTATCCTATCAAATAATTCCGAATCCGCATCAGTGCTACCCTTTCCCGATCTGTACACTCCAAATATATCAAGTTGCCTATTATCTTTAGAAATGAGCCTTACACCTAGAATTTCATGTGTCTCATCTTTAACTTTTTCGTAGCTTACAAATTCTTCTTTCACCAGAATGAAAACTCCCCCTCCCACCTTTCCTATCCTATCTCTACGATACACACTCCAGTGCGGTGAGAAAATTTCTGCATCCATTATATCATTTCTCAGCCATGATTCAACTCCTATTACAATATCTGGTAAATATATATCTATTAAATTACTTAATTCTATTCCTTTCTTTACAATACTTCTACAGTTCAACACTAACAATTTTATGTCATCCCTACTTGATTTCCAGTTCCCTGTTCCCTTATCACCGCTCTCTAGGCCATCCCGTTTCCCTGAATGTACCTCCCTATTACCCTTCCAATACCATCGGGCAGTATTTTTTCGGAAGATTCGGGGCATTAGAAGTGGGAAGAATAATATTCACCTTTATAATTTATTGTAAGGTTTTAATAATACATAGGGAAAAGGTTGTTAACATGATGTGCAATAAATTAAGAAACGGAATGTAATTACCCATGTCGTGTCTCCGGGATACCAATTGCTTACAGTACTTAAATGTAGGTTTAAGAATAAAATGACTAACTTTTATGACCAGTGTTAATCATACAATTTAATGTCATACAAGTACAACATACAACAACCTTGAGGTTCGTTACAGAAACAATCTTAACCTTATTTATGTTATACACGTACCGGTACATTGCAATACCTAAGTGCAATGAAGAGTGAAGAAAATGGAACTGAAAAATTAAGGCATATTATATTGATAGTTTCTTCGCTAACTACGAATAAGAAATTGATGAACTTAATACAAAGATTCCTCCCATATATATTTATCATTCAATACTGTGTTACAGTATAAACTGTTGCACACTTCTTAAAGCTTACCGTTCACAGTTGCAAAGTAGTGTAGCAAAACATTCATCAGCTTACAATTGGACACTTGCTGTTCTATATGATAATTTAAGTCCTGCCACAAACCAGTTTTTCTCTTTATATTTCTATAAGCCAACATCATTTACAGGTAGGTACTCTTCGCTTGTTAACTGTGCATTTCCAATAGGCCTATAGGTCCTACTTTATCACAGAAGGTAAAAGTTGTAACTATTATGATATGCACTCTAAAAAGCAGTCCTAACACCAACATAAATTGAAAACTCACTGTACTTTCCATATACATTTATGGATTGTAAAAAACAAATTAAAAATGTGTACCGGTACCTATTAAGTGATAACATTGTACAATTTTAGCAAGTACTGGTAATTAGACTTCCCCCTTAGAACCTGGAATAATAAAAAAATTCAGCTAATTTTGCCCTTTCTTGCATTTAGTTCTTGAAAATAGGGCTTATTTGAATGGAAATATTAGTGCTTTATAATTTAGCAACTAACTAAAAAGATGACATGGTGCATAAATGCGCAAAACTAAAGTTGCACTTTTAAGTTGCTACAGTACTTTACCCTTGTAAAATCAGAAAATAGCATTACATAATAAGACATGTTCTTTATGAACTAAATTTTAAGTATCAGAAACAAATAACAATCAAGATCACTTAAATAGCTCTTTGAGAAAAATAACACACATACTATGAGAGGTTGTGTTCATAATTAAAAAGCATATCAAGGACAATGCATATAGTACATGTCCGTATTTACAAATGTACACAAAACGTAGGAAGAACACAAGCGTGTTTCATTACTCTTTTTCAGGACACTTTCTACAAGATGACAAAAGCAGTCACTGAAATAATTGTTTTACTAATCTTGCAAAACAATACCTAGCTTCAGAAAACCAGTAGCACAACAGCAAAGGTGCTGCTGCAACAAGAAAGCACCACAACCCAGAAGAACTGGGCAACAAACATTGTGATCATTACCACATCATGATGTGTGAGAAAAGACAAGTACCCATAACTGAGTTCTGTACCAGAGACTAGTGAAAACATTATTTACAAACTTATACACATTGTGAAAATTTCTTCTTAATAATAATAACTGAAGCATAGGGGAAAGAATATACAAGCAAACATGATTTTATACAGTAAAATAATAAATATGAAATGAATACACTCAGAATATAAACATTTATTATCACATACTTAGTAGGAAGTATAAAATACATTGAAATATACACAATAGAAACTAGAACTGCAATGTAGGATGTTGCTAGGTTTGGAAGTTGCAGTATGTAGACCTACACAAGACAATGAAAGAACCCTTTTCTACACTCCAAGGTTTGTTATTGAGGAACAAGATTTGTTGTGCCTTTTTTTCCATGTAGTCTCGTTCTCCTGTCCTTGAAGACTAAGCTCCCCTTAGAGAAGACTCGTTCACTAGGTACCGAAGTAGATGAAACACACAAAATTTCTTGAGTTATTTCACTCAAGAAGGGAAAATGAACTTTGTGTTCACACCACCATTTTAATACATCTTCAGTTCGACTTAGAATATCACATTCTAAGTATCTCTGGACTTCAACAATTGACCTGGATGTAGGAGTCCCTTGTGGAAGTGTTTGAGGTCTATTAGTGACCATGGTGAAAATTCATCTCTGTTTTCAACAGTGGGACTTAGGGGTTTATCACTATCCAGAGACCTAATTTTTGAAGCTATTAAATTTAGTAGCATCTTTTTACAGTTTTCCAATGCTTGGTGATTTTGAAAAGCAAAGTTTTTAAATCTTGGATCAAGAAAGGTATATAATCCAAGAGTGTTGCTGTCTTCAACATGGCCAAATCTCTCCATGAGCCCTGAGCCCAATGTTATGATATTTTCTGACAAGTCAGTAAAACTTTTAGTACTAAATTTTTCATAAACTGACTGTAACCCATTGGCCAAAACTATGACAAGTGATCCAGATATGTACTTTTCACCACTAGCTGATTTTGTCACACTTTCAAGGGGCTTTAATATTTTACACATTTCATGGATAACTTTCCACTCTTGGGAGTTCAGAACAGGTAGATCTTTGTCAATGAGTGCTGTGGTGCTTTTGATGGCATTTTCTAACTCACAAAACTGTTCTAACATGTAGAGCGTGGAATTCCATCTTGTTGGTACATCAAGAATTAACTTCTTTACTTGAGTGCCTCCACTGTTTCTCTGGAAATTCAGTAATTTTTCAGTTGCTTAAGAACTCCTTTTAAAAAATTTCACTATTATTTTCATTTTGTTCAGGAGCCCTTCGATTAGGTGGATAGCCTTTGTAACAATAATATTGATCTGGTGAGCAAAACAGCCAATATGTTTCCAGTGAAGAAGGTCTGTAATAGCTCTTTTGATGTTGGCTGGATTATCTGACACTGCAAGCATGATTTTACTTTCCAATTTGTATTCCTAAATAATCCTTTGTAAATTCCAGTGATAAAATTCTCACTTGTATGGCTTCCTTCTAAAACACAACATTCTAAGAGGACAGATTTCAGCTCAAAATTATTAGTCAAGAAATGAGCAGTAATGGCCAAAAAACTTTCATTGTTTATAGAAGTCCAATAATCAGTCGTAATTAAGTCTTAACAGCTTCCATAATATTTTTTATCTTATTGAAACACGTCCGGCTCCATGGCTAAATGGTTAGCGTGCTGGCCTTTGGCCACAGGAGTCCCGGGTTCGATTCCCAGCAGGGTCGGGAATTTTAATCATAATTGGTTAATTCCGCTGGCACTGGGGCTGGGTGTATGTGTCGTCTTCATCATCATTTCATCCTCATCACGACGCGCAGGTCGCCTACGGGAGTTAAATCAAAAGACCTGCATCTGACGAGCTGAACTTGTCCTTGGGCACTCCTGGCACTAAAAGCCATACGCCATTTCACTGTTCATGTAACGCAGGTATCAAAGTTTTTGAAATCGTCCGTTGATTTAGTAGTACATATCCTGCATTAAGTGCTCTGACAAATGCCTTAAAACCCTTGTTTTCAACTATTTGAAAAGGCTGAAGGTCATATATTACCATTTGAGCAAGTAGTTCATCCGGTTCCTTTTTTTTTTTTTTTTTTTTTTTTCCGAGGTCACTTTTCTTGGTATGTATATTGCAATTGAAATTTGACATAACCGTGGCTGAACCTGACACACTTCTTGCTCTTCTGTTGAAGCTGTGCTGGTTGACGGAGTAGGTACTGTTGAAGCTGTGCTGGTTGATAGTGTGAGAGTAGCAACTGCTGGGCTCAATGACAGTGGCTGAATAAAAATAATGAAAAATAGATTACCCATGCCATGGCATTATTGGGATGTAATTAGCCTCATTTAATTTAATGTAACATAATGAATGTAATATAATTACCTCTTCCTTTCTTACTGTACTGGTGCTGGACCTGTTGGCTTCTGTTGTTCTATATCGATAAAATATAGCTGGATGTTTTCTTTTTGTTAAATTAGAAACAGATGTTCGGTAAGACATTTTCTGGCTGCAGATATCACAGTTGGCATATTCACTGTCAATAGCTGAGAAAAATCTCCACAAAAGACTATTACGTTGTCTCTTACTAAACACATTTATGTATTAATCTATTTATTATTAATAATCTACCTATCTATGTGTTGTTATTATTATATTTATCTATTATAAAGAATTAATTAAAGTATTTACTACACGGCACACTTGTGAGTAAAATAGCACTTATTTACTGAGAGACCAACCACATAAAACAGGAATGGAAATGGTGATTCCCTTGATCTGCGAGGCAATTGTCGAATTTTCCCTGCCGTTACAATTTTTTAAGAACTCAATGTGAAATAAATTTAACATTAATGAAAAGTTATTTAATAGAGTTTCTATTCTATAAATATATTTATAAACCACAGGTTTCAGCACTTACATAAAAGCAATCGAACGTACATACCATATTCTCATTTATAAACGCCGCCTTGTTTTCTGTGTTTAAACAGTACAATCGCACTATCTCTCGGGTAAACCTCTGAAACAGAAGTTCACTTTACTCAAGTAGTTGGTGGTTATAACCTAGGTAGCGCTGGTAGACCTGTGAACATGATTCAAGTCGCAAGTACAAGATGTAAACGATATTTTGTCACAGATACTTCCGTCACAGCGTATCTGATATATCGGTGACAAAGTAGCAGGCTGTGATTTATCGACCATCTCTAATAACCTCCGCCGTCTCAATCTCTATGTACTGCCTGCTCTGTGCCGTGAGAATTGCGTTTACAGGGACATTGCAGATGGCAGCACTTAACGCACCCAGAGCACATGTTGGTTAAATGACAGTTGGTCTGTAACACCAATATAAAATGAAAAGTAATCCTTAACATGTTACTAATTGAGAATATAATGCACATACAGAAACTAACATTTCACATTTGAGCTTGGCTTAAGATATAGAAACGTAAAATATATAAAATCTTACCAGTTACAGTAGATATATTACGGTCATTCCACTGCTGCATGGTGCATACAAATTTCAGAATTTTCTCGACACGAGTAACTGAGCACCTTTTCAGTCCTTTTCTTACTGTTATTTACCAGCAGTAGAAGCAAAAATATTTCTATCACTATTTTGCTGACCCTTAGTTCATGACCAGTTTTTAGGATACGTTTTATAGCACATAATGCAGTGCGTGCATTCGTCATGTCATAAAACCTACCACCCAATCTCATTGAACTAAATAGAGCTTCTATTGCATCTCCAGAAAATCATCTAGTGAGAACATAAAATAACCGATTTTGTGACATATAAGACACACATTCCACTATAGATTTCACAGTTAGAGAGACATCTTCTGCCGTCTCATTAGTCAGACACTTCAGTTTTTCACGTTTTGATTCCAACCAAATTATTTTAACGTACTCAATGAAATCATCATTCAACCACTGTAAGTATTTTGTCTGCTGGTGAACAGAAATGCACACAATCTGGATTGCTTTACCGAAAGGCATTACAGTAATCATTACTGAACTTAACGGGATAGATCGGAGACTTCTAAGCCTTTGACGAGGTAGTAGGCAGCAGGACTAGAGAACTTCTTTGAAAGTCGGATTACAAGGAAACAACAGTTTATTCGCGAGAGCAGGAGATTTTACAATATTTGTGCCGCATACACCTTCAACATTGACCACGCAAACGAACTTGTCACTGGTTCGGTCGTAGAGGAGCCGTACATAATTAGCCATTTAATCGGCGATCACTGTTACACTCCTTTCTGTTGGTCTAGGAGTTTTACATTCATCTCTAAGTTTTTCCTTCACTAATTGAGAAATCCCGACAATCACTATCAACATTTTCCATTTAGGCTACCTGTCCAGAGTACTTTGTGACTGAGCTGACACTGACTAGGAGGCCTGCCATATTCGTAACTGTTTAGGATACTATTCCCCACCCCACATTGTACTGTGTGATTTGTTCTGGCCGCGCGTAATTTGTATGGCAAATATTATGGACTACATTTTAAAGATAAACGGTATTTTGGTCATTATATTTGGCTGCTTCCTTTAATTTATTCAGACGATCAGTTTCTGAATTTTCTTCGAATTGTCTCTGTAGTCTTTTAACTTAATTAACTTAATTATAGTTAGTTATCGCAGTCTCAGAATTTTCGATCGGAGCCTCTAATGTCTGATCACAGCTGTCATTCTTACTCGTTGGAATATTGACTTGGATTGATACATCGTTGTTCAAATGAATTTCGTACTCGTCATCCAATGTATTTCCTGCGGTTGGGGAGTTTGTTTTATCACAGATTTCTTCCGAAGAAATATCTTGTTGCTGTCTGGTCTTTTGTGGAGCTATTTTTCTGGTTTGATGGTAATGGGGATAATTCGAAGACCGACTAGGCACGCTCTCTGGCTTCAATATATTTTTCTTATAGTTTTATCTTTAATCTCCATCTCTAAAATTCAGGCTACAAACACGAGACTAATCGGATGGAATATTGATTACCCTTGGTTGATCCTTGCCTTGATATAGCGCTAAGCCAATTTTCCCAAATTTCGTTACTTGGCGGGATAACAGGAATCCTCACACCTGCATAATTTGGATTTCCTGCTTTGATATACAGAGAGGAACACAATAACGTGGGTACAGAGATAAGTTGGGTGCGTTAGCTGGCACCTCTAGCGGTGGTTCGTGACACTAAGAGCTCACGCTAAGAAGTATGTTAACCGCATAGCATAGAGCAGGCAGTGTATAGGATTGAGACGGCGGTGCTAATAACAAAGGGTGAGGGCCGGCGTAAGGTTGCACATGACAGCTGCGCACAATGTTGGTCACATTGCATTGGGTGGCGCACGAAGTGATGTTGCCGCCAAAGAGAATGAGTCAGAGACGACTCTCAACGTTATTTTTCACTTCTGTACGCAACGGCTGCGCAAAGATCGCCAGGAATTGCACACTAGCGCCTCTGGCGTCAACAGGGCTGAAGTGAAATTACCGGGCGGGCGATTTAAATTGTTTAGCGGGGAGGGTCTCCAGGTTCTCGTCCTCCCTCCACCTTTTTCTGAAATACTGTATTCTGAACAATGATACACCTGGAGGTTGGCCTGTGCTTTATTATTATTATTATTAATTTTTTTGCTGGAGAAAAGAAGCTTACCAGCTTGTGCTGCTTATTATAATGTTCTGATTTATGGAGCTATATTTTATTTTTACTAATTCACGAAGCCATGAAGGATGGGAGTGACTGGCCTTGCCTGTGCTGCTTTTTCTTTTTTGTTTCTGCTGAGGAAAAAGGAAGCTAACTCACAAAGGGAGGAAGGAAGTGACCAGAAGGTGAGTGGGATTGGCAATCCTTATCTCAGATTAATACCTACAACAGAAATAGACACTAACATCCCCTCGTACATCAGTCCTCTTTAACACTACTTAAGCCAACCGTAACAGTCAATAGTATCAAGATATGCCACTTATGCAGGAAATGAAATATAAGTACAATGTAAGAAAGAAACCCATACACAGGAACCAACATGATGAAATAATACGTTTATTGCAGCCAGTGGCCATAGAGAAACTTACATACTGTATATAAGTAGTAAAAATTACAATTTCATTTACATAATTGTCAGTCTGCACATATTAACTCTCTTCCGAGCAGAATTTCTTAAGCGACATACGCCGGTTTTCACAAAATTGCACGTGGTATCGGTCGCATAGCTTGCCACACAAGGAACAACTACAGTCTTCACATGGTTCATGGAATCGATCCGTGCAACAGACTTTGAAGTGAAAGCCGTGGATCGCGTACCTTGTCACAAGGTGCCTCAGCTCGTAGTTCGCTTCCTTCCAGTCATTTGTCATCATTGCGTCTGTGCTGTAGAAGTCAATCCAGATGTCTTTCTTTTTCCTCTGATGTTCAGAGACTATTTCTTCGTAAGCTGGCGTGGATGGCAGTCCAAGTTGTAGGCAGAGATCTTCCAAAAGCATCGTTTCGCTGCACAACTCTTAGATCAATCTGGATGGGGAAAATTTGGAGACGCTGAGTACTCGCTTCATATACGTGGCCTTAACATTTTCGATGTCTTTCAAGTTCGCTTTTGTAAGGCATTCCCAGATTAGCTGTAACCCATACGTAGCTATGGGTATGACCTTAAATTTAAATAGCTCCATCGCTGTTCGGAGTGAAATCTTCCTGATATGCCTGATATCATTTATTGCAATCAGAGATGCGGCCACTCTATCTTTAACATGTGCAGAAAATGTTCTCCCCTGTGCCTGAAGAGTTATTCCCAAATATTTGAATCTGTTCACATTGCTTAATGGTTGCTAGCCCAAGTATATTACGTCCTCTGCTGGTTGCCGTCCTCCTTTCTTGAAGGTCATTTTCACCGTTTTCAGCCTGTTGAGTTGGAGATCATTGTCATTCGCCCAGTCCACTAGGTGATCGAATGCTTTTTGTAGCGAAGTGATCGATGTTGAAACCAGGACCGTATCATCCGCGCACAGGTATACCTTTACGTCTTCTGTCTTCGTTGCCTGCACCACGTCGTATGTTGCAATGTTGAATAGGAGGGGGCTAAGTGGGTCCCCTTGTAAGACTCCTGTCGTCTGGTCGATAGGTTTAGAGGTAATAAGTGCGTCGTCCACTTCAATATAGTTCCTCGAAAGTATATTTTTCACCAGAATCGTATAGGAGTTCTCTTCTCCTACGAGTTGCACGACTTTCATGTTTAAAGAAAACTCATATGTTAAGGAGGGAGTTTTTAGGATTCAAAGTTAAATTGAAATGAAACATGATCTTTTGATTTATGGAGCTATATTCTACCTACTATCCACAGTGTTACATGTATAAAATGGTGTAGAAATTTGCACAAAAGTTTTAGTGATCATAGTATATCATAATTTCATGACATTACATTCAGTAGTGTTAATCATCAATTAATATTCATCAGCCAGAAAACTATTCAATACAACACAAATACAAAATCATTCATTTATGAAAGAAAGACTGGAACTGACAAGTTACAACATAATACTTTTCTCTCTTTTTGCAGTCTAAAGTTGCACTGACATGTCAAAAGTTTTCAGCAACACAATTTGTATTTTTCCCACGGAACTTACTATATGATACATCTTTCAGTCTGTCAAATGAAGCACCTAGGGCCACACACTGAGAAATATTGAGATTTGTACTTTGTTTGCATCTACTAGAGGATGGCAAATCTCTGGCAGAGTAGTGTTTGAAGAAACCAAGACATGATAGCACGTACTCTGTTCCTACATACTGCACCAAAATACAACATATCATTCAATCAGTCATCTGCATTTAGATGATAAACAATGTCAAGCTACAAAATTGTATGCATCCCTTGTATTCATTGATCTGCACTATTTACAATACTTTAAAATGTTCTATTTTATGTGACGGTAGGATATATCTAAATTTTTCTGCTAGATGGAAAAGTATAGAATCGTGAATATGTTTGTGGGCTTAAAAGACAAGAGAGCGATTACAGATTCTGTGATTGTTCCCTCTTAAAACATGCAGGAGGTACAAATAATGCTTCCTTTCAGTCCATCCGCAGGAGAGGAATTCCAATAAATTGACAGAAATATGTAGCATCAGGATCTACGTACAATAATATGTCAGCCGATCCAGCACAAAACATTCCCATGCCAAGTCACAACATAGCTCCACCCATTAAGAGCTATGTCCAAGGAATTGGTCGCTAATTTAGTACAGTATTATGAACAATATGCTGCTACCTTCCACAACATTACGGTGTGCAAGGGACTTTGCTGTGACCTAGACGAAACGCCAATTGAAGACAGTGGAAACTCACTTCAGACAGTGCCATTTGTACCTACTGTATATCGAAGGCAGAAATCTATGTCAGTGGTTGCAGAGTATGCTGATCTGTGGTCTGATAGCATGCACTCCAACCGGCCAACCAAGCAGAGGAGGGGTGGTCATGGTTCCACCGTGTTTCTACACCTACAGAAAGGGGCTGTTCCCCTACCACTGGCTGTCCTGAGAATGGTTTTCCTTTCACCTCCAGTAAGGCGAATGATGGGACAGTTCCTAGTATATGTCATGGCCACCAAACGTCTCGCCCTCACCACAAATCTCCTTGCTTAAGATGATGATGCTTGTTGATTAAAGGGGCCTAACATCTAGGTCATCGGCCCCTAATGGTACGAAATGAGATGAAATCACTGACCAGGATTCCAAACATGATGACGAAGAATGAATGGATGGATATGAATTTAGAACAGTCAGTATGTGGATCCGACTCGTAATGCCCCATATTCCCAGAAAGTAGCGTTAAACAATAGTATTACTGACCAAGGGACTGCTCCTAAAGCACAATTCTGAATTGATGATGCTTGTAGTCTAAAGGGGTCCAAAAGCCAAGTCATCGGCCCCTCATAATGGTACTTATCGCTAGGAAAGTAGACCCATGGTATTTGTCATGTTGTGGTACTAATCAAAAGTAGCGTAGACTCGCGATATTCCACACATTATGGTACTACGCACAGGTAATGTAATGCACACATGTAACACACACCTATGGCGTTTCGCACATTGCGGCGCCATTCAGAGGCAACGCAAACTTAGGGTGTTCCTCACGTAGGTGTACTAATCATAGGGACTTGAAACAACCCGTGGTATTTTTCATTATTTCTCTCTGTATGTACATATGCGCATCATGAGAAAAAGAGTGAACAGAATTCAATGAAAATTGGTATTTTACATCAGGGAATGAGTCACTACAATGTAGGCTATAAATAATTTTATTCACCCTGGATGATATGGTAGTTTAGAGGAAGGGGCCTATAATTTAATTTTTAAACATCTCTGTTATGGGTCCTATCGAAAAGAACTACGTAACAAAAGTTATAAATAATGCAATTTCCAATCATTTATGTCTCATTTCATTTTATCGTACCGACTATGATAAGAATGGTGGTGGTGATTATTGTTTTAAGAGGAAGTACAACTAGGCAACCTTCCTCTATATATTAGTAATCTGAGAGAACAAATGGAAGGGAGCCGATACTACGAAAAAATGAAGGTATCAGCCTAAGGAAGACCAGGGCCACGGAGGGCTTGAAAATAGGACTCCCTAGGCCTCCATACGTAACACAATCGGGGGCAGAAAAGAACAGGTGGTGATCGAGGTAAATCGGATAGAATAGATGAAAGTGGGGAGCCTGGCACAAGTAAGCGGAAGCAATGCCAAGATTCAATTAAGGGCTCCATGGTCGCCTACCAAAGCTCCCAAGTGCAGAGCCCCATGGGACCCCTTTTAGTCATCTCTTACAGCAGGCAGAGGATGCCATGGCTGTTATTCTTCTGCCCCTACCCACGGGGGCACAACTATGATAAGGAAAGGTTGTGTAACTGTTACCATCACATCAAATGAATGGGTTACCAACATAACAACAATCACAAATATTAATTTAGTTACTTGGACATTGAATACATACCAGTACATACTTGTGTAGAGGAGGATGTGCATACAAATTGCAAATGAGAGAGGAGAGAGCATAACATATTTCCTGTGTTCGTATGAAAAATTCTGTCCAAAATGCAACACTTTCAGTAAAACCTCCTTTGGTAGAAATGGATGCTTAACCAAAACTATGACTTCTTTACAAAAATCATCCACACAAAATCACACGACACTTCCACTTCAGTATTTGATTATTATCATACAATTATACAGAAATTATGAGCTCATATAAAGGAACAGACTATGAGTACAGTAAACCACATGTTTGAAAGGTTCATTGCTCTTGAAAATAACTCCACATTACAGTTTTTCACTTCCCATTTAGCAGATATGCTTCATGCTGTACTTAATCTCCCTATAATAATATTAATAGTAATCCTAATATTAATGATAATAATACATGTCCCATGAAGTTTAAATAAAGTGTTCGAGTATACAACAACTGTACGGCAGGAATTTATACAAGTCATTATGATGCAATTAAAACAAATGGAGTCTGCAACATGCAGATGTATGGCATATTTTGAATTACAACACTGAACATGAACTGAACATACTTGTTTTCCACCTTTATGAACAATTATAATGATGTTATGGGCTTCATAATGATGTCTCATTTTTTTTGCCTATGAGGCTCATATAGCACCGATTCATGGCAACGATGGAATTGGCCTCAGAAGGAAGCAACTGTGGCCTTAATTAAGGTATGGCCTTAGTATTTGCCTGCCTATTGTGAAGAAGGGAAACCATCTTCAAGATAGCGGACAGTGGGGTTCGAACCCACCACTGCCCAAGCGCAATTTCATAGATACATGACCCTACTGCACAGCCTACTTGCTGGGTGTTTTGTAATACACAGTTAAATATATTGATAAACAATCATTAGCATTCACAAATTGAAATTGTTTAATTTGAATGTACAATGAACATTAATAACATTAGCACCAGTGTCCTCCCCAACAATATTTGTCAGCCGGGTGGCAAGAATGAGTAGGCAGGCGGGGAATACTACGTAAAACTTCGATATGATAATAAATTTCAATTCGTTCCCCTCAGGGCGTTAACAAAAATATCAGACAGGTAAACATTAACTGCACAATTGAACTATTTGAATGTTATTATTCTGACAGTATTTGAAGAGTTTAAAGGTATCCGAGTACCTGGCGATTGACACATCTAATCAAGGTCAACTATCCAACAACGTCATACTCCGTTGATTGTATTGGGACATCACTTAAGATATTGCATTTATCCGCAAGCTCCTAGTAGTTTTGCATGATTCACGCGAACCCTAATCTTGTGTGAAACTCGCGGTCTGCACTGAACTGCCATCTAGCGGCATTCACAGTACTCGACTTGTTCTTGTGATCTCCGTGCATATGAATATACGCCGACCGGTTTTTGTTTTAATTATTGTGATTGTCGAAGGTTGTCAGCGTGAAAAGATTCGTCCTCATCGCTGCTGTTGAAAAATTTATTGAAAATTGAGTGAAGAAGAAGCAAGAGTCATGGTCTTCGACACTGGATGAGTTAGGAAGATAGGAAACTTCTGCATGGTTTTGTTACAGTTTATATGTTTATATGTTTTATTGTTTAAGTGATTATGTTATCTCAAATTTTGACTCATCCTTCATGACCACTTTGAAAATGACATTGTACTTCGCGTCTTCATGTTCTCTCGTTTAATCACACTAATGTAACACCTTGTAATATAAATGTCTACATGCTAGCCTATTTCCCACATTTTGGCTGAAGATGACGCCAAACAGCGTCGAAACTAGTTCCAAGTGTAAATATATGTTGTAAATAAACTATAACATTTATTTGTATTGAAAAGGTGGACCCTTTTAAGTTTCCTATCTTCCATTCTCAGTTCAATACGGACAAAAATGAAATTCTTTGATTTAAACCGGATGAGTTACTCGCCAACCGGCGAGAGCCAAAATGCCCTGGTTTCCTTTTTTTCTCTTAATCTATGTTCGGCGAGACAGTAAGTACTGATAACCCTAAATTTTGATCTGGGTGCTGGATTAACTTGAAGAAATGCATGCTAACTGAAAGTGGAACTGTTCTTTGATCATTCGAAGTGGAAACATTATTCTAACTTATATTGTGCATGATATTTGAACTTTCTCGAATCAAATGATTTACATTTGAATATGTTTAAACATGATGTTACAGATTATCACTTCGTAATAACGTTATGATTTAAGTTATTGGGGTTTCTTTTATGTAAGATTTTGGCAATGTTTATGCCTATTAATTAATTCCAACACGTTATGTTGTGCTTTTCATGTTAAAATTCAGATTAGATGTAATTGCAAAAACCAATGTTATTCATTGACTGTGGCATCTAAAAGGCATTTTCAATCATTATATTATGGGTGGGTTTAATTCTTAGAGTCCTTTTGATTTTTTTAGTGTGTCAATGGTTCATTCAGGGCAAATGTTAGTTGGTGAGTTGAAAGCGGTTCTTTTGACTAATTCGGTTGTTTATGCGCAGCCATTTTCTTTCTCGGGTCATGTGATCCCGTTACCATGACTGCAACTTGTAAACATTGCTGTGATACGAGCTCTCTGTTATGAGCTGACAGCTGATGGGCGTTCTCTGTGTTGTGAGTGTTAAAATGTGGTAGTCAAGGATATGATGTCGATTTTGTTATGCGAATGGGATAAACTGTTGAGTCAACCAAGAGATTTGTGTTAAGGATTTAAAGTTTATTTCCTTCAAAGTTTCGTTCTTGCTGATTCTTAATTTCTGAATTTATTTAATTTCTGGGTGTTATTCTTTATGGAACTTGTTCTGGTAAAATATTGTGTGGAGTTAGTAACCAGAGATAGTCTTTAAGAAACCGATTTCTCCTCTTGTGCTACAGTCAAGTTTTATTTCCTGATTCATTAACTTACTGTAATTTCCTTAGCCCTCCATTGGGCGCAGCTGGCCTGAGAGGCCAGGAAAACACGTTCTGGCATGCCCTCCCTCCACCTGACTCCCCAGCAGGCCGCCCCTACGAATAGTTTCCTGACTCGTGGCAGTGCATAAGACACCGTATCTCAGTTGACTGCCAGTCTCCATGCAGCATGCCTGTAACTTTCGCGGCTTGTGAGGCCGCTTGCGCCCGATTATGTCATAATTTTGAAGGTGAGTTTTTTCAATATATTTTAATGCAAGGGTTAATTTTACTCAAAATAAGCTTGTTCTGTGTGAAAATTCATCAATATCTTTAGAAATAAGTGCTATTCTGAACCTGGCCTCTCAGGCCGAGTGCGCCTGATAACGTTATAAGTCATAAAGTCATAAATGAAAGAAAAGTTCCACCTAATCAATACTATTTTATTGTCACATGTTGGACCGGTTTCGACCTCTCAGAAGGTCATTCTCAGCTACACTAGAATTGCATTTACATATTATGCCTCATATTGAGAGCTAATAATGATATACTCTAGAATTCAACGATAGGACAGCACATACACGATTACAAACATAATTTTACGGATATAGACAATGATCTGAAAATATTAAATACAAATCCGAAAGGCCCTTTGCTTAATATATACGAGGAGTTATACATAACATTTGATCAATATACAAATCCCAATTATAATATCAACGAACTAACTGAGAAAACTAACATTTTATTTAATAAAATTATCCCAATTGTAAAGAATGATTACATCAAATTAGTTAACAAACAGCGTCATACGCAAGCCATAGCGCAGACAGCGGACACGCCCGGCCCCGCCCATACACACAACAAGGCTTCCCCCACACACCCCTCCAACCCCTCCACAACAGCCGACAACATTATCAGAAGTACAAGGTACAATACGCGACAGACAGCCAAGCAGCAAACATCTCAACCACCCCACAGCAGTAAGTAAATTTTCATAGAATTCACACACTAGTATTCAACTTTTATTTCAATCAGAATTTCTAATTCAATCATTTCGACTTGCAGATATTCACCATCATAAGAAAGGAAAGAGCCACCATTAACGACCTTGGATTAAAAAAGTGAACAATTTCTAGAACATTAGTCAACGTCAAATAAATAGACTATCCAAAAGTTACAAATACTAAATTGGAAAGTGGTTGAGTAATATTCAATACATATTGGCAATGATTACAATAATTTAAGCTTAAAACTTGCAAACAACATAAAAAGGTGTCTGTCTCTTATTAATTTGGACTGTCAACTGAAGTTTACATCCAACGCACATTACAGTGATTTTAATGTTTTAATGTAGTTAAGAGTTTTGCTTATGAGCTATCTCACATCATTCTAACATAATACGCACTGCAACAATGCAAGAACTACTATCATTTGCCGCTTGCAATTAAGTTAAACCATGTTTACTAATTTTTATTGTTTTAACGTGTTTAAGTGTTTATGTGCTAACTTCTCCTTCTTATTCTAATATAACACGAACTGTACAACGCAAGAACCACTGTTACCTGCCACATTAGACAATCAACAGTGCAGTCAAGCACGTTAAACTATATTTACTAATGTTTTATTTTGGCTAGTCATTTGTTTTATTGAACTATCAACATGTATATCTCTACATTTAGTGTAAATTATTGTTAAAAACGACTATAATACTGATTATTTTACAATTGTTCAACTAAGTTCATTTCATACAGGACTAAATATTCATAAGACTGGAGATCAATTAAACTGACTAGGCAAATGCCTATGTTAAAAATACTCCGACATACTCATCACATTAATGAAAAGACGAACTCATATTAGTTTCTTACATATGTACATTAAGTGTAATAAGAGCAATTAATTTTGTAATTGTATAATATTGAATTCTCAGCATGGGTATAACCACTTTAAAATCGTTGAATTCTAGAGTATGTCATTAGCTCTCAATATGAGGCATAATGTGTAAATGCAATTCTAGTGTAGCTGAGGATGACCTTCTGAGAGGTCGAAACCGGTCCTACATGTGACAATAAAATAGTATTGATTAGGTGGAACTTTTCTTTCATTTATGACTTATGGTGACTATCAATACGGAATAAAAATGAAATTTATCAATCAAGATGATAACGTTATATCGATAACTAATTTAAGTATTTATATCTTTGGTTTCAGATTTCCTGCTGAAATGGCCCAAAAAATGTATGATGTCTCCAACCCCAAGGATGTTGCAGAAATACGAAGCATCCAACTTGAGGATAATGGTGATGATCCTGCTTTAGTTGAGGATTTGGGTGAAGAAAGCAACATTGCTTCCGACGACGAGGTTGAAGAACGTGAAGTGGACTCAGAAACTGAACAGGAAGAAGGAGGGACTAGTAGCGAGGAAGATGAAGGAGAAGAGCACATATCGGATGTCTTTTTTCTTGGAAAAGATAAACAGACAAAGTGGACCTAAAAGCCATCTCCGGCTGCTGTTCGACGTGCACGTCACAACATCATTACACACCTTCCAGGTGTAAAAGGAGAAGCAAGAAATTGTAAAACCATATTACAATGTTGGGAATGTTTGTTCAATACAGATATTTTGGAATTGTCAAATATACCAACCAATATCTTGACTCAGTCAAAGCCAAATTTGTCAGAGATAGAGATGCCAAGGAAACAGACCTCACAGAAATTAAGACATTCATTGGTCTATTGTACCTGGCTGGAGCTTACAGAGCGAACCGTCAGAGTCTGGAGGAACTATGGGAAACAGAAGGAGACAGGATTGAAAAATTTGGCCTTGTGATGAGTATAAAACGGTTCAAGTTCCTCATATGTTGTATTCGTTTTGACGATTGTACCAGCCATTCACAACGGAAAGAATATGATCGACTTTGCCCAATCCGTAAACTGTTTGATTGTTTTGTTCAGAACTGTCAAAAGAACTACATTCCGGGAGAAAATGTCACAATCGATGAGATGTTGCCAGGATTTCGTAGAAAGTGCAGTTTCAGACAATACATACGATCTAAACCCACCAAGTATGGGATAAAGATATTTTCCCTTGTTGATGCCAGAATGTTCTACACCTACAATATGGAAATTTATGCAGGAAGACAGCCTAAAGGGCCATATGTAGTAAGCAATATGCCAAGTTGGCTGAGCCTATTTTTGAGACAGGGTGTAACATAACCTGTGACAATTGGTTTTCAGACATTGATCTGGTAAATGATTTGAAAGAGAAGAAGATGTCATATGTTGGGACAGTAAGAAAAAATAAAAAGCAGTTGCCACGCAGTTTTGTCAATGTCAGAGGGAGGGATCAATATAGCAGCTTGTTCGGATTCAACAATGGTAACACTTTGGTTTCATACATACCAAAGAAAGGGAAAAATGTAATTCTCGTTTCATCACTTTGTGAAACTGATGCCAGTGATCAATCTACTGGAGTGCAGAAGAAGCCAGAAGGGATTACATTCTACAATATAACCAAAGGTGGAGTTGACACAGCTGACCAAATGTCTGCAACTTTCAATGTGAGCCGGAACACAAGACGCTGGCCGATGGTCATTTTCTTTACCTGTCTGAACATAGCCAGCATAAATACCCAAGTGATTTTGATTGGAAATGGACTGGAAGCACTAAGAAGGAGAATCTTCCTCAAAACTTTGTCTCATCAACTAGTGATTGGACATTTAGCCCGGCGAAGTCTGAACACAAGTGGAATGCCTACTCAGTTGCAATTAAGCTTGAAAAGGTTTTTGCCCCAGAAAAAAAGTGAAACGTCTTGCTCCATACCTCCCAAAAGACGCAAGTGTGGTACATGCATGGCTGAAACAGGATTCAGAAGGATGACAAATTAAGAGTGTCATAATTGTCATGAACCGATCTGTCTAAGCCACGTAAAACCACTGTGCCAGACCTGTTATTCCGCTGCTGATTCTGAAGGTTCATTGTAGGTTTCTGCTCACATCTGTGGCAAAGAATGATGGTCCCACATCAGAAGACAGTGTATTTTACCTTTGTATTTCCATTCTTTTCTTTTATAATGTTTAATTCGTCTAATTTTAAAATTTCTTTTGTGATAAGTGATCAATTTTTGTTGTTTTAGTTTAAGCTTTATTTCATGTAATAAACACTTTCTTTCCCATTAGTTTGGTATATTTGCCTTCCTTAGATCCTAAGCAAACTATTAGGTAGAGAGGAGGGGTTAAAATATATGGGTGGCCTCTCAGGCCGGCTGCGCCTGATTTTGTTTCGTTCAGAGGTGCGCCCGACGGAGGGTTAGTTAAGTTCTGGGATCCCGAGGTCTGAATAAGGGTTTTTCTTTTCTTTTAACGAGATCTTGCATATTTTACATATTATTAAGCCAAAAGAATTATGCTAGTGAAAGACTTTTAAAAAATTTCATTTCCTATTAAATTCCTAATTTCCATTAAATCGTTGTTTTTATTTTAGTCAGTGGTTACTTATTTTACTTTGTAGTAATTTATTTATTCTTTAATCCACCTGACCTTGGTGGGCTCTAGTAACTTCCACGGCTCGCTACGACCTTCTATTGGGAATATCCGTGTTTTACTTTTATTTATATCCTTGTTCTTACTGCCCATGGTCGTGCAAATACTATTGTGTTATACCTCTTCGAAAGTACGCGATAATTATTATTTATTTATTTATTTCATGCCTTTGTATGTGGCGAAGTTAGGGCTCACGGCCCTCTCTTACACTTAACCACTACGTACAGTACGTAATCACATACTTTGGTAGAATAACATTAGCAGACCCTAGGAGCTACCTAAATTTATGGAGTAATATTATAACAGATTATAATTGTTATTTTTAATGATTAATATTATCTAGCCTATCTACATCTACATCACCTAACAATAGTTCTAAATCATGCTTGCACTCATACACACTAACATTCATACAAGCTGGTCACATATTTGAGGGGAAATCTCGACAAGACCGTTTAAATGAGACTGTTGAAGTGCTATTACGTATACTGACAGGGAGTGTATTCCATAGCCTTGCCCCAGACACTTGGAAAGAGTGGCTGTATACAGATGAATGATTAACCGGTATCATAAGGGTAGAAGTCGATCTGGTATTATGTCCATGGAAAGATGAGAGGAAGTTAAAATGTGAGGATAGGTATTCAGGTGTAGATTCGTTCAGAAGTCGAAAAATTAGTGTCGCAGTATGTAAATTCCTTAGTTGATCAATTTTCAGCCAGGATAGCTTCTCATAATAAGGGGAAATATGTGTCCTAAAGTTCAAAGAAAATATCAATCGTATGCAAGAGTTCATTGGCCTTTGAAGTTTCATAGTTTGTTCTGCAGTTGCATCGGTTAATACGACATCACAGTAATAAATTATTGGAAAAATGAGGGTTTGAATAAGTTTTATTTCCATGCTGTGAGGAAGAATGGATTGTTTCATTTTTAGGGGGTGAAGAGATGAATATACTTTTCTGCAGACACTTGTTATATGGTTATTCCAGTTTAATGTGTCATTCATGACAATGCCTAGGTTTCTAGATTTTTTACAGACTTCTGAAAAGGTATAGCTTCACCACAGAGCATGAGGTTAGGCTGTTGTATGATGTTTAGCGTATTTAAAAGTCTAGATTGTCCTATTATGATTGCTTGCGTTTTCTTTGGGTTAATTAATAGGCAGTTCTCTTTAGCATATGAACTAATTGAATTTAAAGTCGAGTTCATATGGTGGATTGCTTTGTCAATGTCGGGGACCTTAAAGTGCGAGTATATCTGAAGATCGTCAGCATAAAGATGATAGTTGCAGTTGTTCAAATGAGAAGAAATGTCATTAATATAGATTAAGAATGAAAGAGGTCCAAGAATAGACCCTTGGGGAACGCCAGATAGCTCCATTCTGTAGTCTTCATGTTTGATACAACTCGCTGTCATCTGTTTTTGAGGTATGAGCTCAAGAGCTGAATAGCAGAATGAGCCATGTGAAGTTTTTGTAACTTAGCTAACAATATGTCTATATTTACAGTGTCAAACGCACTGCTAAAGTCTAGAAGGATAAGTATAGTCAGTTTTCGTTCGTCCATAGCCCGTCTAATGTCATCCGTGATTTTGATTAGTGTAGTTGCAGTACTGTGTCCTTTCTTAAAACCAGACTGTAAGGGATTAAGTACAGAATGTTTTTCCAAGTATTTAACAATTTGTTTATGCATTATCTTCTCCAGAACCTTAGAAAGTGCTCTGAGGATGCAGACAGGTCGGTAGTCAGATGTATTGCTTGCAGGAGAGATTTTTGGGACAGGCACAATGAGTGCATCTTTCCATTTAATTGGGATTTTGCCTGAAGTAAGACAGGTATTAAGTAAATGCGTAAAAATGGGCAGTATTATGTCGATTATGTAAGTCACAAATGAAATGGGAATTTCATCAGCTCCTGTTGCGTGAGATTTTATTGAATTATTTTCCCTTCTTACTTCATGTTCTGTAACGGTATCAAATTCAAATACAGGACGGACTGGGGATTATTGCCTTAATATATTGTCAATGGTGTTTTGTACTGTTGTTGTGTCAGGAGTGAGACGTTCCGTGGAGAAATATGTATTTAACTCATCAAGGGGCACCTCGGGATCAGTATACTTCGTAAGTGGTTTGCCAATACCCAGTGACTGAAGTTGTCGCCATGTGGAACCAGTGTTAGTGTTTTTGTTTAAATGCTGGAAATACTTAAATTTCTTATTACGAATTACAAGCTTAATTCGGTTTCGAAGAACACGGTACTGCTCATGTACGTCAGCTAGTTGAGTCTGCTATATAGCGCCGGTGTAGTGCGTCTCGTTCTTTCATCATAGTCTTAACATCAGCAGTCAGCCAAGGGCAGGGTGGACATGTTACTCTCACAGAACGCTTTGGTGCATGTTTGTTGTACAATTCATGTAAATGGGAATTAAATATTTCCACTTTCTCGTCAATGTCACTCTTCATCATTATGTCATACCAGGGGCAGAGTTGTGCATCTTATCTCAGTTGTATTAAATTCATCCTTTTAAAGTCTCTAAATGTTACATATTTCGGTCGGTACTTCGGCATGCGAAGAGAGTATGCTAAGTATATGAGGTCATGAGGATATGTCAGGAACCGTGGTGAAGGATGTTTTGAGGGTTATTTGTTATTACTAGGTCTGTGAATGTATCAGCGGAAATAGTGGAAGTATGGACGTGGTGGGTGGGTTTAAGGGGTAATATAGTCATGTCACAGGATTTAAAAATATTTTATAGTCGTGAGGCGTCATTGTTCAGAGTTAATAAATTGGTGTTAAAGTCTCCAAAAAGTATCACGTGCTCGTATGATGGTAGCAGTCTCAGTAAGCTGTCTTCTAAGTCGTGGAAGTCTCGCACTGCGTCAGGAGGCCTATATACTACACCTACAAGTACTTTTACAAAATTGACAAGCACCTCTACAAACATATATTCTGGAGCCGTTTTTACAGCAGGAGTAGACGTGTGAACAACTTTACTCTTGAGCATTGATTTACAATATAGGGCGACCCCACCACCTCATCTGTTCGTCCGATCATGCCTGTGAATATCATAGCCCGATATGTCAACCATGCTTGCGGGAATCGAACTACGGAGCCAACTCTCGCTTACAGCAGCGATATGAATTGGACTGTCTTCAAATATCATCTTCAGTTTGTCGAGGTGAGCAACGATGGATTGGCTGTTGACATACGCACACAACAGGGAGCGATTAAATGACATAAGTTCCTTCTCTAAAATGGTATGGGTAGAACAGGAAGTAGAAAGTGTTGAGGAACGGTCAGTGGCTGGTCCTTCCAGACGTATGTTCCGGTGAAAGGGCTATGGAGGGAGAGTGTTGGGGGTCTGTCCTACAGAGGAATGCTGAGGGATGAGGGAGGGAGCAAGGAGGGGGACTTTCAATAGCACTTCTCAACTCAAGCATGCTAACGGAATGTAAAACATGCGGCTTACCTTAATTTCCTCGTACATACAGTGGCCAGCTGATTCACACACAAACACACACACATTCACAACTATGCACTAAATTAAAAATAAATAAACTAAACAGAATGCACATTGTTCATATGTTGCTTTCACCATATTGCCTGATTAGTGATTGTAATTCTGCGAGTGAGTTCACTTGGAATTTCTTGCCGGATACGTGAATGATTATCCTTCCGTCTTGGCTGTATGTGTTGCGCAGTCCAAAAGTGTCTCGTGCCTTATTCAAGATGTCTTTTCTCAGCCTAGTAAGGGATTCAGTTATAAGTAGTTTGGAGCCTTTCAGCTGTCGCTTAGCGCGCCAAACTTGATCCCGCTGGTGGTAGCGGAGGAATTTTATTATGATAGGTCGAATATCCTCGGTCACTACGTCTGCAGTCGATCTACGTTGGCGTCCCAGTCGATGACAGCGATCGATGGAGTCCATGGACAGTTCGATTTTCAGGTTATCACGGAAAGTTTCAATGACCTTTCCATAGATATCCTCATTAGGCGTCTCACTCACTCCATGCAGAAGGAGACAATTACGCCTACTGTACTGTTCTGCTTCGTCACTCCGAGCCTCCTGAATTTCCAGTCTTTTCTCGATATCTACGACATTGTCTTTCAGAACAGAGAGTTCAGCACAGATGGAATTTCTAAAAGTTCGGAAGTCCGCTTGAAGCACAGTCAGAACATCGCTGTGGTTTGTAGCACTGCCGGTGGGAGCAGACATGGCTTCCTCCAGGCGGGCTTGGAATTGAGCCATTTGCTTTTCGAAGCCTGTAATTCTTTCCTTCACTTCTTTGAGGGTCATAGTTGCACACACGATGAGACGGTATCCTAAACTTTCGAATTACACTCGCTTGCGATTACGACTTGCTAGCTGTCTTGCGATTTAGGCAGGTGAGTTGCGGAGCACACTTACACGCGTCTAGCTCTCAGCGCCATATTATTATCACAAACAAGATGTAACAGAGTACTTTGAACTTCTAGTGTTCTATTGCTCCTTTCAAATCATGTAACAGTGGACTGTGGGCCCGTGGACTGCCATACAGGTTTGTGATGTTATGCGGAATAGAGGGCACGCATGCGATTCCACGCTAATCCAGACCCCTGCTCGCGACTACGTAGTGGTCAAGCTAAACATTTGATCTCCGATGTAATTGATGCAATTTTGCTAATGATTTATCATTTACATTCACAGTTTTACAGTATTTATAGGTGAATTTGGAACATCCAATGACTCAAGTGTGCACCTATTAATAATATTATGTAATTAGCATATATCTAGGTTATATTAGTCAGGCGATCTCTAAAAACGGCAGGACGGTGCACCCATTACAAAGGTCCTAGGCAGAACACTGAGCACATATATACCAATTAGTGAAACAACAATTACAGTCCACAGACTGAAGAGAATATGAAATTACTTAAATAGTTCTTCATAATAACAACTCTTTACAATGAACAACATCCACTCAGGAAGGGAAGATTTCTTTCTAAGGGCCATATATCACTGTCAGCACAGAAGAGCGATGACTCATTAAAAGTTCAATCCATTTCACTAATGAATTTCATTTTTCAACACAATAATGAGACTGAAGTGTTCCATAAGGGCAGAATGGACATAAGAGTATTATCATAAATCATAATCAATACTAGCAATTCAATGAAAATGAAGGTGGTTTCTTCAACTACCCAGCAAAAGAATATTACTGTAAATCAACTTTCTGTGTTAGAACTTCTTAACTTTATTTACCACTTAGCAATTGAGGTGTTCATGGCCAGCGTTTTCCAGGCTTGTAGGCTGTCGTCCTGGAGCATGTGTTGGTCCCGACGTTTCACTGAAGACTGCGCTCGGTATTATCAACGCAGTCTTCAGTGAAACGTCGGGACCAACACATTCTCCTGGACCACAACCTACATGCCCGGAAAACAATAACATGATTTATTTACCACAGTTATTATTATTATTATTTTTTTTTTTTTTGCTATTTGCTTTACATCGCACCGACACAGATAGGTCTTATGGCGATGATGGAACAGGAAAGGCCTACGACTGGGAAGGAAGCGGTCATGGCCTTAATTAAGGTACGGCCCAGCATTTGCCTGGTATGAAAATGGGAAACCACGGAAAATCATCTTCAGGGCTGCCGACAGTGGGATTCGAACCCACTATCTCCCGGATGCGAGCTCACAGCTGTGCGCCCCTAACTGCACAGCCAACTTGCCCGGTACCACAGTTTTCAATAACAAAGAGTTGTTAGAAAGATTACTATTGTAGGTAACTTAACATTCCCTCCTTTTGAGATGCGCTACATTACAAATGCTGTATCCTCCTCATCTTCTTGCAAGATGGATGGAATCACTGTGGAAGTGTTGACCCACCATCAGTGTGGCCGCGATGAACTAAGTTCTTTCGCTTACAGAAGTGGTAAACCCACATGAGACACATGTGTGCTACCAAATCTGCCACCACACTGGTGCAATGTTCAACACATCCCACCTCGTTCCATTCATATTCCGAGAAGATGTATGCTTTCACCTTCTGCAGAAGACAAGTTTCATATGCCATTTCCTCAAGCTTCATCAACAACATTTCTGATGCAACAGAAACATGGGTGGTGAAGGCAGCAGCACCAGCTTTGGATCTTCTGGGGCATTTTCCTTTAGCTGGATGAAACAATGTTCAGGAAGATGGAAAGAAGAGGTCAACATAGATTTACAGGCTGTGCATGGATATTTACGGAGAATTTTCCATGCAAGGTAGCCAGCAACATAAGCAGCTGATTCTCGCTCGCTCTTAAGAATCAGCCCCTGGCTTGAAACTTTTGATGGTCCAGCACAGTGTACGCCGAGTTAAACACAGAGTCTACCTCAGCGGAAAAACACTGTATGTCCTGCAGTGAATAGCCCATTGGTGAAGACTGCGTTCTAGGCCCAGACAAAAACAGGGAAAGATCACACAGGAGATCATCACCATCATCCATGCAGTTCCCCATCTCTCCCCAACTGGAACTGAGAAGATTGTTGACGATGCTGGCCTTTAATGCTGGTACAAATTGCCAGCAGGTAGGGTTGGTGTTCTGACACCCATGCTGTCGAATGACGCCAAAAAGATTTTTAAGGAGATCCTGGTTCAGATTCCGAACGCAAAGTTTCTGAACACCCTTATCCCATGAAAGCTTTTTCCACAGCATTTGAACAGCATGAATATCATTCACCCAACCTTGCCTAACTTTGTTATTTGAAGTTCCAAAGTACCATCTTGATATCTTTTTAATCATTCCCCCCCAAAATTTCTAATGAGCCGAATTCTTAGAAAGGCAGCATCACAACACTTTGCCATCATCGGGGAATCCTGTGCTATGATATACTAACAATCATGAAATTAGTTACATGTAATGAATCCTGTGCTGCCATTAAAGCTGTCAAAGAGCTGGTCCATGACACCACAAAACTCCCCGAGATATTTGGCATCTTCTTCAAGAACAGTGTGATGTTCACCACCTTTCCACTGTTTCTGGCTTGGCCAGCCAACAATTCAATAGCAGCTGCCACTGCACGACTGAATACTTGGGCTGCCAATTTTAGTCGCATTGCCCTATAACCTTTAGGCTCAATGTGGTCTTTTGTGAGCCTGTGACAAAGGCGGAACATCATCTGCGAGTCATATTCAAACAATGTGACTAGATGTTTCCATTCTGCTTTCTTCCCAGGCTCATAAAACACTCCATGTCGAAACAGGTTATTTCTAGTCGTCTTCAAAAGGTGGGGTGGATCAAAGATTGTAACAATCTCCTTCCTTCCCACCATGAAGAACGGACCAGGACGGTCAGTGCGAGTCTTATTGCACAGCTCTTGTATTGCCTTGCTGTTTGTGGGACCCTGGTCGCACACAGTTGCCACAATTTCCAAGCCAGCTTTCTGCAAAGCACGAATGACATCCTTTATCAAAACTTTGAGTTTCTTAGTGGGTACAGTGCCTCTGCCGAAAAAGTAAGCAACAGGTTGCTTCCATTTTCTGCGGAGACCTCTCACCATAAACACCAAGGCACGATCAGCAAATTTGTTCGTACGGCCTAGGTGTCCATAGTCTTCGTACCCAACAATTTGATCCAACGTCACATTGTAATGAAGTCCAGTGGACAAAGAAACTTCATCAAACATGAGGGAACAAACTTTCTGATCACTACTCATAGTTCTGACTCGAGATTCCAACTGTTTGAAGAAAGCCTTGCCAATGCCTGTAGGAAAAGGAAAGAAATTAAGCATTCTGGCAAGGGTTCGACGGGAAGGCATATGGATCAACTTCTGCAAAAGATGATAACAACTAGGACTTCGCTTAAACAAGCCAAGTGCAACTGCCTTCACCCTGAATCTCCAACGCCTACCTCGACCTAACTTGGAAACTTTCTTTACCAAGTCAGCAAGTAATGTTGCAAAGTTATGATGCTTTGAGAAAACGTTCTCCAGGGAAGTCACCAAAGATCCCATCTGATCTTTGTTATTTCCCTTCGAACTATTCCTCAGCATCTTGCACTTTGTGCGTAAATGTTGCAGATTTTTTTCTGAATGATAATTCTCTTGCACAGTGTACACTTCCTAGGAGTTATCTCCCTGTAACAACGTGCATTTATGAGCGATAGAGCTCCTCTCTCTTTGGGAGGTGTACACGGTGCTAGAGGATCCCAAGTTACGTCGCAAGTAGGTGTTGAAGGTCCAGGTAAGGCAAGGCCGCACTAGATAGACAGGCCACAAGGCTCGGACCGTGACGTCACGCTAGTGGCTGGCGTTCATCATGGCAGTGTAGGGCCCGCTCTCACTTTCACCATGATACTGTTCATTTATTTTACCTTAACGATAAAATTGAACACTCCTTCAATTGTGGCTTTACTTAGGCTTGTATACTACACGAGTTTTATGCGGGGAGAAAACTGGAAGGGCAGTACATGTACATTTCTTTACGTAAAATTATGATGACATCTGTCACTTGTAACTCAACACGGTATCTTTAAAAGATTAGAACGCATAATACGTATACAAAAAGTTTTAATGTTACTAGGAAAATGCATGATGGCAATTCACAACAAAAGTCTGAAACCTTTCTTAGAAATTAAGCTGCAACTTAAAACTTACCTAAGAATTCCTAAGGTTTCAGTTTGTACATTTTTATTTTCCTGAAGATTTCTTCTTCTCAGCGATGAGTTTATCTACGGTAACTTTTCTATTGTTATTCAATAATATATTACAAAAGATGTATATACATCTGTCAACGAAATGTTTAAAACTATTTATTTAATCACAGCATGTTTAAACATTTTCGTTTTCCAGAACATTGTTGACAAGCGAAGTCAGAATTTTTCTCTGAGAATCCTCATGTAAAAACATTAGTATACAGGTTTACATTTTGTAGCTCTAAAAGAGTCTGGTACGACACCTTTTTATACAGGGCAGGAGCAAGCCAAGGCCGCACTAGATAGACTCAGACTTTTTTTGTCTGACTCAGAGTTGTCAAAGTCAGGATAAGTTGTCAGCTTGATTAAGCCAGTTATTTATTAAGATTTTAAATAAATGACCAGTATCAAACAATTTTGTGTGTGTGTGTGTGTGTTTCGTCAAATGGATTTTGAAAAGTGGTTTGTAAACTGCTTTTGCACAGCTTTTCAAACATTTTCCTGTTATTATTAGAAATTATGCATGCTACCTTATAAGCTATAGGACTATCTGTTAATACTTTAAAGACTTGCAAAGTTAGTTCTTCTAAGAAATGTCATATTAGGTTCTTACATGGAAACAAATCAACAACGTCTTTATTTTTTTAAAGACTGGATGACAACATAAAAGTTTGTGCAGTTGTAGCTAATGTAGTGTTATTTTCTCCGCTTTTACTACTAAAAGCAACTCCCTCTACCTTTCCTCCTAGTGGGCGATCTGGCCGTGCGGCTGTGAACGTGCATCGGGAGATAGTGGGTTTGAATCCCACTGTCGGCAGCCCTGAAGAAGGTTTTCCGTAGTTTCCCCATTTTCACACCAGGCAAATGCTGGGGCTGTACCTTAATTAAGGCCACGGCCGCTTCCCTCCAGCTGTTATGCCTCTCCTATCCCATCGTCGCCATAAGACCTATCTGTGTCGGTGCGACGTAAAGCCACTAGCAAAAACAAAAATAAAACCTTTCCTCCTTTATAGTTCAGCTCACGTTTTATGTAGACTCCATTCAACAAGTTACAAAATATGTCATGCTCCTTTAACAATTTTAGTTTCTTTTTTCAAGTAATTCCAATGTGAATCAGTAAAAGACTGTGAATAACCAAGTGGGGCATTGTAAGAAACGTTGACTGTCTTATCTTCTTTTACGCCCCAGGAAATGCGAAAAATATTGAAGTGAACCATGTTATTAGAATACAGGAGTAAGATACTTTCTTTGCAAAGGCTATATTTAACTGTTCCTTAAAAAAAATATAATTTATCAGTAATGATACACTCATTAACTTCACTTTCAATTTCATCGATTATTTTGTGTACAGATTCTATTTTATCGTGGACAGTCACTTTTGAGTTACGAGCAGGTCTAAACAGGAAGTTATAAATACTTTTCTAATTTGACCATTTTAATATCTTGCCCCCATCACCTAATGCACGTATATCAGGGTTATAACTCATGAAAATATCATGTTTAATGGATTTAAAATCAAGAGCCTCGTTTAATGTTAAGGAAGTACCAATTTTCGGAATATTTTCCTCAGTCACATACATTTTGAAAATACAGACTTTGGCTGTTAAAGTTGACGGAAACTTTGTCCAAATCTAATTTGCGTTTAATACTGAAATTACCCTGAACTGCGTCGAAGTCCTTGATCCTGTCATATTCTTCCTCAGCTTTCTTTCTTTCCTTCCTCTTCCCGTTTTTCAATTTCTTCTTGTCTTTGAATAGGATTTTTGCTCGTTGTTGGAAGATGTTTTATACAGATAGGCAGGCACATTTTAAAACTTAGGAATAGCATCGTTTGAGAGTTTTAAATGGTTAGGTTTTACAGTTAAAAGAGACTCATCAGGTCTTTTAACGGAATCGTCCCTAATTACGAAACTTCGTCGAAGTGTTTTATGCACACAACTGAGCTTGCTGAAGGGATGAATTCGGTTCGATGGATAGCTATGATCCACTTTTGTTTCCGAAACACGCCAGTGGGAAATTTAAACACTGAAATATTAGGCTGTTTTGAACTGTACTTTATTCTACAACCAGGTATACAACACGACGTGGCCATTATTCACAATGTTCACACACGTTTAAATCATTCAACACCATCGATAGCCTCACTGCTGCGAAGTTCAGATCAGCTTATAAGTCTCTGGCGAGAAGTGAAGCGGCTGGCGACTAGTGTGACGTAGCGCCCGAAGTGGAGGGGGAGCCTTATGGCCTGTATATCTAGTTGGCCTTGGGTAAGGGCTCTGCTGCTGCAGATACAGTAGAAGTCCCTTATAGCGAGTACGGCATGTAACGAGAACTCCGTTATAGCGACGACTTTTTTCTGTCCCTTCAAAATTCCTATATTAAACTGTGTATCATCTTTCGGTTACAGCGAGAACCCTATCACTGGCTCATCCGTTATTACGAGCGATTAAGCGCGCGCGCACACATGATTTTTTCCGTTACCAATATTTATGCACCCCAGCGATGATATTGCATGCAATCGATTACCTTCGGCATCGTTTCCTCTCTATGTGCACTAGCGATTTCTCTCGTCGACATTCGAAGGCGAAGTCGGAGTCGATTAGTAATACTTGCCGACAGCTGTTCTGTAAAGAAAATTCGAAATGAAAGAGAACATATTTTCGTAATAAATGCATAAATAACGTGTCCGATAATGGTTGTTAATATACAATAATAAAGTTTTATTATGAATCCACCTGTTCAATACATTATAATGTTGTTACATTAAAATAACTTCATTAGTTAAAAAGTTATATATGGGACATGTTTCGCTCCCCTATAGAGCATCATCAGCCAAATCCGAATCTCAAACAATTGTTATTTACGTAAACAAAGACTTAAGAACCATTAGAACACTTTTGACAAACTTAAAACTTATTCTATTAGAAAATCATAAAATGTAAAATCCTTGTATACATGGCTCAATTACATGTGCTTAATAGGAACATACATTAAAATTATGGAAGAGAGAGTACTAAAATATAAAATAAATAATATATATATCATGTCCAAAATCCTAGAAAGACGTGAAGATCAATCTTAGGAGTCAAATTTGAGGATCTTCTTAGCAATGAGATCTGGTAAAAAAGTTATTTATCCCTTGTGGATAAGAGTCTATAAAGATTCAAATTTATCGTCAATTTGATGATTGAACTTGTAACAGGATAAATGTTGGTCTTCAAGAAATTTAAATGCTTGTCATGTGACCTCGGCGAATGCTGTTGAAAAGATATGTTCTTAAAGATGTCAATGACCGTTCGTTGAACTAATGGATTTGATAAGGAATGATTGAAAGGGACGTAAATCAACGTTTGTATTGAAAGCTGCTGCTTGGTTTATCTTGTTGAATGTCTGTAACAAGAAAAGGAATCTTGTAAGTAATCGGAATTTGTGTTGCTAGTTAAGAGTGTGTTTCTAGAAACTTCACTTACCCCTCCAATTGCTGTTTGTCGGTTTGGTGTTGTCCGAGGTTATGTGGTGACTGTCTGTTCTGTGTCTACTCCTTGTGTTGTAAGAGTGAGGTGGTGGGGGTTGAGGGAAGGGAGTAGGGGTAGGAGGAGAAATGTTTGTGGGTGTGGTTTTGGAAGGGGAATGTCTAGTAGGAGCACAGGGAGGGGTTGAGTTCTTTAATGTTGGATGATTATTAGTTATTTTGGGAATGAAAACTTTGGCAAAATTACTTTTTTCTAGATTAAGCGTCTTTAAGAGTTTTGGTAATTGTTCGTGTAACGGATTTCTTATTTCAATTTCGTCATTTAAATTTTTTTTTAATTTTTTTTTTTTTTATCATTTAATTTTTTTTTTTCCTTATTGAAATACTGGTCTAAGTGGATATAAATATTTTCTAATTCTGTCATTAGTTTACCTTTTTCTATCTTCTTTATAATTTTATCCACTTAGACCAGTATTTCAATAAGGAAAAAAAAATTTAAATGACGAAATTGAAATAAGAAATCCGTTACACGAACAATTACCGAAACTCTTAAAGACGCTTAATCTAGAAAAAAGTAATTTTGCCAAAGTTTTCATTCCCAAAATAACTAATAATCATCCAACATTAAAGAACTCAACCCCTCCCTGTGCTCCTACTAGACATTCCCCTTCCAAAACCACACCCACAAACATTTCTCCTCCTACCCCTACTCCCTCCCCTCAACCCCCACCACCTCACTCTTACAACACAAGGAGTAGACACAGAACAGACAGTCACCACATAACCTCGGACAACACCAAACCGACAAACAGCAATTGGAGGGGTAAGTGAAGTTTCTAGAAACACACTCTTAACTAGCAACACAAATTCCGATTACTTACAAGATTCCTTTTCTTGTTACAGACATTCAACAAGATAAACCAAGCAGCAGCTTTCAATACAAACGTTGATTTACGTCCCTTTCAATCATTCCTTATCAAATCCATTAGTTCAACGAACGGTCATTGACATCTTTAAGAACATATCTTTTCAACAGCATTCGCCGAGGTCACATGACAAGCATTTAAATTTCTTGAAGACCAACATTTATCCTGTTACAAGTTCAATCATCAAATTGACGATAAATTTGAATCTTTATAGACTCTTATCCACAAGGGATAAATAACTTTTTTACCAGATCTCATTGCTAAGAAGATCCTCAAATTTGACTCCTAAGATTGATCTTCACGTCTTTCTAGGATTTTGGACATGATATATATATTATTTATTTTATATTTTAGTACTCTCTCTTCCATAATTTTAATGTATGTTCCTATTAAGCACATGTAATTGAGCCATGTATACAAGGATTTTACATTTTATGATTTTCTAATAGAATAAGTTTTAAGTTTGTCAAAAGTGTTCTAATGGTTCTTAAGTCTTTGTTTACGTAAATAACAATTGTTTGAGATTCGGATTTGGCTGATGATGCTCTATAGGGGAGCGAAACATGTCCCATATATAACTTTTTAACTAATGAAGTTATTTTAATGTAACAACATTATAATGTATTGAACAGGTGGATTCATAATAAAACTTTATTATTGTATATTAACAATTTCAATACGGATTAAAACATGAGATTAGTCACTTGCAATGGTTGTTAACTCATTAACAATTAAGGCTGACTAAACGACCGCTTAATTGTGAGGCTAAATACTGCAATTAAGCAAGAATGGGATACACCTCGAGATATGGCAGAGTGCTTAATTGATTTCAGAGGTTAGTTTATATTTTGTCGCGTCTGGTTAAATTACGGAAAGGCTATTATTAAAATTTATAGCGAGAAAGTTATTTCTCTACTGGCGCTTGAAGTGTGTTTTCATCATACGTATAGTATGGTTAAGTTAGGAAACGTGACGCTGTTTGAATAAGAAAACTGAAACGTTTGCAACAAAATGCGATCGATCATCTTCGGTACGGTATAGTTTTCTCACTTTGTGCACTTGTGAGCTCTCTCGTTGACATTCAAAAGAGATGTTGGAGTTGATTAGTAATACCCATCGACTGCTGTTCTCTAAAGAAAATTCGAAATGAAAGAGTATAACACGTTTTCATAATAAATTCGTAAATAACGTGGCCGATAGCAGTTGTTAACTCGTTAAAAATACTGAAGTAAAAACAATATCTTAATTTTAATGTTATATACGGAAATTAAGTAAGAATGTGATACACCTCAAGATATGGCAGAGTACATCACTGATTTCGGGGGATATTTCATATCTTCTCACATCTAGTTACGGCTATTTACATGTAAATTTTTCGCAAGAGGTTATTTCTCTACATGCGTTTTAAATTTTTCATGATAGGCTACATATACGGTTAGGTTAGGTGACGCTATTTGAAGAAGAAAGCTGAGGTGTTTGCCACAGAAATCTCTGGAGTGATACCGTATTTCTCCGAATCCAAGACTTGTTGTTGCATTCGCGGCCTAACAGTAAGTTAATGGATACAACTGGCAACTACCGCGGTAACCACGCTGCTTCTTTTCACACGCGCACAAAACTCATTGACAATAAACGATCGCCTCTTTACTACATATCGCTAGCCGCGACAACCAGTTGTACAGTGCCTGTGTGTTTCTCAAATTTGCAGAATGGCATCAAAACATGCGATCCTTCGAATTCTTAGAAAAGCCATGGCTACTCAGGGGCAGAGTCATAACACGTCTATTGTACTTGACGCTTAGTAAAATTAAGGTTTATAGACAGCAGGAATATTTTCGTGATGGATAGTCATGTATCGTATTGTAAAGATACGTGGAAAAGGTATTGCCGGCAAATTTTCAACGGGTTCTAGTCGATATTATGATGCCAATTTTAAGTTAATGTTTATTAAACACTCGCAAATGTAGAATAATTGTGCAGCCACACCAAAATACGGCATAGGCCTAACTAAAGCCAATGTTTGGCGTTAGCGTGAACACAAAGAGCTAAAACAAATGCATACTGTACAAAAAATGCATTCAGTGGTCCGCAACAAGGACGCTTTAAAGAAGTCGAAGATGAAATTGTGAGGTATGTGCACGAAAAACGCAAGGGCGGAATGGCCATACCGTGGCGCAATAAACTCGTTCATTGACTTTCAACGTTCGCGATTAGGCCTATACATCGCTAGCCGCTGAATATGGCCGAACCCGACAAGCGAGACGTGCGTGTAGCGGTAGCCGGTTATATCTGACATTGCGTAAAAGTAACTGTTTTATAGACAGCAAGAATAATTTCCTGCTGGATCGTTGTATTGTAGAGACGCATGGAATAGATATTGCCGGGAAATTTTCAACGAGTTATCTTTGGGACTATGATGCCAATGTTAAGTTAATGGTCCTTAAACCCGCGGAAATAAAGAATAATTGTTCAGCCGCAAAAAAAAAAAAAAAAAGAAATACGATCCCGGCCCTTATTTCTAATCCCAGGATTTCAGGATTACACTGGGTCAATCCCGGGATTGAAAGTTACAAATAAAAATAATAAAATCTTACATAAATCAGCTGTTTAATCAGCAAATCGAAATTTAGACAAAATCAACATATTTTATGGTATACACCTAGCTAATGTAATCACTCTACCTAATCAGACTTAGAGTCAGACTAATCAGATTTAAAATCACTCATTCTCTATGTTAAAATTATTCTTTTCCAAGAATCGGTGAGATCTCTTAAAACTTGCATAAATTAAAAAACCCTTATGTAACAAACTATGCAAATAAACTTTGGAAATTAACAACTACTGTATTTCTCTGAACATAGACTAAATAGACGACTTTCATGTAACAACATAATAAGTAGGTAGGAAGTTTCTTAGCAAAAGGTATTTAAAATTAACATAAATCAGTCACATTTCTCGTAAGTATAAAGAAAACTAATTTAATAGGAACATTCTAACTTGAATTGCGAAAATATGATCTGAGAAATAACGCGTCCAGTGTCTCATTACCAAACTTGCTTCTCAATTTGTTGCACATATTTGCAGCTGCTGAGAAAGCGCGTTCAGGTTCGACGGAAGTTGGAGGAATCGTTAGTAAGTACTTATAAGCCTGCTCTAGGTTATAGCTCCGAGTAGAAATTGAAGTTTCGTATAGGTTCATTACCTTTTTAACAATTCTGGAAAATTCATTTTCATTTAAGGCTTCAGGAGACATAATATTTTCATGCTGTTTTCTATTTCCAGCTGAAGCTTTTCTTTGAGCATCATATCACATTTTTCTGTATTTGTAGGCTCCACTTGCGTATTTTGTTCTTCCTCTTCGTATTTTTTTTTTTTTTTTTATACCATTTAACCTCTCAATTAAAGAAACAATCTGGTTTTTATCAGGACTTTGCTCGGACTTGAAAATGTACGCTTTATTTCATCATCGAACGCCAGCGCCACATTGTCATTATGAGGATTTTGTAGGTAGCATAATACGACACTCAACTCATTTCTTCGGCGATCTTTCATGCGCTTTTGTAAATGTCTCTTGAATTTAGAAGCCAACTCGGAGCTATTGTCATTTAACTGCTTAAAAAGAAACTTAAGGGCAGCATCAGCTGTGCATAAATTCGCATCAGTGCGACAGAGTGCTTCTACAGTTAATCTGACCGAGCTCGATAGCTACAGTCGCTTAAATGCGGCCAGTATCCAGTAATCGGGAGATAGTGGGTTCGAGCCCCACTGTCGGCAGCCCTGAAGATGGTTTTCAGTGGTTTCCCATTTTCACACCAGGCAAATGCCGGGGCTGTACCTTAATTAAGGCCACCGCCGCTTCCTTCCAATTCCTAGGCCTTTCCTATCCCATCGTCGCCGTAAGACAATCTGTGTCGGTGCGACGTAAAGCAAATCGCAAAAAAATAGCAGTTAATTTCACTGGAGCCAAGACTTAAATGATTTCATCGATGAGTTCGAAATCGGATTCTTCCAACTGCACTGGATTATTCAAACGTACTGAAACTCCCGTTTCACGCAGTCTATTTTGCAAATTTTTAAAAATGATGTCAATCCCGAAAATCCCGGGATCCGGAAAACTTAATCCCGAAAACTACGGGATTGAAAAGCGGCCGGGATCCCAAAAACCGGGATCGAATCCTCTAGGCATTGGCGTCTAAAAATAGTCTAAAAATGCGTAGGCCTACTGTACAACAAGGCATTCATATGATTTTACAAACTTCTTTTTGAACCTGATTTCAATTTTTTGAAGGAAAAAGTGGGGTTCATCTTGGATTCGGAGAAATACGGTATTATATTTTTTTTCAGAATGAAATTAAACATACACTTTCCCATAGTATCGGATTACGAAAAATAACAAGTAAGCTGTAGTGTGGATATCATCTGCAGAAACGCAAGTTTTGAACAAACTGATTGCCGTTTCATACCGATTTTAATGTGCATGAAGGGTTTTCCGACTTTTATACAAAAATTGGATATAACGACAATCCGTTATAGCGAGTAAATTTTTCGCTGTTATGAACTCTCGCTATAATGGACTTCTACTGTATCTGCATCTGAAATGCAGGAATCTCAACTGCCTGTGAAGTGCTAATTGGACTAACAATATCAGAAGAAGAAGAAGAAAAACATGAAGAAGCAAAAACAGTGGTTGTAGAGGTAGTACTGTAGTAGTAGTAGTAGCAGCACCAGCAGCACCGGTAATATTAGAAGTAGTAAAAGCAGTAGCAGCAGGAGTGGAGGTCGTGGCAGCAGCACTACCGGCTTTAGTCGTAGTAGCAGCACTACCAGTGGTAGTAATAGCAGCAGCACCATTACCCATAGTAGTAGTAGCAGCAGGCATGGAGAAGGTGGTGGTGGTGGTAGTAGTAGTAGTAGTAGTAGTAGTAGTAGTAGTAGTAGTAGTAGTAGTAGTAGTAGTAGTAGTAGTAGTAGTAGTAGTAGTAGTAGGAGTGCCGGTGGTGCAGGTGGTGGCAGCTGAAGGACTTGGCCGTGGACCAGACTCGTGTCAAGGCACACCTATATGCAAAAAAACAGAAAACTCTAAGAACGGTATAATTTTTTTCCCCTCTACTACAGTGAAGGCAGGGTATTATTGCTTTTCAAATCTCATTATGTCATTCATTCATAAACATGTATTATGGTTCTTACAGTACGCAAAACAGCAATAAAATTACACTGAGCACATTCTCCACCTAAATTCATTAAGCACTTGAATACATTAACAGTAACTGTATTGAGAGATGTCATACAACTGTTTTTGCTCCATTCATGTTCGGTTGAAATTAATGAAGAAAATCTTATTGTCATTGCAAATTTGATATTCACTGACTCCAGAAAAGATCCCCTACATGCTTAGAGGAAGTTGGACAAAAATTAAAAATGGTACATTCAAATGTTAGGCATCCCCTCCATGGGCCGGGTTCACCTTTCCTTAGCCAACCTGGTCACTCCAAGCTCCCCCAGGGTCACCTGTACAGACACCAAGTCAACATAGATCACTGACCACCAGAACTCCCAACCTCAAACCATCCTCTAAATGAAGAGTGGACAATGCAGTTCAGCATATAATGAAAGCCATCAATATAGTGAAAAATGAAGAGCCTGTAGTTCTGGGAGGTGACTTAAGTTGCAGAGTTGATAAACCGGATCAAAAGACAATGATTACACTAGAATTACTAAATGGTGAAGGATACAAAGTAATCAACAACTCAATGGAAAAGACTTATATAGCCCCGAGCATTACAGTACCACCGACCTAGTCTTTGTGAAAGGCGCCATTGTAAGAATTCTAGAGCAACAAATTATGTACACCGATCCGGGAAACATGATCGGTAACATGCAGCTAAATAATAAACAATGTTTTGTCACAAAATAAAGTAAGACTTTATGATGGCAAAACAACTTCAGATCCTATTAAACAGTGCTGTGGAGTATTACAGGGTGATCTATCAGTCCGCTTCTATTCAATATCGCCACAGCAGAAATAATGATTACCTCAACCAAATTGAACTTATATGTGGATGACCTAGATATAGGTTCTAACAACAAAGATGATCTTCAAGCAACTGTGGTCAGCCTTGAAAAATATTCTGAAGACAACAAACTTAGGGGGACATGGGACACATTTTTTTTGGTAAATGGATAAAATTGTCGAAATTTGAATTCTGGCATAAATAAATAATATTAACCTTCCTCTACATAACAAAAGTAGTTTTGTGCCGCTGTGACTATTTTTGACGTAGTTACAGCCGTTATTAAATGTCTCTGCACGGTCATTTAATTATCCACCACGCCTCCTTTCCTCTGTATGCTGGGCCAGCGCCTCCTACAGAACTAGGCCTGGCAATACGAATGAGAGTAGCTGATGACGTATGTCCAACTGGGCCCACGCCCGTAACTCAGTTAGCTTGTTGTCGCTTGCTGTATTTGGACGCGTTTCCCTGTTATGTGTGTTTTTCATCGATTATATTAATCTTAATCGAATCTTGTGTGTTAACACTCGCTTAATATTCCTATTAGTGTAAGTTCAGTGAAGGGTGTTAGTACTTATAAATTGTTAATATTAATAAATTGTGTTTAAAATGCCGGTATGGCCACCACGTGAGGTTAGAACTGAGCTTATTTTTAATGGTGTGTTGTTGTGAATTGCGATTTCTCAAATTATGAATAACGATGCCTCAGAAATGCAGTGTTCCAAATTGTAAGGGCAATTATCGCACTGGCCCTAAAGAGAATGTTTTCTCATTTTCAACTGACGACTCGAAGAGAGCTAAGAGGTTAAGAGATATTCGCCGTGATGATTTCGTTCCTTCCAAAAATGCAAAGGTAAGTCTTAGTTATTAGTATATCGTATCTGATTTCAATCATTCAATGACTTAAGTTGTGGGATGGTCCTTGAAATGGAGCCCTGTGTTGGAGGTGTGCGAGCTCCATTTCAAAACTCATGGGGTTGAATGGACGACCAGCATGTATTCGTTCCTTCCAAAAATGCAAAGGTAAGTCTTAGTTATTAGTATATCGTATCTGATTTCAATCATTCAATGACTTAAGTTGTGGGATGGTCCTTGAAATGGAGCCCTGTGTTGGAGGTGTGCGAGCTCCATTTCAAAACTCATGGGGTCGAATGGACGACCAGCATGTATGATGAGAGAAATGGGAAATTATTGACTGCACCTTTATCTCATCCAAGGCTTGTGAAAGGTTTGTGGACAGGTCTCTTATATCTTTGCTATTTATAAATGAAATGGTAGATTTTTTCGGGGTGATTTATATCTTACTGATTTAAGCATTTGCTGTATTGAATTTACCAGTTACTACATTTAGTTTGGGATGTGCTGAGTATTCACCTTACTTTATAAGACTACTGTTGTGGGTATAGTGATATTCTGGGAAAACTTATCGGGCGTAAATTATGAAGAAATATAACGTATTGGCTTTCAAGTATTCCTTCTTAGCTGAACCCTTAACTGCAAGTGAGGCAGTTATATTTATTATATCGCATGAGGGAATATACCTTAGTGTGGGTTAATATTTTTAGTTTAGGCTAGACAGCAGTGTTATTGTGTTTATTTCAATTATGTTAGGTTCTGTATAATTATTGTAAATTACATTCACTCAATGATTTTCTATGTCCCCTTGTGTGCTATTCATTTTATATTAAAATCAACCAGATATATCTAAGACATGACATGGTCCTGTGAAGTAAGTGGTGCCATGAATTAATAGACGAGAGCATTTTTATCTAGGTGAATACATTCTAATTTGGTCTAAAGGTTTTAGGAGCTGTTCCTTCTCAGTTTCCAAACTGCCCAGAGTACTTGTCTGATACCACATCTGCCCACCGAGAAGCTCCAGATGATAGGCGTTGTCGAGTAGACAATGAAAGTTTGGCCAAGGCTCTTGTTCAAAGTTTAGAGACCTATAAAGCTCATGTCAGTACTGTTTCTTTCAAGAACTTGCAGGAATTTAAAAAAAAGTTCAATATCTCTAAAAGAAGACTGGAACTGCATTGAAAAGGAACAGTGTGTTTACTTCGTTTTAATCAAGAATGAGCCTATCCCACATCTATCCTACACTGATAGTAGTGAATACAGTATTTTCTATACTAGAAACACTTGCATTTATATTGGTGTGTTGTTATTTGCTAGCTTTGTGTCTCATGGTAGGCAATTTAGGTCCTACAAGATTTTTCACTTCTTGTGTTAATATGTATTATTAAATGCATATTACAACACAAAATTGATTATAACTTCATCTCATATACTTCATAGGGTACTTTTACTACTTATGATAAACAAGTAATACTGTCTACTAAATCTCTCAATGCAATGGTTGGTTGCCTTTGTTGATTTAAGAATAGCAATATTTTTGTTTGAATTGGTAAGAAGTGTTTGAGTACCTGTGGCAACACAAGTGCTCCATCACTCAAAACTGTGGTAATTGTGCTACTTGTTCTGCAACAATTGTCATCCAATACAAGAATTGCTTATGCTGGGGTGGGTTTGTTGGTTCCAGAAATTCCTACCTGGTATGGGTGTGGTATTATTGAACTTGTGGTATGCTTGTGGAATAATAAATTTCCAATTTCTTTGCAATCATTTAAGAAAGGGCTAGGAAAACAACTGATAGGGAATCTGCCACCTGGGTGACTGCCCTAAATGTAGATCAGTAGTGACTGACTGATACTTGAGTATGTATCAAATCAATCACTACTGATCTGCATTTAGGGCAGTCACCCAGGTAGCAGATTCCCTAAACTATTCATCTATATATATAAAATAAGAGTTTTGTCTGTACATTGCTCAGAATTTGAAAATAATGGTATTTCTGTATCGGTCATGTCCATAGTAACAAGAAAATACACTTTTTACTTTTCCGTGATTTCTGTCTGTCTGTCTGTCTGTATGTATGTATGTATGTATGTATGTATGTACACGCATCACGAGAAAACGGTTGAAGAGAATTTAATGAAAATCGGTATGTGAAGTCGGGGGATGAGCCTCTACAATCTAGGCTATAAATCATTTTATGTACGCTGAGTGAAATGGTAGTTTAGGGGAAGGCCTAAAATTTAATTCTCAACTATTTGTGTTATTAGTGATCGTATTTTAAAGAAAATAGGTATGCAAAGTTGGGGAATAAATTGCTACAATCTAGGCTGTCAATAATTGTATTCACGCTGAGAAAAATGGTAGTTTAGGGGAAGGCCTAAAATTTAATTCTCAAATATTGTTGTTAATAGTAGTCCTATCTTGATGAAAATCGGTATGCAAAGTCAGGAAATAAGTCGCTATAGTCTAGGCAGTAAATTATTTTATTCACACTGAGTGAAATGGTAGTTCAGGGGAAGGCCCAAAATTTAATTCTCAAATATTTCTTATTAGAGGTGTAATCGATGAATGCTACATAACTAAGGTTATATAGTATTAAATTTCCTATTAGTCATGTCTTATACATTGTTACCGTACTGGCTATGATCACAAAGATATTAATGAATTTGGATTTTTGTTACTAAGTCCATATCAGCGCCGAGTAACGAAAATGGGTAAACACTATTTAATGAAAATCGGTATGTAAAGTCGGAGAATAAGAAACTACAGTTTACGGTATAAAATATTTTACAAATCACAGAGTCGGAAGAAAACTAAATGTGTAGCCCTACAATATAGAAAGCTCATAACATTGATCAATCACAGAGTCGGAAGAAAACTAAATGTGTAGCCCTACAATATAGAAAGCTCATAACATTGATCAACAATAACATTACATTGACCATTGTTTGTCGTGATGTGTGCTTTGTGTCTTCTGTTGCCCCTCATCTCTGGTAGATAGGATTACTGCTGCGTACAGAGTATTTTTATTTGATTTACACCGCACCGACATAGATAGGTTTTATGGCGACGATGGGATAGGAAAGGGCTAGGAGTGCCTTAGGCCTTAATTAAGGTACAGGCCCAGTATTTGACTGGTGTGAAAGTGGGAAACCACGGAATACCATCTTCAGCGCTGCCGCCATCTGCCACTATCTCTCGGATGCAAGCTCACAGCTGTGCACCGCTAACCACACAGTCAACTCGCCCAGTCGTACAGAGTGTAACAGCCTGGCTGAATATTGATGGGAAGTAGCTGGGGAGTTAGATAACTTTCTTCTTTAGCATGCCATTCCCCTGCTTTATAAATTTTCCGATACTACTGGTACGTAACACACTAGATCGTCATAGCATTCAGGCTATTCAATCCCTACTCTGAGGCACTGATTGGAATGAACAGTGTGCATATTTAGCGGAATAATGGCAGATGAGTGTTCATGGCAATCTGCGGCCTGGTCATCCCAGCTCTGGAACTTTCGACTATTAGATTGGCACCGCAATCTAACCGCAGTACTGTTCGTTAAAAGTGATAAAACGTGCGGCTTTCCATTTGATCGAGTATTTTATATGATAGCATTGCTTTTAATCGCTACATTCATACTTACGTTTTTGTAATGACCTATGTTGATTTCAGTTAGGAAAACCACAAAGTCAGTCTTTCTGAGAATCCCGTAGCGAAGCACGGGTACATCAGCTAGTTTTATATTAAAATCAACCAGATACTGTATATCTAAGGCATGACAGGGTCCTGTGAAGTAAGTGGTGCCATGAATTAATAGACGAGAGCATTTTTATCTAGGTGAATGTAAGCTGAGGGGGTTGTATTTTAATTTTATACATGCCATATTATTTATTATGTTGATAATGTGACAATATTTAGAAGTTTATTGAGCTATTCTTTAATTATTTGGGCAACAAGATCTCTGTATCTACAGTATGTACTTCTTGCCACATTGCCAAATTTAGTAGCTGTGTTTTCCATAGTAGTTTCTTTAGAAGAGAACACAGTAATAACACAAGAGCACTTTTATTTTATCATGTTTATTGCCAGGTGTCAAATTTTCAGGGAGTGATGTTACATTTGAAAGGGCACCTTTTATGTTAAACAGGTATTTTGCCATTTAACAAATATGATTCATTACCTTGGTGGCACATATCCTACAAAATTATTAACCCTCCTTTTTTTGTCTGTGGTAAGCTGAGGCTTTCTCATTTTTTGAGTACATTACTATTATTAATTACTCATTTGATGAACCTCTATGAATTCCACTGAAAGGGAATGTGTAAACTCTGAATTCAGCGTTAATCACTGTAAGCTCCTTCACTAGTAAACATTCCTGTTTGAGTAATTGTGAATTCAATTATGAATTTCCTCCTCCAGCATTATAGCCTATTCACACTTTGGTTATGAATTTTCTCTTGGAGAAAGTACTCCTTCCAGCTTTTGTTATTGCATGTAATGAATGTAACAGGCATCTGTGAAAAATTGGGGATTGATTACTTAATTGATCTCATGTGTGTCATATCTATACAATGCAGCTGGTTCATAAAGCATGAAATGAGTAGTTCAGTGTGTGTTCTGCTACATTTTTATGAATTTAATGGCAGGGATGCAAGTTCTTATTATGGTTTCTTAGGATTTTAACAAGTAATGTTCAAAGAGATTTGCTTTTATATTTTCTTATATCATGTTCACCTCATGTCCATTTCAATTTTAAGCAACCTGGTGAAGTTAAATTGAGAACAATTTCAGAAAATGTCTGGGTGAAGGTCAGTAAAAATGTTATCAGAATTGGCATGCTACTTTTCAAATTTAAGTTCATACATTTTAATAAGTTGTTTTATTTCCAGTTTAACTTCAATTTTTCCCCTGTTCTGGTTATTTGAATCAGGGTCCAAAATCATAAGAGTACATTTATATACACTAGGGAATGCGAATATAATTTTGATGACTTGATGAACAAACTATTGTTGGCATGTACTGTAATCATTCTCTTTGCATAACAGCAAAAATTTTGTGAGCTCTTCACCCCCTTAATTTATGTTAGGCTTCTATTGTAAAAAATTTTTTTACCTGTTTTCATGATCGACAACACTGAGCATTGAGACAGTATTAATACACTGTCTCCTTGTTTGACATTTTTGAGTTGGAGTCTATCTCCGTGGAAATTATTTCACTTTTTCTCCATGCGAGTGATATATGGACATAATCCTTATTATAACTTAAAATTATGAGCTGCTCCCTTCTACGGCGACAGAGGATAAGTTACTATTTATTTGAAACCTTATTATGCTCTGCAGCTTGAAATTATGTCGTGGCTGTAAGTCACTATTTGTTAATACTCTCTGCCAGGAGTTGTTAAAGTTCTGGGCGGACCGTAACTTATTGCGCAGCTCTCCTGCGCAAGGAATGAAGTCAACTTCTGCTTACCGTTGTGAGTGCAAGAGAGAGGTTGTCTGCCGAAAACATGGAAGCCGAACAGACGTGCGTACATAGCTCCGCTATGTTGTGCTACTTCAAGATCGTACCAGGCTAATCCTGTGGATATTTGGGGGCACATGGCCCAATTAATGGATTTCTTCTACTCTGGACAACCCTTTGGAGCATCGCAGATGTTGTATTGCTACTAACTTAATTTAGTTTGAACTTCGGCCTAAAGTGAGTAACAGCGTCCTTCTTCAACGCCACTGGGAAGACTGTAAGTTGAAACCTTTCTTCTAACGACATTTTGCTATTATTTCATCGAAGAGTTGGTGCTAATCAGTTGGTGACACATACTATGCCTCTCCTTGCAATACGACGTCGAAAATTTACCAGAACTTGAATTTAATAATAATAATAACACTTTCGGCGGCATGTTGTGATTAGATACCGGTTCCCGTGTTTGTATAGTATTTCAAACTTGAAATTGTTCAAAATTGGAAACTCTTAAAAATGTGGTACAAAGATTGTAATATTTGTTCTGGAAACTCTTGGCATTTTCCTTTAAAGAAAGGAAAGATGTGATGTCTTGTGCTCGAGTTAGAGGAGACGTTTTTGCATTGTGAAAGATTCTAAGGGAGGCAGTTTTCATAAGGTTTTCCGGTGGGAATTTTTCTTTTTGCCTGCTATTTCCCCTTTTCTTTTGGCTTTTCATTTCTCTCTGGGATTTTTTTTTTTTTTTTTTTTTAACTTTTCGTGCGGTCTGTGAATTGCATTGTTGTGATCCTAATTATTATTGGTCCTCTCCCTCGGGTCTGAACTTGTATTGTTGTTGTTGCCATGGGGATGGATATTATGATGATTATGTTGTAAATGTAATGGACGTTTGTGCGCTATTGCTTTAATTGATGATTTAAATGAGAAAAAGGATTTTTCATGCTCCGGTGATGTCTGAAAAGTTATATGCTAAGTCCGTTTGTCTTTAATTTTGGGGCCGATTATCTATTTGTGTTTTGATCCATTGGTTGGTATCACTGTTCACCCGCGTGTTGTGATTTTCTTGATTTTTCCTTTTTCCCTAGTTTATTTTGGGATTTTCTTGGTTTTCTTCCTTTTGCACGAGGTTTAGAAACCTTATATAAACTCCTCGCCTAGTATCTCGTTTGGTTGGTGTATTTTACAAGTAAAGAAAGATTAACTTAATTAATTAATTTCATGCAAGTTAACTAAATTAATGACGTTTGAAGGTATTATACTCAACCTAAGGTAATTAAGCTGAAGCATAAGTTATTTGTATTTTATAACTAAGAAGATAGGCTGGTTATGAAATTTATATTGGGTCCCAATAAACTAGGCCGGTTCGAACCGTAGGTTAGTTATGTTTTGATATTATTTCCCTGTTTAATATTTTTTTTCTTCTTATTCCTGTTGATGTTCTGAGTCCAGAGTTATTTTAATTTTACTTTTTACTTCTTTCTCTTATTAAATATATTTATTTATTTCAAAAGTACCTGGACGTGTCATTCTTGTAGTATTTGAAACCATACAGTGATAGTTATTTTCATTCTTTCCATGGCCTCTGGTCGCTTGTCTTATTCGTGGTAAGTACCTTTGTGATGGTTTACTTTTGGGTGATTTTGCTTCCACCTTGTTTTGTTCTTTTTTTTAACCTATATTTCTTGTCTTGTTGCTACCTGTGCGGACACTGTGGGGATGGGTGTTTGTGCGGGTCAGTCAGTGGTAGCTCCAGAGCGTGGTTGTCATTTGTTTTCCCTTCGCTCTGGGCGGTATGCGAGCTGTCCCTTCAGAATTCCTCGCCTGTTAGTAGACCCTTGTGTTATTGTGTTTCGTCGGCTCGTAGCTGCCCCTCTTGGCATCCCCCTAACATTGTCACTGTATGGTTTTAAAAGGTGTGTCTGGGTAATGAAAGGCATGTTAAGATATCTATTAAAAAATGTAAAGGAAATGCATTCATCTTGTTTAACTGTACAAAAATTTGTTTCATGTTAATGTCTTCGGGGTGTTTTGTCCGGTTCGCTGTCGAGCTGGGTGCTACCTTCTTGGATTGTGTACGTGATGTTGGCATTGCTCTACCAGCTGCTGTTCGTGTGTTTCCCACCTGCCTGCCTTACTGCTTTCAGGTGCCTTGTATCATTCCCTTCCTTGTTTCTTCGTAAATTGGTGAGTTTGAACTTTACCAATTACTCTAGATTCTGAATTTATTATCATTTATCTTAAAAATTGTGAAATGACCGACACTTGAGCACGAATCGATTGGCTTTGGGCTACGAGTGTACCACAGTTTGCCGTGTGCTCTGTGATTTTCTTGGTGGTTATTTGTTCAGTATTTTCAGTTTCTACCTGTGAAAATGATTTAATCTGTGGTTTTGGAATTAATTGCGTTTAATCGAGTTATTGGTTTTGCTCGGATATGTTGCGTGTGACGTTATTTGTTTTACTGGATTATGATCGTTGACCTGTACTCTGGGAACTTATTACATTATCTGTCCTGGCGTTTTATATTGCTTCCCAGGTTTGTTGTTATTCTTATTATTTTACCTGACATGATGCTTCGACTGTGCTAAAATCATTCTGCGAGAAACTATCGTTGTTGATTTTACCTACTGCGTTGCTAACAGCGTGTGAACCTTGCATGTACTTAATCTATTGGCATGTCTACCTTGTGCCTGGTCAGTATGGGTGTGATTTACTGCTGAACTGTTGGGCATTTCATCGTATCCTCCCATCGTTAGTGTCTATGAACCCGTTTTAAACTTTTCCTGGTTTATGTGGTTGGCATGTAAGTGTTCCTGTTATTTGCTCTGTGCTATTGAAATTATGCCTTGCTACCTACTTTGGCCTAAATGGGATTGTGTGCATTCCGGTAACTGTTTCTTTCGAGTATTTCATTCTTCATTATTGTTGAACTTTAAAATTAATCCTGCCTGTGATGTTTCTTTACATTGGGGCAGTTGTTACCTCGAAAATCTTTACCTTTACTTGGTCTGGTAAATGTTTCCTAACCTTGTTTTGTTACCATTAGTCCCGTGGGGAACTTGTCTTTAAAGTGTAGAGCCTTATATCTACTTGGAAGTCATAATTTATGTTTTATTTAACCAGTCGGTGGTGATGTGTTTCCATGTTTGCTGTGCGATTGCTGATCTGAGCTAGCTGCGAGACTTGGCTGTGCTTTTTGCATGAGTGGTTTCCATTTTTACCCTGTCTTGGCGTTGGTGTCCGTTTGGTGTGTCGTTAGGTGGTGGACGGAGGCATGTTACATTATGTCATCTGTTATTGGGTAGTTATGGGCTATAGTTGAACTCTGTTAATCGGTGATTGGGTTGGTGACTTGTTGGCCACGTGCCTGGACATTTTAGTGTCTTTGGTTGTTTACCCTTTTCCTAACTATTGATTGCATGTGGTTCTCTGTTTCATTGTGTTTGGTACCCTATTATCGGTTGTATTTGTTACCTGGTTGGAAGTATTTGTACGGTGTGGCCTGCCTCAAGTGTTCCTGCTGATGAATTGTCTATGGTGGAATTATTAAACTAGCTCATTCTGTCTGAAATTTGTGACCTTGTTGTCATCTTGATGTAAATTTTTGATCATATATGGAGGATCTTGTATTTGGTAGTTCTCGGGATATCTGACTTGGTACCCTGTTGAAGTCATTATGTGTCTAGGTATATTTCTTCTGCAAAATTCATTCAACCTATCCTTATTTGCCTAGTTCCATTTCGAGTTGTGAGTTCTATGCAACCCTCTACCTTATCTACTTATTTTTATGGACTTGAGTGATGCAGTAGGGTCATAACACCTGAGGACTGAGTTCCTTTTAACCTGTAATGGTTTGGTCGTGATCCTGTGTTTGAAGGAAAGAGTACGGTACCGTAAGTTTGATTTTGGGATTTGCATATTGATTACTGAGCATGTTGTTGAGGATGGTGTATTCCTTTTAGCCCTTTAAGGGCTAACACGTGGCTTGGAGTAGTCATTATGGTTTTACTATTATTATTGTAGTGTGTGTAATTGTGGTTATGGCATGTCAGGTATGGGCGATGTGTTGCCTTGATGTTTTACCTTGTGCCTCTGTAGATTTGGGAATAACCCCTCGCATGAATTTACTTCTCGTTTGGAACTATCTTACCTTGTTGTAACTTGCTGGTTTCGTGTTTCCTGGTTCCTTCATTTCCTGTCTCCCTGCATTTCTGGTTGATCTGATGTCATCGTATCTGTTTTTGGTTCTTCTGTAATGCTCATTTTAAATTTTACCTGCCACTCTATGGTGTTCTTCTCTCAGTGGTTCTTTGTGTCTGTTGACATTGGTGTTGATCATCTTACCGTGCTTTGAGTTTGCTACTCTGGTATGGGATGGATTAGGATTCTCTTAGTCGGTACTGGAATCTTCCTGCTAATAGATTATGGGGTCTATTAGTTGAGAACTGCCTTCTTCATGCTTCTGTGAGCATTTTCCATGGACTTGCCTCGTATTCCACCACTTATGTTTTATTTGCCTGCTCCCCTGGGAGATAGGGGGAGGCACCTGTTGGCTGTAGAGCGACAGTGTGATCGGAAAGTCACGTATTTATAGACCAGGTAATGCTGAGACCCTATTGGGTAACCGGTAGTGTACGCTGTGTTGGTCAGTGCTCGTTATTTTCCTTTTGGGGTCTTCTGATCTGAGGTTTTAAATTTCCTTTTAATTTGATTGGGTGTCCCTTTGTGGAATGAATTGTGATTATGTTTCCATGCAGTTGGTTAGTTACCTGATTCCAGATTTTGTTCCCTCCTGAGTTTCTCCTGTCCCTATTTCTGTCCTGTTGCTTCCATGGAGCTAATTATGGTCCTGTGTTGTACTTAATTTTGATCTGTAAGTTTTGGTAGCTTGGTGTTTGTTGGTTGATCTGTTGTTGATGACAAACTGAAACGCGTACCCTCCATCCTAATGAGCTTTAAGAGGTCTCCAACCGATCCTGCCTACTCTTCCCTTGCTATGAATTTGTTTACCTTTTTAGCCTTGGATTTTTCCATATTTTATATCCTATTTTCGCTTACCTGAAACCTTGCTAATTGATTGTGTATTGGTTGCCTCTCCTTGTTCTTGTTCATCTTGGTTATGCATGGTGTATATGGAATATTGAGCCTCATTTGTTGGATATTCATTTGCATCTTTTCTGGTGTATTTGTGAAATTTGGAATTTTGCGAGCTCGCTGTGTTGAAGATCAGCCTCTGTTCTGTTCTACTTGTTGGAATTAGTTCTGGTTACCTTGGTTCTGCTTGTGTTATGCATTATTTGGGGTATTTTTGTGGTATACTCGGGCCCTAGTTCAATCGAGCGCAAGTTAAAAATTTAAATTAAAGCTAATACTTGGATCTTGGGTATCATGTAGTTCTGCATACACCAATTTATGATCCTTTCTTGTTCCCTGTTCCTTGCTCCCTTGCGTTCCTTCCTTTTCGGGTGGTAATCTTCGTTTATCTTGATATTGAAACAAGAAGATTGCATTTCTTAGTAGGTAAATGGGAACTCTATAAATAAAACTGATATTAAGATTGAGAATATCTCTATTACTATTTCAAAAGGTTTAAAATTGATGTTTGGGAATTTTCCATTCGTTAACTGAAACATGTTCTGGTACAGAGGTGATATAATTATGGTAAAAGAAAATACCCAAGAACTTGCAAATTAATTTTCTTTTGAAGAAGATAATTCCGGGAGTTCATCATAATCATGATGCATTTATCTACTGTATGTGAACTATGAATCAACATTTTGGTTATGTGGCTGGTGTAGTACAACAGACTTATTATTCTTGTGATTTCTGTACTAAGCAAGCATCGGGTTTAAAAGTACTAACTACAATTGGAAGGCATATACATTGGTATGTTGGTGTTCCTGGGGCATAATGCAATCATGTTAAGGGAGTGCATGGAAGTGAACTTATCTCGGTGTGTCGTTTACTCATATGGACTCCTTCACCAAAATTTAGTATACTTCTGGACCACCGCAGTATGTGTAACATAAAGTACGAGTGTACGTGTGGTTTCTGGGCGGGAGGCTGAGACAGTATTAATACACTGTCTCCTTGTTTGACATTTTCGAGTTGGAGTCTATCTCCGTGGAAATTATTTCACTTTTTCTCCATGCGAGTGATATATGGACATAATCCTTATTATAACTTAAAATTATGAGCTGCTCCCTTCTACGGCGACAGAGGATAAGTTACTATTTATTTGAAACCTTATTATGCTCTGCAGCTTGAAATTATGTCGTGGCTGTAAGTCACTATTTGTTAATACTCTCTGCCAGGAGTTGTTAAAGTTCTGGGCGGACCGTAACTTATTGCGCAGCTCTCCTGCACAAGGAATGAAGTCAACTTCCGCTTACCGTTGTGAGTGCAAGAGAGAGGTTGTCTGCCGAAAACATGGAAGCCGAACAGACGTGCGTACATAGCTCCGCTATGTTGTGCTACTTCAAGATCGTACCAGGCTAATCCTGTGGATATTTGGGGGCGCATGGCCCAATTAATGGATTTCTTCTACTCTGGACAACCCTTTGGAGCATCGCAGATGTTGTATTGCTACTAACTTAATTTAGTTTGAACTTCGGCCTAAAGTGAGTAACAGCGTCCTTCTTCAACGCCACCGGGAAGACTGTAAGTTGAAACCTTTCTTCTAACGACATTTTGCTACTATTTCATCGAAGAGTTGGTGCTAATCAGTTGGTGACACATACTATGCCTCTCCTTGCAATACGACATCGAAAATTTACCAGAACTTGAATTTAATAATAATAATAACACTTTCGGCGGCATGTTGTGATTAGATACCGGTTCCCGTGTTTGTATAGTATTTCAAACTTGAAATTGTTCAAAATTGGAAACTCTTAAAAATGTGGTACAAAGATTGTAATATTTGTTCTGGAAACTCTTGGCATTTTCCTTTAAAGAAAGGAAAGATGTGATGTCTTATGCTCGAGTTAGAGGAGACGTTTTTGCATTGTGAAAGATTCTAAGGGAGGCAGTTTTCATAAGGTTTTCCGGTGGGAATTTTTCTTTTTTCCTGCTATTTCCCCTTTTCTTTTGGCTTTTCATTTCTCTCTGGGAATTTTTTTTTTTTTTTTAAACTTTTCGTGCGGTCTGTGAATTGCATTGTTGTGATCCTAATTATTATTGGTCCTCTCCCTCGGGTCTGAACTTGTATTGTTGTTGTTGCCATGGGGATGGATATTATGATGATTGTGTTGTAAATGTAATGGACGTTTGTGCGCTATTGCTTTAATTGATGATTTAAATGAGAAAAAGGATTTTTCATGCTCCGGTGATGTCTGAAAAGTTATATGCTAAGTCCGTTTGTCTTTAATTTTGGGGCCGATTATCTATTTGTGTTTTGATCCATTGGTTGGTATCACTGTTCACCCGCGTGTTGTGATTTTCTTGATTTTTCCTTTTTCCCTAGTTTATTTCGGGATTTTCTTGGTTTTCTTCCTTTTGCACGAGGTTTAGAAACCTTATATAAACTCCTCGCCTAGTATCTCGTTTGGTTGGTGTATTTTACAAGTAAAGAAAGATTAACTTAATTAATTAATTTCATGCAAGTTAACTAAATTAATGACGTTTGAAGGTATTATACTCAACCTAAGGTAATTAAGCTGAAGCATAATTTATTTGTATTTTATAACTAAGAAGATAGGCTGGTTATGAAATTTATATTGGGTCCCAATAAACTAGGCCGGTTCGAACCGTAGGTTAGTTATGTTTTGATATTATTTCCCTGTTTAATATTTTTTTTTTTCTTATTCCTGTTGATGTTCTGAGTCCAGAGTTATTTTAATTTTACTTTTTACTTCTTTCTCTTATTAAATATATTTATTTATTTCAAAAGTACCTGGACGTGTCATTCTTGTAGTATTTGAAACCATACAGTGATAGTTATTTTCATTCGTTCCATGGCTTCTGGTCGCTTGTCTTATTCGTGGTAAGTACCTTTGTGATGGTTTACTTTTGGGTGATTTTGCTTCCACCTTGTTTTGTTCTTTTTTTTAACCTATATTTCTTGTCTTGTTGCTACCTGTGCGGACACTGTGGGGATGGGTGTTTGTGCGGGTCAGCATTACAGCTTGTATGTACCTGGATTGCTACTAATATCCTGTAGGTAAGGTAGTTTATACGTTATTATTTTTATTTAATAGCTTTTGCTGTTCTTACATGTTGTTTTTGATCTTTTATCAGCAAGTTCAGTTTTGTAAAAGTTTTCTTTTTTTTTGCTAGTGGCTTTACGCTGCACCGACAGAGAGAGGTCTTATGGCGAGTTTTGTAATAGGAACTGATCATTTTTTACTCTGTCCGACTCGTTGGCTGAATGGTCAGCGTACTGGCCTTCGGTTCAGAGGGTCCTGGGTTCGATTCCCGGCCGGGTCAGGTATTTTAACCTTAATTGGTTACTTTTAATGGCTCGGGGACTGGCTGTGTGCGGCGTATTCAACATTAGAAATCATCCTAGTTAGGGCCCTCATCTTCACAGACATGCAGGTCGCTTAATAGGTCGTCTACTAGAGAAAGACCTGCACCAGGCCTCTCCGGAGGCCATATACGCCATTATTATTACTATTATTATTATTATTATTATTATTATTATTATTAATATTTTGACTCTTAAATATATGAAAGAAAGTGTCATATAGGCATATTATTAAAGTTGTTCAGTATTAAGACTCTTAAAAAAACTTAATTCTTTCTTGCATTTTTAAATGTTCTTCCTAATTATTACGGTATATTACTAATTTCGCTTCCGATATGCGCGCCTACGATAAAGAATATTCGTAGAATGTAGTTTAACCAGCGTATTTTTCAATTATCGTAAGGAATTAGCTTCATCTACTATCCACTCGCGCTGGGCTCAGTCGTGAGACGTCACGAATCGTATTGCCAGGCCTTGATCTCTAGGAGGCGCTGGCTGGGTTATCCATGTCCCTTCTGTTACCATTAATTCCCTCTTTACAGTAGCATTGAGATTGTACTATTTCTGAATATTGAAATATATACTGCCATCTGTTGGCTATGTTATGAACTACTTGATCCTACAATTTAGTCAACCATGAAGGAACTACAGTTGGGGGAAGGGGGCCTGGAAGTTTGAAGGAAGCAACTACTGCGAAGCTCACAAATTATTATAGGCAGGCAATATGTGCAAATATTCCCTCTGTAGATAATATGAAATCTGCAATATATGTCACACTATACCATTTCTCCTCCACAGATGAAGATCGTAAGCATAAGAAATGCCCCCAAGGACCTGAATCATGGTGCTTCTACAACAAGAGTATCGCAACTGGACAAACCCCTCAAAGTCACAAAAAATGTTAGTTCAGTTCACAATTGCAATGCTGCTGAAAATTGCGCCTGTATACCAAAGGCTGGCATCAACAGAACTTCTGTCTAGATGTTGTAGAGGGGATACTCAAAATGCCAATGAAAGTCTTTATGCATGTATATGGAAAAAGTGCCCAAAAGAGACCTTTGTGTCCTCAAAAAGACTTGGAATAGCTGTTTCTAATGCAGTTGCAGAATACAACATGGGATGTAGTGTAACACAAGAAATGAAAATGGCTGTAAGGAATTATAAACTTTCACCAGCATCCACCAAACTTGCCACACAAAGAGATGAAAGAAGAAAATTTGACAGTCAGCGGTCAGTCACCCAACAAAAGAAAACAGCCAGGAAAAACTGAAACTCCTAAAGGTACACAGGGAGGAAGCCAAGGAGAAGCAGGAGGGTAGGAGTTATAGTGCTGGTGAATTTTAAGAGGTTTGGAAAGGCCATTATGAAAATTTTTAATGGTTTTAGAACTAAAATTTATTTAACTCAAAAATCATTTTTTGTAACCTGCACTGTTCCATGCAGGTCAAATCTAAACCTATATTTACCGAAGTTGGTATGTAGCTTCTATGTGACCTACCAGGGAAATTGTAGTGTGGATTTTTCATTCTTCTTCAATATACTCATTTTATGAGGCAAAATGTACAGAAAGTTAGTGGAAAATTACATGAAATAAAATTAAAAAATTGAAACAGAAGTTAACTGAGCGACATAGGGTGAATAAAAAATTCCATCCTTGAGTTTTTTATGTTATAAGGAAGAATCATTTCACAAGTTTTCAAACTCTCAGGTAAAAATCCATCCTGCAGGGAACTTTTTGAAAGTTGCCTGTTTCGCGAGTATCATAAACACAAAGTACATCCTATCTCATAAACTAATAAGGATATTAAGCTGAAATTAAGATATGCTATTTCTATAATAGTCTTTCATATTCCATAACAGTTTCATTGTGATTGCTCAAAAATTGTGGAAAATAAAAAAAATGTGTCCCAGGTTCCCTTAAAATTAACCTGGACAAAACGGTACAAATGGTTTTCAGATAAAGAGGGAGTTAGGATAGCGAGCTCATTTAAATACCTCGCCATCACAATTCAGCTAACGTAAAGCCACTGATGGATTATAAAAAGGAATAAAATTTGCACATTTGTGCACTATTCTGTTAATAATAAATGTCAGGCATTTCAGCTACACTTTGCCTCTAAGAAATGTACAAATTTCAACTTACAGGTAAGGCAAGACTAGGTATGACAGGCATTATAGTAAATTTCATTATGAGAAGCAAGGTTCCCCCTCATCTGGCACTGATGAATTTATCATCATTCCCTCTGGAGAGCAATTTGAACTACTACTTACCTCTTTCCGGGACAGCATCTTTATACAGCAACCTTGATAGCGGTCCTGGATAGCTTGAGTGGCGAAAGTGCCTCGAACATACAGTGTGGTTCTTCAGCTGCAGCGAGCGTTCGACCCCCACAACGTCCAACCACTCTCTGCAAATATCAGGTCTACCAACAGAGAAATGATGAAATAAGATCCCCTGTTGTCAGCCTTCTTCACTATTTGTGTAAATGCCACAGATCTGACACTTTTCGTGCATGGTCTGAAACATGAAAAGAAATAGAAGAAAGTACCGTAATTAAGGACACTGTATCAGTTTATATTTTTACTGCTAATTACAATACCCTCAAAACGATAGTGGCTTATCAGAAATAATTAACATTACATCAACTGAATTTTAAGGTGTCTGTTTCAAGTAGCTTATGTAACTATCACATCAACCACCATGCAAAAAGGTAATAAAAAAGTGACAGCCTAAAATAAATTTTTGGGAACATGAGCAGCTATCAATCATCAACTTAATAACTCACTTAACCTCCTGCGGTCTACAATCCTTTTAATAGGATTTTGTTTAACAATAGAATGGAGTATCCCGCAAACAATATTCAAACGTTAAATTAAATAGCATCATTAGTCCAGCCCGTGGACCGCTATTCACACAGACGCGTAACTGTTCTGTTCTGTTCTGTTCGTGAAGTTGATTTGGGCTCGTTATTTCACCCAGACACAATACTGTATTATATTTGTACTAGTTCTACACACGCACACAATTTCAATAAAGTAGTACACCAATGCAGTTGACAATGTTTTCTGAGTACGAAGTACTTGAAGATTGAGGGAAGTAGACCATGCAGCAGACTCGCAAAATGGGTTCAAAGCACTTGAAGTAGTTCAGGAAAAGACGTATCACCTAGACAATTGAGAGTGAGGAAATACGTATACAAGACTAGGAGATATAGGAAAAGCACAGGGACACAAGGTATACTATCTTCACGCTAGAGTGGCCGTCTCAGCGACTTCTACAAAACATACACACCGGGCCAACATATAAGGGACAAGCAGGAACACAGACGCGTAACGACTGTCGTTTGTTTTCTCGCTCGCGGCAGTAGCGTATACTCGTCCAACACTTGGCCAGCTGGATACCTCGCTGCACACCCTCTTTTCTGCACAACTTGTAAGCAAAGGGAATGCTTGTAAGGAGCGATAAAAGAGTCTGGATGGTCTGGATTTTAGAAATAGCAGTGAGAGCGCTAAAGGTGTGCTTTGTATGTGCCATCTGTCGGTTCAGTATTCAACTAAACTATTGGAATGGCTGCGGACTCTTATGTTATTTCATCGCCCTCTACTATGACTGCGCTAATACGCCTTCTCATTCGCCCAGTCACACATGTAAACGAGCGAACACGGCGTAGTTACCAGTTCAGGCGCTTGGAGCGCTGAGAAGCTGGCATTACTCTGCTTAACGAGACACGCTCAGTGATCATTGCTAATAGTGCTGGAGTAATTTGAGCCTGTGTTTACCTTATTTAGCTTGTTTCGTTGGTCATGAACCGTTTTAATGTTTATGTACATAATATTGTTTACTACTGTGTGCCTCAATGTAAGATGAAAAGCAGATTGGCAAGTGGGATTTCGTTTCATGAATTTACTTTCAACGAGTAACAACGACATAAATGGCTAAATGTTACTTCAAAACAGAATTTCCCGAAGAATTTCAATTCAAGATCATCGAAACGATATGTTTGCCACACCGAATAAATCCACACTTTCACGCTACGTAGGAGATATAAACTGCGAGACTGGAATAACACTCTTAGTAAAGGAGCGCCTCTTAGCAGAAAGTCAGTGCCTAAATGAAGAAGAGAAATTGTGATTGTTGGTAGTTCATCGAACAACAGATGTTATATGACAAGAAACTCGACACCTTCTTTCAACAGTAAGACGCTTCATTCCATGTTAAGCGAATAAAAACTAGGTACTCAAGATGACTGTCATGCAAGCGAAAGTAGAAATCGAATTACCCCAGTCAATAACCTTTTCTGTTTTATAATTTCTGCTGTGACTACAAAATAAAGGTTACAGCATCATTTTCTTGTTTAAGAGGCTTTTAGGCACAGAGCTACATACCGGTACTTCAACACTGAAAACAATAAAGGAATTCGAAGCTTGCGGTTTTTTCGTGTTGCGCATTGTGAGTGACAATCGTAAGACTAATGTAAGCAGAATAAGAAGAATGTCTTCTTCAAAACAAATTAAATCGAAGATCTGTTGTCCTGTTGATAGTGAAGTACCTCTTCTTGCTTTCGACATATGGCACATTCTGAAAAGTAAGAAATTCCTTACCAAAAAAATGATTTTATCAAGAAACTATATGACTTCTTATATGCAAAAACATCGAGCCGCCTAAGTTTAAGAAAATGAATGTGCTGCACGCGAAAGATATTTTCGCGACTGAAGTAATAACAGCCCTAGAATATTTAAAAAAGACCATTCGTGTACAGATATGTATGATTTTTTAATGCAGGTACCACTGTCAAATACAAGTTATCGATAAAAAATTGATTCGACATACGTATCAGTAGCACAAATGTAGCAACATTGCAGCCGGACAAGATGCTTGATTTTTTTGACATAACCAAGGTGTTCAACAGTGCTAATGGACTTGACTTATAAAGGAGATTAAAACAGGCTGCAGTACCCATCTAATTTGTCACTGTGGATTTTGAAAATTATTCATGATTTGTATTTAAAGCATAAAAAATCCTGTCTATGAGTGACTATTTAGTGCCTGTGTTACGTGAATTTCCTCACTTCAGTCGTCCTGAAATCGGACATTCATTGTTACTGAGTGAAGTTATTTGCGAGTGTGCTATTCCGGTATTCTTAAATAACATAGCCACATAAATAACAGAGATCTTTGAAAGATTTGAACGCGAGAACATGAAACACTTAAACAGGAAATTGTGTGAATATAATTTTCTACAGTATTTACTACCTGCCGTTAATTTATTTTGTACAGTTTTTCCGCTGCGGAGAGGTACGTTCTTCACTGAATTTCTTTATTAAGGTGTAAGGTATAATTCAAATATGTTTTTTGAGTGATTGGCTATATATTTGAACAGAAATATAGTAAACACTTAACGTGTGCTGTTATGAACAATCGTGTTTCAATGCCAGCGAAGCAGCGCTCGGTGGTAGAAGTGGGAACTAGGCCCATATCGCTCATATTGCTGTACTGGGAAGGCGTATTAGCGCAGTCATAGTAGAGGGCGATGGTTATTTTCTCCTCTGCTTTATTATTACCATGTATATTTTACCGAACTCGTACGCTCATGTTCATTGATAGTACTGATTATATAGGCTACTTGCTGAACGTATTTTTGATTATTATGGAAGGTGTTGTCAATAAAATTTAGGTTAGGCATATACATAATTCGTGAAAAGACATATAATGATGTTGATAGGGAGGAAATATCCATGCAAGATCCATGTGCGGTGTTAAAAGAATCTGTTGAAGTAAATCAAAAAAATAGTATATGCAACATATAGCATACTTGAATAATATTTTATATTAATTTGAAGGTGGTGTCTGCGGTATGTTCGATCTCTAACCTAAGTTTCGCTCAGTGAGTACCGAAAGTTTACCGATTGATATACATGAATTCACTTCGGAAGCTCTTAATCTCTTCAAGGATCTCTAGCGTCACTTGGACATTTCATTAGTCGGAGTTGACTTCCAGATAAATTCCTCAATCTCCCCTTCTGTCATTGACCTTCAGAAATTGCTGCAGGCAAGCTGCCCACTCGATTGCCAATCTCACTGCTCACATATTCTGGCATCGCAGTAAACATTTCAACGCCTTGCTTAAAGATTTAGAATGAAAAAATTCCTCAGCCTGTTTGCAGTCATTCGACCGGGTCAGGAATGGAATGAAGCCCCCATCTAGCGGCGAGGGTAGGAACTGCGCCGGCTGCTTAAGCCTGTCACATTCTTCTGGGGAAATGATTAATGAATGACAGAGGAAATTACTTTTTTTCTATTGGCTTTACGTTGCACCGACACAGATAGGTCTTATGGCGACGACGGGACAGGAAAGGGCTAGGACTGGGAAGTAAGCGGCCGTGGCCTTAAATAAGGTATAGTACGCGAACCGTTTCTTGAGCCCTAGTTCCCATTCAGCACTATGGAGCTCAGGGCTCAAGAAAAGGTTCGCGTACTATACAGCCCCCAGCATTTGGCTTATGTGAAAATGGTAAACCATGGAAAACCATCTTCAGGGCTGCCGACAGTGGGGTTCGAACCCACTATCTCCCGAATACTGGCCGCACTTAAGCGACTGCAGCTATCGAGCTCTGTGACAGAGGAAATTAAATGATTGTTGGGGATTCGAGATGAGTACATAAAGGCACTACTTTCCAGGAGTGACATATCTTTGGATATCCTTCTGTTATACATGATCAATACATTAAACCCAAAACAATCCAATCTCCACTTCAATTTCCTGACACACGTACACACTAGTTCCAAGCTTTGGACGATAACAATAACAAAGACTGCTTCATAGTCTTCTCCTTTCCTTCCTGTCAAGTTAAATACAAGAGGACAAATTGGGGAAAATATTCATTTATAGGAAGGGGAGTTAGGGATTGGAATAACTTACCAAGGGAGATGTTCAATAAATTTCCAATTTCTTTGAAATCATTTAAGAAAAGTCTAGGAAAACAACAGATAGGGAATCTGCCACCTGGGCGACTGCCCTAAATGCAGATCAGTATTGATTGATTGATTTTCAGTGAAACGTCTGAAGAATGGGAAGAATTGCGAGTATTTCCCGAACGGGAGGAGTCTCTGCTCCAGTTACTCCCCTGAAGACTGAATATCTTGTGTAGAAGTTCATGCACCGTAACTTTATTCCCTTCTGTGTAGTACATAATGCCTAATCAAGAGGTGGTAGTTGTTACATAATAGAAGAGGCCGGCACACTGACCCCTGAGACACGGATGCTACCGTAAAGGTTTTTTCAATCAGTCACTACTGATCTGCATTTAGGGCAGTCGCCCAGGTGGCAGATTTCCCATCTGTTGTTTTCCTAGTCTTTTCTTAAATGATTTAAATGACTTCTTGCTTCCCTTTAATATTGCCGATCAATTTAACTACTGTAATGTATAAGCTTCCACACGCCTTGAAAATATTTGACAATATATTATCACTCCATCACATATAATACTACAACAGATCCACTAACAGTCAGGATTCACATCGAAAACATCCAAGGGACTGTAAACAGTACCATGTGCTAGCCATGCATTCGAAGCTGAAACGCCCACAACATGGCGATGCATGAAAGTGTTCAATATTCCACATAGCATTGACGCACTTTGCGAGTCTAGATAATTAATATTAAAGTATTTGGTCTAATATAATCAGAAAGAATGCTTTCCCAAAGCTTACATGCAATGCATGTCAAACTGACTGGCCTATAATTTTTTTCTTTTGCTATTAGCTCTACGTCGCACCGACACAGATATGTCTTATGACGACGATGGGATAGGAAAGGCCTAGGAATGGTAACGAAGCAGCTGTGGCTTTAATTAAGGTACAGCCCCAGCATTTGCCTGGTGTAAAAATGGGAAACCACGGAAAACCATCTTCAGGGCTGCCGACAGTGGGGTTCGAACCCACTATCTCCCAATTACTGGATACTGACCGCACTTAAGCGACTGCAGCTATCGAGCTCGGTCCTATAATTTTCAGCTTTATGTCGTTCACCCTTTACTTTATACACAGGGGCTACTCTAGCAACTCTCCATTCATTTGGTATAGCTCCTTCATGCAAACAATAACCAAATAAGTACATCAGATATGGTACTAAATCCCAACCCATTGTCTTTAGTATATCCCCTGAGACCTTATCAATTCCAGCTGCTTTTCTAGTTTTCAACTTTTGTGTCATACTGTATAAATCTTTGTTGTCATAGGTAAATTTTAATACTTCTTTAGTATTAGTAAACTCCTCTATCTGGACATTATCCTTGTAACCAACAATCTTTACATATTGCCGACTGAATACTTCTGCCTTTTGAAGATCAGCGCATACACACTCCCCTTGTTCATTAATGATTCCTGGAATGTCCTTCTTGGAACCTGTTTCTGCCTTAAAGTACCGGTACCTATACATACTCTTCCATTTTTAAAAAAAAATTTGCATGACCGCCAATTATGCTTGCCATCATGTTATCCTTTCTTTCTTTTTTTTAGTTGCTTTACGTCGCACCGACACAGATAGGTCTTATGGCGACGATGGGACAGGAAAGGGCTAGGAGTGGGAAGGAAGCGGCCATGGCCTTAATTAAGGTACAGCCCCAGCATTTACCTGGTGTGAAAATGGGAATCCATGGAAAACCATTTTCAGGGTTGTCGACAGTAGGGTTCGAACCCACTATCTCCCAAATTCTGGATACTGGCCGCATTTAAGCGACTGCAGATATCGAGCTTGGTCATGTTATTCTTTTTTTTTGCTAGTGGCTATACGTCACACCGACACAGATAGGTCTTTCGGTGACGATTGGACAGGAAAGGGCTAGGAGTGGGCCTTAATTAAGGTACAGCCCCAGCATTTGCCTGGTGTGAAAATGGGAAACCACGGAAAACCATTTTCAGGGCTGCCGACAGTGGGGTTCGAACCTACTATCTTCCGAATACTGGATACTGGCCGCACTTAAGCGACTGCAGCTATCGAGCTCGGTCATGTTATCCTTAGCTGACTTCTTTGCTATATTCAACTTCCTAGTAAGTGCCTTCAATTTCTCCTTACTTCCACAGCTATTTCTAACTCTTCTTTCCAATCTGCACCTCCTTCTTAGTCTCTTTACTTCCCTGTTATAATATAGTGGATCTAGATCATTCCTTACCACATTTAAAGTACAAACCTATTTTCACATTCCTCAACAATTGCTTTAAACCCATCTCAGAGTCTGTGTACATTATGATTTACCGTTTTCCACCAATCATAGTTACTTTTTACAAACTCCCTCATGCCTGTTTTATCAGACATATGTCCGACTCGTTGGCTGAATGTTCAGCGTACTGGCCTTCGGTTTAGAGGGTCCCGGGTTCCATTCCCGGCCGGGTCGGTGATTTTAACCTTCAGTGGTTAATTCCATTGGCCCGGGGGCTGGGTGTTTGTGCTGTCTCCAACATCCCTGCAACTCACATACCACACATAACACTATCCTCCACCACAATAACACACAGTTACCTACACATGGCAGATGCCGCCCACACTCACCGGAGGGTCTGCCTTACAAGGGCTGCACTCGGCTAGAAATAGCCACACAAAATTATTATTATCAGACATATGGTACTGCTAATATTCCTAATTTTAATACCTTCCTTTCTTTCACATTTATTTTTAACTACCACAGAAACAGCTTCGTGATCACTAATGCCATCTATTAATTCGGTTTTTCTATATAGCTCATCTGGTTTTACCAGCACCACATCCAGAATATTCTTCCCTCTAGTGGGTTCCATCACTTTCTGAATCAGATGCCCTTCCCATATTAACTTATTTGCCATTTGTTGGTCATGCTTTCTGTCGTTTGCATTACCTTCCCAATTATTATTTGGTAAACTGAGATCACCCGCTACAATCACGTTCCTTTCCATATTGTTTCCCAGATAGCTGATTTCTGAATCTGCGTCAGCGCTACCCTTTCCTGGTCTGTACACTCCAAATACATCAAGTTGCCTATTATCTTTAGAGATGAGCCTTACACCTAGAATTTCATGTTTGTCATCTTAAATTTTTTTGTAACTTACAAATTATTCTCTCACAAGAATGAACACTCCCCTCCTACCATTCCTATCCCATCTCTACGATAAAAGTCAGTCGAACCAGCTCTGTCAGAACAACTAGTCTTCTTCACAATAGCCGAGGGGACATAATCAGCACACTTTCTCACAAATTAGAATCAACACTCATGCATCAACTAATATCAAGAATGAGTGTCCCTTTTCACCAGTAGCATAACAAGAGGCAGCAACCATACTTTCCATTAAAGGATACAACTACTTTTGCTCTGTTGAATATCTATTCTTCACTTTTACAACAGAAATTAAGAATAAAGCCGGATTCGAATAATATGTGCTTTGATAATTATAATTATGTCAACATATCGTCTTCTAGATTGTTAAACAACCTTATATTTCAAAATTAATACTCATTCATTGGGCGGCCACAAGAGACAGTTTAGCATCAATGATTTTTACGCAGGATTGCAAAAAGTTCTGATAAGGCAACAGTTTATTACGACCACAACCAGTTTGAAAAGTTTTTAAGCAGATTTTATTCAGTGTCATAAACAAAAACAAATGTTCTATAGTATTAAAAAATATACACGAATAGAATTTTAGCCATAGACATTCAGACTAATACTTACTTAAACTATTTAGTAATACAAGTGGGTAACAATGCAACAGGATTGACAAAGCGGGTGAGTGTTTGTTTTAAACATTACCTATTTATATTTCACCTATGAAGTATCCATGGGCTGATGTTATTTCTCCAATTTATTTATCTTCAAATTAACAAAATGTACACGTCTCCAACATGAAGAACCTTATCGCCGTTTTTACTTCGTCATTTGAACACTGACTTGTTGAATTTTTAACCAACATGAATGAACTTTATTTCATCATCATAATTATATGTTTTAATCTTCGTGCCATTTTATCATATCTTTTAGCTTTTGTATCATCATAACATCAATGTGTTTTAATTGTCTTGCCATTTTGTCAAATTTTAGCTGAAGATGTTCCATAATCGGAACGAAACATGTACTAGAGATTATATGGTTTATGTTATGTAATTAATAAACCTATTATATAGAAATTGATAAGTATTGGAAGGTGGGAACCTACTCATAACTTAACCTTAGTTGTGTTGAGCCAATACGGAATAAATATGAGATTTATAAGAATAACCTACGGTATCCCCTGCCTGTTGGTGGGGAACGGTACTACCACTTCTACGTAATACTGACTTTTAAATCATTTTCTTGAAAGGAAAACACCTGACTACAGTAGATTTTTGCCTTTCCCTGAGAGCTAGAGGGGGCTGCGGCCCCACCGTGCCCCCGGGTATGGGCGCCATTGGAAGTATCTATTCCATAGATTTTCCTTTGCCTTTTGTTTGAAAGTGATTAAAGTAGGGGCAATTTTTATGTCAGCAGGAAGTTTGTTGTATGTTTGAATTGCTGAGAATTTACAACTGTTCTTCCCATATTTTGAAGAGTGGATGTGATACAAGGCCAAATGATCTGCATGTCTAGTTTGATACCTGTGGTTGTCTGTATTGGTTATTAAAGTAGTGTTGTGAAATATTATGTTTCTTTTTATTTTATACATTAGTATGACAGAATTAAGCTCTGTAATTATCCTGAGAGGTGGAAGTTTGGCCTGAGTGTACAAGTATTTTACTGGGGTGTATAATGATAAGTTAAATATGTTCCTTATTGCCCTGTTCTGTGTCACCATAAGTTCATTCAGGGAAGACTTTATACAATGTGACCAAATTACACATAAGTACTGCAAGTAGCTATGTACTAGTGAATAATAAATTTGTAGGATGAGGTGTTTAGGAATTAAATATCTAAGTCTTTTTAGTAACCCAGCAACTGGGGCGATTTTCTTAGTTATGTATTCAACATGGTCATTCCAGGTCAGGTTCTCATCAATAATTAATCCAAGATATTTCACTTTATTTACTTTTTCTATTTCCGTATCATTTATGATTAATTTATCAATATTTGAGTGAAGGATTTTTTTGTTTTGAAATAAGCATGTATTTAGTTTTCTGCAGATTCATTGTCAATTTGTTACACTGGTACCAGTGTAAGAGAGTGAGTATGTCCTGCTGCATCAGTATCTAATTCAGTACATCAGATAGTGTATAAAGACTGAAGATAAAGTTTTAAAAAGGAACACCTTGTACTCTTCAAGGCCATTCACATATATTTTAGCGGTAAAAAAGATCTTTTTGACACACAAGAAAGTGTTCCTTAAAAGATTAAGTGGTCTTGTATTTTAATCACACATATTTTAATGTATATATACCGTATATATAATTGTAAAATTTCAGAACACTAGATAGCATGCTCTGTATATGTTTCCATACTGCATAAATATTTCATGTAATTACCTATAATACCTTGCAAATTTTCATTGGCTGATGATGGCATGTGAGATGCCAAAACCGGTACCATAATGATAATAATAAAAATGTGATATTTTAATTAAGTCACTCTGTCAATGTATTGAACAGGTGGAAACCCTCTATCCTTAATCGCATTGAGGTTCTCTCCTCGAACGCGTTAGGGACCATGGTGGATTGTACAGTCCTAGCCGCCTGAGTACGAGGGCCATGATTCAGATTATGTCTGAGATGCCCACTCCCATTCCATAGCAACTGGTATCCCGACTCTCAGGACCACTTAAAAGGCCACTCAGCCGTTGCCCATGCTTCACAAACTAGGACATGACTACAGTAACCCACACCACGAACCACCTACAAATTAAAAACAAAAATAAACAATAGCTTTATAAGCACAGTCCATCACTTGCACCAGAAGCACGATCCATCACTTGATCCATATGTACAAAATAAACAATAGAACCAGAAGTACAGTCTATCACTTGCTTCACATATTTAAAATAAACGATAACACTTTTAGCACAGGATGCAGGAGCTATGCAGACGCAAAACATACTGCACAGGACTGAGCCAGTTGGGGAAGGTGCATCGCAGGGGCAAACCAGTCATTAGACTGAATTACTCAAGGAGGAAGAAAAAGAAGCACTGTCCATCATCTACTCCACATACATATAATAAACAATAGCACCTGAACCACAATCCATCACTTGCTCCATATGTATAACCCTTTCAGACCGTGTGCGCACAATTGTGCGGATTCGTATTTTATTTATATCTGAGCTTATTTGACGTTTTCTTGGCGCTAGACCGGACTGCAGTGCTTGTGCGGGACACGTAGCATGTACTTCAGCTGTTTTTATTTAGTACTTGACCACCAGGGGGAAGGAAGAAGAGTTTAAAAATACAGTTCATTAGCAATATGGCGGGAAGCAGTAATGCCTAAAGTAAGTATTTATTTATTGCATTCATATTAATCTAGAAGCTTTACTGAATATCAGAATGTAATCTATGAAGTGTGTAGATTGTGTAGCAAACATAAATTGTGAACTTTCAACATCGTACGTAATACCATGAGGTTTTGAATGTTGATACGCACATATGTGCGGGCTAGGTTTCCTTACAGCCAATGCATGCAGGAGTGCTGGGTACTGTCGCAAAAAGGACCGAGAAAGAAAAACTCGTAATCTACATGAGAAATATAATGTATAAGATTTTAACTGTTTAAAATCATTCCACACTGTAAAATAGAACATTTGATCATGTAAATCTGCATATTCACATGTACTGAGATGAATTTTTTTAATTTTTTGTTTTTTGCAAGTAGTGAATGAGTCCTGACATGCACAATTGTGTGGGTTCTGTTTTTCAGCCGATAGTTCTTATTTTGTAAAATAAACTGTAAAAACATGTATTTGAGAGCATTTTAGTAAGTTTTTGACGTTTTGACACCTCCAAATTTCATTCAGGTCTGACGACAGGCTGCTGCTGCCAAAAGGGCAGTAATGTCAAAACTCCTCCTCAATGTAGAAAATGTAACATTTACTTGTGTTTGAATGAAGATTTAATTGTTTTAAATTATTCCCCACTGTAAAATAGAACATTTGATCATGTACATATGTATATTCACATACATTGAGGTAATTTTTCTTTTTTGTAAGTAGTGAAGTAAGTCCTGACACGCACAATTGTGTGGGTGCTTTTTTTCAGATGTTAATTTTTATTTTGTAGAATAAACTAAAAATATATGTATTTAAGAGCATTTTAGTCAGTTTTTGACGTACAAACAAAAATTCACACCGCCAGTTTTCTTTCAGGTCTGAAAGGGATAAAATAAACAACAGCACCAGAAGCACGATCCATCACTTGCTCCATATGTACAAAATAAACAATAGAACCAGAAGTATAGTCTATCACTTGCTTCACATATTTAAAATAAACAATAACACTGGTAGCACAGGATGCAGGAGCTATGCAGACGCAAAACATACTGCACAGGACTGAGCCAGTTGGGGAAGATGCATCGCAGGGGCAAACCAGTCATTAGACTGAATTACTCAAGGAGGAAGAAAAAGAAGCACTGTCCATCATCTACTCCACATACATATAATAAACAATAGCACCTGAACCACAATCCATCACTTGCTCCATATGTATAAAATAAACAACAGCACCAGAAGCACGATCCATCACTTGCTCCATGTGTACAAAATAAACAATAGAACCAGAAGTATAGTCTATCACTTGCTTCACATATTTAAAATAAATAATAACTCGGGTAGCACAGGATGCACGAGCTATGCAGACGCAAAACATACTGCACAGGAGTGAGCCAGTTGGGGAAGATGCATCGCAGGGGCAAACCAGTCATTACACTGAATTACTCAACGAGGAAGAAAAAGAAGAAGCACTGTCCATCATCTACTCCACATACATATAAAAAACAATAGCACCTGAACCACAATCTGTCAGTTGTTCCACCAGTAATGAGAGGTGTATGATGTATCAGTGTGGGTTTATCTTTATTCTGTTTTGTAAATGAAATTAAAAAGTGAATGATAACACTTGAGGAACATGAAGAAAAGAAATCACACTAAACAAAACTGGCCAAGAACTTTAACCAGCATAGTTATGTTCATTATCACCTTCTTGCAAATGATAGAGCTGTGGATGAACTATGGTGGTATTATCCTGCACTTCATTCTTTTTAAGCTTTTTTGTAGATGACTTCTTTGTTGAGAAGAATGACTGTTTTTGAACCTTTTTGTTTGGAGGTTCACACTCTACTGTTTGTGTTGGTGTAAAGCAAGTTTCTTTCTGACTGTCATTGGAACAAAGTGATGCTGTAAAACCTTCAACAGCTTTAAGCTGCTTCAGAACTTCTTTTAGCTTATCCTTATCATTTTGAAGTAGTTCTAATTTCCCTATCGTTACCTGAATTGTTTTTTTAATTTCTTCCATAATACTTTCTGGTGTAGCTTCTGCAGGTTTGTGCAATTGCTTCATGTGACATTGCAGTTCTAAGCAACCATCATTTCCTAGGGAAGAGGGAAGTGCTTGTTGAGAGGTACTAACAAGGTTTTGCATTAAATGCATGATACAGTAGTGGACATGTTTGCATATCATGGTTCTGGTAAGATAATCCAGGCAGCTGCAGGAGAATGCATGCACACAGATTTTGCACTTATCACAGAGCAACTGACAACAGTTCTCCAGCAATTTTCTCTCAACATGGTACATGCCAACTTTCCATTCATATTCATTTTCATGAATTATTCCTTCCTGCATTGCCAATGCAGTTTTATGCCTCTTTACAAACTCTTTAAAATATTTATGGTGCTTGCCTTTTATTAATTTCTGTATTCTGTCAAATTCCTTATCTCGCACTAACTGTAAGAGAGCATGTATACTCTTATCAAGTCTTTTAACACGCACACCTCCCAAATATTCATATTTTATGGTTCTGTGAACTCTTTCTAGATGCATGTTTGTGCTTACATCACAACCTATTCTGAAGCATTTCGCCCACAGCTGTGGAATACTTCTATAATATCTTCCAAAATACAAACCAAAGTTTTGGGTCTCTGGATCTTGTGCACATTCTTCACAAAAATCTTCAAGTGCCCGTGAAAAATTCTTTTGATGAGGAAGAGAATGAAGAATCTTCAAGGAACTCATGACCTTTGCCCGTTTTTGTGCATTTTTAATTTTGGAGGAATTCTCAGTCCATGCTTTAAACACATGCCATAGACATAGCAATCTATGACCTGGCTCTCCCATGATACTCTTCCATGCCATGTAATACGTTTCAGTGATGTCACTCATAAAGAATTTGGTATATAGAGAACCAGTTCTTTCCTTAATTTTCATGAAGAGTAATTCATAAATATAACAGTCTCTTCTATTCGAAAACATGAAAAATACAGGGAAACCTTCGTTGTAGTCATCTAATACTAATACAGTTGTTAGTTCAAAGTCATAACCATTTAGGCCATGTGTTCCATCTATACAGATGGCATTCCTTGAAAATTTTATTAGCATATGCTTCTGTGCTACATTCATAAGCACAATGCAAAAGTCATTCCTTGACAGTTCATGTGATTCATCCCCCTGTTTTTTGTAAAATACCACAGGATTTTGTTCCCCAAGCTTCAGTGATTTCTGCACAAAAATGTCAACACTACAGGAATCGTTTACATGACGCTGCCCTGAAAAAATATTTAAATTGAATTCTTTTCTTATATTGTGCAGGTCGATTCTTGTTATAAGGTCAGATCTCTTCACTTCAGAGCCAACATTTTCCCGAACAGAATTTAGCACCGTTTTGACAGGCAGACCTAAACTCATCTGACCTGCTAAACACTCTCTCTCTGCCTTTGTAAGTTCGAGATGTTTTATTTCCTGCCCATGACCATAATGAGTAGCCCAAAACACTACATTTGTTTTTCCCCCACTGTCACTTTGCAATGGCTGGTGCAACCTGCAATGATCTTTGAAGATCCCTGTGCTTTAGAAGCTCTCTGCCTTGGTGCTCTACATTCACGAGACTTTCCTGAGCGATTGCAGTCATAGTAAATAATTTCGGAACCATCAGTTCTTCTTCTTGTCCTGCGATAATACTGTGAGTTGTTTTCTCATTGCTTCTGTCTCAGCCACTCTTCAAAATCTGAAAAAGAAAGAGTTTAAATAACTATCACATATCTGCAAGCTCATTAATTTTGCATTATAAAATCATCTGGAATGGTTCAAGGTGTGGATTACAGTAGTCACGTCCTAGTTCTTGAACTATGGGCAATGGCTGAGTGCCCTAGTAAATGGCTCTGAGAGTCAGGATACTAGTTGCTATAGAATAGGAGTGGACATCTCGGACATATTTTGAGTCATGGACCCCCTTATTCTCAAGTGGCTAGGACTATACAATCCACCGGTGGTCCCTAATCCATTAGAGAAGAAATTCTCACTGGGAATATGTGTAAGTAGGGTAGCATCCTGCTTCACAGAATATTTACCTAGAACGTTCAGAACATTTTAAGCAAGCATCAGACCTACGGGAGTCAGAGAGTCCCACTTCCATTTGACAGGTAAAGGACTCCTTGAAACAACTTTGCATAAGAAATGGAATTTGATGGGAGCTATCAGTTTCAATAGGGCTTATGGAAGAAAGTAGAACTGGCTGATTCAGCAAATCTGTATGGGTTATGAGTAATGATATTACGGTAAGGGTAGATAATGACAAAGAGTTAGTAAATTATAAAGTGTTCTTAATAGGTGTTAAACCCGGTCACAAAAGCCCAGAATAACGACCGAGAGGATGCGTCGTGCTGACCACACGACCCCTCGTAATCTGCAGGCCTTCGGGCTGAGCAACGGTCGCTGGGCAGGCCAAGGCCCTTTCAAGGGCGTTAAGTGCCATGGGGTTTGGGGTTTAATAGGTGTTAAAAGGGAACGGCAGAGTGTGGGTTTAAGACTTTTCCTCAGGAATAGTATTGCATGCAACATAGTTTCTCTTAGGCATGTAAATGAGCAAATGATGTGGGTAGATTTAGCAGTTGGAGGAATTAGTAGGTATGATAACTATCTTACCGTACTATATTTACCATGTGAGGATGCAGATGAGGATGAAGTTGACAAGTTTCATGAATCGGTGAGTGACATCATAGTCTGGATCAACTTTTTTGACAGCTATCATCCGCCATCTTTAATCTAGAGAGCACCGTGCTGCCCTCTTTAGCTACTTACCTTTGAAATGTGGTGGCGGCAAATTCTACGTGCTCTTGTTTGGAAACAAATTCTACTCGCTCTTCAGCTGTCATCCACCATCTTTAATCCAGAGAGAACAGTACTGCACTCTTTAGTTGAAATGTGGTGGCGGCAAATTCCACGTGCTCTTGTTTGGAAACAAACCCATGTGCTTTTCTGACAGCTGTCATCCACCATCTTTAATCCAGAGAGAACAGTGCTGCACTCTTCAGTTGAAATGTGGTGGTGGCAAATTCCACGTGCTTTACAAACCTATGCGACAGCTGTCATCCGCCATCTTTAATCCAGAGAGAACAGTACCGCACTCTTTAGTTGAAATGTGGTGGCGGCAAATTCCACGTGCTCTTGTTTGGAAACAAATTCTACTCGCTCTTCAGCTGTCATCCACCATCTTTAATCAAGAGAGCACCGTGCTGCCCTCTTTGTGGTGGCGGATAATTTGAAAAATTCTTTTCGACAAGCAGCCATCTTTAATACAGAGAGAACAGTGCTGCCCTCTTTAGCTACTTACCTTTGAGGCGTTTAAATTGAAAAATTCTTTTCGACAAGCAGCCATCTTTAATCCAGAGAGAATAGTGCTGCCCTCTTTAGCTACTTACCTTTGAGGCGGTTAATTTGAAAAATTCTATTTAACAAGCATCGTGGTGCTATCTTGCGGGTAAATTTTACGTCACAGCTGTCATCCACCATCTTGCATTGCTAACCTTAGTGCTGCCCTCTTTAGCTACTTACCTTTGAAAAAAAATCTTTTTGACAAGCTGTCACCCGCCATCTTGCATCGCGAACCTCAGTGCTGCACTCTATGTGGTGGCGGATAATTTGAAAAAATCTTTTTGACAAGCAGCCATCTTTAATCAACAGAGCACCGTGCTGCCATCTTTATCTACCGCCATCTTACATCGCTTACCTCGCTGCTGCACTCTTTAGTTGAAATGTGGTGGCGGTAAATTCGAACAAGTTTAATCACGCATCGGGAAAGCTAGAGTAAGCACGTGCTGCAGTGATGACGTTATTGTGCATGTTTAAACCCGTTCGTTGACTAAAAGCTTTAGTCTTCGAGAAACAGTGATAGAGAGTGGAGTGCAAACATGACGAAAACATTAATAGTTGATGTGCAAGGCTTTAAAGTAAACGGAAACAAATTTGTGTTTAAAGAGGTGGCTGTGTTAGATTGCAGTGTAGTGGGCACCACAACTTGTTAGTTTAGTATTTAGTCCACCGTTCCCTTACTGTTTGCAAACAGATGAAGATAAAAAGCAGACTCAGTGGATTGAAAACAATTTAGGTTTGAAATGGGAAGAAAAAGGAATACCTTATCGTTTTCTACCTTTAGTGATGAATGCATATTTGTCAAGAGCAGATCTTGTTCTTTTAAAGGGTTGTGAAAAGAAAGAATGGTTGCGTGATTTTCTACCATCATCGTGTGAAGTTATCGACATGCATGAATTGGGGTGCCCATCATTTAAAACTCTTCCGAAAGAGCATAGTAGAGAAACAAGTAAACAGTCTTTACAACATGTATGCATGCTCTTTGATTGGTTGTGTCGCAGTGCATGCCGGGAAGTGAACAACATATGTAAACTGCAGTGTCGAAATAACCTTAGTGTAAAAGAAACATTTGTAGAGTAAAGACATCATGTCATTTCTAACAGATACTAAGTGTAACGCAGTTGAAAAGGCGATCGTAAAGTTTTATGCATGCAAAAAGAAACTAAACACTTTTACAGAAGAAGAGTTAAATGCATTACCAAAGGCATTTTTGGTTAATGTAGCTGCGAATGCTGTAAAGAAGATTTGGGATAAGGTGCCTCGTGAGTGGACTCAAGATCCTGTTTTGTCAGAGCTTCAAACGTGTAGTTTACATCATGAACACGTGAGTTTAGGTAGAAGACCTTCTGTGAGACAGTGCCGTACATGTCAACTAATTAAACTGTATCACGGACCTAAAACTAACGAGTTGTCTTCGCTTATAAACACTTATTATGGCTGTGGAGAGAGTAAACAAGGAAAAGGTGAAGAAACGTGCTGGGAGAAAGATGAGGAAGCATGTTGGGCGTGGACTCATCAATAGAGTGATTGATCTTCTTTTCTTCGTGCTTCATCTCCCCTGCGGTCCTAGAACACGTTCGCCTGATACGTAGTTACATGCTGCCTGTATGTCGTGTAGCTGTTAAAATCTGCTTCGTAAAGTTATGCTGTGTGTGTGTATGTGTTATTACCTAGTGCTTTAGCTGCTCAGAAGAATATAGCAGCACTTGTCGTTGTTGGTGTAATAAAACGAAAACTGAGTGTCAAAGACCGTAAAATAAACAAAGGATAAAAATGTATATATATATATATATATTCTAAAATAAATATGAATTGTCAAAACATATTACAGGTGTTGTTTAATCCTACAGCATGTCCTAGTGACTTAGAAGAAAGGAAACGTAGAGGATTAAAAGAAATCACACATAAGATTTAAAGTACATCCTCTTTATTAATCCATGAATTAAAGCTGTTATTAAAACCAAGCCATTTAACATACAGTTTATTGTCACGACGTCGAATAACACGTTCAACTAAATAGTGATCAGGATATTTTGTTTTCTGCAGTTCTTCGATGTAGAATCCTCCTTCAATAGGCTGTCCTCTGAGATCGCGAAGTAAATACGTAACTGGATTAGTAAGCTTAACACTTCTGATTTGAAAAATTTCGTTGCTCCAGTTAGGTGTGTATCCTTTTTGCAAAGATAGACTTGTGTTTGCTGATGCGAACAAAATCACCTTCTTTAAAGCGGTGGCGACGTGGATCAGCTGTTTTAATTACAAGATGAATAGCATTTATACGAGGTGTATTCTTTGTAACAAGACGTGGCTTTGTTCCGATAGTGCGATGAGGTGTATCGTTGTAGGTAGATAAAAGTCTAGGTAGCAGATCAACCCAACGATATGAACCTTGCGCTGTAAATTCTCACCACATCATTGTTTTGAGTGTACGATTAAAGCGTTCTACAACACTTGCCTTGAGATTGCTGAACGTAGAGTAGTGTTGAATGCCAAGTAACTTGAGGCAAGAAGAAAAATCCTTGTTGTAAAACTCTTTACCTTGATCAGTTTGAAGAAGCCTTGGCCAGCGTTTCGATTCTTCAACAATATGTTTAAATGCTTCTTTAACTTGAGCTGCTGTTTTAGAACGCACGGGTTGTGCAAAAGCAAACTTCGAGTACACATCGACAACAGTAAGTAGATACTTATACCCCTTATTACTAGAGGCATATGGAATCATTTCTACTAAGTCTGCTTGCCAGAGATCATCTTTTCCTCGTGTAATAACGCGTCTACGACAGTAGGTGCGACGTGCTGGTTTATGTAACTCAAGTGCGATGTTTACCTTTACAGGTGAGATCTTCTCTTGACGAGCCATTACAAAATAATACCGGCATAACGTAGTTCTCTTTCTATTTCTAGAATTTCTGATCCGTGACCAGTGTGACCAGCCTCTTGCGATGCTCTTAAAAGTTGTAATCGTTCAACGAGTAAGTTTGGGTCATTCCAGTATCTTACATCCACATACGGTAACAAAGGCTTGTAGATAACATCAAGCCTACGTGCAGTCGGAAACAGCTTAGAAATAAACTCACGATACTTGTAACTCTTATTCGCATTTACAGCTTCTGTTCTCTTGTAATTACGTCGTGTTGCGTCAGTAGCAAAAATATTGCTTTATATTTTTTAAGATCATCTTGTAAAAATATATCCTTGTCAGGTATTCGTGAGAAAAGAAGTTCTAAGAGTCCTTTCGTAGGTTTATAGGTAACACCTTTTACAATGAGTTTGTTGTTATTAATCTTAACATTTGAATTTCCTATCCGGAAACAGTCATCTTCGTAGCGAATACCGTAGGTAGTGTCAGTTTGTCCTGTAAAAAGTTTTTCTATATAAGGTGCAAAGAGAGATCCATAGGTATCTTGAATAAAAGTTCTAAACTGATTGCGATATTCTGGTGTAATCATAACCTCAGACAAAGATGGTAGATTTTGCGTTGATGTAGTAGGTGTTTCAGCAATAACATCTGTAGTTAAAAACTCAACACGCTTAGATGGTGATGTATCATTAAGTTCTTCTTCTTCCTTATCTTCCTCTTCCTCTTCTTGATCTACATCCTGCTTCTTCTCTTCCTTATCTTGTTCATGCTTTTCTTCTTCATGCTTCTCTTTATGATATGATGTTTGCATAGAAGCAAAACTTGAAGTAGACTGTGGTAATGAAGTAGAATTAAAAATTTCTTTGAGTGGTGTACTTAGTTGTGTTTTTAAAAATAAATCCGTGTCTGCTTGAATACGTTTAAGCTCCTTAAATTTCCGTCGAATATTGTTTCGAGCTTGGATGATATGTTTTGTGATCTCCTTGCTAGATGTTAACATGATGATGGTTTTTAATCAAGTAGTTACTGTAATTCTGTGTTAATGCATATAAAATGATCGAAACCCATGCGATATCGTCCATGCTGTACATCACTTTCTTTATCAACAACTAAAAAGCTGTAACGGTGTAATGACCAACATTTAGCACACATACGTTTAAAGTCATCGAATGTCATATCAGTGTTAACATGATCGTTATACACATGTCGCATGTTGCGCTCATCTTGCCGAAAAAGCACAATAACATTTGCGTTGTCGCGTATCAACTGCTTAGGCACACGAGAATAGGTTTGGCACAAATAGATGTAATCAACATATTTATGCCGACCCATACTAAAGAATGCACGAATAACGTTTTGCTGTTCTGTTGCGACATCATCAAAGATCATAAGAGAATTGTAAAACACATTAGCAATATTAATCTTAGACTTGTAAATAAACATAATCAGCTTATTCATTTAGATCAGCACGCGTACGTAGCTTACAAACTACATCTTAAACCAGTATGAAAACATCTATAAAACACGGTGTACATTCCGAAGACATACTACATGTGTGCAGAGACTCATCGAGTTAACAGATACCCATAAGCAGATTTTTTTTTTTTTTTGCTAGGGGCTTTACGTCGCACCGACACAGATAGGTCTTATGGCGACGATGGGATAGGAAAGGCCTGGGAGTTGGAAGGAAGCGGCCGTGGCCTTAATTAAGGTACAGCCCCAGCATTTGCCTGGTGTGAAAATGGGAAACCACGGAAAACCATCTTCAGGGCTGCCGCCCATAAGCAGATACTCCAAGATTTAGGATATACACTACTACAACAGAATGCAAGAAATGCTAGACATTACGAATACAGTAGAAAGTCGTGAAGGTGTAGTGCGAAGTGAGCTTCATTCCTATCAACCTTTTACGTTTGGATTAAATAACAATGATGAAATTCATTTTATTATTAATCAGCAAGGTGTTTACACCTTACCACACGAAAGCTACCTCTATATTGAAGGACGACTAGAAAAGTCTGATGGAAGTGGACCAAGCACTTCACAACTAAACAACCATGCTCTAGCTTTTCTCTTTTCTGAAGCGCGATATGAAGTAAATAATGTTGAAATAGATCGAACGAAGAATGTTGGTATTACAAGTGCAATGGAACTCTACCCTTCTTTCTGTGATGAAGAAAGTAATCTTTTGCGGATGGCTGGATGGTGTCCGAAAGCTACTAACAACTGGATGATTAATGAGGATGGAACTTTTACGGGTATGTTATCACTGAAACATATTTTTGGATTCGCAGAAGACTTTACACGTATTATAATCAACGCAAAACAAGAGCTTATTCTAATCCGTGATCGAAGTGATTACAATTCTCTTAAAGCAGTTGAAACACCTGTAGAATCGAAAATAACACTGCATCGTATACTGTGGCGGATTCCACATGCCACCTTATCTGATCGTGAAAAACTTCGATTGCTCAAGATTGTAGAAAATGATACACCATTACCTATACGTTTTAGAAGTTGGGAGCTGCATGAATATCCTGTGTTACCACCTACAAACAAGCATAGCTGGGCTGTTAAAACATCACGTTTTACTGAGAAGCCCTTGTACATTATTTTTGGATTTCAAACTAATCGTAAATTCAATCACGAAAAAAGATAGCTCACTGTTTGATCACTGCAAATTAAGACACGTTAGACTATATCTCAACGGAATTACGTATCCCTACGAAAACATCGACATTAACTTTGAGAAAAATAAGTTTGGGATGCTCTATGACATGTTTTGTAAATTTCAATCATCGTATTATCAGAAAAAAGATCGTCCGCTATTTACACCTCAAGAATTTAAAAATAAAGCACCGATTGTAGTTATAGACTGCTCTTATCATGAAGAATCTATAAAAGAATCTCCAGTTGATATTCGTTTAGAATTTGAAACATCTGAAAACATTCCTCCTAACACAGCAGCCTATTGTCTTATTATTCATATGAGTGATGTTACTTACCATCCGCTAACGAATATTGTTACGAGACTATAAATAAGAATAGATCTTTATCATTTTCATTAGTGTGTGCTTCGACATCGTACGCTATGGAACAAAACTGTAAATGTGCATGCTGTTTGCATTCTCATACACAACATCTTATTTATCTTTCACGAGTGAGTGAGGCTATTAAGATGTTCTATAAACGTAGATCGTCGATGCCGAAACATCTTATTCAATACTTACCACCAGGATTTTTATATACGTACGCTGCCTCTTACGTACATAATTTTTGGGACATCCTTCCTCTACACAGTAAGATGTCGATCGAAGTAGCTTCATGCAGAACTTGTGAACGACATTACAAGCATCGAGGAGAAAATGGTGATGATGATTGGGATGGACCAAATCCGAGGATTGAACACTATACACAGTGTATGAATGAACTTTCTCTAGTACCTCATGATGATGATGATGATTCCGAAAAGGAATAACAGCAAGGTAAGAAGTATATGATCTTCTCTGTAAAGCATAACATACTTAGTATAATATATTTCTAAATGCTTTGCTTAATTTGAATGTTGTAGGAGGCATTTCAGAAGCATACGTTGTTAAGAAGCACACCAACCTTGTCAGCAGCAAAAACGAACACTGTTGTAGTACATTTGTAAATAAATATTTGATCGCATTCAAAAAATGTTGTACTTATTGCATTGCTTTACACCGACTTACTCTTAAGAAAAACGATCAGATCTAAACATGCACAATGACGTCATCACAACAGCACGTGCTTACTCTAGCTTCCCCGATGCATGTTTAAACTTGTTCGAATTTACCGCTACCACATTCCTTTACACCGACTTACTCTTAAGAAAACGGACAAGTCTAAACATGCATGATGACGTCATCACTGCAGCACGTGCTTACTCTAGCTTTCCCGATGCGTGATTAAACTTGTTCGAATTTACCGCCACCACATTTCAACTAAAGGGTGCAGCAGCGAGGTAAGCGATGTAAGATGGCGGTAGATAAAGATGGCAGCACGGTGCTCTGTTGATTAAAGATGGCTGCTTGTCAAAAGATTTTTTCAAATTATCCGCCACCACATAGAGTGCAGCACTGAGGTTCGCGATGCAAGATGGCGGGTGACAGCTTGTCAAATAGATTTTTTTTCAAAGGTAAGTAGCTAAAGAGGGCAGCACTAAGGTTAGCAATGCAAGATGGTGGATGACAGCTGTGACGTAAAATTTACCCGCAAGATAGCACCACGATGCTCTTTTCATTAAAGATGGCAGCTTGTTAAATAGAATTTTTCAAATTAACCGCCTCAAAGGTAAGTAGCTAAAGAGGGCAGCACTGTTCTCTCTGGATTAAAGATGGCTGCTTGTCGAAAAGAATTTTTCAAATTAACCGCCTCAAAGGTAAGTAGCTAAAGAGGGCAGCACTGTTCTCTCTGGATTAAAGATGGCTGCTTGTTGAAAAGAATTTTTCAAATTATCCGCCACCACAAAGAGGGCAGCACGGTGCTCTCTTGATTAAAGATGGTGGATGACAGCTGAAGAGCGAGTAGAATTTGTTTCCAAACAAGAGCACGTGGAATTTGCCGCCACCACATTTCAACTAAAGAGTGCGGCACTGTTCTCTCTGGATTAAAGATGGTGGATGACAGCTGTCGCATAGGTTTGTAAAGCACGTGGAATTTGCCACCACCACATTTCAACAAAAGAGTGCAGCACTGTTCTCTCTGGATTAAAGATGGTGGATGACAGCTGTCAGAAAAGCACATGGGTTTGTTTCCAAACAAGAGCACGTGGAATTTGCCGCCACCACATTTCAACTAAAGAGTGCAGCACTGTTCTCTCTGGATTAAAGATGGTGGATGACAGCTGAAGAGCGAGTAGAATTTGTTTCCAAACAAGAGCACGTAGAATTTGCCGCCCTCACATTTCAAAGGTAAGTAGCTAAAGAGGGCAGCACGGTGCTCTCTAGATTAAAGATGGCGGATGATAGCTGTCAAAAAAGCGCATAGGTTTGTTTCCAAACAAGAGCACGTGGAATTTGCCGCCACCACATAGAGTGCAGCACTGTTCTCTCTGGATTAAAGATGGCGGATGACAGCTGTCAAAAAAGCACATGGGTTTTTTTCCAAACAAGAGCACGTGGAATTTGCCGTCACCACATTTCAAGGGTAAGTAGCTAAAGAGGGCAGCACGGTTCTCTCTGGATTAAAGATGGCGGATGATAGCTGTCAGAAAAGCACATGGGTTTGTTTCCAAACAAGAGCATGTAGAATTTGCCGCCACCACATTTCAAAGGTATCTAGCTAAAGAGTGTAGCACTGAAGTTTGTGATGAGAGATGGCGGATGACAGCTGACAGAAAATAGCACGTGAATTTGTTTCCAAACAAGAGCACGTGGAATTTCCCGCCGCCACAAAGAGGGGCAGCACTGTGCTCAAAGATGGCTGCTGTCGCGTGGAATTGTCTGCCACCACAGGTATCTAGCTAAAGAGGGCAGCACTGAGGTTTGCGATGCAAGATGGCTGCTGTCAAAAAGCATTTTTCAAATTATCCGCCACCACATTTCAAAGGTAAGTAGCTAAAGAGGGCAGCACTGTGCTCTATAGATTAAAGATGGCGGATGACAGCTGCACGTGGCTTTGTTTATCTCGAGCTAGTGAGGTTAAGTTGGTAGCACTAAGGTTTAGGCCCGCCAAGATGGCAGCACTGCCGATGACAGGTGACGAATTTTACATCTACTACGATAAAGAAGGCAGCACAGTGCTCTGTGGTTTAAAGATGGCGGATGACAGCTGTCAAAAAGCACGTGGCTTTGTTTACCACACACTAGTTAGGTTAAGTTGGTACCACTAAGGTTTAGGCCCGTCAAGATGGCAGTACTGAGGTTAGCGATGCGTTGTTGTCTGTCAAAAAGCACGTGGCTGTCAAAAACACGTGGCTTTGTTTACCTCGCACTAGTTAGGTTAAGTTGGCACTACTCAGGTTTAGGCCCGTCAAGATGGCAGTACTGAGGTTAGCGATGCGTTGTTGTCTGTCAAAAAGCACGTGGCTGTCAAAAACACGTGGCTTTGTTTACCTCGCGCTAGTTAGGTTAAGTTGGCACTATTTAGGTTTAGGCCCGTCAAGATGGCAGCAGTGAGGTTAGCGATGCGTTGTTGTCGATAACAGCTGTCAAAAAGCACGTGGCTTTGTTTACAAATTCAAATCTCGCGCCAAAATTCAAATTTCCCGCCAAAATTCAAATTTCCCGCGGGAGGCGGAGGTCTCTCCCGAGAGCCGGAGGAGGATTTGGCGGCCGAACCATCCAATTATACTACTGACGACAAGTTGTATAATAATCTTTATGGAAAATCCAGCCTTGTGTCAGGCCAGCTGTTTTTGTATTATTATGTTAAATAGTCTCCGTTTGACGTTGTCAAAAGTTGGAGGGAATGCCACTAATAATAATCATAAATATAATAATAATTCTTGAGATATCGTATTTCAATGTGAACAGCGATTAAGAGTAAGTTCTGTGTGATGATATGTTGAAATTATCGGGAGTCGTTAATGACGGTATGTTTTTCTAATTCGGACTTAATATGAATGATAATCTAAGTTTTTGAATTAATAATTATGAGTAATGATATCGGTGCTAATAATCCTTATATGCTAACAGACGTATTGTTTAAATAACGGTCCAAAATATTTTATAAATAAATGTCAGATATTTCATTTGCAAGTACTAACCGGAACACGTAGGGTGATGAATTACTTGATCATGATTGTCAAATGTAGGCAATATAATTCCAGGTTGTTGCGGTGAATTTGTGGAGAATGACCTCCGAAATAAATCGAATGGGAAGAGAGATATTATAGAGATCACGCAGTCAGGATATAAAAATGTCGTACGATGTCATAAATGAAAAAAACATAAGTCAGTTGATAACTCTGTGAGAAATAAATGAATAAAAGAATGTTGAGATAGAAAGAGATATAAGATCCGTATGGGAAACACTTAGCATATTGACGAAGCCGTGTTGAAATAATATGATACGAGGAAATGTATGAAATTAATGATGGACACGGAGAAATGAGTGTAAAATATACGGGCAATGTTACAGAGAAATACTGAATTACGTAGCGGGCAGGATTCGAACCCGTGACAGCATGTACGAAATTAATAGACTGCGCAGCTATTCGTTGAAATACTACGGACCTAAAGATAATGAGAGGTTCAGATTCCACATAAATGATTGTATGTTGTGATAGTTAAAATGACGAGTGATGATAATCATGATACCGTAATAATAATAATAATAATAATAATAATAATAATAATAATAATAATAATAATAAATATTTCAGATCGAGAAGTTGGACCGTATTAAATAAATAAACGAGGATAAATGTGTTAATGAGGAATATAACTGATGGTGTGAGACCGATAATAATAATAATAATAATAATAATAATAATAATAATAATAATAATAATAATTGTTACGGAGTTATCTGTGGTAGTTAGAGGTGAAAGAAGGTGCGGGTGGGAATAGGTCTCAACTACAAAGTTAAGGTAATTTAAAACTTTAACAAAGGTTATATTTTCTTTTCAAAATCAACAAGTGACAACAAATAACAAAAGCGTAACAGGTCCCAAGTAGCAATTCAACAAAGTAAGAAATGATTGATTACAGTTTTACAAGTTCTGGGGCTTGAACCCCGTTTTACATTCCTTGAGCCCTCAGCTCACAACCACCAATGCCGAAGGGCAGAAAACCCCTAAGTACAAGGAGCACTTGCTCCTAATTACAGAGTTAAGAAAAAGAGCAGACCCGCTCTCAATTATACAAGCCTACAACAAACTTCATTTCTATCTGCCCTTAAGGCACACCAAGAAACAGGGGTATTTGATACCCAACCTACAGGGCCTTTACATGAGCAAAATAAAACATCAGGTTACGTTACTGGCCCATAATACAAAATAGAATGGAGGCGAAGCTTGCACTCCTAATACACTTTTAAAACCTACTTGGCACTAGGCCACTTACGCAAGGGCTAATCCCATACTAAGGAAGTGACACGATAAGAAAACTTTATTACATTACGAAGAGAAGGAAAACGGTTATGAAAACGTAGTCACCTCAAAACAATATGAGTGGGAGCTCGAGAGGGTTAGGCACTCTGTATCCCAATTTGTAGTTAAAGAGAAGGATTTTTTTTTACCAAATGTCTTTTACATTTTAAAGGTAGGTTACATGAGAAAAGTTTCGAACCTGCCCCGAGGGTTAAACTGCTGAGCTAGCAAGGAATAAAGTTATTAAACCCCCATTACCTGGTGGATGAACTGCTACCCGAAGAAAGAGGCGCTTCCCGCCCCCTGCTACATATTCACACACTAAGCAAGATGTCGAAGGAGTGGCCCCGAGACAAGAAAATCAGCAGTTTATATACCCTCGTGGAACATTCGAGACCTTTCATGAATAATTACGACCCGCCCACAGAATTTTATTGGATAACAAGGAATTACACATGGAAATCTGAGGAAGAAAACAATGATTGGTTGAAAATTAATTACAGAAATTCTTGATTGGCTATGTTCAAAACAGGCGGAAAGAAAGGAATTATATTGCCAACTCACAACTGACAAAACAAAATTTAGTAAGGGCAAAACTTATGAATTCAAATTTTCTTCAAGAAAGTACATTCCTTTACACCAGAGTGAGTTATCATAGTTTTGGTGGAGACATCTGTTATAGAATGTTCAAACTTCTTGATACGGAGCAAACAAACACGAATCAAAATAGACACAGTTCAGAACACTTCAAAATTACCAAATTTACAGTAGTGACATCTTCCGAGAAACCGTTGAGTTAAATCAGTTTGTTAAAATTCAGGCTTTCTCCTGTAGGGGAGTTTCAACTGGCGCAATATTTGCATTAGCGGCGTGGAGGTGAACCACCCGGTACAACAACAATAATAATAATAATAATAATAATAATAATAATAATAATAATAATAATAATAATAATAATAATAATAATAATAATAATAACTTTAGAACGGTGATAAATCGTAGTGATCAATATCATAATAATTATCATAAAATAATAATAATAATCACATTTGGTTTGGTGATCAATGTAGAGACGTAATGTAACCGGTATGTTGAGATGTTTGCGGACGTGACGAACTCATAACCCATAATAATAATCATATGAGTGGTATCATAATAATATTAATAATCACATGAGTGATAGTATAATAATAATAACAGTAATAACATTTGTGTTTTGCGTCCCGTAATAATCAAGATCATAATAAAACGTGGCGGTGTCAGGAATCATCGAATAATAATAATAATAATAATAATAATAATAATAATAATAATAATAATAATAATAATAATAATAATAATAATAATAATAATGGTAATTTCATGGATGGATGATTATTCTAACAATAATGAATTAAAGTATTGACGACGACATCATTCAGTTCGTGATATCGTCGGAGTAATAATCACATATTTTCCTGTAACTAGCTGGCTCAGGCGTGAGTCATGTTACTGTAATGCTTGGTTTGTTTATTGTCTGCTTGCGGGGCGAGTGGATTTCATCGGCCGTTAATTCCCAATACTCCTCATGTTATCTCATTCGAGACACTAACCTACTGATACCATGTGGCCGAGTTGGGCAGTATTTAGATTATGTGTAAATAATTTGTAGATGTTAGTTCCAGTGGCATGGCATCAGCTGGATATAAAATAGAACCCGTTCGTGATAATGCTTCCCTTTGATCATATGACATATCCCATCCTGAGTGCCGACCCCAGGAAATGTAGATAGTCGGAGGTACGTCATCTAATTTAAATCGAGAAGCCGACAATAAACATGGTTTATCCTCGGGCTCTCGAGTCTTAAGGACATAGGTTCGATCAACATGCGATCGATAAGTGAAATATACCCCACAACTATCATTCTTTTCCAGGATGAACATCATCAGCATATTGTTACCACTTGCGGTAAAGCAAGTGATTTGTTTTATGTAACGTGTTGTAAAATTAATTGTTGTTGCCAATTGTATCAAAATTCCGTGCGCCGGATGGCGCAATAAATTGCTCCTTCTGGCCATTATTTCAAAGGAAACCATTCTCATAATCTTTTCATTGTGGTTAGACGTTATGCCCCTTTTAAAGTTAAATATCACTTCCTAGTCCTATCATGGAGTCCTTAAATTTATGTTTACAATTGAGCTTTCCCCATTTTATTTTTAGTTGCCCCGTTCATTCCCGTGATCACTGATGCCTCTATATTTATATATTTGATGACTTAAATAATGAACCGACACCCCTGAGATAAATGCTAGTCTGGGACTCGGGAGGTCTACGGATGCACTATACCCGTTTGCGTCTTGAGGATGTTTACCTTTTTTAATATTGGTATGATTTGAAAATCATTCCAATCGACAGGAATTGCATGGCTATCGAGTATGGCGTTAAATTTATTTACCAGCGCTTGCTTAGCGTGGAACGGTAGATATTTCAACATTTTATAAGTTATGGAATCTCTGCCCGGACTAGTATCTTTTCGATGTTCGAGTGCCATATCGAGTTCATTGAGGGAGATATTTTGTAGTAGACTAGAAAATTTCGCGGAGGTATGAAACTATATTCGTAAGAAGCTTCCACATAATCTGGTGTTAGTTGGTCATAAAATTGGGCAATCCCTACGGCCAGGTCAATCCTACCATTTAAGTATTATCTGACGGGTCAAGCTAATTCGTATTTCATTTGTTTTACAGTGTTGCAACGTCCACTTTGCTGAACTCCGATTACATTTGAACTACACATGTGTAAACCGAGTACAGTTTTATACAACGCGCCGAATTCGTAATCTCAGTTCATTTTCAGAACGAGGTTCTAAATTGATCTCCGGTCAGATGTCTTTATTATAATCTATATTATAATCTTTATACAACCGGGCAATAAAGTATTATTCAAGTATGCTATATAAGCATATACTTTTTTATTTCAACAGATTCTACAAGTTTTTAACACAGCAGATGGATCTTACATGGATATTTCCTCCCTGTCAACATCATTAGGAATTATGTATATACCTAACCTCAAATTGACAACACCTTTCATAATAATAAATACTACTACTACTACTACTACTAAACGTTTTCATTCCTCCTTAGACGGTTACGCTGTCTCTCAGGCCGGGAGATTTGTTACGGTGAAGGAGAAGTGCGGAGAAGGTGAGGGGGTGGGTGGCCGTGGCCTACACTACGAACTGTCCTGGCATTCGCCTTAGTGCAGGATATTGGAAAACCACGGAAAACCATTCTCAGGACAGCCGACGGGTGGGGCCAGGCGTGAAATCCAGCCCTATGCCCCTGTCCCGTCTCCCGAATGCAGAGGCGTAGAGCCACGGTAGAGCCGTGGCCACCTTTCCTTTGCTTGGTTGGCCGGTCAGAGAACAGACCTGTTGGACCACGGACAAGCCGTGGCCTCTAAGGGACGAAACCCTCAGGGCCGAAACCCACTCTGCATCTACCGACGAATAATAAATACGTTCAGCAAGTATTAATAATCATTCATTCATTCATTCAAATGCTTTCATTCCCCACCCTGAAGGGGTGGGGCGGGCCACCTAGAGGGCAATACCCTCTCTCTGGCCAGGAGAGATGGTGTGGTATGGGAGAAGTGATGGATAGGTGGGATGGATGGAATGGTGTAATGATTTCTGGGGTAATTTTAGAGGGTGCGTGGTTGAATGGGATGTGATGGAGGGATAACAGTATGACAGGTATGTGGTGTTGGTGGGGGGAATTGCTCGCTCTCTTTAGTTTTTGTGGTTTTTTAAATATATATTTTTTGTTTTCTTAAGATATACTACATATTTTTGACAAACATGCCCCTATACGAACAGCACGCGTCTGTAAAAGACTCTCCCCGTGGCTAAATGATGATATTAGAGCAATGATGGCTAAGCTGGATGCAGCTCATAGAAAATATAAACATTATCCGACAGAGGAAAACTTTATTTATTACAAACGACTACATAATAAAACGACTCAGACAGTAAGAAACGCTCGACTACGGTACGCCCATGACCTTATAAAACCTGACGTAAGACCCGCTACTTTATGGAAGTCAATCCGCCATTTTGGACTAAATAAACCGGACAAGGTAGACGATTTGGAAGTTTCTCTTGATGAATTGAATAATCACTTCGTATCCTCCCATGTACAATTAAACGAAGAAGCAAAAGAAAATCTTTTTTGTGCAAATTACAACACACCACCTGTAGGCAGAGACAAATTTTATTTTAGTTATGTCTCACCCCTTCAAGTGAAAGCGGCTATCATGCGAATTAAAACTAAATCCACAGGGGTGGACAATATATGTATTATAATGCTAAAGAAAATTATCGACGCTATTATTCCAGTATTGACATTCATATACAATTTCTCCCTTCAAAATAGTGTATTTCCAACTGTCTGGAAAATGGCCCTGGTGCATCCTTTACCGAGGACAAAATCTCCTAGACTAAACAGTGACTACAGACCTATAAATATACTGTCAATAGTAGCCAAGGGACTCGAACACATTGTGCATAATCAAATCACCAACTATCTCAACGACCACGACATCTTAAACCCACACCAGTCAGGTTTCCGACGCAATCACAGTACATGTACTGCCTTACTAAGCGTGACTGATGATATAAGACAGGCTATTGATGAGCAAAAACTGACTATCCTAGTATTATTGGACTTCAGCAAAGCATTTGACTCTGTAGACCATGAGTTGCTCCTATCCAAACTTTATCACCTAGGGTTCTCCTAAAGTACTCTGAGATGGTTGGGAGCTTATTTACACGAACGTCAACAACGTGTCATCAATCAAGGTACATTTTCTTCGTGGCAGTATGTGAAAAGAGGTGTCCCACAAGGGTCAACCCTTGCTCCTTTGCTATTTTCTGTCTATATCAACGACCTAGCTAAACAGCTGACACATTGTAAACGTCAAATCTATGCTGACGACGTACAATTGTACATCCATGCAAAACCAACAGACGTTTCGACGGCAATCGAGCAAATTAACATGGATCTAGAGGCCATAAGTAAATGGTCTTCCCAGCATGGACTTATTTTGAACCCAAAAAAGTCTCAAACTATAGTAATTGCCCACCCAAGACTTATTTCCAGTAATTACCGCATGTCCATCCCTGACGTACAACTTCAAAATCAAGCTTTGCCCCTTTGCAAGAGCGTAAAAAATCTCGGAGTAACCATTGACCAGCACCTCTCATGGACGGATCAGATAATATCTGTGAGTAGACGAGTTTTTGCTACGTTACACACATTAAACAATTTCAAATTTACTTTTCCGTTCAGTTTAAAGAAGAAACTAGTTGAAACCCTCGTTCTTCCAATATTCGATTATTGTGACGTAGTTTACAAAGATGTGAAAACCGAGCTTCGAGATAAACTACAACGTGCACAGAATGCCTGTGTAAGATTTATATGTAATCTGAAATTTTCAGATCATGTTACCCAGTCTTACGTCGATCTCGGATGGCTACGCCTTGAAGACAGACGCAAGCTGCATACCGTGACTTCATTGCACCGAATCCTTACCTTACAATCCCCATCTTACCTGTATGAAAGATTTCATAGCCTTTCTGAACACCATGATAAAAACACCAGAGCGCTGAGCTCGACATTGCTCGCTATTCCTAAGCATAAATCCTCAACCTACAACAATTCCTTCACTGTTGTGGCCAGCCGTGAATGGAACTTCCTTCCGCAGGAGGACAGAGGGATATCAGACCACGGAAGATTTAAAAGTATGTGTTCAAAATATCTCTATGAAACGAGCTCGTAGTGCGACAGTCTTCTTCTTCTTCTTCTCCTTTTCTTCTTTTCTTCTTCTTCTTCTCCTCCTCATGGTCCTCCTTCTTCTTCTTCTTATACTACGTTTTTTCTCCTCGTGGTTCTTCTTCTTATTATTAGAGTATTATTATTATTATTATTATTATTATTATTATTATTATTATTATTATTATTATTATTCATCAATAGAAAGTACTCAGCTGTGGTTTTCCTGCATAGTTATCCCTATCCCCATTTTGCAATGTTTTTCACTCACAGTAAACACACGAAAACTGTAATATTCGTCAATGTGATATATTTCTGGAATTGGACAAATTAATTGTAAATATTAGTAGGTTTATCTATATTATTATTATTATTATTATTATTATTATTATTATTATTATTATTATTATTATTTTCTGGAATTGGACAAATTAATTGTAAATATTAGTAGGTTTATCTATATTATTATTATTATTATTATTATTATTATTATTATTATTTTATTATTATTGACATTGTACTTCGTTGTATGTTAATTTCTTCGTAGGAAGCAAAATGTTAATTTATATTGTGTATTATAATAGTTATTTTTATGTACAGCAGGATAGCATAAGTACCATAGTAATTAGTAATTTCATTTATTCAGTAATTTATATATTTTTATGTATTTCGCTCTCTTTTTCATTTATTCAGTATTTTTTATATTTTTTGTTATTTATGTATTTCACTGGTTAAGTGTAAGACAGGGACAAGTGTCCCTAACTTTGCCAGTTAAAATAAACCATATCTATCTATCTATCTATCTATCTATCTATCTATCTATCTATCTATCTATCTATCTATCTATCTATCTATCTATCTATCTACAACGATTCTGATGCAGCACAAAGAATAAAGAAATATGTTCAGCAGATAAACAACATACAATGATATGATGAAATTTCAATGACAGGATGAGGATAACAGTTACATACATTTTCAGAGATGACTGAGCTATATGCACATATTAAGTTATGAATGAGTGTGATGGTACAGAGTTCAATGTTACAATAGTTAAAGATGAATGGTAAATGGTGAGACGATAAGATTAATGGTGAGTTGTGCCTATGGTAAACATAGAAGTGTACCGCCTGAGAATGATTATGTGGGAGGTGGATTGTAGAATGTGGGGGTGGATTGAAGGTAAGGGTTTACCTCAGTGCGGTCCGCCCCCTTGGAGGTGGCCAGTCCGTGGGCTCAAGCTTGGGGAAAGGGAAGATGTCATAAAGGTCCTTAGTATGAAATAAGGGAGGGAGTCGGAGGGTAATACGGACAATTCGGCGTTCTAGGGACAGGAGGGGACGGTATAGGTTGGGTTTGGTGTGGGCTATGTCTGCCCAGGCGGAGTGACCATAGGTAATGGCAGAGCGGATAAAGGATTTGTAGGTGAGGAGGAGGAGTTCGGTGTTGAGACCCCAGCTGGTGCCAGCAAGCCGACGTACCAGATGAGATCTTTTGGAGGATTTGGATTTAAGGTTGAGGAAGTGAGGGCGGAATGTGAGGTGCTGGTCTATGATGATGCATAGGTATTTGAGGCATGGTTGGGTACGGATCGCGGTCTCATCAAGGGTGAGTCGGACGTTGGCCGGATTGCGGGTAATGAAGAAGCGCCTTTTGGGAGGTCGGATTAGAATAGACTGTGTTTTGGAAGGATTGAGGCGGAGGAACCATCGATTGCACCAGGAGGAGATGTCCAGGAAGGGCTGCAGGGATCGGTTGATGCTCTGGACAGACGGGAGCGGGGCTAGGATGGCGGTGTCATCGGCAAATAGGAGGATTGGGATGGGTGGTGGTGTTTGAGGTATGTCCGCGACGTAAAGGATAAAGAGCAGTGGGATAGGGGTGAACCTTGGGGTACTCCGACTGTCGTGGGAAATGGCGGAGAGAGCTGGCCGTTGAGTGATATGCAGGTGAGACGGTTGGTGAGATAGGCAGCGAAGAACCGGATGTAGGAGGCAGGGAAGAAGTGGAGTTTGAAAATGAGGGCGGGATGCCATACAGAATCAAAATCCAGGTTAAAATTGAAGGTAATAAGAAGGGACGGACGGGCTAGGTTGAAGTTATTGGCGATTGATTGGATGAGGCGGAGAAGCTGGTGTGAAGTAGAGAGGCCATAACGGAAACCACATTGGGATGAGGGTAGGTGGAGTGACTGCAGGTAGGGGTGTATTTGACGGATAATGACTTTGTCCAAGATTTTGGCCAGGATTATGATGATGCAGATGGGGCGATAGGAATCTAGGTTGAGGGTTCCTTTCCGGGTTTGGGGAAAAGGAGCATTGTTGATCGTATCTAAGAAGAGGGATAAAAGCCTGAGGTTAAGATGAAGGTATATAGGGATGCTAGGAGCATGAGGAGTTCAATTGGTGCTTGACGAATATGGCGGTATCGGATGTGGTCAGGGCCAGGGGCGGTGTCGTGGGTGCCGGTTAAGGCATTGGTTATATCGGTGGCGGTTATGGGGGTGTTTAAGGGGTGGGATGTGAGTGTGTGTGTAGGGGAAGGTTGGAGTGAGGGGGGAGAGAGGCTGTTCTGGTAGAGGTTGGTATCGGACGGTCGTGAATAGTGGTAGGGCGAAGGACTGAAGCGCTTGCGGAAATGGGAATAGAATATTTCCAACTTTTCCTGGGTGTTGGTTGGAGCTTGTCCGTTGTCGATGATGGGGTAGGAAGGGTTGCTGTGTTGGCCGAGTAGGGAAGAGTGCTTGCGCCAGAATTGAGTGGGTGTGGCGTGTAGGGAGTTGAGGGTCGTGCAGGTCTGGGACCAAGTTTTGCGACGGTGAGCTTTTAGGTAATGGGAAACGGTTCGCAGAGTCTGACGATGGAGGAGAAGAAAGTAGGGGTCACGTGTGCGGGAATATTCCGATAGGTACGAATGGGAGAGTTTCTGGAGACGCGGGAACCTGGGAGGGAGGCGGGGTTTGGATGGCGTGTGTAGTGAGGTGGGGATGTGTGTTTCTGAGGCATGGGTTATGACATTTTGGATGAAGTCGGCTAGGATGTCTACGGATTGGGCATCAGTGGGAGTGGGGGTGATTGTGAGAGGGACGTGGTGATGTGTTCATGATAACCGGACCAACTGGCTTTGGCAAAGTTTGGTATTGGGCGAGTGGGAGGTGGATTTGACCTGGAGGAGTGTGAGGGTATTTGGAGGAGGATGGGGAGATGGTCACTGCTGATGTTGGGGAGATAGGAGACGTTTAGCAAGTGGATAAGGGAGTTTTGGGAAATGACGGCGTCGGGGGTGGTTTGGCTGGAGGGGCGGGAGGGACTTGGGAGTTGGATTACAGATGAGTCAATACGGTTAAGAAAGGTGTGAAATTGTTGGATCTCGTTGGGTGAACGGCTATGGAAGTTGAGGTCAGCTAGTATGATATAGTGCTGGAATGTGGTATGAAGGTATCTAATAACGTCCAGGGGAAGGGGGTTGCGCTGACGGGTGTAAATTGTGGCAAGATGAACAATCCTGGCTGGGATGTACACGATAGCGATCACGGATTCGCGGAAGGAGTGGGGATGGGGTGGAATGTGGATCCGGGTAGGGAGAGAAGGGCGAACGGCAACAGCTGCACCCCCAGTCCGAAGTCCAGTGGATGATCAGCTCGATGGAGGGTGTAGCCGGGTATATGGGCAAATTGGTGAGGACGGAGCATTGTCTCGTTTAAAAGTAGGGAGTGGACAAGGTATTGCTGGAGGAGGGTTAGGAGGTGAAGGCGATTTTTGGAAAAAGGACTGTATGTTGAGGAATATGATAGAGGTGAGAGGGGAGGATCTGGCTCTATTGGGTCTACTAGCCATAATTACAGTAAACAAGGGTTTCTAGGTGGTGGAATTGAAAATGGGTGTTGAGCCCGGAGTGAGTTGTCTGAAAGTGGAGGTTTAGGGCTTGGTTTGCTGCTGCTTGGAGGCGTGTGAGGACAAGTTGACGGTGATACGGGAAGATATTGAGGAGTGAGAGGCTGAAGAACCTGACGATGTCCTCTATGGTGTGTGGGGCGAAGACGGTATTTGTGAGAGTGGTGGGAGGGTCGATGGTTTGGAATGGGGCTACAAGATCGGGGCGGTTTTTGGGAGGAGGAGGACGGGATTTGCAGAGTCGGGAATATGTGGGGTGGGCCTGACCACAGGTTTTGCAGAGCGGTGGAACTGAGTGTTTGGGCACTTGTTGGTATGGTGGGATTGTGAACAGTGTCCACAAACCGGCTGTTGAGTCCTGCATTGAGCGGTACTGTGCTCGTTATAACACAGACACCTCTCGCAGCGTATGGGCTGTGGTGGAGGGGCCTTCGAAGGTTCTACTCTATAATGTTGTTTGAACAGCGACACTCCGGTCGATAACAGATGATCAGCGTCGGCGATGGTAGGCAGGAGTATTCTGACCATGAAGGTCAGCCCGGACAAATTGCGAATGCAAAATACTTTCTTCACCGGGATGTTTTCCGCAATAAATTCTTGGTGAATGTCATCATCAGGCATGTCCGGGGCGACCCCCCTGATCACACAGCTGAACAGGCTGTACCGAGGGGGTGGTGGGGGTGTTTTTACGCCAGGTTGGGAGAGATGCTTAAAAGGAGTTGAAGATCCCAATTGGGTCGCTCCGATGGTATGAGTTAATTTGTGTGCGGCTTCCTCACCATTAACCTTTATGATGAATCCATTACATGTAGGGCGAATGTCGGCGAGGTCTTCTCGTTTCATGTGGAATCGATGAAGTGTTTTGAAGATGTTGAGAGGATTGAAACTCAGGTGAGGGACTGACAAGTAGGAAACTGTGCGTACCTTGTGGGCGAGGTTCGATAGTGTGGATGGAGGTGACTGGTCTGATGGCTTATGAGAGAGGTGGGAATTCAGTGTTGGAGGCAAGGTTTGGTGGGGGTGGGGGCGGTGAATCGTCCATGGCTTCCGGTGCGTGGTGCTGAGGAGGAATGGAGTCAATCTCGAACTTCTTCTTCAGGGTAACTTATTCTTGAGTCTGAGTTGATGGGCGTTTAGGTGCTACTCCTCTGCTGTAGTCTCGTTGAGGCGCTGGTGCGATAGGTAAGTCGCGTGTCTGTGTGGAAGTTGACGGTGTATGGTCAGACACAGGGCACATTATCCCTGTGTGGTCCGAAGGACAGGTTAGAGTTGATGTAGTAGATGATGCGACGGTGGAGGTTGAGGTCATTGTGGTTGTAGTAGTAGTAGTGCTTGCTGGGGGAGGCATGGCGAAGTAGGAGTGTTCAGCGTGTGGAGTATAAACCTCCCTCAAATCCAGGCTGAATATCAATTGGCAGATGGCTCTCCTGGGTACAAAGCCCCGTCACGGTGGTGCGGTGGGCGAACCCGGTAAACCGAGGGTCACCCAGCAGAGTCCAGTGAAGAGACTGGGGATGAGACCCGAACAAGATTGCTGTGTCCGGAGGTGAAACCTCGTAGTCAGTTTCTCAGTCCGCCTGTTGGTCCACGTTTTCAAACAGCGATAAACCGTCGTGGCCAAGTTAAGCGTAGGTACTGGCTTTGGACAAGCGTTTCGAGCGAAAGAAAAGAGCATAACACTCGTGGCTCTCTCTTCGAAGGATGTTAATAATCATTTTTATTTATTTATTAGAAGGTTATTTCATTCCTACCCTATGGGCAGGAATACAAAGTAGCTCTTATGCCGTGTACAATGTATATGCGTATAAGAAAATCGAAGTGTTTAATGGTATGCGTAGACATACGTAAGGGAAAAGTAGGAGGATAACGAGTCGGGATACAGTGTTATACAGATATTTACAGAATAAGATAACAAAATGACATATATACAACGAAGAGAACATGTTTTTGCATCGTAGCATATTGGAGCAAGAGTTCATATCGTCCATAGGGCGACGTCAATGCACTGACAACATAAGCACTGCACTAGTCAAGTTCACAACATAGCGAGTAGGAAATGAACGGAACGTGCACTGACAACTGCTACAAGAAACAGACGAAATTGTAGAAATAAAGGAAAGACAACATTCAATATAAAGAATGTGGAATAAAATTTGGTAGAATAACGTTCAAGAACACCAATTGCTAGCTTAAGCAAGTCCACATAACGTAAATAAAGAACATGGCGCAGGTAGAATGTTAATCGGCACGAATAAATGCACTAAGAAAAACAAACAGAAATTAGAATCACACGCACTACCTTGTGGCACTGCAGAAAAACGAAACGGAAACACTGTCACATAATACAAAATGTCCTCACTTCGGACGGAAACTTAAATAATAATAACAATAATAATAATTGTTACCGTGTTTTAGCGGTAGTCAGAGGTGAAAGAAGGTGCGGGGTGGTGAACAGGTCTCAAGCTACTACAGTAAAATTGTTTGAAAATTTAACAAGGTTATATTTTCTTTTCAAAATTCAGAAATAACAAGAATGGCAGGTACGGAGTAGCAAGGCAACAAAGTACAATTACAGTATTTACAGGATTTGGGCTTCGAGCCCTGAAAACACAATTCTTGAGCAACTAGCCCAACTTTACGATATACAAATTTCAACAACGGGGCAGAAGACCCCAATCAAACCCTGGAGCACTTGCTCCAAATTACACAGTAAAGCCTCCTCGAGGCATACAACACTCAGTTTTCGAAAAGAGCCACTCGCTCTCAACTTTAAGCCTATCAAAGGCCACACCAAACTCCACCTTCAAGTTGTCCTCTAAGGACCTAGACACAGGGGTAAAATACCCAACCTACTGAGGCCTATTAATTAAAAAAAAAGGAAAATTACATGGCCTCTAAAATAACAATTTGGGAGGAGGCGATCTGCTCTCCTAATACATTCGTTTAAAACCTGATCGGGCTCTAGGCCGCTAATGCAAGGGCTAATCCCATACTACAGAGGTGACTTAGAGAAGACCAATTTACATTAGATTAACGAAGAATGGGTTAAGAAAAATAAGTTCACCTCAAAACAATATGATTGGGAGCTCGAGAGGGTTAAGCACTCTCTATCCCGATATGCAGTTTAAAAGATGGAATAGATACAAGTTTCTTTACATTTTAAGGAAGGTTACATAATGGAAAAACTTCGGACCCGCCCCGAGAGTTAAACTGCTGAGCAAGCAAGAAAATAAGTAATTAATCGGCCATTACCTGGTTGTTGACCGCCGCCGAAGAAAGAGGCGCTTCCCGCCCCCTGCTAGGTACTTTACACACTGAAATATGGAACAGAAGTGGCGCAGAGACCCAAAAATCAGCAGTTTATATGCTCTCGCGGAAGGTTCGAGGCGTTAGGGGAAAGAAAACACCCTCCCACAATCACTTTATTGGTGGATAAATAAAACTCCTACACAATATGAAGAAGAAACACATTATTGGTGGAAAATTAATTGAAGAAATTCGGGATTGGCTACATTCAAAACAAGGGGAAAGGAAGGGTTAATATTGCCAACTTAAACAATGACTGAAAGAAATTTAGCAAGGAACAAACTTTTGAAATTAAATTTTCTCCAAAAAACAGTTCTTTCACTCCGCACTAGGGTGCACTATTGTTGATCTTCATTAGTGTCCTCTAGAAGAGAAAGTTCACACTTCTTACTACAAGCAAAACAAAATACGTCGAAAATGACACAGTTCAAAACTCCAAAATTTCCAGGTAGTGACATCTTCTGAGAAAGTAGAAAATTAATACGGTCAATAAAGTTCAGACTTCCTCCAGCAGAGGAGTTTCGACTGGCGCAAATTTTAAATAAGCGGCGTGGAGGTGTACCGCCCGGTACAATAATAATAATAATAATAATAATAATAATAATAATAATAATAATAATAATAATAATAATAATAATAATAATAATAATAATAATAATAATAATAATAATAATAATAACTGTACCGGTTGGTACACCTATACACCTATACGCCGCACATTTGAATTTTCCGCCTTAAATTACTCCTCTACAGCTGAAACTCTGAACTTTAAAACTGAATTAATTCAACCGTTTATCTGAAGATGTCACTGTGTTAATTTCGAATTGTTGTTGTTTCCTAATTATCAAGAAGTGTGGACATTCTCTCACAGATGTCTCTACCAAAAACTATGACCATGCACCCTGGTGCGAAGTGAAGGAACTTTTGTTGAAGAAATTTTGTATTTATAAGTTTTGGTCTTTACTAAATTTTGTTCTTTCATTTGTGGGTTGGCAATATTAAGCTTTCTTTCCGCCTGTTTTGAACTTAGCCAATCAGTAATTTCTGTAATTAATTTTCCACCTATCAGAGGTTTCTTCTTCGAATTTCCATGTGTAATTCTTAGGTACCCAATAAAGTTGAGTGGGTGTGTCTTTATTATCCATGAAAGGTCTCGAATCTTCCACGAGGGTTTAAAAACTGCTGATTTTCTCGGCTCTTCGCCACTTCAACAACATCTAGCTTAGTGTATGGAAGTATAGCAGGGGGCGGGTAGCGCCTCTTCCTTCGGGCAGCAATTCTTCAACAAGGTAATGGCCGTTGAACATCTTTCCTTTTTCCTTGCTAGCTCAGCAGTTTAACCCGCGGGGCAGGTTCGAAACCTTTAATATGTAACCTATAACTTAAAACATGTAAACCTTTTCCTATCTTGTAAAACTTATTTTATCTTCAACTGTAATTCGGGGATAGAGAGTGCTTTACCCTCTCGAGCTCCCCTTCATTTTTGAATTTGAGGTGACTACGTTTTCGTAACCATTTTTCTCTTCCCTCTTAATGTGTTAAATTTATTTTGTATACAAGTCACCTCCTTAGATTGGGATTAGCCCCTGTGCAATAGGCCTAATGCCTCTTAGGTTTTAAAATGTGTATTTAGGAGTTCTAATTCACGCCTCCATTCCTTTTGCGTTTTGGGCCGTTTTTATTAACCTAGTATTTGTCCACTAAGACCCGGTAGAATGGGTACAAGATACCCCTGTTTCTTTGTAAGTGTGCCTTGAAGGCAGTTTGTAGTAAAGTCCGTTTATGGCCTTTTGATAGGCTTGAAAGATTGAGAGCGGTCAGCTCTTTCTGGTATTTTGAAAGGTGCCTCTAGGAGGCTTGATATTACTAGGCGGGAGCAAGTGCTCCATGTTATGGGGGTTTTCTGCCCTTTGGTAATACACTGACTGACAGTGACAATGCAACACCAAGGAGGAGTGGTTCGAAAGGGATGAAAGTTGGGGAAAAACAGAGACGGCACGGACGAATAATTGATGTTTATTTCAAACCGATATGCAGGTTACACAATGCGCACGGCATCGACTCAGTAGGATGTAGGACCACCGCGAGCGGCGATGCACGCAGAAACACGTCGAGGTACAGAGTCAATAAGAGTACGGATGGTGTCCTGAGGGATGGTTCTCCATTCTCTGTCAACCATTTGCCACAGTTGGTCGTCCGTACGAGGCTGGGGCAGAGTTTGCAAACGGCGTCCAATAAGATCCCACACGTGTTCGATTGGTGAGAGATCCGGAGAGTACGCTGGCCACGGAAGCATCTGTACAACCTCGTAGAACCTGTTGGGAGATGCGAGCAGTGTGTGGGCGGGCATTATCCTGCTGAAACAGAGCATTGGCCAGCCCCTGAAGGTACGGGAGTGCCACCGGCCGCAGCACATGCTGCACGTAGCGGTGGGCATTTAACGTGCCTTGAATACGCACTAGAGGTGACGTGGAATCATACGCAATAGCGCCCCAAACCATGATGCCGCGTTGTCTAGCGGTAGGGCGCTCCACAGTTACTGCCGGATTTGACCTTTCTCCACGCCGACGCCACACTCGTCTGCGGTGACTATCACTGACAGAACAGAAGCGTGACTCATCGGAGAACACGACGTTCCGCCATTCCCTCATCCAAGTCGCTCTAGTCCGGCACCATGCCAGGCGTGCACGTCTATGCTGTGGAGTCAATGGTAGTCTTCTGAGCGGACGCCGGGAGTGCAGGCCTCCTTCAACCAATCGACGGAAATTGTTCTGGTCGATATTGGAACAGCCAGGGTGTCTTGCACATCCTGAAGAATGGCGGTTGACGTGGCGTGCGAGGCTGCCACCGCTTGGCGGCGGATGCGCCGATCCTCGCGTGCTGACGTCACTCGGGCTGCGCCTGGACCCCTCGCACGTGCCACATGTCCCTGCGCCAACCATCTTCGCCACAGGCGCTGCACCGTGGACACATCCCTATGGGTATCGGCTGCGATTTGACGAAGCGACCAACCTGCCCTTCTCAGCCCTATCACCATACCCCTCGTAAAGTCGTCTGTCTGCTGGAAATGCCTCCGTTGACGGCGGCCTGGCATTCTTAGCTATACACGTGTCCTGTGGCACACGACAACACGTTCTACAATGACTGTCGGCTGAGAAATCACGGTACGAAGTGGGCCATTCGCCAACGCCGTGTCCCACTTATCGTTCGGTACGTGCGCAGCACAGCGGCGCATTTCACATCATGAGCATACCTCAGTGACGTCAGTCTACCCTGCAATTGGCATAAAGTTCTGACCACTCCTTCTTGGTGCTGCATTTGCTCTGTCAGTCAGTGTATGTTGGTTGTGAGCTGAGAGCTCAGGAATTGTAAAAATTAGGGCTTGTGGCCCAGATTGTTAAAATCTATCTAAATCTCGGCTTTCTTGGCCTTGTACCTGATTTGACCTGTTGTACTCGTTAAGTTTTCAAATTGTATGTAAAAAATTGGTTAAATTTTGTTGTCGGTTGAAAATATAACCTTTATTTAAATTTTATATTCATCTTTCGGACTTGTAGTTAGACCCATTCCAGCCCGCACCTTCTTTCACCTCTGCTGATCCACCTAAACACGGTAATAATAATAATAATAATAATAATAATAATAATAATAATAATAATAATAATAAACACAAGAGAAGAACTAATGGGACGGTAAGTCCGTTTGCTTGTGCCGGAGTAGAAACAGGAAAAAGATTGTGATGATAAAAAATAATGATAATAATAATAACAAATATAATAATAAATAATAAAATAATAAAACAATAGACGGACACTGGTCCTGCTGCAGAAATATAGGCTGCACCACTGTACGCAGGAGCATCATAGAGTTGGAAAAGGAGTACAGTTTTTAGCATATAACAGGACATTGATGGTGTGAGGGGGGGGGGGGGGGAGCTAAGTGATGGGCGAAGGAAAGAGATGAGAAATCTGGGGTGTGCGACGGTCGCTGAGAATGGCATCAGCTAAAGGGGATAAGGGCAGGGCTTCGGTGATGATAGAATTGTGATTACTGGTACCTTTGGTAGGTAGTTGAGGCGTAGAGAGTGAAGGTGGCCAAGGATAGTGGGGAAGGAAGAAAGTGTTTGAAAGTTAGCAGAGGGAGTGTCAAGGGGGAGGCGATGTGCGATTCGTAGAGCATGTCTGTCGAGTTTCAAGAGCTGAATATACTGTCGAACATGAGCAGTCAACCAAGTCAGGGAGGCATAGGTGACGACAGGACGGATAAAGGATGTGTATATATGGATAATATGCGAGGGACGAAGGCCCCAGGTATGTCTAGTGAGCGTTCGGAGGGCACGGAATCGAGAAAAGTCGTTCTTATAGATATTATCAAGGTGATGGTTCCATTGGAGGTTATTTTGAAAGGTAATGCCTAAATAGTTTAATAGATTTGTCTCCGTAAGGGGTGTATTATACATAGTTAGTAGAAATACATAAAATCAGCTTCATGGTCCGTATCGCACTTAAACAGATTCACAACTAAGTGTTTTTATTGTCCACCTTGTCGATACACTAAATTGCTTAAGGCAACTTATTGGTTAAAAGTGGTACATGTACATCTTATGTTCATTTTAAGGACACTTCCTCTAAAACATTGATACTTTGTCGATATATGAATGTTTCATCTAAACAGTGTTATGTGGCTGACGATGTTGATAATATATGAAACCCGTACCACTTTTAACCAATAAGTTGCCTTAAGCAATTTAGTGTATCGACAAGGTGGACAATAAAAACACTTAGTTGTGAATCTGAAGTTAGTTAGTAGAACTCGATGACGGGGACGGCAAAGACGGGATATTTTTTTTACGAAAAACAATAAATTGAGTTTTAACAGGATTAACGGACAAATGTCAAGATTGAAGCCAGGTTTCGAGGGTAGTTAGGTAGGCTTGGAGTTAGGTAGTTAATGTGTTAGTCGTGGTGGAAAGGGCAAGAATAGTTAATAATAATGTTATTTGTTTTACGTCCCACTAACTACTCTTTTACGGTTTTCGGAGACGCCGAGGTGCCGGAATTTAGTCCCGCAGGAGTTCTTTTACGTGCCAGTAAATCTACCGACACGAGGCTGACGTATTTGAGCACCTTCAAATACCACCGGACTGAGCTAGGATCGAACCTGCCAAGTTGGGGTCAGAAGGCCAGCGCCTTAACCGTCTGAGCCACTCAGTCCAGCAAGAATAGCTAGATAATCTGCATATTGATACAGGCGGAGGGGGGGGATCAGGATGGGGAATATCATGAGTGAAAAGGATATACAGCAAAGGTGAAAGTGGGGAACCTTGTTAAACTCCGGAAGTCATAGGGAAATTATAAGAGGAGGTGCCTTCGTAAGATACGAGCTGTACGGGAGAGAAGATAGTGGTAAATAAAACGAATAAGAGTAAGAGGAGGCGGTAAATGGCGCAATTTAAACTGTAAGCCGGAGTGCCACACAGTATCAAAAGCTCTATGGACATCAAGACACACAAGAGCAGCAGTTTTCCGGGGTCGTAGAAATTAATTTAGGGATGACGTTATATGAAATAAATGATCCTGGGTTGAGAAATTTGATCGGAATCCGGCTTGGGAGATAGGGAGGAGGTTGATGGAAGTAAGATAGCGAGATATACGACGTGATAAGAGAGCTTCTAAGATCTTAGATAAGACGGGTAGAAGACAAATAGGCCTATAGGAAGAAATATCGGAAGGAGGTTTACCAGGCTTGAGGAAGAGAAGTACGTTAGCTCGAACCCAATGAGAGGGATAAATACCTGTATAGAGCATAGTAGTATAGACTGAACTGAGGAGATCGAAGAGAATGGGTGTAGCTTCACGGATGTGACGGTAGGTTATGGAATCAGATCCAGGGGCAGTATTTTTGCGATGTTTAAGGAAAGTACGGATTTCATGGGGCGTAATAGGGGAATTGAGTGGGCGAGTATAATCAATATTAGGATAATGATGAAAGGAGGGTTGAAGTTCAGGACGATCTGGATGACTATAATGGTTAATTATGGACTCATCAGGATGGTAGAGTGCAGGGTGAAGGAGGGAGAGAAGACTTTGGAAAAATGGTCAGCAAACAAATCAGCTTTTTCCTTATCAGTAGTAGGGGGTGCGGAATATGATGAATGGGGTAGGTGGGGCGGGATTTTGTATGCTGTGTCAAACGTTTGAATGTCTGCCAAAAACGGCGAGAAGTCTGTTCGTCGGAGAGTTCAGTACAAGCTGTAGGCCTAGTCCATTGCTTGAACGAGCATGTCGTAAGGTTCGGTGATGTTGAGTCAAAGTGGTAGGGTCTGGAGTTCGAAGATATGATGATACAGGTCATGTGCTAAATGCAGTAACTGTAGTCCTTTTTGAGGAACAGGAGGCTTGTTAGGATGATAGGAACAGCGGGGAATGTGCAAGTGATCAGCTGTAGTTAGTGCATGTTCTAGGAGCGTTATGAGAGAGAGAAGATTCTGGGGGGAAGCAGGGGAGAGGTAGTTCTGAAGCAGGTCTGTAAGAGTCTGTCGATATGCTGTCCAGTTAGTCTAATTGTAGCGTCTAGGAGGGGGAGGGGTGGGGAAGAATGAGGATGAGGAGGGCACCGGGAATGGTAATAAGGGCAGGTGTACGATCACTATCGATTACCGACTACTGGCAAAAATGAGTGCTATTGGACTAGATAAAAGCGTGACTGAATGGGTGGCTATATTTCTAGAAAATAGAACTCAGAGAATTAGAGTAGGCGAAGCTTTATCTGACCCTGTAATAATTAAGAGGGGAATTCCTCAAGGCAGTATTATTGGACCTTTATGTTTTCTTATATATAGCAATGATATGTGTAAAGAAGTGGAATCAGAGATAAGGCTGTTTGCAGATGATGTTATTTTGTACAGAGTAATAAATAAGTTACAAGATTGTGAGCGGCTGCAGGGGTGACCTCGATAGTGTTGTGAGATGGACGGTGGGCAATGATATGATGATAAACGGGGTTAAAATTCAGGTTGTGAGTTACACAAATAGGAAAAGTCCTTTCAGTTTTAATTACTGTGTTGATGGGCTGAAAGTTCCGTTTGGAGATCATTGTAAGTACCTAGGTGTTAATATAAGAAAAGACCTTCATTGGGGTAATCACATAAATATGATTGTTAATAAAGAGTACAGATATCTGCACATGGTTATGAAGGTATTTAGGGGTTGTAGTAAGGATGTAAAGGAGAGGGCGTATAAGTCTCTGGTAAGACCCCAACTAGAGTTTGGTTCCAGTGTATGGGACCGTCACCAGGATTACTTGATTCAAGAACTGGAAAAAATCCAAAGAAAAGCAGCTCGATTTGTTCTGGGTGATTCCCGACAAATGAGTAGCGTTACAAAAATGTTGCAAAGTTTGGGCTGGGAAGACTTGAGGGAAAGGAGACGAGCTGCTCGATTAAGTATGTTCCGAGCTGTCAGTGGAGAGATGGCGTGGGAGGACATCAGTAGACGAATTTGAGTGGTGTCTTTAAAAGTAGGAAAGATCACAATATTGTACCCTTGAAGATTGGTAATTGGTTCATTTGGAAAGAATGTTTTATTGTCAGGGTGGAACAGTGCATTAAATTATCAGTCAGAACGGAGATTTTAACACTGTGGCATATCCACTCGCCGGCGGCAGAAACAGGTTTTTCCCGACAAGCATGCATCGGCCTTGGGTTTTTGTGCTGTGTCCTAGACCCCTGCTGTGTGCCACGTGACTACGGATTTACCAGGCCAAGGGCGTTCAATACTTTGTGAAGTTGTACGTCATGATATTTCACCAATAGAATTGGAAGATTGGCCCGATCGCAAGATTTCAACCAATAGTATACAACTTGTAGACACACCTACGTCTTAAGGATATTGAATACCCGTGTATCTGGGGAGTTTTGGGTCTTTTTACATTTCTACTTGCTTCATTCAAGTACTCGTCGTCATATTCTCAAAGTGCCTGTCTTATTTGGAGGCGATTGCACAACGTTAGCAACTGTAAGCATTTATCTGCTGCAATATGGCAATATTTCTGCTTCTGTGGAAATTTTAAGTAGCAAAATTATTTGAAACGTCGCAGTTCAGAATTCATTTATTTTACAAAATTGAGGAACTGTAAAGTACGTAAAACGTTGCCATCATAACGCATCGAGTGTGTGTTCGGAACTTTTACTAAAACCGACTTGTTAGTTTCAGCTTTGTACCAGAAGACGGAAGATCGCAAGCAGTCCTGAAATATTCCCAAGGATGGAACCTCAACGTTATGAAGGAGTCTGTGATTGTTCCATGTCTTCCTTTGCTGCTGCCATGAGTAACTAAAATGTGAGGCATCCTTCAGCCAAGAGGAGAATATAATTCGAGATGGAAGTCTGATCCAATTTCACTGATCATCTGCCAAGTCCAGAACCATGTCCATTACAGATAAGATTTTTAAATTAAATTTTTCTGTCGATCTTTTGTGATAATATTGTAGACGTAGTCCTTGCTTATTTATTGATAGTAATTTCTACTAGTCTTTGTAGTTAGAAATTTAATTCTTCTTTCATTGGTGTTGGTAGAATTTGAGACGTGCGTGAGAGTGTATTTGGGACCTGTTATTTTGTTATACTTGAGTGAGTGCTTCGTGACATGTTCTCACTGTCCCAGAATAAGCATAGGAGAGTGCTAAAATTATGTAACCCATGCGATAATAATTATTAATTTATTAAATAACTTGAAAATAATTTTGAATTATGTGGGACAGAATATCGACGTGTTCTATTAATTTAGGAGCTTCCCTTGATGATTTTGTGGTTTATCGTAGATTCGAGATAAGATAGAGTCATCTATGATTTCATTAATTTGTAGCCTACGATGACGCGAACGCGCGCGCATAATAATAATAATAATGATAATAATAATTTGACATTATTTCGGTCTAAAGGAATAATTTATGGTCATGAGTATAATTATTACTGTGCTTGTAAGTGGTAAATGTGTGCTCATATTTGAGTAAATGTAGGCCTGGAATACGGTCGTAACTTGTATGTTACATTTTTGCATTTACTGTAATGTTGGATATTTGAGACTTGTAAATGGATCTTATGATAGGATTTTATTTGTGTGTCCATTAAATGAGTCAATTAAGGAAGAAAGTATGTCTTCGAACATAATTTCTTCACGGGGAGCACATATTGATCGATATTTTGAGGTAATAGGAAAATAATAATAAAATCGTGACTCATAGACCGCATACGCGAATGTGCATTTATCCGATATTGTAGGCAATTTTATGGAATTATTAGTGATGATTTATACTGTAAAATTCTCCTGGGACATCGTTGTGAATTCTATTTCATTAAGAAGTGATAACCCTGATACCATCACATGCCAAATGATTGCAATGGTAGACCTTATCTGATTTCGTCATCGGGAAAACTTCTCCAAATTCGAGTAATTATTAAAAATAAAAATCAAGGGCTAGGTTTCGTTAAAATTATTTGATAATATTGCCGTGGACCTAAGCATGAATGTGAGATGGATAAATGGATAATATTGCACCCCTCGGGTCAGGGTGACCACAGTTATTTTCCCAGCTAGTCAGATAAACGTCTCAGGGTATCCATGTTTCCAGAAAAATGGTTAATTTTTCTATAATTCCGTTTAACGTACGTCCAAAGAGAAGTAGTGACACCCTACGCAGTTCAAAATTCCGTAATTCAACGCTCAATTGTGAACTCCGCATACGTATACTTCAATTAACATTTTCTAAGACATATCCGCTTAACGAGTACCTTATTCACTAAATATAACTACAATCTATCACTACAAATGAGAACTCATTAAATTATATGAAACATAATCAAGAAACATATTTATTAAATTACTGAGAATCGCGAAAGAAATGGTTAAGTGTCAAATAAGTTCATGAACTTTCAGTCATTCACCTAATAAAACAAGTATTTTAACTCCTGAATCAATTATTTTAAGTCAGCGCTGGCTTTCTAATCTAAATTTGCATATCACAACACTCTGGGTTGAGTATTCCTGAAATGAATTCAAATTCTGTTTCATCTTCCTATCAAAACTTAAGTCTGGTCATTTATGTACACAAATATATCATAATCTTCTGACCACAGTCAAAGTTCAGTATTTCAATAAATAGTTCTATCACTTGCGGTGTTAACTATTCACCATAATAAAAAATGCTACCATTACAGTATTCATATTTTTGTAGGAATGATCTGAATTTCAATAAAAATGTCCTGAATTCTAATATCAGTGATCTGAATTATATTAAAATTTATCTGAGTTCGTTGGTGCTGAATAAAGTGAAGAAAATGAGAAATCGAATGACGTACTAAGTTTCTTGGTCCTATTGCCATTTAAAATACGGCTCCTAGCTTAATATTCGCTCTTATAGTATTTCAAATTAAAAACATCGATGATATCCTATGTAAATCTCATATTATTTCCCTACTCTAGCTAGATAATTTCTTATGTAACGTATTCCAGCTCATTATGCACACAGCCAATAAGCATTTATCATATACATGTGTGCAAGTGCCTACATTACGATATCTCAATATTATATTATCATACTGGTAACATACTAGTTTCATCTTCCATGCAATCAACATTCACTCAGAATACGACATAATCATGCATAACTCTACCCATCACCAGTTGTTACTACTGTCAAACCACTCTCAAACTTCATCTAAATATATATAATTTTACTATCCATACCTTGCTATAGTTCTTCCCTGGGGCATATTTCCTTTCCGTAGTTGCTTTACTTTTGCCCATATACCGCACATTATTTATATCATATACGTCTCATTTCTTACTAATCTGCGCAATATTTCACTTAAAACATCACATACACTTCCATTATTTCATCTATAACCTTCATTTCAACCTATATTTAACTTATTCAACATCTGCAATTAACGCGTTTAACCTTCAATAATCATTAACTACAACGAGACATGACATTCTTTTAGCGCAGAATTCCTTTCTTACAACACGATTTATCGTACAATTACACACATAGCCCCAAATACGGTATCTACTCTCCCAATATAATCATTCAGCAAAGAGTATGGTAACTTAAATCAAACAATTCAAAATATGCGTCCCTCTATGACGTAATCTGGGTTCGGATGGTACTATATCATTCATAGATCTTTTTGGCTAACTGGGATTCTTTGCAAACATCTGTTACACTATGTCACTTTTAAAAATCGTATTCTCACTCCTCAGGTTAAGATAATATAGTAAATACGTAACCATTATGTCACGAGATATTGTCTTAAGTTCACACTGACTTAATATATGTTAATATCATCTTAAATATTTCACACTGCACTTCCGTATATTAATTGCACACTTAATTATTTCACGCTTAGGCTATTCAGTTCTATTGCACATATTGGTAATACTTTACATAAGAAATTATACAACTTATTACTATTACTTAGCTCGCCATTCAATATCTCGGGCCTTAGTTGCTCTTCTTCATCTGCTCCACGGTCTGGTCACAGGCCATGGATCGAGAACTGGACGGATCCTTCATCTCTGGTAGCTTAGGTTGAGTGACCTCCTCCTCTCGGGTCGGGTGGTTTTAACTGCCAGGACGACATCTTTCTCCAGGTTGGTCTATGCCGATTTAGCAAGCCATCATTTCCTCAGGAATACTGTAGATTATATACATCAATTCTGAAACATATGTATTCATCATGATTCTCTGAAGTCTTAGTAATTATCGTTGATAACTGTATATATATTTGCTAGCCTTCCTCTGCAGAAATATTTCCTTGTTCCTTGAGGCCAGTAGAAGATTATTTGCCTCGTCTAATCGTATATTCAAAGTTAGCTTATTTTCCTTTGGGAAGTATAGTTTTCCAATGATCGCCTCTCTATTTACGATTTCGTTGCTATTATTTTCTCCTGTTGAAGTTCAATCTTCAGCTCTCGCGTCTCGGTCAAACTTATTCTTCAAGACGATTAGCGTATAAGTATCCGGACGAACTTTTCAGAATTTCCGGGGTTTATATCCTCCTTACTGTATTTCAGGGATTAGCACTTTGTTTCTTTCAATATTAACGTCGTCTCAACTTAATATTCTCGTCAGAAACTATCAATCTTGCTTAATTCTTCAGAGCGATATTCAGCACGTCTTGTCGTTATGAAGTCAATTTTTTAAGTAAGTTTTACTAATAAATCGTTCGATCCTTCTTATTTTTTAAAACAATTCAGCCGATTCTACTCTGTTGTACATTGCCTTCATAGTGGTAGGTTTAAATCAGTCATGGCCTTCTAACATACATAAATATCGATGCTCTGCTACACATTCCTTTGCCTTGGCTGGTCTCTACCTTCCGTAGGCGCCATTTTGGAATACGTCCAGTAAATGCATCGGGTACAATATTTTGTAAATATGATTTGTTATGGTGACATTTCGTCATGAAATGTGTACGCTATCCGCGTAAAATTTCTTCGATTTCTTGCTGTTTTATGGCGATCATATTTGACTCAGTTATGAATCTTTAAGCGATTTTATGGTGAAATAAAATAGATTAGGATCTATTGCTTCGGAGGAAAATATCTAAGCAAGGATCACGTCAATGAATTAAGTTCACCGAATGTAAAAGTGTAACCTTGCATATCGAGATTTTAAAGCATTTAATTGTGAGTTGTGCACAACAATGCGTTAGGTTACGCAAGATTAAAAATATAATGTGTTAAATGAAATCATTCAAACTATTTTAATTAAATAATTTAAAGTATAAATAATTAATTGGAAGAACATTTAATCAAAAGAAATGGTTATTTGATTTTTGTGATGAGATGAAAATTTCATTGAATTAAGAGTAAATAACAGAAATACTGCCAATTTAATTAATTGATTAAAATTCAGATTTTGGAAATTTAAGATAGGATTTTCTCGAATAATAAGAGGATTAATTTATTAATGCGATTAAGTAAAATTTAGTTTCATATCTTTGCAGAATATAATTTTGGTGAAGAATTTCCAATGAACTCCGGCTGGGAAGAAACAATTCTTTTATTTCAAGATTCTGAGAATACTAGATGATTTTGGAAAGTGCTAATATATTTTTTAATAAATGTTAAAGCCCATTTTTAGTGTTTTTCATTTGTCGTCAGTCCTTAGGTAATCCCTGCCCTTAAAATCTTTGTGTTGTCTGAAAGCGAACGTTCCGCCTCTGGGACTCTCGCTCTCTGGCTGAGCTGCCCAGTAAAACGGGGGCAATATGAAGATAAAGTTGGAATTCAAGAGGACAAATTGGGGCAAATATTCGTTTATAGGAAGGGGAGTTACGGATTGGAATAACTTACCAAGGGAAATGTTCAATAATTTTCCAATTTCTTTGCGATCATTTAAGAAAAGGCTAGTAAAACAACAGATAGGGAATCTGCAACCTGGGCGACTGCCCTAAATGCAGATCAGAGTGACTGATTGATTGATTTCTAAACATTTAGCAATAATCGGAGATACGAAAAAAGAAGGAGATAGGATAAGAACGTCAGGTGTGGTGTTGGATCGTGGTAGGGTAGGGAAGGGGAAAGGAATGCGATTACCCCGGATATTCGCGCAGAGAGTATTAAAGTTAGTAAGGGCCGTAAGGGTATATGAGGTGATATTAATATTACAGACTAAAATATAATCGTGAAAATAATTATCCATATACCGAATAAAATCAGAAGGAGGAGGGTTACCAGCAGTTAAATAAGTAGTAGCGACAGCAAAAGTGCGAGTAGACGAAAAAATTCCAATAATCAGATATTCATGGAGAGTAATAGAGGGAGGAAGAAAGTAACGTTTAGTAGTGAGATCCCGCCTGACACCAATATCTACGCCTCCACGAGCCATATGGGGCCAGTCAGCGCGATACAAAGTGTAAGTAGAAAAGTTAGGTCGTTGGTGCTGTGTCAGGAAGGTCTCATTAAGCACAAAAATATCCGGGGTATAAATGGAAAGGGAAGTAATGAACAGGGCACGGTTAGACTGAACTGATCTTAGGGTACGTTTATGCTGCAGCCTGGCTGCTGGCACATCGCCAAGCCTCGCTGCTCGATGTTAGGCGATGATGAAACAAACCAATGTATCTCAATCAGTGCTTTTACTCTGGAGCCCGGCTCATAGCTGCGCTGCTGGCTGCTATCCTCGCCACATCCATGGTCTCAAACACGTTTGATTTTCGAGCCTAGCCCATCGCCGGCTATCCTGTAACTTGGACTGTGATTGGTTCTTTTAAGGTCACTCGCTCTCCCACTCTTCCTCTCTTCACACTCTATACACACGTTCAGTGATCACTTGCTATCTGAACCTGTCTTCGAACGCAATGTGATATGGGATAAGCGGCATGCGGATCATCACAAGAGTTTCATATGAGATAAAAGGAGTGACGAGATGACGAGCGGCCAGTAGACCTTTTACTACGTTTTATGAGGGAGAGTGGCTTGTTTTATCGTGTTTAAAAGTAAAGTTTCAATTTGTGTTTTAATTGGTTTATTGTTAACTAGTATTTTACTCTACCGGGCGCGTTGGCCGTGCGATTAGGGACGTGCACCTGTGAGCGTGCATTCTGGAGACAGTGGGTTCGAACCCCACTGTCGGCGGCCTTGAAGATGGTTTTCGTGGTTTTCCATTTCACACGAGGAAAATGCTGCCGCTTTCTTCCTATTCAGAGGCCTCTCCTATCCCATCGTCGCCATAAGACCTATCTGTGTCGGTGCGACGTAAGACAAATAGCAAAACACCTATATTTTCTATTGACTATGTGTTTATCTCTGTGTATTTTTAATTGGAATTAAATATATTATTTTACTTCTATGTCAGTGCCTTATTCAATTTTATTACGTTTTACTCTTTTTAACTTTAGAAGAAAATAAGGCATTGCGAATTAGATCCACTACTTATTTTAAATTCATAATAATTTTCCTCATCATTATCAATTTTTAATCCATGTCAGTGGGTTAATTATAACTTTTAATCCATTTTGTCTCATCTCGTACCATTAGGGGCCGATGAAGTGAAATGTCGTATGGCTTTTAGTGCCGGGATATCCCAGGACGGGTTCGGCTCGCCAGATGCAAATCTTTCTATTTGACTACCGTAGGCGACCTGCGCGTCGTGATGAGGATGAAATGATGATGAAGACAACAAATACACCCAGCCCCCGTGCCATTGGAATTAAACAATTAAGGTTAAAATTCCAGACCCGGCCGAATCGAACCCGGGACCCTCTGAACCGAAGGCCAGTACGCTGACCGTTCAGCCAACGAGTCGGACTAGGGGCCGATGACCTACATGTTAGCCCACTTTAAACAACAAGCATCATCATCATCAAACTATGGAATGACGTGGCAAAATATACGGAACGATTACGTCAACTTTGTTCTTTTATTCTTGCCATTTTTTACTTCCTCTTAAAACAATAATCACCACCACCACCATCTTGCCATTTTGGGGACCTCTATCATTACAAGGAGGTGATTTACATAAAGTACCTCGTTTTTCATGGAAAGTTCGACAGTTATTTACAAACTGTAAACACATTTTGTTAAGGATACCTAACTAAAATCAAAATGAGATACTCCATAACATTATTCAAAAGTACACTATTAAATTACGAAATGAAGCATTTGTAGCTTCATTCTTCAATCAACTCCCGCAGTAGAAATGCATTAAAAAAGCCAGACGAAGTATTTTACACTTTTTATTTCACATTCAGTACACCAAATTATTGTAAGATACACTCGCCAACAGAACTGCGACTCACTCGTTAAAAAAATATCTGAATTTATTCTGCACTTCAGAAGCTTCAGCTGGAGCTGTGTTGTTTCTCCTCGATGGGGTAGCTCTTGGAAGTACGTCTTCGTAGTCTAAGTGTTCATGCCCTCATATCTATAATCAAATTATGCAAAATACAAACCGCCTTAACTATCAGTTCCTCTGTTTTGAATTTTCGACTACAGCTGAGAGCTGCCAGCAGCGTGCGCGCGGGGCTGCTGCAGGGTAAAAGCTCCATGGCGAGCAGCCAGGCTATAGCCAGCAGCGGGGTGCTAGGGCGAGCATCCATGAGCCAGCAGCGAAGCTGCAGCATAAACGTACCCTTATGTTATCATAATAAACCTTCACAGAACTATCAAACGGGGACGGTATTTAGGGGAAAAATGCAAAATGCATTTTATTCCCCGTATAACCAACATCGACATGCGTATTCAGAATTAACCGTGCCGCTAATTGGATCTGGGTAAAAATGTGGGGACGCAAGAAAGGAAGGGTGTTTTGGAGGACCATCGTCATAAAGCGCACAATGTTCTTCACACTAGGGGAGGAGAGGGAAGAGGAAGAGGCGGGGGTTGGAAGATCCTCGGAAATGACGGGTACAACAGACTCGGGTGAGAAGGTTCAGGAGCGGATTTTACTTTACATTTATAACTATAGGCAGGGTGAAGTGCGTTACAATTAATGCACTTCAGATTCTGACGATTAGGGGAAAAATGTAGGATGATCCTGCGTACATGTGGCACATACCTGATCTTGTTTGCAGGGTTCACTCGGCAGGTGGTCATACATCTGACAGCGGTCGCAGCGGATCCTCCTGGGGGGCGATGAGCGGGATGGCTCGACGCGGTGGTGGCGGGCGTAGATCATGGCGCCGTCGCGGAGCAGGCATTCATGGGTGTTAACATCCCGGGAGAGAATGCGCACCGAAGTAGTTGGTCCCTCGGGGTTCCTGATGCGGTGGACGCGATATATTTGGTGGCCGTCTTCTTGGAGCTGGGCCGCCATTTCGTCCTCCGGGTAGTCCAGTTCGACCCCATAAGCAACGACAGATAAGATGGGAGCGGGTTGAGAGGGAGCCTCAGGTCGACGGGCTGGTTGCTGCTGAGTAAGATTACTCGCCCGGGCGTGTTTTCCCAGTTGGTGGGCTCCAATCGCTGAAGTGAAATGCGAGTTGAAGGGCTTGGACGTTTTCAGGTTGAAGCCTTCTCTTGTACGTTGAATCTCCAGATCGTATTGAGAGATGTTGGGGGTAAACCTGGAGATAAGCTGATAGAGAGAGCGGGTATTGGCTAGATGTGGTTCAATATTAATCAGTATGATGACGTTAAAAGTAGGTGGAAGCTGTGGTGTGGGAGGAATGTGACTGCGCTGTTGGATATTGAAAGGAAGAGCCGGATTTTTCGCAACCGTAGCATAGCTACGAATATTAGGAGGTATATATAGAAGAAGTGAGGGAGCTTGATACACATTCTCTTTGTTGATACTGAGGTGGCGATGGTGGTAATTGTTGGATGCCCAGAACCGAGGATGGAGTGCCTGCTCGCTCGGTCTGGGAACTGGCTGGAGTATATGCAGAACCCAGTGGCGTATCCTGGAATCTCCACTGAGCATGCAACTAGTAACCACGCTGTTAACACAATGTATTAAGTAAATTTCAATTCTACTCACCCTAATTACATGTAGGTGAACTCGAGCCAAACAGTTTTACTGTAAGTTTCTGGACTGAACGTTCGTACACAATTCTTGTTTTCTGTTTTTAAATTTACGAGGGTCCGCCTCTGTGGTGTAGTGGTTAGTGTGATTAGCTGCCACCTCCGGAGGTCCGGGTTCGATTCCCGGCTCTGCCACGAAATTTTAAAAGTGGTACGAGGGCTGGTGGGAATCGAACCCACCTCTACTCAGTTGACCTCCCGAGGCTGAGTGGCCCACCTCAGCCATCCTGGAAGTGGTTTTGCGTGGTTTCCCACTTCTCCTCCAGGCAAATGCCAGGATGGTACCTAACTTCAGGCCACGGCCGCTTCCTTCCCTCTTCCTTGTCTATCCCTTCCAATCTTCCCATCCCCCGCAAGGCCCCTGTTCAGCATAATAGGTGAGGCCTCCTGGGCGAGGTACTGGTCATCCTCCCCAGTTGTATCCCCCGATGCAGAGTCTGAAGCTCCAGGACACTGCCCTTGAGGCGGTAGCGGTGGGATCCCTCACTGAGTCCGAGGGAAAAGCCAACCCTGGAGGGTAAGCAGATTAAGAAGAAGGAGAAGAAATTTACGAGGGAAGGTAGAGGTCTCCCGGCTTTAACTATTTGAATCTTTTCATCAAACGAACGGCCAGTTAATGGCTTTTCAAACTGATTTACAATTATATCCGTTTTAAACTCATCCATCGTTAGTACCACATGTGCGCAAAATATAATAAAACACCGAAAACGACGAATAGCACAGGAACAGCGCACACAGAATGAACTCACTAATCAGCAAAACACACAATGAATTAACTCACTAGTTAGCCACAACTGAAGCACTGGAGGTAAGTCACCCCAGTGGCATTGGTCACTTTCGTCACGTTGAGTTCAGCTGGAGGGTAATCTGTGGGTCCCGTTCGCTGTAAACATGCCGACTTTCTCCAAGTTGCTAACAGATGGCAGAGGATAGCACGGGTATGGGGTGACAAATTCAGACCAAGTTTCAATTGCAGCGACATCGTTCGGAGGGTTTCAGAACTACGTCTGCCACCGAATTCAATTTTAAGATTGAATGCCTTACATCCTTACCTCCTCCATTTGCTGTCTTTTTCTTCCTAGAGTGGAGTAGACGGCGAGACTACACCAGCACCACACGTAGTCAAGATAATCAAGATAAATATGTATAGCTAAATGTGATTCATCCCTATGTTGTTCGTAAGTTACGTGCACTTGGTAGGGTTACCAACACCAGACTGATTGATGAGAGGGAACAGGAGTATAGCTTATGATGGCAGGGATTGGAGGAGGGATGACTGAGGAGTGGCGGGTGGGGGGCGAGTAGGTAGATTTGAACTACCAAATGAATACTGGGTTAGGGAATTTTCATCGCAATGGTAGGCCCGCTTGCCTACCATCAGGTTGGGGAATTTTCATTATAATGGCAGACACTCACTCTCCACCTGCCTTTTTGCATCCTCAGGAAGACTGTTTTAGTGGTTTTCCAAACTGAAATGAGCATAGGTCATTACAATGATGTCAGTAGGAATGGCGCGAGTAAAAGCATTGCTTTGATATGAAATACTCGATCAAAAAATACACATATTTTCACTTTTAACGAATAGTACTATGCTGCCGATTTAACAGTTCAAAGCTCCAGAGCTGGTATGACCAGGCTGCAGACATCCGTGATCCGTGAACACTCTTCGTCTTTTTTCGGCGGGGGTGGTGGTTGGGGGGCAAAAGATATGCCCTTTCACTACACTGGCGGCGGAAAAATCTATCTGACTTGGAGGCAAATTTTTCCTCCAAGCCAGAGGAGAAAGCCCCTCTTCACTGCTAATCTATATACATTAATAGTTTTGTCTGTACATTGCTCAGAATTTAATGAAGGATGGTATTTCTGTATCGGTTGTGTCCATAGTAACGAGGAAATGAACCTTTTAATCTTCCGTAATTTATGTCTGTCTGTCTATCTGCCTGTATGTATGTACACGCATCACGAGAAAATGGCTGATGAGAATTAATGAAAATCGGTATGTAAAGTCCTCGAATAAGAAACCAAATACTTTAATATGATAATACCGGACAGCTTGCTGTTTTCAGTGAGAAAGTCGATAGTGCTGCTACCTACATGGCTTGGTGTGACCAACTCTTCAATAACATATTGCCATCTGTATGACTCTTGGCGCACTGCCGTGTTGTCTATTATGTATCAGTGTTTGTCACTAAATAATCTTACATTGCAGTTATATTCTAAGAAAAGTGTTATGCGCTGAACAAATTACCCACAAGCTAATGGGCATGGGAACTGATAAGGACAGCAAGTATTAAAAAAGTTATGACCTCGCATCTGTGTTGAGGTTACATTCTATGACCCTTATATTAAGAAAATCAATCAAATACTCTACTGAAATGTTAGTGGGACGTAAAAACAATAATATTAACATATATGCAACTCTAGTATACTCAAACTTCAGGGTCCACATTGTTAAACAGTACCATAAATTTCACAAACAAAAACTTGTGGGCCTGTAGCGTAATGGTTATCGCGGTAGTCTTGAAATTGAAAATTGAAGGCCATGGGTTTCGAATCCAGTCATTTTACTGTAAGAAAATAATAATAATAATAATAATAATAATAATAATAATAATAATAATAATAATAATAATAATAATAATAATAATAATAATAATAATAATAATAATAATAATAATAATAATAATAATAATAATAATAATTTTCTTTACGTCCCACTAAGTACTTTTACGGTTTTCGGAGACGCCGAGGTGCCGGAATATAGTCCCCCAGGAATTCTTTTACATGCCAGTAAATCTACCTACACGAGGCTGACGTATTTGAGCACCTTCTAATACCACCGGACTGAGCCAGGATCGAACCTGCCAAATTTGGATCAGAAGGCCATCGCATCAACCGTCTGAGCCACTCAGCCCGGCGTAAGAAAATTCTTCTTTATCTGTTTACCCTCCAGGGTCGGTTTTTCCCTCGGACTCAGCCATGGATCCCACCTCTACCGCCTGAAGGGCAGTGTCTTGGAGCTTCAGAATCTGGGTCGAGGGATATAACTGGGGAGGATGACCAGTACCTCGCCCAGGCGGCCTCACCTGCTATGCTGAACAGGGGCCTTGCGGGGGCATAGGAAGATTGGAAGGGATAGACAAGGAAGAGGGAACGAAGTGTCCGTGGCCTTAAGTTAGGTACCATCCCGGCATTTGCTTGGAGAAGGATGGCCACTTCCAGGATGGCTGAGGTGGGAATCGAACCCACCTCTATTCAGTTGACCTCCCGATACTGAGAGGACCCCGTTCCAGCCCTCGTACCACTTTTCATTTTCGTGGCAGAGCCTGGAATCGAACCCGGACCTCCGGGGGTATTAGCTAATGACATGAACCACTACACCACAGAAGCGGGCAAGACAATTATTTCAGTGTATTACAGGCATAGGCTTGAGCACCAGTCCAGCTAATTTAATACGTGTGTATGGTAATGCTTCATGCATAAATTTGTGAAAGAGACTTTAGGAAATTCTGAACACTTCTTCTTTGTCAAGAACATCCTAGTTCATTCACCGTAACCCCAATGTATTATACATATTATGTATTTCTGTCTTCAGAGGTAAAACAGAAAATTCAAAGTACAGCAAAAACGAGAGAGCAGCGTGAGCTGAGTTCTCCTGTAGCATTCGGGAAGATCGGCCGTATCGAAGAAGAAGTAGAAGAAGAAGAAGAAAAAAAATAATGGATCAGAACTCCTGCTCCTTAATTACAGCTTCTCTTTTCCAAAATTGTAATAAATCATGGATGTTGTTAAGTTATCTGCCCGCTCTGGCGCTTTGGCTGAATGGTTAGCGCTTCGTGCCCCCCATTTTTATGATACCTTCATTCTTCGGAGTGTTGGATCTCTTCCATTTCCCTTCTGATTAGTGTTAATAGAGGATGGCTGGCCAGTTGTACTTCCTCTTAAAAAATAACCACCACGGAAAGGTCAGCGTACTGGCCTTCGGTTCAGAGGACCCTGGTACGATTCCCGACTGAGTCGGAGATTTTATTCGCGTCTGTTAATTCCTGTAGATCGGGGGCTACGGGTTTGTGTTCGTATTCATACGCATCTTCAAATATATACAACACATCACACGAGAAACAACCACAGAAACACGAGGTAGTGAATATATATCCCTCCACTTACGATTGGTGATAGGAAAGGCATCCGGCCGCAAAACTAGGCTAAGTCCATACAACGTCCTTCGCCAGGCTAGAAAAAACTGGAGAGAGTAGGTAGTTGTTAAATATTTCCCCCAGAGGATGGTTGGATCCTCAAACAAATGCTGCTTTTAATTTTCAAGACATAGCGAAAGGCACGGCTAACATAATGCTCGTTTGGAGGTTTATGAAAGAGGCATTTCATATTTTAAAATGTCATTCTTAATTATTATGATTATTCAGTTTATTATTTTAACAAAAATATTTCCAATGAGTGTAGTGCATTCCTCTCAACTGTAGCATAGACGAGTATGCAGTTCACACCAACACGCTAGATGTCACCACCATCGCTGTTCGCACTCGACTCAATGCTGTTGAGATAGAGCTGTCCGGTATTGGTGTATTAAAGTATTTGAAGAAACTACAGTTTACGCTATAAATAATTTTGTAACACGCAATAATACCACAGAGTCGAAAGAAAACTAAATGCGAAGGCCTACAATTTACAAAGCTCATAACATTGATCAACAATAACATTACATTGACCATTGTTTGTTGTAATGTGCTTTATGTCTTCTGTTGCCACTCACCTCCGATAGATGGGATTACTGCTGTATACCGAGTATTTTTTAAAATTTGCTTTACGTCGCACCGACACAAATAGGTCTTATGGCGACAAAGGGCTAGAAGTGGGAAGGAAGTGGCCCTAGCCTTAATTACGGTACAGCCCCAGCATTTGCATGGTGTGAAAACGAGAGAACACGGAAAACCATCTTCAGGGCTGTCGACATTGGGTTTCGAACCCACTACCTCCCGGATGCAAGCTCACAGTTGCGCGCCCCTAACCGCCAGGCCAAATTGCCCGGTTGTACCGAGTATAACAGCCTGCCTGAATATTGGCGGAAAGTAGCTGAGGAGTTAGATAACTTTCTTCTTAAGCAAGCCATTCCTCTGGTTCATAAATTTGCTGATACTACTGGTACGTAACAAACTGGTTCATCTTAGAATTCGAGCTATTCATTCCCTACTCTGAGTCAGTGATTGGAATGAAAAGTGTGCATATTTAACGGAATAATGGCAGAGGAGTGTTCACGGCTGCCTGCGGCCTGGTCATTCCAGCACTGGAACTTTGGACTGTTAGATCGGGACCGTAGTACTGTTCGTTAAAAGTGAGAAAATGTGCGGTTTTTCATTTGATCGAGTGTTTTATATGATAACGTTGCTTTTAAACGCTACATTTCTACTGACGTTTTTGTAATGACCTAAGTTCACTTCAGTTAGGAAAACCACAAAGACAGTCTTTCGGAGAATCCCGTAGCGAAGCACGGGTACATCAGCTATTTTGGAATAAAATGAATGTATATTTTAATAAAAGTGAAGAGGAAGAATCTTTTCTTAAGAAATTTGAATTTAGTGAATTGTGGTGCCATAATTTGGAATAGGCCTAAATTGTAATTCTAGACCAGGTCGTACTACTACTACTACTACTACTACTACTACTACTACTACTACTACTACTACTACTACTACTAAGTGAGCCTCTGACTTAGGCCTAAGTGTGCACAGTGCTCACTCTAAACAGTGCGTCAGAGTAGGGATAGAATAGCTGGAATACTATGATGAACCAGTGTGTTACGTACCAGCAGTATCAAAAAATGTATGAACCAGAGGAATGGCATGCTAAGGAAGCAAGTTTTCTAACTTCCTAGCTATTTCCCGCCAATATTCAGCCAGACTCTTATACTCGGTACGCAGTAGTAATCCCATCTATCGGAGTTGAGTGCCAGAATAAGAGACAAAGAACATCACAATGTAATGTTACTGTTGATCAATATTATGCGCTCTCGATATCGTAGACCTTCACAGTTTTCTTCCGACTGAAATACCACTCCTTTTGTTGTCGGTACGGTAAAACTGAATAAACATAAATGATAGGAAATTGTATTGTGTATAACTTTTGTTATGTAGCACTTTTTGATAGGACCAATAACATAGGTACTTAAAAACTAAGTTTTAGGCGCCTTCCCCCAAACTACAATTTTATCCACGGTCAATAAAATTGTTTATAGCTTAGACTGTAGTTTCTTATTCCCCGACTCTATATATCGATTTTCATTAAATTCTGTTAACCCATTTTCTAGTGGCTCGGCGTTGATATGGACTTAGCAACAAAATACAAATTCATGAATATCTGTGTTATCATAGCCGGTACGGTAAAATGCTTAAGACATAAATGATCAGAAATTTAATTCTATATAACTTTAGTTATGTAGTATTTATCGATAGGACCACTAATAATCTAGATCACAGTCTAGCCTAAGCAGGTATCGCGAGCGGACGTGCAGTGGCAAGTATGCCGGTCGTGAAGAGTGGAGTAGAGGGGGGAGCGGAAGGGTCAACCGGAGTGTGACTAGGAAGATGATCGGTGTGGAGCAGTTTAGGATCGCCGTAGGAAGATGGCAAGGAAGAATGAAGAAGAGAACAGCCAGAAGGAATGAAGGCAAAGTGGTTATAGGTCTCAAGGTAGAGTTGTTGTTGGTGACGGCTGTGGTCACAGTGTTATTTGTGATTGGGGGAATATAAGTTAATCCAGGCCCTATGAACAGTATTAACATGAGCTGGGAGGACGTTGAAGTTATAAGGAAGATAGTTAAGGAAGTAATAGCGGAGCTCTGCCCGCTTGATCAGATAAAAAGCTTGTTGCAGGAGCAAGCTAAAGAACATGAAAAGACGAAGCTATGGTTCCATGAAATCATAAAGGAAACTAGAACAAAAATGGAAAGCAGTGACAGGGAAATTGTATCTTTAAGGGAGGAAATAAAAACCTAGGAAGAGGAGCTGAGGAACTTAAAGCAGGAAACAGCGGACGCTAGTCAGGAACGTAGAGAAAAATCCATATTTATTTACGGTGTGAAGGAAGAGAAGACAGAAATGAAGGTGGATATCATTAATAAAGTGGTAGACATCGTTCAACAGAAAATGAAAATAAACATCAGCGAGGTGGACATAGACGATGTTGTGAGAGTATGCAAAATAAGGGGTAGTAGACCAATAAAGGTGACGTTGATATCAACACTGATGGCGGACATAGTGGTGAGGAACGCCGGAAATCTCCAGGGTGATAAAGTGTGGATTAAAAGAGACATAGAAAGAGACGGGAACGAGAATTACAAAACTCTAAGGAAGCATGTAGTGAGAGCAAGACTGCAAGGGTTGAGGGCGCAGATCAGGGACCAGATACTAGTAGTCTCCAATGGGAATTCGACGCGGAGGTGGTCTGTGTCCAAACCACTGATCTCTATACATGGATCGCTGATGGCAGCTCTCCGCTGCAGGAGAAAGTACGCCAAGTTGAGCGCGCGGTTCGCCATGTTGGCGTACCCACCCTAGAGCTCTCCTTATGGGGAAGCAATGATAATACAATTAATTTTAAATCGCAATTAATGGCGCATTGGAATAATTAAAAATATAGGGACATGTTCACTCAAAGCATAAGGACATTGGGAACACCGACACGTCATTCCGAGGTCAGTAAATCTCCGGGATAGCAATAAAAATGAGTGTATAATAACGGCCGACAAATATTAACTTAGGTGCTGAATACATGCAGTTAGCGATCGGTAGTACAATACGAGTGAAAAAACAGTTTCTGGAAACATTGCTGTAAATATTATACATATATGCCACGAAAGTATGCATTCTTAAGGGGAGGTATGACTGAATTTTTCGTATTTTGAGCCAAAAACTCTGTTTTTCTTTTCGTTCACACAAAAATAGCCATATTCTTCCTCTTTCAGAAAATGTTTTAATTTTAGTAATTCTGGCTTGTTTAAAGCTTGTAGAAGCCATTTAATATGAGCCCGCGAGACATTTAAAAGCCCAGAACCACACCTACTTCTCCTGTAACGGTATACCCAGTAATGATAGTTTACTATGTTTTTCGCTGGATATTCAAGTATTTCGCGGCGTATTTGCTGACAGTCACTTGTTCACTACGTAATCAATACAATTACGTTATGTTAGGAAATATTGTAATTTGAACTGACGGAGAGAATGTTGTACCTCTTCCAAAATAGTATTCAATTTATATCTGCCACACATGTATACTTTGATAGTTTAAATATATTACGTATTTGTATTATTTACATTTAGGAATTCGTATTTGTGTTAATCGTAGTAGTACAAGCATGGCTCCCTTGTTTGTTTATATTTTACTAACATGCAGAAGTAATATGTGGTTTCAATTCAGCGAGTGAAATATCTAAACTAGTGATTTTTCATAGATCTATTTCATCTTAATTCCTTTGTAAATGCGTGGGGTATTGCAATAAAACAGCACAGAATAGCCGTAGAACTACAGTCAGGAGACCTGGCGTCACTGACCTTAGCACAAACAAAGCAAGCGCGCTCCTCGTGGTCTACTGCACCGTGCGCTCGCTGCCATCTTACCACGCCAGTCATCTTCTATTCGGCTTACTGCTACCCAAGCTACCAGCCATCCATGTATAGAGATCAGTGGTCCAAACTCAAGGCAATGGAAGAGGGAATGGGAGTGAGCGTGGAAGAGAGACAGGTTCCAGTAAATAGCTCTGGAGAAGACGGTCTTGGTTTGGCATATAAGGCGAGAGGTGTTGTGTGCCGAGGGGAGGACGAGCTTGACCGTCGTAGCGGAAGGACGTGCGTGCCTCTCGCTCCGTCGTTGCTCTCCTCTCACCGAGATATTCTAGAGGCTACACTACCTGTCCCAACCGGTTACCGCTTCTCAGTACCTAGGGTTAGTTAGGGAACTCTGTGGTCCAGGGACCTGCTTAACAACGGATCATCCCGCACCCACTAGCTCGCCTAAGAATGTCCCCATATCAACACACACGGGACCAGGCTCGCGATTCCCAAAAGAGCAATAATGCGCTTCGGAAAGAGCAATTTGTCGGCGAGCCTCGGACCACTACAGACATAATCGCCGATCTACCAGAACGTCCAGAGGTAACCGATAGGGAAGAGCCGCTGTTATCACAGCGCTCTGACCAATCGGCTGTCACCAATACTACGGCGGAAATTGAGACCCCCTCACCTCTCTATTTGACTGTGGCAACGCTGTTTTCACAGCGCTGCAATCTCAACACCACATTTCCGTGGACACAGTTTGAGGGCAGGCCCACAGCAATGACCGCTGGCAGGTGTACTAAGCCAGCCTTTCTTAAGGCTGACACAAGTAGCCCTAGCACGCGCAGTCCCAACAGGCCACAGCCGACCCTCGCTCCGGACACTGAACCCTTAGAGTAGGAAATTAATGAGACAGATGGTGTTTCACTCACAAAACAATACATATTACACATGATAGACACACATAACACAAACACGACCGCGAAAGCGAACAGGGACCTAGGCTCGCACCTTATGGTCAGGCCCATGCCGCTCCGCGCCGAACGCTGCATAGCTGAACCGGCGGCCGGTGTGGCGAAGACTGGGGGCGAAGTACCGTCCGGCCCGGTGGCTCAAGAGGCCAAAACCAAATCGGAGAGCACCTCCCCCCAACACAATCCACCCAATCCTTCCCAACCTAGTGGTCGACATGCCGGACGCCGGGAAAGTGGGACCGAGTCCTGCCAACCCGAGCGAAGAGGTGGTCCCCCGGGGAAGGAAAGAGGGCAACACGAACCGGACTCGGCGGTTGGTGCCATCTAAAGTCCACCCCCCCCTGAGCAAACCTGCAAATCTGACTCCGACTCGGACGAGGCTAAACAGGTGATGGACTTGTCAAGCTCATCCCAGGAGGCCGACTCTGAAAGCTCGGAGGGAGAAGAGCTGAGTGAGCGCGGGTAGTCCGAAACCTTGGACCCAGCCACCCAGCCACCCAGCCACCCAGCCGAGAGACCAGGGTTACGGCTTCAGGGAGGATAAAGGGAGGAAGAAGGGGAAAGGGAAAGGCAAAGAAGCCTCTGAGCTGCATGGCTCAGAAAAGCGGGGTACGCAATCCGAGTACCCGAGCACCGAAACATCTATCGGCTCAACCCAGCCACCGCCCACCAAACCGCAGTACACCAGTGACGGCTCGTGGCTGTAAATTATGGTGAAGAGCTATAACCCGTTCGGTTTCGAGCGACAGATTTAGGAACTACGTGTTGTTCTTGGTTGTTTTGTACTCGTACCTCGTACCTGTGACTGGCGGAGGGATTAGCACGTGACCAAAATGTATACAGACCGGAACGCTGTGTAACGTCACAGCGCGGCAACCATGTAGCTGCATTTCCTCTACAATGCAAAGTAGAGATAAGATCTGAGACTAACAATTATAGAAGCGCGTCACCCTCAGGAAGAGTTGGACATTTTGTCGTGTTTTCATTTATGACGCACAGCTGTTTACTGACGCTAGAAACCGAAAAAGTTATATTAGTAAAGAAAATATATATATATTTACATTAATTGTTTTCTTAATAATTGAACTACCGAGCTCGATAGCTGCAGTCGCTTAAGTGCGACCAGTATCCAGTATTCGGGAGATATTAGGTTCGAACCCCACTGTCAGCAGCCCTGAAGATGGTTTTCCACGGTTTCCCATTTTACACCAGGCATATGTGAAGGTGCGTGTGTTGAGAAAAACACAAACACCCAGTCCTCGCGCCAGAAGAATTAATAGAACAGCCTTTACCCTGCTCGGAATCGAACCCTGGGCTCTCAGAACAGAACGCCAGGACGGTAACCACTCAGCCAAGGAGCCGAATGTTTCCAATATGACCGGGCGACTTGGTCATGCGGCAAGGGGCGATAGTGGGTTCGAACCCCATTGTTGGTAGCCACGAAGATGGTTTTCCTTGGTTCTCCATTTGAACACCAGGAAAATGCTGGGGCTGTACCTTAATTAAGGCCACGGCCGCTTCCTTCTCACTCCTAGTCCTTCCCTGTCCCATCGTCGCCATAAGACCTATCTGTGTCAGTACGACGTAAAGCAACTAGCCAAAAAAATGAACTTACCTATTTTTTGTACATCGAGTCGATCCTCCGGTCCTTTAAAGATGCAAACATGTCGGCAATGTCTTCATAGAATGGTTGTTTGTTCATTAACTGCAGAAGTAGTTCTTTCTGAATAGCAATATTACCCAAATAAGAAAGTCTCTCTTCTGAAATTGCATTTCTAAGAGTAGTATAATTGGATGTGTCGGCCGCCGCCACCGCCATAGGCTCCCAGGGGCCTCCTCCGCCACCGCCACAGCCAGAGGCCTCCCAGAGGCCTCCTCCGCCACCGCCACCGCCACCCGGGAGGCCTTCCCAGGGGCCCGCTCCGCCACCCGCGAGAAATTTGAATTAGTAAACAAAGCCACGTGCTTTTTTTGACAGCCACGTGCATTTTGACAGACAACAACGCATCGCTAACCTCAGTACTGCCATCTTGACGGGCCTAAACCTCAGTAGTACCAACTTAACATAACTAGCGCGAGATTTGAATCGGTAAACAAATCCACGTGTTTTTGACAGCCACGTGCTTTTTTGACAGACAACAACGTATCGCAAACCTCAGTACTACCATCTTGACGGGCCTAAACCTTAGTGGTACCAACTTAACCTAACTAGCGCGAGATTTGAATCGGTAAACAAATCCATGTGCTTTTTTGACAGGGTAAACAAATCCATGTGCTTTTTGACAGCCACGTGCTTTTTTGACAGACAACAACGTATCGCAAACCTCAGTACTGCCATCTTGACGGGCCTAAACCTTAGTGCTACCAACTTAACCTCACTAGCGCGAGATTTGAATCGGTAAACAAAGCCACGTGCAGCTGTCATCCGCCATCTTTAATCAAGAGAGCACCGTGCTGCCCTCTTTATCGCAGTAGCTGCAAATTCGTCACCTGACATCCGCAGTGCTACCATCTTAACGGGCTAAACCTTAGTTCTACCAACGTAACCTCACTAGCGCGAGATTTGAATCGGTAAACAAATCCACGTGCTTTTTTGACAGCTGTCATCCGCCATCTTTAATCCATAGAGCATAGTGCTGCCCTCTTTAGCTACTTACCTTTTAAATGTGGTGGCGGATAATTTGAAAAATGCTTTTTGACAGCAGCCATCTTTAATCCAGAGAGCACAGTGCTGCCCTCTTTAGCTAGATACCTTTGAAATGTGGTGGCAGGCTCTTCGACGTGACAGCAGCCATCTTTAATCAAGAGAGCACCGTGCTGCCCTCTTTGTGACGGTGGCAAATTCCACGTGCTCTTGTTTGGAAACAAACTCACGTGCTTTTTTCTGACAACTGTCATCCGCCATCTTGCATCACAAACCTCAGTGCTGCACTCTTTAGCTAGATACCTTTGAAATGTGGTGGCGGCAAATTCCACGTGCTCTTGTTGGGAAACGAAGCCACGTTCTTTTTTGACAGCTGTCATCCGCCATATTTAATCAACAGAGCACCGTGCTGCTATCATGCGGGCAATTTCGTCAGCTGTTATCCGCCATCTTTAATCCACAGAACACCGTGCTGCCCTCTTAATGACATGTAGTAGCGGGCAATTTGAAAAGTTCTGTTAGCTGTCATCCGCCATCTTTAATCCACAGAACACCGTGCTGCCCTCTTAATGACATGTAGTAGCGGGCAATTTGAAAAGTTCTGTTAGCTGTCATCCGCCATCTTTAATCAAGAGAGCACCGTGGTGCCATTTTTAGCTAGATACCTTTGAAATGTGGTGGCGGCAAATTGAAAAATTCCACGTGCTCTTGTTTAGTAAACAAACTCACGCGCTTTTTGTCAGCTGTCATCCGCCATCTTACATCGCAAACCTCAGTGCTGCACTCTTAAGGTACATACCTTTGAAATATGGTGGCGGATAATTTAACAAGAAAAAATCTACAGCAGCCATCTCTTGACGCTAGTTGCACAAGGTGGTGGCTATACATGACTCCTTAAAGGTGCTTATGCAAGATGGCTGCTATACATAAGTTCTTATGAGACTCCCTTGGGATGCTTGCGCAAGATGGCGGTTATACAAGGCTTCTTATGAGACTTCCTAGGGATGCTTGAGCAAGATGGCGGTTGCTCTTATGAGGCGGCTTAAGGGTCCTTGCACAAGATGGCCAGAGACGCCCTAAGGATGCGTGCGCAAGCAGGCGGATGCAAGATGGCGGCTATACACGACTCCTTATGAGACGCTTTAAGGATGCTTGCGCAAGATGGCTGCCGCTCTTATGAAGAAAGCTAGCTTAGAGGCTAACGTGTCGTGCTAGTTCGATTCATTAAATTTTGGGCTTAAATGAAAAATGTTAAATATCTCGAACACGGTGCACCGTAGAGCAAAATGGATAAAAAAAATTCTGCCTAATACGTAGGTTCGCAGTATGAGGAACATGATAGCATAAGTAAAACATAGTCTAATGATGGGATCAACGGTTCGGTTCCTACTTTGGCCCTTTGGCATTTGCTCTGTTTTAGCTTGTATTGAAGCGAGTCTTCGTCAACATGATCAGGTCTAGCTATGGTAGAGAGTATAACGTACCGTGCTGGTTCTATTCATTAAATTTGGGGCTTAAATGCAAAATGTTAAATATCTCGAAAACGGTGCATCGTAGAGCAAAACGGACAAAATTTTTCCGCCGAATACCTAGGTCCGCGGTATCAGGAACAAGAAAAACATAGTCTAATGATGAGATCAACGGTTCGATTCCTACTTAAGCCCTTTGGCATTGTCAGCTATCTAATTTTACAAGATGGTGGCTGCTCTTATGAGACACAAGATGGCTTGAGATGTCCTAGGGATGCTTACGGAAGATGGCGGACACAAAATGGTGACTATACATAGCTCCTTATGAGACAGCCTAGGGGTGCTCGCACAAGATGGCGGCTACTCTTATGAAGAAAGCTAGCTTAGAGGCTACTGCGCAAGATAACGGCTGCTGTTATGCATGCGGTGGAGAGCAATTTGAAATTCTATGTGCTTAATCAACAGAGCACTCTGCTGCCCTCTTTAGCTGAAATGTGGTGGCGGATAATTTGAAAAATTCTTTTGACAGCTGTCATCTTTAAACAATGGCGACTATACACAGGCTGTTAGGGCCTTATCATTTTCCTCCTCCTCCTTCTCTACCTCCTCCTCCTCCTCCTCCGGCTCTTATGTCAAGGCATAGCTTTATATCGAACAAGTTTAAACCTGCATCGCGAAGGCAAGCGTGTGCAGCGTAAACATTATTGTGCATGTTTAGACTTGCTAAACATAAGAAGAGTAGAATCAAACGCTGTACTCGATACAGCATGTGATCAGAACATTGATTGAAGTGTTCAGAACACAAAATAAGTGATCAAGACTAGAATCGAACACTGTACTCAATACATCATGTGTTTAGAACATGTCAGGGGATACCCTTGTTCTAAGAAGATCAGATTGAAACATAACAAGTCTAGAATCGAACACTGTAATCGATGTTGTTAACTTCAACATGTGATCAGAACATTGATTGATGTGTTCAGAACACAAAATAAGTGATCAAGTCTAGAATCGAACACTGTACTCGATACAACATGTGATCAGAACATTGATTGATGTGTTCAGAACACAAAATAAGTGATCATGACTAGAATCGAACACTGTACTCAATACAACATGTGTTTAGAACATGTTAGGAGGTACCCTTGTTCTAAGAAGATCAGAATGAAACATAACAAGACTAGAATCGAACACTGTAATCGATGTTGTTAACTTCAACATATGATCAGAACATTGTTTGATGTGTTCAGAGCAAAAGTACAATTTTAATGATTTGCTTAGTGTAAAATCAAAAACAATGGAAACACACTGTGCACATATCGCGTTGCTAACTCGCTCAGTAAACGATATTGCAGAACTACAACTTCAATGATTTGCCTAGTGTAAAAATCAAAAACACACTGTACACATACTGCGCAGCTAAGTCGCTCGGTAAATGATATGGCAAAAGTACAACTTCAAATGATTTACCTTCCATCATTCGTCTTGTGTGAAAATCAGTCGAACAAGTTATCGCATAAACATGTAACATGAAATATCAGTCAATCTGTTGGCATGGGTTACAAGCATGTAGCTTATGCGGGAAGTAAAATTAAACAGAACGCTAGTGCTATAAGAAATACTCTGCTTACATTTAAGTCCCTAGCTGTTGAACAAGTTATTACATAAATATGTAACATGAAATATCGGTTCGGAAACACATTGTTTCAATCTGTTGACATGGGTTACAAGCATGTAGCTTGTGCAGGCGAGGGCTACTATGCAAAATGCTGAGCCGAAAAAAAATCGTGATAGGGTATAGAACCCAGGGGTTACGTCTTATCAGAAGGGCAAAAAGGATGAAAGGACTCTTCCTCCTCCTTACCGCACATTCCTTGTAGGGCTAATTGGCTAAAGGGCTAATGAGCAAAAGGGCTAATGGGCTAAAGGGCTAAAGGGCTAATAGGCAAATGGGCTAAAGGGCTAAAGGGCTAAAGGAGCAACAACCTCATCGATCGCTATCAGCAAGAACGTTTGTACTTTGTTAATTGTAGAAAATTAATCTTTATTGGTAAATGGTTTTATGTTCAGAACAAGGAATGGAACCTAGGGGTTACGTCTTACCTAATAAAATCCCCGAGGTGCGATGAGTTACGTTTTTCTAACTAGTGTTTGGAACACTGAACTTTTCAAGATGATAGCAGAGAGGTTAGCAATGTTCTGTTGTTGGATTTTAAATTCCGCGCTACAACATGCATAAGGTGGCAGCCTTGAGGTTCACCGCCGTAAAGATGGCAAGAGTGAGATTAGCAATGTTCTGTTGTTGGATTTTAAATTCCTCGCTATAACATGCATAAGGTGGCACCCTTGATGTTTTCCGCCGTAAAGATGGCAGCAGTGAGGTTAGGGACGCTCTATTGTCCTTCAAAGTGAGGTTAGGGTTCGTCAGGAAGACAGCTATCAAAAAAGCACGTGGCTATGTTTACCAAACAAAGCACGTGGAATTTGCCGCCACCACATTTCAAAGGTATCTAGCTAAAGAGTGCAGCACTGAGGTTTGTGATGCAAGATGGCGGATGACAGCTGTCAGAAAAACACGTCAGTTTGTTTCCAAACAAGAGCACGTGGAATTTGCCACCGCCACAAAGAGGGCAGCACGGTGCTCTCTTTATTAAAGATGGCTGCTGTCACGTCGAACTGCCTGCCACCACATTTCAAAGGTATCTAGCTAAAGACGGCAGCACGGTGCTCTCTGGATTAAAGATGGCTGCTGTAAAAAGCATTTTTCAAATTATCCGCCACCACATTTTAAAGGTAAGTAGCTAAAGAGGGCAGCACTATGCTCTATGGATTAAAGATGGCGGATGACAGCTGTCAAAAAAGCACGTGGATTTGTTTACCGATTCAAATCTCGCGCTAGTGAGGTTAAGTTGGTAGCACTAAGATTTAGCCCGTTAAGATGGTAGCACTGCGGATGTCAGGTGACAAATTTGCAGCTACTGCGATAAAGAGGGCAGCACGGTGCTCTCTTGATTAAAGATGGCGGATGACAGCTGCACGTGGCTTTGTTTACCGATTCAAATCTCGCGCTAGTGAGGTTAAGTTGGTAGCACTAAGGTTTAGGCCCGTCAAGATGGTAGTACTGAGGTTTGCGATACGTTGTTGTCTGTCAAAAAAGCACGTGGCTGTCAAAAAGCACATGGATTTTTTTACCCTGTCAAAAAAGCACGTGGATTTGTTTACCGATTCAAATCTCGCGCTAGTTAGGTTAAGTTGGTACCACTAAGGTTTAGGCCCGTCAAGATGGTAGTACTGAGGTTTGCGATACGTTGTTGTCTGTCAAAAAAGCACGTGGCTGTCAAAAAACACGTGGATTTGTTTACCGATTCAAATCTCGCGCTAGTTATGTTAAGTTGGTACTACTGAGGTTTAGGCTCGTCAAGATGGGAGTACTGAGGTTAGCGATGCGTTGTTGTCTGTCAAAAAGCACATGGCTATCACAAAAAGCACGTGGCTTTGTTTACCAATTCAAATTTCCCGCGGGTGGCGGAGCGGGCCCCTGGGGAGGCCTCCCGGGTGGCGGTGGCGGAGGAGGCCCCTGGGAGGGCCTCTGGCTGTGGCGGTGGCGGAGGAGGCCCCTGGGAGCCTGTGGCGGTGGCGGCGGCCGAACCATCCATTTATACTACTTCTAAGGTATGTTTTTATACGTTTTAGGCAAGAAAAGCTTCTTTCCACTGACGCAGTAGTAGATGAGATGGACGGAATAAGGGAGAACAATTTATAAGCGTCCGTAAAAATGTCTTTATCTCCATCAAGCATTTGGAACATGTTTTCAGTAGAAACATGTCTGTACTTTTCATCGGCATACAAAATAGAGAGTTCGTTTCTTAAGCGATGCATCTTTGGAAACACGGATCCAAAGAAATTTTGCACGTTTTCAAGAGCGCTAGAAGGAAAGCACGTGTTGTATTCTTCAAATTTTGTGTTATCGGCTAAGCAAACAAATTTAATTTTATCACAATCGCGAAATCTCTCATCAATTTCCATCAAAATGTTATCCAAAATTTCAAATATAAAACTCGATACATCTGAACACATTCGTTCTGAGTAAGGGTGCTATACTCTCGGGTTTGGCGCATATCCGTCATTTTGCTGGCCTTTTCAAATATAATTAGAAAATGTTCATCGGTCCTCTTGTTTCTTAGAAGATCACATGTTCTTATTTTTAATATACAATAGTTCACATCCAATGACTTCTTTTGCAAAATATCATAAAGAATATAAGTTAAACAAAAATGTCATGAAACCCTTCTGCCAGAAAAGTGAATTCAAAACTGTTCATGTCGTGAAGAAAGACTCTGGCATGTAGAATACATTTTTTACCGGACTCTTCACTGGTAAGTATATTTCCGAAAACTTCTTTCAGCTTTTCCCAGTCATCCACAATTACACTCAATAATTTTGAGTTCGAGCTCCTGCGGACAGGATTCATGGTTGGAATGCGTGGCCCCGATACAGCAGAAATGGCGTAAGTTCTCTTCGTCGAGTGATGGAAAAAGGATGGTATTCCAGAAATTGATGAAAAAAATATACGACACTTTCGTATTGTTTTAGAACTCTGTTGTAAGACTAAATTTAATCGGTGCGCCAAATAGTGTACAAATACTGCAAGAGGAGCTTTCTCTTTAATATTTCTCTGGAGTCCATTTAAATGGCCAGACATCACGCTAGCATCATCGTAACACTGTCCTACTAATTTGTGATCGTAACGAATGCTCCCAAAATTTTGTCCAATAAAGCAAACAAAGCATCTGAGGATCTGTCAGCAATTACATCATGGAAACCTAAGAAACGTTCCACTATAGCGCCGTCAGCATTAACAAACCTCACAATTACAGAACACTGAGACACCTGCGTGATATCTGTCGTATCGTCCACCTGAACAGAAAAAAAACAGCACTCGTCAATTCTGTTTTTACGAAATCATCGATGTATTCTGAAATGCACTCGATTAACTCATTTTGAATACTCTTTGATTCGCCACTAAACACACTTTTTATCTCAGGATACTGGTTTTGTATATCTGCAGGGCTCCTTGATTCCAGCAATGTTAACAAATCTTTAAAATTACCACGATTCATTGAATTTAATGTTTCGTCATGACCACGAAAAGCTAGTTCTTGCTTACTTAAGTAGGGCACTGCATCAATTACCAACTGAAGGAAAAGCCTATTTAAACGCACATTTTCATTGAAGTGTACAATATACAGTCTAGCATTTTCCTTCAGGGCATCAGAGATCGTATTTTGGTTTCTTTCCAAAGTCTTCAAATCTAGCTGGCATTTTATATGTTCTGCAGTGTCTGAGTGCTTGTGTAAAGAACGTGTTATGTTCGAAAGGGCTGAAAATCCTTCTTTATTCCAAACGTTATTTTTATTGCTAAAAAGCAAGCAGGGCCAACAAAACAACTTCTGTAGAGCTGGAGAGGAGCACAACCATGGAAATTTCTTAAACCACGATCGTTTGAAACTAAGATTGTAAGATTTACCGGAATATTTCACTTCTTTTGTAGCACAAATTCGCAGTGATTCAGTAGGGCAACCAAAACGTAGAACTTCATTCTGATCTTCGTTTCTCCAACGTGAAAATGGTGTTTCTAATAAAATACACACTATGTCATAAACAGGATACATGTTTAAATAAAACAGCACAACACTACGAATGAACCACGATGCGTAAGTACTCGTACTTTACACAGGATGACGCAGCGAAGACAAAACATTCCGATCTTCCCGCAACTTCACTTGTATATTTCGCACTGAGTTAAGTACGCGGGTGACGTCGCGGTTGTCATGGCAACCGTCAAGGCCAAGCGGCACTTGGGAGGTAAAGCCAGCTGCTGAATCACTAGTCTTCACTCAAACTCACGCGCCGTACTGTGGATAGCCAACAGCCGGCGCTTTCGTGAGTTTCCCTGGTTCTCATCAAGTAATGCGAACTCTTGGTGCTCCAAACGCCGTACAAAACATTTTCTTTCCGTAAAACCAACAAGTGTCATAAGAAAAGTAAATTAAAAAAATCATTCTGGTAAAAAATAAATGGTGAAGTGGCACTTTACCTACTTCACCTGAAAAGCCGTCCCTGCAGTACACCACACACAAGAGGAAGACTCGGCAGAGCCCACCTCAACCACCACAAACAACGAAACCAACCACCCGTAAGGGGTCAACCCCCCACCTCTTTCGGTCTACACGACCAACACGAAGACACTCGAAATGGAGCTCCTGAAAAAGCTACCGCATGACCAGAGAAACTAGTAATTCTCTAGGCCCAGAGTTGACGCACACGAAGCGATCCGGCTGCACATGACGAGCTTTGAAAGCTACGAAATTGCTGACGGAGTGCTAAAAGGGCTAAATATTAATTTCGTAAAAGTACTGCCCAACAGCACTATGAAGCGATTTGTAGTGAGGACCCCCATAAACGGAAGTAATGCGGATGAAATACAGCTAGCAATGAAAGCGCAGGATATCCCCGCATTCTCCGTCATGCGGATGAGAACAGGGAATAGGCCAGCCAAATGAAACCTATTCCTAGTTGCTGTGGCGGACACCACAGGAGCGGACAATTTGCGGAAGATGTGGATGCTCGCGAATACGCTGGTGTCAGTCGAGCCGTACCGCCCCCCATCCACTGGCCCCCAATGTGGAGTGTGTCAGAGGCATGGCCATCCAGGGCTGGCCTGCCGACTGGAGCCCAGACGCCGCAGATGCGCCGCCTCCCACTTGTCTCGCGACTGCCCCCACGGCAGCGACCCCGTGTACTCTAAGTGCGCTAACTGCGGGGGGAAACACGCGACTAATTTTAAGGAATGTCCCTGCCGCAGTGATATCGAAGCCGCTTATCAAGGCAAAGGGCCAAAGGGTGACAAGCGTGGCGACCCTAAAGTCCAAGCAGGCCCTTCAGGCAAAAAGGGCCAGAAACAAGGCCCGGCAGGCAATCAAGGCCCACCAGGCGGAGGCATTCTAAATTGTAAACCCTCACAGACGGAGGGTGAACACAGCCGCAGGCCGTCAGCCCAACCAGCCCCTACAACCGTCCAAGGTAAGACCTCCAAAACTAATAGAAAGAAGGCCCAGCTCCATACAACGAATAAAAGGCAGGTTAAGTCCACACAAGCTCCCCCGAGCTGCCACAGGGCCCACCTCAGGCCAGCTCCACCCCCCACAGGAAACCTCCCACTAGAAAACCGGCATCCGCACCACCGCCCCCAACGCCCGCCCCCACGAGACACCAACCCGACCCATCTCACCACATACACATGAATCACCGAACCAGGTACAGCAGCCTGAGGGGAACACGGAAGGGAGAACGTTCAAGGAAAGGATAGAAGTAATCCTGAAAACCATATTTCCGAACTTGAACCTCACTGCAATCATAACTTTTCTAGTTAAGATAGCCAACTTGCTGCCGTTTCCCTGGCTGAGGGACCTGGTGAATGTGATCCACGATCTCCTGATCCAAGATGACTGAACAACCCAACGAAGATAATAATAATTACAACAACAACAACAACAACAACAACAATACACAAGGGCTTCGAGTACTAATATGGAACTGCCAGGGCGTCAGGACAAGAAAATACGAACTCGAACCCTCCCTAGCCGCGAACACTATACATGTAGCACTCCTAACAGAAACTTTTCTCCCACCGGGGAAGAGTTCAACATAAGAGGCTACAAAATACACAGAAGCGACAAGGCTAACGGAGTTGGAGGAGTGCCAGTTCTGGTAAGAAAGGACATCAAACATATGGAGGTGGACATACCAGAGCTGGTCGAACTGGAGGCATGCGGAATTGCCATGCCAGTGCGAGGAACACTCATAAATGTCATAGCGGCATATTCCAGACCGAAAAGCCTAAACACACAAGGCATAGAAGCAATACTAAGGCTAAATAGAAACACGATACTAGGAGGAGATCCTAATTCGAAACACGCCAGCTGGGGCTGCCTGTGCCCTAACTCAGCAGGCACAAGGCTGTATAACCACATGCTATCCTAGGACTATGTGGTAACAGCCCCCAGCGAGCCCAGGTTCCTAGCACCTAGCGGACAGACCTCCGACATTCTGCATATATAGCCCTACTGCGATATATTCCTCAAGGGCATAGCATAACAGTAAGGAACGACCTTGGGTCGAGGCACCAACCAGATTTACACTAAATGAGAACCCAGAGGAATATGAGAACAACCCTAAGCTCCGGCTTAACTATAAAACAGTCAATTGGGGGTAAATTCGAACACAAACTAGACTCGCTTCTACAGGGACGCGAGGGCATGCTATTAAACAGCACAGCCCAAATCGACGAAGCAGTCAAAACCCTAGTAGAAGCAATTCAGGCAGCCGCAGCAGCGAGAATACCAGTAAGCAAACACAAAGAATACCCTCATTTCGAAATTCCAACCCACATTAAGAAATTAATACGTAAGCGCAACAGCCACAGACGCAACTGGGCACGACACCATAGAGGCTACGACCACGTTATGAAAAATGAACTTAACACAGAAATACAAACAAAACTACAGAAATGCTGGTCGCGAGAATGGAACAATAAACTCCGTGTATTCGACACAAACACCAGGCCTGTGTGGAACTTAGCGAGACACTTCACTCGAGAGACACACAGTATCCCTACTATTAAGGGACCTAACGGCGCGGTATACGAGAACCGTAATAAAGCGGAAGTGATAGCGGACTCGATCGAGGCGACATTCACTCCGAACGAAATACCATCTGACCCCGCCTTCACCAGGTAAACTGAGGCAAAAGTAGCACAGCTCCTCGAAAACGCACCTAAGCTGGAGGTTAAGAGGACAAATATACAGGAAATTAAGTGGTTTATAGGTCATCTTAACCCCAAGAAGGCGCCTGGCCCAGACGAGGTCCAAAATATTATAATAAAGAAACTAACCCATAAAGCCCTTACACTACTCACCAGTATCTTCAATGCAATGTTCAGGCTCCAGTACTACCCTGAACAGTGTAAAAGGGCTAGGATACTCGTATTTGGAAAACCAGGCAAAGGCAAGTCAGATCCAAACAATTACAGACCCATCAGCCTCCTGGACGCCCTCACTAAAATATTCGAGAAAATACTACTGAAAACGATATTAGGGCATATCAAAGAAAAAGGAATAATTCGCAATGAGCAATCTGGCTTCAAGAACGGGCGTTCCTCCCCACAATACTCACGCGATTCATAGAACAAGCTACCATAGGTTTCAATAAACGAAGGGACATAGGTTCGGTTTTCCTTGATATCCAGAAAGCATTCGACAAAATCTGGCACGAAGGTCTACTAGCAAAACTAAGAGACCTCGAATTCCATATAAGACTTAAAAAAATCTTATCTGGAGGGCCGAGAGTTCCGAGTGGACGTACACAACACGCTGTCAAGCACCCGAAGGATTAGAGCGGGCGTAGCCCAAGGGTCCCTTATTGGACCAATCCTCTTCATCCTATATACAAATGACATGCCAACTGTGGAACTTACAACCACACACCTCTACGCAGATGACACTGCTATCACCGTCCAGCACCCACAACTAGCGTGCACTCAGAAGAGGCTACAAGTAGCACTACGAACTCTCGAGCCATGGCTAACAAAATATCGCATTAAGGTCAATGTCGACAAGTTCTAAGCCGTGCTGTTTACTAGAAAGAACAGACGCACACACAGACCAGTCCACATTAAACCACTAAAGCTGTTTAACCATGAAATAGCATGGCACGACAAAGCCAAATACCTAGGAGTAGTCCTAGATAGAAAGCTTACCATGATTCACCACATCAAAGACATCCAGAGAAAAGCACTCAGCCAGCTATACCCAATACTGAATAAGAAGTCTAGTATAAACATAAACGTAGCTATAAACATGTACAAGGCCTTAATTAGGCCAATAATCATGTATGCAGCCCCTGCGTGAGGGTTTACTCCAATGACGAACTTGGATAAGCTGGAACGAATACAAAATAAATGCATTCGAGCAGCGGCCAGACTCCCTTTCGACACACCAATACGCCACCTACGCGCTATTGCGAAAGTAATCTCGATAAGGTACAACATACCCAAAAAAACACTAAGAATGTTCACCAAGTCATGGGGTAACAAGATCAATCCACTAGTAAGTGGTATAGGACGCTACGACGTTGATCTCTACACCAAGTACCCCACACCGAAACACATTCTGTTCAGCCACAGTGTTAGGAGGCGGGAGGCCGATAGTCGCCCCCCTAAGCTGACACCTACACACCAAACAAATATACACTACACTGCAGACATTATGTATCTACGTAAATATGTTCCTTTGCTTACAGCTGTCTTTAACCCCAGGGACCCAGGCAAGGAAGGATTGATAAGAAACACAACACAAGAAGACGACGGCAACGAAGCCAGACAGCCAAGGACGAATAAATCCACCTCCGTCCCCCGACAGAGACACGGGTGCGGAAAAACCAGTCCGCGCTCTATAACGAAGACAGCAGTAGCAGTACTAATATAGAGTTACTAGCGAATGTACCCGTGCTTCGCTACGGTATTCTACATTGTATTCGAATATCGAAGTAAATAGTGTGCATGTAGTAAATAAGATTGTTTTAAAATTGCATGTCTCTTAGCGTTATCCGAGAAAGAGCATGGGGAGGTCCCCGTACGTTGTTTCCAATGTAAAGTGTTTGTTATGGATTTGTGATATAACGGCAGGCTCACTTGCCTACTGCCATTCACAATCGAGTTGGGAAGTTTACATTATAATTGCAGGCCCCATTGCCTACTATGCGCACAGAATCGATTTGGGGAGTTTTCGTTAAAATGGCTGCCCCCCTTTCCTACTTCCAGACAGATTACAGTTTTTATTATAATGGCAGGCAATTACCCTACTATCACTCGAAACTGAGTTGTGCAGTTATCATTATAATGCCAGGCCCATTTTCCTACTTCCAGCCAGCTTACTGCCAGTCACACCAAGTTGGTGAGTTTCCATCAAAATAGCAGGCCACTATGCCTAATGCCAGTCACATTTTAGATGAGGACATTTCTTTATAATGGCGGGCACCCTTGCCTACTGCCAAACACAATCGGGTAGGAGAGTTTTAAACAAAACTGCATGCTCACTTGCCTTCTGCAAGTCAAATCGAGAAGTGAACTATTCATTACAATTGTAGACCTTCCTTACTAATGACAGTTACACACGAGTTGGAGAAGGAACCCTTTCATACTGCCAGTCAAAGTCGGTGTGGGGAGTACTGATTACAATAGCAGACCAACCCTTTCTCGATCACTACAAATCGACATCAGTGAATATATATAGATCGACATACGAAAGTATATGCGTGTTTACAATATTGAAGACCTTCATTTACAGATTAACTGCTACTAAACGTACGTCATATCGACAAAGGATTATACCATAAGACACGCCGGATTTAGTGGCCTAAATGGCTGGTCCTATGATATGTCATCTATTCTTGGGTTAGATTGAGTTAGAAACGTGGAACAGGGTAACGTTCTTGTAAGATTATCTCACATTACATTACTTTTCGGATAATTATGTGACAGCTACATACATAGCATTTGGCTGATATATGGCTACTGGGTGGGCCAATTTTCGTGAAGAGTTTGATGATTCTGTATTTCATATAAGTAATCGAAGGTATGAATTATGCATGTGAAAATTCCAAATTGACTTAACATCCATTAATAGAGAAAAATCAAACGTAAAAGGGATACAGATACGGCAAAAAGTCATAAGACCAAGGTTGTAGATCATTCCAAATTGAACGGAGATCGTGCAATCTGTTATGTGATAGGAATTTCCGAAGGTCTGCACCATAATTAAAATTGCCTGCATATTTCGATATTCTTCGGGGATAAAAAGTGAAAAATGTAATGATCTTGGATGTTTTCCGTTCGTTACAGGCTAAAACGTATAATTTTGGCAGTTTCAATTATCTTCTTTTTCTTCTGGCAGATTATGCCGAAATCTGGATTTTGGGCGAGGCGGGTAAAAATTAGGACTTTCAGGAAACAAAACGAAAAATTATGCAGATGGTCATTATTACCCCTTAAACGGAAAGCTGTACGAAAATTTCGCCAAAATAGTCAGTGTAGAGACACACAGTCGTTACGATTTGATTTATATAGATAAGGAATCTGCTCCATGTAAAACACCTTTTGGGCTATGTCCGCTGGACTTAACCTGCAAAACTGACCATTCATGATATCTCCCTTATTAATCCTCCTGACGAAAAAATGCACATGAAAAAAAAGGTTTAGAGGTAGAATTCCATCACGTTTGGTCGATTTCCAGTCAGGTTGGTCTTGTTCTGTATATATTGTGGAAGAGTAAAATCACCATTTCGGTTCCCTATAAACTGCCAGTCCATTCCGGAACATGAAATGTTATTTACGTTTAAAACCTACCTTTGGACAGGTGGATGCTAAATATGAATTTTGGTTCGAATGTCTTCAGTAGTTTTCAAGTTGTAAGGAATACGCTTTACACGCACCCGCTCGTGAGTTAAGTCCGTTGGGACTTGTACAAAAAAACGGTCCGTTAATGATATCTCCCTTATTAATCCTCGTATCGAAATGATGCACATGAGAAAAAAGGTTTAGAAAAAAATTTCTACCAAGGCAGGTAGATTTAAATTAACGTTGGTTGTGTATATTTTGTGGAAGTGCAAAATCACTGTTTCGGTTTCGTATAAACCCCCAGTCAGTTCAGGGATTTAGAAACAATATTTGCCCTAAAACCTATCAAGGACAGGTGTATTCTAAATATGAGTATTGGTGGAAATACATCCAGTAGTTTGTAGCACTCGCGTACATACGGCGTAATTAAGGAAGAAAATAATACAGTTAAGAGAGTTGAAAGTAATAGAAAATGGATTATAACTGAGGACAGCCGGATAACGACAAATATGTAAATGCCTAGTTAATGTATTGGAAAATCAAATGACCCTCAATAAATTATGCTAGTGTGAGTTATGGATATAATAAAGCGGTAACAGAGGAGAAATTTAGGTCCAGTGATTCCTAGGTAAACAAAAAATAAGAAGATGACTAATGGTGTTATTACTTAATCTATTCGAAGGCGGTTATAACATCCAACGATATTCCGCCAATATCCCGCAGATAGGCCGATTGACGCCTCTCTTGCCTTCTACCTAAGGAACAACCACGAATTTAAAAGCATGATGAGGAAAATGGCAAAACGTTACTTCCCTGCTGGCATGCAGTCAGAGACGTTGCCATGGTAACCTGTAGGTTCGTTGTCGGTCTGTCGGTCACTCAATGCAGAGCATGGTACCAGCAGAAAATTGTAAATTTCTCCGTCATGTAAAGAGTAAGGTAAATTATGAACATAACGAAAGTTGTTTATAATGAAGAGACGTTTCACGTACGGTAAACGAAGCTTACAGAAAATCAATACTATAAGAGAAAATGGAGGAAAACCATTCTGGTTTTCCTATAAACCCCCCGTCTATTGAAAGATTTTAAAATGATATGCATATTGAAACCTTCCACGGGATGAATACACTCTAAACATGAAGTTTAGTTGAGATCTATCGAGCCGTTTCGACGTGATGGTGGAAAAACCATTCTGGTTTTCCTATAAACCCCCGTCTATTCAAAGAATTTAAAATGATATGCATATTGTAACCTTCCCCGGGATGAGTATACTCTAAATATGAAATTTGGTTGAGATCTATCCAGCCGTTTCGACGTGATGGTGGAAAAACCAATCTGGATTTCCTATAAACACCCCGTGTATTCAAAGTTTCTAAAATGACATGCATATCGAAACCTTCCCCGGGAGAACTATACTCTATATATGAAGTTTGGTTGAGATATATCCATCCGTGTCTACGTGATGGTCGAAAAACCATTCTGGTTTTCCTATAAACCCCCCGTGTATTCAAAGATTTCGAAATGATATGCATATCGAAACCTTCCCCGGGAGGAGTATACTCTAAATATGAAGTTTAGTTGACACCTATCGAGCCGTTTCGACGTGCTGGTGGAAAAACCATTCTGGTTTTCCTATAAACCCCGTCTATTCAAAGATTTAAAAATGATATGCATATCGAAACTTTCCCCGGGATGAGTATACTCTAAATATGAAATTTGGTTGAGATCTATCCAGCCGTTTCGACGTGATGGTGGAAAAACAATTCTGGTTTTCCTATAAACCCCCCGTGTATTCAAAGATTTTAAAATGATATGCATATCGAAACCTTCCCCGGGAGGAGTGTACTCTAAATACGAAGTTTGGTTGAGATCTATCGAGCCGTTTCGACGTGATGGTGGAAAAACCATTCTGGTTTTCCTATAAACCCACGTGTATTCAAAGATTTTAAAATGATATGCATATCGAAACATTCCCCGGGATGAGTATACTCTAAATATGAAATTTGGTTGAGATCTATCCAGCCGTTTCGACGTGATGGTGGAAAAACCAATCTGGTTTTCCTATAAACACCCCGTGTATTCAAAGTTTCTAAAATGACATGCATATCGAAACCTTCCCCGGGAGGACTATACTCTATATATGAAGTTTGGTTGAGATCTATCCAGCCGTGTCTACGTGATGGTCGAAAAACCATTCTGGTTTTCCTATAAACCCCCCGTGTATTCAAAGATTTTGAAAGTATATGCATATCGAAACCTTCCCCGGGAGGAGTATACTCTAAATATGAAGTTTAGTTGAGATCTATCCAGCCGTTTCGACGTGATGGTGGAAAAACCATTCTGGTATTCCTATAAACCCCCGTCTATTCAAAGATTTTAAAATGATATGCATATCGAAACTTTCCCCGGGATGAGTATACTCTAAATATGAAATTCGGTTGAGATCTATCCAGCCGTTTCGACGTGATGGTGGAAAAACCATTCTGGTTTTCCTATAAACCCCCCGTGTATTCAAAGATTTTAAAATGATATGCATATCGAAACCTTCCCCGGGATGAGTATACTCTAAATATGAAATTTGTTTGAGATCTATCCAGCCGTTTCGACGCGATGGTAGAAAAACCATTCTGGTTTTCCTATAAACGCCCCGTGTATTCAAAGATTTTAAAATGATATGCATATCGAAACCTTCCCCGGGAGGAGTATACTCTAAATATGAAATTTGGTTGAGATCTATCCGGCCGTTTCGACGTGATGCTGGAAAAACCATTCTGGTTTTCCTATAAACCCCCGTCTATTCAAAGATTTTAAAATGATATGCATATCGAAACCTTCCCCGGGAGGAGTCTACTCTAAATATGAAGTTTAGTTGAGATCTATCGAGCCGTTTCGACGTGATGGTGGAAAAACCATTCTGGTTTTCCTATAAACCCCCCGTGTATTCAAAGATTTTAAAATGATATGCATATCGAAACCTTCCCCGGGAGGAGTGTACTCTAAATACGAAGTTTGGTTGAGATCTATCGAGCCGTTTCGACGTGATGGTGGAAAAACCATTCTGGTTTTCCTATAAACCCACGTGTATTCAAAGATTTTAAAATGATATGCATATCGAAACATTCCCCGGGATGAGTATACTCTAAATATGAAATTTGGTTGAGATCTATCCAGCCGTTTCGACGTGATGGTGGAAAAAACCAATCTGGTTTTCCTATAAACACCCCGTGTATTCAAAGTTTCTAAAATGACATGCATATCGAAACCTTCCCCGGGAGGACTATACTCTATATATGAAGTTTGGTTGAGATCTATCCAGCCGTGTCTACGTGATGGTGGAAAAACCAATCTGGATTTCCTATAAACACCCCGTGTATTCAAAGTTTCTAAAATGACATGCATATCGAAACCTTCCCCGGGAGAACTATACTCTATATATGAAGTTTGGTTGAGATATATCCATCCGTGTCTACGTGATGGTCGAAAAACCATTCTGGTTTTCCTATAAACCCCCCGTGTATTCAAAGATTTCGAAATGATATGCATATCGAAACCTTCCCCGGGAGGAGTATACTCTAAATATGAAGTTTAGTTGACACCTATCGAGCCGTTTCGACGTGCTGGTGGAAAAACCATTCTGGTTTTCCTATAAACCCCGTCTATTCAAAGATTTAAAAATGATATGCATATCGAAACTTTCCCCGGGATGAGTATACTCTAAATATGAAATTTGGTTGAGATCTATCCAGCCGTTTCGACGTGATGGTGGAAAAACAATTCTGGTTTTCCTATAAACCCCCCGTGTATTCAAAGATTTTAAAATGATATGCATATCGAAACCTTCCCCGGGAGGAGTGTACTCTAAATACGAAGTTTGGTTGAGATCTATCGAGCCGTTTCGACGTGATGGTGGAAAAACCATTCTGGTTTTCCTATAAACCCACGTGTATTCAAAGATTTTAAAATGATATGCATATCGAAACATTCCCCGGGATGAGTATACTCTAAATATGAAATTTGGTTGAGATCTATCCAGCCGTTTCGACGTGATGGTGGAAAAACCAATCTGGTTTTCCTATAAACACCCCGTGTATTCAAAGTTTCTAAAATGACATGCATATCGAAACCTTCCCCGGGAGGACTATACTCTATATATGAAGTTTGGTTGAGATCTATCCAGCCGTGTCTACGTGATGGTCGAAAAACCATTCTGGTTTTCCTATAAACCCCCCGTGTATTCAAAGATTTTGAAAGTATATGCATATCGAAACCTTCCCCGGGAGGAGTATACTCTAAATATGAAGTTTAGTTGAGATCTATCCAGCCGTTTCGACGTGATGGTGGAAAAACCATTCTGGTATTCCTATAAACCCCCGTCTATTCAAAGATTTTAAAATGATATGCATATCGAAACTTTCCCCGGGATGAGTATACTCTAAATATGAAATTCGGTTGAGATCTATCCAGCCGTTTCGACGTGATGGTGGAAAAACCATTCTGGTTTTCCTATAAACCCCCCGTGTATTCAAAGATTTTAAAATGATATGCATATCGAAACCTTCCCCGGGATGAGTATACTCTAAATATGAAATTTGTTTGAGATCTATCCAGCCGTTTCGACGCGATGGTAGAAAAACCATTCTGGTTTTCCTATAAACGCCCCGTGTATTCAAAGATTTTAAAATGATATGCATATCGAAACCTTCCCCGGGAGGAGTATACTCTAAATATGAAATTTGGTTGAGATCTATCCGGCCGTTTCGACGTGATGCTGGAAAAACCATTCTGGTTTTCCTATAAACCCCCGTCTATTCAAAGATTTTAAAATGATATGCATATCGAAACCTTCCCCGGGAGGAGTCTACTCTAAATATGAAGTTTAGTTGAGATCTATCGAGCCGTTTCGACGTGATGGTGGAAAAACCATTCTGGTTTTCCTATAAACCCCCCGTGTATTCAAAGATTTTAAAATGATATGCATATCGAAACCTTCCCCGGGAGGAGTGTACTCTAAATACGAAGTTTGGTTGAGATCTATCGAGCCGTTTCGACGTGATGGTGGAAAAACCATTCTGGTTTTCCTATAAACCCACGTGTATTCAAAGATTTTAAAATGATATGCATATCGAAACATTCCCCGGGATGAGTATACTCTAAATATGAAATTTGGTTGAGATCTATCCAGCCGTTTCGACGTGATGGTGGAAAAAACCAATCTGGTTTTCCTATAAACACCCCGTGTATTCAAAGTTTCTAAAATGACATGCATATCGAAACCTTCCCCGGGAGGACTATACTCTATATATGAAGTTTGGTTGAGATCTATCCAGCCGTGTCTACGTGATGGTCGAAAAACCATTCTGGTTTTCCTATAAACCCCCCGTGTATTCAAAGATTTTGAAAGTATATGCATATCGAAACCTTCCCCGGGAGGAGTATACTCTAAATATGAAGTTTAGTTGAGACCTATCGAGCCGTTTCGACGTGCTGGTGGAAAAACCATTCTGGTTTTCCTATAAACCCCCGTCTATTCAAAGATTTTAAAATGATATGCATATCGAAACTTTCCCCGGGATGAGTATACTCTAAATATGAAATTCGGTTGAGATCTATCCAGCCGTTTCGACGTGATGGTGGAAAAACCATTCTGGTTTTCCTATAAACCCCCCGTGTATTCAAAGATTTTAAAATGATATGCATATCGAAACCTTCCCCGGGAGGAGTATACTCTAAATATGAAATTTGTTTGAGATCTATCCAGCCGTTTCGACGCGATGGTAGAAAAACCATTCTGGTTTTCCTATAAACGCCCCGTGTATTCAAAGATTTTAAAATGATATGCATATCGAAACCTTCCCCGGGAGGAGTATACTCTAAATATGAAATTTGGTTGAGATCTATCCGGCCGTTTCGACGTGATGGTGGAAAAACCATTCTGGTTTTCCTATAAACCCCCGTCTATTCAAAGATTTTAAAATGATATGCATATCGAAACCTTCCCCGGGAGGAGTCTACTCTAAATATGAAGTTTAGTTGAGATCTATCGAGCCGTTTCGACGTGATGGTGGAAAAACCATTCTTGTTTTCCTATAAACCCCCGTCTATTCAAAGATTTTAAAATGTTATGCATATTGAAACCTTCCCCGGGATGAGTATACTCTAAATATGAAATTTGGTTGAGATCTATCCAGCCGTTTCGACGTGATGGTGGAAAAACCATTCTGGTTTTCCTATAAATCCCCCGTGTATTCAAAGATTTTAAAATGATATGCATATCGAAACCTTCCCCGGGAGGAGTATACTCTAAATATGAAGTTTGGTTGAGATCTATCCAGCCGTTTCGACGTGATGGTGGAAAAACCATTCTGGTTTTCCTATAAACCCCCCGTGTATTCAAAGATTTTAAAATGATATGCATATCGAAACCTTCCCCGGGATGAGTATACTCTAAATATGAAATTTGGTTGAGATCTATCCAGCCGTTTCGACGTGATGGTGGAAAAACCATTCTGGTTTTCCTATAAACCCACCGTGTATTCAAAGATTTTAAAATGATATGCAAATCGAAACCTTCCCCGGGAAGAGTAAACTCTAAATATGAAGTTTGGTTGAGATCTATCCAGCCGTTTCGACGTGATGGTGGAAAAACCATACTGGTTTCCCTATAAACCCCCGTGTAGTCAAAGATTTTAAAATGATGTGCATATCGAAACGTTCCCCGGGATGAGTATACTCTAAATATGAAATTTGGTTGAGATCTATCCAGCCGTTTCGACGTGATGGTGGAAAAAACATTCTGATTTTCCTATAAACCCCCCGTGTATTCAAAGATTTTAAAATGATATGCATATCGAAACCTTCCCCGGGATGAGTATACTCTAAATATGAAGTTTGGTTGAGATCTATCCAGCCGTTTCGACGTGATGGTGGAAAAACCATTCTGGTTTTCCTATAAACCCCCGTGTATTCAAAGATTTTAAAATGATATGCATATCGAAACCTTCCCCGGGATGAGTATACTCTAAATATGAAGTTTGGTTGAGATCTATCCAGCCGTTTCGACGTGATGGTGGAAAAACCATTCTGTTTTTCCTATAAACCCCCCGTGTATTCAAAGATTTTAAAATGACATGCATATCGAAACCTTCCCCGGGATGAGTATACTCTATATATGAAATTTGGTTGAGATCTATCGAGCCGTTTCGACATAATGGTGGAAAAAACATTCTGGTTTTCCTATAAACCCCCGTGTATTCAAAGATTTTAAAATGATATGCATATCGAAACCTTCCCCGGGAGGAGTATACTCTAAATATGAAGTTTGGTTGAGATCTATCCAGCCGTTTCGACGTGATGGTGGAAAAACCATTTTGGTTTTCCTATAAACCCAACGTGTTTTCAAAGAGTTTAAAATGATATGCACATCAAAACCTTCCCCGGGAGGAGTATACTCTAAATATGAAGTTTGGTTGAGATCTATCCAGCCGTTTCGACGTGATGGTGGAAAAACCATTTTGGTTTTCCTATAAACCCAACGTGTTTTCAATGAGTTTAAAATGATATGCACATCAAAACCTTCCCCGGGAGGAGTATACTCTAAATATGAAGTTTGGTTGAGATCTATCCAGCCGTTTCGACGTGATGGTGGAAAAAACATTCTGGTTTTCCTATAAACCCCCCGTGTATTCAAAGATTTTAAAATGATATGCATATCGAAACCTTCCCCGGTATGAGTATACTCTAAATATGAAGTTTGGTTGAGATCTATCCAGCCGTTTCGACGTGATGGTGGAACAGACAAACAGACAAACAGACAAACAGACAAACAGATACAATTTTATTTATATAGATTTGTGTTACGTCACTCTTTATATAGGTAGAACCCTGGACATGAGAGCAGGCAAGCCACCCGGCACTAAAACGAACATCTGTATATATATTATATTAATAACCTTAGCTTAGTTACAGATCTGCAGCCCCCTGTGGGTGGGGGCGGTAGAATAACACCCACGGTATCCCCTGCCTGTCATAAGAGGCGACTAAAAGTGGCCCCAGGGGCTCTGAACTTTGGAGCGTGGGTTGGCGACCACGGGCCCTAAGCTGAGTCTTGGCATTGCTTCCACTTCCTTGTGCCAGGCTCCTCACTTTCATCTATCCTATACGACCTCTCTTGGTCAACTCTTGTTCTTTTCCGACCCCGACGCTATTAGGTTTGCGAGGGCTAGGGAGTCTTTCTTCATTTTCACGCCCTTCGTGGCCCTTGTCTTTCTTTGGCCGATATCGTCATTTTTCGAAGTGTCGGATCCCTTCCATACTTTCCGTCTGATTAGTGTTATATAGAGGATGGTTGCCTAGTTGTACTTCCTCTTAAAACAATAATCACCACCACCACCACAGATCTGCAGTGACAAATGTGCTCCAACAGCACCGCATAAGAGGGACATCACCAGGCGGAAGAAGATAGCCCCTTGCACCACGCAAGGCTTGGCTCTTAATCCCCTTCTCCAAACGGAGACTTGGCAACAGGGACTACTGGCTGCTGGACAATGGGACGAACCTCTGGCCCAAAGCCCAGACGCTAGTGGACCCGAGCCGATCCGGCAGTGAAAAGAAGGACTGATCCCCATAATAACAGACAATGGCAAGGAAATGGTTATGATTACATGACACATATTCCTAACTAACACAACCTCTGGAATTTTTCAGCCCACATCAGTAGTATAATTGGATGGTTCGGCCGCCTCCTCCCGCGGGAAATTTGAATTTTGGCGCGAGATTTGAATTTGTAAACAAAGCCATGTGCTTTTTGACAGCTGTCATCGACAACAACGCATCGCTAACCTCACTGCTGCCATCTTGACGGGCCTAAACCTCAGTGGTACCAACTTAACCTAAGTAGCGTGAGGTAAACAAAGCCACGTGTTTTTTGACAGCCACGTGCTTTTTGACAGACAACAACGCATCGCTAACCTCAGTACTGCCATCTTGACGGGCCTAAACCTCAGTGGTACCAACTTAACCTAAGTAGCGTGAGGTAAACAAAGCAACGTGTTTTTTGACAGCCACGTGCTTTTTGACAGACAACAACGCATCGCTAACCTCAGTACTGCCATCTTGACGGGCCTAAACCTCAGTAGTACCAACTTAACCTAACTAGCGCGAGGTAAACAAATCCACGTGTTTTTTGACAGCCACGTGCTTCTTGACAGACAACAACGCATCGCTAACCTCAGTACTGCCATCTTGACGGGCCTAAACCTCAGTAGTACCAACTTAACCTCACAAGCGCGAGATAAACAAAGCCACGTGCTTTTTGACAGCCACGTGCTTTTTTGACAGTTGTCATCCGCCATCTTTAAACTACAGAGCACCGTGCTGCCCTCTTTATCGCAGTAGCCGCAAATTCGTCACCTGTCATCAGCAGTGCTGCCATCTTGGCGGGCCTAAACCTTAGTGCTACCAACTTAACCTCACTAGCGTGAGATAAACAAAGCCACGTGAATTTTTTTGACAGCTGTCACCAGCCATCCTTAATCTATAGAGCGCAGTGCTGCCCTCTTTAGCTACTTACCTTTGAAATGTGGTGGCGGATAATTTGAAAAATGCTTTTTTGACAGCAGCCATCTTTAAGCACCGTGCTGCCCTCTTTAGCTACTTACCTTTGAAATGTGGTGGTGGTAAATTCCACGTGCTTTACAAACCTATATGCTTTTCTGACAGCTGTCATCCGCCATCTTTAATCCAGAGAGATCAGTGCTGCAATCTTTAGTTGAAATGTGGTGGCGGCAAATTCCACGTGCTCTTGTTTGGAAACAAATCAACATGCTTTTTTGACAGCTGTCATCCGCCATCTTTAATCACCGTGCTGCCCTCTTTAGCTACTTACCTTTGAAATGTGGTGGTGGTAAATTCTACGCGCTCTTGTTTGGAAACAAACCTATGTGCTTATTTGACAGCTGTCAACCACCAGAGAGCACCGTGCTGCCCTCTTTGTGCCGGTGGCAAATTCCACATGCTTTACAAACTCACGTGCTTTTTGACAGCTGTCATCCGCCATCTTGCATCACAAACCTCAGTGCTGTACTCTTTAGCTAGATACCTTTGAAATGTGGTGGCGGCAAATTCCACGTGCTCTTGTTTGGAAACAAAGCCACGTGCTTTTTTGACAGCTGTCGTCCGCCATCTTTAATCAATAGAGCACTGTGCTGCTATCATGCGGGTAATTTCGTCAGCTGTCATCCGCCATCTTTAATCCACAGAGCACCGCGCTGCTCTCTGTAGTAGCGGGTAATTTGAAAAGTTCTGTTAGCTGTCATCCGCCATCTTCAATCAAGAGAGCACCGTGCTGCCATCTTTAGCTAGATACCTTTGAACTGTGGTGGCGGCAAATTGAAAAATTCCACGTGCTCTTGTTTAGTAAACAAACTCACGCGCTTTTTGTCAGCTGTCATCCGCCATCTTACATCGCAAACCTCAGTGCTACACTCTTTAGTTGAAACATGGTGGCGGATAATTTAAAAATAAAAATTCTACAGCAGCCATCTCTCGACGCTAATTGCACAAGATGGTGGCTATACATGACTCCTTAAAGGTGCTTATGCAAGATGATCGCTATACATAGGTTCTTATGAGACTCCCTTGGGATGCTTGCGCAAGATGGCGGTTATACAAGGCTCCTTATGAGACGCCCTAGGGATGCTTGCGCAAGATGGTGGTTGCTCTTATGAGGCGGCTTAAGGATCCTTGCACAAGATGGCTAGAGACGCCCCCTAAGGATGCTTGCGCAAGATGGCGGACGCAAGATGGCGGCTATACATAGCTCCTTATGAGACAGCCTAGGGGGTGCTCGCACAAGATGGCGGCTACTCTTATGAAGAAAGCTAGCTTAGAGGCTACTGCGCAATATAACGGTTGCTGTTATGCATGCGGTGGAGAGCAAATTGAAATTCTATGTGCTTAATCAACAGAGCACCCTGCTACCCTCTTTAGCTGAAATGTGGTGGTGGATAATTTGAAGAATTCTTTTGACAGGTGTCATCTTTAAACAATGACGACTATACATAGGCTGTTAAGACCTTATCATTCTCCTCCTCCTCCTTCTCTACCTCCTCTTATGTCAAGGCATAGCTTTATATCGAACAAGTTTAAACCTGCATCGCGATGGCAAGCGTGTGCAGCGATAACATTATTGTACATGTTTAGACTTGCGAAACATAAGAAGAGTAGAATCAAACGCTGTACTCGATACAACATGTGATCAGAACATTGATTGATGTGTTCAGAACACAAAATAAGTGATCAAGACTAGAATCGAACACTGTACTCGGTACAACATGTCAGGGGATACCCTTGTTCTAAGAAGATCAGATTGAAACATAACAAGACTTGAATCGAACACTGTACTCGATGTCGTTAACTTCAACATGTGATTGAAACATTGTTTGGTGTGTTCAGAACACTACATAAGTAGAATCGAACGCTGTACTTAATACAACATGTTAGGGGATACCATTGTTCTAAGAAAATTAGATTGAAACATAGCAAGACTAGAATCGAACACTGCACTCGATACAACATGTGATCAGAACATTGATTGATGTGTTCAGATCACTAAACAAGTAGAACCGAACACTGTACTCGATACAACATGTCAGGGGATAACTTTGTTCTAAGAAAATTAGATTGAAACATAACGAGACTAGAACCGAACACTGTACTCGATACAACATGTTAGGGGATACCTATGTTCTAAGAAAATTAGATTGAAACATAACAAGACTAGAATTGAACACTGCACTCGATGTCGTTAACCTTAACATGTGATCAGAACATTGATTGATGTGTTCAGATCACTAAACAAGTAGAACCGAACGCTGTACAACATGTCAGGGGATACCTTTGTTCTAAGAAAATTAGATTGAAACATAACAAGACTAGAATCGAACACTACACTCGATGTCGTTAACCTTAACATGTGATCCGATACAACATGTTAGGGGATACCTTTGTTCTAAGAAAATTAGATTGAAACATAGCAAGACTAGAATCGAACACTGTACTCGATACAGCATGTGATCAGAACATTGTTTGATGTATTCAGAGCAAAAGTACAACTTCAATGATTTACCTAGTGTAAAAATCAAAAACACACACTGTGCACATATCGCATAGCTATATCGCCTATCACTTGCCTAGTATGAAAATAAAAAACACACTGTGCACATATCGCATAGCTAACTCGGCAACACTTCAAATGATTTGCTTAGTGCGAAAATAAAAAAATCTATACCGCGTAGCTAATTCGTTCATCGCACTGCTAAGACGCTTAGTAATTGCAAATACACTGATATATGTCATACGAAAATCAAGAAAGCACATTGCGTAGCCAACTTGCTCGGTCACTCGCTTAGTAATTGCAACACGACTAGAACACTGTTACACGTTACTCTTTTTTTTCTCGAAACACACACACACACGGATAAGAATATTGCGAGATACTACATACTTACATGTTTAAGAAAAATAGGGGGATGAAAGATCATAAATTATATGTACACATGTTGTCTCCTCCGAGTTGTAAGACGAAATAGACGCAGTACTGCGAGTTTCCGCTATAGCTGGCGAACGGAAGTAGCATGATATCTCAGCAAAAAGACGCGTGAGCTTGCATACACGCAAGTCAGACACAATGATGGATACCGCGATTCAAATCCTGGCAACTTATGCCGTCAGGAAGGGCATCCGGCTAGATCATGTAATTACACGTTATGACGATCGCGCAGGTCCCTCGCCTAGCATTTGCTATTTTTTACGGCTTCCGACAGTAGGAGTTCGAACCCGCTATCTCCCGAAGTAGCGAGAATGATTGCGGGTACAAGAGTGTTGAGGGTGATTCATTTGTCGGATGGAGGTGATAAGCCTTGTGCAGGCTTCTTCGGTAGGAGTAGGCTATGTGCCGGTACCGGGACATCTAGTTATAAAACCCGCTACAACTGATTTATCGCGTATACCGCGATTTAAAATCCTAGTCCTTTAACGTCAAAAAGGGCAACCGACCGTAAAACAATAGTGTATGATGTAAGAGGCTAGATACTAATAGTTTATGCGTCAAGAAGGGCATGTAGCTATTAAACAATAGTTTGTGGTGTGGGACACAATTTAAAATCTTGTTTCTCTCATCAAAAATAACACCCGGCTGTAAAATTAATTCTTGTGATTTAAAATCTTAGTTCTCGCGTTAGGAAGGGTATCTAGCAGTAAAACAGATTATCGCGAGTTAAAATAGTCCTCGCGTCAAGGAGGGTAAATAGCCGTAAAAAACTATGGTGTATGATGTAAGAGGCTAAATACTGCTAGTTTTGTGTCAGGAAGGGCAACCAGTCGTAAAACAGATTCTTGTGAAGTGTAACACTAGATACTGCGATTTAAAATCTAAGAAGTGCATCTAGCTGTAAAACCCCGATTCTCGTGTTAAAAAGAGCATCTAGTTGTAAAACAGATTCTTAATCCCAGTTCTTTGACGTCAGGAAGGGCAACTGACCGTAAAACAATAGTGTATGATGTAAGAGGCTAGATACTAATAGTTTATGAGTCAAGAAGGGCATGTAGCTATTAAACAATAGTTTACGGTGTGGGACACAATTTAAAATCTTGTTTCTCTCATCAAAAATAACACCCGGCTGTAAAATTAATTATTGTGATTTAAAATCCTACTTCTTGCATCACGAAGGGTAACTGGTCTTAAAACAAATTCTTGCGATATAAAATCTTAGTTTTGTGTCAGAAAGGGCATCCGGCCGTAAAACAATAGTTCGTGATACAGCGATTTAAAATCTTAGTTCATGCACTAAGAAGAGCATCTAGCTGTAAATCCCCGATTCTCGTGTTAGAAAGGGCAAGTAGTTGTAAAACAGAATCTTAATCTCAGTTATTTGACGTCAGGAAGGGCAACCGGTCAAAAACAATAGTGTATGATGTAAGAGGCTAGATACTACCAGTTTTGCGTCAGGAAGGGCAACCAGTCGTAAAACAGATTCTTGTGATTTAAAATCTCGCGTCAGGAAGGGCAACCAACCGTACCGTAAAACAATAGTGTATGATGTAAGAGGCTAGATACTGCTTTTTAAAATTCTAAGAAGAGCATCTAGCTGTAAAACCCCGATTCTCGTGTTAAAAAGAGCATCTAGTTGTAAAACAGATTCTTAATCCCAGTTCTTTGACGTCAGGAAGGGAGACCGACTGTAAAACAATAGTGTATGATGTAAGAGGCTAGATACTGCTATTTAAAATCCTAGAAGGGCATCCAGTTGTAAAACAGATTCTTGAGATTTAAAATCTCGCGTCAGGAAAGGCAACCGACCGTAATACAATAGTGTATGATGTAAGAGGCTAGATACTGCTTTTTAAAATCCTAGAAGGGCATCCAATTGTAAAACAGATTCTTGTGATTTAAAATCTCGCGTCAGGAAGGGCAATCGGCTGTAAAACAGATTCTTGTGATTTAAACTCTTGCGTCAGGAGGGGGCACTCGGCTGTAAAACATATTTTTAATCCCAAGAGAACCGAACCCGAGACTGCCGGGTGAGAGGCAAGCACACTAAACCAAACTGTAGGCTATGGGTTACATTTTATTTGTTCTACAGTCTTTGAAGTTGTATCGGCGCAGTCAGTCAGAGCGAAGTGCGGAATGCATGCGTTGACAGAAATTGTACACTCATCTTCCGGCTGTAGTAACCTTGAACGAGGACACTGCGTGCTGATAAGCCACTTGTAACTCGCGGAACGTTTTCTTAACCGTGTAGCATTTAGCTCGTGTAAGTTCCTAACATAAAATATTATGATTGTACGGAGAGGTTAAAACCCAGTACCAGCAAATAGCCTACCCTTATCGAAAGAGCCTGCACGGTGCCGGCATATAGGCTAATCCTGTTGAAGGAGCTTGTACAAGGTTTAACACCCCCCATCAACAGCCCTTACTTAATGCTGGCTTTTTTGCACGCCCTCGAAACTACCTAAGAATGTAATATACTACAGTAGGGAGAGGGTAAAACCCGGCGCCGGCACATAGCCCACTCCTACCGAAGAAGCGTGCACAAGGCTTAACGCCTCCATCCGACATATGAATCACCATCAACGTCTTATACTCACAATCATTTTCGAAGGAGTCTGCGCAAGGTTTAACGCCCCCATCAACAGCCCTTACTTAATGCTGGCTTTTTGCACACTCCGCCTCGTAGATCATACACCATAGTTTTACGACCGGTTACCCTTCCTGTCGTTAAAGGACTAGGATTTTAAATCGCAGTATACGCGATAAATCAGTTGTAGCGGGTTTTGTAACTAGATGTCCCGGTACCGGCACATAGCCTTCTCCTACCGAAGAAGCCTGCACAAGGCTTATCACCTCCATCCGACAAATGAATCACCCTCAACACTCTTGTACCCGCAATCATTTTCGCTACTTCGGGAGATAGCGGGTTCGAACTCCTACTGTCGGAAGCCGTAAAAAATAGCAAATGCTAGGCGAGGGACCTGCGCGATCGTCATAACGTGTAATTACATGATCTAGCCGGATGCCCTTCCTGACGGCATAAGTTGCCAGGATTTGAATCGCGGTATCCATCATTGTGTCTGACTTGTGTGTATGCAAGCTCACGCGTCTTTTTGCTGAGATATCATGCTACTTCCGTTCGCCAGCTATAGCGGAAACTCGCAGTACTGCGTCTATTTCGTCTTACAACTTGGAGGAGACAACATGTGTACATATAATTTATGATCTTTCATCCCCCTATTTTTTTAAACATGTAAGTATGTAGTATCTCGCAACATTCTTATCCGTGTGTATGTGTTTCGAGAAAAAAAAGAGTAACGTGTATCAGTGTTCTAGTCGTGTTGCAATTACTAAGCGAGTGACCGAGCGAGTTGGCTACGCAGTGTGCTTTCTTGATTTTCGTATGACATATATCAGTGTATTTGCAATTACTAAGCGTCTTAGCAGTGCGATGAACGAGTTAGCTACGCGGTATAGATTTTTTTATTTTCGCACTAAGCAAATCATTTGAAGTGTTGCCGAGTTAGCTATGCGATATGTGCACAGTGTGTTTTTGATTTTCATACTAGGCAAGTGATAGGCGATATAGCTATGCATATGTGCACAGTGTGTGTTTTTGATTTTTACACTAGGTAAATCATTGAAGTTGTACTTTTGCTCTGAACACATCAAACAATGTTCTAATCACATGCTGTATCGAGTACAGTGTTCGATTCTAGTCTTGCTATGTTTCAATCTAATTTTCTTAGAACAAAGGTATCCCCTAACATGTTGTATCGGATCACATGTTAAGGTTAACGACATCGAGTATAGTGTTCGATTCTAGTCTTGTTATGTTTCAATCTAATTTTCTTAGAACAAAGGTATCCCCTGACATGTTATACAGCGTTCGGTTCTACTTGTTTAGTGATCTGAACACATCAATCAATGTTCTGATCACATGTTAAGGTTAACGACATCGAGTGCAGTGTTCAATTCTAGTCTTGTTATGTTTCAATCTAATTTTCTTAGAACATAGGTATCCCCTAACATGTTGTATCGAGTACAGTGTTCGGTTCTAGTCTCGTTATGTTTCAATCTAATTTTCTTAGAACAAAGTTATCCCCTGACATGTTGTATCGAGTACAGTGTTCGGTTCTACTTGTTTAGTGATCTGAACACATCAATCAATGTTCTGATCACATGTTGTATCGAGTGCAGTGTTCGATTCTAGTCTTGTTATGTTTCAATCTAATTTTCTTAGAACAATGGTATCCCCTAACATGTTGTATCGAGTACAGTGTTCGGTTCTACTTGTTTAGTGATCTGAACACATCAATCAATGTTCTGATCACATGTTAAGGTTAACGACATCGAGTGCAGTGTTCAATTCTAGTCTTGTTATGTTTCAATCTGATCTTCTTAGAACAATGGTATCCCCTAACATGTTGTATTAAGTACAGCGTTCGATTCTACTTATGTAGTGTTCTGAACACACCAAACAATGTTTCAATCACATGTTGAAGTTAACGACATCGAGTACAGTGTTCGATTCAAGTCTTGTTATGTTTCAATCTGATCTTCTTAGAACAAGGGTATCCCCTGACACGTTGTACCGAGTACAGTGTTCGATTCTAGTCTTGATCACTTATTTTGTGTTCTGAACACATCAATCAATGTTCTGATCACATGTTGTATCGAGTACAGCGTTTGATTCTACTCTTCTTATGTTTCGCAAGTCTAAACATGTACAATAATGTTATCGCTGCACACGCTTGCCATCGCGATGCAGGTTTAAACTTGTTCGATATAAAGCTATGCCTTGACATAAGAGGAGGTAGAGAAGGAGGAGGAGGAGAATGATAAGGTCTTAACAGCCTATGTATAGTCGTCATTGTTTAAAGATGACACCTGTCAAAAGAATTCTTCAAATTATCCACCACCACATTTCAGCTAAAGAGGGTAGCAGGGTGCTCTGTTGATTAAGCACATAGAATTTCAATTTGCTCTCCACCGCATGCATAACAGCAACCGTTATATTGCGCAGTAGCCTCTAAGCTAGCTTTCTTCATAAGAGTAGCCGCCATCTTGTGCGAGCACCCCCTAGGCTGTCTCATAAGGAGCTATGTATAGCCGCCATCTTGCGTCCGCCATCTTGCGCAAGCATCCTTAGGGGGCGTCTCTAGCCATCTTGTGCAAGGATCCTTAAGCCGCCTCATAAGAGCAACCACCATCTTGCGCAAGCATCCCTAGGGTGTCTCATAAGGAGCCTTGTATAACCGCCATCTTGCGCAAGCATCCCAAGGGAGTCTCATAAGAACCTATGTATAGCGATCATCTTGCATAAGCACCTTTAAGGAGTCATGTATAGCCACCATCTTGTGCAATTAGCGTCGAGAGATGGCTGCTGTAGAATTTTTATTTTTAAATTATCCGCCACCATGTTTCAACTAAAGAGTGTAGCACTGAGGTTTGCGATGTAAGATGGCGGATGACAGCTGACAAAAAGCGCGTGAGTTTGTTTACTAAACAAGAGCACGTGGAATTTTTCAATTTACCGCCACCACAGTTCAAAGGTATCTAGCTAAAGATGGCAGCACGGTGCTCTCTTGATTAAAGATGGCGGATGACAGCTAACAGAACTTTTCAAATTACCCGCTACTACAGAGAGCAGCACGGTTCTCTGTGGATTAAAGATGGCGGATGACAGCTGACGAAATTACCCGCATGATAGCAGCACAGTGCTCTATTGATTAAAGATGGCGGACGACAGCTGTCAAAATAGCACGTGGCTTTGTTTCCAAACAAGAGCACGTGGAATTTGCCGCCACCACATTTCAAAGGTATCTAGCTAAGGAGTACAGCACTGAGGTTTGTGATGCAAGATGGCGGATGGCAGCTGTCAAAAAGCACGTGAGTTTGTAAAGCACGTGGAATTTGCCACCGGCACAAAGAGGGCAGCACGGTGCTCTCTGGCGGTTGACAGCTGTCAAATAAGCACATGGGTTTGTTTCCAAACAAGAGCGCGTAGAATTTACCACCACCACATTTCAAAGGTAAGTAGCTAAAGAGGGCAGCACGGTGATTAAAGATGGCGGATGACAGCTGTCAAAAAAGCATGTTGACTTGTTTCCAAACAAGAGCACGTGGAATTTGCCGCCACCACATTTCAACTAAAGATTGCAGCACTGTTCTCTGTGGATTAAAGATGGTGGATGACAGCTGTCAGAAAAGCATATAGGTTTGTAAAGCACGTGGAATTTACCACCACCACATTTCAAAGGTAAGTAGCTAAAGAGGGCAGCACGGTGCTTAAAGATGGCTGCTGTCAAAAAAGCATTTTTCAAATTATCCGCCACCACATTTCAAAGGTAAGTAGCTAAAGAGGGCAGCACTGCGCTCTATAGATTAAAGATGGCTGGTGACAGCTGTCAAAAAAATTCACGTGGCTTTGTTTATCTCACGCTAGTGAGGTTAAGTTGGTAGCACTAAGGTTTAGGCCCGCCAAGATGGCAGCACTGCTGATGACAGGTGACGAATTTGCGGCTACTGCGATAAAGAGGGCAGCACGGTGCTCTGTAGTTTAAAGATGGCGGATGATAGCTGTCAAAAAAGCACGTGGCTGTCAAAAAGCACGTGGCTTTGTTTATCTCGCGCTTGTGAGGTTAAGTTGGTACTACTGAGGTTTAGGCCCGTCAAGATGGCAGTACTGAGGTTAGCGATGCGTTGTTGTCTGTCAAAAAGCACGTGACTGTCAAAAAACACGTGGATTTGTTTACCTCGCTCTAGTTAGGTTAAGTTGGTACTACTGAGGTTTAGGCCCGTCAAGATGGCAGTACTGAGGTTAGCGATGCGTTGTTGTCTGTCAAAAAGCACGTGGCTGTCAAAAAACACGTGGCTTTGTATACCTCACGCTACTTAGGTTAAGTTGGTACCACTGAGGTTTAGGCCCGTCAAGATGGCAGCAGTGAGGTTAGCGATGCGTTGTTGTCGATGACAGCTGTCAAAAAGGACGTGGCTTTGTTTACAAATTCAAATCTCGCGCCAAAATTAAAATTTCCCGCCAAAATTCAAATTTCCCGCCAGAATCCAAATTTCCCGCGGGAGGAGGCGGCCGAACCATCCAATTATACTACTCACATCCTTGCATGTGCTATCAAAAGATGTCAGGTTTTACATGTAGGCTCTTTTCTTCCTATGTGGTTTTTCCCTGACCCTTAATACCACACCTTAGCACCACCTCACCAACACAAACTCTAGCCGTGGTAGCGAGTCTAACTCGGAAAGTGGCAGATACTCCTTCTATCACTTCCCACTCTCCCCTGCTATCTCTGTTCTTCTTAGAAATTAATAGCATGTAGTAGGCCATGTAGACTGAGTCGATGATCACGCGGGGGGAACGGGCTTCGGGGCCCCCGCGAAAAAAAGTGTGCCGAGGGTGTCTAGCATAGGGATAACATCAATGGCAACTCCGCTCAGAGTTATTATGGATAGTCTTAGGGATAGTCTTAAAAAGACAGTAAGTCAACGGAACAAAATTATTATGGATAATCTTGATGAGTCAATGAAAGATATGAGAGATACGTTGAATGACTGAGAAGGGCAGAAAGAGAAAAAAGTGTCACCTAGCAAAGGAGGGCCTTGAGGAAAGGAAGAATTATGAGTTTAAAATATCTGTGGGGCAAGAAGGACAATAAAGGTGAGGGTGTAGTAATGAGAAGCAGGAAGTTAAGTAAAGAGAGTCAGTAGATGATGATTGTATGGATAAGAGAATGTTTGATTGATAAGAGAGGTAGTGTTGATGTGGATGTCTGTTGATGTATTGTTATATGTAAAAGGGAGAGCTGGTGGTTAAGCGGAGATAAGAATGATGGATTTATATATATATGATTGAAGGAGAAGGAAGTGGTGGATGATTGAATGGTAAGAAAGGTAGTGATGTCTAGTAGGTAATTATGGATGGTGGTAGAGGTTGAATTGGTAGAGTAGTGGAGATGTCTGGTAATGAGGTATTATGTCTGATTGATAAGAGAGGTAGTGTTGATATGGTTGGCTGTTGATGTTTTGTTATATGGCAAGAGATTAATTATAAGGTGGTATTGTGATTGATTGATAAGAGAGGTAGTGTTGATGTGGACGGCTGTTGATGTATTGTTATAGATATGATTGAAGGAGAAAGAAGTGGTGGATGATTGAATTGTAAGAGAGGTAGTGATGTCGAGTTGGTAATTATGGATGGTGGTAGAGATTGAGTTTATGGAGTAATGGAGATGTCTGGTAATAAGGTATTATGTCTGATTGATAAGAGAGGTAGTGTTGATATGGTTGGCTGCTGATGTTTTGTTATATGGCAGGAGATTAATTATAAGGAGGTATGATGTTTGATTGCTAAGAGAGGTAGTGTTGATGTGGATGGCTGTTGATGTATTGTTATGTCTAGTTGGTAATTATGGATGGTGGAAGAGATAGAGTCGGTGGAGTAGTGGAAATGTCCGATTGATAAGAGAGGTGAGAGTGGATTATGATAAGAGAGTAATTGTATGTCTCTATGATAAGAGAGGTAGTGTTGATATGGTTGGCTGTTGAGGTTTTATTATGTTGTAAGAGGTAGAGTTTGTGGAGTAGTGGAGATAAGAGTGATGTCTGATTGATAAGAGAGGTAGTGTTGATAAGGTTGGTTGATGGTACGGTAATAATTGAAGGAGAAAGAAGTTGTAGAAGGATTGCTATATGTGAGAGGATATTGTTTTGAAGGGGCTGAGTGAAATCTTGGTGAGACATGTCTGAATGATAAGAGAGGTAGTGATGATCTGGTTGGTGACTGAAGTACTGTTAGATATAACAGGTAAAGTTAGCGACACAGTGGGGATAAGAGTGATGAATAAGAGATTGAGTTAGCGGTAAGAGTCTGGCAAATTGTCGGTAATTTTATGTTATTTGTATTTAGGTAAAGGTAAGAGTGGTTATGAATAAGAGGTGAGTAGGAAGTATGAGATTGGAAAGTATGATGTATAAAGGATTGGTTGGTGGTATGGGATTGGAAAGTTTGATGGTAATTTTATGTTGTTTGAATGATTAAGTGATTGAGTTAGCGGTATGAGTCTGGCAAGTTGTTGGTAATTTTATGTTATTTGTATTTAGCTAAAGATAAGAGTGGTTATGGGGTAGGATATACTGAGTGTAATTAAGGTAATTTGGAAGAGCGATTATTCGAAGGATAAGAGCCGGATTTGGAGGGATACGTATGTGTGAATGATGAGTTGGTGACATGAGAGGGACGAGAATTTGTAAATGTAATTTGGAATTGATTTGGAAGGTAAAGTATATGTGAATGATGAGTTGATGGCTTGTGAGGGACGAGAATTTGTAATGATTAGTGAATTTAATGTGGAGTTTGATTGGGATTATATTTGGATTAGGGTAGAGTGTATTGAACTGAGTGTTATTAAGGTAAGGTGGTAGAGTGATTATGGTAATTTTATGATATTTGTATGAATAAGAAATTGAGTGACGGGATGAGATGGGTAAGTTGATGGTGATTTTAGGTTATTGGTATTTATGTTAAGATAAGAGTGATTATGTGGTGGGATGTATGAGAAGGGAGGTAGTGTGGCAAGAGGCTGAGTTGGCGGTACGAAATTGGAAGAATAATGGCAATATTATGTTAATTGTGTTTAAAATGAATAGTGAATTTAATACGTGGGGGATATAAAGAATGATTGTGTTTATTAAATATACTGTACATGGCAGGTAATTTTTGGTATGGTAAGACGTGTTGGCAAAATGTAGTGTAGAGATTGTCTTGGTATTTAAATGAGATTATGGAATGTTGCAACGAGAGCAGAATGAGGTACACATACGCGTCTGGTGATGTAACGTAAGTCTGGACTCAGCAACCGTGAGTAGGTAAAGAAGGAGGATGGTAGGAGGAATGGAATGCGCCATGGTTGCGTGTCCAGTCAGGAGGGATAAGAAGGTCTTCGACCTTCGTAATGCTGATTACGGTTGGATTATATTTCAACTTTACTATGTCTTTTAATTTTGCCGCATTGGCATTTGGTTATTATTTTAATTTTATTAATATTCAATGGAGACGTTGGAAGTGGCATGAAGGGACTGAGGATGACTACTGTGGTGACCCTCACTTTGGGGTGTCACGTTTCTGGAGTATCCGATGGACCTCATGGCATGTCCTAGGAGTCTCGTGTTTCCTTTTCGTTTGTGTCTTGCTTTTAAGTTCCATTTAAGACAATATTATAATTTTTATTACTATTATTATTATCATCAGTATTTTGTTTTGAGCAAGTGCCTGTTTACTTGCTTGTATTCTTTTCCTTTTATATTTGTATGTGGAGTTGGTAAGATTGAGCTTGTTTAGGTTGGGCATGTTATTTTTTCTCCATTAATGGATCAATACAAATAATGTAGATCTGGAGGAAAAAATAAAGAATTTTAAATGGAATAATTGAAATATTTGAGAATTAAATTTTAAGTCTTCCCCTAAACTACCATTTCACTCAGCGTGAATAAAATGATATACAGCCTAGATGTAGTGGCTCATCCCCCGACTTTACACCGATTTTCATTAAATTCTCTTCAGCCGTGTTCTCATGATGCATGTACTGTACCCTTTCCAAGGTATCAGTATATCAATAAGTTATTGTAGCTCCTTAATGTGACATCGGAATGGAGTTCCTTGTGTGAGACATTCGAACAAGCCCGGCTTCGAAGTCCTACCTTCCCCTACCAGAATAGTACGCTAGCTAAATCGGTAGAGCTTTAGGGTCTGATGGACCGTCCTTAAGGGCAGTAACCTAGTAATCTTTATAGTAGGTGAATCTTACTTATGAGAGGAATACTACTCGTATTATCCTGAGAAATGAGAGGAATGAATTCATTTTTCACAACACAGATTTAATAACTAAGAAAACACATGAATGCTATTTGCATAGATATGCCACAACACTAAATACATGAATTATGTACATTACGGTTTTCTTGAGGATCCAATGTCTCTCTAGTCCTTTATCTAGAATCGAATTTGAACTCTGAAACCTGTAGAATTTCAGAAGTCTTTCCTTCCCTGACCAATTAACCATCTAAAACACTTACCACTTTGTACACTTATACTGCGACACAAAAATAATTAAATGAAGGCATATCTTGCGTTATGTGCCTAGTTTATGTCGCTTATTTACATATTCAAATGACAAATTGTGTCGCCCTAACATCAAGTGAACTGAGGTGTTTGACATATTTATCGTGAGCACATTCAAGTTGTATCGTAGCATTCGCTTGAAAACCCTATCTGGCTATTTCCCATATGAACAAATATTATATGACGCATGTTTCATCGGGATAGCACATAAATACAACTTTACAACAAGACATTCAAACAACATTGCTCCCTGAAACAATACATCTTAGTGAACCAAGAACCAATACAATACATGGTAAATATCACTCCCTGAAATGGATAACAGACAATAATGCATTTCATTTTCATACAACAAATCAGAACCCTAGTAAATTACTATCTCCATCCCTTTAAAACAGCAAAATCGTACACTACCTCTACATCATTTACACGCAATTTACATATTTACATTTAATAGGAAATACGACTTTCTAATACTTAAAATTTGTACTCAACACTTGTATGGATCACATCCACAGCTGACTTGGGCAGGTACACATAGGGGTTTAGTTAAACATCACGGTTGCTTCAACAACGGAGAATCCAGAGTTCGGCTGCAGGTGGGTAGCTCGCATGTTGGCTTGAGTCTTGTTCATGTGGGAGGATCTCGATGTTCTGCGACGCGTCGAGTGGGTACAGACCACCTGTATGTTGGTCTTCTTCCTTGGACGATGACGTCACTGGCACACAAACATGAATGGGGGAATCTGAGTATAATTGTGTTAAATGACGACACATTATAATTGCTATGATCAGAGAAACTCATAGGCTCAAGCTCTCTAACCGAGCAGCGGTATTGTCCCTGTCGCCCGCTACTTCACCCTCATTCGCCTGTCTATTCTAATATCAGCAATTTAGGCCCTGAATTACACACGTTTGTGGTTTCACTAACACTGGGTATCTGATACTGTCATCACAAACGGGGTTTCAACTCGGCCTAAATTCAGCTCTAGTTTTTAGAGAATACAGATGAACTACTGCGCTCGGGGTTGTTTAGCCGATACCGCCCTTGTCAGACACATTGTCAGTAAGCCGCTTTCTTCTACCAATTAATTATTCAATATCCCACTTAATAGAGCTCCTATGCTACTCCTTCGACATTAATAAATTCATGTACTGAGTTATACATGCCTTTGCTGGCAAGATGTAGTGTTTACAGTGCGCTATGTCTTCTGGTATGGACTAGAATAAAATTGTTACTTTCATTGACCCGTCTCAGTCTCTTCCGTGGCTTTGACAATATGAAAGTGGCTGAGGTATGAGTGACGCTAGTAATGCCATTCCTTATGCAGCCAGTCCCTGCTATGAATGGTGTGAAAATGTCGCTCATAGGGTCGGTTGATGCAGGCATTTCAGTGGGCTTGGCAGACTGATGTGCAATGGCAACTTCTGGCTCGGCGAGGAAAGCAACGGGAAACTACCTCACTCCTAATTTCCCTAGTACGCCTCTTCAGTGACACCTAGGCCATCTATGACAGCTAACGGTGAACATGTTGAGGATACAACCAGCCTTCGGGCTGAATACCCAACATACTGACTTATACGATGGCGTAGCGTACTTGCACTAAAGCTACACTTAGTTCACTCCCGTACAGCTTATTCTGCTGTCTCACGCGTTACGTAAATTGTTATAATCACGGCTATGTGCCATTGTCTGTTAATAACGGCGGACCTTACACGCTCGTTAATTTATAATTATTCCACAGACTGTATTATCAGTTTCGTAGCTGCTGGTAAATAACATTGAGCCACCATTTACTTTATAGGACTATAACAAAGGATACCGTTGACGCGCGTACCAATACATATCACAGTGCAACTAGAAATATTAGAATTCCCTCAGAGAATTATTCACGGCGTTTACTACATCACCACACGACTGGAAAAATCAAAGTCCCATGGCTTGCTTCGGGTCGCATCCCTTAAATAGCGAGACCGTGTTAGGCTTAGTGGAGAGGGTAAAATCCCGCTTCTTTGCTAAATTCACTCCGCTAATAGGCGGTTCTCAATATCGGTTAAGGTGTCAAATTAAAGCGTGATCACCCCAGTTTTCACTGATCGATTCCCGTCAAGATCGCATCGTGCGTTTTTGCGGTAATCTCAAAAGCGTCCTGTGGTAGCCTAGTATAGGAGGAGTCCAAGATCGGGGAACTTCTGACTAGTGATGAGCGATACCGTGATTTGTGAGTCACAGCGTGATTTGATATCGTGATTTTCTGATATCAGTGATTTTTAGTCGTGACGTGATCACAATCACCGCATCGTCTGTGCTGCTTGTTATTTGTAGCTTGTTATCAAGAGAATGCCTTGTTATTGTGACTAGGCTATCTCTGTGCAAACATTTATAAGAAAATCAGCCACCTAAGGTTTTGCATTTAATAAACAGCCTACATTTTGGTTGCATTACAGACACGGTCGTTGCCAATTTACTTCTAGGCGTACAAACATAATCATTTTATTATTTACATTCGTTTTTTGTAGACATGCCGATGTTCAACCAATATATCAAGGAAAAAATAGGATCAATATTGGCAACAGTCGTGTTTTATACTGTAACCGATTATTTGGTATGTGCTAGGAAATGAAATTCTACACATTTATCTGGCACAAGTGAAAAATATAATGATGAATGACTATTCTCAGCCACCTAATGTAAGGTTAACGAACCAGTGCACCTTTCCCTAGATACCAGTACCGGTAGTAATTTAGAAAAATGTAAGGTATGGAAAGGTGTTGACCCAGCTGCGTGAGGGCAATTGGGAAGCTACAATGAGCAGCGGTCTCAGAGGCACGGCAATACACTTGAGGGATGTGACGTGCTGAGCACACGGTTATCTAATATCTGCAAGCCTAGAGCTGCGCAGCAGCTGTAAATGAAAGCCAAGACCTTTCGAGGCCTGGAGTGTTCTTGTTCTTAATTAACTTTACAGTAATAGTGGTTTAAATGAAATAATTCAAAATTACAAATTTTATTCATTAGCTATTCCTTATCTTAGTCTGTAATTTTCATCACATTATTGTGTTTTAGTTTTCACAAGAGCATGCTGATAGTGCCAGTCACAAAGCAAAATCAACCATGAAAAGTAACATTGGACAGACTCTGCTCACACAAAGTATACCTCCCACAATCCACAGTAGTTTCTATGCTCATATGTTTAGAGCCCTAGTTGCTGAAAATATCCTCTGGAATTCTGTGCATAGTCATTTTTCAGAGATTTGTTTACAGAAATACACCAACAACACATACTTTCAACATCTACATTAAAGAAAAACTACTAAAATAGGAGGTAATTTTGCCAGTCACAGAGGATATTTGGGAGTCCTTACATAGGGTTGTATGTGGACAAAACCAGCAACTCTGTGGGCAGGTACATTGCTGATCTTATAGTAGGAAAACTGGAACTCAATTGGCATTTACTGCTCTCCTTCTTTGTTCTAACCAGCTTCAGAAAATAGAGCAAAGCATTGTGTACATCACCAACAAGTGGTTCCAGTTGTTGTGTCCTGAGAGTGTTGATGATTATAAAGACCTTCTCCTTGTCTCCAATGCTGCTTACTACATGATTGCTAGTCTACCTCTCGTTAAAACTTTCTACCCTTCTTTAATGTTCATGTTACTTGCATGGCCCATGCCTTGCACAGACTCACAGAAATAGTTAGGGCCAAGTTGCCTGCAGTAAATAATCTGATTTCAACAACGAAGAGAGTGTTCTGTAAGCTTCCATCAAGAATAGCCATCTTCTGAGAGAAATTCCCCTCTATTCTTTTCCACCACAGCCAATCATCAGCCGTTGGGGTTCCTCAATGGAAGCTGCCCTGTATTATATGGAACATCTGTGATAGACAATATGCCTTTAACAGACAACTCTGCATGTGTGTGTCATATGGGCAAAGATCTGCTAAAGGATTATTCCAGTGTTCAGAGAGACATTGCATATATTCAGGCAAATTTTTCATTTCTTCCAGTCAATCATTACAAAAATCGAAAAAAAGTAGAGTCTCAAACAGATATATTTTGTAATTGAGGAAGCTGAGAATATTATACAAAGTACGAGGGGTAAAGTAAGGGATAAAATAAAAGACAGGTGGGCTAGTGTATTACAGAAGAATCTAGGTAATTCAGTGCAGGAAAGGGTACATCAGGTAATGGATGGGGAAAAGTAGACCTACCTAGTGAAATTGAACTGAAAAATGTAGGTAAATTTTGCTATGCCCCTCCAACATCTGTGAGTGTAGAGCACATTTTTTTCTGCTTTTAAAATTGTTTTAACAGACAAAAGACGCAGCCTGACTGTGGAAAATTTGGAGAAGATAATTGTTATGTACTGTAAAGCAAACTACGACTGAAAAGTGCAGTAGGAATGTTCCTCACAAATAAATACGCATACCAGTACTCCGCATTTAATTTAATTTTAGTACAGTACTGATGAAAATTTTTTGTTTCCTAATCCATAGCTGTTTGTAATAAACGCCTGTTTAATTATGCCTTCATTTTGCAACTATTCCTATTTAGAAAGGGTAGCCTATACCACATTACTGTACTTAACGTAAAAAAATATCACACTACAGTTTAGGTCTCTATTGTCATATTTTAAAGTCTATTTTCTGCCTATTTTTAAAGCATATTTGAAGTGCCTATATTCTCTTTTAAAAACCTATTCGCTTGTTTAAAAGGCCATTTTAAGTGCCTAAAACATTTTTTTAAAGTCTAAAATCCCAGGTCTGTATCATCAGATACATGCCGATTGTTGACTACTGCTTTCTGGCAAAGCAAGTGAGAGGTGCTTGCATTCCAAATGGTTATTCAGATTTGAAGTACTTCTTTTTAAGACAATTTCTGTTTGCACATATTACATAATGTGAAGTTTTCATCCACTTCTTTAAAGGACTGCTGCAGGGCACTGTTCTTCCTTTTTCTAGAAAACGCCATTTCAGTCAACTTGCCTCCTAATACTGAGCTCCAGTGACAATATGCCCCCGGACATTCCAAAATACAGGAGAAATACATGTTTGTTACTATTCTAGGAGAGTCCGGTGTACCACGATTTTTTTGAATGCTCGGTTAAAAATAATACCACACTGCGAGTCAACTGACAATTTCCTAAAACTGATATTGCAAGCGATGCCGAGGTTTATAAGTGTTTCAGTTGTTAACATATTCGGGAGGAATGTCCTCGATTCCTACAAATACATTATATACTGAACGATATGTTGACGTCCTTAAAAAAAATCAGCAAATGTCCATACTATTGGTAATCATGGCGATGCTGCTTCCTTGAACGCATCGCTTCGCTTGGATACCGCTGCGGGAGCACATGTCGTGATATCACGACTAATCACAACATCGATCACAGTCACAGTTTAGGTAGCAACATTCTAGTTCGGTATTTGGAGTTAAGAGGGCGTACGGTGATCACTTGAAGTGAAATATTGAAATCACGGCTGATCACAGTGATAGCGTAGAAAGTAACAGTCGTTACTCGTGATTTATTGATATCAGTGAAAAAATCACAATTCGTGAAATATCGCCCATCACTACTTCTGATTTCGTTCTCGCTGTCCGCTTTCACCATCTGGTTCACATTTGGCTGGATGTTTGTTTCCTGCGTACTTGGTCTTATTACAATTATGTAAAACACTTCTTCGTGTTACAAATCAGCATAAAATTCGCTGGTTCTTATGGGGTCTTAACTCATAAAAATCCCTCGTGTATTACACAACTTCTGTTATTAATATTATTCTTGAAAATAGCTGAAGACTGCCGATTGGTAGTGGTAATTCTGCAGGGAAAAGAACGCAGAAATAATATTTTCATGGTTAAATGGAGTGCTCCGTGACCTACTTCGTCCACTCTGCGCGGCGTGCCTCATCTCTTCTCTCTTCCACAGAAAAGGAGAGCTTTTCACTTGCGAGCGAGAGTATGACTCGTTTAAGCCATTATTTGCGCGTAACTAGAGCCGAGCCTCTCGGGCTGGCGGCGCGCTATTCGTGCCCCGGGAAAGGTGAATGTGTGCTAACTAGGGCACTAATTGACGTAGAATAGCGCGGAAAACGGCATATTCTAACTGAAGCATACTATAATACACTTTTGGTGACGTGATGAACGATCACAGTACATACATACATACATACATACATACATACATACATACATACATACATACATACATACATACATACATACATACATACATACATACATACTGTCCCCTTCAAATTTGGCCCACAATAAACATTTTTTTGTACATTCAAGCCTATTATTTCATTAGCACGGGTGATATACTTCCAGCCTGGGTTACAGAGACATGTTCGCATGTACGGAAACGGTTCTAGCCAGCCAAGAGCGAAGTATTGATTTTTCCAATCGATCGGTCAGCTGTGCCACGTGATATAGTGAGGACGTTCAAGGCCGCTGCGAGGTGAATTTACGCATGCCTAGAGTCTTCAAGTGAGAATTATTTCGAGAATTATAATGACCTATCAGGTGAAAGACGACGGCCAATTAAAAGTCGACGTGGAGCCACACCCATCTTGGGAAGTGCATAAATACCTCAGTTTTCAGAAGAAACCTTCTCTTGCTTGCTTATTGAATTGGTCTTCGCTCACACTCTTGCTACTGAATTGCTCTTACTGTCTTGCTCGTACTGATCTGCGCTCACAATTATTCTACAGGAATTTTACGACGCAGGCATTCTGTAATTGGACTTGCAATATTTCTACTCGACAGCAGTACAAGCTAACTATCCTCTTACCTACAATAATCAACGAGTTTGGCAGATTTTCGCAGGCTAAACTCGACGTATTTTTGTGTGAATATTTTCTAAGGAACCCTACAGTATTTCTGCATTAAACTTCGCTGCTGCTATGGTGTTCTAAATGTAGGCGAGATCTAACATGGGGAGATAACGATGGAAGCAGACATTCCACAACATGTGGCCTAGAAATTCCAGATCATCGGCGGAAATCCTGTTTCATCATACATTTAAGTACCTTTTTCTAATGTTTTATCTGTTCATCTTTGTAGAAGTAATGCTTGCTTATTCATTAGTGTTGATATTTCTTCTAGGTTTGCAGTAGTAGTTAATATTTTCATCCTTCTTTCACTGGGATATGGTAGTGTTGTCACGTTGAGTGTGAATGATTATTGAAATCTATTAGAGTAGCTAGGATGTGCGTGTGTCTTCTCTGATTAATCTAAATGTCCCATTTAGTAGTCTAGTATTATTTAAAAATCACTGTCCTCGTCGATAAATAATAATTTAATTTTCGAAATATTTTCAATGTGGAAACCATGTGGGACAGATTTCCGGCAAATTTGTTACGCTGAATTTCTATGTAAAATTCTTTCTTGTTGGATTAAACGCGCGTTAGTGTCATCTGGCTTATTGTCGAATTATAGTTCACGTAAATTCAATATCTAGCACATCTAATAATAATAATAATAATAATAATAATAATAATAATAATAATAATAATAATAATAATAATAATAATAATAATAATAATAATAATAATAATTCCATCTCGGGTTAAATTCATGAATAAGGGCCATGAGTTTAAATATTGCTTGATTTTGTGTAGATCTTAATTTGTGCTCAATTATAATGAATATGGGCCTGGAATATGGCAGAATCCCGACGGATCGCTTACTGTATTTGTTGAATTCTTAAATTCATTTATTGAATTTTATTTGAAGAGTACGTGTTTTGTAAGACGTAATTTCTTCAGATGCTGAGCACGTGTTGATTTGAGAATGTAGAGTTGAGTAATAATAATGTCGTGACTCATGAACCATAAATGCGAAGGCTATCTTTGACCTGTACTATGTGCGTACCTATAGACGAAAATCCTTCCAGATATTAACTGCTGATATTGTTATAACCAACGTTATGGAATTTACACCATCTTCGACCAAGTGATCATTCAGATTTCATCACATATCTGAGAGCCGTAAAACAGATTTTAACCGATATCGTCATCGCGAAAATTCACATGCCTAGGGTTAAAAATCAAAATTATAAAATTCACAGTCTAGAATTCGTTGTAAATAACGTAAATAATTCTCGTGTGTCTTTGTGTGAATATTGGTGTGTGTGTGTGTGTGTAGTAGCAATTTTTGTGACTTGTGATATATTTCTGAAATGTGCTTTTGACCTGGCCACGTGTTTCGTCAGGTTGGGCCCAGGTTATCAACACCGTTGTTCGGGTTGTTCTGATTTATTTGGAGTTAAATCAATCAATTTTATTTTAAAATTAAGTTGAGATAAGATCAAAGTTTCAAACACCAATGAATAAGGAGGAATTTCTTCAAGCGTTTGAACAAAGGTTCACTGTTTTATAAAGCTCGAAATGATAATTTTTTTCAAGGTGTCAGGTGCTAAAGGTCAACTTCATGTGTTGTTCAGTTGAATATTAAAGGAAGTTTCATGGAAATAATTATTGTATGAATACAATTCGATGGAAATAAGTCTGATAGAGACATCTTTAAATAATGGTTTTCCGAATCAAATTTGTTAGCCTAATTCAAATAATTTCACGTTTGATGAACGAGCTAATATAATATAAAATTTATCTATGAGTAGAACATCGCGATTAATTATTTATTTTCTAGTAAACTAGGACGCCATAATTTTTTCAGTTATTCAATGATTTAAAATTTTATTTAAAGTGATAGATGTTGTCATGAATGGATCTGACAATTTAAAGGCTTAAAATCAGTTGTGGATCAGCTTTACCATGAGGAGATCAGCCCAATATAGAATTTTTATTTTATGTTTTGTCAAGCCAGAAGTGGGCTAATGTTAATTTGTATCCTTACAGCGATATTCTACGTCGAAAATATGGGAGAAATTACCTACTGTATCTAAAGGAACTGGCAGAGAAGATTTTCATTTCTTTTTTTAGACCATCGTGATTTATTAAATGTTATTTTGTTATTTATTGCTGAGTGCTAGTTGTCAATAAATATCAAAACCTGTTGTTTGGATCTTTTTGTATTATTGTCGCTAGTCCTTGTCTCTTTCCCTGCCCTCAAAATTAAGCAAAGCCGGACAGCGAACGGTCCACCATTGAGACTCTCGCTCTCCAGTTGAGCATGCCAGGTAAAAAGGGGGCAATACATACTGAGCCGTATCCTGATGGCCCATAAGAGACAATCAGATATTAATTTGCCATATTAAATAATTATAATGACATAAATTTCAATCAGGCAATTTAAAAGTAGTAAATTGCAGGATAGATGAGACCGGAAGTCCATGGAGACATAAAGTCGCTGTATATTGCGCGATATTGACCTGTGGCCGTGGAAAAGGTTCAGCGTTACCAGAAGTTAGCAAACCTCGGCACGTGTAGAAGACGTTGGCCAAGAGGAGCATTCAGCCAATTAGGAAGCGAGGGTGTGGCCAATATAAATTCTGGATTGCGCGGAATTAAAGTCCCAGGTTGACAAACATAGATATCAGCATAAAGAATGCATTGCTATAGAAGAATCAGTTCTGTTAGTTGATAGATTTCCACAGGTCTGAAAGTGTGAAATAATAAGGAATACGCTATACAAATTATCTGAGTCATTTCTAAGTCATCATGAGTGTGTTTAATGTTAATTTTAATTAATATAAAAGTCATTGTGATTAACAAGCACGCTGATTGGTTGATCATTTGAACATTCGGTAATCCCATAGCGACAACGGCGTTAGCTAAGCTTCTGAAGCGTCCCAATCATTGGGAGCGTCATTCTGATGGAGTGAGTCGCCGGGAGCGAACGTCGTGTTAGGCTGCTCTTATATTTGTGCGCGAATGTTGCCACGTGGGTAGACAGATAACAGTGTAAGGTCTATTCGACCAACAAACAGTGCATTTAATTGTGAAAAGTACTAAGTAAACTGGTGCAGTGTTAAATTACCGATTACATTATGACGCAAAGTTTTACTCTAAAGTAATAGACGGTAATATCAGCCGCAGACTGGTAAGTGAAGGAGAGATGCTCAGCTGAATTATATTTTGGAGTCGTTCGCGTGTCGCGAAGGACTTTCGTACCGAACCGCGAGCCACTCTAGCTAACTGTGTTAAACCCTAAATATTTGTGTTCTGAATTTTACGTGTGTTTGTTCTGTCAGATTAATGTTGGCTTAATTCACAGCTGACAAGGGTTTATTCGGCACGAGCACATTGAGCGGTGAAGAGGTATTTACTTGAAGTCTTCTGTGTTGCCGTGTACAGGAACTTTCATCAAGAAGATGGCACCGCCCTTACAAGAAAGAAGATTGTTTCCATGTTATAAATCTGTGATGAAAATGGAGTGCGGGTATGTAAGATCATCCACTTTCCGAGTTAAACACTTGCGGCGTTGAGAGTAAATTCGATGTTTCCATTTAGAAAAGTTAGTATCAGATAGATTGCATGACGCATGTTATTTCATGAACTGTGACACGTGTGGAGCTGTATCGCAACCTTGACTAGAAAAATATTCTTCCAATGTGGGTTGAAAACTGTTTAGTACAATGATTTGAGTGGGAATCGAACCCGGATTTATAATGAGAAAGGCTGATGAGATTGTAAGAAATACAAGTGAATTGAATGCATGCTGATTTATGAAGTTGATTATGCAGGCCGATTGCATGCCTGATGATGTGTTAAGAATTGTGTGCAGTGAGAATAGTCCTGCAATTATATTCTGAGAGATTAATGAGAATCAGAATTGACAGGAAATTAATATCAGGCCAGTGAATCTGATGAGTGTGTTGAATTATAATAGCATGCTAGCAAGAAGTACGATTGCATGTGAATTGCCGAGCAGTTGAGGAAATACGAGTTCGCTTTACAGGTTTACTTATCAGCCGTGTTTACATAGACAGTGCGAAATGAGAAGTCGTTTCCGTGATACAATCTTGTCGAACAGTGACCAAGCCCTCAGTGCAGTATTGAGTTTTTAACATTTATTTTCAGCCCACAGCGAAACAGGAAATATGTGACAGAGGAAGGCACTTTCCGTTGCTCATACGCAACATAGGAACGCAATGTAGCCCATTGCTTTCCACATGTTTATTAATGTATAATTATTGTTTTCTCTTACTGGATGGTGTTTTGTGTAATTTCATGTTGTTTTCATATGTTGTCTTGTTGTTTAACGGGGAACAGCCCGAGTGCTGAGTGTATGTTTGTGGTCAGTCAAGTTCTCACTAGATCCTTTTGGTGAACCGCGTTTCACGTCGAGTCAGTGTAGTATAAAGGTTTTCCCTTTCCTATTCCAATGTAAATATTCGAGATATGTTAATTATGTAGTGATTTTCGTAAATATAGCGTAGGTAAATGCCACTAGTATTTTTCACAGTTCATATCAAGTCCCATTGCGTCTTAATTTTCGTTTAATGTTAATTTTTGTGGCAACTCTCCTGAACTTAAATCCGTATCATGGTGATATTTAAGAACTTGTTACTCCATACAAATCGAATACGTATAAGCTTACGAATACGAATGTGAAGATGAACATTGGACAATAATGTGAAGATATTTCGCAGTTCACAAATATTTAAAATGTTATTTCAAATTTTAAATTTATCATTTTTGATTTGAGTAATTACGATTTGTTCATTTTCCTTTCAATTTATTTAATTGATAATGTTATTCATCGTTTCTTATTTGGATTTTTACTGTGTTTTAGTATGATTCGGGGTTATTTTATGGAATAAACTCATCCTACCCCATATTATTGTTTCTCATTCGAGTTAAACCTCCATTATTCCTGTCATATACTTATAGTTAAGTGATAAACTTCGGGAGCGCCGCCGTTGTCCTCGTTCCTCGGCTCCGCCTGTGTGGCTGCCTCCTGGCTGCCGTTGCCGGTAGTGTAGTTCCTCTTGCCTGGTATTCGGGTGACCTGAAAGAAATCAGAGAAGCTCCTCTCGTAGCGGCTGATCTGGCCTGGGTCCGTGGGGCGAATAATTATCCCCCAGTTCTCGATGTTCTCGATGGCATCGGGTGAGAGCTCTTTCGCTGTGGCCCCCTCGAGCCTCGTGAGGAGCTCGATGATGAGGTAGGCCTCCCTGTAGGTGTCCACTCCAGGTCGGTACTGCACCAGTAGCACAGGGGCGGCGTGGTTCAGTGGGACGGTCCTGTGGTCGACCCAGAGAACAATCTCCCCTACTGCTTCCTTGTAGTTCTCTTGTAGGTCGTCTGGAAGTTCCATCATCCCTGTTGTTTCCTGAAATGAAAACCTGAAAGAGAATAGCACTAAAAAGTGCTTCCTGACAATGCTCGTACTGCGTACTTGAAAGTACAAACAGTAGACAATGCTCTTTCGGAGATGTACTAACAAGTACAGCTGCCTGACTAGTACTGCGAAAGTACAAAGCGCCTGGCGAGGAGAGAGAGAGCGAGTGAGAGGAACACGTCCTTCCACTACGGCTGTCGAACTCGTCCTGCCAAGACGGCCCTAAGTACCTTGTTTTTATAGTTCCATAAGGGGAAGCTTCCAGAACACTTGGCTGATAGACTGGATTCCTGTACACACCCCCCGTTTTGATAAGCTAGAGAATCTATTTACAAGCCTATGATAGGCAGATTACAATAGAGGAGAAACCAGAAGAAGAGTTGACAACTTCGGTGCATTAAAAACAATCCTCAGAAAAAAGGTTTACCAATAACAAAAATGAAATTTCCTAAGCTCTAGGTTAGTGTTTAGTCCGAGAGAGTGCACTAAAAATCGATTGTAGAGTCATCTAACAGAAGAAGATGAAATTTATCGGGAGTTTGCAAGTTCAGGTCAGTTGGCATAGATGGCCGTAGAGAAGGCGCGCAGTTTAAACAGCCGGTGAAGGTGCACCCCTGGTATTATTCTTATTCTTATTCTTATTCTTATTCTTATTCTTATTCTTATTCTTATTCTTATTCTTATCCGGAATACCGAGATGATATGTTGGCAAGCCTAGCTGACAATGTCCACAGTCCAAAAAATTAGGGGAACATATTTTTGAACTATGCCACGCTCCACAAAGCAATACCTCACACCCAGGTATATTACCAACTAAACCTTTATTCTTTACCGTTGAAGTATACAAAAGAACATCGATGGATTCTTGTTCATTTTCAGAACACATAGGGAAATGTCCAAATAGGGGTGAGAACAAAGTGATAACAGCCCTCCAGGGTGGATTTTTATCACAGTTGGAGAGCTTCAGTATGGTGTATGTCCTCCATGCACATTTATCACAGTTTGGCACCTACGTGGCATGCTCCGTATAAGTCGACGGAGGTCACGTTGCGGTATCAGGTCCCATTCTTCAATGAGAGCCTGTTCGAGGTCTTGAAGAGTCTGCGGTGGAACCGGACGCCCACGAACACTTCTGTCAAGCCTATTCCACACACGCTCGCTGGGATTAAGGTCGGGACTCACTGCTGGCCATTCCATCTTTTTAATGTCCAGTTCTCACAAGACAGCTCTGGTGATGCGCGCTACACGAGCCCTGGCACTGTCGTGCAAGAGTACGAATTCTGGGCCAACACCGTATGTAGCAACCAACACATGCTGTAGCGGTATCTGCTCGATGTACCCGGCAGTGGTAGAGATTACAACGGACGACGACAAGATCCGTACGGCCATCAACACTGGTGCCACCCCACACCATCACAGAACCTTATCTGAATCGGTCGCCTCCCTGGACAACATTTGGCATGTACTGCTCACCAAGGTGTCTCCATACACGTTGACGTCCACTTGTCAGGGGAAATCTGGACTCGTCTGTGAACTACACAGGTCTCCATTGGCGAAGTTGCCAGTTGACGTGGGTACGGGCAAACAGAAGGCGAAATGCGCGATGTCGCTGCGTTAAACGGGGCACTCGAACAGGACGCCTGGGTCGTAAGGACACTTCTCTTAACCTGTTCCTTACTGTCTGGCCAAACACCGTGACTCCAATGACCCTCCTGCGGTCTTGTTGTAGTTCTCTGGCAGTTGCTGAATGACGCCGCAACGCACATATAGTCATATATCGGCCATCCTGTGGGGTTGTCATGCGTCCACGACCTTGTCCAACCCTCCTGGACCGGGCGAGTTGGCCGTGCGGTTAAGAGCGCGCAGCTGTGAGCTCGCATCCGAGAGATAATGGGTTCGAACCCCACTGTCGGCAGCCCTGAAGATGGTTTTCCGTGGTTTCCAGGCAAATGCTGGAGATGTACCTTAATTAAGGCCACGTCCCATTCCTAGGCCTTTCCTGTCCCATCGTCGCCATAGACCCATCTGTGTCGGTGCGACGTAAAGCAAGTAGCAACCCTCCTGGTGCACTGGCATGTCTCATTGTAGCGATTCCACAAGCGTTGATTAACTGACGGATAGACATTGAGATCCACAGCAACACGACGAAAAGTCCATCCTTCCTGGATCAAAGTGAAGGCCCTTGCGACTTGAACCTCGTTAAGATGTCTCATGGGATGTGCTGGTTTACGTACAATGTGCTCAAATGACCGCAGTAGTCTGTGAAATTCACAACGACACACGGACGCACCGCTATTCACTCCTTTTTAGGGGTCACCTGACGGTTTAATGCTTGACTACGCCTGCATATGGAGTATAACTTCTATTTGACATACCCTGAGTAGCTAAGGTCTCAAGGTATGCTGTATGACCATTGGAACTCCATCTAGCAAATTAACGTTCACATACCAGACGTCACAAAACATGTTCCCGTATTTTTTTGAACTGTGTAGTAACCGCTCACAAATTGGTTGTGCTGAGTAATGGCATTCTGTGCATCCGGATGCTGTGAAAGGCGTTACTCACTGGGTCAGTAATGCTTTGATAGTGTTTTCTGGCTCAGTGCAGGAAGCACTGCCAAACTATCTCAGCCCCCATCTTCCACAGAACGCCTCATTTTAGTACTTTCACGGCTGTTCCGGTTCGTTATAAATACATGACCTCTGGTGGTGCTATTTGAGTATCCAACCAACCCCGGTGCTGAGGACTTAAAAGACAGACAGACAGACAGACAGACAGACAGACAGACAGACAGACAGACAGACAGACAGACAGACAGACAGACAGACAGACAGACAGACAGACAGACAGACGGTATTCACAGCCGAACTTTGCGTTGTCGCTCGAGATTACGAATGAACGCACTACTAGCCTTCACACTCGAGTGGGTCGTGTTCATAATACAGTACGTCATTAATTTGTGACGTTACGTTACCACCGGTGTGTGCTGAAGTATTCATACGTTATTTTTTAAAAAAATCTGTGAAGCGCGGGATGCACATGCTGACTTACAATTATTTAGGGTGTTCTGTACTTTGTAGGCCTATCCTACTGTGTGCAATATGACTACGAGAGGAGAACTAAAATCGAATGAAGTAGGTGTATATGAAAAAAGAAAAGCACCCTTCAGTTAAAAGATGGTTTGACGATGAGGATTTTATTGAGAAAAATGTTCTTAATATTTTTCTAATAATATGTATTATTTCAGAAATCTTACCATAGATTCAGATAATGGCAAGTGTCCCGGCTTTTAATTCAGTTTATGACAAGTGAACCGATTTTTAATTCAGATTATGGTAGATTTCCCAGTTTTTTATTCAGATTCTGATAATTGGTCCACTTTTTATTTCAGATTATGACAAGTGTTCCGGTTTACATTCAGATTGTGGTAAGTGTGGTAGTATTATTGGATATTTCTGCTTCTTCTTCTTCTTAATTTGTTTACCCTCCAGGGTCGGTTTTTCCCTCGGACTCTACCGCCTCAAGCGCAATTTCCTGGAGCTTCAGACTTTGGGTCGGGGGATACAACTGGGGAGAATGACCAGTACCTCGCCCAGGCGGCCTCACCTGCTATGCTGAACAGGGGCCTTGTAGAGGGATGGGAGGATTGGATGGGACAGGCAAGGAAGAGGGAAAAAAGCCGTGGCCTTAAGTTAGGCACCACCCCTGCATTTGCCTGGAGGAGAAGTGGGAAACCACAGAAAACCACTTCCAGGATGGCTGAGATGGGAATCGAATCCACCTCTACTCAGTTGACCTCCCGAGGCTGAGTGGACCCCGTTCCAACCCTCGTACCATTTTTCAAATTTCGTGGCAGAGCCTGGAATCGAACCCGGCCTTCGGGATTGGCAGCTAATCACACTAACCACTACACCACAGAGGCGGACGTTATAGGATCTTTATGTATTATTATACAGCGTGATTCAGGTGCCCCTTCCAATGTTGTTTTATGAAACCCACAATATTCATTCCATCCTGAAAACATCTGCCCTGCCGGTATGCTCAGACGACACAACCGCATATCCTGGTATTCACCGCATCACCATGATAGGATGCCGTAATATTATACTCGTATTAAATACTGGAAGACTTGCGTGTGCCTTCTAGATCATACGAACCTGACACGCCGGCGAAACACTAAATTTATATTGTGACCGCAATAAACCTAATACTTGCTATAAGCTGCCCAATGAGCCGTACGGAACCGTATGTAGTTGGTAAAGGCGTGGCGGAGCGGGCTTGTATATTAGGTGGCGAATATTACATATTTTTGAAATATTTGTTTAACACGTACCGCACGCAATGTAAGTTCAATACCCGCTTTTATGCAAACTGTTTGTGAATGAATGTGTTTGTGGCCCTAAGAAGGGCCGATTAGTTAGCAGGCCGGACACATACAGACCGGAAATAATAGGAACACAACTACCCAGACAATGTTTTGCCGCAGCAAATGCTCGATGTAATGACCGTTTTGGGTTATGCACATTCGGGTCCGGTGTCCAATAGATCGTCTTGCGCGCTGAAGCATTTCGGGTAATTGCTCAACAGGCATCCTGATGAGTTGCCGGAACTGGTTGGGGTTTTCCGGCGCTTGAATGTGAACGACATTCTTAAAATGTCCCCACAAGAACGAAGTCTAACGGCGTTAAATCCGGTGACCTGGCGGGCCAAGAAACAGGGCCTCCTCGTTTTATCCATTTCCCGGGAAGTTCCTCGTTAAGATGGTTACGAACGGGCGAAATCGAATGTGGTGGAGCTCCATCCTGTTGAAACCACATCGTCAAACGATCGTGCAGAGGCACATCCTCCAGCAGCAGTGGGTGTTACTGACGCAGAAAATGCAGGCAGCGTGGGCCCGTCCAATGGTCCTCAAAAACATATGGTCCAATCAGGCGATCCCGCAAGATTCCATACCAAACATTCACTCCCCATCGTACTTGATGGGCCGCCAGTCGCACCCAGTGAGGATTGTCCGGACTCCAATAGTGCATGTTGTGGCAATTGACGTTCCTATTAATGTGGAAGCGCGATTCGTCCGAGAACAAGATATGCGATACGAATGCTGTATCATTGTCCAGCCTGCCTAATACCCACCGACAAAACTTCATTAGAACTTCGAAATCCCGTCAATGGAGCTCTTGGTGTAGCTCAACATGGTATAGGTGAAATTTATGTTCATGCAGTATTCGCCAGACGGACGGCTGGCTGGTGTTCACCTGTCGTGCAATCGCCCTTGTACTGAAGTGTGGATTATTACGAGATGCCTCCAGAACTGCCTCTTCTGTTTCACCAGATGTAACGGGTCTATCGAGGACTGGTGGCTGGTTGTAAATCAAGGTTGTTGTCCTTAGGCGTCTTTCAACACGGCGGAATGTCGTAACAGCCGGGTGTTGCCTGTCGGGATACCGTTCCTGGTACAGACGTAGTGCCTCGCACGCATTTTGTCTTTCTTCCCCATAAATGAGGAGCATGTCAACGTATTCCTCTGGGGCAGGGCCTCTCAGGGTGCATGCGCCCGTGCACTGCACTGAGCAAGGTGCAGGAGACGATTTCACTAGGTTGACCAGAGTGCAAACCCCCACACCACTTTCCCTACACCTAACTCACCCGTTCGGCCTGCCTTCACCTTCTCCACCTTCCCCGCTGATTCTACCCTCACTGCGAAATATTTATGTGCTGTGAGCGGTGACACTGTTGTATGGGACAATGTTACTGGTGTTAAAACACCCTTCTTTCAATTTGGTTTGAGCAGAAAATTTATCTTCTCCAGCTCTTCTTTTCCTTTATCTTTGCAATGCTAACAGTTATGCCTGGAACAAGGGACCGGCTGACAGCAATTCTGGGAGCCTTCTTTAAATTACAATCATAAATAGGCCTACTCGCACGCAATCTAGTTTTCGTACAAGTCAAAACAGGAAAAAATACCTTTCACAAATGCATGTGGAACAAAACATAGAAATAATCTTAGTTGCTTCTCGATGCAGCTTAGGAAAATCTTGCTTCGACAAATTATCGTAGAATTTGAGCAAAGCCATTGCATTGGAAAATGGATCTTTTTGATTAACTTATCACATAATTATGGTCCCACGGATTAAGCATTTGGCTTTATCGTCACGACTGACAAAAAAATACGAAAGTTCTCAATTGGATTGACATGGACTTTCGGAAGTCTTTGCTTTCTTCGAAATAGGTTGCTCGATTATTATGTTGTTGTCTTGCGCTTATATATTTCACTGACAAACAAGCCGTCTATCACCGAACGCTTCGTCGCTCTCAGCACACTACACCATCCGAGTCAAGCCGAGTTGAGCCGAGTCGGACCGATGCACAGTTCACGGAGTCTCTGCACCTCGATTTGCACGCGTGAGATTTTGGGCGTTTGAGATGCTCTGCTCTGGGAAAACATGCCGAATGATAGCAACGATTACAGTACATTCAGGGCCTAACCAGCGGAGTATGCGCAGGGCACGAGATGAATAACAGCGACATTCTACTGTTTGAATGTGGCAAACATGTGCCTGTTTTTACGTATTCAAACATCATACCGATGCAAAAATATTTGAACGATGCAGGACTCGAACCGCCGTTGGATCATTCCGACTTCTTCTTCTTCTTCTTCTTCTTCTTGAGGGTTGTGGGCTCTGTTAATGTCACCCAGTCACAATGCTAAAGAATTATCCACTCAGTGAAGATTAATTCAAATATCACACGCAATACGCACTTTTGCACTGATGCATACTATGAATAATCTTGTTATACACTCTTGGTATTGACTGTATATTCTCAGATCACGTACTGAGCAGGATTGCACACGGCACAAATGGAAGCAGGAGCGTATGAAACAAATGAATTACTAAGGTTTACAAAATCAATTTAGCGTCAAGGAACCGATTTATAATATTTATTTTAGTGAGGGGTGAGCTCTAATAAGAAACAGGAAGCGCTTGTTGGGAAGGGGATTTTCAAACGCGTTGGACGAGTTAAAAATATGCGTCTTGGGAGGTAATATACAGGACATTGGAAAAATAAATGATTACTGTCTCCATCTGGATCGCCACATATGCAGTAAGGTAGATGAGCAATTCGGAAACGATATTTATATTGATGTGTAAGGGCATGGTTGAATCTTAATCGTATGATGTTATTGATGTGTAGTCGCGAATGTGTTTAAGTGGGATATGTGGTTGTAGTTGATAATAGAAGTTTCCTTTAATACGTGCAGATTGACACCACTCTTCTTGCCAAGTACGGTATGCAGTCTCTTTGATAAGAGGATAGAAATCGAGGGGCGGTATAGCTACTGTGAGAGGGGTGACCTGTAGACGGCTTGCCTCTTTGGCAGCAAAATCTGCTTGTTCGTTTCCTATTATGTCTGAGTGTCCGGGAATCCATACCAACGTTAGATATACTCCGGCTTGTTCGAGTTGATACAGAAGATATTTGTCATTGTATAAGTACCTGTTTGAGGAGGGTGCGCATGAAGAAAAGGATTGTAAAACGCTTTGAGCATCGGTGTAAATGGTAACTTTTTTAAAAAGAGTGTTGTTTAGTATAAATTAAGGCTTGAAGGATTGCGAACAATTCAGCAGAATATATTGAAAAGTTAGTCGGTAGATGATAGCGTTCAATTGTAAGGGTTTTGAAACGAAGAAAGCGGCTCTAACGCCCTGGGAAGTTTTCGAGCCGTCCGTATAGATAACTACACCACGGGCAGAAAGGGGTATTCGCAATTTTTTGACGTGGATGTGGGAAGAACTGAACTAGATGTGGGTGCTGAAAAATGTTATTTTGAGGATATTATAAAATGAGGACCCCGGAGGCCCGGGTTCGATTTCCGGCTCTGCCACGAAATTTGAAAAGTGGTACTAGGGCTGGAACGGGGTCCACTCAGCCTCGGGAGGTCAACTGAGTAGAGGTGGGTTCGATTACCACTTCAGCCATCCTGGAAGGGTTTTTTCGTGGTTTCCCCCATCTCTTCCAGGCAAATGCCGGGATGATACGTAACTTAAGGTCACGGCCGCCTCCTTCCCTCTTCCTTGTCTATCCCTATCAATCTTTCCATCCCCCCGCAAGGCCCCTGTTCAGCATAGCAGGTGAGACTACCTGGGCGAGGTACTGGTCATTCTCCCCAGTTGTACCCCCGACCCAATGTCTCACGCTCGAGGGCCTGCCCTTGAGGCGGTAGAGGTAGGATCCCTCCCTGAGTCCGAGGGAAAAATCCAACCCTGGAGGGTAAACATGTTAAGAAAGAAAGAAGTAAGGACGTAAAGGAGAAGGCATATGCATCTCTGGTAAGACCACAATTACAGTATAGTTCCTCTGTATGGGACCCTTACCAGGATTACTTCACACGATAACGGGAAAAGATCCAAAGGAGAGCAGCACGACTTTTTCTTGGAAATTTCCAACAAAAGAGTAGAGTCACGAAGATGTTGCGAACTTTGGGTTGGGAAAACTTGGGAGTAAGGAGACGGGCTGTTCGACTAAGTGGTATGTTCCGAGCTGGCTGTGAGGAGATGACATGGAATGAAATTAGTAGACGAAAGGGCTTGAGTGAAGTAATATGACGATAAAGTTGGAAGGGATTGGAGTAATTTAACAATAAATGTCAATATCAATAAATATAAATAATTTATCGATACATTTCGAACTTCTTTGATATTATTCAGGAAAAGCCTAGGTAAATAACTGATAGGGAATCTGTCACCTGGGTGACTGCCCTAAATGCAGATCAGTGGTGACTCTTCCAGTACGGCATGGAAATAAAAGGTCCACGATAATCTTCAGGGCTGTAGATGGTGGGGTTCGAACCGACCATTTTCCGAATGAAAAAGCTCACAGCTAACGTCCTTATCCTAATTCTTCTTCTGCTTATTATCTGTTAATTTACGTGTTACACCAAGTAAACATACGAGAAGAGCTACTCATTCAATGAGTGTGTGTGGCCATCCTTTTAAAATAATTACTTCTCCTCTCCCCATCTTCCTTCCGCTTCGAATAGAGGCCTGATGGAGAGCAATCAACTACTTCGACGCTTTACTGTTCCCCGACCTACAGAAACTCAACGGTACTGCTAACAAGAGACACGATTGATTGATTGATTGATTGATTGATTGATTGATTGATTGATTGATTGATTGATAGCTGCGGTCACTTAAGTGCGGCCAGTACCCAGTATTCGGGAAATAGTGGGTTCGAACCCCACTGTCGGCAGCCCTAAAGATGGTTTTCCGCGGTTTCCCATATTCACACCAGGCAAATGCTGGGGCTGTACCTCAATAGGACACGGCCGCTTCCTTCCCACTCCTAGCCGTTTCCTGTCCTATCGTCGCAATAAGATCTATTTGTGTCGGTGCGATGTAAAGCAACTTGAAAAAAGATGCAAAAACAAGGGACACTGCCCCAAGTGTACACTCCGATTTTGGTGATACTAGTTTCACTGCTAATACTTTCAAAATGATGAACGATGACACCTATATTGTCGGTAATCATCATTGTGAGTGTTACGAAAGGTGTTACTCATACAGTCAGTTGTGTTGCAATAACACTTTCTGGCACAGTGAAGGAAGCAATGACAAACTGCCTCACTCCTAATTTTGTACAGTATGCCTCATTTTGGTGCCGCCTTTCCCGCTACAGGCGAAACATCACCACGCTGCATCAGCCAGTGGAGCGGAGTGCGTACGTAGTTGCTGCAGTGTTTCTCTGTCCTCTCGAAATAACTTACAAGAAGAGTCGGTCGGTGGATGCAGAGTGAGTGTCGTCCCACAAGCGGCCACGGTTCTACCTTGGTTCTGCGTCTCTCTATTAGGGAGAAAGAGAGGGGCTGCTCCCCACCGTCGGCTGTACTGAGAATGGTTTTCCGTGGTTTTCCACTCTCCTGCACTAAGGGGAGTGTTGCAGCAGTTCCTAGTATAGGTCACGGACTCCAACCCTCTCACCTTCTTCGCACATCTCCTCCGATACAAATCTCCTGGCCTGAGAGACGGAGTCACCGTCTAGGAGGCCCACCTCCTCCTTCAGGGGAGGAATGAAAACATTTAGTAGTAGTAGTAGTAGTAGTAGTGGTAGTAGTAAAAAGAGTCGGGTTAAGGAGACCTGGGTGGAGTCAGAGGAAGTTCTGCTTTCCCGGGTTATGGCAGCGACCGATGTTCGATGTTTTTATGAGCGAGTGTAGCGGAACATGATATGCAGATGCACTCAAATGCACTAAAATTGGCCGTCGCAGAAGATAACTTCCTTTCAAAATCCTCTTGTTTGAAATAAGATGAACATACGAGGTGTGTTCAAAAAAAGACCGAACTTTGTAAATTACGCGCAAACCGCAACATTGAGTGAGTTGTGACTGTGGCGGCGCCTAGCGGCAACTTCTGACAACAGACCGCTGCTTTCCGCATTCCATTGCCTGCATTATCAGTTGAGTTAGAGCGTCTGAAGTGATTGCGTGTGTCACATGTTCGTCGAATTCTATAATGAAACAGCTTGAGGAACAACGCGTGTGCGTGAAGTTCTGCTTCAAAGTTGGGAAAACGTTTGTGGAAACATTTGAAATGTTGAAGACCCAGGCCTGGGCGACCTTCCACATCAACAGACGACCGAAAAAAGCACGAATGAGTCGTTCAAACATCAAGGTGATGCTGATTGTGTTTTTTGATTGGAAAGGCATTGTCCATCACGAGTTTGTACCCCGAGGCCAGACAGTGAACAAAGAACTGTACCAGAATGTTTTAACGCATTTGAGAGATGGTGTGCGCAGGAAGAGGCCTGAACTGTGGGAAAACAAATCCTGGATGTTGCACCATGACAATGCGCCAGCACATGCCTCTCTCTCGGTCCGCAAAACACCAAATTCCTGTTGTGCCCCATCCGCCCTATTCTCCCGACTTGGCTCCAGCAGACTTTTTCTTATTCCCCAAATTGAAAACCACCATCGTTTCCAAGACATTGACGAGATCAAGGAGAATGCGACGAGGCAACTTCGCGCCATCAAAGAAAGTGCAATAAACGTTGGCAACACGCTGTTGATACTGCAGGGGACGATTTTGAAGGGATCAGTCTGTGAAATGATGTAAGCTACATAATAAAGTTTTTCTAGCCACAGTTCGGTCTTTTTTTGAACACACCTCGTATTGTGCAGGCGGTAGGATTCCAGCTATCCACAGTTTACGAATATCCTCCCATTTCGAGAACGTATACAGTGAAATATTTCTTTGCCGGCCAATTTTTGCGCGGTCTATGCAACGAAGAGGGTGGTCGCCACGTCGAACCATTCTAGTGAGTGGACGCAGAAACACTGCAACAACAACGTTGTTTGTGCTTTCCACCTCAGAAATAGGGAACCAGCAAGGAAGCTCAATATAAGGTAGGGGAGGAAGTCATCTGGAACATTTTTTACTCCAAAATATCTGAGGGTAACTTTAAATCGCACCCTGTCCTACAAGACACATTGTTTAAATACCAAACACAATGTCTCTGCGAGTAATAACATCCTTGACAGGGGCAAACTGGGGTGACCAGTGGTAGAGTGTCGGCTTCTGGATCCCAAGATAGCAGGTTCAAACCCGGCAGAGATAGTCGGATTTTTGAAGGGCGGAAAAAAGTTCATTCGACACTCCATGTCTTACGATGTCGGCATGTAAAAAATCTCTGGTGACACATTTGGTGTTTACCCGACAAAATCCATTAAAATCTCAGCCATAGACGCCCAAGAGAGTTTCGGTTTACTCAGTCTGCCATCTAGTGGGCCTAGAGTAAAACGGAACTTCGAAATTGACGAGCAGACAGCCAGATGGCGTCAAATTGAAATGTCTGCACATGGTAGCCGATGCCATACGATTATTATTATTATTATTATTATTATTATTATTATTATTATTATTATTATTATTATTATTATTATTATTATTATTATTGCTACGGAGTTATCCGTGGAAGGCAGAGGTGAAAGAAGGTGCGGGCTGGAATGGGTCTAAGTACAAGTCCAAAAGATGACTTAAAATTTTCATAAAGGTTATATTTTCAGAACTTAACAATTTTCATATAGACTTTCAAAATTCAACAAGTAACAAATCAATAACAAGCCAAAATCAGGTACAACGAAATCACAAGTTTTAGGGGATCATTACAAGATCTGGGCTTCGAGCCTCAAGTTTTATAATTCCTGAGCTCTCAGCTCACAACCACAAATTACCAAAGGGCAGAAAACCCCTAATTACATGGAGCAATTGCTCCCACCTAGTAATGTCAAGCCTTCTAGAGGCACCTTTCAAAACACCAGAAAGAGCTGACCCGCTCTCAATCTTTCAAGCCTATTAAAGGCAATACTATGCTTTACAACCACTTGCCATCGAGGCACAACTTACAAGAATTAAACAGGGGTATCTCGTACCCAGCCTACAGGGCCTTAAAAGAAAAATAATAGTTTAATTTAAATGGCCCTAAATGCAAAAAGGAAAGGAGGCGTGGATTAGCACTCCTAAATACACTTTTTAAAACCTAAGAGGCACTAGGCCGATGACACAGGGGCTATTCCCAAGCTAGGGAGGTGACTCGTATAAGAAAATTTTAATACATTAAGAGTAGAAAATCGGTTATGAAAACGTAGTCACCTCAAATCAAAAATGAAGGGAAGCTCGAGAGGGTAAAGCACTCTCTATCCCCGATTTACAGTTAAAGTAATAAGAAACTTTTACATAAGCCGGCACTAAGTTACATTTTTAGATAGATAGGTTACATTGAAAAGGTTTAGGACCTTCCCCGAGGGTTAAACTGCCGAGCTAGCAAGAAATGAAAATGTTGAGTGGCCATTACCTTGTTGAAGAGCTGCTGCCGAATGAAAGAGGCGCTTCGCGCCCCCTGCTATACTTCCATACACTAAACTAGATATTGTTGAAGTGACCGAGAGCCCGGAAAATCAGCAGTTTTTATATTCTCGGGGAAGATTCGAGACCTTTCATGAATAATTAAGACACACCCACAGTCGTTTATTGGGTAGCTTACAGTTACACATCAAAATTGGAGAAGAAAGACACCATTGGCTGAAAATTAATGACAGAAATTATTGATTGGCTAACTTCAAAACTGGCGGAAAGAAAAGATTTATATTGCCAACCCACAAATGAAAGAACGAAATTTAGTAAGGAACAAACTTATGAATACAAAATTTCTTCAAATAAAGTTCTACCACTTCGCACCAGGGTGCTATTTTTGCTATGGGCTTTACGTCGCACCGACACAGATAGGTCTTATGGCGACGATGGGATAGGAGAGGCCTAGGAGTTGGAAGGAAGCGGCCGTGGCCTTAATTAAGGTACAGCCCCAGCATTTGCCTGGTGTGAAAATGGGAAACCACGGAAAACCATTTTCAGGGCTGCCGATAGTGGGATTCGAACCTACTATCTCCCGGATGCAAGCTCACAGCCGCGCGCCTCTACACGCACGGCCAACTCGCCCGGTACACCAGGGTGCATGGTCTTAGTTTTTGTAGAGACATCTATCAGAGAATGTCCACACTTCTTGATAATTAGTAAACAAAGGCAGTTCGAAATTAACACAGTGACATCTTCTGAGAAACTGTTGAGATAATTCAGTTTTTAAAGTTCAGAGTTTCTGCTGTAGGGGAGTTCTTTAAGGCGGAAAACTCAAAATTGAAGCGTAGAGGTGTACCAACCGGTACAATTATTATTATTGTACCGGGCGGTACACCTCCACGCCGCTAATTTAAAAATTGCGCCAGGTGAAACTCCTCTGCTGGAGGAAGTCTGAACTTTATCTACGCTGTTAATTCTTTACCTTCTCAGAAGATGTCACCACGTGGAAAATTTGGAGTTTTTGAACTGTGTCATTTTTGATGTGTTTTTGTTTCGCTTGAAGTAAGAAGTGTAAACTTTCTCTCCTAGAGGACACTACTGAAGATCAACAATAGTGCACCCTAGTGCGGAGTCAAAGAACTATTTTGTTGGAGAAATTTTTATTTCAAATGTTTGTTTCTTGTTAAATTTCCTTCTGTTATTGTTTAAGTTGGCTGTATACCCCTCTTTTTCCCCTTGTTTTAGGTTTATCCAATCCCGAATTTCTTTTAGTAATTTCCGACCAATCCGATGTATTTTCCCCCAACTTGGATATGTTTCTGTACCCTAGCCAATAAAATTATTGTGGGCGGGTGTTTTCATTCCCCTAACGCCTAGAACCTTCCACGAGAGGATATAAACTGCTGATGTTTGGGTCTCCGGGCCACTTCTGATCCATCTTTCTGTGTGTAAAGTACATAGCAGGGGGCAGGAAGCGCCTCTTTCTTCGGCAGCGGTCAACAACAAGGTAATGGCCGATTTATAACTTCTTTCTTTGCTAGCTCAGCAGTTTAACTTTCGGGGCGGGTTCTAAGCGTTCAACCATGTAACCTTTTCCTAAAATGTAACTACTCTTTTTATATATTCTCTTTTAAAGCTTCATACTGGGATAGAGAGTGCTAACCCTCTCGAGCTCCCACTCATATTGTTGTGAGGTGAACTTAGTTTTCTCAACCTATTCTTCGTTAACGTAAAACAAATTGTTCTCTTCTTAAGTCACCTCTTTAGTATGGGATTAGCCCTTGTATTAACGGCCTAGGGCCAAGTAGGTCTTAAGCAAAGTGTATTGGGAGTGCAAGTTCGCCTCCTCTCAAATTGTATTTTAGAGGTCATGCATTAACCTTCTTGTCATTTAATAGACCTCAGTAGGTTGGGTATTTTACCCCTGTGTATATGTCCTTGGAGGACAGCTTAAAGGTGGAGTTCGGAGTGGCCTATGATAGGCTTGTATTTTAGGGGGAAGTTGCCCTTTCTTGAAAATTGTGTTTCTGCCTCAAGGAGGCTTTTGGGTGTAATTGGAAGCAAATGTTTCTGGCATGTTTGGGGGTTTTCGGCCCCTTTGTTGTATGGTGTTCATTGTAAGGTTGGGCTCATTGCTCAAGAATTATGTTTCTGACTTTTGAAGCCCCAAATGGGGTACCTATGTAAATGTATTTTTCAATCGTGTTTCGGCTACTAAGTACCTGTTCTATTTGTTGTTACCTAATTTTGAAAAGAAAATATAACCTTGTTAAATTTTAAAATTAATTTCACTTTAGTAGCTTGAGACCTATTCACCACCCAGCACCTTCTTTCATGCATAACTACCACAAAAACACGGTAACAACTGGTAGCAGAGCGTGGTTGAATGGGTCTCAATTTAGCCCCTTTTGACGGCTACACATTGTTTTGATCCGAACTCTAACCATTTTCTCAGTTGCTGGAATTTTTTGACTTTTTCAAAATTGTTCTGTCATCATGCCAGGCCCTCGCGATGTTCTCCATCTTAATTATTTGCGCAAAGAGGAGTTGATCTATGAATTAACTATCAGAAATGTGCAATCTGGAGGCACGGTTCCAGTAGACACTAACAAGCTTAGAGAGTCCCTAGATTTGCCCATTTCCATCCCCAATTTGGGAGAGAAAGAAATTGACGACTCTCTTTCCACGATCACGGAGAATATTACTGGGCTAGCTTCTGTAGTTAGTTTTTTTGATGAAAATGATCCTTCTCCCAATCAAATTAAGCGTGTGCAAGCTAGGCTATATCACTTTTCAAATAGAGTTAACGATCTGTTGTCTCTAAAGTTGAATGACGTTCAGAAGAAGGAAGCTAGTACGCTGCTTGAAAATATGTCTGAATTATCTAGCAAGGTCACTCAATTGTTAACTGGGGAAGTTCCTCCCAAATCTGATCAACCCACCATAGTGAATGTAGGTAGCGAGGAAGCACCTCCTAAGGGAGAAGTAAATAGGAAAACCATTGCTGCCCAAACTATCTCTGCCCCATTGGACAACGAGCCTGAACGCCGTGCATCGTTGAGTAACATCCGTTCTGAATTAACTTCCTTGCCATTGAAACCTTTACCTACTATGTCACCCGGGTTTAGCAGCTTGCCTCATCCATTGGCAATGTTGTTCAGAGGTATCTCTAAGTTTTCGGTTAATACCACCAGTGAAGTAATTTCATTTTTAAGATTTCTGGTTGAATTTCAGGATCATGCCCTTGTGTTTTCTCTTTCTCCATGTCAAATTTTGCAAATTATCTATCCGTATGCTATTGGTATTCTCTCTGATAAAATCGTAAGAGCCATTGCCGAGCAATCATCTATTGAGGATTTCCATGCCCATTTGCTAGCTAACTTCATCCCGGCTAGGGCCAGGTCCTCCCTTATTCAGAAGTACTATTACCGTGTACAGCGCTTGGATGAAAACTTGGCAGACTTCATCCAAGATATTAAGTTTTATACTAGGGTGTTTGCCCTTCATTTTCCTGAAGATCAGATTGTACAGGCTATTGTGGAAGGCATTTCACCATCTTATAGGTCATACTTGTGTTTCGCGGCGTGCCCGCAAACTTTCTCTGAACTTGAAGCGTTGGCCGTCTCAGCGGAAGGAGTTAGATACGCCGATTCTTTGCGTGTAGCGAAAGAACCCCCGCCTTCCTTTAGTAACACTCGGCCTCCACCTCGCCGACCAGTCACACCCCGTAAATGTTATGCTTGCGGGTCGCCTGACCATCTTCGCAATAAATGTCCATTGGTCAAAACTAGTAGGGCAAATAAAGGAGCTGGTTCAGCACAAGGCTGTTTTAAATGTGGGGCTTTCTCACATATCGCCAAGAATTGCCCAAACTCGAATAGCACCCCCTCCTGCTCAACTTCTGGTGCAAATTCTACCTATGCCAATAATAAAAAGTGACTAGTGGCTTCGGCTGAGTCAACTAATCCATCTTCCCGAGACTCAGCCCCTGGTAAACAGGTTGTAAATTTAGAGAACGAGCAATTTTCAAATTTATCTTTTGAAGGTCCCAAAGAGTGTCTTAGGATTGCGGCGGATTCCCCCGCACCGGTTCCTTTTCTTAAGATTGAGTTAAATAACGAGCCTATTACAGCTCTCTTAGACTCAGGCAGTGTTTGTTCGATTATTTCGGCTGAATGGTATTCTAAATTGAAATCTGTTTGTAAACTACCTGACTATGTCTCATCTCCTGTGCAATATGTTTCGGCTAATTCATCCCCATTAGAAATTCTAGGTTCCTTATTGGTCAAAATTCGTATTTTTAAATTCACTTGGAGAGTTAAATTGTTTGTGGCCAAGCTCTTGTCTTGCCCCATTATATTGGGAGCGGACTTTATTTCTCACACTGGTCTTGTGCTCGATCTTCAGAGTAGGTCTTGCACTTTCACATTTGCCTCTAATTGTAGCATTCCTCTATTAAAGTGTAAATCTGCATCATGTTCTTCTACTTCGCCTACCCAGGATGAGATGTTGTTAGACCTTAGACATCTACCTGAGGAGCAGGCTGATAGTATTCGCAAATTGTGTCAGTCGTTTCCCGAGGTGTTCTCTGATACTCTTGGTGTTACTGACCTGATCGAATACAAAATTGAGGTCACGGATTCGATTCCTGTCCGTTTTCCACCTTATAGGCTATCTCCACCTAAAATGAAGGCTCTGAAAGGAATTATCGATCAGATGTTGAAGGATGGTATTATTAGGCCCTCTAAGTCGGCGTATTCTTCGCCTATTTTTCTAGTTCCGAAACCCCAAGGAGGCTTCAGGCCTGTCATTGATTATAGGGCTCTCAATCGGAAGGTAGTGTTGCAATCTGTGCCCCTTCCTGACCTTCATTCTTGTTTTTCATGGTTTCGTAAGGCCAAGTTCTTTACTATCTTGGACTTAAATCAGGCCTACAATCAAATTCCCCTTGCCGAAGAGTCTAAACACCTTACAGCGTTTGCCACGGACTGGAATTTATATGAATACAACCGCGTGCCTTTCGGGCTCCCCACCGGAGCAGCTGTACTCACTAGGCTACTAGATAGGGTCTTCTCCGACATCAAATTTGAGTACTTATATCACTACTTGGATGATGTCGTCGTATTTTCAGAGACTTTTGAAGAACATCTAGATCATCTACGAGAAGTTCTCGATCGCCTTCGTAAGGCTGGGTTAACTGTTAAGTTGTCCAAGGTTGCCTTCGCTAAGCCCTCTATGTCCTTCCTAGGGCATATTGTGTCACCTGATGGTGTAGCAGTCGATCATTCTAGAACCCAGGCCATCCGTGATTTCAAACCTCCCAAGGACATTAAAGGTATCGCCAGGTTCATTGGTATGGTGAATTTCTTCAGGAAGTTTATTCCTAACTTCGCTAATAGAGCGGCGCCCTTAAACCTTCTTCGTAGGAAAGGCATCAAATTCGAGTGGGGACCTTCTCAACAAGCCGCTTTTGAAGACCTTAAATTAGCACTTTTTAATGCCCCTGTACATGCTATGCCTGATTTCTCGAAGAAATTCATCGTCCAAACCGACGCGTCGTCGTCAGCGGTAGCTGCAGTCCTTCTTCAAGAGACTGAACTAGGGAGGCGCCCCATCGCCTATGCGTCTAGGACATTGTCGGCTCAAGAAGCCAAGTATTCCATCTATGAGCTCGAAGGTTTGGCAGTCTTATTCGCCTTAGAGAAGTTCCGTCTCTATCTGGAACATGTCAAATTCGACCTGGAGACAGATAATCAAGCCCTAAGCTGGGTCTTAGGTAGGCCGCGTCGTACTGGTCGTATAGCCCGTTGGGCCATCCGTATTTCTGCCTTCCAATTTGATGTCAGGCATATCAGAGGTACCGAAAATGTTGTTGCTGATGGACTCAGCCGTATGTTTTCTAACGACGTCGAGACCCAGGAACCGGTCGACAGTTCATCACCTCCCGAGTCCATACTATCTGGTGTTAATGCCATCTTAACAGATGCTCCCATGCTTTTTAGGGATATTGAGAAATACCAACGTGAAGATCCGACGCTGGCTCCGATAATGGAAACCCTTTCTTCTGGGGAACATGTCGTCCCTTATGTTCTGAGGAATGGTGTTCTATGTTGCCCTTCGAGGCATGATAAGATGATGAAGGTTGTTGTTCCAGCGGTTCTTGTACCTACGATCTTCAAGTATTATCATGAGACCCCATTAGGAGGGCATCTTGGTATCTTTAAAACTCGTGAAAAGATTCGTGAAATGTTCATCTGGAAAGGTATGGACGGTGAAATCCGTGAACTAGTAAAGGCTTGTAAATCCTGTTTGATTAGTAAACCAACCATGTCCACCAAGGTAGGCCTCTTGTCTTCGCATCAAGCATCGCGCCCCATGGAACGCCTGTATATTGATTATGTAGGACCCTTCCCCCAGTCGAAGAGAAATGCCAACAAATTCATCTTTGTATGTGTAGATGGTTTTACCAGATTTTCCTGGTTATTTCCGACTAAGCTGGCTACCGCTCAGTCCACCATTACTTGCCTAAATTCTATTTTTGCTTCTTTTGGCCCGTGCCAATATATTGTATCTGATAATGCTAAGGCTTTTACATCTAATTTATTTCGTAAATTCTGTTTTGACTTATCCATCTCTCATGTAACTACTTCTGCTTATTACCCTCAACCATCTCTGGCTGAAAGGGTTAATCGTAATCTCAGGTCCGCACTGATTGCCTATCATCATGATGATCATTCCAGGTGGGACACGTCCCTGAATTGGTTAGCTTTTGCTTTGAATTCAGTGGTTCATGAATCACATAAATTCACTCCAGCTTCTTTGATGTTCAAGTTTGTTCCCAACTCGCCGCTCTCTAACCTCTGGTCTCTGAGTGACATTCTACCCGAGACAATAGATCCGGATAATATTAAAGATCTTTGGAAGAAGGCTAAAGCCAATCTTAAAGTGTCTCACGAAAAGGTCAGGGAAAGGTATGATCGTGGACGGAGACCCACCACTTTGAATGTAGGTGACCAGGTAATGGTCAAGAATTTTGTTCCCGCGGGCAAGCTTGCCCCCAGATTTCATGGGCCATGCATCATTCTCGATTTTCTTACGCCAGTTACGTTGTTAGTAAGCAATCCAGCCACCGAGAGGATATTTAGGGTTCACCTGTCACAGGTGAAACCAGTGTAAATTTTGTGTCAACTTGCTTCATATAATTTGAAAGGAATATGAAGGTTATATTTTTTTTTGAGTTCAACTTTTAAGGCCTTCTGCCCCTTCTATAATATTTTGTCTTATATGTAAGCCTCTTGTAAAACCTTCCCCGATCCGTTAAACTGCCATTCTGTCCTTGCCTCGGCCATTACCACGCTCCCGTCTCCTGCTTCAATACACACTGTGGCTTGATTTGAGTAAATGCCATGGATATCTGCACGCCGCTGACCCCTCAACCTCCTCACCAAGCCTGTGCCCTTAAAAAAAAGATGATGGTCCAACACAATTCTGCCGCCAAGCTTTAATGTTTCAGTGCCCCCGCAGCCGCGCGGCGCCGTGCAGCAACTGGAGCAGAGGACGGGCCCCCTCGGCCCCAGCGAGGACGACGTGTGCACGGCGAGCCGGAGCTCTCCTCCCGGCCAAGGCTGATGTGCGGCGCACGACCTGCTACTTGCCCGCAGCCTGTATATGTTCACCGCGGGCGCGGCGTGCTTCAACACCTCTGCTCCCCTCATAGTGCGTGCGAGCGGTATCTCAGGGTACTTGAGGGGTCCGAGCGGCCTCCTTTGGACGCAAGCCGCAACGGCCGGTCTGGCCATCCCACTTCATCACCATCTACTACATGAACAGTTACTATAAGTAATGACTACACTTGGGAATTCAACTGCAATATTTGGTGGACTTTGAAATTTTTTTTTTCCTTCACTTTCAAGTATAAAAAGTTATCTTCAGAAATTCAACTTCTACAAATCTAAAGACCTTACTTCGTCTGCAACAACAAAATTTTGAAACTGAATCAAACCAAATTAAGAAATCTTATAAATGCTTCTGCAATCAATCTTCATATCCACAGCATAACTTGGACCTTGTTTCAAACAGATTTCATGTGTCACCCCTGGAGGAACTTTTGGGGGGGGAGGTCTGTACCGGGCGGTACACCTCCACGCCGCTAATTTAAAAATTGCGCCAGGTGAAACTCCTCTGCTGGAGGAAGTCTGAACTTTATCTACGCTGTTAATTCTTTACCTTCTCAGAAGATGTCACCACGTGGAAAATTTGGAGTTTTTGAACTGTGTCATTTTTGATGTGTTTTTGTTTCGCTTGAAGTAAGAAGTGTAAACTTTCTCTCCTAGAGGACACTACTGAAGATCAACAATAGTGCACCCTAGTGCGGAGTCAAAGAACTATTTTGTTGGAGAAATTTTTATTTCAAATGTTTGTTTCTTGTTAAATTTCCTTCTGTTATTGTTTAAGTTGGCTGTATACCCCTCTTTTTCCCCTTGTTTTAGGTTTATCCAATCCCGAATTTCTTTTAGTAATTTCCGACCAATCCGATGTATTTTCCCCCAACTTGGATATGTTTCTGTACCCTAGCCAATAAAATTATTGTGGGCGGGTGTTTTCATTCCCCTAACGCCTAGAACCTTCCACGAGAGGATATAAACTGCTGATGTTTGGGTCTCCGGGCCACTTCTGATCCATCTTTCTGTGTGTAAAGTACATAGCAGGGGGCAGGAAGCGCCTCTTTCTTCGGCAGCGGTCAACAACAAGGTAATGGCCGATTTATAACTTCTTTCTTTGCTAGCTCAGCAGTTTAACTTTCGGGGCGGGTTCTAAGCGTTCAACCATGTAACCTTTTCCTAAAATGTAACTACTCTTTTTATATATTCTCTTTTAAAGCTTCATACTGGGATAGAGAGTGCTAACCCTCTCGAGCTCCCACTCATATTGTTGTGAGGTGAACTTAGTTTTCTCAACCTATTCTTCGTTAACGTAAAACAAATTGTTCTCTTCTTAAGTCACCTCTTTAGTATGGGATTAGCCCTTGTATTAACGGCCTAGGGCCAAGTAGGTCTTAAGCAAAGTGTATTGGGAGTGCAAGTTCGCCTCCTCTCAAATTGTATTTTAGAGATCATGCATTAACCTTCTTGTCATTTAACAGACCTCAGTAGGTTGGGTATTTTACCCCTGTGTATATGTCCTTGGAGGACAGCTTAAAGGTGGAGTTCGGAGTGGCCTATGATAGGCTTGTATTTTAGGGGGAAGTTGCCCTTTCTTGAAAATTGTGTTTCTGCCTCAAGGAGGCTTTTGGGTGTAATTGGAAGCAAATGTTTCTGGCATGTTTGGGGGTTTTCGGCCCCTTTGTTGTATGGTGTTCATTGTAAGGTTGGGCTCATTGCTCAAGAATTATGTTTCTGACTTTTGAAGCCCCAAATGGGGTACCTATGTAAATGTATTTTTCAATCGTGTTTCGGCTACTAAGTACCTGTTCTATTTGTTGTTACCTAATTTTGAAAAGAAAATATAACCTTGTTAAATTTTAAAATTAATTTCACTTTAGTAGCTTGAGACCTATTCACCACCCAGCACCTTCTTTCATGCATAACTACCACAAAAACACGGTAACAATTATTATTATTATTATTATTATTATTATTATTATAGTCGGCCTCTGTGGTATAGTGGTTAGTGTGATAGGCTGCCATCCCCGGAGGGCCGGGTTCGATTCCCGGCTCTGCCACGAAATTTGAAAAGTGGTACGAGGGCTGGAACGGGGTCCACTCAGCCTCGTGAGGTCAACTGAGTAGAGGTGGGTTCCATTCCCACCTCAGCCATCCTGGAAGTGGTTTTCCGTGGTTTCCCACTTCTCCTCCAGGCAAATGCCGGGATGGTACCTGAGTTAAGGCCACGGCTGCTTCCTTCCCTCTTCCTTGTCTATCCCTACTAATCTTCCCATCCCCCCGCAAGGCCCCTGTTCAGCATAGCAGGTGAGGCCCCCTGGGCGAGGTACTGGTCATACTCGCCAGTTGTATCCCCCGACCCAATGTCTCATGCTCCAGGACACTGCCCTTGAGGTGGTAGAGGTGGGATCTGTCGCAGAGTCCGAGGGAAAAACCAACCCTGGAGGGTAAACAGATTAAGAAAGAAGAAAGAAAGTAAAAATTAACATTTTAGTTAGGTTAGGCCTATTGAAGTGCTTGTATTTATATATAACTTACAGTAAATATTAGATAGGAAGGAGGTCACCTGGAACATTTTTTTTACTCCAAAATATCTGAAGGTAAGTTTAAATCGCACCCTGTCCTACAAGACACATTGTTTAAAAACCAAACACTATGCCTCTACGTGTTATAACATCCTTCGTAAATTGACAGGGGCAAACTGGGGTGACCAGTGGTAGAGTGTCGGCCTCCGGATCCCAAGGTAGCGGGTTCAAACCCGTCAGAGGTAGTACAGCCCCAGCATTTGCCTGGTGTGAAAATTGGAAACCACAGAAAACCACCTTCAGGGCTGCCGACAGTGGGGTTCGAACCCACTATCTCCCGATTACTGGATACTGGCCACACTTAAGCGACTGCAGCTATCGAGCTCGGTGTCAGATATTTTAAGGGCGGAAAACAACAATTGGCTTTACGTCGCACCGACACAGATACTGTAGGTCTTATGGCGACGATGGAATAGAACAGGCCTGGGAGTGGGAAGGAACGGCCGTGCCTTTAATTAAGCTACAGCCCCAGCATTTGCCTGGTGAGAAAATAGGAAACTACGGAAAATAATCTTCAGGCCTGTCGATAGTGGGGTTCGAGCCCACTATATATATAGGTGCTTGTTAGTTTCGTTTTACACCGTGCGAGTTTTAGTTATTCGACTGTGATTCACTTCAAGTAGGTATTAGAATGCCAATGATGAAGTCATCTAAGGAAAGTTATATCACAATTTAGCGAGGATGAAATGAATGAAATGAAATGAAATGAAATGAAATGGCGTATGGCTTTTAGTGCCGGGAGTGTCCGACGACAAGTTCGGCTCGCCAGATGCAGGTCTTTTGATTTGACTCCCGTAGGTGACCTGCGCGTCGTGATGAAAATTATATGATGATGAAGGCGACACACAGCTCCAGTATCAGCGAAATTAACCAGTTATGGTTAAAATTCCCTATCGTGCCGGGAATCGAACCCTAGACCCCTGTGACCAAAGGTTAGCACGCTAACCATTTAGCCATGGAGACGGACTCGGCGAGGATTCTTTTTACAACACAACTGACTTTACGTCGCACCGATACAGATAGGTCTTATGGCGACGATGGGACAGGAAAGGCCTAGGAGTGGGAAGGAAGCGGCCGTCCCTCTAATTAAGGTACAGCCCCAGCATTTGTCTGGCGTGAAACTGGAAAACCACGGGAAACCATCTTCAGGGCTGTTGACAGTGGGGTTCGAACCCACTATCTCTCGGATGCAAGCTCTCAACTGCGCGGTTCTAACCGCACAGCTAACTCGCCCGGTACAGGAATTTTTTCTACAGGTGGTGCCAGATACCTTTCTGAGAAATATGCAAAGTGAAAGGGTTAGAATCATCGTGGGTCGCGACAAACACGTGTTATCCAGAATATCCTAATAATGACATTCTTTTTCTTAAAATAACTGCAATTTTTTTTGGACTGAAATATTCTCTCACGCATTTCTGTGTCTATTATTTATTTATTATTACTCGCCAATCAGCCAACTAAGGCCCATGATAAGTTTCATTATAGATTCTGGTGTTTATTCAATTGTCGACTGATCCAGTAGGTTTTCATTAACTTGCTGCGTTGAGCACGGCGTTCACGCGATCATTTTGCACCAGTTGTCCATTTCTCATCTCGGAAAGACCCAAAAGTCACAATGCTCACAATTCTGAAAAGTTTTTGTAGTTTGGGCCAAGTGTGTTGTGGAGAATATTTCTCTTTTTGCTCTGACTTTGCGAGCACACATTTCTGAGAGAGCATAGAGAAGGCATCTGACGTATAATGAGATACCGGCTTAACGAAAGTGTTGTAATGTATGTTGGTGTTAAAAACACATTTTGTTATAGGTGTATATGTCCCGGGTGGTTTGGAAAGCTACATCCATTTTGTTGTTGTTGTTATTTGCTTTGGCCGCTCAAGCCTCTGTATTTAAACTTATGCACACGGTTTATAGTTCCATTTTTGATGTTCAGTTGGGTCATGTTGTATTTGATGTTTGACATTACTTCCATCTTTTCAAAGGATATCCGCAAGTCTGTTTATTCTTTTACCCCTTTCAGCACATTAATTTCTTATGTTGCAGTTTCAAAACTTTCTGTCATTATTACTATATCATCAGCATAAGGTAAGCAGTCGATTGGTACTCCGTTCTTCTCCAGAATCCTTTTTCTTCTTTATCTGTTTATCTTCCAGGGTTGGTTTTTCCCTCGGACTTAGCGGGGTATCCCACCTCTACCGCCTCAAGGGGAGTGTCCTGGAGCTTCAGATTCTTGGTCGGGGGATACAACTGGGGCGGATGACCAGTACCTCGCCCGGGCGGCCTCATCTGCTATGCTGAATAGGGGCCATGCGGGGGGGGGGGGATGGGAAGATTGGAAGGGATAGACAGGGAAGAGGGAAGGAAGCGGCCGTGGCCTTAAGTTAGGTACCATCCCGGCATTTGCCTGGAGGAGAAGTGGGAAACCACGGAAAACCACTTCCAAGATGGCTGAGGTGGGAATCGAACCCACCTCTACTCAGTTGACCTCCCGAGGCTGAGTGAAACCCGTTCCAGCCCTCGTACCAGTATTTCAAATTTCGTGGCAGAGCCGGGAATCGAACCCGGGCCTCTGGAGGTCGCAGATAAACACACTAACCACTACACCACACAGGCGGACCTTCTTCAGAATCTTATTATTATTATTATTATTATTATTATTATTATTATTATTATTATTATTTCATGATAATTAATTGTATTCACTCATTGCGACTTAGAGGTAACTTGGACAGTAGACATACTATTTTTCGCTAAGTATATACTGTATTTTTCATATATTAGGTCATTTTTCTCCCTCATTTTAAGTCATTTCTTGTGAAATTTTAGGTCTTTTACGGCATTTACTAGGTCATTAAAATCCGGGCCCCGGTCATCAGCCTCCAAAGGGTCGACTCACAACAAAGAAAAGGTTTGGGTAGACAACGAAGGTGCTCACTACGAGACCTGAGGTAGACAGGATGCAATTATGGCAATCCACCATATTTCCTGTGTCAGAGTGGATGAAGGCTGAAGAAAGTCTTCCTGAAGGTCAGGATACGGACTTGGAAATCTTGAGATCTCTCACTAGACTTCGGAGTGGCGTTGAAACGTGCAGAGTTTATCTTCACAAATATGGGTACCTGGAAGGAACACAGCTGTGTAAGCGTGGGCAGACTCAAACAATGCATCACCTGTGAAGACATGAACTGTGTCCTTTCACTTGCACAACAAAGCATCTGGTGGATGGTCATGTTAGTGCTATGGGAGTGGCCCGCTTCTCGGCGAAGAATATTGACCATAGTTTTATTTGTACTTGAAAATCTACTTATTTTACATATGTGTAAGCTGTTTCTGATTTAAATAAATAAATAAATAAATAAATAAATAAATAAATAAATAAATAAATAAATAAATAAATAACAACGTACGTACTCCGCTTCGTTAGTTAATGCAGCAGACGCGGGACGTTTAGACACGCAGTGGTGTTTTGCAGTGGCGCCTGGTGGTACCTGAGGCTGGGTGTTGTACCAAAATATTCATTGTCACATTTCTGTATGAGCATTAAGCAATGAACTACATTGCTATAATAAGTGAAATATATCCGGCGATTAAATCATTGGAAATAAGAGGATAGTATAACTGTAGTATAACTCACTTGAATTGAAAATTTGCCCTCCTGTTTTTCACTGATGCAAAATGTTGGTAATATTGTGGGTGGACCGATATGGCCAAGCCTAGAGGCCTGGAAAAGAAACGACCGTTGCGAGAGGCAGAGGACGCAGGAATGAAGTCATCTCTGGAGAGTGGTGCCATCTAATGGGGACGTTTGGAATTGTTTCTTGATAGGGGCTTGCTGGTGTTGTGCAACACCCAAGCGATACTGGCGAGCGTGCTATCTGATGCTACGTACAGTCTTAAAGGCTCGTCCCTGCTTAAACTACATTGCGCCACGCTGTCCGCTTGGGAGGTGCCGTAGGAAAGCAAACCCCTGAGTTTGATTCAAAGCCGGCAGCGTTTGGTCCTTTGCATCGAACGACCAATGATCGTTGATTTTAACATATTTTAGAATATATGATTGGTTTATTAAATTAGAAAATTAGAAGAAAAGGGGACAAATGAAGTTTAAATGATTGGCAGTTGTGCATCACTGCGACAATACCATACATCGCCTCTGGACTGTTTTGTTTGATGCGGGGAAATTGTACGTTTCAGGACATGGGTTGCTGTTCAAAATGTTATCTACTTGCCCCTATACAATCCCTGAAAGTGTGTAATAGGTGTTTAGATACTCCGTGTATATAGTTAAACCCCGGTACAACACTCTGCAAGCGATCGTCTGTTAACCCTGTATTAAGTGAAAGACTACACATTGTACGTGCAGTATAACAGATATTGTTGAGTGTCGGGGCAGATTAAGACATTCAACTAAAATCTCCAAATTCTCGTATATCCCGCAATTTACTTTCTTCCGCTGCATCCTCCCACTGACCTAGTTTTAGTGATTGAATCATGATTCTTTATCATTGTTCTTAGTTTTGACGATGGGTTACCTAAATGAATCAGAGAGTTGCTTCTGATCAGCACACTTACTACTGGCTACCCAGTGGGTGTTCTCAATGCCCAAACTAACCTCTTTTAAAGCCCACCCTCATTGGGTTCAGCATTTTATTTATATATGGCGGATGCGATCCTCGTTCAGTCCGGTGCGATTTGAAAGTGCTCAAATACGTTCAAGAACTCATATGGGACAACATTTCAACGCATCGGCATTTCCGATAACCGTAATAGCAGCTAGTAGAGCATAACACCATTATTATTATTATTATTATTATTATTATTGTTATTATTATTATTATTATTATTATTTTGGTGAAAGGGTGTGGCGCCACTCTTGTAACATTCTCTAACTACAGATGTATCTGATTTCAAATAAATTAAAAACATTTTTGTTATCCATCGTCCATTTTGTTCACCGTCGAGGCCATATTTGGAAGAGATGGCATCATAAGCTTGCGTAACATACACACATGTGGGCAGCTGAATATCCCCATGATACGGTCGTTGCTAATCATCAGCAGCTCTTTGGCGTGTTATTATTAGAGCTCGGAAGCTGAAGACGTATAAAATGGCTAAAAAGACTTATAAAAGGACCTAAAAATCCAAAACAGGACCTAAAACCGGCAAAAATGTATAAAAAATGCGACCAAAACTCATTCTTAATTTCAGTTTTAATGACTTACAGTGGCCCCGGTAGTTACGTATGGGATACAATTAATATGGCACAAACTAAGTAACTGTTGCAAATATGAGAGGAATAGAAAATATAAAGGCTTGAAACGGATCCTACAGATCTCAAAATTTATAGAGAATCGAATGGCATACATAATGGCAGACGAAACATTCTTTCTGGAAGACATCAAAGAAACATTCGGGCTACCAGACACCACCGCATCTAACTGACATCTTTGAAGAAAGGAGACAGAAAGCCCAGCAGACACCTGAAGAACAATGAATGGAAGGGCCCAACCTACAAACTACGCCATGTATATACACGCTTCCGTGTCCAGGGATTCCACGGGAAAATATGCCTAACCACCAGATTTCACACCCCAAACGAAGAATGTATCTGCCGTCTCTGTGGAATGACCTGTCCTAGGTAACACGTGATGAACTGTACTGAACAAACACAGTGCATCAGCACACTTGCCAAGGACTGGTAAACAAAAAAACAAAAAACAAAAAAAGAACCGAAGTGACGTACCAAAATAAAATAAAATAATGACAAATTGTAACCTTTAACACATATGTACACGTTGTGTTTAATTTCAATAAATAAATATATTACTTATTTAATGAAGGAACATAATGCTTAAAAATACAAAAATTCTGGTGCTGTGCCACATGCAGTGCAACAATATATGAGTGAAATGCAGTACTTCTTCTTTCAGACAGAATATACTTTTAGGTTAACATAATTTAAAAAATGGAACTCGTTGTTTATCATAAAAGTACTTGCAGAATTTGGATGATTTTTTTTTCACCTAGAATGAATTCAGAGAACCCGCAATGGACATGCTGGAGAAAGGAATTGGAATTAGTGTAACTGGAATCATATTTGGCTTAACCACACTAGGGTTACAGAAACTGAAATTCCGAAACCTTACCTCACTTGGCTTTGAGTATATAACGATAGTCATCTTCAGGTTCTTATTGTTAGACTAGCAAATGTAACCGTGCTTCGCTACGGTACTCTACATTGTATACGGATATCGAAGTAAAATACTGCACATGAAGTGAATAAGATTTTTTAAATTGCATGTGTCTTGGCTTTATCCGAGAAACAGCATTGTGAAATCCACAGACGTTGTTTACAATGTAGCCTCAGTGCGATTTGCGGAATTGCGATGATAACGGCAAGTCCACTTGTCTACTGCAATTCACAAAGAAGTTGGTAATTTTCATTTAACGGCAGGCCCCATTGCCTAGTGCGCGGCCAGAACCGATTTGGGGAGGTTTCATTACAATGGCAGACTCCATTTCCTACTGTCAGAGAGATTACAGTTTAGGAACTTTTATTACATTTGCAAGGACCTTCCCTACTGCCAGTCAAAAGTGAGTTGCGTTCTTATCATTATAATGGTAGACGCATTTTCTAATTCCAGTCACCGGGCGAGTTGGCCGTGCGCGTAGAGGCGCGCGGCTGTGAGCTTGCATCCGGGAGATAGTAGGTTCGAATCCCACTATCGGCAGCCCTGAAAATGGTTTACCGTGGTTTCCCATTTTCACACCAGGCAAATGCTGGGGCTGTACCATAATTAAGGCCACGGCCGCTTCCTTCCAACTCCAAGGCCTTTCCTATCCCATCGTCGCCATAAGACCTATCTGTGTCGGTGCGACGTAAAGCCCCTAGCAAAAAAAAAATAATGCCAGTCAGCATACTGCCAGTCACACCGAGTTGGTGAGTTTCCATTATAATAGCAGGCCACTATGCCTAACGTCAGCACATTTTAGGTAGGTAAATTTGTTTATAATGGAAGACATCCTTGCCTACTGACAAACAGAATCGGGTAAAAGAGTTTTGAAAAAAATTGCACGCTCCCTTGTCGTCTGCTAGTCGAATCGAGAAGGGAATTATGCATTAAAATAGTGCACACGAGATGGAGGACGACCCCATTCTTACTGCCTGTCAAAGTCGATGTGGAGAGCACTGATTACAATAGCAGACACCCTCCTTCTGACAGTCACTATCGATCTGAAAAGTATTTAATAGCAATGGCAGACAAACCCTTATAGTTCGCTACAATCGACTTCAATTAATGAATGTAGTCGTCATACGGAAGTATATGGATGTTTACTTTCATTTACAGAAAACAGCTGCAAAACGGTACACCAAATCGAAAAACGGATTATACGATAAGACGCACTTTCTGACCACATTTAGCGATCAAAATGGCTGGTCCTATAATATGTTCAAGTATCTCATCTATTTAAAGGTAAGATTGTTCTAGAAAAGTTGAATAGGGTGAAATTGGTGTAAGCTATTCACATATAGAAATACTTTTCAAATACTTATGTGACAGTTTAAAACATACAGTTTGGCACAAATACGGCTACTGGGTGGCCCAATAATCGTGTAGAATTTTATGATCCTACCTTTCCTACAAGTGTGTCAAACAATGAAATATACTTGTAAAAATCACCTAATTTACGAACAATTCAGAAATACGGCCAAATCTAACGCATAAGGGAGAGAGATACGACAAAAAGTTATAGGACCAAAGTTGTAGATCAGTCCGAATTGAACGGAGATTGTGCCATCCGTTTTGTGATACGACTTACCGTTTAGCCAACAAATACCTCAAAAGGAATGTCTGCACAGTCGTTAAAATTGCCTCCATATTTCGATAACTTTGGGGGTAAAAAGTGAAAAATTTGAACATCTTTGAATTTTTCTGTGGGTTAGGGAATAAAAGCTATAATTTCACCAAATTTAAATTTTCTACCTCGTCTGGCAGATTGTGCCGCCGTCTTGATTTGGGGGGACGGGGTATAAAAATTAGGAAATTCCTGAAAATTTTTAAGCCCACGAAACCTATAGGTTGTCGCTTTGGATAAATTATACGACTGCCTTCTTATGCTGAGTCCAAAATTTGAGGCCCCCAGCGTGCCCCTTCAGGGAATTTTGAGAATTTTCGATTTTTCTAGGGATCCTGGGGTCATCAGCTTCTCCCATACCAAGTTTCAAATTGCTGAGATTTCTGGAAGTGCCTCATTAATTCACGTCTTTTTTCATTTTTACATATTTATATATACTTCGCTCCAGACCGACTTGCTTTTATATATATAAATGTAAAGGTTCGTCGGTTTTCAGACAGCGCGTTGTGAAACTTCTCTCCACACCAAGAGATGTTAAGCGTTCGTACTTCAATCAAGTGAGATATTCCTCTTAAAAAACACTCATATCAAAATGTTCTCTTTTCAATATTTCACTTATCTTGCACATAATTTGATACCCTTGCTTTTTTAAGCTCTAGTGTCATTTTTTCATTTCATTTCAGTTCACTCTCTTTTCAGGTATAGTTCAAATATATGCATTTACTAAAAAGAGGTGATGGATGAACTAATGACGATTGGAATATTGAGAATGGGCAGTAAAAATGTAGTCGAAAGGAGATGAGGTTGCAAAAGACGCTGCTAAAACCTAAAAAAAAAAAAAAAAAAAAACCAATAAGCCAGTAAATGCAAGAAAGGCAAAAAAGGACAAATAAAACCCACCATTATCTGGCTTACAATGACCCAGAATGAACATTTATTATGTTGGCCTCGTCTTCAGACACTCGAAAAAAAAAAGAAATTTCCTCAACATCCGAGCCTTAGTTATTGTCCATGATCAACTGATCGGCCCATACATGCTACCCAAACTACTCGATGGACTTTCTTGAGGGAAACGCTCCTTGTACTACTTGAACATGTGACCTAGCAGTTCGTCGCACCATGTCGTGTATGTATGATGGAGCTCGAGCACACTTCAGTTTTTTATTTTTTTATAAATGCTATTTATTCGCGGCGTCGACCTATAGAGATCCCTACTTGCACCATCTGATATGAACCTGCGTGTAATTGGAATGAAGGAAGTGTAGAGTGTTGAATGTGAGGAAAGGAACGTTAAGGACGACACAAACAGCCAGTACCCAGGGCAGAGATATTAATCATTTACAATTAAAAACCCCTGACTCAGCCGGGAATCAAACCCGGGGCCCCAGGGTGACAGGCGGACGCGTTGCCCTCTACACCGCGGGACCGAACGACACTTCAGTTTACATGTACAGTGGTTTTTGGATAACATTTCCCCCACGATGGTGGATAGGGGCGTCGAGGTGCTGTACATTGGCCTACCCGGTCTTTTAACCTTAATCCACTTGACTTTCATCTGTGTGAACACATGAAAAGTGTGGTATATGCGACTCCGTTGAACGACGCCAACTATCTGGAACAACGTATCAATAACTCCTGTACAGCTGTTCGACAGGACCGAGGTATCTCCGAATGGCTTCGCCAGCCCGGCAGGCTGATCATGGCAGACACTTTGATCATCTCTATATTCTCTATATTCTACGCACTCAAGAAACACTGATAGAAGTTAACGATGCGAGGCAAGTCGTACGAGTGAGATAGAAGTGGGGAGTCATTGGGATATGCTGAGTCAGCTCCTGTGTTGTGCAAGCTTGAGAATGAAGAAAGATGTTCATTTATCTGCCGTTAGTGTTTTTAAACCCTAACTTAGTTGCCGGAATCATTGAGTGCTATATTCGGAGTTATTCACCGCGCGATACGGATGAGGTATTTTACATATCGAGCCTCTTATCCGCCTTGTGTCGGATGCGGGAGTGAATGTCTTTTCATCTTGCTTCCTTAAGATTTCTAATTTATCCGAAAAAGAAAGTGTTTACCGTTTAGTACTCATTTTTATTCACACAGACACAATATTCTCCTATATGCGGCCTAATTTTATAATCACAGATATAAATAAATATTTCTTCGTTAGCAATATGATGTTGATATCTAAAATGAGGACATTTGGACCTGTTTAACCTGAAACCTATACAAGAAGCTTTTTATTAAAACCTTTTTTGTTTTTAAAAATTCAAGTGATTTGTTTTCCGTGATAGATTGTAGATTCACCGAGTGTTAAAGGAAATGCATATATTGTAATGGGTTTATGACGCATTTAAGAATAAAACATTGTAAACTTTGCAAAAACAGTAAGTAAAGGGTGGAATACTTTGCAGATTAATGACTCCAGCATTAACAAGTAAACATTTCTCCCAAGTTTCGCTCAAAATCAATTGAAAATATTACACGAATGAAGCGTAATAGGTGGGATTCGAGCGCAGTACCGGGGAATATTGTTGAAGGATTTTGTATGAGTTTTGCAGGGATCTGAGAAAAACTGCGTACTTTGCGGGATAATGTATTAAGCGAGTTCGTATTATCGGAGCGTCACTGGATTATTATTATTATTATTATTATTATTATTATTATTATTATTATTATTATTATTATTATTATTATTATTATTATTATTATTATTATTATTTCTCATAGGCGCACAGGTCGCCTGTACGTCGTCAACTCGAAAGAACTGCACCTTCGTAGTGCAACGGTTATCGCTATTAGCTGCCGTCCTCGGAGGTGCGGGTTCAATTCCCGGCACTGTCAGAAGTGTAAGATTAGCCGAAGGACTGGAGTGTGGAAAGGGTACAAAAGTACATGCAGCTCATCTCCTGAAAACAGCTGATGACATGAATGTCCAGCTCCATGGTTAAATGGTTAGCGTGCTGGCCTTAGGTCCAAGGGGTCCCGCTCTCGATTTTCTGCCTCAGGGACTGGGCATGGGTGGCATCTTCAACATTAGACATCTTCATAGGTTGGGCCCCGCAGGTTGATTATAGGCGTCAGTTCGGAATACCTAAACCAGGCCTCTCCGGAGGCCATATACCCCTAGGGGTGGGGGCGGTAGAATAACACCCACGGTATCCTCTGCCTGTCGTAAGAGGCGACTAAAACGGGTCCCAGGGACTCTGGGAGAGTGGGTTGGCGACCACGAGTCATGGCGTTGCTTCCACTTATTTGTGCCAAGCTCCTCATTTTTATATATCCTAAACGACCTTCCTTGGTCAACTCTTGTTCTTTTCCAACCCCGACGGTATTAGGCTGCAAGGCCTAGGGAGTCTTTCATTTTCACGCCCTTCCTGGCCCTTTTCTTCCTTTGGCCGATATCTTCATTTTTGGAAGTGTCGGATCCCTTCCATTTTTTCTCTCTGATTAGTGTTATAGAGGATGGTTGCCCAGTTGTACTTCCTCTTAAAACCACCACCACAGGAGGCCATACGATATTCTTCTTATTATTATTATTACTAATAATACCATGCCAAGTAACGGCGCACCAGCAACAATTAAAACATAGGTTGACGCGCATGCCGGGGTCACGTGTGTGGCGGCGCGGTCACTGAGGAACGCCTTGTAGTCGTGTGTCCGTCAGTCGCTGTGTGAGTGTGTTCCTCGCCGTTGTCGAGTCGGTGTGTCTGTGTGTGACAGTCGCCCAGCGCTACCCAGTAAGTACGTACCACACAACCTTGGTCTTCTATCGTCGACCTCCACTTTGTATAATTAGTTTAATTGAGATATTCCTTCCAATTTGTGATATATTGTATTTGAAGGCCTTTCGGCCAATATAAAAGGCATGGCGTTGTTAAATTTAGATCACAACCTCTACAATGCTGGCACATGTTGCTGGTTAAGACCTGATTACCTTGTGAGCAAAAGAAAAAGTGCGGACATGTGACATAATCAACACTTCGCACCTGTAACGTTCAATGTTATGATGCTACAGTGCGCAGATTTGAATAATACAATAAGACGAAAACGACTACATAGATAATTTATTTATTTCACCTTAAGTTAGGACACTTGTTCCTGTCTTATACTTAACCAGTGAATACATAAGTAATATGAAATCTGGAACGAAATCCGCAGCTTTGTAACAATCTAATAAAATATATAACATAATATGCAAAATATAATATAAATGAACATTTCACTTCCTCAGTACATAATAAAGCGATACCCCTGTTCGAATAATAATAATAATAATAATAATAATAATAATAATAATAATAATAATAATAATAATAATAATAATATACAGTGTTTTGAGTAATTCAGGTGAACTCATAATAGATCCCAGGGAATCACTGCAGAGGTGGAGGGAATATTTTGAACATCTTCTCAATGTAAAAGGAAATCATCCTGGTGGTGTTGCGAACAGCCAAGCTCATGGGGAGGAGGAAGATGATGTTGGTGAAATTACGCTTGAGGAAGTGGAAAGGATGGTAAATAAACTCCATTGTCATAAAGCAGCAGGAATAGATGTAATTAGACCTGAAATGATGAAGTATAGTGGGAAGGCAGGGATGAAATGGCTTCATAGAGTAGTAAAATTAGCGTGGAGTGTTGGTAAGGTACCTTCAGATTGGGCAAAAGCAGTAATTGCACCTATCTATAAGCAAGGGGACAGGAAGGATTACAACAGTTATCGAGGTATCTCATTGATTAGTATACCAGGCAAAGTATTCACTGGCATCTTGGAAGGGAGGGTGCGATCAGTCGTTGAGAGGAAGTTGGATGAAAACCAGTGTGGTTTCAGACCACAGAGGGGCTACCAGGATCAGATTTTCGGTATGCGCCAGGTAACTTGAGAAATGCTACGAGAGGAATAGACAGTTGTGTTTATGTGTCGTAGATGTAGAGAAAGCATATGATAGGATACCGAGGAAAAGGTGTTCACTATACTGGGGGACTATGGAATTAAAGGTAGATTATTAAAATCAATCAAAGGCATTTATGTTGACAATTGGGCTTCAGTGAGAATTGATGGTAGAATGAGTTCTTGGTTCAGAGTACTTACAAGGGTTAGACAAGGCTGTAATCTTTCACCTTTGCTGTTCGTAGTTTACATGGATCATCTCCTGAAAGGTATAACATGGCAGGGAGGGATTCAGTTAGGTTGAAATGTAGTAAGCAGTCTAGCCTATGCTGACGACTTGCTTTTAATGGCAGATTGTGCCTAAAGCCTGCAGTCTAATATCTTGGAACTTGGAAATAGGTGCAATGAGTATGGTATGAAAATGAGCCTCTCGAAGACTAAATTGATGTCAGTAAGAAATTCAACATAACTGAATGTCAGATTGGTGATACAAAGCTGGAACAGGTCGATAATTTTAAGTATTTAGGTTGTGTGTTCTCCCAGGACGGTAATATAGTAAGTGAGATTGAATCAAGGTGTCGTTAAGCTAATGCAGCGAGCTCGCAGTTGCGATCAACAGCATTCTGTAAGAAGGAAGTCAGCTCCCAGACGAAACTATCTTTACATCGATCTGTTTTCAGACCAACTTTGCTTTACGGGAGCGAAAGCTGGGTGGACTCAGGATATCTTATTCATAAGTTAGAAGTAACAGACATGAAAGTAGCAAGAATGATTGCTGGTACAAACAGGTGGGAACAGTGGCAGAAGAGTACTCGGAATGAGGAGATAAAGGCTAATTTAAGAATGAACTCGATGGATGAAACTGTACGCATAAACCGGCTTTGGTGGTGGGGTCATGTGAGGCGAATGGAGGAGGATAGGTTACCTAGGAGAATAATGGACTTTGTTATGGAGTGTGAGAGTAGTAGAGATAGACCAAGACGACGATGGTTAGACTCAGTTTCTAACGATTTAAAGATAAGAGGTATAGAACTAAATGAGGCCACAACACTAGTTGCAAATCGAGGATTGTGGCGACGTTTAGTAAATTCACAGAGGCTTGCAGACTGAACGCTGAAAGTCATAACAGTCTTAATGGTAATGTATGTATGTATGTATGTATGTATGTATGTATGTATGTATAATAATAATAATAATAATAATAATAATAATAATAATAATAATAATAATAATAATAATAATAATAATAATAATAACCGAGTGACTACGTGGTTTGATTCACCTACCTATATGTTTGCGTTCGGGAGATAGTGGGTTCGGACCCCACCAACATAGGTGGGGATGTGCAGGATCTGGTAAATGCAGCACGAGTGAAGTTTAAGGAAGCGGAGATTGTTACCAGTGAAATACTGTGTAGGAGGATACTGACGGGAAGGCGACTGGGGATTTAAATGAGACTATGGAGTGGGTATGTGGGGAACTGGGAGTGAAATTTCTCGATCATAACGGGTGGGTAGGAGATGGTGATCTGTGCTCAGATGGCCTTCACTTAAACCGCAGTGGTGCGTATAAGTTAAGAAGTTTGTTTAGAAGGGTTATAGGGAGGTACATTCAGGGAAACGGAGGGGTCTAGACAGAGGTATTAAGGGTACAGGGATCTGAAAGTCAAGTAGGGATGACATAAAAATGTTAGTGCTCAACTGTAGAAGTATTGTAAAGAAAGGAATAGAGTTAATTAATTTAATAGATATATACTTATCAGATATTGTAATAGGAGTTGAATCATGGCTGAGAAATGATATATTCTCACGGAACTAGAGTGTGTATCGTAGAGATAGGACAGGAATGGTAGGACGGGGAGTATTCATTCTGGTGAAAGAAGTATTTGTACACTACGAAAAAGTTAAAGATGACAAACATGAAATTCTAGGTGTAAGGCTAATCTCTAAAGATAATAGGCAACTTGATGTCTTTGGAGTGTACAGACCGGGAAAGGGAAGCGCTGACGCTGATTCAGAATTATTTGATAAGATAATCAGCTATGTGGGAAACGATATGAAAAGGAACGTGATTGCAGCGGGTGATCTTAATTTAACAAATGTCAATTGAAAGGGTAATGCGAAAGACAGAAAGCATAGCCAACAAATGGCAAATAAGTTAATATGGGAACGGCGGCTGATTCATTAAGTGATGGAACCAACTAGAGGGAAGAATATTCTGGATGTGGTGATGGTAAAACCAGACGAGCTCTATACAGAAACCGAAGTAATAGGCCTAGATGATATTAGTGATCACGAAGCTGTTTTTTTCGTAGTTAAAAATAAAGGAAGGTATTTAAATTATGACTATTAGGCAGTACCATATGGCTGATAAAACATGCGTGAAGGGGTTAAAAAAAGTAACTATGATCGGTGGAAAACGGTAAATAAAAATGTAAACAGACTCTGGGATGGGTTTAAAACAATTGTTAATGAATTTGAAAACAGGTTTGTACCTTTAAAGGTAGTAAGGAATTGTAAAGACCCACTATATTATAACAGAGAAGTAAAGAGACTAAGAAGGAGGTACAAGGTGGAAAGAAAAAAAGAGTTAGAAATGGCTGTGGAAGTAAAGAGAAATTGATAGAACTTACTAGGAAATTGAATCTAGCAAAGAAGTCAGCTAAGGATTTCATGATGGCAAGCATATTTGTGCGGTCATACGTGAAAAATGGAAGGGTATATATAGCAGGGGTGGTGCGTGGTATTGTTGCAGGTTTGCACAACTCCCAATAATTTTGCGCTTCATTTGTCATCTTTTCTTCTAATGTTTTAGTTTAATAAACCTAACATATATTCAAAAGCATGTTAAAACAACCATCTTCGGTAGTTCGCTGTACTAATGCTTCGTAACGGACCAAGAAACGCTGCTGGCTTCGAATCAAACTCAGGGGGTTTGGTTTCCTACGGCAACTCCCTAGCGGACAGCGCGGCGCTATGTACCCCAGCAGGGACGACCCTAAGCCGTGTAGCATCAGGTAGCATGCTCGCCAGGGAGTTGCAAGAGACTAGCAAGTCCCCTACCGAGAAACAGTTCCAAATATCTCCGTTAGATTGCGCCACTCTGCGAAGATTACTTCATTCCTACTTTCTCTCCTTTCGCAAAGGTAATTCATTTACTTTTTTTAAATTTACAAATTTCATTTACGTTGCACCGACGCAAATAGGTCCTACGACGACGGAAAGGGCTAGACGTTGGAAGGAAGCGACCGTGGCTTTAATTCAGGCACAGTCACAGCATTTTTCTGGAGTGAAAATGGGAAACCGCGGAAAACCATTTTCAGGGCTTCCGACAGTGGTGTTCGAACACACTATACCCGAATTCAAGCTCACAGCTACGCGACCCTAACCGCACGGCCAACTTGCTGGGCAATTTATTTTCCACGCTATATCAGACCACCCACAATATTACCAACATCTTGCTTCAATGAGAAACAGGACGGCAAATTGTCAAGTGAGGCAAAAATAACTGTGCCAGGCTGAGTGGTTCAGACGGTTGAGGCGCTGTCCTCCTAAACCCAGCGTGGCGATGCTGGCTCAGTCCGGTGATATTTGAAGGTGTTCAAATACGTCAGCCTCGTGTCAGTAGATTTACTGGCATGTAAAATAACTCCGGTACCTCGGTGTCTCCGAAAACCGTAAAATGTCGTTAGTGGGACGTAAAGCCAATAACATTATCATTAAGTGTAACTGTAGTTACAGTGTATAATTGGCCTCTTATTTCCTGGATTGTAATTGCCAGATATATTACAGTTTTAGTAGGAATGTAGTTCATTACTTAACGATAATAGAGTTTCTTGTTATTTCTCTAAGCTACAAAGATGTGACACTGAAAATGTTGGTGAAACACCCAGCTTCAGATACCACCAACCGCCCTGATATATAGGTACTTTAAGGAAAAAACAGGTTGCAAGAAGGACATTCCAGGAAGCATTAATGAACAAGGGGAGTGTTATGCGAGGATATTCAAAAGGCAGAAGTATTCAGTCAGCAGTATGTAAAAAAGAGTGTTGGCTACAAGAGTAATGTCCAGATAGAGGGGGTGACTAACACTAAGGAAGTATTAAAATTTACATATGATAAAATTGACATTTACAGTAAGATACAAAAGTTGAAAACTAGAAAAAACAGCTGGAATTGATAAGGTTTCGGGGGATATACTAAAGACAATGGGTTAGGATATAGTACCATTTCTGAAGTACTTATTTGATTATTGTTTGCATGAAGGAATTATACCAAATGAATAGAGAGTTGCTATAGTAGCCCCTGTGTATAAAGGAAAGAGTGATAGACATAAAGCTGAAAATTACAGGCCAGTCAGTTTTTACATGCATTGCATGTAAGCTTTGGGAAAGCATTCTTTAGACATGTTTGCGAAATTAATAACTGGTTTGATAGACGGCAGTTGGGGTTTAGGAAAGGTTATTCGACTAAAGGTCAACTTGTAGGATTCCAGTAAGATATAGCAGATATTCTGGATGCAGGAGGTCAAAGGGACTGTATCGAGATTGACCAATGTAAGGCATTTGATAGGGTGGATCACAGGAGATTACTGGCAAAGATGAGTGCAATTGGACTAGACAAAAGAGTGACTGAATGGGTTGTTATATTTCTAGAAAACAGAACTCAGAGATTTAGTGTACGCGAAGCTTTATCTGACCCTGTAATAATTAAGAGGAGAATTCCTCAAGGCAGTATTATTGGACATTTATGTTTTCTTATATATAGCAATGATATGAGTAAAGAAGTGGAATCAGAGGTAAGGCTTTCTGCAGATGATGTTATTCTGTACAGAGTAACAAAATAACTTAAAAGATTGTGAGCAACTGCAAAATGACCTCGATAATGTTGTGAGATGGACAGTAGGCAATGGTATGATGATAAACGGGATTAAAAGTCAGGCTGTGAGTTTTACAAATATGATAATCCTCTCAGTTTTATTTACTGCATTGATGGAGTGAAAGTTCCTTTTGGTGATCATTGTAAGAACCTAGGTGGTAATATTAAGAAAGATCTTCATTGCAATAATCACATAAATATGATTGTAAATAAAGGGCACAGATCTCTGCACATGGTTATGAGGGTATTTAGGGGTTGTAGTAAGGATGAAAAGGAGAGGGCATATAAGTCTGTCGTAAGACCCAAAATAGAGTATGGTTCCAGTGTATGGGACCCTCACCAGGATTACTTAATTCAAGAACTGGAAAAAATCCAAAGAAAAGCAGCTCGATTTGTTCTGGGTGATTTCCAACAAAACAAGAGCGTTAAAAAAATGTTGCAAAGTTTGGGCTGGGATGACTTGGGATAAAGAAGACGAGTTGCTCGACTAAGTTTTATGTTCCGAGCTGTCAGTGGAGAGATGGCGTGGAATGACATTAGTAGACGAATAAGTTTGAATGGTGTCTTCAAAAGTAGGAAATATCACAATATGAAGATAAAGCTGGCCACTACAAAGCTACATTTTCTTGTATATTTATTATTAATGAGTACATTTTGTTTAACTGAGCTCAAGCTATAGAAATAATTCTTACTTCTATGTCTCAACATGGAAAGACGAACATTGCAAAATTACTTCAAGGACAATGAATCGAAAACAAACAGTCTGAGTTGAATTAAGAATAACATTTCCATAACGCAATATTCTACTGTCTTCATTATACCTTTTCTCATTTCGTGTTTTTGACTGTGTGTTGAGTGCAGAATGATGCCCCATCGCCAGCCAAGACTTTACATGGTACTCAGGTTCATATCTACCCACAGGAGGTCCCATAAGTCTGATGCGTAATAAATCACAAATAGTGCTGATGTAGAGTGGAGATCTCAGTAGTGCCATAATCAAGTTCATTGCGGAAAAGCCACATTCAGACACGGAACTCGACACTGCAATGTTGTTTATTATTCATAAGTTTTTGAACATTAATGGCTGTTCAAGAATTGTTGGTGTTTCTCGTACTGGTTTCAGACCCTGCTTGTACTCCATGAAGTCTTTTATTACCTGTATCACAAGGGTTATTAATCTTAATTCTTTCATAGGTGCGTAGGTGATTGATATATCTTGTGCTAAGGAAAAGTCTCTGGGAGGTGCTGGAACGCCGTTCCGGCGCGTTCCGATCGAAATTAAGCACTGCTACTGAGGGTAGACAAGATTTTACGAGGGAGCTAAAAACTAGGTTGCGGTATCTTGTCAAGCCGCTCATTGACTCTCCCGAGGTAGCCATTGTGTGGGTGTAGATATTATCGAGCCTTTCTCAAAATAGTGATCTAAATATATAATTTGTGTCCTTTTTCTCTTTTTACTTCTCTTAATTAAACATTTGTATTGATTTTCGTCACGTTAAGAAAATCATGAATTGTGAGTGTCAGAACATCCAAGGAGTGTGTGGTGTGTAAGAGACTGTCTCCAACCAGCGTGCCAGTTCTTCCTTTTCCTGTCAAACAGAAAGTTTAAGCGACTTCAGCACAATTTCTCAAACATAGTGTTTTAAATATATACTTTGGTATTTTTTACCCCTCTTATTTTATCAGACATTTGTATTGATTTTAGTCATGTTCAAAAAGATTGTAAATGTCAGAACATCCAGGGAGTTTGTGGAGTGAAAGAGACTGTTTCTGGTGATATTTTCTGTCTGCCATTTATGTAATTTCTTTCTTCTGTCTGTCATATATTAATGTGTGATTTGTGAATTTTTTATGGTTTGCTGGCTGTATGATTGATGGGACGGAAAGCCAAATACATTTTTTTTAAATTATCGAGCCGATGATTAGACACATCGAGTGGCTTTACGTCGCACCGACAAAGATACAAATAGGTCTTATGGCGACGATGGGATAGGAAGGGCCTAGGAGTTAGAAGGAAGCGGCCGTGGCCTTAATTAAGGTACAGCCCCCGCATTTGCTTGGTGTGGAAATGGGAAACCACGGAAAACCATATTCAGGGCTTCCGGCAGTGGGATTCGAACCCACTATCTCCCGGATGCAAGCTCACAGTCGCGCGCCCCTAACCGCACGGCCAACTTGCCCGGTTACTTAAAATTTAACAGGCGTCCGGTGATAATAGCTAGCCTCTAAATGGCTACAACAATAACAATACAACAACAACAACAACAACAACAACAAGGTAAATGTATCTACCAGAAAGATGTACAGAATGCCTTCAAGTAAATAACCTCATTTATTTTATTCCCGGCAAGCATGATTGGATTGTTGGGGAGTTTATCAGATAATTTAAACCCAAACAAGGGTGCCCATACCCGGGGGCAAGGTGGGGCCGCGCCCCCCTATCTAGCTCTCAGGGAAAGGCAAAAATCTAGTCTAGTCAGGTGTTTTCCTTTCCAGAAAACGATTCAAAACTCAGTATTACGTAGAAGCGGTAGTACCGTTCCCCACCAACAGGCAGGGAACACCGTGGGTTATTCTACCACATAATACAAGTCGCCATTTATCTTCCAAAATATTAAACATACTACGTACCCCCAGGTCTGCCCCCTCCTCCCCCCCCCCCTACAAACTGTCATATGGGCACCGATGAACCCAAAAAACCACAAGCCAGAACTTATCCACCCTAACTCCGTATTATGTTACAACTGTTTTTAAAGCACCACTTAAATTGTAATAGTGAAAACTGTAATTCATTAGTACATTGTAAAACTGTTTGAGGTTGTAGGTCTAACTCTTTATTGTATCCGGTCAAAATACATACATTACAATGAATAGAACTAACATAACTCTTACAATGTAAATTGAAAACGACGTGGATTTCTGCCCTGTTTCTTTAATTACACTGACTGACAGAGCAAATGCAACACCAAGAAGGAGTGGTCAGAACTTTATGCCAATTGCAGGGTAGACTGACGTCTCTGAGGTATGCTCATGATGTGAAATGCGCCGCTGTGCTGCGCACGTAGCGAACGATAAATAGGACACGGCGTTGGCGAATGGCCCACTTCGTACCGTGATTTCTCAGCCGACAGTCATTGTAGAACGTGTTGTCGTGTGCCACAGGACACGTGTATAGCTAAGAATGCCAGGCCGCCGTCAACGGAGGCATTTCCAGCAGACAGACGACTTTACGAGGGGTATGGTGATCGGGCTGAGAAGGGCAGGTTGGTCGCTTCGTCAAATCGCAGCCGATACCCATAGGGATGTGTCCACGGTGCAGCGCCTGTGGCGAAGATGGTTGGCGCAGGGGCATGTGGCACGTGCGACGGGTACAGGCGCAGCCCGAGTGACGTCAGCACGCGAGGATCGGCGCATCCGCCGCCAAGCGGTGGCAGCCCCGCACGCCATGTCAACCGCCATTCTTCAGCATGTGCAAGACACCCTGGCTGTTCCAATATCGACCAGAACAATTTCCCGTCGATTGGTTGAAGGAGGCCTGCACTCCCGGCGTCCGCTCAGAAGACTACCATTGACTCCACAGCACAGACGTGCACGCCTGGCATGGTGCCGGGCTAGAGCGACTTGGATGAGGGAATGGCGGAACGTCGTGTTCTCCGATGAGTCACGCTTCTGTTCTGTCAGTGATAGTCACCGCAGACGAGTGTGGCGTCGGCGTGGAGAAAGGTCAAATCCGGCAGTAACTATGGAGCGCCCTACCGCTAGACAACGCGGCATCATGGTTTGGGGCGCTATTGCGTATGATTCCACGTCACTTCTAGTGCGTATTCAAGGCACGTTAAATGCCCACCGCTACGTGCAGCATGTGCTGCGGCCGGTGGCACTCCCGTACCTTCAGGGGCTGCCCAATGCTCTGTTTCAGCAGGATAATGCCCGCCCACACACTGCTCGCATCTTCCAACAGGCTCTACGAGGTGTACAGATGCTTCCGTGGCCAGCGTACTCTCCGGATCTCTCACCAATCGAACCCGTGTGGGATCTCATTGGACGCCGTGTGCAAACTCTGCCCCAGCCGCGTACGGACGACCAACTGTGGCAAATGGTTGACAGAGAATGGAGAACCATCCCTCAGGACACCATCCGCACTCTTATTGACTCTGTACCTCGACGTGTTTCTGCGTGCATCGCCGCTCGCGGTGGTCCTACATCCTACTGAGTCGATGCCGTGCGCATTGTGTAACCTGCATATCGGTTTGAAATAAACATCAATTATTCGTCCGTGCCGTCTCTGTTTTTTCCCCAACTTTCATCCCTTTCGAACCACTCCTTCTTGGTGTTGCATTTGCTCTGTCAGTCAGTGTATTTTCCGCCTCCATTTCCAACTCGGGTATCGCTGCAGTGATCGAGAGTGACTGGGAGAACTTCGCCCATCCTTCACGGCCTGTGACGTGCTACGTCACTGCGCTGCGCTCATCGCCTGCCAGTCCGCCCACTTACAGTGCTGGGCGCTCAGCGTGAGCACCTGTGCCCTACACCATGGGGCCGGCCCGTGAAAATAAAAATTACAAAAACTTTCAAAATATTTAGTAAAATATGGACTTTTAAAAGTAATAATCTATATATATATAAAATAAGAGTTTTGTCTGTACATTGCTCAGAATTTGAAAATAATGGTATTTCTGTATCGGCCATGTCCATAGTAACAAGAAAATGCATTTTTTACTTTTCCGTAATTTCTGTCTGTCTGTCTGTCTGTCTGTCTGTCTGTCTGTCTGTCTGTCTGTCTGTCTGTATGTATGTACACGCATCACGAGAAAACGGTTGAAGAGAATTTAATGAAAATCGGTATGTGAAGTCGGGGGATGAGCCTCTACAATCTAGGCTATAAATCATTTTGCTCACGCTGAGTGAAATGGTAGTTTAGGGGAAGGCCTAAAATTGAATTCTCAACTATTTATGTTATTAGTGGTCTAATGAAAATCGGTATGTGAAGTCGGGGGATAAGCCTCTACAATCTAGGCTATAAATCATTTTACTCACGCTGAGTGAAATGGTAGTTTAGGGGAAGGCCTAAAATTGAATTCTCAACTATTTATGTTATTAGTGGTCGTATTTTAAAGAAAATGGGTACGCAAAGTTGGGGAATAAGTTGCTACAATCTAGGCTATCAATAATTGTATTCACGCTGAGAAAACTGGTAGTTTAGGGGAAGGCCTAAAATTTAATTCTCAAATATTGTTCTTATTAGTAGTCCTATCTTGATGAAAATCGGTATGCAAAGTCAGAAAATAAGTCGCTATATTCTAGGCTGTAAATTATTTTATTCACGCTGAGTGAAATGGTAGTTTAGGGGAAGGCCTAAAATGTAATTCTCAATTATTTCTTATTAGAGGTGTAATCGATGAATGCTACATAACTAAGGTTATATAGTATTAAATTTCATATTATTTATGTCTTATGCATTGTTACCGTACTGGCTATGATCGCAAAGATATTCATGAATTTGGATTTTTGTTAATAAGTCCATATCAGCGCCGAGTAACGAGAAAATGGGTAAACAGTATTTAATGAAAATCGGTATGTAAAGTCGGAGAATAAGAAACTACAGTTTATGGTATAAAATATTTTACAAATCACAGAGTCGAAAGAAAACTAAATGTGAAGACCTACAATATAGAAAGCTCATAACATTGATCAATAATAACATTACATTGACCATTGTTTGTTGTGATGTGCTTTGTCTCTTCTGTTGCCCCTCATCTCCGGTAGATAGGATTACTGCTGCGTACAGAGTACTTTTTATTTGATTTACGTTGCACCGACATAGATAGGTTTTATGGCGACGATGGGATAGGAAAGGGCTAGGAGTGCCTTAGGCCTTAATTAAGGTACAGGCCCAGCATTTGACTGGTGTGAAAGTAGGAAACCACGGAATACCATCTTCAGCGCTGCCGACAATGGGGTTCGAATCCACTGTCTCTCGGATGCAACCTCACAGCTGCGCACCGCTAACCACACGGTCAACTCGCCCAGTCGTACAGAGTGTAACAGCCTGTCTGAATATTGATAGGAAGTAGCTGGGGAGTTAGATAACTTTCTTCTTTAGCATGCCATTCCCCTGGTTTATAAATTTTCTGATACTACTGGTATGTAATACACTGGATCATCATAGCATTCGGGCTATTCAATCCCTATTCTGAGGCACTGATTGGAATGAACAGTATGCATATTTAGCGGAATAATGGCAGATGAGTGTTCATGGCAATCTGCGGCCTGGTCATCCCAGCTCTGGAACTTTGGACTATTAGATTAGCACCGCAATATAACCGCAGCACTGTTCGTTAAAAGTGATAAAACGTGCGGCTTTCCAGTTGATCGAGTATTTTATATGATAGCATTGCTTTTAATCGCTACATTCATACTTACGTTTTTGTAATGACCTATGTTGATCTCAGGTTAGGAAAACCACAAAGTAAGTCTTTCTGTGAATCCCGTAGCGAAGCACGGGTACATCAGCTAGTAATACAATATAACGTAAATAATACCTGTATTACATCCAATTTTCATACTTATGAATAGGTTACAATTATTGATTTATTTCTTAAACATGGAAGTCACAGAACAAGTGTTTAACCTTGTTGATATGGGTACTAAGATGATGATGATGATAAAAAAAAGTAATAATAATAATAAAAATCTTAATCTGTTTACCCTCCAGGGTTGATTTTTCCCTCGGATTCAGCAATGGCCACCTCTACCGCCTTAACGGCAGTGTCCAGACTTTGGGTCAGGGGATACAACTGGGGAGAATGGCCATTACCTCGCCCAGGAGGCCTCACCTGCTATGCTGAACAGGGCTCTTGTGAGGGGATGGGAAGATTAGAAGGTATAGATAAGGAAGAGGGAAGGAAGCGGCCGTGGTCTTAAGTTAGGTACCATCCTGCCATTTGCCTGGAGGAGAAGTGGGAAACCACGGAAAACCACTTCCAGGATGGCTGAGGTGGGAATCGAACCCAACTCTACTAAGTAGACCGCCCGAGGCTGAATGGACCCCGTTCCAGCTCTCGTACCACTTTTCAAATTTCGTGGCAGAGCCGGGAATCGAACCCGGGCCTCCAGGAGTGGCAGCTAATCACACTAACCACTAAACCACAGAGGCAGACATTATTTAAAATAATTATCTAAATTTAAATTATTTAAAATAATACTACTACCACCGAAATGTCAACTTATTATTATTAAACCCAAACTTGGCAGGTTCGATCCTGTCTCAGTCGAGTGGTATTTGAAGGTGCTCAAATACGTCCGCCTCGTGTCGTTAGATTTACTGGCACGTAGAAGAACTCCTACTACACAAAAAATTTCGGCATCTTGACGTCTCCAAAAATCGTCAAAATTACTTAGTGGGACGTAATATCAGCAACATTATTATTATTATTATTATTATTATTATTATTATTATTATTATTATTATTATTATTATTATTATTATTATTATTTCCGGCTCCATGGCTAAATAGTTAGCGTGCTGGCCTTTGGTCACAGGAGTCCCGGGTTCGACTCCCGGTAGGGTCCGGAATTGTAACCATAATTGGTTAATTTCGCTGGCATGGGGACTGGGCGTGTTCGTCATCATTTCATCCTCATCACGAAGCGCAGGTCGCCTACGGGTTTCAAATCAAAAGACCTGCACCTGCCGATCCGAAGTCCTCTGACGCCTCCCGGTATTAAAAGCCATACGCCATTTCATTTTCATTATTATTATTATTATTATTATTATTATTATTATTATTATTATTATTATTATTATTATTATTACACTGACTGACAGAGCAAATGCAACACCAAGAAGGAGTGGTTCGAAAGGGATGAAAGTTGGGGAAAAAACAGAGACGGCACGGATGAATAATTGATGTTTATTTCAAACCGATATGCAGATTACACAATGCGCACGGCATCGACTCAGTAGGATGTAGGACCACCGCGAGCGGCGATGCACGCAGAAACACGTCGAGGTACAGAGTCAATAAGAGTGCGGATGGTGTCCTGAGGGATGGTTCTCCATTCTCTGTCAACCATTTGCCACAGTTGGTCGTCCGTACGAGGCTGGGGCAGAGTTTGCAAACGGCGTCCAATGAGATCCCACACGTGTTCGATTGGTGAGAGATCCGGAGAGTACGCTGGCCACGGAAGCATCTGTACACCTCGTAGAGCCTGTTGGGAGATGCGAGCAGTGTGTGAGCGGGCATTATCCTGCTGAAACAGAGCATTGGGCAGCCCCTGAAGGTACGGGAGTGCCACCAGCCGCAGCACATGCTGCACGTAGCGGTGGGCATTTAACGTGCCTTGAATACGCACTAGAGGTGACGTGGAATCATACGCAATAGCGCCCCAAACCATGATGCCGCGTTGTCTAGCGGTAGGGCGCTCCACAGTTACTGCCGGATTTGACCTTTCTCCACGCCGACGCCACACTCGTCTGCGGTGACTATCACTGACAGAACAGAAGCGTGACTCATCGGAGAACACGACGTTCCGCCATTCCCTCATCCAAGTCGCTCTAGCCCGGCACCATGCCAGGCGTGCACGTCTATGCTGTGGAGTCAATGGTAGTCTTCTTAGCGGACGCCGGGAGTGCAGGCCTCCTTCAACCAATCGACGGGAAATTGTTCTGGTCGATATTGGAACAGCCAGGGTGTCTTGCACATGCTGAAGAATGGCGGTTGACATGGCGTGCGGGGCTGCCACCGCTTGGCGGCGGATGCGCCGATCCTCGCGTGCTGACGTCACTCGGGCTGCGCCTGGACCCCTCGTACGTGCCACATGCCCCTGCGCCAACCATCTTCGCCACAGGCGCTGCACCGTGGACACATCCCTATGGGTATCGGCTGCGATTTGACGAAGCGACCAACCTGCCCTTCTCAGCCCGATCACCATACCCCTCGTAAAGTCGTCTGTCTGCTGGAAATGCCTCCGTTGACGGCGGCCTGGCATTCTTAGCTATACACGTGTCCTGTGGCACACGACAACACGTTCTACAATGACTGTCGGCTGAGAAATCACGGTACGAAGTGGGCCATTCGCCAACGCCGTGTCCCATTTATCGTTCGCTACGTGCGCAGCACAGCGGCGCATTTCACATCATGAGCATACCTCAGTGACGTCAGTCTACCCTGCAATTGACATAAAGTTCTGACCACTCCTTCCTGGTGTTGCATTTGCTCTGTCAGTCAGTGTATTATTATTATTATTATTATTATTATTATTATTATTATTATTATTATTAATATCACGGACCGGAAAGGTGCTGATCACTGCAAGTAATCTCCGGCTCACCCTCCCTGATCAGTGACCTTGTCGTAGCTCGTCAGGTTTGGATAAGGCACTTGTTTTCCTTATAAGCCTTTACGTGTGTTTCTGCACCTATAAGATCTGTAGCCTGACTGCGGCACATAACATTCGAATGTTTTCATGGAGCATCAATCAATCAATCAATCAATCAATCAATCAATCAATCAATCAATCAATCAATCAATCAATCAATCAATCAATCAATCAATCAATCAATCAATCAATCAATCAATCAATCAATCAATCAATCAACCAATCAATCAATCAATCAATCAATCAATCAATCAATCAATCAATCAATCAACATCGATGTGCGTTTAGAGCTGTCTTCCAGGTGGCGGATGCCCTATCAATTATTTACCTAGTGTTATTAATTTGAAAGAAGTTGGAATCTGGAACATCTCCCTTGAATTCCAACTTAACTTCTTTCTACTTTTAAAATATCCACTATCGTTTATTCGTCTACTAATGTCATTCCACGCCATCTCTCTGCTGATAGCTCGGAACATACCACTTAGTCGAGCAGCTCGTCTCCTTACTCCTAAGTCTTCCCAGCCCAAAATTTACAACATTTTTGTAACACTACTCTTTTGTCGGAAATCGCCCCAGAAAAATCGTGCTGCTTTCCTTTGGATCTCTCGAATCAAGTAATCCTGGCGAGTGTCTCATTCACTGGAACCATACACTAATTGGGGTCTTAATAATATTTTCACTTATTGTATGGCTTTTAGTGCCGGGAGTGTCCAAGGATATGTTGGACTCATCTGGTACAGGTATTTCTATTTGACGCTCATGGACGACCTGCGTGTCGGAATATTAAATGACGATGATGATGATGATGATGATGATGATGATGATGATGATGATGATGATGATGATGTGCTTGGGTGAATTTGAAACCCGGTGTCCGCACATAGTTTCAAATGACACGAAGGGATCTGCTCAAGGTTTAACATCACCATCGGACGGATGAATCACCATTAACGGCGTCATATTCCCTCACTCCAGCCGGCCCCGTGGTGTAGGGGAGGCCCCGGGTTCGGTTCCTGGCCAGGTAAAGGATTTTTACCCGGACCTGAGGGCTGGTTTGAGGTCCACTCAGCCTACGTGATTAGAATTGAGTAGCTTTCTGCCGGTGAGATAGCGGCCCCTTTCTAGAAAGCCAAAAATAACGGCCGAGAGGATTCGTCGTGCTGACCACACGACAGCTCGTAATCTGCTTGCCTTCGGTTGAGCAGCGGTCGCTTGATAGGCCAAGGCCCTTCAAAGGCTGTATTACCATGTGGGGGGGGGGGTAGTATACCCTCACTCCATACGACCAACGTGGAGGGGTTTGGAAGTGAACCGAGGCTTTTGGCACGTGATTTGGAGATTATAAATTGTTTACCACCACCTCTCATACACCCCTGGTCAACATTGTAGTGGTGAAAGTTTTTCACCAAAGGGACTCGAATCGGCTAACTGCAATGTCACACGATAAATATCATGGTCACCAGCGGGGTGTCATGGCAGTGACTTACACGCCTTCTCCATTACATCCTATTACAACGCCTAAATACCCTCAGAACCATGTGAAGAGATCCGTAACTTTACTTGCAATCACGTTTATGTAATTACCCCAGTGAAGATCTTTCCACTGAGCAAGTGGTCCCGTAGCTATCAGTTAGCATTCGGGAGATAGTGGTTCGAAACCCCACTGTTGGCAGTCGTGAAGATGGTTTTCCGTGGTTTCCCATTTTCACACCAGCCAAATGCTGGGACTGTAACTTAATTAAGGCCACGGCCATTTTCAACCCACTCCTAGCCCTTTTCTCCCATCATGTCTGTAAGATCTGCCTGTGTCGGTGCAACGTAAAACAAATACTCTTTCTTTCTTTCTTTCTTTCTTTCTTTCTTTCTTTTTTCTTTCTTTCTTTCTCTTTCTTATCTGTTTACCCTCAAGTGTTGATTTTTCTGTCGGACTCACCTCTACCACCCCAAGGGCGGTGTCCTGGAGCGTGAGACTTCTGGTCGGGGGATACAACTGGGAAGTTGGACCAGTACCTTACCCAGGCGGCCCCACCTGCTATGCTGAACAGTGGCCTTGTGGGGGGGGGGGGAAGATCGGAAAGGATAGGCAAGGAAGAGGTAAGGAAGCGACCGTGGCCTTAATTTAGGTACCAACCACGAAACACCACTTCGAGGATGGCTGAGGTGGGAATCGAACACCCTCTACTCAGTTTTCCTCCCGAAGCTGGGTGGACCCCGTTCCAGCACTCGTACTACTTTTCAAATTTTGTGGTAGAGCAGGGAATCGAGCCCGGGCTTCTGGGGGTGGAAGCTAATCACACTAACCACTACACCACAGAGGCAAAACAAATAGTAAAAAGCATAAAAGTAATAATGCTTCACCTGCTCTGAGTTCTGTTTGTCGTTGTCAAGAAACTATTCTCTTGCTTACCATTGGAACGAATACGTTTCATAACGAGCAGTTTTTTCAGAAGTTTGTTCCACTTTCAGAGAACAGTACAAGAGGAGAGGAGTTTATGGAAAATGAGAGGCGGAGTAAGGAATAGCAATCAATACATACATTTTGACGAAAAATTAAGATTTTTTATTTGAACTTGGAGTAATTCGAACACTCTGCATTCCAAAACCTACCTTATAACGTTTTTGATATAACCAATGTTCTACGAGAAGATTACATGCGAAAGATTTAGCTGCCTATTTCTACTGCATTGCCCTGCAATGAAGTGAAATGTCTAATGTCTTTTAGTGCCGGGATATCCCAGGACGGGTTCGATTCACCAGGCGACCTGCACGTCGTGTTGAGGATTAAATGATGATGAAGACAACACATACACCCAGCCCCCATACCGTAGGAATTAACCAATTAAGGTTAAAGTCCCCGACCCGGGCGGTAATCGAACTCGGGACCCTATGAACCGAAGGCCAGTACGCTGACCGTTCAGCCAACGAGTCGGACATAAGTCCCCTGAATTACATACATAAACAATAGGAGAGTGATACTAGTCACTACAGGTTGGTTTGCAGTCCTCACTGTGGGCAAACCAACAGTCCAGTGACGAGCAGAAATCCACGTTTTAGCCCAGCTCCATACAGGTTGCCAGTGAGGCAGGGATGTCCAGCTGGGCTGCGTTACCTTTTGTCCACGTACAATTCCAGCTTCAATTTTGGATCTTGAAGTTGGAACAGTCACCTAGGATTTTTTCTTTTTGCATGTGATCTTCTCGTAGCACATCGATTATCGAACCAAACTTTCAAAGGTTTGTTTCAGCATGGTGGGTGTGACAAACCCCTTGAAGGAACGTAAATGATAAACCAAAATTTTATAGTGCAATCGAAACGATCCGGAAAATGATGGTTGGCCGAGTATAAATAACTCATATTTTCATTAACATGCGCTGGTCTGTTATCTTCTGGTGCCTGTCCTCCAGACAAAGACTATAGAATGCGCCAATAAAAAAGTAAAGTGCGTCACTTGTTATCAAGATGTCAATATGTCAACTTCTCACTCTAGGGAGTACTTAAGAAGCTCAACCAATTCACGACCCTTTCCGTCTTGGAGGATGAGAATACACCCACCTAAAAGTTGAACTGTTGCGTAGTTCAGGACTTGGAATAATCATATTTACATCTCTTCAATGTCACCATTGATATGCATTTAGGGCTGCCGCCTAGATGACAGATTCTCTATCAGTTATCTACTCTTATCTTAAATAATTTCCAATCCTTTTCTTTTTATAAACGAGTATTTACTCCAATTATCCTCTTGAACGACAACTTTACCTTCATTTTGTGATCTTTCCTACTTATGAAAAATCCACAGTTCTATTCCTTCAGGCAAGAAACTCGATAATATAAATCTATTCTATTATTATCTATATGATACTGAGTTTTATAATTTAAATGTTTAAAACAATTAACAGTTATACTAATGATAAACAACTACAAAAAATGAAAAAATACATAAAAAGCTATCTGAAATTTACAAAAGCTGATTTGATCGAATTCATTTTAGATAAAAATTGAAACGAAACTCTCATTTTTGAAAATTAGTAATGAGCAATATAATTTAAAAGAAAAAAGAACACGATAGATTTATTAAAAAATTGAGTAATAGAAATACAAATACAGAGCTCGATAGCTGCAGTCGCTTAAATGCGGCCAATATCCAATATTCGGGAGATAGTGGGTTCGAACAGAAACCGCTGACACAGATACCCTTCCTGACACCTACCCTATGTGAAGGTGCGTGTGTTGAGAAAAACACAAACACCCAGTCCTCGCGCCAGAAGAATTAATAGAACAGCCTTTACCCTGCTCGGAATCGAACCCTGGGCTCTCAGAACAGAACGCCAGGACGGTAACCACTCAGCCAAGGAGCCGAATGTTTCCAATATGACCGGGCGACTTGGTCATGCGGCAAGGGGCGATAGTGGGTTCGAACCCCATTGTTGGTAGCCACGAAGATGGTTTTCCTTGGTTCTCCATTTGAACACCAGGAAAATGCTGGGGCTGTACCTTAATTAAGGCCACAGACGCTTCCTTCCCACTTCTAGCATTTTCTTATCCCATCGTCGCCATAAGACCTATCTGTGTCGGTGCGATGTAAAGCAGCTTGCAAAAAAAAAAAAAAGAAATAAAAAAGTAAATAGAAAAGCAACGGCATTCTATTCAAGAATACAAACATTTGAAATTAATAATGTCGATAATATTATAGAACCAGGATCATTTTAAAATCAAATTAAAGATATTGTTATTAAAATATTAAAAATCTGTTAATACCAGAAGGATCTGTAAAAGTTAATATTAAATTTTTTGTAGTTTTATAAGATATGAAGAAATACGAGATTTTAAGTTTAAAGCAAAAAGCGAAGTTATATTACGGTCAACTGATTTAGGAGAATACTATCAAAGATATGCAGATAAATTATTAATGGAAATGCAGGAATTTCAAGGAAGACAATCTGGATGGGTTTTTTATTCTATAACTCATTTAGAATTATGTATTAACAAACATAACCTAATTTATGGTTCTTCATATATTGATTTACCTAAACAAATTAAGAATAGAAAAGCTATAATTATTGTTAAAAACAATGATAAAAATTGTTTTCTATTAGCAATAAAATCATATTTATATCAACCAGAGCGTAATGCAGATAGGGATGGTAATTAAATCAATGAATTTACAGAATTAGATAAAATTTGTGAAAAATTAAGAATTGAGTTTCCTGTAGAAATAACAAATATAAGCAAATTTTAGGAGGAATCAAATGTATCAATCAATATATCTTATGATGAAAATGAAAATTATGTTGTATATCCACTTTATCATACAAAAATAAACAAGAAAAACATGTCCATTTGCTTTAGATTAAAAATGAAAGCAACTCACATTATTGTTGGATCAAAGATTTATATAGATTAGTTTCAAATCAAACAAATAAACATAAATCTAAAATTTATACTTGCGGTAGATAATTAGGATTTTATTATTCGCAAGAAAAAAATTCTAAATATGTTTCTAAACCAAATTATAATAACACAACAATATTGTCTGAAAATTTAGTTGCTGTTCATATGAAAACAATAAAAATAAAATTTTACAAACCAATTTATATTGTAATGAGTATTTTAGATATTTCAAAGATAAAACAGATAAAAATGATTTTCTCTATACTATTATGAAACCAAAATATGGAAAAAATATTGATTTTTTTATATGGATACCGATTCATTTATATGTGATACAAGAACTGATGATTTTTATAGCCATATGAAAACAATATTAAATGAATTTGGTACAAGCGAATATGAAAAAGGTAATAAATTTGGAACACCACAAGTAAATAAAGAAGTATTGGGAAAATGTAAAGATGAAAATTGTGGGAAAATAATGGCAAAACACGTTAGTTTGAAATAAAAAAAATGTACGCTTATAGAGTAGAAGACAAAGAATATAAGGAATCAAAAGGAGTTAAAAAATCAGTAGTTAAAAATGAAATTACTTTTGATGATTATAATAAATGTTTAAACGAAAAAATAAAACATTATAGAACAACGAATTTAATTAGATCTTATAAACACGAATTATATTCTGTTGAATGTAATAAAATAGTTTTAAGTCCTGATGATGATAAAAGATATATACTAGAAAGTGGAAATTATACATTACCTTGGGTTCATTATAAAATAAAATAAATTTAATAGCATTTTTACCTACATAAATAAGTCATATAGTTGCAAAAACACCTTGCTTTGCTTTCGGCTACCAAGTTTCGGCTACCTCAGATAGGTAAGAAAAGCACTGCTCTATATTATCAAATACCAAGGTTTCAACTACCTATGGAAAAAACTGATTCTTTAATTTTATAGAAATATTAACTTTTGTGACTTTTTACTAAAATAGGTAATTTTAATTATTTTTACTAAATATTTGATATTTTATTTTTTTATTTTATACAAATATTAACTTTCGACATTTTTCCTTAAAAATTGGGATTTTTGGGGAAAAGGTATGAAATTCTGAGAAAAAATACACAAAATTATGGAAAAGTTAAAAAATGTGTGTGGGAGCCAGAATCCGCGTGTTTTAAAACAATTAATATTTTTATTATTTTTTCCTAAAATGTTTGATGACCTTTTATTTTTTAAAATTTTATAGAAATATTACCTTTTGATATTTTTCTCAAAAATGGGTGATTTTTTGCGGAAAAGATATGAAATTCTGAGAAAAACATGCAAAATTATGAAATATTGAAGAAAATTTATATTTTTTATATTTATATTTTATATTTTTTATATTTTTCTGTTTTGCCATAAAATGGGTAATTTTGGGGAAAAGGATACGAAATTCTGAGAAAAATACCCAAAATTATGTGTAAATGGTTAAAATTTGTAAGTGAGCCAGAATTGGGCCTTCGGTCGCCGCCGAACTCTGTCAACGCTGGAAAAACAAAAGATGCAACAGAGTTATTCGGGAGGGCCTCGTGTTTACCGCATTCATCTGCAATGGTCGCTAAAGAAATCAGACTTGCCGCGCGTGCCTGATAACTCGGGTCGACTGGTTTCCCGCGTCGCCAAGTCAACCTTAAACGAAGAATCTACCTACTTTGGTGTACACCGACTTACACATGACTTGTGGTGTTCGTGTAAAGCATCTTGATCCAATTGATAAGCATTTCTGGTGCACCGTTGCCACGAAGTTCATACCAGATCACACGACGCGGAACACGGTCGAAAGCCTTTTCAAGATCAAGTACGGCAATATGCAGTGGCCGTTGTGTCTCTCTGTGCTTTCCAATGAGCTTTCTGGCAGCGAAGATGGCGTAGGTTGTTCCAGCACCCTTGACGAAGCCGCACTTGTTGGTACTAATGCTGACGATGTCACACAGTCCTAGATCGAGGATTCTCTCAAACATCTTCCTTGTGTGCGACAGGAAGAGAATTGGACGGTAATTTGCACATTCTGCTGGGTCACCTTTTTGCTTAAAGATAGTCACAGTGATGCTTGTAGCCCAATCAATGGGAACAGAGGCAGAGTCAACTATGACATTGAAAAAGTTGATTAGCCGGTTGATCGCGGGTTCTTTTAATTCCTGTAACTTCCAGAAGTCTGCCGGAATATCATCTGGTGCTGGCGCTTTTTGGTTCTTCTTACTCTTGATAACGTTGATGACTTTCTCTGGTGTGATGTGTGAGATAGAACCTGCTGTTGGCTTACTTTATGGAATAGGAGGATATGGGAAATAAATGTTGGAAATCTCTTCAAAGTGTTGTTGCCAATGTTTGAGGATGCCCTGTTTGTCCTGTAATTGCTGATCATCTTTGCCTTCTATGCACACATAATGATCAATATCCTGTGCTGAATTTATTCTAGCTTTGGCCAGCCGGAAGAGAGTTTTCTCTCCTTCCTTTGAATCCAGTGTTGCGTACAGGTCATTATAGTGACTTCGCCTAGTTTCAAAGATATTCTTAACCTCACGTTTGGCTATGGCATATCTTTCCCTGTTCTCTGGAGTCTTTTGTGAAACCCAGTTTCTATATGTCTTCTTCTTTTGATGTCCTTTCTCTTGAACTTTGAGTATCCATAACGACGTTTGCTTGTGAATACGGTGGGAACTAGGCTTAGTTGAGGACCGTTTTTTCAAAACTTGCTCATTGCAAAAAAAGGTATGAATTGCGTTATATACGGGACGTGAATGTTAGGTTACTTGGATTTCATGTCCTTAAACTCGTTTTAGCAAAAGTTGTTTATTGTCATCACAACAAACTGCTAAATATGGGTCGTTTTCCCAAAACTCGCTCATTACTACGATATGTGGTATACCAAAACTCGCTCATTACAGCAAACGTCGCTAGACTGCTGGATATTTTGCTGACATGTAAGGAAACTACGGTCGCAGTTATTCATTCACATATTGAAATATAAGTGTAGGCAAAGCCACTATAGTCGCAATAAGTGTACACGAGCATATTTGCCTCCGGACCTTAATATCTATAAAATGTACATTCAGTTCTGCAAAGAAAGAGATTTAGAAGGGAAATCAAAATGTTCAATCTCAAAGTACAAGCAAATTTTCTATACGAAATTCAATTTAGGTTTTGGGAATCCACACTCAGATACATGTTTGACATGTAAAGAACTTTTATTGATAATTAAAGATACGAAAAATGACGTTGTAAGGAACAAGGCTCGAATTGATTATAAATTACACAAAGCAAGAGATAATACATTTTTTGCCGTACTTAAAGAAAAGGATGATAGTCATGTTGATGTTATATTTGCCATGCAACAAAAACCACCCATTCCTAAAGTATCTATAGGGAAAGCATTTTACTGAGACAAGCATGGTTATATAATCATTGTGTCATGACAAATGGAAAACGACTGGACAAAAGTAAAGGTTTATTTTATACGTGGTTGAAGACAGAAGGGGGTCGTAGAGCGAATGAAATAGCTTCGGGTGTAAAAGACTATCTTGAGCACTTAGAAAATAATCTTCGCAAGGAAGGGGCTAGATATAAAAAACTCAGGCTATTTTCAGACTCTTGTCAATCCCAAAATAAAATAGTATTTTATTAGCATCTGTGGCACGTTTCCTCGAAAAGTCTAAAGTTTACACATCAGTTGAACATTATTTTCCCATTCGAGGTCATAGCTTTATGCCGCCAGATCGAGTGTTCGGGAACGTAGAGAAAAAATACAGAGAGAAAGAAGAAATTGTATCGCCTATTAAGTATCATAGCCTACTCAGTGATCACGGATAAGTGAGAATACTGCAAAAAGATTGGAACATCTATGATCTGAAGGCAAAATCAAGAAAGATTTTGAAAGGGAAACTACCTTTCAGCTTCACGAAAACCCGCATCATTCAATACAGGAAACATGAAAACTTCAAGGTACAAGTCACTGTTCGATACACATACAGTGGTGATTCAACCATTGTAGAAATACTCAATAAAGGAAAGATTTCCTTCAAAGAAATGGACTTGGCTCCAAAAATGGAAATAGTAAATCACGTTAGTAAGGAAAAGAGCCAAGATATGGAACAATTAATGAAATTCATACAAATTCCTGGGAAAGCTAAGGAGTTCTATGAAACGGTTCTTAAGGGAAAACATACCAAGAACAAGCTGAATGTAAGTGATATGATGGAGGATACAGAAGTTGGGGAAACTGGTCGAGAAATAAAGAGGTCTAGTCAATAAAGACAGAGATTCATTAATTTTACGTCTGTTGAATTTTGAAACACTGGTATCGTATACATTGTTACCACTACCATTCTTCATTTATAGTATTGTGATAATATCTGTGTGTAAATTCTGACATGTTTTTAAATTTGTTTTATATATGCTGTGGAGGAAATTTTTACTCAATAGGATTATGCAATGAGCGAGTTTTGAAAAAAACCGAACATTTTCCCCTACCTTTTTTGTAAAAACTATTCAAATTTGTGCTTTTGGCTATACTTATATCAGATTGTAACTAACAAATAAACTGTTTAATACGTACTTTGTCAAATTATCCTTTTTACTCTATTGTCTAACCAGTTTTTTGTCTCTCCTGAAAAATTATGATTTTGCAAGGAGCGAGTTTTGAAAAAACGGTCCTCAGTTGTACCCAGGGTTGCTGTGGCAGTTGCAATGACAGATTTGCAGAATGTGGTTCACGTGTTATCAGTCGCATTCAGGTCGATGGGAAGAAAATTTACGCTGTCTGCTAGGGTCTCCTTTTGGTCTTTAAGCTTCCACCACTTGATCTAAATATTTAAATATATATTTGCAATTTCCTTTACGTCCCACTGAAACAGATGGCTTTTACGCGACAATGGGGTAGAAAAGGGCTAGGAGTAAGAAGTAAGTGGCCATGGCCTTAATTACGGTACAGCCCCAGCATTTGTTTGGTGTGAAAATGGGAATCCACCTTCAAGGCTGCCGACAGTGGGGTTGGAACCCAAGCTCACAGTTGCGCGCCCCTAACCACACGGCCAACTCGATCGGTCAATTATAAATTAACTGAGTCGAAGCTGAAAATACAAGGCTTCAAACATTAATAAAACAATAAAATTTTTACAACATGATTTATATATCTGTCTCTTGCTGTAGGTCTTAATGACCTGTAAAAAACAATAAATGATCACGGTGAATATGCCATGTCATGTCATGTTATCGTATGTCACTTCGCTGCCCCTCGTGAAACTCGCTTCCACTACCAAATGACAGCAGATGATTCATATAGGCAATTATGGATTCACGATAGTTTTTAGAATTTATGCAGAAAAATGTACGCGATTTACATTTTGACACAAGACGTCTCTAGTTTTTTTTTGGGTCGGAGGATCGAATAAAGAAGACCGTAACTCGATATTCTGTACGGCTAAGGAGGATTTTCCGAGAAACCGCCACTTTAAAACTTCTTTTCTGGGATTCAATCGGCCAGAGCTTTGCAATGACCTAAACTTGTTAAATTAAATAGGTCCGGTAGAACACTAACACCTTGGCCTTTTAAACAAAAACCCAAACCAAACCCCATAGCAGAACAGTCCCGAAGGGCCATGGCGTACCTAGCGACCGTTGCTTAGCAGAAAAGCCTCCAGATTACGAGGTGTCATATGGTCGGTACGACAAATCTTCTTGGCCGTTATTCTTGGCTTTACAGACCGGGATCGCTATGTCACCGTCAGGTAGTTTCTCAATTGTAATGACGTAGCTGAGTGGACCACGAACCAACCCTCAGATCCTGGTAAGATTCCGTGATCTGGCCGAGAATCAAGCCCGGGGCCATCACGTAAGAGACAGCTACGCTACCACTGCAAAGCGGGGGGGGGGAGCGGCCTTTTCTACGGGATGTACTGCTTTACGTAGCACCGACACAGATAGTTCTTAAGGTGACGATGGGATGGGAAAGGGATAGGGGTGGGAAGAAATCGACCGTGGCTTTAATTAAGGTGTGGTTCGAACCCACTATCCCCCGAAGGCAAGCTCATAGCTACGTGACCCAAACCACGCGGCCAATACACCCAAACTGTTACACTGAACGCTTACGTAACGTCAGCTGGAGCTCTCTGTCCACGTATCAGAAGAAATGTTCCGATTGTGACCTCTTGTCTGAATACAGGCCCTCACTCATCTTCACACGATCAAAAAAGTCTGTGTAGTGCGTTCTGTCTGAAATATTGTCACAATGTCCGCACGGAGAGTTGGTTCATCATCAACAGCATTCGAATACACGACGGACTTTACATGTCCCTAAAGGACAAGGAAAGGTCGGAAAACTCTGTAAGTAAGAATTTCCGGACCCGTTTTTACTTTACATTTTTCTTTCTCTTCATGAGGAATCCATCCTTCAAGATTCGCCGTGGTGTGTTGACACACTTTGTGACATAACACCTAATACGTATTTTTATATCACTTGCTAACACAGTGAATACGCTTAAGATTCCAGATGACTTTCGTCTTCTTCTACCACTTTTCACACGTATGTTTGGTAGCGGGTGCGAACTGTGTCACAAATGTAGATTTGACGCTGTTTTACGGCCAGTTGCCTTCCTGACGCCAAACCTATATGGAGGGATGTAATCACTATCGCGTGTTTCTGTGGTGGTTTGTAGTGTAGTGCATTGTCTGACTATAAAGACGAAATTATTGGGAAAACCACAAATACCCAGTCCCACAGTCAGAAGAATTAATTAGACGCGATTAAAATCCCCGATCCGGCAGGGAATCGAACCTGGTACCCTTTGAAGTGAAGGTATGAACGCTGACCATTCAGCCAATGAGTCGGACAGGATTCCTGATGGCTTAAAGAACAAACTAATATTTCTCTTACTTTTCAACATTTTTTATATATCAGGAATTACTGTCATAAAAATCACTGCAATTTTCATGCTAATTGATGTACCTACAACTCTTTTTAATTAGATCATTTACAGATCTAGCATCCGATATACCCCAATGTTTATTGAAAATCACTCACCAGTTGAAAAATAAAAATAAAGAGCACTTCTGTTTACATTTATTTCTTAGACCTGGACGTAATTCTGGAAAATCATTGTCCCAAACCGAGCGGTATTACTGCACCTTTCTAGCTTTCTTCCATTTTCCAACACGATTTTCACCCAATTTTCTTTTCGTGGGATTCGTTTCACTGCCATCACTTCACACTAGAGTACAGAATGCCCGTATTCCATACGATGATTAGCAATAAAATGAAAGAATTCTGAGCCCAACTTGGCTAATTTGATCCTGGCGCATTCCGGTGGTATTTGAAGGTGCTGAAATACGTCAGCCTTGTGTTGGTAGATTTTACGGTACTTAACAGAATTCTTGCCGTCAGAATACCGGCAGCTCAGTATCTCCGAAAATCATATAAATGAAGTTAGTGGGAAAATTCTGTACTGTTCCAGCAAAAAGGACGTATATCTGACAAGCCCGTATAAGTCCCTTTTAGTCGTCTTTTATGACAGAGAGGAGATTTATTATTATTATTATTATTATTATTATTATTATTATTATTATTATTATTCCTCATCCGGTCAGAATGTTGGCTAACAGCATGCCTTCTTCTTTTTGTCGTATGCGGTGTGAAGAGGTCTGCGGTGGATATATCAACCAATTCCTTAACGTTGTTGAGCCAAGATGTTCGTCTTCTGCCTTCGGTTTTTCCTTGAAATGTTGCATGAGGAGCGCCCAAGCAAAACTGATCATGTACCCCCCCCCCTACCTCCCACACGCACAAAGTAAGCACTGGTTTGCATACTATAGTTTGAATCGTTTCGCAACATATTTGACTAAAATTGAACATATTTTCCTAATATTGAAGTAGGCTACAGAAAGTATAAAGAAATAAGTCTGAGCTAAAGCAGACATATCCTAGGGTTGGGTCTGTGCAAATGAGAACACGACTGAACCACCAATCACAGGCCGAGTGTTTCATACCTCTCCGCTCGTTTGTTCTATGAACTAACGTACAGCTTTCACTTGGCAACTAGAACTAATAGAACTATTAAAACAATTGTTTGAATATCGTAGGTGTTGATCCTGTACATTAAACAATATAGGCTTATACAATTATTGTACTTAGCCTACATATTTTGTTCATTCTGGAGAGATAACTACCAGTTCTTTTTGTTATTATGCAAAATATTCTTTTAATATGCGGTACTGATAGTTTTGGTAATTGTATTGAATAAACAGGCCTAAAGATGTAGCCAATACCGACTCTTCGGAAACAATTTAAGAACATGACGCATAATACATTTCAGAATTTAAAAAAAAAGGTAACTGGGCATAGGTGGCGAACAGTTAGGTTTCCGTAAGGGTTTGGGACACGTGAGGCATTGTTCTGCCTGACGACAAGTTTACAAAATTGTAGAGACCAGCCTAAAGATCTGCTTCATTGATTATGCCCGAACATTCGATTGTGTCAAACATTCCGAACTCCTGCGAATTCTGAACACAATAGGAAGAGATATTGTAGATCTTACATTTGTCAAAAGGCTGTATGAACATCAAGAAGCTTCCGTAAGAATTGGAAACTCCAAGACTCACGCTACTGGGAGCAAACAGGGAGTACGGCAAGGATGTGTATTATCTCCCTTGCTGTTTAATCTGAACTCTGAGCAGACTTTCTGAGCTGCTCTTCAAGAAGTGGAAGATGGAGTATAAGTTACGGTAGGCTGATCAACAATCTCAGGTACGCAGATGACACTATTATCTTGGTTGTCAGTACCGAATGTCTTCAGCGTCTGGTAGACAGAATCGTAGGAGAAGGGGATAAACTTGGTCTCAAAATTAACACCGACAAGACCAAGGTGATGGCCATTTCGAGAACTCGTAACACGCACCTTCTTATGACCATTTATGGAGAACCAGTTGAACAAGTGCTGAAGTTTAAGCACTTTGGCAGCTGGGTTACTGAGGACTCAGACCATGATTTAGAGATCCGTGTACGAATAGATATGGTTCGTATTATTCTGAAAATGAGGAATCTACTGTGTGACAGAGCTTGGAGATACGTTACAACTTCGTGAGATGCTATGTATATTCAGTGCTTCTGTACGGCGGCGCTGAGACATGGACTCTGAAAGGTGACACCATTAAGAGAATTAGTACTCTTCGAGATGTGAGTGTCCAGAACGATGTTAAGGATCTTGTGGACTGACTACGTCTCCAATGTTACCGTACTGAAACGCATGAGGAGGGAACGAATGTTGATGTGTACAATCAAGAAAAGAAAGTCAGCCTACTTTGGGCATATTATGAGGAATGAAAATTAAAACTTACTTAAACTGATCCTGCAGGGTAAAATTGATGGACGTAGCGGTCGCGGTCGGAGGAAACACTTTTATCTGAGGAACTCACGAGATTCTACAGGACTAGATTCTAGTAGACTGATGAGGACAGTCGAACATCGTAGAAACTTCGCTGTGATTGAGGCCAACCTTCAGTAATCGAGAAGGCACTACAAGAAGAGGAAATAAAAAATTAAACAATCTGTGATTTTAAAACACTCCTAAACAGCTTGAGAGGAAGGAAACACGTCTCACTAGCGTCTGAGCAAAAATAAGCAAGTCACATGCGGTTTGGGCAAAACCAAACATGTCCATTTTTACGTACGGAATTTTTCGTTACTGATTTTTGATCTGTGCCAGTTGGACAAGCTTTGTTTTGCCTAGACGCTTCTCACCTGTGAATCGTCATAATTCAATTAAAGTTATTGGTTTTACGTCCTCTGGAGGCGCCAAAATGTCGGAATTTTGTCCCGCAGGAGTTCTTTAATATGCCGGTAGATCTATGGCACGTGCGTACATATTTGAGCACCTTCAAATACCTCATTTTCACGGATCTGTGTGAGCGGGGATCGAACACGCCAGCTTCAGCTCAGAAGGCCAGCGCTCTACCACCTGAGCTACTCAGTCTCGCTGTTCATAATGTGACTCACATATTGTAGTTAATTCCTTTTAATTCTTTTTAGGAACTCAGGTTGTCAGTTCATTCTCTGGAGTCCTACCTCTTACGTCTTCATATGCTCCATCCACGAAATTTTCAACATTCGCCGGTATATACTCATCTCGAAAGCTTGAATTCTCTTACCACTAGGCCTCTACACCATACTGTGGGGTGAAGAGGTCATAAGAATTCGCTATTCTAGGCAGGATGTATTTTACCGCCCCCACCCTCAATCGAAAAAGTAAAAGGGAAATGGCGATCGAAGTCCGAAGAGGGTATTCTGCACGAGCGGGACCTTGCGGATAGTGATGATTGCACCTCAAAATAAATGCAAACATGAGAGTAAAATTTTTTCAGTGTCACTCTGCTTGAGGTCCGCCGAATCAATGAGTAACAACTAGTCTGGAATGCAGTTCACAATCAACAAACAGATGCTGCTAATTGGTCATTAGTTGAGCAGAAAAGCATGCCGACGTCTAAACACGAAGAGATCACACACTGCACCTTGCTCCCAGTGTTCACGGTCCAGTCGCTCTTACATCCACAAGACTGCCAATCAAATGAGGGCGCTGCTAACGATAAATTTGCATATCGAAAACTGTTTTTTTTTTTTTTTTTTTTTTTTTTTTACAATTTGTTTTACGTAGCACCAACACAGATAGGTCTTATGGCGACGATGGGATAGGAAAGGCCTAGGAGTGGGAAGGAAGTGGCGTGGCCTTAATTGAGGTACAGCCCCAGAATTCGCCTGGTGTGAAAATGGGGAGCCACGGGAAACCATCTTCGCGGCTACCAACAATGGGGTTCGAACCCACTACCTCCCGGATGCAAGCTCACAGCTGCGTGCCCCTTACCGTACGACCAAGTCGCCCGGTCATATTGGAAACGTTCGGCTCCTTGGCTGAGTGGTTACCGTCCTGGCGTTCTCTTTCTGAGAGCCCAGGGTTCGATTCCGAGCAGGGTAAAGACTGTTCTATTAATTCTTCTGGCGCGGGGACTGGGTGTTTGTGTTTTTCTCAACACACGCACCTTCACATAGGGTAGGTGTCAGGAAGGGTATCTGTGTCAGCGGTTTCAGAGTAGGCTTCTGCCTACAAGCTCTGCACTCCGACCGACCAACCGAGCAGAGGAGGGATGGTCACGGCTCTACCGTGTCTCTACTCCTCTGCAATCGGGAGACGGAGAGGGGCTGGTCCCCACCGTCCACTGTCCTGAGAATGTTTTTCCGTGGTTTTCCAATCTCCTGCACCAAGGCGAATGCCGGGACAGTTCCTAGTATAGGCCACGGCCGCCAACCCCCTCACCTTCTTCGAACATCTCCTGACCTGAGGGACGTGTTACCGTCTAGGAGGCCCGCCGTCCCCGGGGACGTAATGAACACGTTTAGTAGTAATAGTAGTAGTATTGTCCGACTCGTTGGCTGAATGGTCAGCGTACTGGTCTTCGGTTCAGAGGGTCCCAGGTTCGATTCCCGGCCGGGTCGGGGATTTTAACCTTCATTGGTTAATTCCAATGGCCCGGGGGCTGGGTGTTTGTGTTGTCCCCAACATCCCTGCAGCTCACACACCACACATAACACTATCCTCCACCACAATAACACGCAGTTACCTACACATGGCAGATGCCACCCACCCTCATCAGAGGGTCTGCCTTACAAGGGCTGCACTCGGCTAGAAATAGCCACACGAAATTATTATAGTAGTATTAAGGGTGTCTGCCCGTAAACATGCATACATCAGTCTCCATTTTAGACTATTATGCCTTTCAGCGTTCAGTCTGAAAGCCTCTGTGGATTTATTAAATGCCTCCACAATCCTCTATTTGTAACTAGTTCTGTGGCCTCGTTTAGTTCCACATCTCTTATCTTTAAATAATTTCATACGGAGTCTAGCCATCGTGGTCTTGGTCTCCCTCCACTTCTCTTACTCTCCGGCAATTATTCTCTTAGGTAACCTATGTTTCTCCATTCACTTCACATGATCGTCTCCACTGAAGCACGTTTATGCGTACAGCTTCATCAGTCGAGTTCATTCCTAACTTAGCCCTTTATCTCCTCATTCTCAGTACCTTCCTACCTACAACATTCACCCATTGATTTCAGTGAATCTGTCAAAGATCACGGCGTTATGATAGACGAACATCTTTCTTGAAAGCAGCAGGTTACCAGCATCTTCAGGAAAGTATTTGCGACACTTAACTCACTTAGGGGATTCCGCAACATATCGTCGTTGCCGGGACAAAACCTCCTATGTGATAATATTTTTGGAGATATACTGACCCGCAGCACATACATTATGAAGAGCGAGAATGCCTTGACAATATTCACACAATATTGCACCTTAGCAGACAGAACCTTACCGGCCAAAGTTCTAAGCTAAAATATTTCACATAGGAGGTTTTGTCCCGGCAGCGACGATATTTTCTCTAGTATTAAAAAAACGCCTCATTTGCACTCTGGTATTACCTCATTTCGACTACTGTGACGCCGTGTACAACGACCTGACTGCTAGTCTTAACGACAAACTACAACGCGCACAAAACGCCTATGTTCGCTATATATGTGACCTGCGTTACTTTGACCATGCTACACCTGCCTACGATGAACTCGGCTGGCTAAAACTCAAACAACGCCGTAATCTTCATGTTTTATGCCTTCTTCGTCGAATACTCTCCTCATGCTCACCTCCCTACTTGTACAGTCAATTTCACCACCTCTCATCCAATCACAGTTTTGGAACACGGTCAAAATCTGATACACTCTTTATCTATTCCACCTCACAGCACCACACGATACACAAACTCATTTGTTACTTCTTCGGCACGACAATGCAATGCACTACCCATCTCTGTCAGAGGAGCCTCACCTGCTAGTTTTACGCAACTTTGTCACCGCTACCTACTAAGTAATGCTATGGAAATATTGTAGATTTAGCCTTCCTCAAACTATAGACTTTATCAATCCCACTGTTATTACCAAGGGTAATAGAAATTAGCTAGTCATGTCATAATTAGGTAAATAATCATCTTCATCATCATCACCATCATTATCATCATCATCATTCTCCTATTTTTTCCTATTTTTATTTTTTATTTTTTATCATAATATTGTATTGTTTAGTAGTTGCAAGATGTTTCAATTGTAAGTGTATTTATTTCAATTTTTACACATGTAGACACTGTATTTTCTGGTTAGATGGAAGAGAGGGCCTAATGGCCTTAATCTTGCCAGACAAAATAAATCCATTGTATTGTATTGTATTGTATTGTATTGTATTGTATTTTTCCCACCTGTTTGTATCAGCGATCATTCTCGCTACTTAGACAAGGCTAAAATATTGCTAAGTCCACATGTGCGACACCACACTGTCCATTCCACCAATGTGTGCGAAAAGTGACATTAGTTGCCGTCGTCGTCGTCGTAGTAGTAGTAGCAGTAGTAGTAGTAGTAGTAGGAGGAGGAGGAGGAGGAGGAGGAGGAGAAAAGCACGTAATTGTAGACTGCATCTCTCAAAACAGAGTTGCTATTAGGAAGCCCATCCGGCCGCAGAACAGGGCCAAGTCTACATGTGCTACACAGGTCGCATCCGCGACCTCATTAGAGTATGGGAAGTAGCAAAAAGACAAAATGATCGTGCTTAGAATGGGATATACAGGATGTCAAAATAAACTGTACAGTGCAGCGTAGAAAAAATTTAGGGACGACGTGGTTATTTCATCCGTCCGGATACATTAACATTGAGGGAGATAGTGCGTTCGAGTTCCACTGTCGGCAGCCCTCAAGATGGTTTTCCATGGTTTCCCATTTTCATACCAGGTAAATGCTGGAGCTGTACCTTAATTAAGGCCCCGACCGCTTCCTTCCGTCTCCTAGCCATTTCCTATACCATCGTCGCCATACGACCTATCTGTGTCGGTGTGACGTAAGCAGATTGTAATATATATATATATATATATATATATATATATATATATATATATATATATATATATATTAACAGTCAGAAGAATCGTGTCTGGAACACTGACAACCGTCACGAGGAGAAGGAAATACCTATACACAATCAGAAGATCGTTGTATGGGTGCTTTAAGTCGGCAGCGTGTTACTGGGCCAATTTTCTTCCGCGACACTATAAACACATTGACATTCCAGAAACTTCCGTGGCCCAACTCAATTACAACTTTTTCACGTCACACCGACACGGACAGGTCTTACTGCGACGATGACATAGGGAAGGACTAGGAGTGGGAAGGAAGCGGCCGTGGTCTTCACTAAGGTAAGCTACAGCCCCAGCATTTGCCTCGTGTGAAAATCGAAACCATAGGAAACCATCTTCAGGGCTGCTGACAGTGGGGTTCGAACCCACTATCTCTTGAATGCAAGCTCACCGGTGCGCGCTCCTAATACCACGGCCACTTGCTCGGTGGGCCCATTTCAATGAGAGTGAGATTCAATGGGGCTGGTTAAAATAAGACCCTCCATAGAGTGTTCAACAGTATTCAACGTCATGTGCAGACATGTCTGGAGGATATTTCCAACATCTCCTATAGAGAAAACTCCACTGCCTGAAGTACTACTTAAAATTCCCAATCCACTGTTAATTTTCTGGACCCCTGTATTTCTACCAGAAACTAACTGAAAGGTATAAAATGACAGGTTGTTACCACTGGGTGAAAATGCACGTGGACGCATATAAAACCAGGTAACAAGAGCTCGCTTTGAGAAACTTTATTTTTCAAGGTAGCCACCCTTTTTGTCCAGACTTTAGTCCCAACAGTACACACAGGATCGATACTGCCATGGAAGAAATCTGAGTTCAGTTCCTGAAGCTACGTCATGACGGCATGATGAATGGCGGTATCATATTTGAATCGCTTAAAACCCTGGTGCTTCTTTTACGGTCCTAAGAAAAGGAAATTCCTAAGTGCTAGGTCAGGCCTGTTGGGAGGACGATCCTTATAGAAAATTACCTCACCAGGAGAGCGACAATGAATGTTGCTAGTTTCTGTGACACACCCGAGCATTTGCGGGTAGCCATTCGGAGAAAGCGGCCTAGAATTCTGTCACAGGTATCGTGCTGCTGCGCGACAACATCAAAACACACGCAGCCAACAGGACGCGTGAATTGTTACGGCGTTTTCGGTGATAAATACTGGACCATCCTCCCTAAAGCCCCGATCTGGAACCCAGTGATTTCCATCCCTTATGACCGTTGAGGAAGCATCTGGGTGGTAAGCGATTCATCGACGATTAGCTCATTCAGACGCCGTCATGACGTGCCTGCAGGCACTGTACGCAGATTGCTTCCATTCCAGCATCGGTGCCTTGTTGTACCATTGGAGGAAATGCTTGGATAAGAATGATGATTATATCTGCCTGTAAAGTAAAGTTTCTCCATGTGAGCTTTTGTTACCTTATTTTTCAAAGCTTGACTTGACTTTAATTTCTAGGTGGAACGTAGTGCCTCGACAAAATTTCTCCAGCTTGTTCTATCTATCGCCAACGCTTTCACGTCTCTCCAAGTCTTGTTGACTCCAGCTACCTCCCTGTCTATTGTTCTCTTCAGGTAATCCACGGCATGCCTTGCATGCGACTATTTTGCGGATTCTAGCTAAATGCCTGCCTTGCGATTCTTTCTCGTGGTCTTCTTAGGGTGTGACGAATCCATCTCCATTTTATTCTAATTTATCTGTTGCTGTATGGGACTTTGACTTGTGGAATACCAAAGGTATTTGTTTGAGATGGTCTCTGGCCGCCATATTCTCATAATATACCTCAAGCGACGGTTTATAAAAATCTGTAACCTTGTGGTAATGTCTTTGGTCTCTTTTCAGGTCTCACGTCCGTACAGTAAAACAGATTTAACATTAGAGTTGAATATCCTTAGCTTCGTTTTTATGCGAATGGGAGGGGATCTTCATATTGGTCGTTTCTGTGCAAAAGCTCCTTTGGATTTATTTATAGGACTCACCACACCTCTAAAAGCACCCCGATCCTGGCTGACAAAGTAGCAAACTTCCTCTACAGTTTCTATAGCCATTCCATCTAGAGTCAAGCTAGAATTGTTACGATGGCTTATGCGCATTTCCTTAGTTTTTTATTTAATTAATTAATTTATATTTCAGCCTACTTCTTAAGTTTCTAGTTTGTCATTCAATTTTATTTCCATGTCCCGAAAACATTCTTCAAGAAGGCAGAGTTCTTCCGTATAATCCAGTTCTTCCAATCTGTTATTTAATGCCCCTTGAATTCCCAGCTTTCTGTTCGTAGTCTCTCTCAATGTACAACCAAGTGCCATGATAAATAAGATTAGCGACAGAAGACATCCTTGTATTACTCTAGATTTCACAGTAAAAGGTTCAGACAGCTTCTCTTTATGTTCTCTTTGACAAATGACATCGTACATTGTCTGTGTAAGACGACTATCTTCTGTAGGATTCCGAAATTCCCATAGAAATCCACATTTTCCTCAGGTTGACAGAACCAAAGGCTTTTCCAAAATCAATGAAAAGTATATACGAAGATGTCTGATATACAGCAAATTATTCATTGATTAGCCTTAGTGTGTTAATGTGATCCACAGTAGATCGACCTTCTCTTAAACCTCCCTCTTCTTGGCGGAGTCTCTTATCAACGGCACTGCTTATTCTGTTCAGTACGACTCTTGGTAACACTTTTTCGTCACATAAGAGAAACGTTATTCCCATCTAGTTATTACAATCTGGGAGGTCACCCTTCTTTCGTATCTTGATGAGGACACCCTTCTTCCATTCCTTAGAAAGGTGTTCTTCGTTCCATATTAGTGTTAGAATTGTTTGAAGCTACCTTGTAGTAAATAGTTTGTTCTATGCCGCTGACTTAGTCTTGGGGTCTAAAAAGAGGTACAGCAAGTATGATGTGAAACTGAAGTAATGTCAGTAGAGAAGAAACATAAGAAGACTGAATGCCAGGAAGGGAATAAGAAACGGGAACAGGTGGATCATATCAAATATTTAGGATGTGTAATCTCCCAAGATGGTTGTACAGGTGCGTCTATAATGTTCGGTAAATGAAACCCTAACACAAAGAAGACGGAAGTTACAAACAGAATAACCTTTAGTCGCCTTCAAAGTTCTCTCCATTGGCCACAATACTCTTTCGGCAACATTAATACAGCTGCTGGAACCTAGCAGCGGAGTCGTATTTTTGGAATAGATCGAATAGATTGAAGCACTGATGTCTCACGTCTTTCGATGTCCAGAATGTCAGCACAATGCAGGCGCAAGATCTGGAAAGTACAGTGAATGTTCTAAAACAGTTATGCACCGCTTTGCCAAGAAGTTGCGCACACGGACACAGGGTGTTATCGTAGGAGAGACTCCACTTTCTAGTCCTGTACAACTCTGGACGAACACACCGTAGAATGCGGCGTTAATAATTTGACCCCCCGGTACGACATCTTGGTGGATTATGCCATTGCTGTCGAAAAAAGTTCAACTGCATGTCCTGGTCCTGGACTTTTGGAGACAACTCTTTTTGGGACGTGGGGAACCCGTTGAACACAATGCCATTGACTGTCGCGTAGCCTCCGGATCGAACTAGTAGTTGGCTGGCAATTTCCATCCGAGTTGCCTTCTGCTCGACGGTCAATGTGCGTGGCATAAATGCAGAGCAGATCTGCCACGTACCCTGATTGTTTTGGATTATGGTATTCACACAGTACTTGCTATAATCCTCAATTCCTCTGACATTCTTCTCAGAGACAGTCGCCGATTTTGTACTAGAATCTTTCACAATTGTGCACTTCTGCTTCTTGACGATCGAGCCGGACGTGACGCATAATCAGGAGTTTTCTGTCCATCGTGAAAGCGTTTTAAGTAGTCGTAAACATATCTTCTGCTTACGGCTTCTGTTCCGTACACTTGCACCAACATCGCATGAGTCTCCATCGTCGTTTTTCACTGTTTTTAACAAAACGATGTTTATACTTTACTCCATTGCACAATGACACAAGTCTTAATGCGCAGTACATTCAACTGGCTGCAGCAGACTAACCTGCTTCACCTTGAGGGCTGCCGACAATGCGATTCGAACCCACTCTCTCTCGAATGCAACCTCACAGCTGCGCGACCCTAACCGCACGACCAACTCGCTCGACGAGTAAAAACGTTTTCTGTGGTAGAAATATATGTTCCTTAAAATTATACCACTATTTTACCGTGCATACATAATATAACCGTACCATTATTATTTGGGAAAATGTAGAGGCCATAATTATGAGGTCTTAGAAAATAGTATTGTAATGTGTGAACTCTCAGTGAATAAAATATTTCCTGTCCCCTTAGAAATGAAAGTGCTTGTATGAGACGGCTAAATATATTGCAACCTTCTTCTAATTGGGAATTCAATATCGTATGGGCTCTTCAACATTCAAAGAGTTTCTGGATCAGCTCGTACGAAATATAAACTCATGTCCAACTTATGAAGAATTATTTCTGTTGGTATTTGATAATGCTTCTTAGAAGTAAATAAAACGTGACTGGCAGGTTCCTTGTTAGTAACAACTTTCAGCAGTCACATAATTTTCGTTTAAGTGCTCTCATCATTTAGAAGCTGGAGATGTGCTCGTGTGAATTGGCGACCACGGCCAATCAGATGAGTCTTGCATTACATTCAGGCCAGTGCCAGGATCCTCGCTTTTGTCTTTCTAACAACCGTTCCTTGGTCAGTACTTCTTCTCCCCTTATCAATCAATCAATCAATCAATCAATCAATCAATCAATCAATCAATCAATCAATCAATCAATCAATCAATCAATCAATCAATCAATCAATCAATCAATCAATCAATCAATCAATCAATCAATACTGATCTGCATTTAGGGCAGTCGCCCAGGCGGCAGATTCCCTACCGGTTGTCTTCCTAGCCTTTTCTCAAACGATTTCAAAGAAATTGGAAATTTATTGAACATCTCCCTTGGTAAGTTCTTCCAATCCCTAACTCCCCTTCCTATAAACGAATATTTGTCCCAGTTTGTCCTCTTGAATTCCAACTTTATCTTCATATTGAGATCTTTCCTACTTTTAAAGACACCTCTCAAACTTATCCGTCTACTGATGTCATTCCATGCCATCTCTCTACTGACAGCTCGGAACATACCACTTAGTCGAGCAGCTCGTCTCCTTTCTCCCAAGTCTTCCCAGCCCGAACTTTGCAACATTTTTGTAACCCTACTCTTTTGTCGGAATTCACCCAGAACAAATCGAGCTGCTTTTCACTGGATTTTTTTCCAGTTCTTGAATCAAGTAATCCTAGTGAGGGTCTCATACACCGGAACCATACTCTAGTTGGGGTCTTACCAGAGACGTATATGCCCTCTCCTTTACATCCTTCCTACAACCCCTAAATACCCTCATAACCATGAGCAGAGATCTGTATCCTTTATTTACAATCATATTTATGTGATTACCCCAATGAAGAGCTTTTATTAGTACCTAGGTACTTACAATGATCTCCAAAGGGAACTTTCACCCCATCAATGCAGTAATTAAAACAGAGAGGACTTTTCCTATTTGTGAAACTCACAACCTGACTTTTGACCCCGTTTATCATCATACTATTACCTACTGTCCATCGCACAACATTATCGAGGTCATTTTGCAGTTGCTCACAATCCTGTAACTTATTTATTACTCTGTACAGAATAACATCATCTGCAAACAGCCTTATCTCTGATTCCACTTCTTTACACATATCATTGTTATATATATAAAAAAACACAAAGGTCCAATAATATACTGCCTTAAGGAATTTCCCTCTTAATTATTAAGGGACAAATAAAGCTTCACCTACTCTAATTCCCCTAGTCCTATTTTCTAGAAACATAGCCACCCATTCAGTCACTCTTTTCGGAGACTGTGAAGTTTACGAGGATGAAAGAGTCAAAAAATCTACATCAAAAGAGATTTACCGACATCCATTCTTTTAGTTCAAAGTCTGTATGGTCGAACGGTAAAATGTTCAAAGTAAAAAGTAATCTTGGGTATTTGGTCCAAAACATTTTAATATAAGAGTTATATCGCCAAGAATGCTAGAAATGAAGAGGGCAGAAAAGAATACAGGCGATTAAAGAATCAAGTGGATAGAAAGTGCAAGGTAGCTAAGGAAGAATGGCTGAAGGAGAAGTGCAAGGATGTCGAAGGCTGTATGGTCCTGGGAAAGGTAGATGCTGCATACAGGAAAATCAAGGAAATCTTTGGAGAAAGGAAATCTAGGTGTATGAATATTAAGAGCTCAGATCGAAAGCCACTTCTGGGGAAAGAAGACAAAGCAGAAAGATGGCAGGAGCATATCCAACAGTTGTATCAATGTAAAGATGTAGATAATATGGTTCTGGAACATGAAGAGGTTGTTGATGCTGATGAAATGGGAGACCCAATTTTGAGGTCAGAGTTTGACAGAGCTGTAAGTGACCTAAATAGGAACAAGGCACCTGGAATTGATGACGTTCCCTCTGAATTACTGACTGCCTTAGGAGAAACCAGCATGGCAAGGTTATTTCATTTAGTGTGTAAGATGTATGAGACAGGAGAAGTCCCATTCGATTTTCGGCAAAATGTTGTTATACCTATTCGCAAGAAATCCGGTGCTGACAGGTGTGAAAACTACCGCACCATTAATTTAGTATCTCATGCCTGCAAAATTTTAACACGTATTATTTACAGAAGAATGGAAAAACACGTTGAAGCTGAGTTGAGAGAAGATCAATTTGGCTTCAGAAGAAACGTAGGAACACGTGAAGCAATCCTGACTTTACGTCTGATCTTAGAGGATCGAATCAAGAAGGACAAGCCCACGTACATGGCATTCGTAGATTCAGAAAAGGCATTCGATAATGTTGATTGGACCAAGCTATTTATGATTCTGAAGATGATAGGGATCAGATACCGAGAACGAAGAATTATCTACAATCTGTATAAAAATCAGCCTGCAGTGATAAGAATCGAGGGCTTTGAAAAAGAAGCAGGAATCTAGAAAGGCGTGAGGCAAGGCTGCAGTTTGTCTCCTCTCCTTTTCAATGTTTACATAGAACAGTCACTGAAGGAAATCAAAGAGAAATTTGGAAAGGGAATCACCGTCCAGGGAGAGGAAATCAAAACCTTGAGATTTGCCGATGATATTGTTATTTTATCTGAGACTGCAGAAGATCTCGAGAAGTTGCTGAATGGTATGGATGAAGTTTTGGGTAAGGAGTACAAGATGAAAATAAATAAGTCCAAAACAAAAGTAATGGAGTGCAGTCGAACGAAGGCAGGTGATGTAGGAAATATTAGATTAGGAAATGAAGTCTTAAAGGAAGTAGATGAATATTGTTACTTGGGCAGTAAACTAACAATGGCAGAAGTAAGGAGGACATAAAATGCAGACTAGCAGAAGCAAGGAAGAGCTTTTTTAAGAAAAGAATTTTGCTCACTTCACACATTGATATCGGAATTAGAAAGATGTTTTTGAAGACTTTCGTGTGGAGCGTGGCATTGTATGGAAGTGAAACATGGACGATAACTGGCTCAGAAAGAAAGAGAATAGAAGGTTTTGAAATGTGGTGTTACAGAAGAATGCTGAAGGTGAGATGGATAGATCGAATCACAAATGAAGTGATACTGAATCGAATTGGTGAGAGGAGATCGATTTGGCTAAATTTGACGAGAAGAAGAGATAGAATGATAGGACACATCTTAAGACACCCAGGACTTGTTCAGTAGGTTTTTGAAGGATTTTATTTATTTATTTTTTTTTTTGCTAGTTGCTTTACGTCGCACTGACACAGATAGGTCTTATGGCGACGATGGGACAGGGAAGGGCTGGGAGTGAGAAGGAATCGGCCGTGGCCTTAATTAAGGTACAGCCCCAGCATTTGCCTGGTGTGAAAATGGGAAACCACGGAAAACCATCATCAGGGCTGCCGACAGTGGGGTTCGAACCTACTATCTCCCGAATACTGGACACTGGCCGCACTTAAGCGACTGCAGCTATCGAGCTCGGTTTTGAAGGAAGTGTAGATGGTAAGAACGGTAGGGGTAGACCAAGGTATGAATATGACAAGCAGATTAGAGCAGATGTAGGATGCAATAGTTACGTAGATAGTTACGTAGAAATGAAAAGGTTAGCACAGGATAGGGTGGCATGGATAGCTTCATCAAACCAGTCTATGGACTGATGACTCAAACAACAACATCGCCAAATTAATTAAAAGTTTACGAACAAGTCATCGATAGAAGCCTGCGCAAATAATGTCGAAGGCTAGCATTCCAGGTTCTAAAAACCGATTTGGCACATCGTACGTCCGTTTGGAAATTCTTGTACAGTGTATCACACCCGATGCTGGGTATGACTAATTTTTTTTTTGTTTGCAATTTGCTTTACGTCGCACCGACACAGATAGGTCTTATGGCGACGATGGGATAGGAAAGGACTAGAAGTGGGAAGGAAGCGACCGTGGTCTTAATTAAGGTACAGCCCCAGTATTTGCCTGGTGTGAAAATCGGAAACCACGGAAAACCATATTCAGGTCTACCGACATTGGGATTCGAACCCACGATCTCCCGAATGCAAGCGCACGGCTATCTCTCTCGGTATGAGTACGTTCTAAGTGCCTTTTCTTACACGTTTCTTGCGTTTTACTCGCAACTTTCTTATGATGGAAATAGCGCCTTTTGAACAGACTCTCCTCAGTTACAAGTAGAGACGAGAATTGTAGGCACTAAAAGAAGTTAAAATAGGCAGGTATATAGGCTCTTAAATTAGCCGAAATAGGCATTTAAATAGGCACTAACGGGTAAAATAGGCAAAACAATAGGCATGAAAAAATTATTTATAATTTAATAACACACTCAATTACTCTAAAAGGAATTTACAAGCAACGTTTCAATGTTTTCCGGTAACAATCTCCTTCTCCTCTCACGCATAGTGTTTTTGTACTGAGAGAAAGATCTCGCAACATCACATGAAGTGATTGCACAAATCTTCAATGAAGTCACTTCATTTGGTTTTATTTCGCTGTTTCTCTGACAGCGGCTGTCTTCTCAGAGTTTCGGTCAAAACTTCCCCTGACTTCTTCCACAATCCTAAATGACTTCACCAGGGGCATGCCACTCTTCTTCAGCTTGGTGATTGCTCCCGGCAGCTTGTTGAAATTTGAAGATGCTCCTGTTTGCATATTAGCTCCCAACATTGGAGTGCATAGGTCTGAAGAAAATGCTTGTTGGTCGCTGCCCAAAGTGGACTGGTAGAAAGGCTGCGTTGATAGAGATTTCTGTACTCTTATCAGATGCATCGCAGTATTTCAAAGTTGATCTATGTGGTATTTTTCTCACATTTTATCTGAAAAATAATAAAATTGACATAAATTACATTGTCCCTATATCTTAACTTTCTGCAGTTTGGCTAATTGGCAATAATGCTTAGTATATATCATGCATTTGTTTCATTAAGAAAAGACTATCGGAGATGATGTTTCTAGAAATACAGAAATTTAAAGTAGAAACAACGAAATTAGTAATTTAAATGGAAATATATCCTCAAGGATTTTCAGTTATAATTTGGCAGTATCGTGTCGAGTTCACCGGGTGAAAAATATAATTAAAAAGACGTGAAACGATATCGGAGTAGCGTACAGGAGAGATCCGTCCTTCATGCTTGCCAAGGACCCACCAAGCTGGCTCTAGCAGTATTCTTACTTACAGTATATAGAAGAATGAAAACGGAGGCACTATAAATCTCAGATTTGTGAACATTTTATTTGTTTCTATTTGCCGTCTTTGGTCAGTCGGGTCAGATGTCATGAAGACTATTTTCTGTTGCCTGCAATAGATCCTGCATCATGTGTGCCCACAAGGCCGCCGCCCTCGTTGAAAATTAAAAACCGCTTAAATTGAAATTGTCATGACATGCGTCCATAACCTAATTTTTGTAACAATTTAACAAGAATCTAGAGGCGATGCTAGAGGCTTGTTAACCTGCGAGCTTACGCCTCTCAGACCCCCTCCCCCCCCCCCCCCGTGCAAGCAACCTGTGTTTCGCGAAGGTTTAGTGAAAGTGTAATAGAATTCACGATTTTTAAAGGGAGTTTCAATTTCAGCTCTATTTTCACGGGAAACTAATCACAGTTCGGAATACCGATTTTATTTCCATCCATTCTGTGACGAAAGACCACCGGCGTTCTAACTCCTCGCTCAGTAATTTAATGATTATTTAGCAATATAAACTATTGAAAGTTCACGACTAATACAGCATTACAACAAAACAACTTGCCACAATAAATAAATTAATAGGCCTATATGCTACAATGAAATGCGATCATTGTTCTCAATCACAAAAAAGATAAAAGGAAGGAACGATCTTACCTACTTAGAGCAACTTCCATCCGTAATGAAATTGGAATCCCCTGTGATCCACTGCTTCAGCCAGTAGGACTTCGACAATTTCTCTTTGGGCATTGCCGCAAACACGCTTCTTCTTCTTCTTCTTCTTCCACTTCACAATAAATCACAACACGTTCTGAACATAATGCGTACGCGTATAACAGTTCGCATCGAAAGGGAGGTACAGGGCATATGGGTTGAGCAACATAGTTCGACGTTGACTGGTTCTTTAGAGGTTGGAGGGGTTGAAGGCTTCCAGGTCACATTGTTCCTGTTTCTCCTGATGGAAATTTCCCTTGAACTAGTTCTGGTGACTTCTGAGAATTCCCATTTTTGTTTGTGGGGTAAACAGATATTGAGAAAAGAGAAAATAATTCTGTCGAGCACACTAGCTACAATACAATGCACTGGAAGAACATCGCCTTTTTAAAAATACAGTCAAAAGGCATCAAATAGGCAATTATACTCCAAATAAGCACAAACTCCTGAAATAGACATTTATAGGCAAAATAAAACCAATGAAATATAGCTAAAAAGACCCTAAAACGGATTTTTATCTCAAAAGCCTACGTTTCTGAACACAGGAATAATAATAATAATAATAATAATAATAATAATAATAATAATAATAATAATAATACTAATAATAATAATAATAATAATAATAATAATAATAATAATAATAATAATAATAATAATAATCGTATGACCTCAGCTACCGTGTGCAGACATTTCAAGTTGACGCCATCTAGCTGTCTGCTCGTCAATTTCGACGTTCCGTTTTACTCTAGGCCCACTAGATGGCAGAACGAGTAAACCGAAACTCTCTTGGGCGTCTATGGCTGAGATTTAATTCATTTTGTAGGGTAAACACCAAATGTATCACCAGAGATCTTTTACATGCCGACATCGTACGACATGGAGTATCGAATGGACTTTTTTCCGCCCTTCAAAAATCCGACTACCTCTGCCGGGTTTGAACCCGCTATCTTGGGATCTGGAGGCCGACACTCTACCACTGATCCACAGAGGCAGCAGGAATAAAATAGGCAAATAGGCAAATTCCCGTCTCTAGTTATTACGACCAACGTCATCCCACGATATCTGCGCATTATCTCTTACAGGTTGAACATTGTTAAAACCTATAAAGCAACAACGAAGTAAAGAGGTTATTTAGTCAACCGTAAGTGTCGATTCATATAATTTTCATCACGTTTTAAACAAAAATATCCCTCGAATGAAAGACAAACTAAAATTGGATTGAAATATCGCTAGTTATTATTCTGCACGAACTGCCTTTGACTGGAAAATCACTGGTCGATTTTCACGTTGGATAAGATTCCTCCTGACCAAAGCGCCTATTCCTATTGTGCGAAATGTCCGCGCACGCGGGAGTCTCATTTTCATTTTCTCTCTCTCTCTCTCTCCCTCTTTCACTTTTGTTTTTCCTTACAATTTGCTTTACGTTGCACCGACACAAATAGATCTTATAGCGACGATTGAGCAGGAAAGGGATAGAAGTGAGAAGGAAGCGGCCGTGGCCTTAATTAAGGTACAGCCCCATCATTTGCATGGAGTGAAAATGGGAAACCACGGAAAACCATCTTTAGGGCTACCGACAGTGGGTGTTCACTGTCTTCGGACCTTAATATCTCTTTGCTCTTTTTTTTCCTTCTGAATATTTCTAACATTGGATGTGGTGATGGTGAGGCTGATAATTACGTCAAGGGGGAAATACGAATAGATAACCATCAACTCCAAATTCTAATTAGAAGAGAAAACGACCGAGCTCGATAGCTGCAGTCGCTTAAGTGCGGCCAGTATCCAGTATTCGGGAGATAGTAGGTTCGAACCCCACTGTCAGCAGCCCTGAAAATGGTTTTCCGTGGTTTCCCATTTTCACACCAGGCAAATGCTGGGGCTGTACCTTAATTAAGGCCACGTCCGCTTCCTTCCCACTTCTAGCCCTTTCCTGTCCCATCTTCGCCATAAGAGCTATGTGTGTCGGTGCGACGTAAAGTAAGTAGCAAAAAAAAAAGAAGAAGAGAAAACGAAGAAGTTCCGTCCACGGCAAACGAAAGGTGAGAGGTGTGAAAATAAGACTTCCTAGGCGTCGTAAAACTAAGAACATCGCAGCCGAAAGAGGACAGAAGTTCACCAAATGAGGCCGGATGGAATTTTGACATAAGTAAGTGCAAGCAATGGCAGAATCACCATGAACTCCATGGTCACCAATACACGCTTCCAAGTTGACAACCCTGTGGAATTACTCTTTTAGTCACCTTTTACGACAGGCACGGGATACCTGTAACGTCACCCATTACCAAACTCCCTAATCACTTTGGTGCAACAGACCTGAAAGCCTGCAGATTACGAGGTGTCGTGTGGTCAGCACGACGAATCCTCTCTGCCGTTACTATTGGCTTTCTAGACCGCGATCTCTATTTCACCTTCAGATAGCTCCTCAATTATAATTAATTATAAGCTGAGTGGACTTTGAACCAGCCCTCAGATCCTGGTACAAATCCCTGACCTTGTCGGGAATAGAACCTGGGACCTCCGGGCAAGGAGCAGGCATGCTACCCCTACACCATGGGGCCAGAAACCTCACATGTAGAGGGAGGATATCAGGAAAGGGGTGTCAAATCGGTTACTCCCACTTTACCAAACCGAATATCACTATTCTCTCTGTGACAATTTGAACATTTGAACGTAGACTAGAGTGGGGTGGGAGATACTTAAAAATCAGAGGCAAGGGGAAAAATCCATTCTTCTCACAGTATAGAGATCCTATCATCACCAGTTTACAATGCCACACTAATAATTTTTTAAATATTTTGCTTTACGTCGCACCGACACAGATAGGTCTTATGACGACGATGGGATAGGAAGTAATACATTTTTGACACTGCAATGATAAGAAAGAAGTAGGGCTGGAAAGGTAGCAACTGGGGTTTCTACAACCTGCAACCTCGTGTGAATAACCACGAAAAACCACATTGAGAATTGTCGGCGGTGGTATTCCAACTAGGGTTCCAAGCTTTACAAATGTTATGAAACCGAGCTCGATAGCTGCAGTCACTTAAGTGCGGCCAGTATCCAGTATTCGGGAGATAGTAGGTTCGAACCCCACTGTCGGCAACCCTGAAGATGGTTTTCCGTGGTTTACCATTTTCACACCAGGCAAATTCTAGGGCTGTACCTTAATTAAGGCCACGGCAGCTTCCTTCCTACTCCTAGCTCTTCCCTGTCCCAGCGTCGCCATAAGACCTATCCGTGTCGGTGCGACGTAAAGCAACTAGCAAAAAAAAAAAAATGTTATGTAAGGGACACGCCGATTTCTTTATCTTTTAGCGCGAAACCGAAACAGCGCAGCCATTTAATGAAAGAAGAGATCAAAGATATATAAACTAGTACATTATAAAATACCAATGTAAAATATTTATTACAAAGTAATAAAATGGTACAAAATTTCATTTCACATGTGCTTCTCATTTGAACATTTGCAGTTTTCCGTGTTCAGCAAATTTCCTTGGTAATTATTTCAGAATTCTCGTCGTACACACCAATTCACATTTTTATTTTTTAAATCTACACAACTTCTCTTTATCTTCATTCTCCATTTTATTGCCATTACTGGAAATATTATTTCCGTATGTGCATCAGATGGAAATACGCTTAGCAGAAACTTCCGTATTTTTAATTGTTCAACTTTTCTGAGCCATTGAAACCCTCTGATATTGTTTTATTTTGCCTTTGCTGGCGAGACCTACTGTTCAGTGCACCATGTCTTCTGGTATAGTCTAGAGCAATTTTGTTACTATAATTAATCTGTCTCTGTCTTATCCTTGGCTTTGACAACATGAAAGTGACAGGTATGAGCGATGCTGATAATGGCACTCCTTATAATAATAATAATAATAATAATAATAATAATAATAATAATAATAATAATAATAATAATAATAATAATAAGCACTCGAATGAGTATTGAGTTTAGTGGTTTCATTCTTTGCTACATTCAGTCAGCGTTTCTTGTCTCTTTTTCCACTTTAGGATGTGATAACGATCTCAGGCGTCATTGCACAGTGTGCAAGCACAGTCACTCGTTGGGTTGTGGTATTTTGTCTTTGCACATACAGTATTTTGTGGTGAAAGCCACGTAGCGCATAACTGGTTATCACATGTGTTTGTTCCTTTATTTCATTGGTCCACTTACTTTCGATCATAGCGTCATTACCGCAGAATTGAAAGTCTATATCGGCGCTTTTCCTTAAAAGTTTGTTCTGTAGTGCTTGGAATAGTTTGGTAGCTGGCAGCGGTAGGTTGATTCGTAGATCTTCTATGAAATATGTTTCCCGGGCCAGAACGTAGACGAGTCTGGAAGGAGCCTGTTTACTCACTCCTAGGGCCTTCTTGAGGAATCTTGCTCTGACTTTTTCTATCTTCTCCAAGTCACTAATTGTCAGGTTGTCCCAGATTATCTCCATTCTGTGTGTGACAATTGGAGTTATTGTGGTCTTGGTTAATGTCATCGCTGTGTTGGATGATAGCATAGACAGGTTCTTGACGTTGTGGATGGCCTTGATTGCTGCTGTCGTTCCGTCTAAGACGTGGCAATTGAAGGATGCCATGGTCGTTTGAAAGATGATGCCTACGTATTTGAATTTCTTGACTATTTCTAGTGGATTACTTTTTAGCGTTATATTATCATCCGTGGCTGTTTTGCCGCCTTTTCTGAACACCATCTGAACTGTCTTTTCCTGCTTAATCTCAAATTTATTCTCTGATGCACAAGCTTCTAACTATAATATTGTCTTCTGAAGTTCCGTCTTTGAATACGATCCCACAGCCTTATCGTCAGCGTACATTAATAGACTGGTCAGGCGAGAGTCCGGCGTTATTCGAGCGATGTCTGCTGTTGCTATGTTGAATAACGACGTTCTTAAGGGGTCTCACTGGTGTACCCCGTTGGTCTGAATTACTTTTCTTGATGTGGATACTCTATCGTCTACTTTAAATACGTTGTAGCCTAGGACGGACGCGATGATTCTCGTGAGCGTGTGGTCACCAATCATTTGCTTTAGCTTTCCTATCAGGATATCTCTATCAGTAAGGTTGAAGGCGTTTCTATAGTCCACGATGACGACACAGGATTTCCCATTTGGGTGTCTCAGTGCCTCCTCTACTTTCTCTTTTAGGTATTCTGCGGCTTGTATCGTGCTTCTTCCTGTACGGAAGCCTAGTAGGTATTCTGGTATTTCTTAGGTCAGGTGTTTTGAAAGAATGCTTGGAATGTTTTATATAGGTTGCTTTGGAGCGCTATGCCTCTATATGTGTCGGGGTTATCAGTATCTCATTTTCTCTCGTAGAGTATCTTCAGCTTTGCTATTCTCCAAGTTTCTGGTATTTTTGATGAATTTAGACACTGGTTGAATAGATCTGTTCAAGGTTGCAGTAAGTAGTCTTGTGAGATATTTAAGTGCTCTATGTAGATGTTGTCCGGACCTGTTGCATTCCCCATCTTGTCTTTACAGATTGCCATCTGCTCATCGTTTATAGTTAGTCTACACTAGTGTCCAAAAGTTAAGCATAAGTTACGAGTAAGCAGGGCAACAGGAAATAGACTGCAAATCGCACGACATATGCATCTACCAACCTTACGTGTTCGCTCTGTATACGGAAGGAGTGTTCCCTGCTTTGACTAGCGGCATAACCGCAAGGTAAACACAGCCAGTGCCTGCACCCCATATTCCCTCAGTCGCGTTTGCCTTGTTATAGTGTGCGGAGTGTAGCTTCGTGGTGAACGTGACAACATAATGGCACTACGACGCCATTTGGACCCCGTTTTGCAGGGTAGAATACTCGGCCGCCTGGAAGCAGGCCAGCCACAGACCGAAGTCACTGTATCCTTGAATGTGCCACAAAGTGTCATTTCCAGGCTTTGGAGACGATTTCGAGACACAGGAGATGTTAGTCGTAGGCCAGTACCTGGTCAACCAAGGGTAACCACTCCACAGCTGGACCGATATCTGGCCTTAACCGCCCGACGAAATCGGAGTGCCCCTGCAAGACAATTGTCGGCGGAACTTCCAGCCGTCTCGGGGGTTACCGTTTCCCGGCAAACTGTGTACCGGAGGCTCAGAATAGCAGGGCTGTTTGCACGACGTCCAGCGGTGTGCATCCCGCTCACTCCAGCACAAAGACGGGCCCGTTTACTGTGGAGCCGTCAACATCGAAACTGGACCATGAATGAATGGAGGCATGTGCTCTTCACAGATGAATCCCGCTTCAGTTTGCAGAACGATTCCCGTCGCATATTAATCTGGAGAGAACCGGGTATCCGATACAACCACAGGAACATCGTGGAACGGGACTAGTATGGTGGTGGTGGCGTCATGGTGTGGGACGGCATCATGTTGAATGGCAGTACGGACCTGCACATCTTCATGGGTGGTCCGAGGAACACTGTTAACGCTTGGAGATACAGGGATGAGGTACCGAGACCACATGTTCGACTCTTCAGAGGTGCGGTTGGTCCAGATTTCCTCTTAATGGACGATAATGCCCGACCGCACCGCGCTGTTCTGGTGGATGAATTTCTGGCTGGGGAAGACATACATCGCATGGACTGGCCAGCGAGGTCTGCGGGTATGAATCCTATAGAACGTACCTGAGATGCATTGGGGAGGCGAATTGCATCCCGTCAGCCTCCACCCTCCAAGACCTTCGCATTGCCCTTTCGTAGGAATGAGATCGACTGCCACAAGAGCTCTTAGACCATCCGTTAGGGAGCATGCCACGTCGCTGCGAAGCATGTGTGGCCGTTAGGGTTAACCATACACCCTATTAACAGCATATTTTGTTGTGGAAGACAGTGCCATGTTTTGTTAGTTGTTGTCAAAGGTGTACCTTAGCTATCAGAACCTTTTGACGCTGTATTTTGGACAAGTTGTGTGACATATGGTGTGTGATTCAGCTTCCGTTTGTTCAGCAATCCGTCCAACATTCCCATCAAGCGGCATGGCCTCGTTTAGTGATTATGCTTAACTTTTGGACACTAGTGTAGTTTCGTGTACGCCATGGGAGTTTGCGGTGTTGCGTGTTTCTTTGTTGTCTTTACTTAGAAGCATTGTGAAGTGTTTTTCCCGTTCTTCCACGGTTATTTTCCTCGGTCTGCACGTTTGTTTTTTCTGAGAATTGTAAAAGGGTCTTTCTTGGCGTCGGCTATTAGCTTTATGGCTTCTTCCGCCAAGTAGTTAACTCTATTTCCTTTTAAGGGTTTTTGTATTTCCTTCTTTTAATGGCGTATCTCTCTAAGTGTTCAGAGGTCGCCGGTGTTCTCGCTGTCTGGAGTACGCGTAGAGTGTCTTTGCGTGCAATGTAGCATAGCCTGTCTAGCCACTTTTATGCTCGCTTTTTCTTCGTTCGTAGGGTGGCTTCCTGTATTAGATTTGTAGCTATCTCCACTGGTTCGTCTAGGTGCCCTTGAGATACAAGGGCTCTTGCTTTCTGTATCTTCGATTGGTCTTGCATTTTCGTTGCATCAAGTTTTCTTGAAGGTGGTACTTTCTTGTCATTAGGGGATCGTGGCGTCCGAAAAAGAGAATAGGACGGCAATATTTGCCTTTTAGTGCATAGTCTTGTCTCTGTAGCATAATGGCTAGTGTTATTAGCTGCCGTCCTCGGAGGCCCGGGTTCGATTCCCTGTACTGCCAGAAATTTAAGAATGGCGGGAGGGCTGGTATGAGGTTGAAATGGTACATGCAGCTCACGTCCAATGGGGGTGTGCCAAAAAAGAGCTGCACCACCTCGGGATGAGGACACGAGTTTACTTACTACTAGTGTATAGTCTTACGTGACGAGTACTGTAACAGCAACTTTCAACTCTGTGAGGAAAGCAACGGGAAACTACTCAATCTTCATTTCCGTGGTATACCTCTTCAGTGATGACTTGGCCATTTATGACAAGTGTTAGCGGAGGTGCTGAGGATCAAACCAGCCTTCGTGCTGAATACCCATTACACATACATTGTTTTATTTTGGAGAGCTACTTCTAGTTTTTCATCACCAAGTTCACCATTTCAACAACTTCTGAATACTTTAAATCAATACTGGATTTTTCCTCTTTGTAAGTATAGTGGTCCGCCTCTGTGGTGTAGTGGTTAGTGTGATTAGCTGCCACCCCGAGAGGCCCGGGTTCGATTCCCGGCTCTGCCACGAAATTTGAAAAGTGGTACGAGGGCTGGAACGGGGTCCACTCAGCCTCGGGAGGTCAACTGAGTAGAGGGGGTTCGATTCCCTCCTCAGCCATCCTGGAAGTGGTTTTCCGTGGTTTCCCACTTCTCCTCCAGGCAAATGCCGGGATGGTACCTAACTTAAGGCCACGGCCGCTTCCTTCCCTCGTCCTTGTCTATCCTTTCCAAACTTCCCATCCCCCCACAAGGCCCCTGTTCAGCATAGCAGGTGAGGCCGCCTGGGCGAGGTACTGGTCATCCTCCCCAGTTGTATCCACAGGCCCAGAGTCTGACGCTCCAGGACACTGCCCTTGAGGCGGTAGAGTTGAGATCCCTCGCTGAGTCCGAGGGAAAAACCGACCCTGGAGGGTAAACAGATTACGAACGAACGTAAGTATAGTGACTCCAGTAACTTTAAAATAGTTTGAAGTGTTTGTTCAAAATCGCTTACTTTTAACAACGATGCTATGGTCTACAGCGGGAGATTTTAAAATAGAAAATTTGTTTTCAGAAAAACGGAACATTCAGTGAACGGTTTAAAGGGCGTGTCGTACATGGAACATAATGTGAAAAATTCGTATTATATAGGCCTATATGTATAAGGAGCACTCGAATGAGTATTAAGTTTGTTGTGCCAATTTACATTTTGCTGTATTCTGTTAGAGTCTTTATTCTGTTTTTGCACTTTAGCAGTTGGTAGCGGTCGCACTTTTCCTTACACAGTGTACAAACACAGTCAACTGTTGGGTTGTGGAATTTTGTCTTTGCGCATATTTTGTGGTGGAAGCCATGTATTGCATATCTTGTTATGACATGTCTTTGCTCTTGGAGTTGTTTGGTCCAGTTTCGATCGATCATGGCGTCATTTCCGTAGAATTCGGGGTCTATTTCCGCGCGTTTCTTAAGTTTTTTTGAAGCTCTTCAATCAATACTGATCTGCATTTAGGGCAGTCGCCCAGGTGGCAGATTCCCTATCTGTTGCTTTCCTAGCCTTTTCCGAAATGATTTCAAGGAAAGTGTAAATTTATTGAACATCTCCCTTGGTAAGTTATTCCAATCCCTAACTCCCCTTCATATGAATGAATATTTGCCCCAGTTTGTCCTCTTGAATTCCAACTTTATCTTCATATCGTGATCTTTCCTACTTTTATAAACGCCATTCAAACTTATTCGTCTACTAATGTCATTCCACGCCATCTCTCCGCTGACAGCTCGGAACATACCACTTAGTCGAGCAGCTCTTCTTCTTTCTCTCAATTCTTCCCAGCCCAAACATTGCAACATTTTTGCAACGCTACTCTTTTGTCGGAAATCACCCAGAACAAATCGAGCTGCTTTTCTTTGGATTTTCTCCAGTTCTTGAATCAGGTAATCCTGGTGAGGGTCCCATACACTGGAACCATACTCTAGTTGGGGTCTTACCAGAGACTTATATGCACTCTCCTTTACATCCTTACTACAACCCATAAACACCCTCATAACCATGTGTAGAGATCGGTACCCTTTATTTACAATCCCATTTATGTGATTACCCCAGTGAAGATCTTTCCTTATATTAACACCTAGATACTTACAATGATCCCCAAAAGGAACTTTCACCCCATCAACGCAGTAATTAAAACTGAGAGGACTTTTCCTATTTGTGAAACTCACAACCTGACTTTTAGCCCCGTTTATCAACATACCATTGCCTGCTGTCCATCTCACAACATTTTCGAGGTCACGTTGCAGTTGCTCACAATCTTGTAACTTATTTATCACTCTATAGAGAATAACATCATCCGCAAAAAGCCTTACCTCCGATTCCACTCCTTTACTCATATCATTTATATATATAAGAAAACATAAAGGTCCGATAACACTGCCCTGAGGAACTCCCCTCTCAACTATTACAGGGTCAGACAAAGCTTCACCTACTCTAACTCTCTGAGATCTATTTTCTAGAAATATAGCAACCCATTCAGTCACTCTTTGGTCTAGTCCAATTGCACGCATTTTTGCCAGTAGTCTCCCATGATCCACCCTATCAAATGCTTTAGACATGTCAATCGCGATACAGTCCATTTGACCTCCAGAATCCAAGATATCTGCTATATCTTGCTGGAATCCTACAAGTTGAGCTTCAGTGGAATAACCTTGGAGTGGGCCGGTAGATGGCAGTGGTAGATTGAGTCGTAGATCCTCAATGAAGTAGGTTTCCCGTGCCAGTACATAAACAAGTCTGGAGGGTGCCAGTTTACCTACTCCTAGGGCCTTCTTCAGGAACCTTGCTTTGACCCTTTCTATCCTCTCCAAGTCACCGATTGTCAGGTTGTCCCATATTATTTCGATTCCGTATGACACAATTGGGGTTATTGCGGTTTTGAATAAAGTCATCGCTGTGTTAAGGGATAGCATATATATATTCTTGATATTGTGGATGGCTCTGATTGCTGCTGTCGTTCTGTCTATGACGTGATTATTGAAGGATGTCATGCTCGTTTGGAACGTGATGCCCACGTATTTGAATTTCTTGACTATTTCTAGTGGTTTATTATTTAATGATAAAGCGTATTGCTCTGGGTAAAAACGTACATCTGACGACCTAATTCGAACCTAGTCTCTCACGGTACGTACTGAGTAGTCTGCCGAAGCCTCAGATTGATAGATGCAGTCGTGTCGTAGTTGTACAGCCCCAGTTTTATATTATACCCTCAAATTTACAATCTGTTTTATGTCGCACCGACACAGATAGGTCTTATTGCGACGATGGGATGGAAAAGGGGAAAGAGTGAGAAGGAAGTGACCGTCGTTTTAACTACGGCACAGCCTTGAGTGAATATGGGAAACCGCGGGAAACCATCTGCAGGGCTGCCGACAGTGGGGTTCAAACCCACTATGTCGCGAATGCAAGCTGATGACTACGTGACCCAAACCATACAGCCACTTGCTCGGTATTATTACACCCTCAAACTAGAGTAGTACATTCTACAGCAGTGACAGTAGGTTACAACTGGTGGAAAGACATGATATGTGATTATCGGACGCTAATGTTCTATAAATCATCTGCTTGTTTTTAACGTTGTTATCTGATCGATCGTCCCATTGTAGTTACTTGTCAGTCTAGCAATGCTCGAGTACGGCAACACAAAGATAGCCGCTGGAACATTTTATGACGCTGAATATGCCACTAATTTCGGAACCGTACTTGGATCAGAGAGAGTTACGAAAACATCCATATCTACCCTTTAGAACCGTTCTTTGATAAGGCATCGTGGATGAGCTTATATGAATGCATATGGCATTTTTTTGCCGGATACCCTTCCTGACGCCAACCTCAGCTGAGGAACGAAAGAAGATGAAACGAATGATGGTGAATTAACCTGGGTTAGGTCACGGAAGGAATCGGCTGTAATCTATGAATAGGAACTGTCTCAGCATTTGCCTAGAAGTAAAAATGGGAAGCCATGGAAAACCACTTTCAGGACAGCTGATGGTGGGTTTCCAAACCCACACGTGTCCCGAATTCAGAACTGGGCTCCATAGCTGTAGTGTACTGACGCGCGGCTACTCCGCTGCGTAAAAAATCTTCAGCTTATGCCAGCTATTTCTGGGTTCGCTGCTGCCACCCAGACTCAGTTTGATTTTGGCCAGTTTTTTCCTAGAGGTTCAACGTCGCAGTAATGCATCCAAGGTTTTCGGCGACATAGAATTTTCTTTTTACTATTTGCTTTACGACGCACCGACATCGTGTTATGGTGACGATGGGATAGGAGAGTGCTACGAGTGAGAAGAAAGCGGCTGTGGTCTTAACAAAGGTACAGCCCCACAATTTTCCACGTGTGAAATTGGGAAAGCACGGAAAACCATCTTCTCCGCTGCTGACAGTGGACTTCGAACCTACTAGGTCGCGAATGCAGGCTCATGGCTGCAGGCCCCTAACCGCATGGCCAACTCGCTCGGTTACAGCCGTAGTCTTTATTAAGGTGCAGCCGCAGCATTTGCTTGGTGAAATAGGAAACCATGGAAAACCATCTTCAGGGCTGCCGACGGTGGGATACGAACTCCGTCGTGAGTTTCAAGCGGATGCCCTTCCTGATAAGACATGATTTTTGACATGAAAATCTGAACCCACGATCGACCGGGATTCGAACATCAGTCTTCCGGATGGGAAGCCAACAGGTAAGCCAGTGAGCTAATCACGCCCGAACCCTTGTCACGAAAACATGAAGGTTCTAAAATCAAAGGCATTTTAAGACAAGATTTGCCATGACGCTGTTCGGTATGTAGCTAGCAACACAGGACACCTCGGAGTGACACAATAGCACCGCCATCTTGAGGTACTAAAATCAAAATAATTTCAAGACAAGACTTGCCATGGCACTGTTCGGTATGCAGCTAGCAACATCAGACTTACCCTCGGAGAGAGGTCATTCTTTTACGGCCGGGCTGAGTGGCTCAGACGATTGAGGCGATGGCCTTCTGACCCCAACTTAGCAGGTTCGATCCTGGCTCAGTCCGTTGATATTTGAAGGTGCTCAAATATGCCAGCCTCATGTCGGTATCCCCCTGTGGGTGGGGGCGGTAGAATAACACACACGGTATGCCCTTCCTGTCGTAACTGGCGACTAAAAGGGTCCCCAGGGGCTCTGAACTTTGGAGCGTTGGTTGGCGACCATGGGGCACTTAGCTGACTCCTGGCATTGCTTCGACTTAGTTTTGTCAGGTTCCTCAATTTTCACGTATCCTATCCGACCTCCCTTGGTCAACTCTTGCTCTTTTCCGACCCTGACGCTATTAGGTTTCCGATGGCTAGGGAGTCTTTCATTTTCACGCCTTTAGTGGCCTTTGCTTTCTTTGGCCGTTACCTTCATTTTTCGAAGTGTCGGATCCTTTCCGTTTTTCTCTCTTCTTCTTCTTCTTCTTCTTCTTTTGCTACCGCTTTTCCCACACCTGTGGGGTCGCGGGTGCGAACTGCCTCGCACATGTGTATTTGACCCTGTTTTACGGGCGGATGCCCTCCCTGACGCCAACCCTATATGGAAGGATGTAAACACTATTGCGTGTTTCTGTGGTGGTTGGTAGTGTAATGTGTTGTATGAATATGAAGAGGAGAGTGTTGGGACGGACTCAAACATCCAATCTCCGAGCCAGAAGAATTAATCAGAAGCGATTAAAATCCCCGAACCGGCCGGGAATCGAATCCGGGACCCTCTGAACCGAAGGCCAATACGCTGACCATTCAGCCAACGAGTCGGACCATTCTACATTTTCTCTCTGATTAGTGTTATATAGAGGATGGTTGCTTAGTTGTACTTCCTTTTAAAACAGTAATCACCACCACCACCTCATGTCGATAGATTTACTGCCACGTAAAAGAACTCCTGCGGGACTAAATTGCGGCACATCGCGTCTCCGAAAACAGCAAAAGTAGTTGGTGGGACGTAAAGCAAATGCCCTTATTACATTATTTGACGCAGTACCACCGCCATGCAGCGTGGAGAAGAATTAGTAGACAGTAGCTGTGTACTCCAGCGTGGAAACACGATGTTTTTTTTTTCATTCGTCATAATGAATTTCATTTAATTCCGTTTATCTTCCAGGCTTGGTTTTCTCTCAGACTCAGCGAGGGATTCCACCTCTACCGCCTCAAGGGCAGTGTCTTGGAGCGTAAATCATCAGGTCGGGGAAGATGACCAGTACTTCGCCCAGGCTGAACAGGGGTCAGGTGGGAGATGGGAAGATTGAAAGGGATAGACAAGGAAGAGGGAAGGAAGCGGCCGTGACTTTAAGTTAGGTACCATCCTGGCATTTGGCTGGAGGAGAAGTGGGAAACCATGGGAAACCACTTCGAGTATGGCTGAACTGGGAATCGAACACCTCCCTTTTCCTCTCACCTTTACTCAGTTGACCACCCTAGGCTCAGTGGACCCCGTTTCAGCCCTCTTACCATTTTTCAAATTTCGTGGCAGAGCCGGAAGTCAATTCCGGGCCTCTGGGTGTGGCAGCTAATCACACTAACTACTACACCAGAGAGACCGACTCATAATGCACTGTACTGTATATACAGGTTTCCGCCTCTGTGGTGTAGTGGTTAGTGTGATTAGCTGCCACACCGGGAGGCCCGGGTTCGATTCTCGGCTCTGTCACGAAGTTTGAAAAGTGGTACGAGGGCTGGAACGGGGTCCTCTCATCCTCGGGAAGTCAACTGAGTAGAGTGGAGTTCGATTCCCACCTCAGCCATACTGGAAGTGGTTCTCCGTGGTTTCCCACTTCTCCTCCAGGCAAATGCCGGGATGATACCTAACTTAAGGCCACGACCGCTTCCTTCCCTCTTCCTTGTCTATCTCTTCCAACCTTCCCATCCTCTGTAAGGTCCCTGTTCAGCATAGCAGGTGAGGCCGCCTGGGCGAGGTTCTGGTCATCCTCTCCAGTTGTATCCCCCGACCCAGAGTCTGAAGCTCCAGGACACTGCCCTTGAGGCGGTAAAGGTGGGATCCTTCGCCGAGTCCGAGGGAAAACCGACCCTGGAGGGTAAACAGATGAAGAAGAAGAAGAAGAAGAAGAAGAAGTATATACAGGGAAACAGTAAAATAGTTAAACTTTTGAGAAAACTGTCACGCGGAAAGTCGTGAACTATTCCTTTCTTTCTCAAAATGTCGCGACAAATGGACAATAAATGACTTATACATTATTGAAGTGTATGGTGCGGCTTGTCAGAATTTCAAAAAGTTTTTAATCCAAACGCTTATCGCAAATGTTCCAAAACTATGGCGGCTGAGCGAGGTGAGGCGAGTTCCGAGCACATCTACTGCCCCAACGGTAAAAGGAATATCAGATCCACACTAACTAATACTTTATTCCAACGATATCTGTCACGTGGTACTTATTCTACGTCAAAACGTGCGGCCGTCACCCTGATACAGCCCTGTTCGAAATTCTTGTAACGTGATGGCAGGGTGGTAGATAAATTCACCACTGGTAGCACTTACTCTAAGACTTATTAAAAGCAAAAAAAAAAAAAAGAGAAGTCATCTCCGTAAAAGCCATGGAGGCCCTTGCAGGGGTGGAAGGTAAAGTCTTCCACTATCCGTAACCTCGGCACTTGGTTGGGTAGGGTGGTTAGCTCTGCGCCCGGCCGTCTTTGCCCCCAGGAATTAACTTGGTACTAATTTTTTCACCCTTTATGGCCTGTATGGGAAGAGTTTATTTTTTACAACTCCTAAATACCCCCATAATAACTACGTGGAGATATCTGTAACCTTTATTTACAATTCCATGCATGCAAAAAGCAAAGCAAAGCAAAGCAAAAAAGCTATCTCCGAAGTGGCCATGAAGGCCCTTGGAGGGGTGGAAAGTAAAGGCTTCCACTATCCGTTACCTCGGCACTTGATGAGGTAGAGTGGTTAGCTCTGCGCCAGGCCGTCTTTGCCCCCAAGAATTAACCTGGTAGTCATTTTTGGTGTAGGCTGAGTGAACCTCAGGGCCATGTGCACCTCCGGAAGTGGAAATCTCGTTTCTTAAATTTTACTACTTCCTGACGGGGATTCGAACTCACGTCCTTCCATTCATGTGATTACCCCAATGGAGATATTTATTTATATTAACACCTTGAGGTAACGACTAGAGAAGACATTTCGCTCGACAATTCCTGAAAATCGGTTTCAAAAACTGTGATGATATCTGACTTCCACTTATGATTTTCTGGTTGTTCTAGTCAGTGATTTTCTTTACACACCACTTTTGTAAACTAATTGTTGAGTGTTTTACGGCACACGAGAACTGGATTGGAGGGCATACGGAGAGACGTTGGGCCATTGTTCATTCGGAGATGGCGACTGAGAGGCCGTGACTTTTGGCCCGAGTGATGTCGCTGGACACAAACTGACGAGATAACAAGTGAGAAGGGATCGCTACCACAGAAGTGGGTCATATTTTGTTACTGGCAGTCCAAGTGAATTATGGTGTTAACTCAAGGGTTATCGATCGATTGATTTGTAAGGAAATAGTACATTTTCCATCCACCCAAAATTAGGAACTGACCAAACGAGTTGGCCGTGCGGTTAGGGGCGCAAAGCTGTGGGCTTGCATTCGGGAGATGGTTTTCCGTGGTTTCACCATTTTTACACCAAGCACATGCTGGGGTTGTACGTTAAGTGAGGCCACGGTCGCTTCCTTCCCACTCCTAGCCATTTCCTACCCCCTTGTCACCATAAGACCTATCTGTGTCTGTGCGACATAAAGCAACTTACAGAAAAATAGGAAATTAAATCAATTAAGAACTCGTCGACCGGATTTCCTCGAGAAGGAAATCGATACAGTTTTAAACTGGTATTCTAGTAAAGGTGAAAAATGCATGTATTCATTTATTTTTGGTTTATTTATTATTATTATTCTTTCTTCGTTATGCCCGTTTACAGAGCGCGTTGGAACTTGTTAGCTTGGTGATGGTTCTCGTTTCTTCTTCCCCTCTCAAAATTTCTTCAAGAACTCGCTATGCTGTTTCTTGCGTTTTTCCGTCCATTGTTTCCCTGTGGTTCTTTTAGCCTTTTCTGTGAACGTGTGCTTTGCAACCAGATTCCCCAAAGCCTTGCGATCCCTGATGATATCTTCTGTGATCATTTCTTTTAAGTCCTGCTTTATTTCCTCAAACCAGCTTATTTTGACCTTTGAATTAATTATACCAAGCAGTTTTTTTTTTGCATGTCTAGTGTCGTCCATTCTACATATGGTGGCCATTATATTGTTTATTTATTTAATTTATTTATTTATTTATTTATTTATTTATTGGCTTCTTTGAGAGTGGTGAAGTCAGGACTCACGGTTTTCTTTTACACTTAATCGCGTAAATTGTTAACCTATGAAATATTATTAAAATATGTATTTTGCCGACTTCTGCATAGTTTTCTTGAGAATTATTGAGGTTTTATTGTGTTTTATATCCTTTTCCTTTTTTCTAAACGAGTAAGAGAAAAAGTAGACATGAACATTCTAATGATACCAATGCCATGTTGATACTCTGACGCAGACAACTTCGATTTTGTTCTTGTAACTTAGGAGAGAAATCCAGCCCTGCACGTTCGGGAATGTTTCACAAAACAAAACGAAACGAGACGAAACGAAACAAAAAACAAACAAAACACAAACAAAACGAAACAAAACACAAACGAAACGAAACGAAATGAAACAAAACACAAACAAAACACAAACAAAACGAAACAAAACACAAACAAAACGAAACAAAACACAAACAAAACGAAACAAAACACAAACGAAACGAAATGAAACAAAACACAAACAAAACACAAACAAAACGAAACAAAACACAAACGAAACGTGACGAAACGAAACAAAAAACAAACAAAACGAAATAAAACGAAACAAAACACAAATGAAACGAAACGAAATGAAACAAAACACAAACAAAACGAAACAAAACACAAACAAAACAAAACAAAACAAAACACAAAGAAAACAAAACAAAACAAAACAAAACACAAACAAAACGAAACAAAACACAAAGAAAAGAAAACAAACAAAACACAAAAAGAAAAGAAAAGAAAACGAAACAAAACACAAATAAAATACAATAAAACAGAACAAAACGAAACGAAACAAACAAAACAAAATAACAAATAGAACAAAAGTAAAAGCAAAAACCAAACCAAACCCATAGCGCTCCATCCCTGAATGGCCTTGGTTTACCAGGCCACCATTGCACAGCCCGAAGGCTTGCAGATTACGGGTGATGCGTCGTCAGCACGATGAATACTCTCGATCCTTAGTCTTGAGTTTCTAGACCGAGGCCGCTATCTCACCGTTAGATAGCTCCTCAATTGTTCTCATGGAGGCCGAGTGGAACTCTAACTAGCTCTGAAATCTGACCTGGTCGGGAATAGATCGCGGGACCGGCAAGAAACTCCACAAATGAGTGAAATAGAGGCCGTAGAGACTCAACAAGTCTACAGTAAGCACAGTTTCAAAGGTTTTATTCAATTTTTGTAACATTGCAGCATAAAGTAACTTGTATGCGTATTGATGTTTCTCTGTAGTTAATATTGTGAAAACGTGTCCGGCTCCATGGATAAATGATTAGCCTGTTGGTCACAGGGGACCCGAGTTCGATGCCCGGCAGGGTCGGGAATTTTAACAATAATTGGTTGATTTCGCTGGCACAGGGGCTGGGTGTATGTGTCGTCTTCACCACCATTTCATCCTCATCACGACAAGCAGGTCGCCTGCGGGAGTCTAATCAAATGACTTGCATCTGGCGAGCCGAATTTGTCCTGAAACACTCCTGGCACTAAAAGCCATACGCCATTTCATTTATTGTGAAAAAGCAGTTTGAATGAGCTAACATTAAATTACGAAAAATGATTGGAGTGCAGAGAGTAGGAGCATGACTCCTTCATCCATACGACAGAAGACAATGTCTTTGCCTAATGTTTGCCGACTAAGTGGTAATACCTGAACAATGAGCATTTAGAACAGTATTTCAACACGCTCTAAAGCAAATCCTAGTTGAATCAGTCTGTAAGAAAAGGCGGAAGTCAAGGAAATGTAATTTGTGAGAAAATGAAAGAACTCTATTAGAGGGAAACCATTTGGAAAAACTCACTTCTGGTAGTATGACCTGATAGTCTAGGTTAAGTTTAATATCTTTGCAAAGAAATTATACGCTTTGTATGCATACTTAAATTACTACTGAGATTTGAAATATGAGATAATCTGGGCTTTAATAAAAGTCTCTTTATGACCATTATCATTATCAAGTGGTTTAACGTCGCACGTAAGAATGAGAAAGGAAGGTACTGGCCGTGGCCTTAATTAAAGTACAGCCCCAGCATTTGTCTGGTGTGAAAATGGAAAACCACGGAAGACAATTTCCAGAGCTACCGACGGTGGGATTCAAACCCACCATCTTCGGAATTCACGCTCATAGCTAAGCGACCCTTACCGCGTGGCCAGCTCACTCGGTTGTGAATATAAAATACATACAGCAGTCTTATAAATTTTATGGATATTAAATGAATGAAATGTTATTAGAAATAATGCAACAACTACATTCAAAACAAATGCCATACAAAAATGAAATGCACAACGGTTATGCTACGAGCTTTGCATAAACCCTAGAATTTATGTTACTCTCGCTACACAACGGAAGAACGGGCTAGACGACTCTTCATAATAACAGAATTAGCTTGCATTCTAATCTATTAGTGCCTAAACATCGGGCTTAGTAATTAGCCATTCGTCATTAAAATTCCACGACCCGAGTGGGAATAGAAGCTGGGACCCCGAAGCTGAAGGCGAACACAAAGATGTTGACCAGTTAGCTACAGAGCAAGACAAGATAGCCACTAAAATTCACCCTAAAATGCGACCGAAGCACTAGTCCTGTGGCAGCTGTGGAGAGTGTCCGCTGGGAGGATGCTACTAGCCTACAGTACAGAGCGAGTGCTACGTGCTCCTCCGTCTACTCTGTGGATAATACCGGCCCGCGCACCACAACATGGACTTCGAACTAGCTCCGCTTTATGTAATGTGATGCTTTGCTTCAAAGCACAAGAGTGTTAGTCGCTGCTGCTACTTCAGCGTTTTAGTAAGTGATCTATAGATGCATTTCATAACTGTTTTATAAGAATGGAACAAGCCCGCCTCCACATGATATTATTGAGCGTACGGTATTTTTACAATTATCTTTACGTCGCACCGATACAGATAGGTCTTATGGCGACGATGGGACAGGAAAGGGCTAGGAGTGGGAAGGAACTGGCCGTGGCCTTAATTAAGGTACAGCCCCAGCATTTGCCTGGTGTGAAAATGGGAAACCACGGAAAACCATTTTCAGGGCTGCCGACAGTGGGGTTCGAACCTACTATCTCCCGAATACTGGACACTGGCCGCACTTAAGCGACTGCAGCTATCGAGCTGGGTACAGTGGGGTTCGAACACAATATCTCCCGAATGCAAGCTCACAGCTCGCCACCCTAACCGCACGGCCACTTGCTCGGTTAAAGGGTATGGTACGAAAACATTGAATTTATCGAAATGTGCACTTCTGGTGTTACCATACTACATGCACTTTCACACTCCATTCACTTCAAACTGTTTACAAGACATAAATCCAGTAGGGATTTTGCTGAGTTTTTATATGCAGTGACATGGTAGAGTTCACAGAGTTTTTCACACATTTCACGTATGCATTTGTCCGGCTCCATGACTAAATGTTAAGCTTCTGGCATTTGATCCAAAGGGCCCCGGGTTTGATTCCCGAACGAGTCGAGAATTTTAACCTTCATTTATTAATTCCGATGGTTCGTGGACTGGATGCGCGTGCAGTCTTCATTATTAGAATTCATCATAGGTAGGGAGGGCTTCATTCTTACAGACACGCAGGTCGCCTACAGGAGTCAACTCGAAAGACCTGCACCAGGCCTCTCCGGAGGCTACACTTTATTATTATTATTATTATTATTATTATTATTATTATTATTATTGCTCCGGGGTAGCTGTAGAACGCAGAGGTGAAAGAAGGTACCGGGGTGAATGGGTTTAAATACAATGTCAAGAATTGAGTTAAAACTTTAATAAAGGTTACATTTTCTCATTATAAAAAAACAAACTTAACAAATTTCCACAAGGGAAAAATAACAACCAGGGACAATGCCAAACTAGAAACCAGATTAGGAAAAATCCAAGATTCAGAACCTTAACACTTTGGGCTTTAAGCCCCTAGTTTTACAATATTACAAATGGAAGAAGAATTACTTGGTTAAGGGCAGAAATCCCCTAATTCACGGAGCACTTGCTCCCCAAAATACAATTTCTAGCCTTCTAGAGGCACTCTTTACAATTACAAAACTCGAGAAAGAGCTAACCGGCTCTCCGTTTCTTTCAGCTTCCACGAGGCAACCTCAAAAATCTTACACTCTCTGGTCTTCCATGGCCCAACTTACAGTTTGAAACAGGGGTATCTCGTACCCAACGTATAGGGCGTATGTGGAAACGGACAGGTTAATTAAATGGCCCGACACACAACCTGAATGGAGGCTTACACTGCGCTCCGAGATAGTGAGAACTTAAAATCCTAAGGGGCTCTAGGCCGACGAAACAGGGGCTATTCCCAAACTATTGAGGTGACTCGTATAGAATTTACTTTAATACATTACAGGCAGAAAACCGATACAAAACGTAGTCACCTCAGACCAAGATGAAGGGGAGCTCGAGAGGGTACATCACTCTCTATCCACGATTTACAGTAAAAGATTTTATGAAATTTTTACATCAGCCGGAAGAAAGTTACATTTAAAAAAAGGTTGTTACATACTAAAGAGTCGGACCTTTTCCTCGGATTAAACTGCGGAGAAAGCAAGAAAGAATAAAGTTATGTGGCCATTACCTTATAGATGTTCTAGCTGCTGACGAAAGAGGCCACCCGCCTCCTGCTTAACACACATACTCAGATAGACGTCGATCAATTGGCCAAGAAACGTGAAAAGCCGCAGTTTATAAACCCTCAGGGAAGTTTCGAGATCATTCAAGACTAAACTGGCCACAGCCTCTCAATTTTATTGGTAGATTTCAAAAGTAACACTCAGAATCGAACAAGAAACCTGTGATAGGTGGAAAATTAGTTACGGAAATTAGGGATTGGGTAGGTTCAAAACTGGCGGAAAGAACAAGGAAATATTGCAAATCCAAAAATAAATGAACATCATTCAGTCACAAAAACCTAGAAATACAAAACTTCTTTAAATTATAACTTCTTACACCTCGCACCAGGGTGCATGATCATAGTTTTTAGTAGTGTCATCTGTGGAAGAATGTCCAAACTTCTTGATGAATGGCAAACAAAACAAGGATAAATTCACTTAGTTTAGGGAACTGCACAATAACAAAATTACATTATATTTCTGTGGTGACATCTTCTGAGTAAAGTTCTAAGTTGGTGTAGATTCAGTTTCACTGTTTTACCAATAGAGGGGTTCGTTTAGGCGCTGACTTTGAAGGCGCGGCGTTGGAGTGTACCTCCCGATATTATTATTATTATTATTATTATTATTATTATTATTATTATTATTATTATTATTATTATTATTATTATTATTATTATTTGCATATGCATTTGATGTCGGGATCATGAACACACTTGTTTTTGCACATTTTATAATGGTATCCGTGTACTGCTAAAGAGTTCACAAAAAGTCGAATTTCCTGATTAGTGTCAGACCATGATGTATTCATCACGACCACCGTCGTGTATAAACTGGGCCAGATATAATTTCTCTTCCTCTCTAATCTCTGCCAATTGTCCGTGTAGGAAAAGGAAACATTCTCAGGTCTTCTCTCAAGAGACGCTCTTTGGTCAGTTCATAGGCTAGCCCCGATCATGAATGTTTTGATCATACCTAGGACAGCTTTCAAAAAGTGAGATTTGACTGCTTCATTGTCCTTAGATCTTGACTCTGATTTTCCCATACGATATCTATTCCATATGTAGCGATGGAAACTATTTTGGCATCGAATAAATCCATGGCGGTATCTAATGTGCGTTTTAATGTCAAACATGGCTTCTATGGCAGCTGTTGCTCTAGATTTTATATGCATTCTGAATGATCTAGCTGTAGTTTGTAATGTCAGTCCCAAATGTTTGCTTGATGATGTTTGTTGTTTTAAAGCACCTAACAGCTAGGTAATCGGCCTCAAATATTTGTAGGCGTTGACTATCATAATGGGTTCCTCTCCTAGGGATATCATGTCCTCTTCTGTTCGGGACCTCAGTTACTGAATGTCATCTTGACAGTATTTTCGTTAATATACAGTTGGTTTTCTTTTGGCCACTTGACCAATTGATGGACTGCTTTTGGAGTTCATGTTTGCAGTGAATTTACGAACTGATGAGCTCATTTCCAAAACTCACTAAGTCAAAAATATTGAATTTTCTGGAAATGAATTTTTGAAATCGGTAATGCAGGTAATGCAGGTATAACTTCATTATGGCATAAAATAAACATATTCAGTCCGCCTCTGTGGTGTAGTCGTTAGTGTGATTATATGCCACCTCTGGAGGCCCGGGTTCGATTCCCGGCTCTGCCACAAAATGTGAAAAGTAGTACGAGGGCTGGAAAGCGATCTACTCAGCCTCGGGAGGTCAACTGTGTAGAGATGGGTTCGATTCCCACCTCAGCCATCCTCGAAGTGGTCTTCCGTGGTTTCCACTTCTCATTCAGGCAAATGCCGGGATGGTACCTAACTTCAGGCCACGGCCGCTTCCTTCCCTCTTCCTTGTCTATCCCTTCCAATCTTCCCCCCTACCAAGGCCCCTGTTCAGCATAGCAGGTGAGGCCGCCTGGGCGAAGTACTGGTCATCCTCCCCAATTGTATCCCGACCCAATTTCTCACGCTCCAGGACACTGCCCTTGAGGCGCTAGAGGTGGGATCCCTCGCTGAGTCGGAAGGAAAAACCAACCCTAGAGGGAAAACAGATTAAGAAAGAAGGAAGATAAACATATTCAAAATAATATTAGTAACAATGTTAACAAACTGAAACCATTTTGAAGTTATCAGCGTTAGAATTTCCATGGTTTCCAAAAGTAAACTAAGTCACCTGACTTGGGTCGGCCCTGGAAAACAACTACAAACTTAGCGAGTTTTGGAATAAAAAATCTACATGCACATTGTATCTTACGCATTTTAAAGAACGGTAGCCTGCACTCAGAACAATGTAAGTTTTTATTCTAGATTTAAATGACTTTCATATTAAGTGAAATATATAGAAAAGTCATATTTACAAGTTATCATGTAATATTGTTGATTTAATGAATTATAAGGGAGTTATCTTGCTATACTTCCTTTCAAAATAAGTTATTTTTAATTCTTCAGAGAATGAACATGTCTTTTTTCGGGTATCCAAACAACATTCCATACAAAATTCTGTTAAATTAGCTATAAGATTGACTAGTTTTGAAGTACCCACCCTAGCCTCTCCACATTCATCAAATCTTCTTGACGGATAGTGGCGGATTCATGTAAACTGGTTTCCTCTTCACTTCAAGATCTTAATGAAAGCTACAGTTGAAACCTCAGTGCAACTGTCTTTAGCTTTAATACGAGCACCACCGAGCGAGTTGGCTGTGCGGTTAGGGGCGCGTAGTTGTGAGCTTGCATTCGGGAGATAGTGGGTTCGAACCCGATCGTCGGCAGCCCTGAAGATGGTTTTCTGTACTTTCCTATTTTCACATCAGGCAATTGCTGGGTCTTTACGTTAATTAAGGCCACGGCCACTTCCTTCCCACTCCTAGCCCTTTCCTATCCCATCGTGGCCATAAAACATATCTGTGTCGGTGCGACTTTAAGCAACTTTGTATTAAAAAAATCATAAAGTACGAACACCACCCCTGTTCTCTTTACATAGTTGACTTGAAGCATTGAATTGCACAGATAAACGATAGTCTAAATATACTCATTCCTGTTACAGACGGGAATGACTGACCACAAACTCGTACGCACTTTTCGGTTTTCTTTTGTATAAATATTGTGTTAATAACCTAGCACGGGGATTGTCTACATTCCTTGGTCGATGTGTTTTTGGTTCCGTGGACACAATACGAGTATATATTTAAAGGAAGTTATCTTTCTCTACTTTTGATTTGTAGTTATGCAGTTTGTCACGTAAATGAGTGATGTATTCTGGACTTAACAGTCCTACCTTGCTTGTATAGTTCGGCCTTCTAGTATGATTACAAGCCTTACGAGAAGTAGGTTGAGCACTTGAAATGTTTCTTGCATGTTTGCGTTTTGTTTTATTCCAGGTGTATAAGTCCCTTCATCTCTTCCTGCTTCTAGTGGAATCTTCTAGATGAATTACTAAAGCTTTTAAATAGGAGTTACTCATCTTTTACACAGGCTTAATAATTATGTGGAAACTTTCTGACAAACACATGTCACATGAAAAACAGGAGCTGACTCTCAGTTTGCATTCGGAAAGTAGTGGATTGGAATATTAGGAATCCCGACGTGGCATATGATCGAACCCATGGCTCTCTGAATCGAAGACTTCAGTGTTGACCATTTAGACAACGAGCCAGACATTTACAATTATAGTAAGTGTATCTAGAGATGTGTTTCTCAGCTCTGAAGATAGTTTATAGTGGTTTCCTATTTTAACACATGTTGTACCTTAATTAAGGCCACGGTTACTTTCTTCCTAATTCTAGCTCTTTTCTGCCCATCGTCACCAGCAGATGTCTCCATCGATGCGACGTACAAAAAATAAACAAATAACCCTTCCAGATCTTATCCCCTGGCGGCAGGAGTGGTACAATACATTCACGGCATTATTAGAGTTGCAATTCTCTGTGACAGGTAGAACGGCCACCAGAATGCTTTAGTGTTGTTACTAGCCTGGTACGGCGGTTGTTGGGTGATCACTGTGAAGATCACGGAGAATTCGCGTACTCGTGTGAGACAGCGTTACCAGCACGTGGCAGTTTGAAAGGGGCTTCATTGTCGGTCTCCCTTTGGCCCGATGGTCCAATAGTGCAATATCAAGATTTGTAGGGCATTCGGATGGTGGCTGGTCCCCACCGTCGATTTGTCCTGAGAATGGTTTTCCGCGGTTTTCCTTTTCCCTGCATAAGGCAAATGTCGAGACAGTTCCTAATATAGGCCATGGCCGCCAACCGTCTCACCTCCGGCACAAATTTCCTGGCCTGAGAGACGGCGTCACCGTCTATGAGGCCCGCCTCCCCATTCAGGAGAGGAATGAAAACATTTTGTAGTAGTAGTAGGTCCGATGCTAGACTGCATGGGAATGCGAGAGCAAGAATACTCGTTGTCAAGTTTCCGGTCGACCGCGTCTGACCACCACAAGAGAGGGTCGCGGTATTGTGCACGGTGCACCAAGCACATCGTGACCCTTTACATCTGCGCCTGCCATCCGAGAACAGTTAATGGACTCTCAGCAACATTTTGTATTATGCTGTACCATTGGTCGGACACTAGCAGCAGCAGGACTAGGGAATTTCCGTCGTTAACATCACAACGCAAACTGCTGCTTTTGGAGTTGTGCCGTGACCGGGAATAATGTATGGCATCGCATTGTGTTCAGTGATGAATCGCGCTTCTGCACTACCCCGGATGGCGGCGATCTGCGGAGAGGTCCCATTCTTCCAATGCTTTGCATAGCGGTGTTACTCCTGACGTCATGATGTGAGAGATTGAGGGAACTCTGATGGTGCATATGTACGTCCTCATGTGTATCGTGGTGCCATTTTTCAACTGGGAAATGCTCGTCCAAATACGGCACATATCTCTATGAACTGAGGCACTCCCGTTGACAGCAAGATCCCCAGACATATCCCCGGTAGAACATGTGTGGGACCAGCTCGGACGTCAACTCCGTCCTAGTGCCAGTATCCAGGATATCATGGACTAGTTACAGCAGTTGTGGGCCATCTTTCCTTAGGAGAGGGTACACCGACATTATGACACTCTTCTCAACCGAATCAGTGCATGCATCCAGGCCAGAAGGGGTGCAACGTCATACTGATAAGTGGTCTCGTACTGCCAAGTTCTGACTCTATTTTAAAATAACACCACAAGCCCTCTCAACACCCTTTTGGATGCTTCATTTTTTTGTCAGGCAGTTTAGTTTTGAAGAAGTGGAAACTCCTCTTGCCTAGCTTACTGTATTGAGAATATAAGAGTTGTAATAATTGTTTAAAAATGAGATGAAATTTGTGCCGTCATATGAACTTTCTATCTTAGCGTCTTCCACCCTCCCCGCTCCGCCGCGCCCCCTACTTTATGGACCACTGAACTAGAGGAAGATTCGAGGGAAGTAAGCCACAGTACTGCAATTACATTCTGACAGGGGATTCCTGATCATTGCTCCTCTGGCTTAGCTTAGCTCTCTTGAAAGTCACGGATGATCTACGAACCGCATAAACGTATGTGATTCTTCGTGATATTGGAATTGAAAATTGAATCTCCGAATAAAATCTAAAATGGGCTTCTTTCCCTGGTACTACGAATTCCAGTCCTCAATGGAAAACTGATATGATCAGTCGGGTAGACAATGTTACTGAACTGAGACGTGGGCACATACGTGGAAAAGCTTACGAACCAAGTTGGCTTTGATATGAGGCTATTTGTTACAAGGTGAAATTGTGTTGCAAGTAAGCCGCAGTGTCAAGGTCTTGTGAGCAAAAAACCAATTTTCCCCGACAAGTGAGATATAACTTTCTCTCGGAGATGTCAGTATTGGATCAGTCTAATGGTTACATTAATGAATGAACGAACGAAGGAATCCATCCAATATGTACAGCATTATCCACTGTCATACACTTCTTGTCTATCGGTAACACAGCCAGTCATCTAACAACTGAAGACCCTTTTCAGGAAAGCAACTGGAAAATCAATCAGTCACCACTGACCTGCATTTAGGGCAGTCGCCCTGGTGGCAGACTCCTTCTGTTGTTTGCGTAGTCTTTTCTTTAATTGCAAACAATTCGGAAACTTATTGAACATCTCCCTTGGTAAGTTATTCCAATCCCTAACTCCCCTTCCTATAAATGAATATTTCTCCCAATTTTTCCTCTTGAATTCCAATGTTATCTCCATATTGTGATCTTTCCTACTTTTAAGACACCACTCAACTTATTCGTCTACCGATATCATTCCACGCCAACTCTCTACTGACAGCACGGAACTTACCACTTTGTCAAGCATCTCGTCTCCTTACTGTCAAGTATTCCCTGTCCAGAATTTGCAACATTTTTGTACCGGTAACGCTAGTCTTTTGTCGGAAATCAAACCCAAACCCCATGGCGCAACAGCCCTGGAAGGGCTTTGGCGTACCAAGCGACCGCTGCTCAGCTCAAAGGCTTACAGATTACGAGGTGTCGTGTGGTCAGCATGACGGATCCTCTCGGCCGTTATTCTTGGCTTTCTAGACCGGGGCCGCCATCTCACCGTCAGATAGCACCTCAATTCTAATCACGTAGGCTGAATGGACCTCGAACCAGCCCTCAGATACAGGTAAAAATCCCTGGCCTGGCCGGGAATCGAACCTGGGGCCTCCGAGGAAGAGGCAGGCACGCTACCCCTACACCACGGGGCCGGTTTTGTTGGAAATCACCGAGAACAAACCTAGCTGGTTTCCTTTAGATTTTTTCCAGTTCTCGAATCAAATAATCCTGGTGAGGGTCACATACACTGGGGTGTTACTTTAAATCGTTACCACAGCCCCTAAATACCCTCATAACCATGTGCAGCAATCTGGCAACAAATTAGTTCTTCACAACAGCGTAATAAAATAAATTGTCTTTTGGAACATCTTATTCTAGTTTCTACTCGTGTATGTATCAAACAGAATTAAAATACGTTTTATTTTTACAGAAAATTGTTAGTGAATCTATTTTTTCGCATAAGATAAAAGGGGACATAAGAAGAATTGCAATGTTAGTAAGGAAAGGCCTTACACAAAATCTCCCATCTGGTAGAATTACAAGAGGCCTAAGGTCTTTACAGATATTGATGACATCTGTGCTAAATATTCAGGCAGACAAATTAGTAATCTTCCGATCCGGGAGATAGTGGGTTCGAACCCCATTGTCGGCAGCCCTGAAGATGGTTTTCCGTGGTTTCCCATTTTCACACCAGGCAAATGCTGGGACTGTACCTTAATTAAGGCCACGGCCGCTTCCTTCCCATTCCTAGGCCTTTCCTGTCCCATCGTCGCCATAAGACCTATCTTTGTTGGTGCGACGTAAAGCAAATAGCAAAAAAAAAAAAAAAAAAATCTTCGGTACGCGGATGACAGGTTGATAACTACAAAATCAACGCGAGCGAGCTAGAGGGTATCATGCTGAGAGAGACTTTGCGAGAGTTGCTAACTACGAAGTGTTTAGTCGCTTTGAGTAACTTGGATCTGTTTTCACTAACACTGGGGACTGTGAACCTGAGGTCCGTAGGCGGTCGTGATGGCGAGGAGGTTTTAGAGTAGGCTTACGCCTACAAGTGGCCACGGCTGGTTCATGGTCCGACGGCTAAGCACTCCGACCGACGAGCCGAGCAGGAAAGGGTTTGCCACGGCTCTACCGTGGATTTACGAGAGACCGAGAGGGGCTGGTTTCCATCTTCGGCTCTCCTGAGAGTGGTTTTTCATGCTTTTCCATTGTCCTGCAGTAAGGTGAATGCCGGGACAGTTCCTAATATAAGACACGGCCGCCAACCCCTTCACCTTCTCCGAGATTCTCCTTCAGCGTAACAAATCTCCGGGTCTGAGAGATGACGTCACCGTCTAAGAGGCCCGCCTCCCCCTTCAGGGGAATGGATACAGTTTGATAGTAGTAATAGTAGTAGCATTCGACAGCAAAGCTTACTCACATATGGACAGGCTCTTCCATCACAGTAACGACGAAACATATGCTTGTCCGGGCACTCAACTTTCCCATTTCCACCTACACAATAGAAACCCGGACCTTAAAGATGGCAGACCATCGCAGGATCGAATGTTTGGAAATGTGTTGCTACAGAAGAATATTGCGAATGTCCTGGATGACACACGGGACTAACGAGTCGATTTTGAAATAACTCGGTGTCAAAATAGGTTTATCAACATTATCAGTCACCAACAGCACAGGTACTTCGGTCATATTGTCAGGAGACCCAAGGGACTAGAGAAGACGATAGTGACGGGAAAGTCACTGGATAATGGCCCATTATGATGCGTGGCTCTGCTCAAGAGTGTAACTGGAGATAATCTGCAACAAGCAGTTCACCATGCCCAAAAATCCCTGCGTCATCACACTTATCAAGTATTCCGGGCTCCCTTTGCCCAGGATAGAGCCTCCTAGAGACAGGTCGTCAAGGGGCTTGATATATAATGCCACTACACCCTTACGGAAGGGGCTGCTCGGTTCACCCGGAAAGACATGGGTTCCATTTCCCGCCAGGAAGTCGAAACTTTTAAGAAGCGAGATTTCCACTTCCAGAGGTGCAAAAAATAAAGGAATGAGTACCAGGTTAATTCTTGGGGCAAAGGCAGCTGGGCGTAGAGCTAATCACTCTACCCCACCAAGTTCCGAGGTTACGGATAGTGCAAGTCTTTACCTTCTACCCTTCGAAGGGTCTTCATGACCTGTGCGGAGATGACTTTGCTTTGCATTCAATCATTTCTCTTCTTTTTTTTCCTGTAGTGAGAACTATTTTTTTTTGCTATTTTGCTTTACGTCGCACCGACACAGATAGGTCTTATGGCGACGATGGGATAGGAAAGGCCTAGGAATGGGAAGGAAGCGGCCGTGGCCTTAATTAAGGTACATCCCCAGCATTTTCCTGGTGTGAAAATGGGAAACCACGGAAAAGCATCTTCAGGGCTGCCGATAGTGGGATTCGAACCCACTGTCTCCCGGATGCAAGCTCACAGCTGCGCGCTCCTAACCGCACAGCCAACTCGCCCGGTGTGAGAACTATTGAGCGTGTGTGAAAATATACTCAGCCTGTTCCCAGTCATTCGACTGAGTTAGGAATTGCATGAATGAAGCCCCCATCTAGCGGCGATAATAGGAATTGTGCCGTCTGCCGAAGCCTATCACACTCCTCTGGAACAATGATTAATGACTGACAGATGAAATGAAATTATTTTGGAGAGTGTTGCAGGAATGAAAAATGACAGAGAAAACTGGAGTACTCGGAGGAAAACCTGTCTCGCCTCCGCTTTGTCCAGCACAAATCTCACCTGGAGTGACCGGGATTTGAACCACGGAACCCAGTGGTGAGGGACCGGCGCGCTGCCATGGAGAGTCACTAGAGAGTGTATATAGTGTTCCATTCATTTCGACCGTAGGCAACGTTTTGACATTAGACACACTCGTAAATTAAACTTTATGAAAAGTATGAAGAAAGTAACCACAACGTATGTATGTTATAGCCAACGTCTTTAGTTTCGGTAATGATCATAAGTCTTCAAAAGTATGCGTCATGACACTAATTAGAACATCATAACAAAGCAAGGCTATATGTATATGATATCTAGTCAAGTTGACAACAGTAATAATTTTCCACACTAGTTTTACTTGTAAAATAATATTCAGAAACGTGGTTATTATCATCATTATTATTGAAATACACAATGACTTTCTATCACGCTATTTTGATAGTATCACGAGTCGTTCATATGGTTGGTTATGACCGGTGTTAGTCTGCAAGCTTATCGTACGCTAGCGACTCGCGCTCTGTCTTTCATTCTTTTCTTTTCTTTTCTTTTCTTTTCTTTTCTTTTCTTTTCTTTTCTTTTCTTTTCTTTTCTTTCTTTCTTCTTTTCTTTCTTTCTTGGACGGGTTCACTCCTAATCGTCGATACCAGGATACAGTTTTATGGCTTAAACCATTAATTCGAAGAGTATTACGCCCACAGGTGAATTCAATGTGACTCCAAAGAGTACTAACTCGAAGATATGCTACTCAGTTCATATATTCAAGCCATCCGGCCTATTGAAACTGTCACAATATGAAATTAAAGTAAGTTATATATAGCCATTTTCTGAGTTACTGTAATGATCACCAATCTCCAAAAACCTCTGCCTCACCACACTTGTCAAGTATTCCGGGTTCACTATCGACAATATTTTGTACACAGCCCTATGATTTTGTGAGTGATCCTGTACGACAAAGAATGTAATAATAATAATAATAATAATAATAATAATAATAATAATAATAATAATGCTATTTGCTTTACGTCCCACTAACTACTTTTTCGGTCTTCGCCAAGGTACCGGAATTTAGTCCCGCAGGAGTTCTTTTACGTAAATCTACCGACACGAGGCTTTTCTGAGCCACTCAGCCCGGCAAACAGGAACGTATGAACAACCCACGAGTTGCCATTAGATGTTTTCTTAAAGCCTATGGAACTCAAATGTTATTTTTCTTCTGGATTGAAAAAGTCACTGATAGGTCAAACTGTTGCAGGTGGCATTACAATGAATGATTTGGCATAAATTTGTCTTAAAGCTGCGGTCGTCCGAAAATTTGTGTAGCGATAGTGTCGTGTAACAAAATGTGTAACGCGATGTTACCTAGCAACAGTACCTTGAGAACTACACATGCTGTATGTCATGGCCATCCATCAATGCTTCACATCACAACCAGCATGTTTGCTAGGTACGGGGTCCAACAGAAGAGCCATCCACCAGAAGACTCGAACAGATGTTATTCTTGATCTAACCATTCGCTTCGAAAGAGACTTATCCCTCTCCAAGGAAGATGACCAGGAAAAGAAGAGGATTTATGAACCAAACATCCCATATTTGAGTGAGAGACATAACATTCACCCGGATATCTGGTCCGTGATGCGTCTGCTATTTGGAAGCAGAGGCAGTGTACCTAAGCATACGCGAGAAATATTGAAAAAGCTTGGAATCCAGCACACGACTATGGAAAAATTATAGTGATAATTTTAAGAGATTTGATGACAATTTTGAATCATCACTTATACTACTCCTAAATGATAAAACATTTAGTGTTTCCTTTCTGTACAATAATTTTAATAATTTCGGTTATCATCGTCTAAATTGTAAAAATCAGGATCACGTCGCCGTAAGACATGTCTGTGTCGGTGTGACGTAAAGCAACTTGCAAAAAAAAAAAAAAAAAAAAAAAAAAAAAAAAAAAAAAAAAGAAAACAAAAACACAACAGGATCCATGTGGCTATTCACGGTTTGTAAACTAATGTCTTTTGAAAATACTACTTCTACTACTACTACTACTACTAATAATAATAATAATAATAATAATTATTATTATTATTATTATAAAATCAAAATTAATAATTGTTGTGTGTGCATGTGAAATGGTCTTTATTTACAACCAATAAGTCTCATCTAGTAAAAACAAGTAATTTTGTTAATTATCTATATGAAACTATATACATACATTCTGTTGGAATACACTACCAAATAATAGAAAGTTATGAACCGATTTACACCTGTAATTACGAAAAATATATAAGTATGTTCCTACTTCCTATCCTACATATACTGTACTGTACATTTACAGCAAGTGTTTTTTTCACGGATGCACCGAAGTTCGTTCCCAAATTTATTAGTTGGTTCCCAACCATTTTCGAGGAGACATTCCGGTTGGCCCAAAATGCTGAAGAATCAGTACAGGAGTTGGCTCCCCAGTAAACAATATTTTCTTTCCCATTTTAACCGACTTCTGCAATATTCGTGGTTTAAAATGTTGTTAAACAGTGTCAAAATTAATTTTCCAATTTCCTGTCTGCTGATACTGCAGCAGGTATGGTTAAAATATTGTTAAACAATGTCTAAATTAGTTCTCCAGTTACGAGGTAAAACGTATAAATTATCAGTTAAAATATAGTCTAAAATTATGATGTGGATGATTACAGTTTAAAACAGATGCGTTGAAAGAATGAATATTGCACATGTTCTTTTGAAATTATTTCTTTATGCCTGCTTATTCTTTGATCCTTAATTTAATGCAAGTGTCACTGAATTTCTGAATTTCCTTGAGGACATCTGTCTATATAACTAAAGGGGCAAATCAAGAACTCCGAATACTACCAATGTTACCATCAATATTATAAGGTTTATTACCCGTTTATGTACTCTGCCAGAAACTCCCAAATCGCTTGAAATCAAAAGCGCAACTCTACAAGCACTACATTCATTGGAGATCATGTAGCCAAATTTCCTCTGTATCGTCTAGTACCAGTCTGATTGCCATTCCTGTGTGTGATTTGTTTCAGGTCAGGAGTCAAAGAGCGGTCACCCGATCTGCTGAGGAGGCACTTCCGCTGCCTGCCCAGGGAAACAGATCCCTACTTAGAGCTAATCCTAGCGGGAAACAGATGATACAAGTGTTCCAGGTAGGTCAATACTATTATGACACAGCTCCAAGAGGGATAAGCGTTTCAGTGGAGCATAGTCATTTACAAGACTGAAATTTCAAACAGTCCTTTAGTGTTTGTCGGTCGAGCAGATGTGATTCAGGGCACCGGGATGTTAATCCCACGGATTTTAAGGCCTACTTTATAGATTTATAACTGTTTGGTTCTTCAGTCTGTTGAAACTAATTTTGAATAAAGAAATTCACAATATGCCTTAAAAAGAACATATATAAGAGAATTATGCACGTACCTGAAAACGAAAGATAACTAAAATAGAATGGTATGTTTCGCTCTTGAAAGGACATCATCAGGTTCAATCAATTATTTTCTTGCTAGTTGTTTTACGTCGCAACGACACAGATAGGTCTTACGGCGACGATGGGACAGGAAAGGGCTAGGAGTGGGAAGGAAGCGGCTGTGGCCTTAATTAAGGTACATCCCCAGCATTTGCCTGGTGTGAAAATGAGAAACCACGAAAAAAAACATTTTCAGGGCTGCCGACAGTGGGGTTCGAACCTACTATCTCCCGAATACTGGATACTGGCCGCACTTAAGCGACTGCAGCTATCGAGCTCTGTGGGTTCAATCAAATAACACTCAAAATATTTAGAAATACAGTATTTAATGCTAGACTTGAGAGAGGAGAGGAATTTATTAAGATAAGTACCAAATTTAAATGTGTTAATGAATTTAAACAGAAATAAGAAATGTTTATACATGCCTAAATATTTTGAGTGCGATTTGATAGAATCTGATGGACCTATAAATCGGCTGAAAGGATATATAAAATGACCTAATCCAGTATTCGGGAGATAGTAGGTTCGAACCCCACTGTCGGCAGCCCTGAAAATGGTTTTCCGTGGTTTTCCATTTTCACACCAGGCAAATGCTGGGGCTGTACCTTAATTAAGGCCACAGCCGCTTCCTTCCCACTCCTAGCCCTTTCCTGCCCATCGTCGCCATAAGACCTATTTGTGTCGGTGCGACGTAAAGCAGCTAGCAAAAAAGAAAGACCTAAAATTATCCAAGCAAAGACCTAAAAATTGGCAAAAGTACGTAAAAATGCGATCCAAATTCATTCATAATTTTAGTTTTTCTTACATATTTAATTAAGGAATAAAATGTTTAAAAGTGAAAAATTCTGATGATATGCAACATGCAGAGCAAAAAATATCAGTGAAATGCGTCTTCTTTCGCACAGCACACCTATATTTTGAGATTAACATAATTTAAAAAAAGGAATTTAGTGTTTATTAAGGAAAATACTTGCTGAATTTAGACTGAAATATTTTTTTCCACCTAGAATGAATTTAGTGAACAGAAAATGGACATTCTGAAAAAATAAATTGAAATTAATATAACTGAAATCATATTTGGCTTAACCACACTAGGATTGCAGATTTTGGTATTCGGAAATCTTACCCCGGTTGGCTTTGTAGTATATCACAACAGTCATCTCCAGGTTCCTAGGTGTAAAGGATCATCACCTTTCAGACAGCACGTTACGAAACATCGAGAAACTTGTATCCACATCAACGGATGTTAAGGGTTCATACGTGAAGCAACGTAACATATATTCATTCTGGGTCATTGTACGCCAGAAAATGGTGGCTTCCACTTATCCTTTTTGCCTTTTTCGGTTCAATATTTCATTTATCTTGCACAAAATTTGATACCTACCCGTACATTGTTTCAAGCACCAGTTCCATTTTTCATTTCATTTTCTCTCTTTTCAGATTCTGTTCAAACGTACGTATTTACTAGAGAAAACATGCTTAATGTCCACCTCTGTGGTGTAATGGTTAGTGTGATTGGCTGCCATCCCTGGAGGTCCGGGTTCGATTCCCGGGTCTGGCACGAAATTTCAAAAGTGGTACGAGGGCTGGAACGGGTGCACTCAGCCTCTGGAGGTCAATTGAGTAGAAGTGGGTTCAATTCCCATCTCAGCCATTCTCGAAGTGGTCTTCCGTGGTTTCCTACTTCTCCTCCAGGAAAATGCCGGGATTGTACCTAACTTAAGACCACAGCCGCTTCCTTCCCTCTTCATTGGCTGTTTCTTCCAATCTTCCCATCCCTCGACAAGACCCCTGTTCAACAAAGTAGGTGAGGCCGCCTGGGCCAGGTACTTGTCCTCCTCCCCAGTTGTATCCCCCGACTCAGAGTCTGCAGCTCCAGAGCACTGCCTTTGAGGCGGTGGAGGTGGGATCCCTCGCCGAGTCCGAGGGAAAAACCGACCCTGGATGGTGAACAAATGAAGAAGAAGAAGAAGAAGATGTTTAAGAGATAGATGATGGATGAACTAATGATAATTCGAATTGAGAATGGACAGTAAAAATGTAGTAAATAGAAGTTGAAATTGCAAAAAATCTCTTAAGATCTAAAAAGGGCTAAAAAGGTCTAATCAGCCCCAAAAAAATTACAAAAAATGCACAAAAAGGAAAAATAAAACACAACATTTTCTGGCCTACAATGACCCAGAATGAACATATGTTATGCTGGACCTCGTCTTCGGACCCTCGAGAAAAAAGGATTTTTCTTCAAATTCCGAGTTCTACTGAAACAAGAAAGAAACATATCATTCTATTTTTCATTATGTTTTTTTCTTTTTCAGGTAGTTTATCAGTATATTTATTCAATGCTAGTTTTGGCAGACCGAAGACCCTAACAGTTATAAATTAATTCAGTCGAAATTGGAAAGAGATGGCTTCAGATATCGAAAACTACTTTCTGGATACATATCTTCGTCTTCTTCTTAATCTGCTTACTGTCCAGAGTCGGTTTTTCCCTCGGACTCAGCGAGGGATCCCACCTCTACCGCCTCATGTGGAGTGTCCTGGAGCGTAAGACTTTGGGTCGAGTGATACAACTGGGGAGTATGACCAGTACCTCGCCCAGGCGGCCTCACCTGCTATGCTGAACAGGGACCTTGTCGGGGATGGGAAAATTGGAAGGGACATACAAGGAAGAGGGAAGGAAGCGGCCGTGGCCTTAAGTTAGGTACCATCTCGGCATTTGGCTGGAGGAGAAGAGTGAAACCACGGAAAACCACTTCCAGGATGGCTGAGGAGGGAATCGAACTCCCTCTACTTAGTTGACCTCCCAAGGCTGAGTGGACCCCGTACTAGCCCTCGTACCACTTTTCAAATTTCGTGGCAGAGCCGGGAATCGAACCCGGGCCTCCAGGGGTGGCAGCTAATCACACTAAGCACTACAACACAGAGGCGGACTACATATCTAAGAAACTATTTGTCCTAAGACTACCAAACATGGTTCAGATTAACTAGGTCAAAATACGAGTATAATATCAACTATTTATCTCCCTTAGTTCATTAACAGCCGGCCCCGCGGTATAGAGGTAGCGTGCCTGCATCTTACGCGGAGTACCCTGGTTCGAGTCCCCACCATATCAGGGATTTTTACCTGGATCTGAGGGCTGGTTCGAGGTCTACTCAGCCTACGTGATTACAGTTGAAGTACTATTTGACGCTGAGATAGCGGCCCCGGTCAAGAAAGCCAAGAATAACGACCGAGAGGATTCGTCGTGCTGATCACACGAGACCTCTTAATCTGCGGGTCTTTGGGCTGAGCAGCGGTCGCTTGATAGACCAAGGTCCTTCGGGGCTGTTGCGCCATGGGCTTTGTGGTTTTAGTTCATTAACAGGGATGTAGACAGCAATATATCACTTTTAAGAAATCAAATTGGGTCTTCGGGCTGAGCAGTGGTCGCTTGGTAGACCAAGGTCCTTCGGGGCTGTTGCGCCATGGGCTTTGTGGTTTTAGTTCATTAACAGGGATGTAGACAGCAATATATCACTTTTAAGAAATCAAATTTCTGTCATAATTTCAGTAAAAATTTTCACGTAAGAGAGAATATACAACAGATAGCTGTCCCTATTAGGAATCGAACCGATCAGCCTCTTGATCAGTTCACACGGAACAATAATTATGACAAGGAACTTTATTGTTAACGTAGTTGTATGTTTTTGGGCTGGAGTCCATCAGGAATCAGTGTGAGTAATTTCCCGGCACCATTGTAACCATGACTACCAGTGTTGGTCTCTGTATACTACTGTAGGTCAGTAGCGTCACCTTCTCACTGTGCGCCTTCTTCCTCTAACTAAGAGCTTGTTATCAAGAGAACCGCGTTCTACTCCTCACTCCAGAATTAAAAATTCTTGAACTGGCCGGAAAATAAACCCAAGCTGCCTCTACACCGCAGGACTGGCTAATAATAATAATAATAATAATAATAATAATAATAATAATAATAATAATAATAATAATAATAATAATAATAATTGAGGAATCAAAGTTCATAACAAACATCAAGATAACTCCCGGAAATGTACAGGTCAATCAGGGCAAAGTAAAACGGGTTGAGAAATTCATATAGGCTACCTAGACGAGTGGATACAACTTAATATTTCTGGGAAAGAGGCATTCAAACCAAGAACCAACAAGATGGAAACGACCTACCACCCCACCAATATCTGTCCAATCCAACCTTAGAGAATACTGTACAATAATTCGACCTCCTGCAGCAGAATGCGTCTCAATGAATAAGAAAGGCCTGGCAGAACAACCAGAAGCCAAAGAAAGGAAGATCTTGGGCCCAGTAAAGGAAAATGGAGAATATAGGAAAAGAAACAACTGTATCTGCATATGGAGAAAATAACAGACACTTAGGAAAAGAATATCTTTAAATGTTCAGTTAACACGAATGAAATCTTTGCCTACTTTCTGAATAAGAAAACTAAAGGCGTCGGGTTGACCGAGGTGGAAAATGATTTACAAGAACTGGGAATCTTACGCGATGAAATCTTGCAACGCGACCCTTAAGGTCCTTATACCATGGGTCGTAGATATAATTTTCTTCATCACATATGTTTCCTTGGGTGGTGTTGTTTGTCTTCAAATCGCACAGTTGTGCCGATCATCATAGCCACCCCTATAGCTCGGTCGATCACTGTGTGTTGATCACTCTTCGGTGAGGCATCCGACTTTTTCATAGACTTCGAGATTATGTTATCTAGGAAGCGAGTATAGAACGCACTGCATTGTCGCGTTTGATTCTCATTAGCTCAGGACAGAACCTTAGAGGAAGGGTTTCGAATTCGTCACATTTTCTGCAACGGGTTGTATTAAGGCCCGTTCCAGAAATAGTTCGAAGAGGGATGGCATTGCAATTAATTTTAATTGCTTCCGTCCATTGTCCACATGACACTCTTTTCTTATTACTTACTCAGGAGTTGCCTTTCTTTCTTTCTTTCTTTCTTTCTTTCTTTCTTAATCGGTTTACCCTCCACTTACCTCTACCGCCTCAAGGGCAGTGTCCTGGAGCATGAGACATTGAGTCGGGAGATACAACTGGGGAGAATGACCAGTACCTCGCCCAGGCAGCCTCACGTGCTATGCTGAACAGGGGCCTTGTGGGGGTGTGTGGAGATTGGAAGGGATAGACAAGGAAGAGGGAGGGAAGCGCCATGGCCCTAAGTTAGGTACCATCCCGGCATTTTCCTGGAGGAGAAGTGGGAAACCACGGAAAACCACTTCCAAGATGGCTGAGGTGGGAATCGAATCCACCTCTACTCAGTTGACCTCCCGAGGCTGAGTGGACCCCGTTCCAGCCCTCGTACCACTTTTCAAATATTCATGGCAGAGCCGGGAATCGAACCCGGGCCTCCGGGGGTGGCAGCTAATCGCACTAACCACTACACCACAGAGGCGGACGAGTTGCCTTTCTTACAATGAGGAAAGAACTTAACTCATTTTCTCTAAGATGGCAGGAAGGTCCAGTTACTGAAAGAATATTTACTGTGAGAGACATATTCTTTTTGTTATTATCATTATTTAATCCGTCTACCCTCCAGGATTGATTCCCCCCCCCCCCGGATTCAGCGAGGGATCTCACCTCTACCGCCTCAAGAGCAGTGTCTTGGTGCGTGAGACTTTGGGTTGGGACCAGTACCTCGCCCAGGCGGCCTTACCTGTTATACTGAACAGAGGCCTTGTAGGAGATGGGGAGATTAGAAGGGATAGGCAAGGAAGAGGCCCTGGAAGTGGCCGTAGCGATAAGTTAGATACCATCCCAGCATTTGCCTGGAGAAATAGTGCGAAACCACGAACAACCACTTCGAGGATGGAAGTAGTATAATTGGACAGTTCGGCCGCCACCGCCACCTCCGGCTCCCAGTGGCCACCTCCACCTCAGCCAGTGGCCTCTTCCAGTACTGCCAACTTAACCTAACTAGCGCGACAGTACTGCCAACTTAACCTAACTAGCGCGAAATTTGAATTTGTAAACAAAGCCACGTGCTTTTTGACAGCTGTCATCGACAACAACGCATCGCTAACCTCAGTACTGCCATCTTGACGGGCCTAAACCTCAGTAGTGCCAACTTAACCTAACTAGCTCGAGATAAACAAAGCCACGTGCTTTTTGACAACCACGTGCTTTTTGACAGATTTGTAAACAAAGCCACGTGCTTTTTGACAGACAACAACGCATCGCAAACCTCAGTACTGCCATCATGACGGGCCTAAACCTCAGTAGTGCCAACTTAACCTAACTAGCATGAGGTAAACAAAGCCACGTGTTTTTTGACAGCCACGTGCTTTTTGACAGATTTGTAAACAAAGCCACGTGCTTTTTGACAGACAACAACGCATCGCTAACCTCAGTACTGCCATCTTGACGGGAATAAACCTCGGTGGTACCAACTTAACCTAACTAGCGAGAGGTAAACAAAGCCACGTGCTTTTTGACAGCCACATGCTTTTTGACAGCTGCCATCCGCCATCTTTGAGCACCGTGCTGCCCTCTTTCATCACCTGTCATCGGCAGTGCTGCCATCTTGACGGGTCTAAACCTTAGTGCTACCAACTTAACCTAACTAGCGCGAGGTAAACAAAGCCACGTGTTTTTTGACAGCCGTCATCCGCCATCTTTAATCTATAGAGCACAGTGCTGCCCTCTTTAGCTACTTACCTTTGAGGCGGATAATTTGAAAAATGCTTTTTGACAGCAGCCATATTGCATCGCAAACCTCAGTGCTACCCTCTTTAGCTAGATACCTGTGGTAGCAGACAATTCCACGTGACAGCAGCCATCTTTAATCAAGAGAGCACCGTGCTGCCCTCTATGTGGTGGCGGCAAATTGAAAAATTCCACGTGCTCTTGTTTGGAAACAAACTCACGTGCTTTTTTGACAGCTACCATCCACCATCTTTAATCAACAGAGCACAGTGCTGTACTCTTTAGCTAGATACCTTTGAAATGTGGTGGCGGCAATTTGAAAAATTCTATGTGCTCTTGTTGGGAAACAAAGCTACGTGCTTTTTTTTTTGACAGCTGTCATCCGCCATCTTTAATCAATAGAGCACTGTGCTGCTATCATGCGGGCAATTTCGTTAGCTGTCATCCGCCATCTTTAATCCAGAGAGAACAGTGCTGCCCTCTATGTGGTGGCGGCAAATTCCACGTGCTCTTGTTTGAAAACATACTCACGTGCTTTTTTGACAGCTGTCATCCGCCATCTTTAATCCAGAGAGAACAGTGCTGCCCTCTATGTGGTGGCGGCAAATTGAAAAATTCCACGTGCTCTTGTTTGAAAACATACTCACGTGCTTTTTTGACAGCTGTCATCCGCCATCTTTAATCCAGAGAGAACAGTGCTGCACTCTATGTGGTGGCGGTAAATTCCATGTGCTTTACAAACCTATGTGCTTTCCTGACAGCTGTCATCCGCCATCTTTAATCTAGAGAGAACAGTGCTGCACTCTATGCGGTGGCGGCAAATTCTACGTGCTTTACAAACCTATGCGCTTTTCTGTCATCCACCATCTTTAATCTAGAGAGAACAGTGCTGCACTCTATGTGGTGGCGGCAAATTCTACGTGCTTTACAAACCTGTGTGCTTTTCTGTCATCCACCATCTTTAATCTAGAGAGAACAGTGCTGCACTCTATGTGGTGGCGGCAAATTCTACGTGCTCTTATTTGGAAACAAATTCTACTCGCTCTTCAGCTGTCATCTACCATCTTTAATCAAGAGAGCACCGTGCTGCCCTCTTTGTGGTGGCGGATAATTTGAAAAAATTCTTTTCGACAAGCAGCCATCTTTAATCCAGAGAGAACAGTGCTGCCCTCTTTAGCTACTTACCTTTGAGGCGGTTAATTTGAAAAATTCTTTTCGACAAGCTGCCATCTTTAATCCAGAGAGAACAGTGCTGCCCTCTTTAGCTACTTACCTTTGAGGCGGTTAATTTGAAAAATTCTAGCTGCCATCTTTAATGAAAAGGGCATCGTGGTGCTATCTTGCGGGTAATATTTTACGTCACAGCTGTCATCCACCATCTTGCATTGCTAACCTTAGTGCTGCCCTCTTTAGCTACTTACCTTTGACAAGCTGTCACCCGCCATATTGCATCGCAAACCTCAGTGCTGCACTCTATGTGGTGGCGGATAACTTGAAAAAATCTTTTTGACAAGCAGCCATCTTTAATCAACAGAGCACCGTGCTGACATCTTTAGCTACCGCCATCTTACATCGTTTACCTCGCTGCTGCACTCTATGTGGTGGCGGTTAATTCGAACAAGTTTAATCACGCATCGGGTAAGCTAGAGTAAGCACGTGCTGTTGTGATGACATCATCATACATGTTTAGACTTGTCCGTTTCCTTAAGAGTAAGTCGATGTAAAGGAATGTGGTAGCGGTAAATTCGAACGAGTTTAAACATGCATCGGGAAAGCTAGAGTAAGCAAGTGCTGTTGTGATGACGTCATTGTGCATGTTTAGACCTGATCGTTTTTCTTAAGAGTAAGTCGGTGTAAAGCAATGCAATAAGTACAACATTTTTTGAATGCGATCAAATATTTATTTACAAATGTACTACAACAGTGTTCGTTTTTGCTGCTGACAAGGTTGGTGTGCTTCTTAACAACGTATGCTTCCGAAATGCCTCCTGCAACATTCAAATTAAACAAAGCATTTAGAAATATATTATACTAAGTATGTTATGCTTTACAGAGAAGATCATGTACTTCTTACCTTGCTGTTATTCCTTTTCGGAATCATCATCATCATCATGAAGTACTAGAGAAAGTTCATTCATACACTGTGTACAGTGTTCAATCCTCGGATTTGGTCCATCCCAATCATCATCACCATTTTCTCCTCGATGCTTGTAATGTCGCTCACAAGTTCTGCATAAAGCTACTTCGATTGACATCTTACTGTGTAGAGGAAGGATGTCCCAAAAATTATGTACGTAAGAGGCAGCGTACGTATATAAAAATCCTGGTGGTAAGTATTGAATAAGATGTTTCGGCATCGATGGTCTGCGTTTATAGAACATCTTAATAGCCTCACTCACTCGTGAAACATAAATAAGATGTTGCGTATGAGCATGCAAACAGCATGCACATTTACAGTTTTGTTCCATAGCGTACGATGTCGAAGCACACACTAATGAAAATGATAAAGATCTATTCTTATTTATAGTCTCGTAACAATATTCGTTAGCGGATGGTAAGTAACATCACTCATATGAATAATAAGACAATAGGCTGCTGTGTTAGCAGGAATGTTTTCAGATGTTTCAAATTCTAAACGAATATCAACTGGAGATTCTTTTATAGATTCTTCATGATAAGAGCAGTCTATAACTACAATCGGTGCTTTATTTTTAAATTCTTGAGGTGTAAATAGCGGACGATCTTCTTTCTGATAATACGATGATTGAAATTTACAAAACATGTCATAGAGCATCCCAAACTTATTTTTCTCAAAGTTAATGTCGATGTTTTCGTAGGGATACGTAATTCCATTGAGATATAGTCTAACGTGTCTTAATTTGCAGTGATCAAACAGTGAGCTATCTTTTTCGTGATTGAATTTACGATTAGTTTGAAATCCAAAAATAATGTACAAGGGCTTCTCAGTAAAACGTGATGTTTTAACTGCCCAGCTATGCTTGTTTGTAGGTGGTAACACAGGATATTCATGCAGCTCCCAACTTCTAAAACGTATAGGTAATGGTGTATCATTTTCTACAATCTTGAGCAATCGAAGTTTTTCACGATCAGATAAGGTGGCATGTGGAATCCGCCACAGTATACGATGCAGTGTTATTTTCGATTCTACAGGTGTTTCAACTGCTTTAAGAGAATTGTAATCACTTCGATCACGGATTAGAATAAGCTCTTGTTTTGCGTTGATTATAATACGTGTAAAGTCTTCTGCGAATCCAAAAATATGTTTCAGTGATAACATACCCGTAAAAGTTCCATCCTCATTAATCATCCAGTTGTTAGTAGCTTTCGGACACCATCCAGCCATCCGCAAAAGATTACTTTCTTCATCACAGAAAGAAGGGTAGAGTTCCATTGCACTTGTAATACCAACATTCTTCGTTCGATCTATTTCAACATTATTTACTTCATATCGCGCTTCAGAAAAGAGAAAAGCTAGAGCATGGTTGTTTAGTTGTGAAGTGCTTGGTCCACTTCCATCAGACTTTTCTAGTCGTCCTTCAATATAGAGGTAGCTTTCGTGTGGTAAGGTGTAAACATCTTGTTGATTAATAATAAAATGAATTTCATCATTGTTATTTAATCCAAACGTAAAAGGTTGATAAGAATGAAGCTCACTTCGTACTACACCTTCACGACTTTCTACTGTATTCGTAATGTCTAGCATTTCTTCCATTCTGTTGTAGTAGTGTATATCCTAAATCTTGGAGTATCTGCTTATGGGTATCTGTTAACTCGATGAGTCTCTGCACACATGTAGTATGCCTTCGGAATGTACACCGTGTTTTATAGATGGTTTTCATACTGGTTTAAGATGTAGTTTGTAAGCTACGTACGCGTGCTGATCTAAATGAATAAGCTGATTATGTTTATTTACAAGTCTAAGAGTAATGTTGCTAATGTGTTTTACAGACACAGGATGATAAAGAACTACTGCTGGTTTCTCACAAATAGTATATCCACGTTCCTCTGTAACAATAAAGTCGTGCAGGACGTGCGAAGGTTGTAGATTACTATTCAAGTCTGTAATAATATTACAAGTAATGTTCACATTATAATCATCGAAGAGTTTTATAGGTTGATCAGACTCGTAACGTACGTTCGGTAGGAGCTCCCTCGATGAAAATCCAAGCAGTGGACCAATCGAATCAGGTTGTGATTTGAAGTCAATCTTAAATGATGATTCAATAACACATTTGTGCGTAATGTTGCTTATAGTGATTGAGAACTTGTAATTATGATTACTAAAACTATCTTCCCCAAACTGATCAATTAACGTACTTTCAATATAGTCGTGAATATCATCTACTGTATAACTACCTGAGGGTAGTGTTAGCACATACTCATCGTAATAGAACTTGTTTAAACCATCACGCACATTATAGATTTTATTGTAGCTTTCAAACGATACTAGTCCAAGACTATGCGGCTGATAACCAAGTTCGATTGGCGGATTAAAATAGATGGTTGTTTCAGGTCCTTCTCCACGTACAGCAAACGTTCTTTCACTGTTCGTCATCACGTAGACACTAATACACTTTCTCTACTGTCTGGGTTTGATATAAGAACATAAGACATAATCGTCCGCACATGCGTGTATTAAAGTTTTGCACACGGTTTTTATTATAAACAATGTCTGCACTGCTTCCGAAATAACGTATGAGCTCAAAAGGAGGAGGTAAATCTCCATAGCTATCAAAATACCATACTTTAGATTTACGTTTTACATAAGCAACGTAATGAGTTCCAGGTCCACGACTGTCGTCCAAGTTAATTACGGCACTTTCACGTTCACGTGGACGTGCTGGTAGTTGATCACGCATATACACTCCTCGAAAATAATGAATTCCTAGTTGTTTAGCAAACGTAAAAACTTCATCATGCGTTAGAGCTCGATATGGCAGTGCATTCAGTAGACGTTTTTTGGAGAAATGTAGATACCAAGCCCTTTCTTGTATGGCGCTAGCTTCATGTTCACACCTTTGCCTCGTAACGCAATTGCCTCCATCGTCTTGTTATGACGTTCACTCTCTTTCAACTGTTGTTTCGCTTCTTCTACAGCTTTGACAGTTCTCGCTACAGCACTAGCACCACCTAGCAATGACCCTAAAGCTGCTAAGCCAGCAAACAGCGCAGGAAGAAATCCTCCTCGTTTTGGTACAGGAATAATTCGCGCACGTTTACTAAATATTGCTCTGCACTTTGGAGAAATTCTCGCTCTTGCTGCGCGTAACGCCTTAGTAATAGCTACACGAGGATTGTATTCCCCTCGAATAGCTTTTTGCGCAGCCTTTATAACATCTTTCCATCCAACAGTTTTTACTTTCTTCTTCTTCTTCATGTCGTTTGGATATCGTTGTTTCACCATGCTGGACACGACTTTACTAGTCAAGAGCAAATCATAAACTAACCGTTGCCTCTTGTTTCGTTTAATATATATATATTACTATTACGTACTTTATGATTCAGTTATCATGAAGATTATAAAACAGCAAGACACGCTACCTGTTACCGACATTGTACCACATCTCTTACCTAGTTCTAGTACAACTACAAGAAAACGTCATGGAACGTTGTTTCCTTTTACTGTGCGATGTATTATATCAGGTCCGTCGGGATGCGGTAAAACAAATCTTTTACTCACACTTATTACTTCTGTAAATGGTATACGCTTCGAGAATATTTACGTTTTCGCAAAGTCACTCTATCAGCCGCTATATACTATTCTACAAACTGTAATGCACGATCTAGTTAAAGATGGAATAAGATATTTTAAATTTAATTCACATGAGCAAGTACCATCACCAGACGATGTGCTTCCTAATTCTCTAATGATCTTTGATGATGTCGCAACAGAACAGCAAAACGTTATTCGTGCATTCTTTAGTATGGGTCGACATAAATATGTTGATTGCATCTATTTGTGCCAAACCTATTCTCGTGTGCCCAAGCAGTTGATACGCGACAACGCGAATGTTATTGTGCTTTTTCGGCAAGATGAGCGCAACATGCGACATGTGTATAACGATCATGTTAACACTGATATGACATTCGATGACTTTAAACGTATGTGTGCTAAATGTTGGTCATTACACCGTTACAGCTTTTTAGTTATTGATAAAGAAAGTGATGTACAGCATGGACGATATCGCATGGGTTTCGATCATTTTATATGCATTAACACAGAATTACAGTAACTACTTGATTAAAAACCACCATCATGTTAACATCTAGCAAGGAGATCACAAAACATATCATCCAAGCTCGAAACAATATTCGACGGAAATTTAAAGAGCTTAAACGTATTCAAGCAGACACGGATTTATTTTTAAAAACACAACTAAGTACACCACTCAAAGAAATTTTTAATTCTACTTCATTACCGCAGTCTACTTCAAGTTTTGCTTCTATGCAAACATCATATCATAAAGAGAAGCATGAAGAAGAAAAGCATGAAGAAGATACGGAAGAGAAGAAGCAGGATGTAGATCAAGAAGAGGAAGATAAGGAAGAAGAAGAAGAAGAACTTAATGATGCATCACCATCTAAGCGTGTTGAGTTTTTAACTACAGATGTTATTGCAGAAACACCTACTACATCGACGCAAAATCTACCATCTTTGTCTGAGGTTATGATTACACCAGAATATCGCAATCAGTTTAGAACTTTTATTCAAGATACCTATGGATCTCTCTTTGCACCTTATATAGAAAAACTTTTTACAGGACAAACTGACACTACCTATGGTATTCGCTACGAAGATGACTGTTTCCGGATAGGAAATTCAAATGTTAAGATTAATAGCAACAAACTCATTGTAAAAGGTGTTACCTATAAACCTACGAAAGGACTCTTAGAACTTCTTTTCTCACGAATACCTGACAAGGATATAATTTTACAAGATGATCTTAAAAAGTATAAAGCAATACTTTTTGCTACCGATGCAACACGACGTAATTACAAGAGAACAGAAGCTGTAAATGCGAATAAGAGTTACAAGTATCGTGAGTTTATTTCTAAGCTGTTTCCGACTGCACGTAGTCTAGACGTTATCTACAAGCCTTTGTTGCCGTATGTGGATGTAAGATACTGGAATGACCCAAACTTACTCGTTGAACGATTACAACTTTTAAGAGCATCGCAAGAGGCTGGTCACACTGGTCACGGATCAGAAATTCTAGAAATAGAAAGAGAACTACGTTATGCCGGTATTATTTTATAATGGCTCGTCAAGAGAAGATCTCACCTGTAAAGGTAAACATCGCACATGAGTTACATAAACCAGCACGTCGCACCTACTGTCGCAGACGCGTTATTACACGAGGAAAAGATGATCTCTGGCAAGCAGACTTAGTAGAAATGATTCCATATGCTTCTAGTAATAAGGGCTATAAGTATCTACTTACTGTTATCGATGTGTACTCAAAGTTTGCTTTTGCACAACCCGTGCGTTCTAAAACAGCAGCTCAAGTTAAAGAAGCATTTAAACATATTGTTGAAGAATCGAAACGCCGCCCAAGGCTTCTTCAAACTGATCAAGGTAAAGAGTTTTACAACAAGGATTTTTCTTCTTACCTCAAGTTACTTGGCATTCAACACTACTCTACGTTCAGTAATCTCAAGGCAAGTGTTGTAGAACGCTTTAATCGTACACTCAAAACAATGATGTGGCGAGAATTTACAGCGCAAGGTTCATATCGTTGGATTGATCTGCTACCTAGACTTTTATCTACCTACAACGATACACCTCATCGCACTATCGGAACAAAGCCACGTCTTGTTACAAAGAATACACCTCGTCTAGATGCTATTCATCTTGTAATCAAAACAGCTGATCCACGTCGCTATCGCTTTAAAGAAGGTGATTTCGTTCGCATCAGCAAACACAAGTCTATCTTTGCAAAAGGATACACACCTAACTGGAGCACTGAAATTTTTCAAATCAGAAGTGTTAAGCTTACTAATCCAGTTACGTATTTACTTCGCGATCTCAGAGGACAGCCTATTGAAGGAGGATTCTACATCGAAGAACTGCAGAAAACAAAATATCCTGATCACTATTTAGTTGAACGTGTTATTCGACGTCGTGGTAATAAACTGTATGTTAAATGGCTTGGTTTTAATAACAGCTTTAATTCATGGATTAATAAAGAGGATGTACTTTAAATCTTATGTGTGTTTTCTTTTAATCCTCTACGTTTCCTTTCTTCTAAGTCACTAGGACATGCTGTAGGATTAAACAACACCTGTAATATGTTTTGACAATTCATATTTATTTTAGACTATATACATACATTTTTATCCTTTGTTCATGTTACGGTCTTTGTCACTCAGTTTTTCGTTTTATTGCACCAACAACGACAAGTGCTGCTATATTCTTCTGAGCAGCTAAAGCACTAGGTAATAACACATACACACACACACACACACACAGCATAACTTTACGAAGCAGATTTTAACAGCTACACTCTATGCAGGCAGCATGTAACTACGTATCAGGCGAACGTGTTCTAGGGCCGCAGGGGAGATGAAGCACGAAGAAAAGAAGATCAATCACTCTATTGATGAGTCCACGCCCAACATGCTTCCTCATCTTTCTCCCAGCACGTTTCTTCACCTTTTCCTTGTTTACTCTCTCCACAGCCATGATAAGTGTTTATAAGCGAAGACAACTCGTTAGTTTTAGGTCCGTGATACAGTTTAATTAGTTGACATGTACGGCACTGTCTCACAGAAGGTCTTCTAGCTAAACTCACGTGTTCATGATGTAAACTACACGTTTGAAGCTCTGACAAAACAGGATCTTGAGTCCACTCACGAGGCACCTTATCCCAAATCTTCTTTACAGCATTCGCAGCTACATTGACCAAAAATGCCTTTGGTAATGCATTTAACTCTTCTTCAGTAAAACTGTTTAGTTTCTTTTTGCATGCATAAAACTTTACGATCGCCTTTTCAACTGCGTTACACTTAGTATCTGTTAGAAATGACATGATGTCTTTACTCTACAAATGTTTCTTTTACACTAAGGTTATTTCGACACTGCACTTTACATATGTTGTTCACTTCCCGACATGCACTGCGACACAACCAATCAAAGAGCATGCATACATGTTGTAAAGACTGTTTAGTTGTTTCTCTACTATGCTCTTTCGGAAGAGTTTTAAATGATGGGCACCCCAATTCATGCATGTCGATAACTTCACATGATGATGGTAGAAAATCACGCAACCATTCTTTCTTTTCACAACCCTTTAAAAGAACAAGATCTGCTCTTGACAAATGTGCATTCATCATTAAAGGTAGAAAACGATAAGGTATTCCTTTTTCTTCCCACTTCAAACCTAAATTGTTTTCAATCCACTGAGTCTGCTTTTTATCTTCATCTGTTTGCAAACAGTAAGGGAACGGTGGACTAAATACTAAACTAACAAGTTTTGGTGCCCACAACACACAGCAATCTAACACAGCCACCTCTTTAAACACAAACTTGTTTCCGTTTACTTTAAAGCCTTGCACATCAACTATTAATGTTTTCGTCATGTTTGCACTCCACACTCTATCACTGTTTCCCGAAGACTAAAGCTTTTAGTCAACGAACGGGTTTAAACATGCATGATAACGTCATCACTGCAGCACGTGCTTACTCTAGCTTACCCGATGCGTGATTAAACTTGTTCGAATTAACCGCCACCACATAGAGTGCAGCAGCGAGGTAAGCGATGTAAGATGGCGGTAGCTAAAGATGTCAGCACGGTGCTCTGTTGATTAAAGATGGCTGCTTGTCAAAAATATTTTTTCAAGTTATCCGCCACCACATAGAGTGCAGCACTGAGGTTTGCGATGCAATATGGCGGGTGACAGCTTGTCAAAGGTAAGTAGCTAAAGAGGGCAGCACTAAGGTTAGCAATGCAAGATGGTGGATGACAGCTGTGACGTAAAATATTACCCGCAAGATAGCACCACGATGCCCTTTTCATTAAAGATGGCAGCTAGAATTTTTCAAATTAACCGCCTCAAAGGTAAGTAGCTAAAGAGGGCAGCACTGTTCTCTCTGGATTAAAGATGGCAGCTTGTCGAAAAGAATTTTTCAAATTAACCGCCTCAAAGGTAAGTAGCTAAAGAGGGCAGCACTGTTCTCTCTGGATTAAAGATGGCTGCTTGTCGAAAAGAATTTTTTCAAATTATCCGCCACCACAAAGAGGGCAGCACGGTGCTCTCTTGATTAAAGATGGTAGATGACAGCTGAAGAGCGAGTAGAATTTGTTTCCAAATAAGAGCACGTAGAATTTGCCGCCACCACATAGAGTGCAGCACTGTTCTCTCTAGATTAAAGATGGTGGATGACAGAAAAGCACATAGGTTTGTAAAGCACGTAGAATTTGCCGCCACCACATAGAGTGCAGCACTGTTCTCTCTAGATTAAAGATGGTGGATGACAGAAAAGCGCATAGGTTTGTAAAGCACGTAGAATTTGCCGCCACCGCATAGAGTGCAGCACTGTTCTCTCTAGATTAAAGATGGCGGATGACAGCTGTCAGGAAAGCACATAGGTTTGTAAAGCACATGGAATTTACCGCCACCACATAGAGTGCAGCACTGTTCTCTCTGGATTAAAGATGGCGGATGACAGCTGTCAAAAAAGCACGTGAGTATGTTTTCAAACAAGAGCACGTGGAATTTTTCAATTTGCCGCCACCACATAGAGGGCAGCACTGTTCTCTCTGGATTAAAGATGGCGGATGACAGCTGTCAAAAAAGCACGTGAGTATGTTTTCAAACAAGAGCACGTGGAATTTGCCGCCACCACATAGAGGGCAGCACTGTTCTCTCTGGATTAAAGATGGCGGATGACAGCTAACGAAATTGCCCGCATGATAGCAGCACAGTGCTCTATTGATTAAAGATGGCGGATGACAGCTGTCAAAAAAAAAGCACGTAGCTTTGTTTCCCAACAAGAGCACATAGAATTTTTCAAATTGCCGCCACCACATTTCAAAGGTATCTAGCTAAAGAGTACAGCACTGTGCTCTGTTGATTAAAGATGGTGGATGGTAGCTGTCAAAAAAGCACGTGAGTTTGTTTCCAAACAAGAGCACGTGGAATTTTTCAATTTGCCGCCACCACATAGAGGGCAGCACGGTGCTCTCTTGATTAAAGATGGCTGCTGTCACGTGGAATTGTCTGCTACCACAGGTATCTAGCTAAAGAGGGTAGCACTGAGGTTTGCGATGCAATATGGCTGCTGTCAAAAAGCATTTTTCAAATTATCCGCCTCAAAGGTAAGTAGCTAAAGAGGGCAGCACTGTGCTCTATAGATTAAAGATGGCGGATGACGGCTGTCAAAAAACACGTGGCTTTGTTTACCTCGCGCTAGTTAGGTTAAGTTGGTAGCACTAAGGTTTAGACCCGTCAAGATGGCAGCACTGCCGATGACAGGTGATGAAAGAGGGCAGCACGGTGCTCAAAGATGGCGGATGGCAGCTGTCAAAAAGCATGTGGCTGTCAAAAAGCACGTGGCTTTGTTTACCTCTCGCTAGTTAGGTTAAGTTGGTACCACCGAGGTTTATTCCCGTCAAGATGGCAGTACTGAGGTTAGCGATGCGTTGTTGTCTGTCAAAAAGCACGTGGCTTTGTTTACAAATCTGTCAAAAAGCACGTGGCTGTCAAAAAACACGTGGCTTTGTTTACCTCATGCTAGTTAGGTTAAGTTGGCACTACTGAGGTTTAGGCCCGTCATGATGGCAGTACTGAGGTTTGCGATGCGTTGTTGTCTGTCAAAAAGCACGTGGCTTTGTTTACAAATCTGTCAAAAAGCACGTGGTTGTCAAAAAGCACGTGGCTTTGTTTATCTCGAGCTAGTTAGGTTAAGTTGGCACTACTGAGGTTTAGGCCCGTCAAGATGGCAGTACTGAGGTTAGCGATGCGTTGTTGTCGATGACAGCTGTCAAAAAGCACGTGGCTTTGTTTACAAATTCAAATTTCGCGCTAGTTAGGTTAAGTTGGCAGTACTGTCGCGCTAGTTAGGTTAAGTTGGCAGTACTGGAAGAGGCCACTGGCTGAGGTGGAGGTGGCCACTGGGAGCCGGAGCCGGAGGTGGCGGTGGCGGCCGAACTGTCCAATTATACTACTGATGGCTGAGATGGGAATCGAGTCCCCTCTACTGAACTGACCTCTCTAGGCTGAGTGGACCCCGTTCCAGCCCTAATACCACGTTTAAAATTTCGTGGTAGAGACGGGAATCGAACCTGGGCCTCCTGGAATGTCAGCTAATCATACTAACCACTACACCACAGAAGGCGGAACTTATTCTTATTGTACGGATTTATAATACTGGCATCTACAATAAATACATGTGTATGCAAAGAGTATTTTATTTTGGATCTAAAACAGAAAACATTCTCTCCTTCAAAAATTTGGAGGTGATTACATTTTGGGGAGGAATGTATCCTTTTTATAAGTTTTTAGGCAGTTAAATACATGTACTGAGTTAGGTTGTTGCAACTCTTAGGAACTGGCAGTGGTACCACCGTAGTAAAATCAGTGGCTCAGTGGTAGAGTTTCGGCCTCCGAATCCCTTGGCTGACGTAGTCGGATTTATGTAGTGTGGAAGAAAGTTAATTGGGACAAATATTCGTTTACAGGAAGAGGAATTAGGGTTTGGAATAATTTATCAAGACAATGTTTGATATCGTTTATGTAAACAAGAGATAGGGAATCTGCCACTTGAGCAACAGCCCTAAATGCAGATCAGTGGAGACTGATTGATGAATGTTAATTTGATGTTACATGTTTTACGATGTCGGCAAGTATATTCGCTCAGAAAGAAACTGAGTGCGTGGTATTATATAAGTTCCTCGCACGTACACTCTTCTCAGAAACAACTGTACCTATAGATATAATTTTTGTTGTATCCACAGTATTTTTTTTCTACATGGGAGATGGATTATATTTTCATAATAATAAAAATTCTGATAAAATATCAAATGCGAGAAACATACAATACAGTGCGCTATTTCTTTCCTTCTTTCTTTCTTTCTCTTTCTTTCTTTCTTTCTTTCTTTGAGCGACTATATAAGATCTCTACTGACATACGGTATTTGATATTTACTCGACAAAATAAATTCAAACACAGCCACAGATTGCCAAGACAAATCCATTTCTCTACCATCCGGTACAGTAAGACGGGATGTTGAAATTGACATGTAGGCTACCAAGGTGGCATCAAATCCAAAATCCAAATGCCTCCACGCGATATACGGGTCTATATAAATGATTGTTTCTTTCGTACCGAGCTCGATAGCTGCAGTCGCTTAAGTGCGGCCAGTATCCAGTATTCGGGAGATAGTAGGTTCGAACCCCAATGTCGGCAGCCCTGAAAATGGTTTTCCGTGGTTTCCCATTTTCACACCAGGCAAATGCTGGGGCTGTACCTTAATTAAGGCCACGGCCGCTTCCTTCCCACTCCTAGCCCTTTCCTGTCCCATCGTCGCCGTAAGACCTATCTGTGTCGGTGCGACGTAAAACAACTAGCAAAAAAAAAAAAAAAAAAAATGTTTCTTTCGTTCTTTCTTAATCTGTTTACCATCCAGGGTTACTTTTTCCCTCGGACTCAGTGAAGGATTCTACCTCTACCGCCTCAAGGGCAGTGTCCTGGAGCGTGAGGAGTACAACTGGGGAGGATGACTAGTACCTCGCCCAGGCGGGCTCACCTGTTATGCTGAACAGGGGTCTTATAGTGGGATGGGAAGATTGGAAGGGATAGGCAAGGAAGAGGGAAGGAAGCGGCTGTGGCCTTGAGTTTGGTACCATCCCGGCATTTTCCTGGAGGAGAAGTGGGAAACCACTTCGAGGATAGTTGAAGTGGGAATCGAACCCACCTCTACACATTTGACCTCCTGAGGCTGAGTGGACCCTGTTCCAGCCCTCGTACCACTTTTCAAATTTCGTGGCAGAGCCGGAAATCGAACCCGGGCCTCTAGGGGTGAAGCTAATCACGCTAACTACTACAGCACAGGGGCAACATTATTATTATTATTATTATTATTATTATTATTATTATTATTATTATTATTATTATTATTATTATTATTATTATTATTATTATTATTATATGCCCAACCCTTACCCCGTTTTTCTGCGGAATCGGGTATGAAGTGGGATGAATGTTCGTAGAGAGTTTTACGACCGGATGCCCTTCCTGACGTCAACATCATCAGATAATTTAATGAGATGAAATTAATGACATGATATATGATAGTATGAAGGGAGAGGGTAAAATCCGGTACCGACAAATAGCGCCAAGTGGTCTGCTCAAGGCTTTACGACAGACGAATCACCGTCAACAGCGTCATATGCCGTCACTCCATATGACCACAGTGGAGAGTTTTAGAACTGAATCCAGGCTTTTGGCACGCAATCTAGTGATTAGAAATTGTATGCCACTACCTTTGCCGCCCACATTCTGATGGTGAATTTTTTCGATCAACGGGACTCGAACCGGCTAACTACGGTGTCAGATCATATAGACTTCACGCTTTAGTGATCAGGGCCAACAGGCGGACTTCTTATTCTTCGTATTGTCTGGCTCCTTGCCTGAATGATCAGCGTTGAGGCTTTCGGTTCAGATGGTCCCGGGTTTGATTCCCGGCTGGGTCGGTGATTTTAATCACGTGCGATTAATTCTTCTAGCTAGGGGAATGATTGTTTGCATTTGTCCCAACACTCTCCTCTTCATATTTAGACCAACCACCACAGAAACACGCAATGGCTCACAGTGGAATTCGAACCCACTCTATGCAAAGCTTGTCTCCACAGCCGTAGCACGCGGCCACTTACTCGGTTATTGAAAGAACATACACATATTTTTGCATTCAGAAGAGAAGTAAAAAAGAATTGAATGTTCGTCTTCGTGGTTTTGATTAATTGCTCACCATATAAATGGAGCTAGTTCGAAGCAGAATTTTAAAGAACTGATCTCGGTCTATAGGTTAAGGTACGAGCTATCCTACCCTGGTCTAGAATTCTGATTCTGCTGTTCAATTATAAACTGATCATCACTGCGCTAAGTTATGTAAGATTCTTCCATAGTTAAATGACATTAGAGTTGAATGTATGTCACATTGATCCGTAAAAGGGGCAGACCTACATGAGAATGAAATGGAACTCTATCTCGTATATTCATACGTCTTCTCCTATTCAGAGACAGTTGTATCCCCCCACCCCTACCCACTTCATATCTTCTCCTATTGACAAGGGTTAACAATGGTAGCTGGCACTGTACATACGAAGTAGAACAGACGTGCACTCTGCGTCACATCTTGAGAATTGGGAATTAGCTGAACAATTACTCCTACATAAGAAACAATCACACTGTACGCTGTACGGAAGCTAATCGCTGACTAGCTGAGGTCGTGACACCAGAGGGTGAGCTATATAGGCCAAGCGGCTTTCGCGTCATTCACTCGCCCCAACCGGCCTTGGCTGAGGCTTGCACTTTACAAAGAATATCGAAATATGTGACTGATAAACGGGTGAAAACTTGTAGATGACGTACAACAAGAAACTAGACTCAAAATGGTACCGAATTAGACCACAAGTGCGTTGACAGAATGACTGAGAAGTCTACAGGAACGTCGAAAACTTGAGCCTCTTATAAAACAAATGACACTGTAAATTATACATCTCTTACTTCTCACATCATTCAACATTGATCAATAAAATGTTGACAATGCATGACAATTATACATACATACAAACACCTTCATTATAGACTGTGACCGAGCTCGATAGCTGCAGTCGCTTAAGTGCGGCCAGTATCCAGTATTCGGGAGATAGTAGGTTCGAACCCCACTGTCGGCAGCCCTGAAAATGGTTTTCCGTGGTTTCCCATTTTCACACCAGGCAAATGCTGGGGCTGTACCTTAATTAAGGCCACGGCCGCTTCCTTCCCACTCCTAGCCCTTCCCTGTCCCATCGTCGCCATAAGACCTATCTGTGTCGGTGCGACATAAAGCAACTAGAAAAAAAAATTATAGACTGTTATTACTTTCAGCGTTCAGTCTGCTAGGCTCTGTGAATTTATTAAATGCTTCCATAATCCTCTGTTTCTGAATAGCTCTGTGGCCTTGTTTCGTTCTATACCTTTTATTCGTAGATCATTAGAAACTGAGTCTAACAATCGTGTTCTTGGTCTCCCTCTACGTCTGTTACTCTCCATGACCGAGTCCTTTATACTCCTAGGTAACATAACCTCCTCTATTCACCCCACATGACCCCGCCACCGAATCCGGTAAATAGGCACAGCTTCATCCATCGAGTTCATTCCTAACTTAGCCTTTATATCCTCATTCCGAGTGTCCTCCTGCCATTGCTCCCACCTGTTTGTACCAGCAATAATTTTCACTAATTTTATACCTGTTACCTCTGACTTATGAATAAGATATTCTAAGTCCACTGTGTTTTCTCTCCCGTAAAGCAAAGTTGAGTCTAAAAACAGAACAGTGTAAAGATAATTTCGACCGGGAGCTGACTTCCTTCTTACAGAATACCGTCGATCGTAACTGGGAGCTCACTGCATTAGATTTACTGCACCTTCATTCATTCTCACTTACTATGCTACCATCCTGAGAGAACACACATCCTACATACAGTACTTGAAATGGTCTACCTGTTCCAACTTTGTATTCCCAACCTGACATTCGGTTCTCTTAGGTTTCTTACCTATAATATCAATTTAGTCTTGTAAAGGTTAAATTTTACATCATACTAATAGCATTTATTTTCAAGTTGCAAATTATTAAACTGCAGGTTTTCAGCACAACCAGTCATTAAGATGAAGTCGTCGACATAGGATAGACTGCTTACTATATTTCCGCCTTACTGAATCCCTCCCTGCCACTTAGGCCTAATACCTCTCAGTAAATGAGCCATATAAACTAAGAACAACAAAGGTGAAAGATTACAGCCTTGTCTAACCCCTGTAAGCACTTTGAACCAAGAACTCATTACAGCATCAATTCTCACTGCAGCCCAATTGTCAACATAAATGTATTTGATTGCTTTTAATAATCTAACCTTAATCTCATGGGCCTGCAGTACGATTAGTTGGCGAATATATTTTTCCCACAGTATTTTGTCATATGTCTTCGCTAGATACGAAATATAACTCTGTATTCCTCTCTTAGCAGTTTTCAATTACGTGGCGCATACTGGTAATCTGATCCTGAAGCCACTCTGTGGTCTGAAACCACGCTGATTTGTATCCAACTTACTCTCAAGCACTGATGCACCCTTCCTTCTAAAATGCCGGTGGACACCTTGCCTGGTATACTGATCAATGAGATACCTCGATAGTTGTTGCAATCCTTCCTGTTCACTTGCTTGTGGATAGGTGTAATTACTGCTTTCGTCCAATCAGAAGGTACCTTACTAACTTTCCATGTTAATCTTGTTACTCTACGGAGCCATTTAATTTCTGCCTTCCAACTATATTTCACCATTTCAGGTTTAATTCCATCTATTCCCGTTGCTTTATGACAATTAGTTTATTTACCATCCTTTCCACTTCCTCAAGCGTAATTTTCGCCAACATCCTCTTCCATATGAGCTTAACTGTTCAAGACGTCACCAGAAAGATATCCTTGGTTAAAAATTATACACCGAGCTCGACAGCTGCAGTCGCTTAGTGCGGCCAGTATCCAGTATTCGATAGATAATAGGTTCGAACCCCACTGTCGGCAACCCTGAAAATGGTTTTCCGTGGTTTCCCATTTCACACCAGTCATTGCTGTACCTTAATTAAGGCCACGGCCGCTTCCTTCCCACTCCTAGCTCTTTCCTGTCCCATCGTCGCCGTAAGACCTATCTGTGTCGGTGCGACGTCAAACAACTAGCAAAAAAAGAATTATACAAATGAAACTATAAATGAGTAAATAAATCAATGTGGAAATATCAACTTGTTTATTATTATTATTATTATTAATATCAATTTAGGAAGGCTCGGCTTGTGCCGGTAACATAATGGGCTGACTCGGCCTAAGCAAGGAGTCACCCTCTTAATTATGAAACTATAGGTACACATATGTACAAATATTTACAACAGAAATAATTACAACATATACATTTATACAATAAATACAAACGACTTCAGACTTCTTATGTTCCCGTTTTGGGAATCTGTTCTTCTGTATTACTGGAACTGCGGCCTGGAACTTCATACTGTTTGGCGTGAGTTAGAGAAAAAGTCGTTCCTAGGAACTTTCTCACAATGTGGCAAGTGCTCAGGAGGGTCGCTTTCTGTAGTTCTACGTATGTGTGATGATGCAGGTTTAACGCGGCCAGAGAGCTGTGCAAGCATTTTGGAATAACACCGGTACATGATATTACTATTGGAACTGTGGTGACTGATTCTAGTTTCCACAGGCGTTGTATTTCTATTGCCAGTTCTGTGTATTTTGATATCTTTGTGGCTATTGTTGTTTGCAGATTGGAGGTATTTGGACAAGCAATTTCTATAAGGGATGCGGATCTTTTTGATTTATCAATTAGAATAATATTTGGCCTATTGTTGCTGAGCGTGACATCGGTCATGACTTCTCGGTCCCATAGTAGTTTATATGAAGAATTTTCGAGAATGGGTGGAGGTGTATATTTCCAATATGCAGTTGATGACTGAAGAAATCCACATTTTACAGAAAGTTTCAGGTGAATGATTTTTGCTACCTGATCATGTCGGTGCTTATAATCGGTGTTGGCCAAGTGTGGGCAACCAGAGATGACGTGCTGTATGCTCTCTGTTATTTTGGAACAGCGGCGGCAGTTGTCTGAGACAACTGTTGGATCCTTCATGATAAATCTACGGTAGTTCCGTGTAGCAATTACTTGATCTTGGATGACCAGAACAAATCCTTCTGTTTCTGGGAAAAGACCGGAGTAGGTCAGCCAAGCGTGCGACGCAGGTTTGTCGATATGAGGCTGATCCAGTTCATTTCCGTGAAGAGGTTTTTGCTTCCACATGGCCATATTCATCTCTTTTGTAGGTGGGGTAGAAACGGGTATTTCTGGCGATGACAGATTGAGAGGTGTATAGTTTATATCAGCTCTGCAAACAGCATGATGAAGACACGATGCATCAGCTCTCGAGTGGAAATATTCTCTTAGACTTGATATCAGATTGCTATGTAAATTGACAATGGATAAAAAGCCCCTACCACCTTCTGATCTCGCGAGTGTAAGACGTTCGGTTGCAGATTTAGGATGGTGCATATGGTACCGGGTGAGTGAAACTGCTGTTTTCGTTTGTAACTGCTGAAGTTCTGTTTGGGTCCATTTTATGATACCAAAGGAGTATGTGAGCAGTGGTACGGCGAACGCATTGACTGCTTTGGTAAGATGTTTAGCTGTCGGTTTTGATGATAGTACCTTGTTGAGACGTGTTATATATTGCTGCGTGACATTTCTCTTGATGTCGGCATGTTTCAGAAGAGTGCTCTGATGAAAACCGAGGTATTTGTACATTTCTTCTTCCTCCAGCTGTTGTATGGATTCGTCACTTAAACTCGAAGGTGTCCCTTGTGCTGAGTAGGATCCTCTGATGACAGTTTGGGTTCTGCATTTGTCCAATCCAAACCGCATGCCTGTATCTGAAGAAAACGTCTTGGTAATTGAGAAGAGATGTTGGAGATGGGGTTTGGTAGAGGCATACAGCTTAATGTCATCCATATAGAGTAGGTGACTGATTTTGAATAGCTCTTCCCGCTTATTCTTAATGCTAAATCCATACCTACTTGTGTTCAGTAGGTAGGATAGTGGATTTAATGCCATGCAGAACCATAATGGACTCAGTGAGTCCCCTTGGAAGATCCCTTGTTGTATTGGTATGGGTCTGGTTGCAACACTGCAGTTTCTTAGAGAAACGTGAAGTGAGGTGTTCCAGTCTGCCATTACCGTCTTCAGGAAGTGAATGATTGAGGGGTCAACTTTATATAGTTCCAGAACATGTATGAGCCAAGTGTGTGGTACTGAATCAAATGCCTTTTGGTAGTCAATGAAGCACGTGTATAGGTTCCTGGATTTATGGTGTGCTTGTTCCAGGACCACAGTGTCGATAATCAGTTGCTCCTTGCACCCCTTGGTATTCTTCTTCTTCTTCTTCTTCTTATTATTATTATTATTATACATCAATTTAGGAAGGGTCGGCTTGTGCCGCTAACATAATGGACTGACTTGGTCTAAGCAAGGAGTTTCCCTCTTGTCTACAAACATTTACAACAGAATTACAACATAGATATACGGTATACAACAAATGTGAAGTCCCTAAACACGTTTTTCATCTAACCTTTCTGGATCCTTCAGTATCACAGCAACTGGGGCCTGGATCTTCACGCTGTTTATTGTAGTTTAACTCAGAGGAAAAGCCGTTCCTAAAAACTTCTTTAAAAAAAATGATTTGGCTTTAGATCAGTTACAGACCAAACGGCCATCTGGATATTACAGTACGCTGGTTTGAACTTTACAATTCATTACAAGTCATTGCCACAGTGTGAAATATATACATATACAAATAAAAGACGTAGATGTTGCACATCATTACATTATAATAATTTCGTGCGGCTATCTATAGCCGAGTGCAGCCCTTGTAAGGCAGACCCTCCGACGAGGGTGGGCGGCATCTGCCATGTGTAGGTAACTGCGTGTTATTGTGGTGGAGGATAGTGTTATGTGTGGTGTGTGAGTTGCAGGGATGTTGGGGACAGCACAAACACCCAGCTCCCGGGCCATTGGAATTAACCAATGAAGGTTAAAATCCTCGACCCGGCCGGGAATCGAACCCGGGACCCTCTGAACCGAAGGCCAGTACGCTGACCATTCAGCCAACGAGTCGGACATCATTACATTAAAATCATACAATTTCCACAAAAAATCAATCAAATTTGTAGACAAGTTGTTGTTAAATAGTTCCCAATAATAGTATACACTTTTCTGTTTTTGGTCGCCAGTAGTGTATTTACACAGGTTGGTAACTGTTGCTTAGCATGAAACAGAGCTGTAATAAACACATTTTGCTGTTGGTGGTAATGAGCACATGCAAAAAAGAGATCGTTTAGGTCCTGAATCGACTGGCCATCACAGGAACAGTATGGTGTGTCCACTACGTTGATGCGATAAAGGTGACTTCTAAAACTTCCGTGATTGAAGCGCATTCGGGTGATAGTCGAGATAAATCGTCGTTGAGTGTTCCATTGTGCAAACCAAGGACGTCGCGGGGGATTCTCTTCAATCGTTGAGTAAAATTTACCTTTGTGGCTCTTTGTTTCTTCCCACTTCTGTGACCACTGACTATAGGTTCGTTGGAACATAATCACTGTATAATCCACGAAGTTGCTGGGAGTGTTCAGGACCTGTCCACTGACACATGCTTTCTTCGCTAAGTCATCTTTATATTCATTATGTGGTATCCCGATGTGGGCTGGGACCCATACGAAGTTTACTCTAGAACCGCGTCTTTGGAGTTCATATTTTTTGAATAATACTGATATGGTAGACATTGGGTTTCTGGAGGATAAGCGGTGTAGATAGTGTGGAAAGGACGCTCAGTGAATCGGTAAGGATAGTGATACTCTTACGGTAGAATCGTCTGGCATATTTGAGCGCTTCTATAATGGCAATAGCTTCTGCTGCATAGATAGAAATATGTCCTGGCAAACGAAAACCTTGAGCTTCATGTTGATCAGGACAATAGAATGCACATCCTACGCAACTTATTGGTATTTTTGAGCCATCAGTATAAATTTTAACAGACGAAGGATACCGGAGAGTCAAATCCTCTTGACATAACTGCGCCAATCTGTGATCTTTTTGTAGATATGTTAGTGATCTGTCCACTTCCATTGGGCATATGCAGTGTTCAAATGGAATATCATATATGTCTGCCACACTCTTTTGACAGTTTTGGGTCAGTAGTGAGTCTATACATGTGACACTTTGCAGCAGGAGATATCTATGATTCAAAGAAAGCCGGTCTTGATCGTCTGCTAAATGTTGTAATCTGCGAAGCGGTATTAGAACTGTTGAATTTTTAGTGTGAGTTTGCTTTAGTATGAACTTATCTGAAAGAAACTGTGCACGGATAGTCAAGGGCATCTCTGCGGCTTCTAGAAGAAGAGCATTAGTTGGTGTGGTTTTCATAGCTCCAAGGCATATGCGAATGCACTGAAATTGAATACTATCTAGTTAATTTAGTAGGCGTTTATTGCCACTGTAATAAAACATGCTTCCATATTCCATCTTCGATCGCATCAGCGTGCGATATAGCACTAAGAGTACAGATGGGTGTGCTCCCCATCAAGTTCCAGTTAATGTGCGTAGGATATTGATCCCTTGTTCCAATTTTGGAATAATATGTTGCATATGAGCAGTCCACGTGAGACGGGAATCATACACAAGTCCGAGGAATTTGGTTTGTGGTTGAACTAAGATGCTGTGTGATCCCAGGATGAAGTTGTAAATTGGTGGTTCAATTCTTTTTTTTTTTGTGAATATTACTGCCGAGGATTTACTTGCAGAGAGGTCTAACCCATGTTGATGTAACCACTGATTTACATGCTGCATAGCATCTGCAAGACGACACTTGGCAGCAGGCACTGTCGTCGCTGAGGTAAACATGCATACGTCGTCAGCATACTGAAGAAGGCTAACTCTAGGAGGCAGAATATTTTCCAAATCTCGGGTATAAATAGTATACAGTAGGGGACTAAGTACTGCACCTTGAGGGACTCCTGAGGTCGATCGTCGTGGCCCGAGAAGTCTATGGTTATAACGAAAATAAGGCCATCTAACATGTATAAATTGATATATACCAGACACACAAGTTGGAGGCAATCCAAGAGCAATCAGTTTGTCCATTAGAATTGGTATTCGTACATTGTCATACACAGCGTATATGTCCAAAAAGAGAGCACAAGGGTAGTGTTTATTTAGAAAAGCTGCATCAATCGCTGTGGTTAATATGGCATGGTTATCATACGTGCCACGACCCTTGAGGAATCCATTTTGTGTAGAAGGTAGCAGAGATTGTGATTCTAGCCACCAATCCAAGCAATTTTTAATCATTCTTTCCACCGTTTTACCAATGCAGGAAGAAAGAACAATAGCTCGACATCCTGCTGGATCTCATGGCTCTTTTCCTGGCTTGAGGATGGGTACTACAATTTGTGTCTTCCATGACTCAGGTATGCATTTTTGAAACCAAAGTTCATTGACAGTCCGAAGGAAAAGCTGCAATGTTTCGTCAGGAAGGTGTTGTAACATGGGGTATCGGATTTCATCGATGCCCGCTGCTGAATTGGCGGAGTTCTTAATGGCCACACGGAGCTCATTGATTGTAAATGGCGAACAGAGAAAGTGTTCGGAGTGCTCTTGATTAAATGTACACGGTGGATAACTAGGTGATGGTGGCTTAATTCTATCAGCAGAATCCTCTAACCAAGAGGTATCAGGTGACGAATCCTGAGTACTATAATTTCTATTGCGCAAATGTCGTATGCGATGCCATACTTCTGCTATTGGGGTTTCTTTATTCAATGTGGAGCAGTATTTTTGCCAACTCTGTTTCTTAGTTTGCTTGAGAAATCGCTTAATTCGAGCAGAAATCTTCAGATATTGTAGGTATGTTTCTTGGGTAGGGTGTGTTCGGAATTCCCGGAGAGCCGCCCAACGGAGAGCAATGGTGTGGGATCAATCAGCGTTCCACTATACTGTTGGAGTGTTTTTCTGACCAGGAGGTTTTCGCAGGGGGATAGATATATGAGCAACACGTTCCATCATCTCGACAAAGGTATTATAATTGTCCATGGCGGATGTTTGGGTCCGGAAACAGCGTGTTTCCTCAAGTATTTTAGCCGTAAAAAGCATCCAGTCTGCACCATGCATATTCCACTTGCTTGATGGATATGGTGAGGGGTTACTTGTAGGAGAAATATTAATGTTTATAAGTATTGGATAGTGATTTGAACCAAGCGATTCTTTAAGTGCATTCCAGTGGGTGATTGTGGCAATGGCGGGAGAGCACATTGTTAAATCAACTGCCGATGGACGGTGATATAAGGACGGAACTAGTGTTGGTGAGCCGTTATTCAATATGGATAGATTGAAAGTGTCGACTGTCTCTAAAATATTGCAACCCTGTCGGTCGGTGAAGGCACACCCCCAGGTAGTACTGTGTGCGTTGAGGTTTCCGCATATAAGGTACGGTGGTGCCAAAAGAGATAAAATTTTATTTCAAACTGCCGGTATTATAATTCTGCCTGGTTTACAATATATTGAAAGACATGTGAACTCAAGCGCAGGTAAATGGATACGTGCCGCAACGAGTTGTATACCACGATCTACCCCCACTCTGACAGGCAGTACCTTAAAAGGAATTGCGTTATGTATGAAAAGTGCTGTGCCTCCTTTTCCATCGAACCGATCGTCTCCTAGAATATTATAATTTCGAAATCTTATAAGTTTTGATGCGTTGAACCACGTCTCGTAAATCGCTGCCACCTTGGTATCTCTGCAACCAAGTTCGTGCTCTAAACTTTCCTTATTAGCAATGGCAGATCTAGATTCCACTACAGGACCTTAAAACCCATTGAATTTATTTATTAAACTATATATTAATTCCCGAATGACAAGGGGATTTTCTATGGGTGTTGTCTGAGACGAGGTGATTATTTGCATGAGAAGTTTGACTAATTCTTTTATAATGAAGTTATTTCGATTGATGGAATGATCAGGAATGTTATGTGGACGAGGAGGATATGGGTTTTGTCTAATAGGTGTAATTGGTAATTGTTGAGGAGCAAACACTCGTTGGTGTGGTGGAGGGTAAGTTGGGGAGGGAGGGGGGCTTCTTGGCGGCGAGTAGGACGTTGAGTGGAGAGGGAGGGAAGTTGCCGTTGCATAGACGCGGCATGATGCGGTGAGAGTAACCCTTGTTCCTGTCGTCCTTGATATTGTGGATGGGATAACTGTTGTGATGATTGCATTGATGGCAATGCTGTATGATACTGAGTGTTTATTATAGATGAATTTGGTAGTGGTTGTGTTGGTAGAGGAGGAAATTCTTCGCGACTACTGTATTGTGGTACAGTAGCAACCACCTGAGCGTATCCCTGGCTTTGCTGCTCTGTTGATGTATGCATAGGAGGTGTGTTATAAGCAGTTGCCCTTTTCATGTCTCGCTGTCTGACGTACACCGGACAGTTCTTATCTGAAGCAAAATGTTGACCTTGACAGAGTGCACAACGAACTTCCGTGGTATTGTCACAGTTTTCTGTTAAGTGTGGACCCGCACATCTATTACAGCGCGCTACTCTTGACTTACATTGTCCTTGCCTGTGGCACAGGCGTAAACATATTTCACACTGCACTACAGGAGCAACATTCACAATATGGCAGGTTCTCAGGAGGGTGCCTTTCTGCAGTTCAACGTACGTGTGGTGACACAGGTTTAAAACGGCCAGAGAGCTGTGTGAGCTTTTCGGAATAACACCAGTGCATGATAGGTCCATCCCTATTTGAATTGTCATGACTGATTCTAGTTTCCACAGGCGTTCTATCTAGCACCAGTTCTGTGTGCTTTGAAATCTTTGTGGCTATTGTTGTTTGCAGATAGGACAAGTCTGGACAAGAAATTTATATGCGGAATGCGGGTCGGGTCTTTTTGTTTTATCGATTAAAATAGCTGTCCTGTTGCTGCTGTGCGTGAGATCGGTTATGACATCTCGGTTCCATCTAAGCTTGTATGAAGTGTTTATTATTATTATTATTATTATTATTATTATTATTATTATTATTATTATTACTGTACCGGAGGTACACCCGCCCCGTGCATTTAAAACTAGCCCCTTGTAGTAGGCCATCTATAACGAAATCTAAAACTCATTTCGGAAATAGTTTGAACATTTATTGGCAGATGTCGCTACTATCAACTTATGTGCGCCCTCTAGGGTAAAGATGAACTATTAATTTTCAAAGTAATTTTATGTGTCAAGGTTTCCTAAACTGAATTGTTTATAGTTTGTTCTTAGTGTTCCTAAGTTATCAACACTTCTATCTCTTCCCGCCAACTTAATATGTTAACCAATGAGAAAATTAGTACATTTATTTAGGTAACCAATCACGATTTTTTGATATTTATTTGATTGTCCAATGAAAATTCGGGGTGTGTCAGGGCTTCAACCGAGAGAAATGTGGAACCTTCCTCCACGCTAAAAAACCTGGCACATTTCGGGACGTATTATCTTTGTGATCGCTCCAGTCAAGTGGTTTACAGTGTGTTCGTAGAAAAGGCAAGGGGAAGAGCTGCCTCGTCCATCTTCGGAGGTTTATCAGCTCAAGGTAACGGCAGATTCCGTTTAACAATGCAATAGTCTTTGAAAGCTAGCTCGAGGGGAAGGTTTCCAATTTCTTTTGCAATGTATCTTTTATTTCTTAATTTAAATTCTCAGACAAGTCCAAAGAACTTACCTGAACTTAGGGAATAAAGAGTGAGTTACCCTCTTGTATTCCCTCTCAACTTGATATTGAGGTGATTATGATTTTGTGACCTTTAAATTTATCTCTTAATTTTGTAAACTTTCTCTCCTTCCAATCATCTCCACAGTAAAGGCTTATCCTCTGTAACATCGGGCCATAAGCTCACATAGGGTTTTGAGTATTTTCATGTGAATTTCAAGGAGTGCAAGTGTTCGCCTCGTAAAATTTTGATTTTCGGCCAGTAACTTTAACCTTCCGTTTTTACCGAAGGCCGTGTAGTATAGGTTACCCCTGTTAAAGTCAATTTCATTCTTTTATTTTAAGGTAAATCAGAATGTTGAGCATATAAGACAGTGTTTACTGTATGGTTTTGTTAAATGTAGGTAGGTACCTTAATAGGCCTGGAACTTGTAATTTTGGAGAATAGTCTCCTAGGAAGTAATTGTGTAGAGTAACGACGCTCGTCCTACTGGTTGGAAACTGGGAAATCCGTCTCCTTGACTGTTGGTTGAAAGGAGCAGTAGTGCTCATGTAAAATTTGTAATTAGGGAGCTTCATGTTCAGGTTGTTAAATTAGTGTTATCTGATTATTCTAGACCTCTCTAAAATTATTACTAAAGCTTACGAGTTAAACTCTTGTACCTTCTTCTTCTTCTATCGATTTTGGCCAGCTGTGGACCACGTAAATAACTCCTCATGATTTAAACTTTCTTTGGCGCCAGTACTCCTTCATTCTCCTGCTTGCTGCTTCTTTTCTTTCAGCCGTCCATTGTTGTTTCTTCTTGGTCGCTGTTTCTGGCTCTAGGAAACCCTTAAATGTGTGTAACTTGTTTCTGAAGGTGGTTCTATTGTGGATGTCTTGATGTGTGATGTTCATTTCTTGTAAATCTTTCTTCGTGTTAACAAACCATTTGTCATAAGAGCTGCCTTTCCTATTGGGCTTATTGAAGTGGTTAAAGATTTTCTTGGCAAGTCTGTTATCAGGCATTCTTGAAATATGTCCAAAAAATTTAACTCTTCGCTTTCGAATGACATCTGAAATCCTACTGCATGTTTTATATATTTCTTTGTTACTGCGTAATCGATATGTGTCCGTACATTTCTTTGGACCGAGGATTTTTCTTAGAATCTTTCTTTCCTTCTTCTCGATTTCTTCAATGTCTTTCCTGGTTGTTAATCCCAGGCATTCTGAAGCATATAAGCACTCTGGTTGATTTACTGCCTGATAGTGGCGTAGTTTTGTCCTAATAGAGATCGCTTTCTTGTTATATGTGTTTTTTGTAAGGTGGAATGCAAGCTCCATTTTTCTGGCTCTCTCGCAGTTTGCTTCTTTATCAAGCCCATTAGGTTGTATAATCTCACCAAGGTATTTGAATTTAACAACTTTATCTACCTTATCATTGTTTGTTGTTACTATGTATCTTGGGGCTTCTTTAATGTTGGTCATGAAATGTGTCTTTTCAAATGATATCTGCAGACCAGTTTTCATTGCTACCTCTTTTAAAGTGTTAACTTGTATTATCGCCGATTCAATATTTTCTGATAACAGTACAAGATCGTCAGCAAATGCTAAGCAGTTGATAGTGATGTTCTCTTTCTTGTATCCTATCCTTATTTGGTCTTTAATGCCTTTTTCTGCGAGTTCTTTTTCCCATTCTTTGATGACTTTATCCAGGACACAATTGAACAGCAGTGGGGATAGGCAATCTCCTTGCCTTACACCTGTCTTGATTTCAAAGGGTTCAGATATCTCTCCCATAAACTTAACCTTTGAATATGTGTTTGTTAAGGTCTCCTTTATTAGTTGTAATGTCTTGTTATCTGTACCCATTTCTCTAAGGATGTTAAACAATGTGCTCCTATCAACTGAATCATATGCTTTTTGAAAGTCAACAAAAACTGCTACATACTTCTTGCCCCTGGCAACTCTGTCCTTCAGTATTGTCTTAAGGTTCCAAATTTGTTCCACACATGATCGTCCCTTCCGAAAGCCTCCCTGGTATTCGCCAATTTTGTGTTCAACTTGTTGTTCTAATCTTGATAGCAATGCCATAGATAGTATCTTGTATGTCTCTTGAAGGAGTGAGATGCCTCTGTAATTGCTGACATCTGTTCTGTCCCCTTTCTTGTGTAGTGGGTGTATTAAGGCTAATTTCCAATCATCAGGAATCTTACAAGTGTTCCAGATTTCTTGCATTAACTGGCATAGGTTCTTGATCATTTGGGGGCTCACATGCTTCCATAGTTCACTCGTTATTGAGTCTTCACCAGCTGCTTTGTTGTTCTTAAGCTTCTTGATTAGATTTGTGATTTCTGTTTCATCTGGCGGTGTGGAGTCTGGGTTCTGTTGAGTATGTTCTGTGGCGAGCTTCTCCTCTGGAACTGGGCAGTTAAGTAGCTGTTTAAAGTATTCTGCTAACAGTTGGCAATTTTCTTCATTGTTTGTTGCGATGGTGCCATCCTCTTTCTTGAAACACAAGCTCGGTGGTTGGTATTTAGAAAGACTCCTCTTAAATGTCTTGTAAAAGTCCCTCGTGTTATTCTTTTGGAAGTTTTGTTCTATTGCAGCCAGTTGTTCTTTCTCAAATTTTCTTTTTTCTCCTCTTATGATTTTTGCTGTTGATTTTCTTTGTTCTTTGAAGCTGTTGTAATCTTCCTCTTTCTTTGATGAGTACCACTTCTTCCATCTTTGTAGTCTGAGTGATATTGCCTGTTCACATCTTTCATTCCACCATGGATGTTTTCGTGTTTTCTTGAGTAATGCTGTTTCTTTGGCTGCTCCTATCATGGTCTGCTGCATTTGCTTCCATTCAGTTATTTCAATGTTCGTCAGTTCTTGGTACTTGTTGCTGTTCTGTTTCAGCTTTTGAGCGTCGAATCTTAGTACTCTGTTGTTTGTGCGTTTCTTCTTGCTGCTGGGAATAAACTTTATCTTGATGATTGTTAAATAGTGATCTGTGTCTATGTTGGCTCCTTTCTTAACTTTAACATTCATGATTTCTTTTTGACTTCTATGGGAGATTGCAACGTGATCAATTTGATATTCTCCTAATAGTTTGTTTGGTGATGCCCACGTCGTTTGTTTCCTAGGAAGCTTCTTGAAATGAGTGGACATCAGTTTCAAATTAAAGTTCCTACAGAACTCTATAAGTCTTTGCCCATTTCTGTTGGTTCTTCTATGAGCTGGGAAATCCCCCACTATTCTCTTGTAGACTTTTTCTCGTCCTACCTGTGCGTTGAAATCCCCAAGTAGTATTTTCACATGATTATCAGGAATTTCTGATGTCACCAATTCTAATTCTTCCCAAAAATCATCTACCTTTTGTGGGTTAGTTCGATTGTCGTCATTAATTGGCGCATGAGCATTAATGAGGGTGTATATTTTCTTTGCACACTTAATGGTTAGTAGTGAGAGCCTTCCATTTGGAGACTGGAAGTCTATAACCGAATTTAGAATCTTTTTATTGATTACAAATACTGTTCCTAAGTGTGGCATATTCTTCATGATCCTTATGCCAACCTTGCCTTTCAGGATTCTATAGTTGCTTGATTCCATCGCGATGTCATCCATGAATCTTGTTTCTTGAAGTGCCATGATCAGAATATTTTGCTGGTCCATTACGTCTGTAAGTTGTTTAAGTTTTCCTGTTTTTAGGAGTGAATTTATGTTCAGCGTGCCAAAAAAGTGTTTCCGTTTAGGTTTTAATTTTGTTGTATTCAGTCTGGATGTGTCTGATGGCAATGGGTTTCCTAGATGCTCCGACTCATCTATGCATGGTGGTTTGGGCTCTCCAGAATCCGATGGCCCAAATGCACTGCTTGTAGCAGTGGTGGATTTCCTCTTGAGGCTGCCACCTGGAGTAGTTTCCGTAAGAAATGTTTCCATCATGCGAGTTAATGGGAGTTGTTGGGGGAGCCGACCAGGGTCAGCTCATGATACCACTAAAGTTGTAAGCCTTAGGGTTGCTCCTTTCCAGCAGATGTATCTGGATTGTAGCTCAACTGTCGGGGATAGATTATTCTTCACTTTCAACACCATTGAGGTTATTGAGGGTATTCTATTTCTGTGAAAGCTGTTGATCGCCTTCTTCGTCTGTAAACCAGACAGGGGCCCTTACAGGGTGCTTGTACCTTATTAATTGTACTTTCCAACCCTGTTTAAAATTTGAAAAGAAACAAGAGATATAAAGAAGAAATATAAATTTTCTACAGTGCACAAAATGGAATGGATGTTTCACATGACAAAGAAAGTATATAACAAAAAATCCTTATCCTGGAACACAAAATTGAGACACTAACAAACAGTAGTCATACCTGAAAATTTATATGCGGCAGAAACACTTAAATTAACAAAAACTGGAGATCTCGAAAAACTAGGGAAGTTTGAAAGACAAATTTTGAGAAAAATACTGGGAGCTAAAGGAAAACAGATTAAGACCAAACAGAGAGCTATATTCGAAAATTGAAAAACTAACTGACGTAATGAGGAAAAGAAGACCACAATTTCTTGGACACGTTTACAGAATGGATGACAACAGACAAACCAAGCGCATCTTCAACCTTCTGAATAGTTACTAATCTAAACCTACATGGTTAATTGAAATTGCGAAAGGCATGAAAAATGGTGGCATTGAAAAATACACAATCAAAAACAGAACGCATTTTCGAAAATCAGTTCAAAAGGCAGCGTTTCAGGAACGGAAGAAACCAACAACTAGAAGAAAGTGGACTCAAGAAGAGAAGCAACGACACACTCGAAAGATGAAGGAAATTTGGAAGCAAAGGAAATCGAACACAATGAAAAGTAACCAAAGTTGAAGAAGAAGAAGAAAAAAAATCATTTTTAAAGTTTTAAATTAATCTTCCGTCTTTTATATATCCACCCATTCATGCCCGCACCTTCCTTCACCTCTGCGTTACACGGTATCCCCGGAACAATTATTATTATTATTATTATTATTATTATTATTATTATTATTATTATTATTATTATTATTATTATTATTATTATTGAAAACCTACAACCTGTTTTCCAGTCATTGACCGGGTCAGGGATGGAATGAATGAAGCAGATACAGGCTGTTAGTACGATGGGGTCGCCACTCCCAAAGTGATTTATTAATGACTGATAGATGTTATGAAATGAGAATGGAGAGTGTTGCTGGAATGAAAGATGACAGGGAAAACCAGAGTACCCGGAGAAAAACCTGTCCCGCCTCTGCTTTGTCCAGCACAAATCTCACACGGAGTGACCGGGATTTGAACCAAGGTATCCAGCGGTGAGAGGCCGACGCGCTGCCGTCTGAGCCACGGAGGCTTACATTATTATTACTATTATTATTATTATTATTATTATTATTATTATTATTATTATTATTATTATTATTATTATTTGTTTAATGTCGCATTAACACATCAAAAGTTTTCGGCGACGACGCACGGATGGTGATGGACTAGGATTGGGAAGGTGGCGGCCGTGACCTTAACTAGGTACAGCCCGATGTGAAAATAAGAAACCACGGAAAATCATCTTCTGGACTGCCGACGGTGGGATTCGTACCCACCACCCCCCGAATGCAATGTTTATTATTTATAAGTATAATACATGAGATACCGGTACGTTTCACGTTTCGCAGCCTACCACGTCCGTTTCTGCCTTTGAAATGAAAATGCTTGTACCAGAGGGTTAACGAAGTGAAATCTGATCTCACAAGGCTCATTGTTCCCGGAGACCAGCCTGGCGCCGCTGACACGACCTTGAACAAAGGAACTAACTCCTAAATAGAATCTCAGAACAGATCCATGATACATGTGTAGGTGACGTGTGAAGGGACACTCGCTTCTTTACATCTTTCAAGTGCATCTCCTGAGGAAATGGTTATAGTATCCAGGCCTGCCAGGGTACAGTCGGGGAAATAAGTACACCAAATATTAGCAACGTACCCTACAGTCGTGCCACCACTTTGAGCTATGATCTTAATTCAGAATTTATTGAAACTTGGTTATAGAAAAGCCACACTTCTGCAATGAGAATGGAACACTAAAGGGAGAACCGCATACAGTTTTAAAAATGTCACAGTCATTGGATTGCTAGTGGGTTGCAGGAATACTGTTCCAAAAGTATTTCAACAGTTTTGTTCTATTTTCCATCTTGGAAATAATCTTCATAAATAAGTGGCAATGTCAGCCTTACGGGGCTCGATTCAACTTCTAAGGAATCATCTTCATAACCGGCGTTTGCATAATGTTTCTAGAATGTAATATAAATGTTTAGAGACTTATTTACTGTAGTAATACACTTTGTGTGCTATACAATCCATAAATTGAGAAGTATGAATAAGCAAATAAATAAATAAATAAATAAATAAATAAATAAATAAATAAATAAAAAATAAATAAATAGTAAAAAATAACATGGAACCACTACAATAAAAGAGTGATATCGCGTAAAGTGAAACTTCGTTATTCCACTACAGTTGTTTTGCGGGGAGCATTAAAAGCCTCAGAAACCCCATTTCTAGAACGCCACTCCTAAAAAATTGATGGAATTGGAAAGCAAGAACGAGAAATGTCTAGGAAAATATATTTTCCCACCCATGTAATTGGCATATGGGTTAAAGGAAAAAGTACAGACTTGCACACAGCAACAGATAAGTTAACTGACGCCATACGTAGGAGATGCTTAGAATTCTATGGGCACAGCTGTAGACTGGACAATAAAAGATTTACTAACAAACTATTTACTATAATCAAGGTCGATAAGATCAAGTAGTTGGAAGAAATTAAGCAGGATTCAAGGAAATAAACGTTGCAGATGGCATCATAAAAATCGTAAACTCTTTCGTCGAATTCTGGTTGCAAACCACACATGCGTGAAAAAAAAAGAAAAAAAAGACCACTGGAAAACAGTGGACGGAAGAACACAAAAAGTACGACATCGAAATCATGGAGAGCTTTTGGGAGGAGAAGAAAAAGAGGAAGAAGAAGAAGAAGAAGAAGAAGAAGAAGAAGCCGTGAGACTAAGGTAACAAGTTCGAACGCGCTCCTTAATTGGGCATACATATAAAATAGGAAATAAATAAATAAATAAATAAATAAATAAATAGACGTCCGCCTCTGTGGTACAGCGGTTAGTGTGATTAGCTGCCACCTCCAGAGGCCCGAGTTCGATTCCCGGCTCTGCCACGAAACTTGAGAGTGGTACGAAGGCTGGAACGGGGTCCACTCAGCCTCGCGAGGTCAACTGAGTAGAGGTGGGTTCGATTCCCACCTCAGCCATCCTGGAAGTGTTTTTCCGTGGTTTCCCACTTCTCCTCCAGGTAAATGCCGGGATGGTACTAAATTTAAGGCCACGGTCGCTTCCTTCCCTCTTCCTTGTATATCCCTTCCAATCTTCCCATCCCCTCGCAAGGCCCCTGTTCAGCATAGCAGGTGAGGCCGACTGGGCGAGGTACTTGTCATCCTCCCCAGTTAAATCCCCCGACCCAGAGTCTGAAGCTCCAGGACACTGTCCTTGAGGCGGTAGAGGTGGGATCCCTCGCTGAGTCCGAGGGAAATACCGACCCTGGAGGGTAAACAGATAAAGAAGAAGAAGAAAAAATAAACAAGTAAACAAACAAACAAATAAATAAATAAATAAATAAATAAATAAATAAATAAATAAATAAATAAATAAATAAATAAATAAATAAATAAATAAATATCTGAGATCCTAGTCTGAGATATCCTTATGCATATTAAACGACAGTTTTGTGAATTTGACACAAAAAGTAAGATCCTATTTCTTTTATTCACAATTTTGCTTTACGTCGCATCGACACAGATCAGTCTCATGGCGACGGTGAGACAGGAAAGGCCTAGGAATGGGAAGGAAGTGGCCGTGGCCTTAATTAAAGTACAGCCCCAGTTCCTAATGTCATCATCTAATGAAGTGGTTCACAAACTAGTATGACATCCGTACCCCCTTTGTGGAACATTAAATTTCTCTCACTCTCTTTATTCTTCCTTGCTTTCTGTCTTTCATCCCTCCCTCCTTCGTACTACTCGTACTTTGCACAAAAACTGGCTCACAAGTTCTTCTGTTTCAGCCTTTCTATATAATTATTAATAATAAATTAACGAGTCTACCACTGTGGTGTAATGGTTAGTGTGATTAGCTGCCGCCCCTGGAGGTCCGGGTTCGGTTCCTGGCTCTGCAGCGTAATTTGAAAAGTGGTACGAGGAGTGGAACGGGGTCCACTCGGCCTCGGGAGGTCAACTGAGTAGAGGACGATTCGAATCACGCCTTAGCCATCCTCGGAGTGGTTTTCCACTTCTCCAGGCAAATGCTGTGTTGGTACCTAACTTAAAGCCACGGCCGCTTCCTTCCCTCTTCCTGGCCTCTCTGTTTTGTCTTCCCATCCCCTACATGACCCCTGTTCAGCATAGCAGGTGAGACCGCCTAGACAAGGTACTGGTCCATCACCACGGTTGTATTCCCGACCAAATGTCTCACGTTCCAGGACACTGCCCTTGAGACGGCAGAGGTGGATCCCTCGCAGAGTCCGGGGGGCAGGGGGGAAATCAACCCTGGACGGTAAACGGATCAAGGAAAAAAGAAAGAAAGGAAGAAAGAAAGAAAGAAAGAAAGAAAGAAAGAAAGAAAGAATAAACGAGTGTCCGATTCATTGGCTGAATGGTCAGAGTACGTGCCTTCAGTTCACGTTCAATTCCCGGCCGGGCCGGAGATTTTAACTGTGTAGGCCTATACTTAATTTCTGCGACTTGGGGATTCGGTATTGATATTCACACACCGTGCTCAATAGCTGCAGTCGCTTAAGTGCAACCAGTATCCAGTATTCGGGAGATAGTAGGTTCGAACCCCACTGTCGGCAGCCCTGAAAATGGTTTTCCGTGGTTTCCCATTTTCACACCAGGCAAATACTGGGGCTGTACCTTAATTAAGGCCACGGCCGATTCTTTCCCACGCCTTGCCCTTCCCTGTCCCATCGTCGCCATAAGACCTATCTTTGTCGGTGCGACGTAAAGCAAAAAAAAAAAAAAAAAAGAAAGGTATTCACACAACACATCCCACTAGTAACCACCACAGAAATACGAAATAGTGAATACGACCCTACACATAGGGCTGGCGTGAGGAAGGACATCCGGGCGTAAAACAGGGTCAGATCCAGATGTGCGACCCCACAGGTGTGGGAAACGCGCTAGAAGAAGAACAAAAACTTGAACTTAAGGAATGCATATTTTGTATCCATGATCATAGAACAAATTCAGACTTTCCTCTTATTGTATACCCAGTGCACAGTAAATTACAACAAAACAAACCCAAAGCAAACCCCACGGCGTAACAGACCCGAAGGACCATGGCCTACCAAGCGACCGTGCTCAGCTCGAAGGCCAGCAGGTTACGAGGTGTCGTATGGTCAACACGATGAATTCTCTCGGCCGTTATTCTTGGCTTTCTAGTCCGGGGCCGCTATCTCACCGTCAATTGTAATCGTGTAGACTGAGTGGACCTCAAACCAGACCTCAGGTCCAGGTAAAATTGCCTAACCTGGCCGGGAATGGAACGCGGAACGTCCGGGTATGGGGTAGTTTTTTCGTCTCGCTATTTCTAGCCTGGTACAGCCCTTGTAAGTCAGACGCTCCGACGATGGTGGGCGGCGTCTGCCGTGTATGGGATACTGTGTGTTATAGTAGTGTAGGATAGTGTTGTGTATTATATGAGTTAGATAGGTCTTACGCCGACGATGGAAGTGGAAAGGAAGCGGTACAGCCCCAGCATTTGCCTGGTGTGAAAATGGGAAACCACGGAAAACCATTTTCAGGGCTGCCGACAGTGGGGTTCGAACCTACTATCTCCCGAATACTGGATAATGGCCGCCCTTAAGCGACTGCAGCTATCGAGCTCGGTGCAGTGGGGTTCGAACCCACTATCTCCCGAATGGAAGCTCACAGCTGTGAACCCCTAACCGCACGGCCGACTCACACAGTGAAGAATAATAATTTTACGAATCCACATTTATGCATAATCATAAAAGAAAATGCCCAGTTGAACCCTCAGATCATCAACTGATCTACATTTAGTGGTGTCGACCAGGAGGCAGATTCCCCATTAGTTGTTTACCTAGTTTTTTCCGAAATGAAACATGCACACTTTTCATAGAACAGATGATTTTTTAAACATTTATGAACCTTCGATCATAACCGCTGTCCATTGCATTACACTGCTCCCCCCGCTGAGCGCGCCCATCACATTTGCGGACTGCTGCTCTCCGGACTCATTAAGGTGATTTGAGGCTCTGCCGAGAAAGCAGAGATGTTTATTACGACTGTCACTCTGCTCTGATGGTCACAACGGTTCTTTACCTTGCAGCTATTATTGGGTTCGATTCCTCTGTGTAGATATCTGAAACGGTCTTTTTCATTACTTCCAGAAGAACTGATGTCCAATTCGAAATAAAAGGTAATGCTAGTGGTCTTAAAAACTGATAAAATCAATCGTATTAACGGTGTGCTACTCAGCAATTTCCTAATGAAGATAGCAGATTCATCAACGTCGAGTGTTTATCTTCAAAATTAGACCGTCGAAAAAATAGTCGTGATTGAAATAGCAGAGGGCTAGGCTCCGAGGAGTCGACAATAATGATGCTGTGGTGTTACTTCAGAGAGAATCCGAAAAGGGAAGAACAAATTAGCTTGTGTTCCACCTACAGTATTTTAAAACTCAACTGCTTGCTCACCAAGAATATTCCAATATTGTTCTTGGCCTCAATGGATAGACGAACTACATCAATCAATCAATCAATCAATCAATCAATCAATCAATCAATCAATCAATCAATCAATCAATCAATCAATGACCACTAATTGCATTGAGGGCTGTCTACCAGGTGGCCTATCAGTTGTTTATCTAGTATTTTCTTAAATAATTGCAAAGAAGTTGGGAATTTATCATTTTCCTTGGTAAATTATTTCATGCCCGCCTTTATGGTGTAGTGGTTAGTGTGGTTAGCTGCCACCCTCGGAAGTCCAGGTTCGATTCCCGGCTCTGCCACGACATTTGAAAAGTATTGCGAGAACTGGAACGGGGTCCACTCAGCCTCGGGAGGTGAAATGAGTTGAAGGGGTTTGATTCCTACCTCAGCCATCCTCGAAGTGGTCTTCCGCGGTTTCCCACTTCTCCTCCAGATATATGCCGGGATGGTACTTAACTTAAGGCCACTGTCGCATCCTTCCCTCTTCCTTGCCTACCTCTTACAATCTTCCCTTCCCCCACAAGGCCCGTGTTGAGCACAGCAGGTGAGACCGCCTGGGCGAGTTACTGATCCTCCTGCTCACTTGTACCCCCGACCCAAAGTCTTACGCTCTAGGACACTGCCCTTGAGGCGGCAGAGGTGGGGTCTCTCATTCAGTCCGAGGGAAAAAACAACGCTGGACCGTAAACGGATTAAGAAAGAAAGAAAGAAAGATAGAAAGATAGAAAGAATGAAAGAAAATTATTCCTATCCCTAATTAATCTTCATATAAACGAGTATTGGCCCCGATTTTTCCTCTTGAATTCTAACTTTATCTTCATATTATGATCCTTCCTACCTTTAAAAACTCCAGTGAAGTTTATTCGTCTGCTAATGTCACGTCACGCCATTACTCCTCTGAGAGCACCGAACATTCCCCACAGTTGTTCTGACGTCTCTTTTCTCCCAAGTCTTCACAGCCTGAAGTTGACAACATTTCCGTATCCCTGACCTTTTGGTGGAAATCACCTAGAACGAACCGTGCTGCTTTCTTTTGTATCCTTTTTTTGTTCTCGAAACAAGTAATCCTGGTGAGGGTCCTACACACTAGAACTGTACTCTAAATAGGGAATTACCAGTGACACACGCCCTCCCTTTTACATTATTACTAAACCCCTAAATACCCTCGTAAAGTATCCGTATAAAGATATCTGTAACCTTTATTTAAAACCTTGTTTATGTGACGAAGACCTTATTGAAGATCGTTCCTTATGTTAGCACCTCACAGTGATCTATCACCCCATCAACACAGGACACTTCCTCCTAGTGAAACTTACAACCTGACTTTTCATCATGTTTACAATCATATCATTGTCTTCTGTCCATTTCAAAGTATTGTCGATGTCTTTTTACAGTTGCTCACAATCCTGTAACGTATAAATTGCTCTATGTAACATATCATCTGCAAAAACCATTATCCGTGATTCTCTCTCTTACGTAAACCCGAATCCTGAAAGTTTCTAAAGCCGCATCCACGATTTAATCTTGCAGGAAGGTTAGACGAGCCCGTAGGCAACTCATTATGCCATTAGTTGCATCAAATAACGTTAACTACTGATGATCAATTATTCGAAACTCTTCTGATTTTGATTATATTCTGAATAAGATTTAAAAGTAACTTGGCGAAAAGCAACGAAGCTTGTAATTCGTTATCGTAAGCATAGTCATGGGACCTCCAATTTCGCGTGGAATATGAACCTGGATGAACACGAATCTCATTAACTTTGGATGTCCAGGTGACGGGATCTGTGAACTGACGTATCGAGTGGATTGATAGGAAGTAACTTAAAATATTTACTTTGAAAATCTTAACTCTTTACTGGCTTCAGTGACAGGGTGATAGCATCTAGATCATAAGATCACGGGTACAAACACGACAGAGATCATCTAATTTTTGGAAGGGCGGTAAAGGTCTGTTTGACATTTCGTGTCGTGCGTTGTAGCATGCAAAATATCTCTGGTGACACATTTGGTGTTTATCATACAAAATTAGTTAAAATTCAACCATAGTTCGCCCAACAGAGATGCTATTTACCGATTTTCCCTGCAAAGTTATCTAAACCGAAGTCTTGTTGAACTGAAAATAAAGTTACTATAGATAAATTTTTAAAGTCTCTGGATCCAGATTATAGATTTTCGGGGATTTGAATATTCCTCGCTCGCAAAACCGGGACGTCGCGTACACAATTTCATCATCATAATGAGAGTGCATAACAAGTTAAGTCATCGTAAGACTGTAAGTCGTTAGCGATCGAGAAGAAACTCAGCTATAGAAAGACCATGATGGACATGTTCGCCAGGCTTTCCCGACAGTGATTGCCAGAGTCGGTGAAGGATCTGTCAGTCATTCACGTGAATTAACTCAATTCCATTGAGAAGAATTTGACTAGGTGAATCAGGGAAATCAAACAGTCACCCACTAATTCCAGAAAGAAAAACATTTTACAGGAGAGGTATAATTTTGCTCATGTTGGTGATTGGTCAGAAATGTTATCATTTAATGTATTTTTAATTTTTTTAAGTGCAGTTTTCTATACGTCGCCCCGACACTAATAGTTCTTATGACAACGATGGCAGAGGAAAGTGCTGAGAGTTGGAAGGAAGTAACCGTGGTCCTAATCGAGGTACAGTCCCAGCATTTGGCTGATGTGAAAATGGGAAACCACGGAAAAAATATCTTCAGTGCTGCCGACAGTGGGGTTCGAACCCAGCATTTGTCTGGTGTGTCAATGGTAAACCACGGAAAACCATCTTCAGGGCTGCCAAGAGAGGAGTTCGAACGCACTATCTCCAGAATGCAGGCTCACAGATTCATGACCCAAACTGCGAAGTCAACGCGCTATTCTTATTCTTATTCTTATTATTCTCATATGGCATTATATGCAGGTATTTTGATTTGACGTCATCTAGACTGCTTGTGTGTAAATTTGGACGTTCCGTTTTACTTTATCAGATGGCAGAAAGTCCGGCTCCATGGATAAATGGTTAGCGTGCTGGCCTTTGGTCACAGGGATTCCGGATTCGGTTCCCGGGAAGTTCGGGAATTTTAACCATAATTTGTTTAATTGCCCTGGTGCGGGGACTGGGTGTATGTGCCGTCTTCTTTATCATTTCACCCTCATCACGACGTGCAGGTCGCCTACGGCCGTCAAATCAAAAGACCTGCCGGAAGCCACACGCCATTATTATCAGATGGAAGAGTAAATCAATCTCTCTTGGGAGTCTATGGCTGAGTTTTAATGAATTTTTTTGGGTAAACACCAAATGTGCCAACAGAGACCTTTTAAATACCGACATAATACGCAAGGAGTGTCGAATGGACGTTCTTTCCACCCCTCTAAAAAACGACTCCCTCCTCCAGGTCAGAACCTGAGATCTTGGGATCGGAAGGGCATCACTCTACCTCTGAACTACTGAGGGAGATATGGGAAGCGAGTATAATGTATTGTAGCGTCGATCCTTCGAGGATGAAGTGAAATTCAGTCTCATATATTTCGTTGCAGTTCCTTCTGGATCACTAACGATTAACAGTATTACGATTACTTAACTTGTTATGCACGCTCTTTATGATATGAAACTGCGTACGCGACGTCCCGGTCTGGAGACGACTGCGCGCCCTCCCCCGCAGTGAGCACGTGATAGTTGGACTCTCATCTCACTTGTTTATTTATGTGTGCACTTTCTGATAAACAAGAGCTCTGCCCTTGACCTACCAAATTCCTATCACCAAGAGATTGGCAGACATTTCGTTAATATGCGTTATAAATAACATTATCAAGATTAACAGACACACTGGCAGGTGCCCCTGATGCGGATACAGCTGAGAAAACCAGCCCAAATGATGAAGGTTTAAATATCGCCAAATTCAAACGCACTTGGAACAATAATGGCAGATCCAATCAACGTTAATTTTAAGTAAAAATGACATTTCATGCTTCTTTTCATAGCTCAACTACTTTTCGATATAGATTTCGTTTTATCACGGTTTGAATGTTGGTATTTAAAAGTTTATTAACTTGCGTCAGGGAGACAGTGAGTTTAAATCTCACTGTCGGCAGCCCTGAAGATGGTTTTCCGTGGTTTCCCGTTTTCACACCAGGAAAATGCTGGAGGTGTACTTTAATTAAGACCATGGCCGCTTCCTTCCAAATCCTAGGCCTTTCCTATCCCATCGTCGCCATAAGACGTATCTGTGTCGCTTCGACGTAAATCCACTAGCAAAAAAGAAAAAGTTTATCGGTAAATTCTTGATTCCATGCCTTTAGTAATTTCCCTGTTCGTGTGCTGTTTACTTTGTAAGGATACATGGAAGTGAAGAAAATGGGATAACAACCCAATTAACCCGTTCGACTCGTTTGCTGTGACATTCACGCGAGCATTGGCCAGGCCTTCAGCTAAAATGACGAGATATTCATGCACCGCGCCGAGTCGTACGTACTAGCTTATATTTTGATCACCCCTTCAAGGGTTTCCCTTTTGCAAACTTTCATGAATAGAACAGGAATGTGACTTGTTTGCAATTCCTTTTTTATTTTTTATTTTATGAATAAATAGGGTTCCAGAGAGCAAGAGAAGCACTTGTACTGTCATTCATTGCCTAATTGCAGCCTCTGAAAGCACAAACATTTCATAAGGTGTCGGTTATTTTCCTAGGCATGGAGCCTAGCGTAGTGTAGGTAAGTGACAGACATGCTATTGCTGAGTTAACTGAAAGTATTTAGACAGTGATTTGGAGGACAGTGATGGCGATTAATATAAAAGAAGAGATTTTAAGTGAAAGTGACGGTTCATCTGATACGAGTGACTGCGAAATCTTACCTAAATCCCCACGTGCGAAATCAAAACATAGTGACAGGGTGTTGGTTAGTAACAGTCATAACCAACCAAATATTCACCACCTTACAGGCTCTCCTGGGGTATCAGGAGAATATTTAGATAATTCTGTATCGGAGTTTTCTGTGTTCTTGGAGTTTAATTTAGTATCCAATATCTTAATTAAGGCCACGCCTTCTGAGCCAAACTTGTCTGACTGACTCAGTCCGGTGGTATTTTGCAGGTGTTCAAATACGCCAGCCTCGTGTCGGTAGATTTGCGGGCACGTAAAAAATGTCTCGCATGATAAAATCCCGGCACTCGGCGTCTCAGAAAACGTAAAAGTACTTAGTAGGACGTACAAGTATTATTATTATTATTATTATTATTATTATTATTAATCGATACGGCCACCTGTGGGCCACGTTTACACAATCTTCCTTCTGTCACGCAGACTGATACCCTTCTCTTTACACTCTCGCCAAAGATTCTTGAGTCTTTGACTTCTTCTTGCTCGTTCTTCCACCGAGATGTTCCGTGGCTTCGCATGTTGCTCTTCAGACGCATCCCTCAATCCCGCAACCTTCTTCCTAAATGATGTCCTTTCTTTTATATCCTCCTCCTTGATACCTATTTCTGCCAAGTCATTGTGCACGTGTGTAAGCCATCCCGGTTGTTTTTTCCACCTTTCCTGGAGAAGAAGTATTCTGTTGGTCAATCTCTCAGGGTTCATTCTTTTGATATGTCCATAAAACGTCAGTCTCCTTTTTCTCATCACAGTCGTGATTCTTTCTACTGTCTTGTAGAGCTCCAAATTCGATATTAACCGGAATGTGTTTGGGTCACTCGTCGACTTTCTAGGGCCTAAGATTTTTCGCAAGAATCTTCTTTCTCTTTTTTCAAGGACTGGGTCAGCCATCCTCGTCAAGGTTTCTGCTCCATAAAGGCACTCTGTTCTAACCACTGTGCAGTAATGTTTTAACTTGGCCTGAATTGAGAGAGACTTGGACTTATAGGTGTCATGACATAGTCTGAATGCCAGCTCCATCCTTCTCACCCTCTCCTTTAATCCCTCCTTTTCATCTCCATTGGGGGTGAGTATTTCTCCCAGGTATTTAAATTTTTGCACACGCTGGATATCCCCATACAATGTAACAAGTCTGTCCGTGTCGCCTTTTTTTTATAGAATCCATGAATGCTGTTTTCTCGAAAGAGATTCTTAACCCTGTTTTGACTGCAACATTTTGTAGTTCTTCGACTTGTTTCTTGGCTGTTTGACGGTTGTCTGTAATAAGAACGACATCGTCTGCGAAGGCAAGGCAATCCAACATCATCGCATTTTTTCCACAACCTATCTTTACCCCATTCTTCATTCCATTTTCAGTCATTCTCAGCCTCCATTCCCTAATAACTTTTTCTAAAATGCAATTAAAGAGTAGTGGAGAAAGGCTGTCTCCTTGCCTCAAACCCGTTTTTATCTCAAATGGATTTGAGAGTTCGCCCATAAATTTGACTTGAGAAAAAGTGTTTGTAAGAGATTGCCGAATTATGGCCAGAGATTTCTCATCCACTCCAAACTCCTGCAGAACGTTCATGAGCACTCCACGATCTATGGAATCATTATTATTATTATTATTATTATTATTATTATTATTATTATTATTATTATTATTATTATTATTATTAAAGTCAGAGTCGCTTCCTTCCCTCTCCTAGCCCTTTCCTTTCACATCCTCGCCTTAAGACCTATCTTTTTCGGTATGATTTAAACAAATATAATAATAATAATAATAATAATAATAATAATAATAATAATAATAATAATAATAATAATAATGTTCTAACCCTGCCGTTGGCAGGTCTGAAAATGCGTTTTCGTGGTTCCCCATTTTCACACCAGCCAAATGCTGAGGGCTGTACCTCAATTAAGGTCACGGTCGCATTCTTCTCACTCCTAGGCCTTTCCTTTCTCATTGTCGCCTTAAGACCTATTTGCGTCGATGCGACGTAAAGCAAATTGTAATAAATTAATGATGATAATAATAATAATAATAATAATAATAATAATAATAATAATAATAATAATAATAATAATAATAACGGACATCTGTTGAAACGGAGGGATTGTATGCATCAGAAATCTTGACCATGAGTAGACAGGGACAAGTCAGTCAACTGGAACAATAAGATAACGCAGGATATTAAGAAAGATCCTAGGTAACAGATCGATGGCAGATACGATTGAGATCTAATAAGGAAGTGTACAGCAAGATAAAAAACAATTACGGTATGGATAGATTAAGAAAGCGAACTGATATTTTATGGACACATTTTCAGGACGTTGGAAGACCGACTAACAAACTTAATATCGAATTTCACGAAAGTGAAGTCAAAAAGGCCGAGGTTGTTACAAGAATGTCAAAAGGATCTGAGACCGATGTCCCAGAACCTGAAATTAATGACAGGGTCAACTTTAGGCATACGGTAAAGAACTGCGAAGGTTTTAAGATGGAATCAAAACCCAAAGGACGGAGAGGACCTCTACCCAAAGAGCAAAGGAAGGTGGTGGCTGATGGAGTCAAGAAATACTGGCAGGATGTCAAAACAGGAAGAACAAGTTCTTGACACTGAAACGAAATTCGTTGTTAACATGCAGTTCGTAGAGCCTCAGTTCGATACGGAAAAAATAAAAAATAAAAGTATTATTATTATTATTATTATTATTATTATTATTATTATTATTATTATTATTATTATTATTATTATTATTATTATTATTGTAGTAATTCACATTTAATAAATTTGTAATGATTCCAAGCTATACATATGTCGTATCATTTAATGAAAATCCCAGATAACAGTTCGAAATATAGATTTCCATGTTGTAAAAGAAAAGAAAACAGGTGGTCCCCCAGCGCCGTTCTTTCTACTTACAAGTGTCCCGCATGCACTATTGATGAATGGGACGTCTAACAACTGATTTTTACAGGGGGAAAAATGAAATGGCATATTGCTTTTAGTGCCGGGAGTGTCCGAAGACAGGTGCAGGTCTTTCGATTTGACTCCCGTAGGTGACCTGCGCGTCGTGATGAGGATGAAATGATGGTGAAGACGACACATATACCCAGCCCCCGTGCCAGAGAAATTAACCAATGATGGTTAAAATTCCCGACCCTGTCTGGAATCGAACCTGGAACTCCTGTGACCAAAGGCCAGCACGCTAACCATTTAGCCATGGAGCCGGACTTTACAGGGGGTATTTCTGCTTACAGGTTATTTACGTCAGAATATGAAGAAATAACAACCGGACGGCCGTTCTCTGCATGTTCCTCTGTGCCACGCGTCAAATTTTCCCCTTGCGTTAGTAAGTTTCATTTCGACCGTTCAGTAGTAGGTTGGTATTTGGTATAGCTGCTGTCAACATATCGACAGTGCGTAGTGTGTTCAGCAAGGACGAATACACAGACATAATTGGAATCTATGGAGAATATGGTCGGGATGCAGCCGAACCTCGCAGACGGCATGCGCAGGAGCTTCTAAATAGCCGCCTGCTTTCTATACACGTATTTCGCAGAACAGAGTTGCAATTAAGAGCTAATGGATAGTTAAAGGCACATGCTACATACAAACAACTTTTGTGATAGAATGTCTGTACGTGTATAAATTAATGATTTATTAAACTTTACTTTCTGCATCTTTGGCGTGTTTAGAAATGAACCCTGGTACAGATCGTGTGTAGTAAAATGACTTTTATTTGTTTCACACCCGAATTACAACACGTCGTAGCGCTCCTTTGTAAACCAGTGACTAGGCAACCCATTCATCATTAGTGCATCCAGGATACTTATAAGTAGAAAGTACCGGGCTGAAGGACCAACTCGTACAGTATGATTTGGTTAGAGAGTGCAAAAATGAACAGGAAGTAGGTGATATTATGCTGAACCTAGGGTGTGAGAGGCCAGTTTAAGGAGATATGGGCTTAAGGGATATTTGAAAAACGCGAGAGAATGTCGTACGCGGATGTCCTGCTTGCTGCATTCTGGTCAGTGGCTGCCATGGTGAAGAATTGCTCTGAGGTACAGATTGTTTCGTTAAGTTAGGTTTGTCAATAACATGTTAAAATTAGCTCTAAATAATCCGAAAAGTAGTGTTATCGTACATTAAGCTCATATCTCCTTAAAGTGACTTCTCAGTTCCTAGCAGGGTTGCCAGACGTCGCGGATTTTACGCGACAGTACCGTATTCGTGTCAAATGTCCCGCGTCCTGAAAAGTTCCTATCCGGCAATTTTCTCGTATTTTGAACCTCGATAAGTACCAAGAGTGTTTCTTCTTTCTTTCAAAGAGGATAGATTTCTATCGCGTGTGGGTTCGTAGATATTCAAAATTGTTTTTTTTATTTTATTTTTCGAAATTCTCGGGTTATCCATCCTGGCGAATAAGACACGTAATGGTGGACAGCTACCTGAGGTAGTCCGAGTCCACCGCATGTTCATGTAAAATTTTCAGCTGTGAGAAATATTAGCTTATGTTCTGTTGACTTGATTAGGTCTGAGCTGTTCATATCTGTGATGTTTCTTCAATGCCATTCAGATATTTTTATGAAATTGCTAAGAATGACAAAAAGCTGTTAACAGCACTCCAGAGAAATTAAAAATATATTGAAATTGAAAGAACTAGTATAAATAGTTAAATAAACTTTTTCTCACCTAGCTCGATAGCTGCAGTCGCTTAAGTGCGGCCAGTATCCAGTAATCGGGAGATAGTGGGTTCGAGCCCCACTGTCTGCAGCCCTGAAGATGGTTTTCCGTGGTTTCCCATTTTCACACCAGGCAAATGCTGGGGCTGTACCTTAATTAGGGCCACGGCCGCTTCCTTCCACTTCCTAGGCTTTTCCTGACCCATCGTCGCCATAAGACATATCTATGTCGGTGCGACGTAAAGCAAATTCTTATTTGTTTTAAGTCGCACCGACAGAGGCAGGTCTTACGGTGACAATGGGGTAGAAAAATGTCAGGATTGGAATCGACCATGGCCTTAAGACAGGCTACAGTCCCAGAATTTGACTGGTGTAAAATGGGAAACCACAGAAAACCATCTTCAGGGCTGCCGACATTGGGGGTTCGAACTCATCGTCTCCCTAATACAAGCTCATAGCTACATGACCAAAACCGCGCGGACAACCTGATCGGTATAGTAAGTTTCAGTCTGTGTATAAATGTTAAGGTATGCATTAATAAATTGCATTATGGTGTCAACATAATAATAAGCGCGCCATTTTGAAAGGAAGTTTATGACTTGTAGAATACGAGCCCATTGATTTCCTCCATCGCACTTCCGCCCCGTATTTTGATTTCAGATATCTGACAACCCTGGTTCCTAGTTTACATGTTCCAATGTGTTCAGTAGAGCTTCGCTTATTTTCCTTTTATTGAAACGTCTTATATTTCTGTTCCAATAATGATGGAAATTGATATAACGTATTTTAGAAATGAGACACAACATAATGCAGTCTCTGAATTTGCTTACATATTCCAGTAAGTCCAAATTGAACCTTTATATTCGTCCTGAAGTGGGTGACGTCTTTTTAGGTAAACCATGAATAGAGGTGAGCTGTATGCGCCATTTTAATCGCATACAAATGCTCTTGCCATTGCTAAATCTCTAGCAGCACCGAGAATCGATCTCGGGACTCCGAGGACGGCAGCCAATAGCGCTAATCGTTACACCGCAGAGACGAACATAGGCGTGTCCTTGTTCTGAGGTGGTGCAGCTCTTTTCCAGGCACACCCACAAATGGAGGTGAGCTGCATGTGCCATTTCAACCACATACCAGCCCTCCTGCCATTTTTAAATTTCTGGCAGTGCCGGGAATCGAAACCGGACCCCCGAGGACGGCAGCTAATAACACACACCGTTACTCTACGGAGGCGGACACTATTCTAGTGATAACATTCTTAGGCATATCGTTGTTGTGCTTCGGAATTCCGTTGTGTGACAACGTTAAGGGGAGAAATACTGACCCGCAGCACCTGTATCACTTAGAACGAAAATTCGTTGATATTACTGAACTTTATACGACAGAACATTTCTGGTCAGAGTTATAAACTGAAATAATATCACTAAAGGGAGAATTCTAATGCACTACAAACGGCAAAATATGCATGCATCTATGCACTAAAAACTGGAATATATGCACTCATATATGCACTAGTGCATAATCTGCAAGATACTTGTTTTTCTGTGCGTATAAAGTTGGTTATACAAATATCCACTGCTGAAGTAGAATATTTGTATCTGCCTTTTTTTTGGCATGATTTCTATTGGTTACCAGTCTTCATAGAACGAAGAAATTAAAGTATATAGTGGGGATTCAACGAGCTCACAGTGCTCTAAACAGGCTTGCCAACGTCGGCACATTATCCACAGATACTAACATGAAAGGTGAAATGAAATGGCGAATGGCGTTTAGTGCCGGGAATGTCCGAGGACATGTTTGGCTCTCCAGGTACAGGTCTTTTGATTTGACGACCGTAGGCAACCTGCGCGTCGGAATGAGGATGAAATGATGATGAAGAAGCATACATACAGCCAGCCCCCGTGCCAGCGAATTGAACCAGTGATGGTTAGAATTCCCGACCCTGCCGGAAATCGAACCCGAGACGCCTGTGACCAAAGACCAGCACGATAACCATTTAGCCATGGCACTCGACAACATGAAAGATGAACGGCAGAGATAAAAGTTAGATTAGAACTACAAACTATTGGTCTGGATTGGTTAGATCCTGCTAGTGACAAGACCATAGGAACAAAGGAAATGATGACATTATTTAGTTGTTTTTTTTTTTTTGCTAGTTGCTTTACGTCGCACCGACACAGATAGGTCTTATGGCGACGATGGGACAAGGAAGGGCTAGGAGTAGGAAGGAAGCGGCCGTGGCCTTAATTAAGGTACAGCCCCAGCATTTGCCTGGTGTGAAAATGGGAAACCACGGAAAACCATTTTCAGGGCTGCCGACAGTGGGATTTGAACCTACTGTCTCCCGAATACTGGATACTGGCCGCACTTAAGCGACTGCAGCTATCGAGCTCGGTATTATTTAGTTTCACGCTCTCTCTGTTTTAATTCTATATAAGTAAGAATAAATTTTTGGGTGGTCAGGTTGGTCCCTGCCAAGTATCTGGGAAAGATCTCTCATTTCTACTAATTTAGGTATGCTAAAACATGATTTCTCTATGATTCCAACATCCGAACCGAATGCCAAACGACACCGAAAAGAGTTCACATATTGTCAAGCTCTTGTTAATATTGCATTGCATTGTAAATGCTTCCGGCGGTGAATGGAATTTTTTACATATGCATTTCTTTGCATTTTTCTACCGATTCGAATACTAATACACAAATAATAATAAAAACTGTTATTATGCGTTTATATGCACGCATGTCAAGAATATGCGCTTATTACGTGTATATATATATATATATATATATATACACATTTATATGCACTATAAAACTTAGCCATTTGATTTCAGATGGTATGAATTGCTTTTATTATTGCATCAATGGGCTAATATAACTTGGAAACAATTCTCTAATCCATGGGTAAACAATGAAAATATCGATCTCGATGATGATGATGATTATTATTATTATTCGACGAGCAGATAGGCAGACAGCCAGATGGCGTCAAATCGAAATGTCTGCACGGTAGCTGAGGCCATACGATTATTATTATTATTATTATGATTATTATTATTATTATTATTATTATTATTATTATTATTATTATTATTGTTACCGTGTTTTAGCGGTCGGTAGAGGTGAAAGAAGGTGCGGGCTTGAACGGGTCTCAAACTACGGAATCAATGTTAATGTAAAATTTAACAAGGTTATATTTTCTTTTCAAAATTAAGAAATAAAACAAGTACGGCAGGTACAGAGTAGCAAGGCAACAAGAGGAGCAATTACAGTATTTACAGTATTTGGGCTTCGAGCCCTGAATTCACACTTCTAGGGCAATTAGCCCAATTTTACTCCAAAAATAAGTTTTACCAGAGGGGCAGAAAACCCCATTCATGTTCAGGAGCACTTGCTCCAAATTACACAGAAAAGCCTCCTCGAGGAATACAACACTCAATTTTCAAGAAAGAGCCACACGCTCTCAACCTTTAGGCCTCTCAAAGGCCACACCAAACTCCACCTTCAAGTTGTCCTCTCAGGACATAGACACAGGGGTAACATACCCAACCTACTGAGGTCTATTAAATGAAAAAGGTTAATTACATGACCTCTAAAATAACAATTTGAGAGGTGGCGATCTGCACTCCTAATGTATTTGTTTCAAAACCTAATTTGGCTCTAGGCCACTAATGCAAGGGCTAATCCCATACTACTGAGGTGACTTTAGAAAAGGACAATTTACTTTACAATTAAGGAAGAATCGGTTGTGAGAAATAAGTTCACCTCAAAACAAAATGAGTGGGAGCTCGAGAGGGTTAAGCACTCTCTATCCCAATATGTAGCTTTAAAAGATAACAGATGCTAAGAGTAGTTACATTTTAGGAAAAGGTTACATGATAGAAACGCTTCGGACCCGCCCCGAGAGTTAAACTGCTGAGCTAGCAAGAAAAGAAGTTATTAAAAGGCCATTACCTTGGTGTAGAACTGCTCCCCGAAGAAAGAGGCGCTTCCCGCCCCCTGCTATGTACTTTACACACTAAAAGATGGAACAGAAGTGGCACCGAGACCCTAAAATCAGCAGTTTATATACTCTCGCGGAATGTTCGAGGCGTTTCAGGGAAGAAAACACCCGCCCACAATCACTTTATTGGTTAGGGATAAGCAGCATATTCCAGTTGGGGGAAGATACATCAGATTGGTCAAAAATTAATTAAAGAAATTCGGGATTGGCTAAATACAAAACAAGGGGAAGGAGAGGGGTATACAGCCAACTTAAACAATAACAGAAAGAAATTTAACAAGAACAAACTTTTGAAATACAAATTTCTCCAAAAAGCAGTTCTTTCACATCGCACTAGGGTGCACCATAGTAATTTTTCAGTAGTGTCCTCTAGAAGAGAAAGTTCACACTTCTTACTACCGGTAAAACAAAAATACATCAAAAGTGGCACAGTTCAAAAGCTCCAAACTTTCCAAGTAGTGACATCTTCTGAGAAACTTGAAAATTAATACCGTCAATAAAGTCCAGACTTCCTCCAGCAGAGGAGTTTCAACTGGCGCAAATTTTAAATTAGCGGCGTGGAGGTGTACCGCCCGGTACAATTATTATTATTATTATTATTATTATTATTATTATTATTATTATTATTATTATTATTATTATTATTATTATTATTATTATTATTATTATTCACGCAATATGTACAGACTTTATTTGGTATAAATCGTGGTCTTATTATTTGTGTGTTGCGTGTGAGGTTATGTTACGACACGTCTGCTGTATGTATATTAATAAGAGTTTATTTAATGTAAGGATACGTAATTAATACTCGTAGTATGTAATTTATTATTACCTATATATATATATGATGTATAAATTCAATGCAATGTTGTGCAACACAAGGTAATAATGCAGAACAACGTACTTTGTCAGAAGAGGTGTATCGAGCATTCGATCCACTTGTATATAGGTCACTGGAGACTCTAGAAATTACGAGAAAACATGTAGTGTCATATTCTTCTAGAAGCCTGGCCAAGCAATGTATATAAAGTGGTAGCCTTGGGAGTTGGAGTTGAGTTGTAAGTGCAAGTCGTTACTCGAGTTTGTGAATTCATGTTGTGATTTTGTTGCGTTTGATATGATATTGTTTCAGTCTTCTTCTTCTTTTCTTCTTCTTAGCAGTATTTTGTTCAAGACGGCAGTTTATTAGTGTGTGTGTATAATGTGTATATAATTTGTAAATAAAACAGCATACGCAATGGACAGCATCTCCTGTGTGCGTCTTTGTGGTTACAACATTATAGGCTTATTATATCTTGAAACAAACAAAACATGCCCTCTAATTATCACATAGCGGTTTTTCTAGGTGCAACAACGTTGTCATGATTTTAAGTTTCATGGTGTTTTTTTCTTTAAGGAGATATAACTTTCGGAGTTGTAGAGTTGTAAAAAAAAATCGTTCCACGTTAGCCCGTTACGGCTTTGTCCAACCAGGCCGACTGTGCCTATCCAGATGTCCTGCAGATATTGGAGTGTCAGATGGTTACCGTGACAACATCGTTAGCAAGCTGTCGCAAGGCCCAGCGAACTACGTTCCAGCTCTCAGTCTAAAATTAAAATTCGCGGACTGTTCGGGAATCGAACTTGCACGTTACTCATACACTACAATGCTGACGTTACCTAGTTAAAGATTGTACAAATAACCTGAAATTTTTCTCGATCGGCCATCGTGTGATAAAATTTGAAATTAATTGGCTGGGTTAATAAATTTTAAAAATATAAAGGCAAACATTAATGATGGCCATGATCTTTAGGGAGTCGAGTCTATATAGTCTGACTCCGTAGTTAACCGGTTCGAGTCCCGCTGGCGAAAAAATTGTCACCATCTGAATGTTGACTAGCAGGGTAGCAGATGTGGGGTATTTTACAATTTCTAATTACTAGATCATGAGGTAATAGTAGCCTTGATTCATTTCCAACCCCACGACAGTGTTAAAATGGAGTGAGGGCATATAACGCTGCTGATAGTGATTCTTCCGTCGGATGGAGACATTAAGCCTTGGACAGACTCCTTGGTGCTATTCGATAGGAGTAGCCATGTGCCGGCACAGGGTTTCACCCTCTCCCTTCCTATTATCATATATAACGCCATTCATTTCATCTAATTAATTCCTCTGATAAGGTTGACGTTAGGAAGGGCATCCGGTCGTAAATTACCACTAAGTTTCATCTCACTTCATATCCGCCCCGAAGAAAAACGGGATAAGGTTTGAAAACATACATAACATTAGTTAGAAGTAGAATTTAATATTAATCACATCAGTTGTTTAAAGCACCTTCATGGAACGTCATAAAAGGATGTGGAAGGCTGCTGTAGTGAGTGCTAGATAAACACAATACTTTTCATAATCAGATTAATGAGTCGCAGGACTTGATCATGCAATTTTCTAACTGCCATATGGCCGATATTCATTTCAAGTATGGCCACGCCAAACCGTCAAGTGCCATGACAACAGTTTCAAATGCCGCTAGAAATACAAAACACTGCTAACATCCAGTGAGGAGCCTGCTACCTGGAACATAAAACACGAAGAAAGTTATAACGGGAACAAATCTCGTAAATTAATAGTTTGGGGATCTATGTTTGTTAGGACATTTTCCCTTGTTTTCTTGTCCTGTATCTATAATTTTGAAACACCTTATATGTGCCTTTCGAGAAGAAGATCTTCGTTTTCTTCTACCGCTTTTCCCACGCCTACGGAGCATGGGTGCGAACTATGTCGCACATATGTGTATTTGGCCCTGTTTTATGGCCGGATGCCTCTCCTGACGCCAACCTTATGTGAGGGATGTATCACTATTTCGTGTTTCTGTGGTGGTTGGTAATGTGGTGTGTTTCCTGAATATTAAGAGGAAGGTATTGGGACAAACACAAACATCCGAGACAGAAGAAATAATCAGACGCGATTAAAATTCCCGACCCGGTCGGGAACCAAACCTGAGACCCTCCAAATCGAAGGCCTCAACGCTGACCATTCAGCCAAGAAATCGGATCTCCTAGAAGAGGGTATCTGAAATATAATATGAATGCTATCGTTCTGACCTGAATACAGTTGTCTTTGGTGTATTCAATTAGGCCACTTTCGTAGAAAAAGATGTAACACACTTGTCGTAATAACCATTACAAAACTCACATGACACGAGCACTTGCTTCGTTCGTGTTACAACTTTCATACCCATTTCGCAATGGAGTCCTTTCCGCAAGTATACTACAATATACCATTTACTGTTGCATTGGGCTTAAGGAAAACTCATGGTTAATGAGCGGTTTACGCTTTCTACAGCAACTGCTCACATATAAAAAGAGAACACATCGTTCACACATATAACATTTATACATGCAGGTTGTTGTTATTATTCAAGTACCTATAAAGGATGTTTTTACGTTAGAATTAAAAATCTCACGGCTAATTGAGAAGATAGATGTGGATTTTTCTCCATCCATCAGCACATAGACAATTAGGTAATTATCTTAGTTTTCTTCTCTGTTTATTCTCATGCTGCTACTCTCTTTTAGCAGTTCGTTCATACGATTTAGTGCGTTTTCCATATCTTTTTTTCATTTTCAATTATCAGTGCTCTAAGATCTGCAAATCGTATAGTACTGTACAGTTTGCCGTTCACACGTACGCCATGATTGGTGGTAGATAAAAATTTATCTATGACTTCTTCTATATAGCTGTTAAATAACAATGGCGATAATCCACATCCTTGTTTTACGCCCTTTCAAATTTTTGCTTCCACTCTATGTTTGCCTATCAACGCTCTCTGATTCTTGTAAAGGTGGTAGAATATTCTTCTGTCCCTGTAGCCTCTATTTTCAGCAGTAGTGTCCCCAGGATTGGCCGTTGAGTGTGGGACGTGTATTTACAAAATTATGGTAAAACACAATGGAGGTGCATGAACGACTTGTCATTTTAAGGAACGGGGCCGATGAACTCGATGTTAGGCCCCTTTAAACTCCAAGCATCATCATCATCATCATCATCATTTTAAGGAACTGATATAAGTGAATTACAGATCTGTTGGTTTTACAATAATTTCTCTGAAAGTTTATTTAGTTTATTGCCAGTTTCTATTTTTTTTTTGGAGACTCCATGTGGGTGGGGGTATTTACCCCCCCCCAGTAACGCCCCCCCCGAGCTACGCCCCTGATTTTCAGCTTTCTTAGTATATCAAACAGCACATTCCAGTGTACGTACCGAGATGCAGTCGCTTAAGTGCGGTCAGTATCTTGTATTCGGGCGAGAGTAGATTCGAACCCCACTCTCGCCAGCCCTGAAGATGGTTTTACGTCGTTTCTTATTTCACACCAGGCAAATGTCAGAGCTCTGCTTTAATTAAGACCAAGGCCGCTTCCTTCCCACTCCTAGCCCTTCCTTACCCCATCGTCGCCATAAGACCTATCTGTGTCCGTGCGACGTGAAAAAACTTGTAAAAAAAATAAAGAACAGAACTACACAGACACATTGATTGAGTGGGACTGGCACACTGACGAATGCGCGCGGCAAGTGGGTGAATCATACCTCAGTACCCATGAACTTGTCAAAAATATACCCCTGCTACTCTTCCTCACAGCACATGCTACTTATTGCTGCGCGATTACTATTGGTTGTGGTGCTGTACGAATCGGTTAGTCACAACAAATGACATTTTGTGCTTTTTTCCGCGAACATTTCGACCGAAAAAAGAACATCTGAATGGCAGTAAGTACTTTTTATGAATATAATTCAATGTTTTATAGTTAATTTTATGCATTAGAATTGTAAACTGAGGTGTTAAAATACGTTTTAAAAATATACCTCATTTGACGTTATTGAAATTCTTGTTCAAATTTTGAAGTTTTTCGTTCTTATTTCTAAATATTACATAAAACGGGGCGCGATAGATAAAATTTGAATACAGACTTGGATTTTATATCCCCAAATACCTAAGCAGATATTTCAGGTCTGTCTGTTAGGTCATCAGCCCAGAGGCTGGTTGGATCTTCAAATGCCACCACCAAAGGTTATGCGGTTATAAGGAAACCGCAAAAACCAATGGCAGCACCAAAATGAGGCGTACTAGGCAAGACGAGGAGTGAGGTGGTTTGCCATTGCTTTCCTCACTGGGTCAGAAAGTGCTATTGCAGCACGACTGACCCTATGAGCAACACCTTTCATAACACTCAGATGCACTAGTCGTGCTCTGAATGTCAATACTCAGCACCACCCATACCCCAGCAGCTTCCATATTGTCACAGCCATGGATGAGACTGGGACTTCGGTGAAAGCTACACTTTACTCTGGCCTGTGCCAAGGGATGGATACAAAAGTACTGTATCCATCAAGAAATGGCAGCAGGCAGATATTTCAGGTATATTGTCTTATTAAATTACATGTATTTTTAATGATGAACATTGCCAATTTTGATGGTTTTCGATTATCTTTTCAGAAATTACAAATAACCTGACGTGATACTGAACATCTGAACTCAGATGTGGATTCATGGCACTTTAGTTAACAAGAATCAGTAATAATTTCCCTTGTAGCAGAAAAACTTTGAAATGCATATCAGTGTAATTAAAGAAATTAAAGAAAAGATTAAGATAACAGGGTTTGTACAATAAAAATATTCCTAGTTCCATGCGGATAAAATGGATTTAAAAATTAATTTCTTCTCCACAAAGTGAGGAACATCCCCACCTCACCACTGCCTCGCCCCCTCCCCCTAATTACCGCCACTGTCGCACTACATTAGCCTCTTTTAAGCGATCTTGCTGGGAAGTGCGTAGTCAGCTTGTATGGATGCATGGCTGAATGTGATAATGAATTACGTAGTACTCAAGTATTTCTGTTAATGGTAATACGACTCAGTCTGCTACGAATGGTGCATGTGGTTACGTGAATGATGTTGATCCACGAAATATCACTGTAATATTTGTCACAAATGGAAGAAAGTAATTGCTTTTACTCAAATAAAGTCTCAAATCCCAGGTTGATTAAGAAATAATACGAAATATTTTATTTTAGAGAATGGATACTTTACTGCCTTACAACAACTATTTCTGCTACGTCGCAGCACTTCCTCGACTGTGATGTCTTTACTCACTGAAGTTCCTTGGTGTCGTTTTATTGATTTTTCTCATTCGATGTAATTTGATGGGCTGTCACTTCACGTGCATTAATTGATTCATTAAACGATTTATTGGTCCAGGGATCATGCTATTTTTCAACAAAATACCCGCACTCCCATTCGCTAGAAAGAGAGCTCGTTGGTGCCAGCCCTGGACCTCAAAAAAAAAAAAAAAAAAAAAAAAACGACGGCGCAAGCAGCGGAATGCAGCACCATGGACTCCTATTTACAACCAGTAAATACGTATACATATATCTTGCTAGTAACGACGGTATTTCTTAATCAACCTGGGATTTGAGACTTTATTTGAGTAAATCAATGATTACCTTTCGTTTGTCACAAGTATTACAGTGATATTTCGTGGATCAACTTCTTTCACGTAACCGGTGCATGTTATGTTGTAAGTTACTTGTTTCTATTATCGCTAATATTAATACCTTTAGGAATCTAGTTATGTACAGAATTATGTTTCATTCTATAAATTAACATATTCCCTGTTTTCACTGCAGAATGAATGTAAAAACCTCTTGTCCATCATCATCATCATCATCATCATCATCATCATATTTATTTAATCCAATGCCGGGCTGTGTGTTTCAGATGATTAAGGCCCTGGCTTTCTAAGCCCAAGTTAGCAGGTTCGATCCTGGCTCAGTTCGGTGGTATTTGAAGGTGCTCAAATATGTCAGCCCCCCGTGTTGGTAAATTTACTGGCACGCGGAATAAAATTCTGGCACCTCGGCGTCCCCGAAAACCGTAAAAGTGGGACATAAAATCAATGACATTATTATTATTATGATTATTATTATTATTATTATTATTATTATTATTATTATTATTATTATTTTATGTATGTATTTAGTTTGTTTCGACCCATAAAGGATCACATAAAGTGAATTATGATTTGTTGTTGTTATTTTTCTTTTTCTTGCAGAATTCTTTCATCATACCGCTATGTTTACCTCGACGTTTGTCAGTCCATTTTCTCCTAGATCTGTTGGGCTTATCTTCTGAAGCAACTTTCCAAGTGTAGATCTTATGTCTGAAAATATTCCGGTCTTCGATATCTGTAGGTGTGATGTTGGCGTTATTGAGATCAGTATGCACTTGTTTGATCCAAACCGTTGTCGTCCTTAATGTTTGTGAGTACATCAACATTTTCTTTGTTAGTCCGTTGTCATGTAGCCTCATAACGTGTCCATAAAATTCCAATAGTCTTTTACGGAAATCTGTTTCAATGTTTGAGTATTTTTCTAAGATCTTGTGCGCTTGTAGACGATATCATTCGTTTGTAAGTTTTGGACCAAGGAGTTTTCGGATGATTCTCCTTTCAGCTGTCTTGATATATTCGAGATCTCCTATATAATTGAGGTTGAAGGTCTCACGGACATAGAGTGTTTCAGGTTTGACGACCGTCGTGTAATGTAGAATTTTTGAGTCAATGCTCATGCAATTTTTGTTGTAGATGTTCGCGGTTTTCCCATATACTTTCCGCATTTTGAGTTCACGTGTTTTTGTGCTATTCTTTCTGTACCTGTAGGTTCAATAATTTCACCTAAATATTTGAAATGATTAACCTTGTTTATTGCGGCGTATTTTGTTACTAACGTTTGTGGTTCAATGTTTTTGTAGCCATGAACGCAGTTTTGTGAAGGAGATTTGTAAACCAACTTTCTCACCACATTCTTTGAGGACATCAGTTTGGTGATTTACCAACTGCTCATTCCCGGAGAGGATTGCCAAATCATCAGCAAAGGCTGAGCAAGTAACGTTGATATTATTCTGTTTTATTCCTAACATGACAGGTTTCCAGATGTTGCGAATTTTCAATTCTTTTTCCCATTCTTTGATGACCTTATCAAGAACGATGTTGAACAGCAACGGAGAAAGTCCGTCACCATGCCGGACACCGGTTTTAATGGGAAAAGGTTGAGAGAACTCTCAAATGAATTTGACCCTGGAAATTGTGTCGGTTAGAGCTTGTTCGATGAGTCTTCTTGTCTTCGGATCGAGATTGTTTTCTTCGAGTATATTAAAAAGAAATTGCCGATCATTGGAGTCTTAAGTCTCCCGGAAGTCAACAAATGTACAGATGGTTGGGAGGTTTCGCGTGGCTCGAAGTTTTAAGGTGGATTTCAGATTGAATCCTTGTTCGAAGGCTGATCTGTTTGGTCTGAAGCCAGCTTGATATTCACCGATGAGGAGCTTGAGTTGTTCTTGTGTACGTTGTAAAAAACAGGCGGAGAGGATTTTATAAGAGATGGGAAAGATGGAAATTCCTCTGTAGTTATTTACATCAGATTTATCTCCTTTTAGTGGAGTGGGTGGGTGACTGCACATTTCCATTCGTCTGGTAGTTTTTCACTTCGCCAAATGTCTTGAATGATTTGTGTGATTACCTGTAGTAATCGTTGTTCTAAATTTTCAATACCTCTGAGATGATTCAGTGTTAGTGAGTGCTAGACTTCCGTCTTGTTTCTTGAAGGTCAAATTTTGCGGTACGTAATCTTTAATTCTGTTCGCGAAAGTTTTATTAAAAAACTCGACTGTTGTGATTTCTGAAGTCATCCTCGATGTTATATATTATGTTATATAATTACGTTTAGCTGTCCTGATAGTTCTGGTTGACTGTTTGCGGACGTCGAGAAAGTGTTGTAGGTTTTTTGGAGATGTGCGGCTATCGTACTTTTAAAATGCGATTCGGCGATCAATAATAACCTGATTACAGTTGGAATCCCACCAGGGGTGCTGTGCTTTCTTTTATTGTGGAGTCAGTTCTTTGGATTTTCTGATAATTTTGCTGCAGAAGACCGTTCAATTGTTCACTGGTTCTTTATCTCATTCTTCCGCGATTTTTGGTTCTTGAATTTTGGATGCATCAAATTTTGGAATGTAATTTTTTTATGAGATCTCTTCGGCGAAAAGTTCAATTTGATTCTTGTAAGGTAATGATCCGAATCATGTTTGTCCCTTGTCGGATTTGAACGTCATGGATGGTTCTGTAATGGGCATGGGAGATGGCAACATGATCAATCTCGTATTCACTGAGATGTTGAATGGGAGATCGCCAAGTTTTCTGTTTGTGTGCAGGTTTCCTGAAATTGGTAGACACAACTTTGAGGTTAAATAGAAAACAAATATCTACCAATCGCGTGCCGTTAATTCGTGTTTTGGTGTACGAAATATTTGCCGAAGATTTTTAGATAGATTTTTTGCCAAGTTGAGCATTGAAATCTCCCATCAGGATTTTCACATCATCTCGATTATATTCATACTTTTTTCTAGTTTTTCCAAAATTTTTCAACATTTTCAGGATTTTTGTTATTGGCGATGTTAGTAGGTGCATGAGCATTGACAAGTGTGTATTTCTTGTTGGTGCACTGGATGCGCATGGTCATAATTCTATCAGTAACGGGTATGACTTATTTAACAGAGTTAATGATGGATTTGTGGACAAGAAAACCCATTCTGAAGACGGCGTACCTTTTGCGATTCTCTGTAATGTTTTGCTCTTGAAAATGCGGTAATTTCCACAGTCCAAAGTTTCGTTGTCAGTCATCCTAGTTTCTTGAAGAGCGAGAAAGAGAATTTTTGTCTGTCAATTTCTTGTATGAAATTGTGTAATTTTCCTGTTTGAATTATGGTATTGATGTTTAGAGTTCCAATGAATGTTTTATGTTTGTATGGAAGATGTCCAGAGATCTCCGACACTCTCAGCTGTGCTTTCCTGGACTCCCCAGAATCCGAAAGTTCAGTTGCCGCCTGTTGCCGTCGGGTGGATTACGTACCACCTGGTGTAGAGTTGTGTTTGCATGCACAGTTCACGTTTGCTTGTACTTGATTGGTTTGGCCTGGTGACTGCCAGGACCAGATAGGACCAGAGGTTGTTAAGGCCCTTGGAACATGGTATTTCCAGCCAAGCTCACTGAGATATCAGTACAGACGCTAATGAATTTAAGTTGCATCAAAGATAGTTCTTCCACCTTCTTCGCCGTTGGAAATTATTTTCCTCTTCCGCCGTTGTAGCTATTGAATATCTTTGCATTTCCCCAAAAACTGATCATCACGCCGACCTAGTTTCCCGCTGGGATTGATTCTCCAACCTTCCATCAGGTTGCTCGGCTTAACAGGGGCACATATTTTAGGTTACATGTTGTAGTTTAATAATAATAATAATATTCGAAGAAACATGCTCGATAAAACCGCCACTACAATGCAAATGTTGTTCCTGATAAATATCCACTACAATAAATTTGACAGAACATTGACCATATAAATGCGGATGAAAGCGTTATAAAATCATTACGTCCATTATAATGGCACCGAGAAGTATAAATTATATGACTATACAACGCTGGTTGAGTGCATGTAGAGTGCTTGTCTTCTATATGGTTTCCATTATTATTATTATTATTATTATTATTATTATTATTATTATTATTATTATTATTATTATTATTATTATTAAATGTGGTTAAGTGTAAGGGAAGGCCGAGAGCCATTACTTTGCCACTTTAAAATAAATAAATAAATAAATAAATAAATACCTCCTCTGTGGTGTAGCGACTGATGTGATTAGCTGCCAGCCCAGGAGACCCGGGTTCGATTCCCGGCTCTGCCACGAAATTTGAAAAGTGGCACGAAGGATGGAACGGGATCCAATCAGCCTCTGGAGGTCAGCTGAATAGAAGGGGTTTCATTCCCACCCTGCCATCCTCGAAGTGATTTTGGGTGGTTTCCCCACTTCTCCTCCAGGCAAATGCCGGGATGGTACCTAACTTAAGGTCACCATCGCTTTCTTCCCTCTACCTCGTCTATCCATTCAAATCTTCCCATCCCCGCTCAAGGCCCCTGTTCAGCAGGTGAGGCCGCCTGGGCGTGGTTCTGGTCCTCTTTCCCAGTTTTATGGCCCCAACCGAAAGTCTCACGCTCCAGGACAGTGCCCTTGAGGCGGTAGAGGTCAGATCCATCACTCATTCTGAGGGAAAAACCAAATCTGGACGGTAAACGGATTAAGAAAGAATAAGTAAATAAATAAATAAATAAATAAAAAGAAAAATCATCACCGTACAGGCCATGAAGGCCCTTGGAGAGGTGGAAGGTAAAGGCTTCCACTATCCGTAACCTCGGCACTTGACGGGGTAGAGTGGTTAGCTCTACGCCCGGCTGCCTTTGCCCCCAGGGATTAACCTGGTACTCGTTTTTGGTGTAGGCTGAGTGAACCTCAGGGCCATGTGCACCTCCGGAAGTGGAAATCTCATTTCTTAAATTTTACGACATCCTGACGGGGATTCGAACCCACGTCCTTCCGGGTGAACCGAGCACGCCTTTACCACCTCGGCCAGGCAACCCCTCAAATAAATAAATACTGTAAATAAATGAAAAATATATTAAGCGGCTTCATCCCAACTAAAAGCAGACGTATTACGCACTACATGAAAGGATTGATATATTCGCTTTCAACTCATAATCTAGCAAACTACTGTGTATATAATGAAACGAAGATTTATGATTAATTCTGAACAGTTTTAAGTTTCTAGGCTGTCAAATTGTTATGGCGAGATCATTTAACTACTTTGGTCTTAACATTGATGCTTTCAAGGCCCGTACTTGTGCATATGTTGTGTCACGAAAACAACGTGAAACTCTTCACATTTCACAGGAATTTTGCTCCCCGTCTTCAGAAGAAAATCTGCACTGTTCACGACACGGCATAAGCCCAAAAGCCCATATCATGTCTACCTTGATCTTGTTACGCCATACGAACTGAAGGTAAGGGTAACGTTGGAACGTACCATTACCAGCACAAACCATTGGTTCTATATCGGCAAGGTTCCGTGCACTTGATTGTACATTATGCCTTTGGAAGATATTTTCCATTGAATGAAAGACATTCTTGCGCTTGTGTACTGTACTGTTTTGTTGCGCCACCAGGTTGTTTCTGGTCGATTTCTGAAAGGATTTGGAGGTCTCAGGTTCTCATTAATTCATGTCTCGTTATTTTTTATGGCTGCCTTTCGTATCATTACTCTTTGTCTTCCAGTGATTCGTATACTGTTGATGGATAAGAAATAGATACATGCATATTCAATTAAGGAATTTAGACTTCTCGTTCGTTGTCGAAGAGTTCTTGTGTGATACCTTCGACTTTATGCAAAATAAGTTTAAAGACATATCCTGACACTAAATATTCAGGTGGCACGATGTGCAGCTTAGGAAATTAGAGATCGTTATTTATCTCATCGGTTGTAAATCACCATTACTGAGCGAGTTAAGTGATTAATGTTCTGGAGTTTGAAGTCAAGTCTTAAAAGTAGCGTGTCCCGGATATTCTGTTGTTTACCCCAACTTAATACCACGATCGTAAATTTTCATTCAGGAGCGCGGCATCCAAAGTAATGAATGGGAATAGGATCGTAATTCTCTAATAGTATCATCACTGTAGTACTAAGGCAGAACCCGATATGTCAAAGAACTTGAATTTTTAGGAGGCGCTTTTAAATGTTGGCGAGCTCGCTAAAATTCATATTTTATTTCAAAGACCTTTAAATTGAAGTGGCATATATTTGTGAATGTAATAAAAAGAAGGAACAAGATTCATTCTTCCTTAGTCAGCAAGTTCAGGGGAAAGTCACTCGGTTGCCTCAGCATCTATATTTTGCATATCGGAATCTTTATTTTGGGAACAGCCGGGCTGAATGCCTCAGATGGTAGAGCGCTGGCCTTTTGAGCCCATCTTGGCAGGTTCGATCCTGCCTCAGTCCGGTGGTATTTGAAGCTGCACTAATACGTCAACGTCTTGTCGGTAGATTTACTGGTACGTAAAAGAACTGCTGCGGGAAACATTCCGGCACCTCGACGTCTCCCAAAACCATCAAAATTAGTTAGTTGGACGTAAAAATAATAGCAATATTAAAAACGAAATCCCATGTCGCAACAGGCCGAATGGGCATGGGCTACCAAGTGAGGGCTGCAGATTATGAGGTGCTGTCTGGTGAGCATGACGAATCCTTATTCTTGGCTTCCAAGACCGGGGCCGCCATCTCAGCGTCAGATGGCTAAATTTTGTAATCACGTAGGCTGAGTGGACCTCGAACCAGCGTTCAGATACAGATAAAAATCCCTTACCTGGCCGGGAATCGAACCCGGGACCTCCGGCTAAGAGACAGGCACGTTACCCCTACACCACGCAGCCGAATTTATAATAACACTATTATTATTATTATTATTATTATTATTATTATTATTATTATTATTATTATTATTATTATTATTATTATTATTATTATTACTTTGGGAACGGGCACCGTAATTACATCGGGATTTGTTATCATACTCTTCTTCACAAAATCTACCATATTGGCATTAAAACCAAAAATTCGAATTTTTTGACATATCGGATTCTGCTTTAATACCACAGATATTTAAAAAAAATCATTCACATTCCTCTTAAGACCCAGACACCAATAATATTTATATCTTCTCCTTTTTACTCGCTGAGTATTTCCTACCGTAATCATTCCAATTTTCTTACTAGATTGCAGTGGCTATAAGTTAAAGATAAAGGATATTGAACGTGATTGAAATTGACATAAGGAAACTGAAACTATTTGAAAGGATGAAGAGTGCAGATTTGACATTTGTGTCGTGAGATCTTAACAAATTAATATGCATGTGTGCAGAGTTGTTGTAATTCAGTATTTTCATAGAACCGGAGGCTTGTCATTGAAGTCCTCCTCGGAATAAGGATATAAAATATCGTTCATTTTTCAGGAGAGAGGCGAATAATTTTTGATTTTTGGGGTTTATTTCAAGGTATGCACTACTTGAATCAACTGCATATGGTAGTGTACAAATGATTGAAAACAATATTTTATAGTTATAACTTAAGGTTTTAAAACTAATGTATGGATTGGTATTGATACAATGGAAAATAATATGCATATATATATATTTAAAACGGAAGAGAAATCCTGTACATGCACGTGGAACACGCATGATTGCAAATAACATTAAAATAAAAACCAAACCAAACCCCATGGCACTACAGCCCTTGAAGGGCCTTGGCCTACCAAGCGACCGCTGCTCAGCCCGAAGGCCTGCAGATTACGAGGTGTCGTGTGGTTAGCACGACGAATCCTCTCGGCCGTTATTCTTGGCTTTCTGGACCGGGGCCGCTATCTCACCGTCAGATAGCTCCTCAATTCTAATCACGTAGGCTGAGTGGACCTCGAACCAGCCCTCAGGTCCAGGTAAAAATCCCTGATCTGGCCGGGAATCGAACCCGGGACCCTCTGAACCGAAGGCCAGTACGCTGACGATTCAGCCAACGAGTCGGACATATTTCAAAATACAGATATGATTTCGTCTATGGCCTTTACTTAAATGATCTGTTGCACCTGGTGATGAACCAACACAAGTACTGTCCCTGGTGTTCCTTCCTTACACCACGGAGGACAAAATTCTACTGGCTGTAAACCAGTTTGAATTTCAAATGTCAGACTTAAGATGACATCACAGCATAGGGGCGCGATAATACACCCTATTTCCACTGAAATCTCAATTTCAAAAATATGTTTCTTACATTTCGGCGAGGTCCTCAATTACGTTAGCAGATCATTGATATATTTTTTTTAAACTGTACCTTTAAAATGACATAAAACAATACTCGCACAATACTTATGTACAAGTAGATCAACGGACTGCTTCTCGGGTTTGATCAAAATCAACTCGTTTATTGTACGATAGTCGGTAAATGCAGAGTGGGTCTCGGCCATAAGTGACCACGGCTGGTCCGGGAGACGGGACAAGGCTGGATCTCACGGCTGGCCCCAACCGTCTGCTGTCCTGAGAACGGTTTTCCGTGATTTTCCATTTTCCTGCACTAAGTCGAATGCCTGTACAGTTCCTAGTATAGGCTTCGGCCGCCAACCCCCTCACCTCCGTGCATCTTCTTCACCGCAACAAATCTCCCGGCCTGAGAGACGGCTTCACCGTCTAAGAGGCCCGCCTCCCCCTTCAGAGAGGAATGAAAACGTTTTAGTAGTAGTAGTAGTAGTAGTAGTAGTAGTTGTGGTTGTTGTTGTACTATTGCTCACGACCCTATTACGGGACTAATTTGGAAGTTTAGAGCAATAATCATAATCATAATTATGTTATTGGCTTTACGTCACACTAATTACTTTTACGGTTTTCGGAGACTCCGAAGTGCTGCAATTTTGTCCCACAGGGGTTCTTTTACGTGCCAGTAAATCTACCGACACGAGGGTGACCTATTTGAGCACCTTCAAATACCACCGGACTGAGCCAGGATCGAACCTGCCAAGTTGGAGTCAGAAGGCCAGCGCCTCAAGCGTCTCAGCCACTCATCCCGGTATCGCAGTTTTGACGAGTGAACTGCAAGTATTTTCTTTTTATTTGGTGTTAATTCGCAATTACTTGCCTTCGTCGCCTTCTTTTACTGCTGGATGACCTTCATAATGCCAGCCATATGTGGAGGGGTGTCTTCAATATTGTGTATTTCTGTAGTGGTTGGTAGTGTGATGCGTTGTGTGTAAATGAAGAGGTATTTAATGAGAAAAACACAAATACCAGCCCCTGAGTAAGAGGAATTAACCACACGTGGCTAATGCCCTCAGACCGACCAAGAATCGAACTCGGAACTTTCTTAACCGAAGACTGAAAACGCTGACCACTCAGCCAAGGAGTTGAACAATATTATGACCTGCATGTAATGACAGATATTACAGGCTCGGGGTATCACTTATCATAGTCCTGTTTGACAATGGTTTGTTAATGTGCGACACTCTAAGGTCATTGGGGGCCTGATTCCTTGGCTGAATGATCAGCGTTAAGACCTTCGGTTCAGAGAGTTCCGTGTTAGATTCCCGGCTGGTTCGGTGATTTTAATCGGGTGTGATTAATTCTTCTGGCTCAGGGACTGGGTGTTTGTGTTTGTCCCAACACTCTCCTCTACACATTCACTCAGCACACCCTACTACCAACCACCACAGAAACATGCATTAGTAATTACATCCCTTGACATGGGGTTGGTGTCAGGAAGGACATCCGGTCGTAAAACTGGGTGAAATCGTCTTAAGCGACACTGTTTGCACCCCCGGTCCTAAAGGTGTGGGAAAAGTGGTAGAGGGAGATTCTAAAGTCACTGGGCGAAGTGGCGCAAAACAGTTGTAGGCACTACTTATTTACCTTATAGATTACGGTAGGTACTCTGAGACTTTTAATAATTTATTACCCCCTCATAGTCCGACTCGTTGGCTGAACGGTCAGCGTACTGGCCTTCGGTTCAGAGGGTCCCGGGTTCGATTCCCGGCCGGGTCGGGGATTTTAACCTTCATTGGTTAATTCCAATGGCCCGGGGGCTGGATGTTTGTGCTGTCCCCAACATCCCTGCAACTCACACACCACACACAACACTATCCTCCACCACAATAACACGCAGTTCCCTACACATGGCAGATGCCGCCCACCCTCGTCGGAGGGTCTGCCTTACAAGGGCTGCACTCGGCTAGAAATAGCCACACGAAATTATTATTATTATACCCCCTCATAACATACCGACGTACTTAAAATGTTACTCTGTGGAGAGGAGTGCAGTTCCGGAATCAACTAACACAGCTCGGAAAATACAGTCTAGAGACAGGCACAACTTGAGGAGATACTTCCGTGCTTCTTGGAGTAACCATTACTCTTGTTTATTCCGCAAAAGAATATTGCTCACCTGTGAACCTTGGCAGCAGTAACAGCAGCAAAGTCGATGTACAGCGAAATGTATCCATGAGAACTGTCAGTGGTACGATAAAATATACTTCACTGAATTGGTTTCCAGTTATTTCAGATAGTGGGCTTGTATGGTGGATGATGGGAATTTACAAAATCAAGGGATGGACAAGGCAAAATGACAATGCAAGATGTGTGTTGTGTGGGGAAATGAGAGAAGAATCTAATCTCCTAAAAGTGTGTAAAGAAACTATAGTGATTAGAAGAAAATTGTTGAATAATTGTGAACTATTAGTATTAAGTCAGAAAGAAAGTTATCATAAAATTATAAGATGGATGAAGAATGAATGGAATGACCCTAATAATGTAAGCAAATGCTTAGCTTCAGTTAGAAATACGTGTATACGAAAGTTACTGGAAAGGAGTATTTATAGTAATGGAAGGAAGGAGATTGTAGTGGTAACCGGTAAAAGCTATATGCACAATTACACAGACACTGAGAGATACAGAGGTGTACCCACCGATGGCGGTAATCCATATCAGGGGCAGTAGGCTATGGTGCGTACATGGGCGCTCTTAGCTTATATAGCAGTTATATGAGTTGGGAAACCTTCTGAGATAAGGGCATGAGTGGGGGAGGGTGGTGGAGTTGTCATATGCTCCCATGCAGGCACTTATTCTAAGTAGACTTATATTCCAGATAACATAGGGTCTATTAATTGGAGGAAACTTTGTATAGACTTCTGGAAATAAATAAATATTTCGATACAGCCTCTACATGCCGAGCTTCTCTGCCCACTTGTGACAGCAGGTTTGACCCTAAGGTGGAATGGGAACAAGAATAACCGGAGGCAAATTCACATAACAAGAAATACTCCACAGTCCATCTGATGAAGTGCTTGATTCCAACGATAAAGACAGATATGGGTACAGCTCAACTAGCATTTTACTGGTTAGAAAGTGTGCATGTATTTAAAACACAAGGGAGGTTTCTGAAGGGACACTATAAGTGACTGTGATACCGTCCGTCCGGACAGTAACCACATGAGTTGTTCAACCGTAAAATGTGTCATGTCTGTGGAACTAAACTTTCAGGACCTGCAAGAAACTCTCATTTGATCACTGATCAAGGAAGGTAGTAGTAAAATATTATCTTTATTACACCGTAAAGTATCAAGAAAATACAAGGTTTGGAATAGTAGTTTTTCTAAAGATTCTTTCAACATAACGAGTCCTTCAGCTGCTTTACGGAGGAAACGTTTTTTCTAATGGTGATATGCTCGAGTTTATTGTGAAATTAATTTGTATTATATATAGTGAAGAATTGCTACACTTGCGAAAACTGTATGCATAGATATAATATTAAAATGTAAACATAGCCACTATTGAAAATTAAATCATAGTCTTTGATCGAATAGTAAAAGTTGTACTCATTCAAAAATGTTTACAAGTTCCGCCCCCATCATATATCATACTGCTCTCAATGAAATCTCCCACATTCGAATCATGGTCTTTTACCTCGCAACTGTTGTTGATCAAACAATGTCTTGAAGAAGTTTCCAGCAGTGAATCGAAGGCTTGAGCATTTTTTCTTAAGATTTTTATAACTGTTAGTTTCTTCAGACTGCCGAAAATAATTTTGAATATATGCATTTATAAACTACCTGGAAAAGAAAACATATGGTATTAGAATTATTACTTGAAAAATTAGAGTGGCATTTTTTTTCGTTCTTGAAAGAACATAATCAGATTTTATCAAATTTATACAAAATTTTCTTTAACAGACTGAAGAACCTAACAGTTATAAATTAACTGGGTCGGAACTGGAAAGAGATGGCTTCAGATATTACAAACATATTTTATTAAGAAGAATTGCTTCCCTCAATTGCAGGTAAGAGTTTTATTTAAAATTGGCTTTACATCGCACCGACATAGATAGGTCTTATGGAGACGATGGGATAGCAGTGGCAACGAATCGTCCATGGCCTTAATTATGATACAGTCCTAGCATTTGCCTGGCGTGAAAATTGTGAAACACGGAAAACCATTTTAGGGTTACCGGCAGTGAGGTTCGAACCCACTATCACCTGAATGCAACTTCACAGATTCACGCCATTAACCGCACGGCCAACCCACTCGGTAGGTAAGTGTTTAGCATATTTCAGGATGCTGTTATCCCTTCGCCACAATCGCTGTTGCAGTTCACTTCACGTATTACGATACAATTTCTTGATTTTGTTTGTAAAACCATGGTCCGCTTGCAAGGCTAGAGTTCAAAATTTCAGGACTGTAAACAACTCTTTTTGCTTCCATATTGTTAGTTCCGACAAAACTTTGTTGCGGCAGTAATTAGATATGGCGTATTTGGTAGCAGTTCCAATTCTTTTTCGCCTATCAACGTAGAAATTAAGTGGAGTTTGCGGATTTCTTACGATTGTAAAATGTGCATTTTCATGAACTGTAGAGAATCACAGTCTCAATTCGTTTCTAGAAAAATTGACATAAAATCATTTTGAAAATGAGTGATTGAAATTATTGGCCAACAACTTTAAAATTGATTGCTGGACAAAATAAAAACTTTGAAGAATTTATATTTTAACATTTATTCCTCATTTCATTAGGATGAAGTTACATCTAACTTGCTTTAAAAAAAATACTTCACGTCGCACCAACACAAATATGGCGACAATGGGGCAGGAAAGGGATAGAAGTGAGAAGGAATCAACCGTGGCCTTGATTAAGGTACATCCCCATCATTTTCCTAGTGAAAATAGGAAACCACGGAAAAAATCTTCAGAGTTGCCGATAGTGGGGCTCGAATCCTGTATCTCCCGAATGTAAGCTGACAACTACGTGTCTCAAACCGCGTAGCCACTCGCTCGGTTCACATTTTTAAGGAGACCAGTCCTCTCCTATGTCTCCTACGATAAACTGCTCAATTTCCGGTACGCTCAGCTCCTAAACCAGTTTTTAACAATAATCTGTTCAAGCATCACATTGTAAAGTCATTCGGGGAGATGGAGCAAAGTTTTACTCATTAACCCGTTATATTAATAGCCTCCATGGCTCACGGGTCAGCGCGACGAGCGTTTTGTTCCATGGTTCAAATCTCGGTCATCCCATGTGAGATTGTGCTGGATAAAGTGGAGGTGGGACAGGTTTTTCATCTGTCAGTCATTAATCATAGCCCCAGAGGAGTGCGACAGGCTTCGGCAGCCGGCACAGTTCCCATCCTCGCCGCTAGATGGGGCTTCATTCATTCCATTCCTGGCCCGGTTTAAACGAAAAACAGGTTGAGGATCTTTATTTTCTTATTCCGTCAGATTAGAATACGTAGTCTATGATTTTAAATAATTACCCTACCATACACCAAAACATTTCAGTGTTACCCTGAATAGAGCGATGAAATTCTAAAATCATCTAACACACCTCGGAAAGCAGAGTCTCGATACAGGTACAACTTGCGGAGCAGATACTTCGTAGGGCAACCCTTGGTCTTATTTATTTCGCAGCAGAGTACTGAAGTTTTCCGTTGTTTGTAAAGAGCATTGTCGGCATGTTAAATTTAATAATGAAATAGTAATGATAGTAAATTTTTTGTAGATTTTTCAAATGCATATTTTTGTAAACTGTCACTGAATTTTTCTTGTTTACAACCGAGATATGAAAATGAAAGTAATAAATTTATACTTAACATGAATACTAGAGACTAGAATATACTACATGCTGAAAATTTGAAGGCGTCCAGATGTGGAGGGTGGTTATCAATTAGTATTCTAAATTTTCACTTTCTTGTCTTATAAATGGAGGACGAGGCATGTTCAACAGAGTGTTGCAAATTAGGCAGACAGAAGACTTTTCATCACTGTGCCCTGCCAAATGCGATCTCAATACAGTGTCGCAAATTAGACAGGCAAACGGCCTCCCATCACTGTGCGTTACAATATGTGTGAGGCAGAGTTCAGCTCTAAATGTCCTCTCACAGATGCAACACATGGACACACGAGCACCAATGTACGGACTTGCTTACAAGCGGAACTGTGACTGCTAGTAAAGACCTGACAATGACTATCTGACATTGTACCTTTTTACTCTATAGAATTTAATTACCTAATCTAATCACTGTAAATTATTGTGTGCATGGCCATTGGCAGCAATAAATTATTAAACAATAAAATAAATGGAAAAACCTTCTATGGTTATCTGCCCGTTGTGCAGGTGATGCTTCTCGTAAACTGAGCGTACCAAATTTCTGCAAATCACGAACTGAGAAAAATTAGATTGAGGCGCACAAAAGATATGCCATTTCTTGATCGGAATCCTCGTCTACATTAGGTTGTTTAAATTTTCGTGTTCGTTCTGCGACTGTTTGACAGTGCAGCCAACAGGAAAAATGAAACATTCTCTTTCATATATGGCACGTTCAGAAACTCTGATGGATGAATTTCAAGAGTTAATACCACAATAATGGAAGGTGTGTGGCATCGTGCACAGTAAGAAACACATTTTACTGCAGTCTGATGCATTCCATGGAATAAAACAATAAAGCAAAGTCATCTCCGTACAGGCCATGAAGGCCCTTGGAGGGGTGGAAGGTAAAAGCTTCCACTATCCGTAACCTCGGCACTTAATGGGGTAGAGTGGTTATTAGTTCTACGCCCGGCCGACTTTACCCCCAGGAATTACCCTGGTACTCATTTTTGGTGTAGGCTGAGTGAACCTCAGGGCCATGTGAACCTCCGGAAGTGGAAATCTCGTTTCTTAAATTTTTCGACTTCTTGACGGGGAATCGAACCCACGTCCTTCCGGGTGAACCGAGCACGCCTTTACGGCCTCGGCCAGGGAGTCCCTTCAAAATAACAACAACAGTTTCTAAATTGTTGTCCCTGACTTCGAGCTTGGTCCCCTTAAAAACAAGTCAGAGACGATAATAGAACTAGTAACTTTTCTGTTGTTCTCGTTAATCCTCCAAAAAGGCCACCATTAAGTGAAAGAAATAAAACTGTTGTTTGGAGGAACTTTCCTAGCTAAGAAAATCAGTAGGATGAGTCATTAGTTGTCATTTATCGAATGTTGTTGATCAATTGTGATCGATAGAGGTTAAAAAACTCATAACTAAGAGCCTATTCAGTACTGGATCGCAGTAATTGCGGCGCCAAGAGCATGTTAATGGAGTGATGATACGGTGCGTTGCGATAACGTTAGAGAATTTACCCTACTTTTTAGGCACCGTGTGCGCTTGGAGGCCGAGGTCCGTGACCCTAGGACCTATTCTGATGATACACTTTATCTAACACTTAAATACATCGAAGTATATTGAATAGCCGCGAACAGTGTACAAGATGTACTACACATGCTGTCTACACACAGCGGAGCTTTAACAGGTACGTGCAGTGTTAGTTGGGTTGCATACAGCGCAGGTAGTCTCTCGCCAGATGCGTTGGTTTAATTTGGTACTGAAGTGTGAAATATTGTAGTGATACCGGCAGTTGAAATGTGTGCTTCTGATGGATGTATCTATAGAGTAAACTGATATTTGACTCCAGCCAGAAGTTTGACTTCCTATTTTTGGTAAATCGTGTATTACCAGGAAAGTGGTTTGCCACTTTTTGGAGGTAGTTCATATCCCCTGCAACTCTTAACTTTTCCTTGAGGTGTAGCGTTTCCACCGCTAATATTAGTACATAATATTGAGATCCGTGATAATGCCTTCCACAAAATCGATTTGTCATCCGCTACCTTGTTTTATGAAATTTCCTTAGATGAATGAACTAGGTTATCAAATTTCTAAACAATTAAATTTACCAGGAACGTCGAAAAAGTGTGGACATTTATTCTTTTCTTCCTTCTTACTGGGACATGACAGCAGAATGGCACTGTCACTGACTTATTACTAAGGTGGTCGTAGTTCGAGTCCTGATCAATGAGTGCGAGATTTTTCAAATTACATGTCATGTCCCTGTGATTCGGATTTCACACAGAGCTGTATGTCCTGCGGCTATGATTGTGATGTTTAATTTTTATTTACAACTTATATGACAATATATTTAAAACGGTCCAAATCTGGTAAGTGCAGTGCTTACATTATTACAGTGTTTTGAAGGTAAATAATGTAAAAACCAATACATAACTCCGAAAAATTCTAGAATAGTGGCTGAGCTGTGTGGTTCAGATACTAGAGTGCCGTCCTTCTGAGCCCAAGTTATCGGATTCGATCCCGGCTCATTCTGGTGCTACCGGGCGAGTTGGCCGTGCGCGTAGAGGCGCGCTGTGAGCTTGCATCCGGGAGATAGTAGGTTCGAATCCCACTATCGGCAGACCTGAAAATGGTTTTCCGTGGTTTCCCATTTTCACACCAGGCAAATGCTGGGGCTGTACCTTAATTAAGGCCACGGCGCTTCCTTCCAACTCCTAGGCCTTTCCTATCCCATCGTCGCCATAAGACCTATCTGTGTCGGTGCGACGTAAAGCCCCTAGCAAAAAAAAAGCATTCCGGTGCTAATTGAATACGCCAGATTCGTATCGGTAGAGTCACTCCTACGGGACACAAATTAGGCAACCTGCGCGTCTCTCTAAAACCGTAAAATACTGTAGTTATTGGGACGTAAAACGAATAACATTCTTATTCTCTTCCTTCTTTGTTATTCTTATTCTTCTCCGAGAAGAGTAGGTAGAATAATGTCCTTACATTGGATACGTAATTAGACCTACTAGCGACAATAGAAGTAGCAATGAAAGGAAAAGAAGTGTTACGCAAGATGAAATGAAATGGCGTATGGCTTTTAGTGCCGGGAGTGTCCGAAGACAAGTTCGGCTCACCAGGTACAGGTCTTTCTATTCGACACCCGTAGGTGACCTGCGCGTCGTGATGAGGATGAAATGATGATGAAGACAGCACATACACCCAGCCCCCGTGCCATTGGAATTAACCAATTAAGGTTAAAATCCCCAACCCGGCCGGGAATCGAACCCGGGACCCTCTGAACCGAAGGCCAGTACGCTGACCGTTCAGCCAACGAGTCGGACTTACGCAAGATAATAAAGCGTGAATAACGAAAATGAATATACTAGACTAGCAAATAGTTATCTAAATGTTAGACATACAAGTAAAACTTACATTAAGGGTAGGGATTGCCTAGCCGAGGTGGTTCACCCAGAAGGAACCGGGTTCAATTCCCCGACAAGAAAACCGAAAAAACTAAGAAACGAGATTTCCACTTTTGACCCTGAGGTTCACTCAGCCTACACTGAAAATGAGTACCAGATTAATTTCTTGGAACAAAGGCGATGAGGTATAGAGCTAACAACTCTACGTCACTTAGTACCGAAGTTATACTCGAAGCCTGTACATTCTATTCCACATGGCATCTTCGGAAATATATTTGCTTTTTTTTTAGATGTTAAGAGGGAAGTTAAATGGCTGCGGAAGTTCGGGTATCTTACAGTAAGAAAAAAATCAAAACAAAATATTTCAAATGCTGGTGTGGTAATTAAAGACTAAAAGTAACTGGAGCGGTAAAGTCACTAATGTGGAAGTCTTTAAAATAACTCGCGATTAACAAAATCTCCGATACCAATAATTTGGAAAATGAAAAAACATTTCCTCGGACATCAACTACGATACAACACATTTTCATACCTTTATTTCTTCTTTATGCCTATTTGTCAAATACTTTGGCGTCGATATCTGTTGTACCGCATACTAAAGCTATTCCAAACTAAAAATACAAACATTATTAATTAGGTATTGAGAAACGTGAAACATGAAAACAAGCACAAATCATAGTAGTTGTTACCATTCACCGCCTTGTTATACAAAATATATTCCCTCTATTTCATCGGATTTCATCGAGTTATTTAAGTAGGTATATATTTTTTAATATCAGAATATCACTCCAATATATTGCCACGTTTAGAGAGGTAAGGTATTTTGCGGTGTAAGTCGTTGTAAGTATTACCACCAAGATGTGGAATCAGATGAATTACTCTCTCTCAAATAGAAAGTGCATACACATTATTCCGCACCGGTAGTTCTTACTCTAAAAATGGTACAAAAATCTTATTTTTGCAGCATTGGGGGCAGCTTCGGATGTCAACAGAACATGATAACAAGAAAGTTGTAAATTCATTTGGGGAAAAAGTGTATGTCTAAGTTAAGGGTCATATTACGTTACCAAGAAGTGCAATAGTCCCATAAAGTGTTAACACAACAAACAAATTATCTATTAGGGACACAATAAGGAAGTAAAAAACTATTAATAACAAGCATAAACATGAGCTACAACTCTGCGCCAAGATTGAACAATCGTCGTGATTACTTAAGGCGTTATTTAGTTTTAAGTTGTTGTCGCTAGTGGTTTAACGTCCCACTAACACATCGAAAGTTTTCGGCCACGCAAGAATGGTAGAACGCCAGGACTGGGAAGGTAGTGGCCTCAATTAAGTTATAGTCGCGCTGAATGGTCCAGACGGTTGAGGCGCTGGCCTTCTGACCCCAACTTGGCACGTTCGATTCTGGCTCAGTCCAGTGGTATTTTAAGGTGCTCAAATACGTCAGCCTAGTATCGTTAGATTTACTTACACGTTAAAGAACTCCTGCGGGACTAAATTCCGGCACCTTGGCATCTCCGAAAACCGTAAAAGTAGTTAGTGGGACGTAATTAAATTGTATCCTCAGCATTTGTCTGGTGTGAAAATCGAAAACTATGGAAAACAATTTTCAGAGCTGCCTACGGTGGGATTCGAACCCACCATATCCAGAAAGTGAGCTCACAACTACGCGACCCTAACCACATGGCTAACTCGCTCGGTAGTTAGTTGATTAGTTAGTCATTCATTCATTTTATTTGTTTACTTAATTATTATTTATTTACCCTCCATGGTTGTTTTTTCCCTCGGACTCAGCGAGAGATCCCACATCTACCGCTGCAAGGGCAGTTTCCTGGAGCGTGAGACTTCGGGTCGGGAGGGTACAACTGGAGAGAATGACCAGAACCTCGCCCAGGCGGCCTCACCTGCTATGCTGAACAGGGGTTTGCGGAGGGGGATGGGAAGATTGGAATGGATAGACAAGGAAGAGGGAAGGAAGCGGAAGTTAGGTACCATCCCGGCATTTGCTTGGAGGACAAGTGGGAAACCACGGAAAACCATTTTGAGGATGGCTGAGATGGGAATCTAACTCCCCTCTACTCAGTTGACCTTCAAAGGCTGAGTGGTCCCCATTCCAGCCCTCGTACCACTTTTCATATTTCATGGCAGAGCCTGGAATCAAAACCGGGTCGCCGGGGGTGATAGGTAATTACTCTAACCACTACACCACAGAGCGGACTATTTATTTATTTATTTATTTATTTATTTATTTATTTATTTATTTATTTATTTATTTATTTATTTATTTATTTATTTATTTATTTATTTATTTATCTATTTATATTTCTTGTTGGTAAGTTATGGTAGTATAAACAGTGGAATAGAATTTCCGTCACTTTATATGTTGGCTTTAAACTTCTGACAAGTATCGTACATGAAGAAAATGACAGACGAGCTTTGTGAGACTTCTCGTCTGCAGACACCAGGGAAGAAGACGTGTCGCCTGGAAGGTAGAGGGCCGCCGTTACTTCCGGGAACTGAGAAGTCGCGAAGTGGACACCTGAGTGGTTAGAAGCACCCACTCAATTGTCTAGGAATCGCGTCTTCCTCTTCATTAACTTCCAGAACATAGTGTATACACCCACACACCTCCCATTCAATATCCCGATAGTAAATATCACGCTGGGATGGCGCTACATAGGTTAGTGCTTATTGATTGAGCGTGGCGTCACAACACCGGCACAGATAATGAGGTAAACACTCAACTTACCGTAGAGTGGCTTGACATCCTGTCTTCTGCTGCCTACAACTACAGAGTCTCCTTTGTCACAACAATAATAATAATAATAATAATAATAATAATAATAATAATAATAATAATAATGTCTCTCTCTGTTGTGTAGTGGTTAGTGTGATTAGCTGCCACCTCCGGAGGCCCAGGTTCGATTCCTGGCTCTGCCACAAAATTTGAAACGTGGTACGAGGACTGCAACGGGGTCCACTCAGCCTCGGGAGGTCAACTGAGTAGAGACGGTTTCGATTCCCACCTCAGCCATCCTCGAAGTGGTTTTCCGTGGTTTCCCACTTCTCCTCCAGGCAAATGCCGGTATGGTACCTAACTTAAGGCTACGACCGCTTCTTTCCCTACCCCTTGCCTATTCCTTCGAATCTTCCCATTCCCCACAAATACGCTGTTCAGCATAGCATGTGAAGCCGCCTGGGTGACGTACTGATCCTCCTCACAGATTGTATCCTCACGATGAAATGTCTCACGCTCCAGAACTCTGCCCTTGAGGGCGTAGAGGTGGGATCCCTCAATGAGTCAGGGGGAAATTCCAACCTTGGATGGTGAACAGATTAAACAAATATAGCAAATAAAATATGATAATAATGATGTTATTGGCTTTACATCCCACTAACTACTCTTGCGGTTTTCGGAGACATCCGTGTGTCAATATTTCTTCTTCTTCTCAATCTGTTTACCCTCCATGGTTGCTTTTTTCCCCCGGACTCAGCGAGAGATCCCACATCTACCGCTGCAAGGGCAGTTTCCTGGAGCGTGAGACTTTGCGTCGGGGGATACAACTGGGGAGAATGACCAGTACCTCGCCCAGGTGGCCTCACCTGTTATGCTGAACAGGAGCCTTGTGGAGGGATGGGAAGATTGGAAGGGATAGGCAAGGAAGAGGGAAGGAAGCGGCCGTGGCCTTAAGTGAGGGACCATCCCGGCATTTGCCTGGAGGAAAAGTGGGAAACCACGGAAAACCACTTCCAGGATGTCTGAGGTGGGAATTGAACCCACCTCTACACAGTTGACCTCCCGAGGCTGAGTGGACCCCGTTGAAGCCCTCATACCACTTTTCAAATGTCGTGGCAGAGCCGGGAATCGAACCCGGACCTCCAGGAGTGGCAGCTAATCACGCTAACCACTACACCACAGAGGCGGACGCCAATATTTCTTACGTGCCAGTAAATTTATCGACACGAGGCTGGTGTATCTGAACACTTCAACAGCTCCACCTAGGTGTCACTGAATATGCATGCTAGGGAAATGAGGAATGAAATAATTTCCCGTCCTTTCCTCTCTAAGCCAAATCTCCAAACATTAGTGCTACTATTCTGAATAAACACATCTCCCACTATTTCTTGTTCTGTTAGTGGTAAAATTTCACCAAATACTCCTCTTCCAATCAACTAGATCCGTTCAACGCAGTGCAACCCCACTTACTTTGATCCTGGTAATCTGTATATCCAATTTCACTGGGCCAATTATGTAGATGAATCGAACCTGGGGTCCTCTGAATTGAAGGTCAGTGCGCTGGTCATTCAGCCAAGGAGCCAAACATTTTCGAACTTTAATTATTCCAATTTAACGTAACACAACAAAGGTACTATTTTTCGAAATAAAAGATTAGGTATGTTTAAAAAATGTTGAAAGAGTATCCTACCTGCACCGTATGAATGCCAAAGTATAATATATTTAGAGTGAAACTAGATTCTACTTCCCACAATTGTCTAAGCTTGAACTGCGCTAAAAGATCACCATCAACAACAACAATTCCCCGCTCCAGCAAGCTAGTTGCGGATATTTACAAGCCTGTTCCAGTTCGTCCTGTTCGTCCACAGCTTATGTTCTACATTTTTCTGCCCATTTACATCACATTTTGCAAAGTCTTTGAAAATTTTATTTTCTCAACCATCACGGGGTTTTCCTCTAGGCCTCTATGAACAACAGTCTGTTAATAGTATGCTTTTAGATATCTAATTGGAGTCACCATTCTCACGTATCCATACCATCGAAATCTGTTCAATTCTAAGGGTCCAGTCCACGTTGTTGCCGAATATTTCAATTGCTTATTTTGTCTCTCCTTGCCTTTTGGAGACAAGGACGAAGAAATTTCATTTCAGTGGTTTTCGGACGACCATTCTCAGTTCTAATCAACGTTACTGCTTCCAGTCCGTGTGTTAAAACTGGTGCAAGATATGTTTTGTACAGTGTGAGCTTGGGAAGATTAGTTACATCGAGTAGTTGATGAACGGAGTGGTAAAATTTTGATGCAGCTTGCCTGTTTCTTGGTTTTTGGTATTTCCAGAAGCAATGAAGATCCCAAAGTATTTGAAGTTAACAATAATGTCTACTTCTTCATTTTGCACTCGCAGGTGGACTCCTTCAGGATTTCTCCCCCTGTGGGTGGGGGCGGTAGAATAACACCCACGGTATCCCCTGCCTGTCGTAAGAGGCGACTAAAAGGGGCCTCAGGGGCTCTGAACTTTGGAGCGTGGGTTGGCGACCACGGGGCCCTCAGCTGAGTCCTGGCATTGCTTCCACTTACTTGTGCCAGGCTCCTCACTTTCATCTATCCTATCCGACCTCCCTTGGTCAACTCTTGTTCTTTTCCGACCCCGACGCTATTAGGTTTGCGAGGGCTAGGGAGTCTTTCATTTTCACGCCCTTCGTGGCCCTTGCCTTCCTTTGGCCGATATCTTCACTCTTCGAAGTGTCGGATCCCTTCCAATTTTCCTTCTGATTAGCGTTATATAGAGGATGGTTGCCCAGTTGTACTTCCTCTTAAAACAATAATCACCTAATCACCTCCTTCAGGATTTCGACTGATGATCATTCCCATTGTTTCAATTTTTTTCCAAAGATCTAGTTTACCTTGAAATTCTGCTTCTGCCCCACTCCAGGGCATAAAATCATCAGTAAATACAAGTGTAATTGTTTTATGATCCTTCATTTTTACTGTTTCTACAATATCACCCATAATACTAATGAAGAGAATTGGTGATAGACTACTAAATGAAAATCCACAGCCTGTTTCCAGTCATACGACCGGGTCAGGAATGGAATGAATGAAGCCCCATCCAGCGACGAGGATAGGAATTGTGCCGGCTGCCGAAGCCTGTCGCACTCCTCTGGGATAATGATTAATGAAAGACGGATGAAATGAAATGATATTGGAGAGAGTTGCTGGAATGAAATATGACAGGGAAAAACCGGAGTACCCAGAGAAAAACCTGTCCCGCCTCCGCTTTGTCCAGCACAAATCTCACATGGAGTGACCGAGATTTGAACCACGGAACTACCGGACGAGTTGGCCGTGCGTTACGGTCACGCGGCTGTGAACTTGCATCCGGGAGATAGTGGGTTTCGGATCCCACTGTCGGCAGCCCTAAAGAGGATTTCCCGTCGTTTCCCATTTTCACACCAGGCAAATGCTGGGACTGTACCTTAACTAAGGCCACGGTCACTTACTTCCAACTCTTAGGCCTTTCCTAACCCATCGTCGCCATAAGACCTATCTGTGTCAGTGCGACGTAAAGCAACTGTATGTATTTTTCTCTCTGTATAAATATGTAAAAGAAAAAAAGAACCACGAAACCCAGCGGTGAGAGTCCGGCGCGCTGCTACCTGAGCCACGGAGGCTCCCAGAATACTAAAATATATGCTATTTAATAACTGGAAATAAAAATGAAATGGCGTATGGCTTTCAGAGCCGGGAGATCCCAGGACGGGTTTTGCTTGCCAGGTGCAGGTATTTTGATTTGACACCCGTAAACGACCTGCGCGTCGTGATGAGGATGAAATGGTGATGAAGACAACACATACACCCAGCCCCCGAGCCAGGGAAATTAACCAATGATGGTTAAAATTCCCGATCCTGCCGGGAATCGAACCCGGGATCCCCCTGACCAAAGGCCAGCACTCTATCCATTTAGCCATGGAGCCGGACAATTGGAAATAACTCTGTCAGGTTAACCAGCGAAAGTATATGAGGAGCTTCCTTGCAAATACCACTCGCCATTTTTTTTGCACATGTGTGTTTTTGTGTTAAACATTCTTGCTAGAATGACATGTTCGTACTCCAGTATAAAATCGTGCAAAAAATTTAATTCGTGACCAACTGACATTTGAAAACGCGCGAACACGTCATTCTAATCAGAATTTTTAACACAAAAACTATAGGGGGTTAAATTACTTCAGTGGTGTTTGCAAGAAAGCTCTTGTTATATATTTCGCTTAAATGCCGATGCACTCCTTCTTTTTAATTGTCTGACGAATAGGGCTGATTGCTCAACATTGTTGGAGTTGATTCCATTACATGTTCCTCGCCGCAATACTAGGCAAAGGCACGGTATCCTTTTCATTTGCCTAAAGTGAGAACTGTGGCTCGGCGAGGTCATGGCTGGAGGGCAGTAAAATTACTGAATGAAGTGGGTGAATCAGTGGACATGTTTCACTCACCGGCGTCTAGAATTATACGTACCCTAACGACCTCGAGGATGTATTTTTCTCTCTGTATAAATATGTAAATAAGTGTATATTCATGTCTCTAGATTTAATTTAAACTTGGTAATTTTAGAAAATTAGATGTATTTATTTAAGGTGTACTTGTAGGTTTCATTGAATCGTGTGTATGTTAGGTGTTCAGCCCGAAAGCTGTTTTTATCCTCAACAGCTGCGCCAAAAGCTGTCATAGATAGTTTAGGCGTCACTGAAAACGCACACTAGGGAAATGAGGAGTGAGGTAGATTCCAGTTGCCTTCCTCACCGAGCCAGAAGTTGCTGTTACATATCAGTCTTCCAATCCCACTGAAATACATGCATCAACCGACCCTATGAGCGACATTTTCACACCATTTATAACAGGGACTGGCTACATAAGGAAGGGTATTACCAGCATCGCCCATACCTCAGTCGCTTTCATAATGTCAAAGCCAAGGATATGAGACTGAATGAATGAGTGAATGAAAAAATGAAATGGCGTATGGCTTTTTTAGTGCCGGGGGTGTCCGAAGACAAGTTCGGCTCGCCAGGTGCAGGTCTTTCTATTCGACACCCGTAGGTGACCTGCGCGTCGTGATGAGGATGAAATGATGAAGACAGCACATACACCCAGCCCCCGTGCCATTGGAATTAACCAATTAGGGTTAAAATCCCCGACCCGGCCGGGAATCGAACCCGGGACCCTCTGAACCGAAGGCCAGTACGCTGACCGTTCAGCCAACGAGTCAGACAGTGAATGAAAGTAACACATTTTTAGGCCATACGAGAAGACAGAACACTACATCTCGTCAGCAAAAGCATTACTGAATTATCTACACTGAAGGAAATGGAAATTGCAACACCCAGAAGGAGTGATGCTACATTGCTGCAATTAAACATGCAGGACGAGTGTTCGCTTGTGATTCCATGATCATACTTTCAAGTCCCTCTGACCGCAAGTTTGGACAACAATCAATACAAGATGTGCCCACCACGAGCTGCAATACATTGATGAATTCGTCGAGGCATGGTGTCAATAAGGCCCTTGATCGCTTCCTGAGGAATTGTGGCCCATGCTTGCTGCACTGCACGGGTCAGTTGTTCCAGTTGTGGGTGGCTGAGGACGGTTGGCCAGTTGTCGACCCATCATTTCCCACACATAGGCCTACTCAATAGGACTGAGGTCCGGGGTGGGCCATTCTAAGGTTGTGATGTCGTGGAGAGCTTCTCTGGACATGCGTGCAGTGTGAACCCGGGCATTGTCCTGCTGAAACATCCCATTAGCAATGTTCGCCATCATAGGGACAACCACTGGATTGAGTACCCTATCAACGTACTGTCGAGCAGTCATAGTGCCCTCAACAAGCACTAATTGTGATTTCACACTAAAGCCAATAGCTCCCCAGACCATAATGCTTGGTGTTGGCCCTGTGTGCCTCTCGACAATAAGATCTGGGCGGCCCCTCTCCCCGGTACGTCGGCGCACACGATTCCAGCGATCACTGCGGGCAAGACAGAAGCTCGATTCATCACTAAAGACGACCCTATGCCGTTCGTCGACCCACGCCGATATTTCTCGACACCAGGCCAGCCTTACACGTCGCTGTTGTGGGGTCAATGGAACACCTTCTGCAGGGACACGGGCTCGTAAGCCAGCTGCACGCAGGCGATTACCAACTGTTTGTTGTGTAACGTGGGGTGCCACAGCTGCTCGAATTTGCGCTGCTGTTGCATGGGGTTCCATCCAGGCCATCCGAATGATGCGGCGATCCTCTCTCACAGTTGTCTGACGCGCTGGGCCTGTGCCAGGTCTACGAGTGTGGGTACCTTCATTTGACCACTGTTGCCATACATGTTGTACCGTAGATGCCTGTCGGCCAACACGTGCAGCGACAGTCCTTAGAGATAATCCAGCCTCTCACAGCCCAATTATCCGAGCCCTCTCAAACGGCGACAGTTGTTGATAGCGTGCTCTTCTCTGTCGTCGAGGCATGTTTGACGGGGAACACTTCACTGCACAGACTGCAAGTCAACTACGCTACACCCGAGTCCGTATACTGGAGTTGATTCCTCCGCGACCAATCACGTGGGGAGACCTGTAGCAACAATCCAATGGGTCTGAAACTTTGATCGTTTACATACCCACATGGCATCGTTCCATGTCTTGAAAATCAACGCAAACGACCAATGCCTTCATGGTGTTGCAATTTCCATTTTCTTAAGTGTATAATTCGATAAATAACCTGTTGATTATAAATATATTTATTATCTGTCTATCTATCTGTCTGTCGTTCTATCTATCTGTATATCTGTCAATCTAAAAATCTACCTTTCTAACTATTCAACATTCGATTTGAGTTCGTTTACGAGTGACAATGTCACAGTTTGCTGCGTTGCTCTCCTTTACTCCTTGAACTAACACTAGCCACGCTTTTGGTGCCACGGTGTTGTCAGCTTGTACTTCGTATCTTTCCGACTCTACACTGAACGCGAAATGCTCCTTTTTCAGGAAAAAGGTAAATTTTCTGGTGAACCGTTAAGCCACATTTACACCAAATGTTTCCAAGAAAAGTTTATAATATTTAATTCCTAACACGCTTTAACAACAGATGTTGTCAACAGAGTAAATTTTACTTTCAATATTAGCAGCATTTCTCTTGCTGACCCTCCTAAGAGTGAGCTGAATTTCGTACACGGGAAAAATACGGACTTAGGATTTTGTCATTTGCGATTCGTAAAGAACTAAGGCAAATTTCCAAAAATACACTATCGGTGTGTAAAAATCCACAGTTCTAGCCTGTCAGGCAAGGAACGCAGTGCTGAAAACATCCTAGGGATATGAGCTACGAATTTCAGGTAAATATAATAAAGTATGAGAATATATTCTTTATTTATTCTTAAAAATTACAATCCTTTTCTTAATTATCATTATTCGGTCGATAAGATTAGCAGTTTGGCTTTTTCTACCACTACGAGCGACGAGCGCTAATGTGATTCAATGCAGAGTTTCACTTAAGCACCACTACGAGGACTAATGTGAGTCAATGCATTGTTTCACTTAAGTACCACTACGAGCGCTAATGTGAGTCAGTGCATTGTTTCACTTAAGTACCACTACGAGCGCTAATGTGAGTCAATGCATTGTTTCACTTAAGCACCACTACGAGCGCTAATGTGAGTTAGTGCATTGTTTCACTTAAGTACCACTACGAGCGCTAATGTGAGTCAGTGTATTGTTTCACTTAAGTACCACTACGAGCGCTAATGTGAGTCAGTGTATTGTTTCACTTAAGTACCACTACGAGCGCTAATGTGAGTCAATGCAGAGTTTCACTTAAGTACCACTACGGTCACTAATGTGAGTCAATGCAGAGTTTCACTTAAGCACCACTACGAGCGCTAATGTGAGTTAGTGCCTTGTTTCACTTTTAATTTTTTCAAAAATCAAAAAATGTCTGAGGATATTGAACCAAGGAACACATTACGGAAAGAATTATGTAAATGAATTAATTGATCTATGATTTGAATATTAAAAAAAAACGAGTAAAGAAACAGGTGATTTTAGGCTGTTTTCAGGAACTGCATTTAGGCCGGAAGTGATTTTCAACATTTGTTTCTTCATTATGATAGAGCTATCCAAGACTCAAAATTTGAGATCGTTTCGGGCCCCGTAGTCCTTAGACTTTTAACACAATTGAGGAGATTACTTAATTTTATGTGTTTATTAGTACGGGGACCCCACTTCGTCTCCTAATAAATGGTTTTAACATTTAAAAATATAATGAAATATTTAATCTTCTTCTCCTTCTATCGCTCTTTCCGCACCTGTGGATTTGGCCCTGTTTTACGGCCGGATGCCAACCCCGACGCCAACCTTATATGGAGGGTTATAATCACTATTGCGTGTTTCTGTGGTGGTTGGTAGTGTAGTGTGTTGTCTGAGTATGAAGAGGAGATGTGGGACGTTTGTGTTTAAAAACATCCAGTCACCGGGTCAGAAGAATTAATAAGACGCGATTAAAATCTTCGGCCCGGCCAGGAATCGAACCCGGAACCCTCTGAATCGAAGGCCTTAACGCTGACCATTCAGCCAATGAGTCGGACAAGTCATATTTATTAACAATGAGAAATAATGTAATTTAATGATGAAGGAGAATAGTTCTTACATATTTATTATTCATGTTCATCATTTTCATTCAGTGATATTACGAAAAAATAATTCAGCGTGATTATTCTTGGATAATAAGTGAACGAATCATCCATATTTTTTAGTTGAATGTATTGCTTTTAAGTGAGATAGGCATGAAATGGACTAAAAATTTCAATTTGCAATTTTTTTTATTTTATTTAATAGTAGAACTCACAAAGTTTCAGTGATGGAATCGCATTCGAAGTGCTAGGAAAAAAAGGGTTTCCCTGCTTGGCATCTCACAACAACGGAAACCATGAGTACAGCGTCGTGCCGAAAAGCATCTTCCATTGAGACAAACAAACTGACCTGATCTTTCTCCACAAATCCCTTTCTTCCTCTGTAGAAATATATCCCTTTCAAGGTATACCGCTTGTTTATCGCTCAGCTCAGAGAGGTGAAGGAGTTGCCCTTTGTCTGTCTTTTGCCACTACCTCTGCCTTTCAGATGGGGTTTTATTGGTGTTCCGTAAAGCTATAGAACTCGCTGTCACGGGACGTCAAGAACACGCCTCTTTCAAAAATTCACATGCATGTAAAGAAAGGATGTAATTTATTGGAACTGCTGCATGTGTCTGTGAGTGTGTGGGAGAATTAGTGAATGACAGATTGGTAGAGTGAAAGAAAGTATGAGAGCACAGAAATGATTGAATGGTAGGGTGTTTAGCTAACTGGCTAACTGTAGATACAGAGAATGAAGGGCAGTAAGAAATCGAGTATATATGTATATCTTACACACTACTTTTTAAGTATGTTTAAACAATGTAAATATTGTAAATAATATCTCATCTCAAGATTGGTTTTGGGGAACAGTTTATATGTACATCGAGGTTCACCCTGTTTCTCTAAACCTCCCATAACTCTGCACTGAATTGTGGTAAATAAATAATACTAATCACCATTGATGTGCATTTAGCGCTGTCGCCCAGATGGCAGATTCCCTATCAGTTCTGTACCTAGTGTTTACTTAAATGATACGAAAGTATTTGTTAATTTATCAAATCCCTTGATAAATGATTTCAGTCCTTAATTCCTATTCCTATAAACAAGTATTTGTCCCAATTTTTTCCTCTTAAATTCCAATTTCATCTTCGCATTATGATGTATGCTACTTTTAATAGCTCCCCTCAACCTTATTCGTCTACTAATGCCTTTCCGCTGACAGCCCGAAAAATTTTGCCCAGTCAGGCAGCTCCTCTCCTTGCCTGCAAGCCTTCCTAGCCCAAATTGTGTCGGAATCACCCACAACAAATCATGCTGCTTCGTTTTGAATCTGCCCATTTCTTGTATCAAGCAATTATGGTGTGGGTCCCATACACTAGAACTATACTCTAATTGTGGTATTACCAGAGACTTATATGCCCTCTCCTTTACATCCTTACTACAACCCTTAAATACGCTCATATGCGTATGAAGAGATCCGGAACCTTTATTTTCCCGTTTATGTGATTATCCCAATGAATATCTTTCTTTAAATTAATACCTAGGTACTTAAAGTGATCTCCGTGAAGTGATATCACCCCATCAACACAACAATTAAAACTGAAAAGTCTTCTCTCCTTTGTGAAACAACCTGACTTTTCACCCCGTTTACCTTCATACCACTGTCTGCTGTCTCACAACGTTGTCGAGATCCTTCAACCGCTCTCAATCTTGTAATTTCTTTATTACTGTATACAGTACAAAATCTTCCAGAACATACCTTATCTGTGATTCCAGTTCTTTATTTATATCATTTATATATATAAGGAAATGCAAAGGTCCAATGACACTGCCTTGTGGTACCCCCTCTTAAACTACAGCTGTTTGTTGTTACCAAGTAACAAAGCCTGAAGTCACTGTATTTTAAATGTTGTGTTCTTATATAATAAAAATGCCATTCACAGTTTTTTTTAATTTTAGTCAGCAGTTTATTTTATTTATTTTCAAGACTCCTTCCAAGTACTAAGACTGCCCTGATGGATGCAGTATATTAAAACCATTGATACACACAGATACGAACGTTTAAAATGTATTAAAGCAAAAGCTGTATTACAAAACCTATCCTTAATCAAATATGAATCGAAGTACTTATACGATAACTGAATAGAACACTCGTTCTAAACCATACAAGTAGTTCCTAAGGACTGTTATGGAACTTTCACGACTTTAGTTGCAACGTCCTGTTTTTGACACTTGTCTAGAGGCCGAACTGTAGGCAAAACTGGAAAAAATGAATGGTGATGGTTCCTTTAGATTCCACCAAGAGGCCAACCAATGGTATTTCAGACAGTTGGTATTTTTCTTTATAGTAGAGAATTATACCTTTTTAAATGTTACACTTATCGTCGTGGAATTTGGCTGGTTGTTTTGCGTTGGTCCGTCCCATACTGATGTCTCGAAGGCTATCATATCACTTATCCGAATGATGCTGTTTTCGATGATACTGTAGACTCATCATACACCAAACCAATAGTTCTTCATCCTCAGGGCATCGGCAATTGATTATCTGTTCAAAATGTGCTATTTTCACTTAAAATTTCCTTTTTAGTGTTTCGTCCACATTTACTGCAATAGTTGAATACTTTGGAATGTCGTGAGCAATCCAGACCATAAAGATGTAATTCTTTAAAGTAGTGCTATACCCGATCATGGGTATGTTCCATGTGCGTCTCCTTGCGTGTTTTCTTAGGGTGGAAATATAATCTTTTGAGCAGACACTCCTCAATTAGGGATTGCACTCAATGTTGGCTGGCCTTACGCAGGGTTGTGCAATGAAAAGGAGCTCCCAAGTGTTCTTTTCTCAAATGAGACAGTGTTTCCAGACGGTACTATCATGAGATCTGCGCAGAACGGCTGTTACGGCGATAACATTTTCTGACATCCGTATTGCCTCTCTCCACTCACTGTCGACCTCCATCCATAGTCAGTATCTATTTGAACCCGTTGGAACAAATAAAGCACATGGGATTTGGTAACGGTGTTTTACCTTATAATTGCATTCTCTTCTAAACAACTCCAATAATAATTGCTCCACATAAGGGATAATAATAATAATAATAATAATAATAATAATAATAATAATAATAATAATAATAATTTCGTATGGCTATTTCTAGCCGAGTGCAGTCCTTGTAAGGCAGACCCTCCGATGAGGGTGGGCGGCATCTGCCATGTGTAGGCAACTGCGTCTTATTGTGGTGGAGGATAGTGTTGTGTGTGGTGTGTGAGTTGCAGGGATGTTGGGGACAGCACAAACACCCAGCCCCCGGGTCATTGGAATTAACCAATGAAGGTTAAAATCCCCGACCCGGCCTGGAATCGAACCCGGGACCATCTGAACCGAAGGCCAGTACGCCAACGAGTCGGACCACATAAGCGATATAACGCGTCTATCGGTGTCAGTAGTATAGATTGTTCTTCGGGATGTTCAGTGATCCTTTCGCCGTGAATAAACATATTTCAATAATAAATGTTCGCCTGAGATGGAACATTTTACGGAAATTTAAGAACTTCATCGGAAACATTTCCTTAGTCCGTTTATTTCAATATCTACTTGGGGACAAAACATGACGGCCTCGGTTCCTGGAAGCGAGCTGGAAGCCATCAGTCAATCACACTCTGCACCCTTCTGAGTTAACTAGTTCTTAGTAATCCTTGTTTGGTGTGGAGAGGTTGCCGAACCACTCTTTTCAGTCTTTACTCTTTCTTCGTGTCGTGTGCAGTGTAGTGATCCTTTTAGCATTACTAATAGTAATACAGCTGTCGGCCCCGTGGTGTAGGGGTAGCGTGCCTGCCTCTTAGCCGGAGGCCCCGTGTACGATTCCCAGCCAGGTCAGGGATTTTTACCTGGACCTGAGGGCTGGTTCGAGGTCCACTCAGCCTATGTGATCATAATTGAGGAGCTATCTGACGGTGAGATAGCGGTCCCGGTCTAGAAAGCCAAGAATAACGGCCGAGAGGATTCCTGTGCTGACCACACGACACCTCGTAACCTTCAGGCCTTCGGGATGAGCAACGGCTGCTTGGTAGGCCAAGGTCCTTCCAAGGGCTGTAGTGCCATGGGGTTTGGTTTGGTTTTTTAATAGTAATACAGAATGCCCACAGAGCCCATATACCACTACTCATTATTTATTTATTTATTTATTTATTTATTTATTTATTTATTTATTTATTTATTTATTTATTTAATTCTATGTCAGATTCCCATTGTTTTCGACTCATTTCCAGAACCACTTTGATGTGTTCCCTCATGGTTGATTCCGCTATCACCAACTCTGACGCACGTTTCCCTTTGGATTTGACCTGAGATTGTTCGATAGATTTTTCCACGTCAACACAAAGTCTGGTGGATGGTCTTCGACTTCTCGGCACGTCGCGAACAAGGCCCATTAAAAAGGCTTTATTTTCCCACAATAACATATTTTTTTGTCGGTGCTGCTTCCACAAACCGCGCAACGAAATCGTCCCTCACATTTTAAATTGATTTGCCACTAATTTTACGCTCATGAATCCACACAGCGGCCAGAAAACTTTCCTCAATCGTATAATCACTTGTATATTCTTTCAATATCTTGGCACCAACTGCTGTCAACAATCGAAGTCGATAACAATGGGCATTTGGCAATAGAAATAAATAATGAGTAGGGGGATACAGACTTTGTGCGCATTCTGTATAATAATACCGTAATAATAATAATAATAATAATAATAATAATAATAATAATAATAATAACAATAATAATAATAATCGTATGGCCTCAGCTACCGTGTGCAGATATTTCAAGTTGACGCCATCTGGCTGTCTGCTCGTCAATTTCGACGTTCCGTTTTACTCTAGGCCCACTAGATGGCAGACCGAGTAAACCGAAACTCTCTTGGGCGTCTATGGCTGAGATTTAATAAATTTTGTCGGATAAACACCAAATGTGTCACCAGAGATCTTTTACATGCCGACATCGTACGACATGGAGTGTCGAATGGACTTTTTTCCGCCCTTCAAAAATCCGACTACCTCTGCCGGGTTTGAACCCGCTATCTTGGGATCCGGAGGCCGACACTCTACCACTGATCCACAGAGGCAGCTAATAATAATAAATAAATAACTCGGTCCGACTCATTGGCTGAATGTTCAGCATTGAGACCTTCTGTTCAGAGGGTCTCGGGTTCGATTCCCGGCCGGGTCAGGGATTTTAATCGCCTCTGATTAATTCTTCTGGCCCGGGGACTGGGTGTATGTGCTTGTCCCAACACTTTCCTCTTCATATCCACACAACACAACACACTACACCACCAACCACCACAGAAAAAAAAATAGTGATTACATCCCTCCATATAGGGTTAGCGTCAGGAAGGGCATCCGGACGTAGAACAGGGCCAAAGCCACACGTGCGACAAAAAGCACTCCTGACCCCACACGTGTGGGAAAAGCGGTAGATAAAGAAGAAGAAATAAATAACTCGGTTTACATCGAAATCACAAATAATGAAGTCCATAAAAATGTTTTTTTTTGTTTGTTTGTTTTTGCTATGGATCCTTTGGTGCTAATGAGGTAGACTATTTGGAAATTCCGGCTACAGTAGACGTAGTAAATCCTGTAAGTCACTAATACACACTCGGCTGCCGCTGGAGAGTATTGGTGTGAGGCGAGGTCGTCATGTTTTGTCCAGAAGCATATGTCAGCTTGTAGATTCGTACATACCGAAACGTGTAGCTGAGTAAGCTGGGGCAAGTGCCAGATAACTTTTGCCCAGGTTCCTGCTAAAAATTCTATCTCTATCAAGTCAATCTCAATTGCGCAGTCGGTTAATTGTCGACCTACCGTTCGCAGGATAGCAGGTTCAATATTGGCTGAGGCTGGTGCAATCTGAGAATTTTTTTTTTTTTTTTTTTTTTTGCTAGGGGCTTTACGTCGCTCCGACACAGATAGGTCTTATGGCGACGATGGGATAGGAAAGGCCTAGGAGTTGGAAGGAAGCGGCCGTGGCCTTAATTAAGGTACAGCCCCAGCATTTGCCTGGTGTGAAAATGGGAAACCACGGAAAACCATCTTCAGGGCTGCCGATAGTGGGATTCGAACCTACTATCTCCCGGATGCAAGCTCACAGCCGCGCGCCTCAACGCGCACGGCCAACTCGCCCGGTCTGAGAATGTTTAAGTGCCTCTCTCTGTTGGTGGCTTCTGGCACATTAAAGATGTTTTAAAAACCAAGCATTTACTGACCTTTAATGACCTTTGCCAAACAATATAACTGCTGCTAAGTCAGGTTGCTTGTACATACTGGAACATTTCGGGGAAGACTGACAACATTGGTCGGGTTTCGTGACTGGGATTAAAAAGCACACGTAGAATACATTTCCATTGGGGTGTCACCTTGATACTTGCTATTCCCGAACACAGAAAGAAAAAAAAAACGAAGAGCGCACTAATTTTCGTTCCTCGAGGAATTTCCTGCTGATATACTGAAAATTAAAACAAGCACTGCAGGGCGTAACTTTTATATTCATATCAAACAATGCTGGGTTATCCACTAAATTTATTGCACTAATGTTTACAGTTAATAACAAGTTCACTCGCGTTTGTGTGTTCAACTTAACAAAGTTTTCTTCTCTCTCTCTCTTTCTCTCTCTCACTCTCACTCTCACTCTCACTCTCACTCACACACACAGCCACTCGGGTGACGACAGCGCACATTGGTCCATCAAACTGCTGTTCTCCACACGGCTGATCACAGCACAGTGTCGTTCCAGAATAGTTACTACTACTACAAAATATTTTCATTCCCTACCCTCAGAGGGCACAACGGGCCTTTTGACACCTTTCCTCAGGCCTACTTGGAGCGGTGAAGGTGGCTATAGTCTTTCCTAGAAATTATCGCGGCATTCACCTTAGTGCAGAGGAATGTTCCTTTTTTTTTTTTTGCTAGTTGCTTTACGTCGCACCGACACAGATAGGTCTTATGGCGATGATGGGATAGAAAAGGACTAGGAGTTGGAAGGAAGCGGCCGTGGCCTTAATTAAGGTACAGCCCCAGCATTTGCTGCAGAGGAATGAAAAACCACAGAAAACAAAACCATTCTCAGGACAGACGACGGAACGCAGAGCTGTAGAGCCACGGTCCAATCGTTGCAATCGTTTCGGCCGAAGCCGACTCTGCATCCGCCGACTGCAAATAGTTCGCAGCTAGCAAGCCTCGCTGAACCCGAGAAGCCGTCTGATGGACTCACTCCCGATAAATGATCCATCACGGACGCCCGACCGCCTGCTTACTCTCACTCGCGATTGACGCACTCAAGACTGACTCCAGACTAACTGGTGTAAGTCAGCTGGTGTTATATATAGGCCCGTAGAAGATTCTAGAAGTTCACACTTCTATATTATTCCGGGCCCCTGGTCCATTGTTACACAGTGCGTTGTGGCAGTTTTTAGAGGAGCGTCCGTTTACTGCCTGCGTGGTTGAAGAGAAGGGAGTAGGGGGTATGTTTGCCATGGAAACGTGGGCGGCCCGACTGCGGTTGCCATGGAGATACGCCTGCTGGCCGGCTCGTGTTACTTGGAGTTGCCAAACCTCTCACTTCTGAGTTACTTACAACAGAACACAGCGGTCTAAACGAACTAGTCAGCCGGACGTGAAGGGAATAAGAAAGGAATGCAGGAATGTGGCAACACCGTGCAATGCTCCTCCCTAGAGCCCAATCTCTCAAAACGCTTCTTTTTATATTACGGGTATAAATAATTCACTGGCGAATTATTTTGTTATTGCTCGCTTCCTCGGTATTCTTGCGTTCCGCCAGCAGTCCTGCACTCATCGTTCGCTGTCACAATACGTAAAACTCGTTCGTTTTTACCATGCTAGGTTATGACTTTCATTAACTCTGACAATATCTTCAAGCACGAGCTGTTTCACATAGAGTATAAATTAAGTCCAACCTATTGTCCACTTGAACTTAAATGTAAACATTTTGTTATTTTTGGCAGCTCAGACAGTCATGGTTTTCCGTGGCTTCCCATTTCCACACCAGGCAAATGCTGGGGCTGTACCATATTTGGGTTGCCTTCTTCCCACTCCTAACCCATCGTTGCCATGAGACCTATCTGTGTTGATGAGATGTAAAGCAAATTGTACATACATACATACATACATACATACATACATACATACATACATACATACATACATACATACATACATACATACATACATAAATACATACATAAATACATACATACATACATACATACATACATACATACATACATACATACATACATCTATCTTCATTATAGGCTATTATGCCTTTTAGCGTTCCGTCTGCAAGCCTCTGTGAATTGACTAAGCCCCGCCAGAATCCTGTATTTGTAACCATCTCTGTGGCTTTTAGCACTACACAATTTATCTTTAAATCGTTAGGAACTGAGTCTAACCATCGTCGTCTCGATCACCCTCTACTTTTCCTACCTTCCATGACCGAGTTCATTATACCCCCAGGTCATTTATCCTTCTCCATTCGCGTCACATGACCCCAGCACCGAAGCTGCTTTATGCGTACAGCGTAATCAATTGAGTTAATTCCTAACTTTGCCTTTATCTCCTCATTCCGAGTACCCTCCTGCCATTGCATCAGCAATCATTCTCGCTACTTCCTTGTCTGTTCCTTCTAACTTATGAATATCATGAGTCCACCCAGCTTTCACTCCTGTACAGAAAGTTTTGTCTGGAAACAGACCGATGTAAAGATAGTTTCGTCCTGGAGCTTACTTCCTTCTTATAGAATACTGTTGATCGAAAGTGCGAGCTCACTGCATTAGCTTTACTGCACCTTGATTCAATCTCACTTACTGTACTACCATTCTGGGAGAATGCATATCCTAAATACTTGAAATGATCTACCTGTTCCATCTTTGTATTTCCAATCTGACATTCAATTCTTTAAGTTTTCTTACTTACTGACATCACTTTAGTATTGGAAAGTCTAATTTTCATGTCGTACAAATTGCACAAATTTTCAAGTTCGAAGATATTGTAAAAAAAAAACTGATTGCAATTATATTTCAAGGAATAAAATAGGAGTAAAATTATATTTTGCGTGTAATAAGTACTAACAAAATAGTCGTTACAAATAATCGGAGTACTTTTATTCACTTCGCAACTCTGGTTCTTGTGAATATCATATGAACAGTTGTGATTCAACTCTCATTGCAGACTGGACACACGTGATGTGATATACTTGCTCGAAACAGTCCTTAATACTCAACTCCTGATGCACTCTGTAGATCCCCGAAGTCAGGATGGCCAGTCTTTCTTCCTGTGTGGGATGAACAAATGTAATCCGAGCTGAGGATTTCTGTGAAGTGAGTGGCAAAGCTGATGACCCACAGTCAGCTACTCCTCAACGAAGATGATCGGTGTAAGTTATATGATATGATAACGAATACGTATCAGAGGGCACGAAGACTTTGCCTTGCTTAATGGTGCTGTGATCTCTTACATCTGCAGAGGTCACTTTGTTGGGACCACATTTTCTTCACATGATGCAACATGGAATTATTGGTCGTTTAATTTATATCTCTGTTATGGATATCTGAAATCCGGGTGATCCGTCAGCTATTGTATGAGCTGTGCGTGACGGCAAAAGAATGTGTTACTTTGGCCGTGGAGGTGGAGGGGGTGAAACACAAAATTGCTTCCTTGCCTTCGTGAATGTATAGCACAGTAGAAGAATGCGAGGTTTTACTTAACAACAATTTTCTTATATATACAACAAATGTCTAGAGAAATCGCACGAAGAATAATGCATGGCTTCTATCCCTTATTCTTTACTAGCTGATGTACCCGTGCTTCGCTACGGAATTCTACATTGTACACGGAATTCTAGTGTACACGTTGTGAGCAAGATTGTATTAAATTGCATAGCTCTTAACGTTACCCTAGAAACGCGACGGGGAAGTCACCAAACATCTTTTATCATATGAAGACTGAGTTAGAGAATTTTCACTGTAATGGTAGACCCGCTTGCATACCATCGTCACGGCACAATCAGGCTGGGGTGTTTTCATTATAATGGTATACACCCACTCTTCACTTGCCTTTTTACATCATCAGAAAGACTGTCTTAGTGGTTTTCCCAACTGAAATGAACATACATTAAAATGACGTCAGTAGGAATGGCGCGATTAAAAGCAATGTTTTCATATGGAATACTCGATCAAATGAACCACCACACATTTTCTCGCATTTAACGAACAGGACTACACTGCCGATCTAACAGTCCAAAGTTCCAGAGCTGGAATGACCAAGCCTCAGACAGCCGTGATTCGTGAACACTCTTCGTCTCAGTGGAGACTCCCAGGGCAAAAATATGCCCTTTTACTAATGTTTCCTAGGAGTACCCTATGAGTCGGAAAATATCAATTCACTACACTGGCGGCGGAAAAATCTATCTGATTTGGAGGCAAATTTTTCCTCCAAACCAGAGGAATTTGGAATAAAATTAATATAGGAAGGAGCTCTTCTTAAGAAACGGCTCTTTTCAGGGTCGAATTTTGAGTTATGTAGTGAATTGTGGTGCTATAATTTGGAATAGGTCTAAATTGTTATTCTAGACCAGGCCATACTACTACTACTAAGTCAGCCTCTGCCTTAAGTATGAACACTGCCCATTCAAAACACCGCGTCAGAGTAGGGATCGAATAAGTGGAATACTATGAAGAACCAGTGTGTTACGTACCAGCTATATCAGAAAATATATGAACCAGAATATAAATTTTAAATGAAATTTCACAATCAATTTACTAATAGAGGTATTATCTTATTATTATTATTTTCCTACCGATTTCCCACACTGCATCGCCCGTGTGAATCTGGCCTTGCTTTACGGCCGGATGCCCTTCCTGACGCTAACCCTACATGGAGGGATGTAATCACTTTGCGTGTTTCTGTGGTGGTTGGTAGTGTGGTATGTTGTCTGAATATGATGAGGAGAGTGTTAGGACGGACACACACACACACACACACACACACACACACCCAGTCCCCGAGCCAGAAGTATTAATCAGAAGCGATTAAAATCCCCGACCCAGCCAGGAATCGAACTCGGGACACTCTGAACGGAAGGGCTGTACGCTGATCATTCAGTCAACGAGTCGGACAAAGCGTTCTGAAGATTCTCAAGTGACTGTATTCATCCTCAAAGTTGCGATAATATCCAATACCACACGCTTAAATGCTTCAAAACCCTCACACATGTAAGAAAATGAGTCAAAAAGTATAAAATAGCCTAATAAATTCCATAAAATGACCAAATAATGGCGTATAGTTTTCGAAAATCTTCTAAAAATACACAATGGCAAAAATGACAAAAAATACCTAAAAATTAGCATTTCTACAATATGATAACTATGATCAAGATTTCTGTACCAGTTAGCGATGTCTGTTGTGAACCAATTAAAAGATGACAGGTCTTCAAAATCCTAGCCCTGGTCATAATATGATTTGTACTACGGTTCTTGATACTAATTAAGCGAAAACCAATAATCTCAAGTTTTGTTCCGTCTATTACTGTGGAAATGATATCGCTGCATTCCTGATCACTTCCAAAGTATGGATTTTTATTTGGCCCTGAAAAGGTCGGTTTCTATCAGATGTTATGTAGTACCGCTGTTGAGAAATCGTGAATTTTCCAAAAACGGGACTATTGATAAAAAGGCTACATCGTACTAAAGCCCATTCCGCTCGTTGTTTAAGTTGCTGATGGACTCCATTGTATATTAAGTCGTGTTAGACAGGGCACGGTTAGTAAGAACGGAAGTTATTAATCAGAAACTTTGGAGTAGACAGTGATGTCCAACCGGGCCGTAGTGAATACCAATGAATGTTATACTGTAACGTTCCAGTCGTCACAGTGAAATTGTGGTAATTTTATTATGTTCAATTAATTCAAGTATGATATATTTTTACGTCATGATATTTATCTTCGTATGTACTTTTATTATAATTCATGTTTGATCATTTGCTCACTATCATTTCATTACTTTGTAACTACGAATTTTAAACGAGGGCTGAATATCCTTATATTAACATAGATTCTTGCGACATTCGTTTAAATTTAACTTGCAGTAAATTTTCCTCTATCTTGCCACATCACCGAGGAAGAAGGAGTGACAAATTTAGACATCAAATTCTGGGTAAAGCGGGCACGTGTTCAAGCGTTGTAACCGCAGCTACTGTATTTCGAGCTGAGTAATTCAAACTGGTCACCGCCTACATTTTCAAAGGAGCGTCCCGTTGTCATGGATACTGAGTGAAATGGCAAATGGAAGAACAGTTGATAGCATCGTTTGGATCCATCATCTTCAATATTATGAGTGGGGAGAGACGTGTCACTTGATTGGACCACGTGTAGCGACCTGTAATTAGAGCCAGGAAAGGTTATAAAAGGGCGTGCTGGAGCTCTTGGGGAGATTCTCTCTGCGACTTCGATTCTCTCTGCGACTTCATTCTATTCTGTTCAATTCTGTCTTGTATTTCGCTTGAGGTCTGAGGACTTGTCTTATGGTTGTTGTACCATAGTGGACTAGTGTGATAGTTTATCACTTCTACATTCATTACTTCGTTACCACGACGTGGTACTTAGGAATTTCTGAATGATGGGTGTATAGCCATTCTCATCAGGAAGTACGAACAGCTCTGTATTAGACCAGTTTGTACCAGTCTAAGACAATAGGTAGCATTAAACTAGATAGAAATGAAACTTCGGTGCACATTTTCAGTAAAGTTGGAAGGATTGTTAATTGAGTATCCTCTCCACATAACCCAAGGAAGTTTTTCTAACTATGATTTAGGGCTCATCTCCAATATATGGGATAGAGCATAATAGGGAGTGTTAGTGTCGAAGCCATCTTCCAATTAGTGGTAGGTGCACTTGGCAAGGCAGGAATGGTACTTGGCGGCAGATGGAAATACCTCAAAGACGACCGGCAGTTTCCAGCTACAAGGATGGAAGCGTTCTCAGGACAAGCAGAACAAGACTACATGGTGAGCAAGCGAGTTAAAAAATATTGCAAATTTTCACGAAGTAGAGTCAGTCGATTTTTTTTTGTTAAATTCATTTCCTATTTTAAATTCAGTTCTCGTCAAACCGTCGTCATTTATATTCAATATAATAAATAGTATTTTCCTAGTTCACTTTAATCAGTCTGCCTTAATTAGCCTTTTGATTCATATTCTACTGCTTAATGATTAGTGCACTGTCACCCCATCCCTGGGATGGGAATCCGTCCGAGCTTTATAAAAAAAAATTGTTTTTAGGTCATAAACTTAAAGACTGGCGCCCTTAGCCTGGATAGTTGCATTTCTCGTTCAATTGTTCTCCAAGAGGGGTACGTCACATTAATATTACTCATACACAAATACTTGAGACATCTACTTTACCAATCGAGTTCTCTACATATGCATGGCCATTTACTACAAGAACTACAAGAGATGGTACTTTGTCCGTCACTCTTTCGTGTCTTAAACCTGAATAACACAGTGGCGCGCAATAAGTCAGTTACAAGAGGGACAGCTATATCATTTTGGTCCGACTCCTTGGCTGAATGGTCAGCAAAACAGCCTTGAGTTCAAAGGTTCCCTGGTTTGATTCCGGGCCGAGATGGGGTTTATAGACCCAACCTGGTTAATTCCGCTGACCCGGGGGTTGGATCTTTGCGATCATGTTAATCAATGTTGGGAAGTAATTGAGTAAGCGAATTACATTTTTAAAATTTGCTTTACGTTACACCGACACAGATAGGTCATATGGCGTCGATGGGATAGGAAAGGCCTAGGAGGGCGAATGACGCGATCCTGGCATTAATTAAGGTACAGCCCCAGAATTTATCTTACATGCTACGGAAATAGGAAACCACGGAAAACAATATTCAGGGCTGCCGACAGTGGGGTTGAAACCCACTATCTCCCGGATGCATGCTCACAGCCGTGCGCCCGTAACCGCACGGCCAGCTCTCCCGGTAATCGAATTACTTTTACCGATTATATTCTTAGTATTTTTTACTTGTAAACGTTACTTTTTACAAAATGTAATTCTTACTTTTAATTTACTTCTTGAGATACAGTTTTAACAGTTACATTCTAGTCACTTATATACATCGCACGGAAGCAGAAATGAGAAAAAAATACATTAGGATGAAGATAACATTTTCAATTCTACTACAGCAGAACCAGTAACTTAACTAGTTCTGGATGAAATACTTTCTTTCTTCCTTTCTGTCCAGCTCCATGGCTAAATGGTTAGCGTGCTGGCCTTTGGTCACAGGGGTCCCGGCTCCGATTCCCGGGAGGGTCGGGAATTTTAACCGCTATTGATTAATTTCGCTGGCACGGGAGCTGGGTATGTGTGTCGTCTTCACCATCAGTTCATCCTCATCACGACGCGCAGGTCGCCTACAGGAGTAAAATCAAAAGACCTGCACCTGGCGAGCCGAACTTGTCCTCGGACATTCCCGGCACTAAAAGCCACATTCCTCCTTTCTTAAACCGTTCCACTGTCGGCAGCCCTGAAAATGGTTTTCCGTGGTTTCCCATTTTCACACCAGGCAAATGCTGGGGATGTACCTTAATTAAGGCCACTGCCGCTTCCTTCCCACTCCTAGCCCTTTCCTGTCCCATCGTTGCCGTAAGACCTATCTGTGTCGGTGAGACGTAAAGCAACTAGCAAAACAAAACAAAAAATCTTAAACCGTTTACACTCCAGGGTTGGTTTTTCTCAGTGAGGAACCGCATCTCTTCTTCATCAAGGATAGTGTCCTGAAGCTTGAGACTTCGGGATGGGGATACAATGGGGAAGGTGGACCAGTACTTCGCCCAGGCGGCTTCAACTGCTGTGCTGAACAGGGGACTTGCGGGGGGATAGGAAGATAGAAAGGGATAGACAATGAAGAGGGAAAGGAGCGGTCGTTGCTTTAATTTAGGTTCCATTCCGACATTTGCCTGGAGGAGCTGTACGAAACCACGGAAAATCCTTCGAGTATGGATGAGGTGGGAATCGAACCCTCTCCTACACAAATGACTTCCCTAGACTGAGTACTACTTTTTAAAATTTCGTTGCAGAGCCGGAAATCGAACCCGAGGCTCCGGGGGTGTCAGCTAATAACACTAACCACTACGCCACAGAGGCGGATGAGGTACTTTCTTACCTATCGAATGTCCGACTCGTTGGCTGAACGGTCAGCTTCCTGGCCTTCGGTTCAGAGGTTCCCGGGTTCGATTCCCGGCCGAGTCGGGGATTTTAACCTTAATTGGTTAATTCCAATGGCATAGGGGCTGGGTGTATGTGTTGTCTTCATCATCATTTCATCCTCATCACGACGCGCAGGTCGCGTACGGGAGTCAAATAGAAAGACCTGCACCTGGCGAGCCGAACCCGTCCTGGGATATCCCGGCACTAAAAGCCATACGACATTTCATTTTACCTATTGAATGCTCTGAAAGATATTCTAGCGATGATCTTAAAATTACAGGTATTTTTTCAACTGCCCATTATGACATCGAGGATTAGCGATGACGATGTTAAGAACCAATTAATTTATTTGCAAATAAATGGAAAATCATTTAAAATGCTAAAAGTTATTTAACTAAAATAAAAATAATGGGGACAGATAATTTCGAAAATTCCAATCTTTCTTCTTTCTTAATCTGCTTACCCTCCAGGGTTGGTTTCTTCCTCGGACTCAGCGAGGGATCCCACCTCTACCACCTCAAGGGCAGTGTCCTGGAGCGTGAGACTTTGGGTCTGGGGATACAACTGGAGAGGATGACCAGTACCTCGCCCAGGCGCCCTCACCTGCTATGGTAAACATGGCCCTTGCCGAGGATGGGAAGACTGGAAGGGATAGACAAGGAAGAGGGAAAGGAGCGGCCGTGGCTTTAAGTTAGGTACCATCGCGGCATTTGCTTGGAGGGGAAGTGGGAAACCACGGAAAACCACTTCCAGGATGGCTGAGGTGGGAGTCGAACCCACCTCTACTCATTTGACCTCCCGAGGCTGAGTGGACCCCGTTCCAGCCCTCGTATCACTTTTCAAATTTCGTGGCAGAGCCTGGAATCGAACCCGGGCCTCCGGGGGTGGCAGCTAATCACACTAACCACTACACCACAGAGGCGGATGTTTGAGCATGTACAGGAATTAAAAGTAGTTCTGCATTTTATTATCTGCTGAATATTAACTGCAGGGTTTAGCAACTAGATTTTTGGGTATAGTATGAATAATGAAAAATTGGAAAGTTTATATCTCCAACCATTTATACCTGACTGCAAAACCCAGGGTTGTTAAGTATATGAATATTTTTTACAAGTCTGTCAAAATTAAAACCCAACAATAACGAAAGCTGTGCCACAAGGAGCGTTGTCAGTTCAACATACAAAAAAATAAACATGATTTGTTAATAACTTTACAAGAAATTAACTAATCAACGGTCCGACTTGTTGGATGATTGGTCAGCGTACTGGCCTTCGGTTCGGAGGGTCCCGGGTTCGATTCCCGACCGGGTAGGGGATTTTAACCTTCATTGGTTAATTCAAGTGGCCCGGGGGCTGGGTGTTTGTGTTGTCCCCAACATCCCTGTAACTCACACACCACACATAACAATATCCACCACAATAACTCGCAGTTACCTACACATGGCAGATGCCGCCTACCCTCATCGGAGGTTCTGCCTAACAAGGGCTGCTCTCAGCTAGAAATAGCCACACAAAATTATTATTACAACTAATCAACTAGAAATTTTGAGTGGGGCAAGACAGTACCTTATTAATATGTGCTTGTGGGTTTTTGTTTTGTTTTCCTATTTGCTTAACGTCGCGCCGACACAGATAGGTCTTACGGCGACGATGGGACAGGAAAGGCCTAGGAATGGGAAGGAAGCGGCTGTGGCCTTAATTAAGGTACAGCCCCAGTATTTGCCTGGTGTGAAAATGGGAAACAACGGAAAACCATCTTCAGGGCTGCCGACAGTGGGATTCGAACCCACTATCTCCCAGATGCGAGCTCACAGCTGCGCGCCCCTAACCACACGGGCAACTCGCCTCGTGCTTGTGTTTTAAATTTGGTTGTAATGAGTGGTAAATTGCAGAAGTTTTGAATTTCAGAAAAGTATATCTCACATTTTTTAGGTGCTGTTGAAAAAATCTAGAGGCTGCCTGGGCGAGGTGGTAAAAGCGTGCTCGTTCCACCCGGAAGGACGCGTTTTCGATTCCTCTTCAGGAAGTCTAAAGATTTAAGAAGCGAGATTTCCTCTTCCAGGTCTCTTCGTGGCTCAGGCGGCAGCACACCACTGCGTTCCGTGGTTCAAATCCAGTCCCTTCATGTGAAATTTGTGCTGGACAAAGTGGAGATGGGACAGATTTTGCTCCTGGTTCTCCGGTTTTCCCTATAATTCTTCACTCTAGCAACACTCTCCAATATCATTTCATTTCATCTATATCATTAATCATTGTCCCAGAGCAAAGCGACAGGCTTCGGCAGCCGGCACAATTCCTATTCTCGCCGCTAAATCATTCGTTTCCTGACCCGGTCAAATGACTGGAAAAAGGCTGTGAATTTTCATTTCATTTCCTCCTTTCGGAGCTCTGAGGTTCACTCTGCCCACGTCAACAATGAGTACCAGGTCAATTCCTGGGGGTGGGGAGCAAAGACGGCCGAGCGTAGAGATAATTATTCTACCCCTCCAAGTGCTGAGGTTAGAGGTGAACAGTGTTTGTAACATTCATTCTAGGGTACAACCATGCTCCGCCGACAAGTACGTGCTCCCGTTGAACACCTGCAGCCATTTGAACGAGGTCGCATTGTGGGCCTGCGGAAAGCTGGATGGACGTATCGACGTATTTCTGCACATGTTGTGCACATTGTATCGGTGGTGCGTCACTGCTTTCAGCAGTGGTCTGTGGAACGTTCCCACATCCATAGATCAGGCTCCGAACGTCCGCGTAGTACAGACGCACGTCAAGATGGACGTATTGTGCGAACAGCTGCGGCCGACTGAACATCATCATGGAACTAAATTCAGTCACATTCCACCTGTTGTGTCACCAAAGACTATTGGAAACTGTCTACTTGCAGCAGGATTACGACCACGTGTGCCTCTGGCCAGGCTACCATTGACACCACGACACCGCCAGGTACGGCTACTTTGGTGTCGTGAAAGTGTTGACTGGAGAGGGGAATGGCGCTCTGTTGTCTTCAGTGATGAGAGTAGGTTCTGCCTGTATGCAGGTGATGGACAGCGTAGACCTGGTGAGCAGCCCATTCCAGAGTGCGTTCGCCCGCGACACCCGGGTCCCACCCCAGGCTTCATGGTGTGGGGTGGTGGGGCATCAGTTACAACTCGCGGTCACAGTAGTTGTTCCTGCAGGTTAACGTAACCAGTGCCCGCTACATTGCAAAGGTTGTTGTCCCCGTGCTACTGTCATTTCTTCGACGGAAAGGTGATGCGCGTTTTCAGCAGGACATTGCACGTCTACATACAGCTGCTGCGGCGCATCGTGCTCTACGTGGTGTACAAAAGCTGCCTTGGCCTGCAAGATCTGCAGATCTCTTGCCAATTAAACACGTATGGGGCATGATGAAGCGGGAACTTACGCATTCTCCAGAGCCTGTAAGAACCATTGCCGAATGCATCAAAAGGTACAAGATACTTGGGACAATCTATCGCATGATGCCATTCGGCACCTTTATGATGCATCCAGAAGAGGCGGGGGGCACCACACTGTATATTGATGCGACTTTTTGGGCACCATTTTCTGTGACATGTGTGTTTCATTTGGTCTGAATTTGTAATAATATACTCCTATAACATTTCTGTAGTAAAAACAGAACGCTTGTATGCCAGTGAATGCCTCTCGATGAATTACAAGTTGGAGAAGATGGTGATCCTAGGAAGAAAAATACTACGGAAAATCTTCAGCCCAAACCAGACTGAAACCGGGTGGGAACTTCGGAACATCAATGGTGTCTACACAAATGTGGATAAATTTTCAGAGAGCATGAAAAAGAGAAGGTTATCATTTCTCGGACATTTGTACTGAATGGAAAAAACTGAACTAAACAAAAAGGTTGTTCGACTACCTGTGGAACAAGAAGACATCTACAGCATGGATTGAGGAAGTTCGTAAAGATCTAGAGAAGTCTAACATCCAGGAAGTTCAGTTGTTAGACAGCAAAACATTTCGGACCAAGATTCAAAATTTGGAAGAACTGCAAAGACGGGAAGAGCCTGGATGGATGAACAGAAGAAACAGCATAGTGCTCATATGAAGAAGTACTGGAGGAAGAGGAAACTTCAGACAAAGAAAACATGAAATTGTAGCGTGATCATAAGTGGTCAATTGGCAAATAAAAATAAAATATATATTTCTAGGCTAATGTCACTCTGCACGGGAATGCTCACGGCAGTTTAGTATAATCAGTTTAAATATTTAGTATGTAGAAGAATCGCCATCTAGCAGCAGTTCTTATAGCACAGCTGTAAACAACGCTTCCCCTTGCCGTCTCCCTCAACACCGCGACATTCTCCTCGCAAAAGTGCTGTACCAAATTGTTAGTTGCTCTACGTCGCACCGATACAGATAGGTCTTATGGCGACGATGGGATAGGAAAGGCCTAGGAGGTGGAAGAAAACGGCCGTGGCCTTAATTAAGGTACAGCCCCAGCATTTGCCTGGTGTGAAAATGGGAAACGACGGAAAACCATCTTCAGGGCTGCCGACAGTGGGGCTCGAACCCACGATCTCCCGGATGCAAGCTCACAGCCGCGCGCCTCTACGCACACGGCCTGAACCAAATTGTTTAAAAATTATTACACCTATGAAAATTGATTCCAAAATATAATATTTTAGTTACAAAATGATATTTTCTTGGTCGTAGCGAATCTAAGATGGTATTATGCAAAAATTTTGCTGAACATTTAACTTTATCACTGATTTATTCGACAACAATGTATAACGCTAACGAGAAGTAGGTGTAGTAACACTCAGTCAATTCAGTTTCGAACGATATATCTTTGCGCAATGGCTTATCAGTTGTGTTGTTTCAAAGTTTATTTGAACATTTTCTGATTTAATTTTGTTCGTATATTTTTTATGTTTTGTAATCGACTGAATTATTATATCTGAGACTTTGGTAATTACTTTAAAATGAAACGGATTTTAAGTATACGAACAACTAAGTAGGGAATGGTTCAGCAGCTTATCCGTTAAGCCACGGAGGCAGTCAAATAAAATATATTAAACTTATTTTTAATAATCTTACATTAGTGAATAATCCCTTTGTTTATTTAACTTGACAATACATCGCATTACTTCTATCTGCTGTAAGCAAATGTATATTAGTTATTTGTAGTTTATACATTTTATTTGAAGGGGCCCGAATATTCGCAGTTGGGCCGGTAGCACGTTTGTTAGCCCGCGACTCTATTCTATTCCATCATTTATATTTCACCAGATTTTCAAAGGGGCCCGTGACTCAACACTCAGAACTCAATCAATAAGCTTTATGTGTACATCGACATGAGAGCTGTCTGTTATGTTGTGTAAGACGAGCACGGAACTGCTATGGTATCGTGTTATAGTCAGTGAGATACTGCGTGGTATTCGCCGGAGCTCTCGATAATGAAGACTTCTGTCGCTTGTTGCTTGTCTCACGAAACTTATTGCCACTGTCAACGGGACGACAAATGACGTCCAGCCGTTTCAAATATCCTCCAGTCTCATTCTCTTACATAGCTCTGCGACTGTCCTCTGGCAAGTAGAATGATGGCGATCTACGACATAAACAGTGGAATCATAACAGCTTTATTTAATAACTAGCTGCTGTAACCTTCGTTGACGCGTGAGTTTTGAACAGACGTATTTTATTTTTATTTATTTATTCTTTTATTATTTTTCAAACGTTTGAGGTTGCCAAACTGTCAAAGAATATCATACAATACAAATTCACTAATCTAAGTACAATTTACAATAAAATATATACAATAATTCTAATGATAACACAAAAAGTAACAATTGTCAGTGGCAAAAGTATATAGAAGAAGCGACATAAAATATTAAAAGAAAATAGAAATACTTGCAATGATTTAATTAAGAGTGTGGTGCATGGACGTGATGTCTCAAATCCGATATCGAGGCTTTCAACGTTTGTATGCCCCAGCTCACAAAGGTCTCATTAGGCACACCGAAGCATCGTAAACAGGTAACCAGTAGTTTAGAAATGGTGCCCCTTGCACCCAACATGAGACCTATGACCTCAATGTCCTCAAATTTGTACTTACCGAAGTAACAGGAAATGGTTGATGGATCTTTCTTTTTCTTTTTCCTTTCGTCGACTTCAGCGGGCTGTTGCAAATGTGATTCAAATCTGATATTCGAATCGAGAATGAACATTTTTTTGCTTCCAAATTTGAAGGAGATTTGTCAAGTTTCACCGTCAATTGGGAGGCCATGGACCTCTTCATGTATCAGATATCCTTTTCCACGCAGTATATCGACCAAGGACGACTGGATGCTACAGTGTCTGGTGTTTTGTACGCATTCGACGAATATGCAGGATCCTGAGACGTGTGCCAAAGTTCATTGTTTGCAGCGGTTACCCTCTTTGGATCTTCCTGGTATGGCGCGCACAGGGACTCCATTCGCTGTCATTTTGAGAGCATCTTTCCGCTCAGTACTCATGAGTCAATCCTGTTTCCTGATTTACTGGAGCAAACTCTTGATATAGAAATACGCCTTTGCCTTTCTGTTTCAACAGGCACCATTCTGTACATTCCTGCTCTCTAAGTGATCCTCTGATTATCATGGTGTCCAACGGCAGTCACGTGTCTGCTATTTTGCAGCAGAATCGGCGAGACATTTGATGTTGAGCGTAGAAGCTTAATGTGCAGTTTCAACTTATAGATTTCTCATTGCTTTTCTTATTGCCAGCTATGCGGAGGATGTTACAGCTATTGACCTGTTGTAGAGCTCCTTCCCACCTCGAGCAAAAAAGCACCCTGAATTTCAACCATTTTGGTAGAATAGATCATTCCATTAGGCTGAAAGCTACAGAATCCTCTTAAGGGTACCGGTACTCTTAATCGTGTTTTCGGTATCATCTAAGAATTGTTGGGAATGTTTCTCCCCGTTAGGGTGGAAAGGAACTTATGTATAAACGTGGGACACAAGGATGAGTTTATGATGTTAAACCTTTGATCAGAATGTAGCTAAAGAGGAGTTGCCAGGGGACTTAGTTTAGCTGAGATGCGTGACAGCGGTGCGGGCACACTTCAACTAAGAACAGTCCGTCAGTGCAATGTTGCTCTTGATTATTTTTCAATGATCTGGAACGCGTGATTTAATATCTAAAAGCGAACTATTACAGTTGCAGTCCGGCTCTGCGGTGTAGGGGGCCACGCGTCCGCCTATCACCCGGCAGCCCCGGATTCGATTACCGGCCTGGGGACTGGGTGTTTGTGACGTCCTTAATCTTCCTTTCCTCACACACAACATTCCACACTACCGCCATTCCAATTACACGCAGGTTCATACAATATGATGCTAGTAGGGGCAAGAGATCCACGTGGATCGACTCCCCGAACAAATAGCATTTTTTAAAAAAATTACAGTCGCAAATAATTTACTTCTTATTTTGTTGTTTTATAAAAGTGAACTTTAACATTTAACTAGCTTGGCGATGTATGTAATGGAGTAACAAAATGGTGTGGTCCTAGAGGCCACTGACGAATGGTTATAATGTTAATAACTTCGATCTTTCTAGTAGTTTTAGGCATGAAAAGGGAACATATATCGAGCAAGAAAAGATTAAATGACAGAAACTATTGCATATTATGCACCTTCGTGATTATTTCGAAATAAGTCTACAAATATTCGATACCAAACTACTAAAATAATACGTGCATTCCACTATAGTGGAAAAAACACAAATATATTATTATTATTATTATTATTATTATTATTATTATTATTATTATTATTATTATTATTATTATTATTATTATTATTATTATTATTATTATTATTATTATTATTATTATTATTATTATTATTATTATTATTATTGCTATAAACAGGAAGTAGTGTTGTTAGAGGTAATCATCCCTCTTTAAGTGCCGGATGCCTCGGACTGTACATATCGACCTCATTATCGCGGTGAAGATTTATGTTGTTGACTATGGTCACCGCACAACCATCACAAACCTCATCAAAGAACGTGCGGCGCCGCTATCAGCAAGTGATGGCACTAATTACCTCAGAGAGTAAACAGCTGCAGACCGTACTCGTACATGAGCAGGACCATTCCCATCGTTTTCATCTCGACCAGAGCTATCAAAGCGTGGTCACCAGGTGGCCATGGCTGTTTAGGCGTCAAGAATGTATGGTCTGACATCGTGGTTAGACGATTCGAGTCCCGCTCATGGAAACAATTCTCACCATCAGAAAGTTGGCTGGCAAGGTAGGAGAGGTTGAGGTATACCATTTCAAATCACTAGATTGCGTGCCAAAACCATGGATTCCATTCCAGATCTCTTCACAGTGTTTATATGGAGTGAGTCCATGTGGTGTTGTTGATGGCGGTTCGTCCGTTGGATGTGGAAGTTAAGCCTGGAGCATATCCCTTCCTGTTATTAGACAGAAGTCGTTATCACCATCACTACAGACCCAGACGCGCAGGTCACCCATGGGAGTCAACTACGAAGGTAATCCCAAAAATAAGGTCTCCTATTTTTTATGAATACATAGACCTTTGTATTTCAACAATGGTTTACATCATTTTATATCTTGAACATTTAGCTATTTGTCTGCATAATTACCATTTCGGTCGATGCATTTTTGTACACGGGCACTTTTGGTATGCCCATGTCAACCAGCTCGCTGCCATGCTGTTCAGGAAGTTGTGAACCTTATCTTTCACCTCGTCGTAGGTGCTGGCACCCATCTTCCGGGATTTCAACTTTTCCGTTAAAATTCCTTGAGCGGTGCTTCTGGAAACCTCAGGAACCAAAGTGGAGAGATCATCAAGGGTGATCCACCGATTTTCAGGCATGATATGCTCAACCTTCACGACTGTCTCGGCGGAAATTGACGGTCTCCCACTCCTTTGTTCGTCGTGAATTTCAGTCCGATCGGCTGCCAACTCTCTACACCACTTACGAACATTTTGACATCCATGCACTTGACAGTAACATCCACCGGGAGCTCCATTCTCAACGGCTGCCAAGCCAAGACTCACTTAGTGATGGGTAGTTCGCGAACGAACTAGTTCTCGGGAACTACTTCACTCCCACGAACTGTGAAGTGTTTACTCGTCTCTCGAGAACTACTTCACGAACTATATAGGCGTATACACAGAGCAAAGAACATAACGAACTGTGAAGTATTCGCTCGTATCTCGAGAACTACTTCGCGAACTGTAGAACTTCACGATTGTGAAGGGAATGAGAAGGAACTTGTTCGCGGACGAACTACTTCAGATGTTGCAGAGTGCTCTGGCGGGAAAGTTACACATTTTGAAGTAGTTCGCGAAGTAGTTCGTGAAGTAGTTCTTTCTTGGGAGCGAGAGTGAATGAACTAGTTCACAGAGGTGAACTGCTTCTTCCCATTACTACAAGACTGAGTGTCTCAGTGCGGCGTGTGCATGTTTATATGCGAGCGCGGGAAACACTCCTCACAATATTGTGAGCAACAGCCATACGATTAGAGTTCTGTAATTATAAAAATATAGGAGACCTTATTTTAGGGATTACTTTCGTAGAATACCTGTACGAGGCCCCACCGGATGGCGTATGACATCGCCATCATCATAATTTTAAATGTGATTTTCACAGCACTAGTTCTTGCACCAGGCTCTTCGGCAGCAGTCTCTCTCACCATATTCATTTGCTCTGGATCCCCATGCAATTTCCTCAGTGAATGAGTAGCCATATGAAACGAACCATGCTGGTCCAGTCTTTCTTTAAATTCCTGAACAAACTGCGATCTGAATAATGTCCGTCTGGATATCGCTTAGCATAAAGTACAGCTCCTTGTCGTTCATTGCAATGACACTCTCCAAATGACCACAATCTGGCCATTCGAGAAACGTGACGTTCCATTGATATGCATTTAACTAGACCAAACATTTACAAGTTAGAACAGTTTGTACCCTAAACAATGCACAGGATTCTCTTGCGGGGTATCAGCAAATGAATTCCCAGTTAGTCTACCACCCCTGCAATATTCGGCTACTTCTCTAGCTTTACTAAGTTGCGTGTAGCCGTTTCCTGCATCACAGTAAATGCTCCTACAGTGGATCAGTTAGGCCACCCATTCTGCTGCGAAGTAAGTATCTGAAACATCCGGTACATTACAATCACCAACTGCTCACACTCCAGCTATTTCTAAAGCAAAATATGTATTATCAATATTGTTTTCACATATGATAGCGGGTCAAGCTTAAACAGTCCGCTAAAAGAGTACTTCGTTTTTGCAAGTTGCTTTATGTCGCACCGACACAGATAGATCTTATGGCGACGATGGGACAGGAAAGGGCTAGGAATGGGAAGGAAGCGGCCGTGACCTTAATTAAGGTACAGCCCCAGCATTTGTCTGGTGCGAAAACGGGAAACCATGGAAAACCATCTTCAGGGCTGCCAACAGTGGGGTTCGAATCCACTATCTCCCGAATACTGAATACTGGTAGCACTTAAGCGATTGCAGCTATCCACTTCGGTAAGAGTACTTCGAATAGGAGTCACTATTTCATTCATTTACCGAGTGAGTTGGCCGTGCGGTTAAGGGTGCGCGGCTGTAAGCTTGCATTTGGAAGATAGTAGGTTTAAACCCCACTGATGGCAGCCTTGAAAATGGTTTTCCATGTTTACACCAGGCAAATGCTGGAGCTGTACCTTAATTAAGGCCACGGCCACTTCCTTCCCACTCCTAGCCCTTTCCTATCCCATCGTCGCAATAAGACATATCTGTGTCGGTGCGACGTAAGGCAAGCAAAATTATACTTTAAAACAAAAATTGGAAATGCTATTTATTTCCTTTCTTAAAATTCAGATAGAGTAATTTAATAATGATAGCAAGAAACAGTTGAAATATTACTAGGTTATATTCACATTAACAACGAGCTCGTCAGCTATAACAATGCATTGGATTTAAAAGCCCTTAATCAGGTGTAAGATTAACTCGGAGAAACTCCCAGGCGTTAACTTGCATATGAAAGAACATAATTGCTCCTGATAGGTACAATATTATAGAGTCTGAGCTCCAATATACATAGAGGCTAGTCTCAGTCAAGCAATTAGTTGCTATCTACAATCACAATTACACTGGTAATCCCCAGGGTGATCCCACTTCATTGTGTTCATATACACGTTGCCACATGGTGGGATTATCCATTACAAGATTTCACAATCAGGTTAAGTACTGTTCCTCAAGGGAACCTAAATATAGACACGATTACGCGAAGAATCATAAAGAAACTATAGGGGCATAATTATCCATACTACAAGGCCTTAAGAAGGAAACTAAGAGGATACTCAAAACAGGGAATTAACCAAAGGCAAGGAAGCGAAGCACCAGCGCTCCTTAACAAACATTCGGGAAAATACAAGACCCTTGGTGGGCTTAAGGCCCAATGACAGAAAGGCTAATCCCGTACTAAAAAGGGTGACTAAAGAGGCTAATTTAAAGGCCGAGACAAAACTTCTAAAATTTAGAGATCACAAACTTTAGTCACTCAGCTGAAAAGTAGAAGGGGAGAATTCCGAGGGTCACCATTCGTGCTCCCTTATATCGTCTTATCCGCCATAAGTGATTTTTCAGGAAAGACCAAAAACGTGTAATTTTTGTAATATAAGTCTCACTTATTTAATTGCATTAACGTCAGAGTGTCGTCTTAGAGAGGAATTAGAAATATGAAATATGATTAGTAGAAAGTTGATAAATTAAATCTCTATTTTTGATAAGATAAGCTTCGGACCATCCAGTGAGAAAATCAAAAAAATTACCTTGCACAATTTACTTAAGAAACAACAAAAGAGGAAAATTGTGAATATAATGTTATAATAAAAATATTAGTAAAATAATACACTTTTCTCCTATCATTGTAATGATAGATGGGTTTTGAAACGACAAGTGCCATGAATAAGGTGAGTTATGGAACACAGCCTAACTTTGGTGACAGATTTTTATAAGAAAAATGCAAGTTCTGACGTCTACTTTCGTGATAGAATTATAAGAAAACTAACCAAGAACTCGTTTAAAAAGCAAATTGAATAAGATGAGTTTCGGAATGGACCACATCACATATTTGCAAACAATTACATACAAAGTACAGTATAGCAAACAACCGAATTGAGGGGCTAATGGAATATAATCAAAGTAAAAATTTGAAATATTTGAAACATTGAAAGAGTTGAAGTTCATCTCGGACCAGTAACTTTAGCTCAAAGCTTGGAATAGTAGTGTTTATAGCCAGCACTCCAGAAGTGCATACACGGTCACATAAATCCATGCCAAGTACAGAGCATAAACTTGTCGAACATGAAAGTTGCAGTAAAGTTATGACTAGTGCTAAACTTGATCACGGTTTCAACTATTTCTATGTGAATGGCTCTTTGCTTGTTCAGTCTGAGTGCACTAGAGGCTAATCTTAACTTTATCTAGTCCCACCTCGAGAGTTTCGACACCAATGTGGTGTGGGTGGTATCATTTATACTCTATGCTACAGAGTGTTAAAGTGTCGCGAATTATTGTCGTTTAGGAGTTATTTAGAATGGATTCAAACCAAATCCCATGGCACTACAGCCCTTGAAGGGCCTTGGCCTACCAAGCGACCGCTGCTCAGCCCAAAGGGCAGCAGATTACGAGGTGTCGTGTGGTCAGCACGACGAATCCTCTCGGCCGTTATTCTTGGCTTTCTAGACCGGGGCGCTATCTCACCGTCAGATAGCTCCTCAATTCTAATCACGTAGGCTGAGTGGACCTCAGGTCCAGGTAAAAATCCCTGACCTGGCCGGGAATCGAACCCGGGGCCTGCGGGTAAGAGGCAGGCACGCTACCCCTACACCACGGGGATAAATTCGTGATAATGTTGTCAAAAACAGGAAATAATGTTAGAAATGGAATGGTAGGAAATCGTAGCGACTGCGGCCCAGCGGTAGGATAAATTAAAAACAATCTGCTGACGTTACCGGTAAATAAGTACCGGTAAGAAAGGACAATATAGATGCTTTGAAAATACACTGACTGACAGAGCAAATGCAACACCAAGAAGGAGTGGTTCGAAAGGGATGAAAGTTGGGGAAAAAACAGAGACGGCACGGACGAATAATTGATGTTTATTTCAAACCGATATGCAGGTTACACAATGCGCACGGCATCGACTCAGTAGGATGTAGGACCACCGCGAGCGGCGATGCACGCAGAAACACGTCGAGGTACAGAGTCAATAAGAGTGCGGATGGTGTCCTGAGGGATGATTCTCCATTCTCTGTCAACCATTTGCCACAGTTGGTCGTCCGTACGAGGCTGGGGCAGATTTTGCAAAGGGCGTCCAATGAGATCCCACACGTGTTCGATTGGTGAGAGATCCGGAGAGTACGCTGGCCACGGAAGCATCTGTACACCTCGTAGAGCCTGTGTGTGGGCGGGCATTATCCTGCTGAAACAGAGCATTGGGCAGCCCCTGAAGGTACGGGAGTGCCACCGGCCGCAGCACATGCTGCACGTAGCGGTGGGCATTTAACGTGCCTTGAATACGCACTAGAGGTGACGTGGAATCATACGCAATAGCGCCCCAAACCATGATGCCGCGTTGTCTAGCGGTAGGGCGCTCCACAGTTACTGCCGGATTTGACCTTTCTCCACGCCGACGCCACACTCGTTTGCGGTGACTATCACTGACAGAACAGAAGCGTGACTCATCGGAGAACACGACGTTCCGCCATTCCCTCATCCAAGTCGCTCTAGCCCGGCACCATGCCAGGCGTGCACGTCTATGCTGTGGAGTCAATGGTAGTCTTCTGAGCGGACGCCGGGAGTGCAGGCCTCCTTCAACCAATCGACGGGAAATTGTTCTGGTCGATATTGGAACAGCCAGGGTGTCTTGCACATGCTGAAGAATGGCGGTTGACGTGGCGTGCGGGGCTGCCACCACTTGGCGGCGGATGCGCCGATCCTCGCGTGCTGACGTCACTCGGGCTGCGCCTGGACCCCTCGCACGTGCCACATGTCCCTGCGCCAACCATCTTCGCCACAGGCGCTGCACCGTGGACACATCCCTATGGGTATCGGCTGCGATTTGACGAAGCGACCAACCTGCCCTTCTCAGCCCGATCACCATACCCCTCGTAAAGTCGTCTGTCTGCTGGAAATGCCTCCGTTGACGGCGGCCTGGCATTCTTAGCTATACACGTGTCCTGTGGCACACGACAACACGTTCTACAATGACTGTTGGCTGAGAAATCACGGTACGAACTGGGCTACTCGCCAACGCCGTGTCCCATTTATCGTTCGCTACGTGCGCAGCACAGCGGCGCATTTCACATCATGAGCATACCTCAGTGACGTCAGTGTACCCTGCAATTGGCATAAAGTTCTGACCACTCCTTCTTGGTGTTGCATTTGCTCTGTCAGTCAGTGTAATTGAAATTATGTACCAAAGAGAAAATTATGCGTGATATCCGTCCTAAATACGCATCTTTTAAAATCTAAAAAATTAAAAGGTGCCATTTTCATTTACTTTTAATGTTTTATTTTATCAGAGACAAAGTGTGAGCACCCATTCAAAAATTAAAAGCTGTTGACTATGTGTCAGTTAGAAGAAACTTTTGTACGGGGTATATGTCATCAGAACCTTCATTAGATGGAGCAAATTTATATTTAATTAGATTAATTTTAATTAAGATTTTGTCCATTTGTTGCCACTATGTGGGACTCAAATTGTGAACATAATAGACATATCAAAAACGTTTCCGGTGAAATTTACATTAATTAATGTAGTTTCATTAAAATCCTGAAATTAGTTCTTGAAAAAAGGTACATATTGTGAAGCTTATAAAACCAAAAGAAGAAGACCAACAAGAGAATTGAAGAGGATTGTGAAGAAGAGGAAGAATACAGTTATAGTGTATATCCAGACTTCCCTCCCCACAAATTTTGCACTGTCAATTTGACCTAATTGCTTATCTCAGCATTGACGTTGTTCATGTGCCGCTTTTGAGTAAACAGGCTTCCGAAAAAGTAAAACGTAGGCGGAGGCTATGATGAAGCTACTGTCGCAGGACCCTGGGCGTATAATACGTAGCCTGGGTGTCAGAAATAAGTTTAGTTTAGAGAGCTTTTTTTTTTCCTAGAGCCACACTTGTGAATGTTGGTGAAAACACGTTATTCCCAGTCTCTAGCGGCTCAATTCCATTCTGTTATCTAATGCCAAAGGCTGGATGGGAGCAGTAAGATAGACCTCGTGTCGCTCGGCTCCTTCGTACATCGTACACAGGCTCTCTTACGCCGAATCTGTGTCATCTGAGGCTTATTCTATTCTCTTCGGCTCATTATTTCTAGTTGTTTCCAGTTGCGATACGGTTGGTCCTTCACCCTTCTTTTAAAGTAGAATAGTGGGAATATTTAAAACAAACATTCTCAAATGTTTCACAATTTTTCACGAAGCAAGTCAAGTTTTCTCACAAATATTATAATATTGATAAATATTACATAGAGAGTAGAGCCGACACCTCGCAGTACTTGCTGTTCTGTCGCGGTCCTAAGTTATACTAATATTACCGCTCGTGCCAAGCTCAAATTTCGCCGTAAAATGGTGGATGCACGCCCCACTCACTATTGCTCCATCTGACCTTGAAAACTATTTAGGGAGACTCTTTGCACCTTTTTTTCAACTCTTTTATTATATATTGCTAGTTTTTATCATTTTGAAAGTATTGAAGGAAATCTGGCATACACTATTTTGGGACATGCGTATCTTTACCGAAGGACTCAGTACTTAAACGGAGCTTGTATTCGGGAGATAGTGGGTTTGAACCCCCACTGTCCGTATCCCTGAATATGGTTTTCCGCGGTTTCACATTTTCACGCCAGGCAAATGCTGGGGTTGTACCTCAATTAAGGTCACGGTCGCTTCCTTCCCACTCATAGCTCTTTGCTATCCCATTGTCGCCATAAGACCTATCTATGTCGATGCGACGTGAAGAAAATCGTAAAACATTACTTGGAAGAAATGATAGGTGTTTTCTACGTTGAAAATTGATACAGAGCCTATCAAAAAAAGCAAAATGTGAAGATTTCTTAGTGTATGAAGTCCCTTCAGCTCAGAAAGTGAACTCCGCTGCTTACTTGGTCTGTTTCACAGTGTAGTAACCCTGTAGACTATCTCATTTTATTTTATTTTATTTACAATCTGCTTTACGTCGCCCCGACACAGATAGTTCTTATGGCGACGATAGGAGAGGAAAGTACTAGGAATGAGAAAGAAGTGCCCATGGATTTAATTAAGGTACAGTCTGGGTATTTGACTGGTGTGAAAATGGGAAACCACGGAAAACCATCCTCAGCCTGCCGACAGTGGGCTGTGAACCCACTATCTCCCGAATGCCAGCTGACAGCTGCGTGACCCAAACCACTCAGCCACTTGCTTGGTATACCCAGTATCCACATCCCCTATGTTTTTAAAGTAGGGATAACGCTTGATATTCCCGATGAATCAAAATGACACCGACGACGCTTCCTATCTTTTAAGAGACGGCTAACTGATAATTTTAAAGACGGGGTCCATATCTGAAAATTCATCGTTTCGGCGCTGTGTGGCGTCAAGATTTGTTTGCGCCCTAGTAGTTATGCAATAGTTTCTGGTCATGGATTTTCATCTAAAGCTTAAGGTCACATCCAGGAAAGAATTGAGAAGGCGAATCTGTGAAAAAATTCGAGAATTAGTGGGTGAAACTAGTACGGACATCTGAAGATCAGTCAGACAAATGAGTTACCAGCACAGCTCATGAGGTTAAGTCCGATATAAATTTTAAAAAATCTTGGCTAAGCTCCAGGAGTCTCTCTAATTGAAGAGAGGAAACAACTGAAAAGGGAAGGTCATGGAAATGCCACACTGATTGAGAGATATCAGTTTCTGAGCCGTGAGATACAGAAGAGTTGCAGAGACGATAAAGAGAAATAGATACACGAAATCTGTGATGACATTGAGAACCGCAGCCAAAAGAACCAGACTTGGGACCTATTTAAGAATCAGAAGACCATACCAGTTCATGGGCAATACTTGGAGAAGCTGACGCTCCTGTTGACGGAAAAGAAGTGGCTGCAGTAGTGAAAACACCTGTACCCAAATGATGTTCACATAAAATCTGACTTCAAATAACATAAACCATGAATACTGCGCAGTCAGTTAGCGAATGCCATTAAAATTTTTGAAGAATACACGGCAATTGTGTATGAGCAGAGATGATAAACGATATGGACGATGATGGCATAGATGATGCATTTAATAAGCAACAGAGTCTGGGATATCTGCGAATGACCTCAAGACTGGGCCGCTTCAGTGTTTGTCCCATTTCATAAGAAAGGTTCAAACAAGAATTATGGGACTATAGCGTTAATATCACATGCCAATGAATCTCTTCTCCATATCAAAAGTCAGTGCCTAAAGCTATTCATACAGCAACAAATTCCATTAGAGAAAGCTGCATTTGTGCAATGCAGCAGGGAGCAGATCCTGAATATAAGACAACTCATCGAGAAGGCCTGAGAATTCGATGTTCCAATATTGACATGCTTCTTGGACTACAAGAAGGTTTTTGACTGCGTGATATGGAAAGAGCTGTGGAAGGTTCTCTTATTAATGGACATTATTAAACTAATTGAGGAGCTCTTCGGCAACAACAGCAAAACCACAGCAAGAGTCAGAGTGGAGAGTGAGCTATTAGGGGATTTTCCTGTAAGTAAAGGGCTTAGACAAGGATGTACACTGTCTCCCCAGCTACAGTATTTAACGTCTATGGAGAGTACATTATAAGAAATGCACTAGGTGGATGGACTGGTGGAACCTCCATTTCTGGAAGTAAGAGAAGTATTCGTTTTGCCGACGATACTACTCTATTCGACAACAATGAGGAAGATCCTGTTGGAATGTAAGATAGAAATTCAGACTCTTCATTTGGAGATAAACTTGAACAAAACGAAGCTGATGGTAGTTGACCGTGGCAAGCACCTTCAGCTCACTGATCTCTCGACTGATCTTTATGTTGTTACATGAATACATTTATCCAAGCTCAGTTTTGAGTGATAAGGGGGACTGGGCTATGATCATGAAATATGAAATTTAAAAAAGATTTGTGGAAAAGTTTAAAATCGTCTGGTGTGAGAGAGGAATAGGTAGAAATACAAAATCTGCTTGGTGCAGACTCTCGTGTTTTGAATCCTTTTGTCCTGTTGCGAAACCTGAACTATCAAAGCTAAGAATGCTGGATAAGAATGCCAAGAATACCATGGGCTCAGAGTAGTGAAAAAGTTGAAAATCGTCTGGCGTGAGAGAGGAATAGGTAGAAATACCAAATCTGCTTGGTGCAGACTCTCGTGTTTTCCATCCTTTTGTTCTGTTGCGAAACCTCAAATATCTAAGCCAAGAATGCTGGATAAGAATGCCAAGAATACCATGGACTCAGAGTACCGTAGTGGAAAAGTTGAAAGTCGTCTGGAGTGAGAGAGGAATAGGTAAGAATACTAAACCTGCTTGGTGTAGACTCTCGTGTTCTTCATCCTTTTGTACTGTTGTGAAACTTGGACTATCCAAGCTAAGAATGCCAAGAATACCATGGGCTCAGAGAAGAGCGAATGTGTCGATTAGTACTGAGCTCGGCATGAGAAGACCTCTTTCTTTACTATGCTACCGGAACAATTTTTCGGCCACATCGCAAGAAGACACGCGGACAATTAGACAAGGCTATAGTCAGTGGCTTATACTGAGAGCTACCAAGGTTATCGGTGAAGCCCAAACCTCAAAAGAGAACGATGGAGGTCTAAATCACATTATAATGTAAGCATCTGACACATTGTTCCATTTACAAAACTTGAAAGCAATGAGAAAAACATCGCACGTGTTTCTGAGAGCAAGGCATCGGAGACCGATCTTGCAGCCCAGGCGGCACGTCCCTCTCCCCACGACTCACCTCAAGCGGCCTGCCCCTGTATGTCCCGTATGGCGGGGACCGGAGGGATATGTGGTTACGTACCAGATGCGACCGTGCCGGATGCGACCCGCCCATTATCGTGCCAATAGCGATCGAGCGGATAAGCACCGTGCCGCATGCGACCCATCAATCTTACAATTGATCTGCATTAAGGGCTGTCACCAAGTGGCAGATTGCTTAAAAGTAGCTAACTTGGTCTTTACTAAAATAAACGTCTGACACCATTGTTAGCAGGTTCGAGTGCCGATGGTCGAAGGAAAAATATAATAATGTTGCTGGCTTTACGTCCCAGTAACTACTGTTATGATTTAAGGAGACGCCGAGTTGCCGGAATTTAGTCCTGCAGGAGTTATTTTACGTGCCAGTAAATCCACCGACACAAAACTGACATATTTGAGCACGTTCAAATACCACCGGACAGAGCCAGGATCAAACCTGCCAAGTTGGAGTCGGAAGACCAGCATCTCAACCGTCTGAGCCGTCTGAGCCACATAGCCTGGATGAAAAAAAATCACCATCAGAATGTTGGCCGGCAGGGTAGGAAAGTTGGTGGTAGACAGTTTCTAATCACTAGATTGCATGCCAAAAGCCGGGATTCAGATCCAAACCTTTTCGCAGTGTTCAAATGGAGTGAGGCGATATGATGCTGTTGATGGTGATTCGGCCGTCGTATGGCGACGTAAAGCATTGAGCAGACCCCTTGGTATTTTTCGAGAGGAGTAGGCTACGTGCCGAAACCGGGTTACATGTCTCCCTACTTCATTATCATAATCCCACATCCAGACGCGCAGGCCGCCCAAGGGATTCAGGTAGAAGGACCTGCACCAGGCAAGGAATGGGAATGGGAAGGAAGCGGCCCTGGTCTTAAAGTACAGCCCCAGCATTTGCCTGGTGTGAAAATGGGAAACCACGGAAAACCATCTTCAGGGCTGCCGACAGTGGGATTCGAACCCACTATCTCCCGGATGGAAGCTCAGGGCCGCGCGCCTCTAACCGCACGGCCAACTCGCCCGGTGGGAAAAGACGTAAACGCATCACCATGTTTCGTATTGTAAAACTAGTTTCCCCCAGAAGTGTTGTGTAAAGTAGAGGCAGTAGCTGCTTATAGGACTTACTGAAATGGCATTGCACTTCGTTTAGCTTACCTTATCTTGGGTGATGACACGGTTAAAGATTATGCGGTCGCTAGTGGCACGGGTCGCATGCGGCACGGTCGCATCTGGCACGCCACCGGATATGTGTGCTAAGCTTCGCTCCGTCAGATTGCCACTGCTTACTAACAACCATGCGTTCCTCGTTGTATGTACTGTACTTCATCACCTATACTTCCGCCTTAATTATATAGATAACAGAGTGCTGGTAGCCTATTTCATTCCCGTTTACTCCAAGACACTGCAGGGTTGCTGTTATAGGAATAATATAGTTCTTTTAATAGGTAGATCTGCTAAGATGAAATGCTGTCTTTCAGGTTTATTGTTCTCTTTTGTTGGTTGGAATCGAGCCCGTGATCATGGGTCGGACAACACCATTCATCTCCCGAAGAAGGTAATAAACCAGTGAACGAAGGGTACGACCGCTGTAAAATTGAAAGTTCTTATTTAATAACAATAATAGAAATAATAATAATAATGTCCGTCTCTGTGGTTTAGTGGTTAGTGTGATAACCTGCCACCCCCGGAGTCCCGGGTTCGATTCCCGGCTCTGCCACGAAATTTCAAAAGTGGTACGAGGACTGGAACGGGGTCCGCTCAGCCTCGGGAGGTCAACTGAGTAGAGGTGGGTTCAATTCCTACCTCAGCCACCCTGGAAGTGGTTTTCCGTGGTTTCCCACTTCTCCTCCAGGCAAATGCCGGGATGGTAACCAACTTAAGGCTACGGCCGCTTCCTTCCCTCTTCCCTGCCTATCCCATCCAATCTTCACATCCCCCACCAAGGTCCCTGTTCAGCATACCAGGTGAGGCCGCCTGGGTGAGGTACTGGTCATTCTCCCTAGTTGTATCCCCGACCCACTGTCTCACGCTCCAGGACAATGCCTTTGAGGCGGTAGAGGTGGGATCCCTAGCTGAGTCCGAGGGAATAACTAACCCTGGAGGGTAGGCCTAAGTGGATTAATAATAATAATAATAATAATAATAATAATAATAATAATAATAATAATAATAATAATAATAATAGGGCATGCCATCTGTATAGGCTTGGTGGTGACCTAATGTGGATAAAATGAATGGCGGTAAGGTAAGGGTGTATTCTGCCCGAAGGCAGGTCCGAGCCTCCGCAGTGGTGTGCCTGAGCCGGAGTTTACGTACGGTAGGGTGGCCAGTTCCTTTCCGCTCCTCCATTCCCTTACCCCCACCAACAGCGCGTGGGAACCCATCCAAATCTTGACCATGCCCGACGTTGCTTAACTTAGGATATTTCACGATATTGGGCGTTTCACCACGGCTACGACCGTTGGGTGATGAATGGCGAAGACGTGATAAATACCTAGTCCCCAAGCTAGCGGACGAACAGTACGAGGGTAGATTCTGGGAACTGAGCCGGGGTCATAGGATCAAAGGGAAGCATTCTATCCATTTAGCCCTACAAAGCCGGACTTTAATTTGCTAAACCTTATGCTACCATCTTCACTGATCAGATATAGAGTGTTGACAGTAGCAGAGGTCAGGGCAGTATCTTGTGAAGCAGCCTTGACAACACAGCAGGCTACTTCGTTGACTATTGGCTGCAGCTCCAAACACTTGAGGCTTGACGTTCACTAAACCAACTATCTAAAAAGGGTAACCTAAGTCTAGCGGTAGCCCACGTCTTGATCCCAGCATACGCCACTGGCTATAGTACAAGGAACAGTCAATGGAAAGGGTCAAGAGTAAGAGCACCAAGCAGAGGGGCTGATCAGGTGAAGGAAGTCATCCAGATGCCTTTGAGGAAGATCATATGAGAAGTAGAAAATTGAGAACGATGAGTATTAAAAAAATCAATCAATCACTGTTAATCTGCATTTAGGACAGTCACCCAGGTGGCAGGTTCCGTATCTGTTGTTTTCCTAGCCTTCTCTTAAATGATTGAAAAGAAATTGGAAATTTATTGAACATCTCCCTTGCTAAGTTATTCCTATCCCTAGCTCCCCTTCTTATAAACAAATATTTGCCCCAATTTGGAAGCAGTAGGTTAGATCCAGAACAAAATGACACAACAGTACAGCTTCCCTGGTCGCGCCGTGCTGCATCCACTCTACTGTCATAAGCACCCTCACTCAGCTGCTACTAGGAATACTAACGTATTCCTCTTGTGCTGTCACCGTCAATAGATATACTGCAACAGACTAATTCTGTTCTATCGGTTGGGCATATAAAATTACACTTTTAAAAACATTTTGTTTTCAGTGAGAACATAAACGAGTTTTCTGTTGACAGTGGATGTCACATAACGTACCTGATGAACAGTGCTTGTTTGTACTGACTCTACCTACATGTTACAGAAACGAAATTGAAAATATCTTCCGAAACATCAGAGTAAAGGCCCCTGACGTCTCTTAGGTGAGACACCCTGTGTAATGTGTACATAGGAATTTGCCATTCCTAATTCCTTACTCTAAGATGTATGTTATAACTAGGGCCCGGAATTTTAGGTTTTAACCTATTTTTTTCCTCGCTATTTAATTCACAAATTTTGATATATTTGTTCGTTTCACACTTCCTGGAGCAGAATATGTGAATTTCATTGCACCTAAAAAACCTAAATGAGGGGTTGACACCTAAAATAACCTAAATAGCTGTTTTACCTTCTTCAAATAAAGAATGTTATTTTCCCTGCACTGGAAAATTATTTCCACCGCAATTACAAGCAGTAGGACGGAGGTAGTTCACGTTACTACCGTTAAATGCAGCACATTCCATGCTTCTCACTACATATGTGACATCTGGTGGCTCCTTAATGCTTCTGATAGGTCAGGAGGAACGTGAACAGTTTCGCCTCCAGTCGTCCATTGAGAGTACAGCTGGCAGAGTGTGTGGTGACTGGTTCCTGCAGTGTTTTCTAACCGCAATTGCTGTATAGCGAAATAATGCCTAAATCGCACTTATTGAGAAAATGGATTGCTACAGATGGACACTTCACTACAGACGGTCGAGTAGTCTTCCGTCAGGCATGCTCCAAAGAAGTAAGTTTCCCGTAACTGATCTAAAACCTGCATTGCAATACCCTAGCTCGCTTACTGAAGTATACTTGGGATTTGGATTCTTCATTTCAGGTTGAATGTGAGCAGAAATCCCATCTTGAGCAGCATAAATCTGCAGCTGCTCACATGGCTAGCTTAGTGAGGAGAAAAGTCCAGCAACAACAGTAAGCAAACGTTTATTTCTTCCACAGTTGGCAAGCCTGAAGATTACTTTAACTTTCGCCTATGTCAGGCGTTGGTGTCTGCAAACGTCCCATGGAACGTGCTAAGTAACCTGACCATGAAAACATTCTTAAGAGATCATCAGCGGCTGCAGTATACCTAATGAAGCCACTTTAAGGAAGAATTATTTACATCCTGTTTACCAGAAGACATTAGATGAAATAAGAGAAGATATAGGCGATCACTATATTTGGTGTTCTGTCGATGAAACATCTGACAGTTGCGGTCGCTTCATTGTGAATGTGGTAGTAGATAAGCTGGATCAAAATTAACCAGGTAACGCTCATCTACTTGTTTGTAAAGAAATGAAACAAACTAACAGCAGCACAATAGCCTACGCTGTGAGGGATGCTTTACGCATATTGTGGCTAGCAGAGAATCAAGATAGTAAGTTCCTTTTGTTAGTGACGACAGTGCTGCCTACATGTTGAAGGCAGGGCAGGTTGTACAGTCCTTCTACCCGAGCATGCTACACGTTACGTGCTTGGCCCACGGCCTGCACCGCCTTGCGGAGGAGATTAGAAGCAACTTCAGTGACGTCAACAGCGTGGTTTCTTCAATCATGAAAGTTTTCCTCAAAGCCCCAACACGTATACAGTTGTTCAAAGAGAAACTACCAACAACACCACCTGAGCCGATACTTACCCGCTGGGGAACTTGGCTGCCTGCTGCTATTTACTATGCTGAGCACCTAGAAGAAATTAAAAATGCCGTCAATGACTTGGATGAAACAGATGCTTCCTGCATCGCAAAGGCCAAGAAATCGCTCGAGTGCCCGACCCTCGTCACTTCCCTTGCATATATTAAGACATATTTTTGTTTTATGCCAGAAGCTATTCTCCAGTTGGAAGGCGCAACCTTGCCACTCAAAGATTCCCTGGATATCATTGGCAATATTTCCAGAAGAGAAATACCTGGGCCATTGGGAGTGGCATGTTCTTCGAAGCTGCAGAAGATTCTTCAACGCAATCCTGGTTTTGAAGATGTGAAAGTCATCAATTCAGTATTACAGGGTGAAAAGTATTCAGGAAAATTACCCCTACAACCTAATGCATTAGCATCTATGTACTACGCTCCAATGACGTCTTGTTCCGTTGAAAGAACTTTTTCGTCATATAAGAATGCGTTACGTGACAACAGGAAATCATTTACGCCAGACAATTTGTGTATGTACGTTGTTATTTACTGCAATGCCAAAATATAACTTACAAAGGAAACAGTACAGTGTATTCTCTGTGTATTTTTATGAATATGACAATGTAAACTTTTGTGAAATAAGTACATAAATAAATTTTACAGAACTATGAAAACCAAAAATTATTGCTGCCTGGAGGCAAAAACCTAAAATAACCTATTTTAAGAATTCAAAAATCCTAAAGTGAAGGTTTATGCCACCCAAAAATCCGGGCCCTAGTTATAACCAGGGGAACCTGTTGTCGTTGTAGATGATTTAAATAATACACTTCTTGTATTCTCATTGTATTAACAAAATTAATTATAAATTAATGCGTAATGTATAATGTTGGAAACAAAATTATTTTCTCACTTGTAATAGGAATTAAAACAGAAAAGAACACCACAATGCATGGCTATATTGTTGTTGTTACTGTTGTTGTTGTTTTTGGTGGTGGTGGTGTTGGTGGTGGTAGTAGTAGTGGAGGTGATTCGATTCTACGGCAAACAAAATAATTTCTTGAAGAGACAGATTTGACACCGACAGAAAGGACCAAACATAACCAAACTTGGCCGGATCTACTCGGTGGTTTGGTAGTGGTTTGCCTATGTAGCCGAACGTCGAACTACTGTATTTCATTTAACCTACGACATGATCTTAATACTTGGGCATGCCTGTAGAGGAAGTGTGTTTCTCAACGTTTACTTCGACCAATGTTCACTTTAGAATATTGCCTTCGCTGTAGCGCCGTCCGAATCATCGACATTCCTCTGCCGGTTTATTTTGTTACGCGAGAGACCGACAAATAATCCCAGATGGAGTCAATAGTCAATTAATTCTATTTTTGATCCAATAACACTAACAAGCTAGTGTAGTGCCTGCGGTGAAGGAATGTCTCGACTCGTAAACGCTATCTCTGCGAAATCTTAGTTAACCATAGAGTTGCCAGATTTTAGAAATGCCAAAGACAGACGCTTCTTCCAACATATCTTAATTCATACCTTGTTTACTATTATCTGTTTCTTTCTTTACGCCACTCTTAATGGAAAAATAAACTTACCTTTTGTTGAACTTTTCTTTTCTCTGAGTCATGCGTTTGTAATATTTGGAAATATCATACTCACTATCATGACCAATAAAAAGTGGATATCGCAAACCTTACATTTACATATGCAGTACTGTATAATCCGGCTTATCCGACATAACGGATAAGTGGGAATATCGGTCAATAGGGCAAGAGAAAACAGAAACATCGTACATGGTTGAAGATTTTTACTATAGGTATAATTGATATCTACATTTTATACAATATGATTACAATTTTGAGCATAAAAATATGTCGATACAGATTGAAATTTGTTTCCAAATGTGTGTAATAGACTTTGATTCTATGCAGACTGTCTTTCCTCGCCGTGATGTCACTATCTCCCGAATGCAAGCTGACAGTTACGTGAGTCAAACCACACAGCCATTCGCTCGGTCTATAGGATTATTCTTCAACGAGTTCTTCCAGGTTGCTATATTGGATCAAAGATGTGATATAGGTAAAACATAATGGGGTTGAAACTTGGTAAAACAAATAAAAGGACAGAAAAACTGGAGCGTCGCTGCTGTGAAACAGGAAATACAGCAGAATAGCATGTGAAATTAAAGGACTTTTACCAGGAATTACGGTTGAGGATCTAGCGAAGAAAATAAGCATTCTCCGGATCCAATCCTTGGCAGAAAATATGAAGGCAATTGTTGATATTATTACAATTTTAGTGTTGTAAGTACAAATATAAAAATAAATGAAATTGGATGTTCCTGATTCTGTCTGGCTTCTTTGCTGAGTGGTCAACGTCGCGGAGATTCACGGGTTCGATTCCTGGCCGGGTTGGAGGTTTTAATCGTGTCTTGTTAATTTTTCTGAAGCGAGGATTCGATGTTTGTACACACACACACGCACACACATTTCCAACCACCATAGCATGACGTAATACTGAATGCATCCCTCCACATAGGGTTGGCGTTAGCAAGGGCATCAGGCCGTAAGATTAGACCAAGCCTACATGACCAATACAGTTCGTATCCACGAGCCCACCATGTTGTGTAAGGAGAAGAAAATGTAATTCAGCCGAAATGACATAGGCTACATTCAAACTGAATATTTAAATAGAAGCATACCTTTCATTATTATTATTATTATTATTATTACCGTTTTCATCCTACCGTAGCATTCGAGAGACCAGTGGGGATTTTCGTAGTTTCCCATTTTCATTTCTAAGCAAATGCCCGGACAGTTTATATTCATGGGCCACAGATGATTCCTTCCACCTCCTTACTAAATGTCATTCACCATCATTCATTTCATCTTCATTAGTTTCTCAACTGAGGGTGGAGTCAGGAAGGCGATCCGGCCGTAAAACGCATGCATTATAGAGCAAAGATGGAAACTATTATTCTTATTCTTATTCTTCTTCTTATTATTATTATCATTATTATTATTATTATTATTATTATTATTATTATTATGCTATTTTTCTTTACGTCGCACCGATACAGATAGGCCTTTGGCGACGATGGGATAGGAAAGGCCTAGGAATGGGAAGGAAGCAGCCGTGGCCTTAATTAAGGTAAGTGGGTTCGAACCTCACTGTCGGCAGCCCTGAATATGGTTTTCCGTGGTTTCCCATTTTCGCACCAGGCAAATTCTGGGGCTGTACCTTAATTAAGGCTACCGCCGCTTACTTCCCATTCCTAGCCCCTTCTTGTTCCATCGTCGCCGTAAGACCGATCTGTGTCGGTGCGACGTAAAGCAACTTGCGAAGGAAAAAAGAATTGTTTGAACAAAATTGAGTGCGAGTTCTGTGACAAGTCCAGCACTATAGAATGCACCCTCAGACTGAACCTCGCTCTTGCTGGCCTGAGAGGCTTAGGCCGTAGTGCGCTGGCCTTCTGAGCTCAAGTTGGAGAGTTCGATCCCTGCTCAGTCCATTTAGTAAGTGACGGTGCTCAAATAAGCCGGCCTAAAAAAAAATTAGTGTGGCTATTTCTAGGCAAATGCATCCCTTGTAAGGCAGGCCCCTTCGATGAGGGTGGGAGGCATCTGCTATGTGTAGGTAACTGGGTGTTATTGTGGTGGAGAATAGTGTTATGTGTGGTGTGTGAGTTGCAGGGATGTTGGGGACAGCACAAACACCCAGTCCCCAGGCCATTGGAATTAACCAAGGAAGGTTTAAATCCCCAACCCGGCTGGGAATCGAACCCGGGACCCTCTGAACCGAAGGCCAGTACGCTGACCATTCAGCCAACGAGTCGGACAGCCGACCTTCTGTAGGTACGTAGAGGCACGTAAACTAACTCCTGCGGGACAAAATTCGGTCATCTCAGCGTCTCAAAAACAATATAAATAGTTAGCGGGACGAAAAACCTGTGGCATTATTTGAACCTCATTTAGAATCTAACATCCAGGGCTCATCCGTTAGCCTCCTATTGACACACTGGGTTGTAAATTAAACGGAATCTGACCACGTCCTCTAGGTCAAGGCAGTCCATTAACAGACTTGGATGAAAATCAAATCACAGCTTGACCAATGTTTAGCCGCCTGTCACTCCAGCCACAGACGTAATATTGTTCCTCTCTGAGCCTCTGGCAATTTGCGTTACCGCCTGCTGCCAATGCATGAATACTTTTGTTCTCAGTCCTGCATATCATCTGCAGTGAGACGACGATATGCATTTGAATTCATTCAATCTGACCTCCAACCAAATGCTCTCAATTACAACTCAACCTAATGTATTTCTGAAATAGCTGTCTTCATCACATGTGAGCAATATCACCAGGTCAAGGTTACACGAAGAGTAACTGATAATCCTAAAGAGTTTCACTTTCCTTTGGTCACTTACGCTTTCTCATTTTGGGGCATCGACATTCAACTTTTGATAATAACTCGCACATTTGTCCTTGATTACAATAGGCCTATTTCGCTTATGGTGCTAATTCGTGCAGCATTTGTCCCTGCAACATTCTTCTTCGACTCCAAAAGTACTTTACTTTTGTTACTAACTGGTAAAAACCACGTTAGGAAGCAGAAACTTTTAAGAAAGGATATTTTCATTTCTGCAGAGGCACATGGCCCTCAGGTTTACTCAGCCTACAACAGACATGTGTAGCAGGTCAGTTCCTGGGGGCAAAGGTGGCCGATCATAGAGCTAACCACTCTACCCCACTGGAAGCCTTCAGCTTCTTCTCTTTCAAGGACCTTCATGGCCAGTATGGAGATGGCTTTGTTTTCTTTACGAACTCATACATGTGTCTTCGGCTACAGAAATATTTTACTTTTGTTAGTAACTCGTACAAGGTTTTCTTCTTCCCCTACAACTATATCATACATCAGTACAACATTTGTCTTCGTTTACAACATTCGTCTTGACTAAAAGAATATCATGTTATACATGTGTTAGTAATTACTTTGCCGAGCGAGTTGGCGTGCGGTTAAGGGCGCACACCTGTGAGCTCGCATTCGGGTTCGAATCCTACCGTCGGCAGCCCAGAAGATGGTTCTCCGTTGTTTCCCCTTTTTCACACCAGGGACATTTTATGTTGTTTTGGGATGTACTGTCCATCTCCGATTACTTCCCACACACTGAGTCCACTTGTACTTGCAAATGCGGTTTTATTTCTTTTCAAAGAGAACAAATTAATTGCGAAGAAGAACGCGCTTTTCAGACGCCAGTCTTCTTACTCAGTTCATTAATACCTCTTGTGATTTATCCTGTAATTGTGAAAGCCTTGTAAGATAATATTATTTTGTTTCACGTAGAATAGGAATTGAAGAATTGAATGAACAACTAAGCAATGGCGAGGAAACATATCTCAGGACACATTCCTCGCACGGCGAAACTCTGCGCATCGCTAGGCATCAACAAATATGAACCACCATCGCCCAAGCCCACAGAAGAATCGGATTCACCGTCCATGAAGAGATTCATGGTTTGGCAAAGGATGGAAGCACTCGAAGGATCGATATAATTACCTACAAAGACAACAATCGATCCAACCGTCCGCTTCGAATCCTCCGCGGGTCAACTTGAAGACGTTGATCGCGAGAAGAAGGGAATATACGAGCCCACAGTTCCGTACTACAAGAGAGCATACAGTCTAAAAAAGGCTCGAAGTTATAGGCTTGCTAAACGGGAGTAGAGGCACAATACCTCGCAAATTCATTGAGTTTTGCAAAACATTCCACCTGCCAAAATCTTTGATTATTGCCTTGAAATCGTCAATAAGAATTTTTTTCAATTTGTTTTTTAAATCACACCGACACACATAAGTCTTATGATGACGATGGAATGGGAAAGGCCTAGGATTGGGAAGGAAGCGGCCGTGGCCTTAATTAAGGTACAGTCCCAGCATTTGCCTGGTGTGAAAATGGGAAACCACGGAAAACCATCTTCAGGGCTGCCGACAGTGGGGTTCGAACCCACTGTCTCCCGAATACTGGCCACAAGGAACCATTTTTGGTGATTTTCTTTAAAATTCAATACATTTTAATTTAATTTTCCATTACACAATATCAGTTAGTAAGTATACCTTGTGCCCCTGTGGCTCAGGCGGCAGTGCGCCCGTCTCTCAACGCTGGGTTCCGTGGTTCATATCCCCATCACCCCATGTGAGATTTGTGCTGGACAAAACGGAGGCAGAACAGGATTTTCTCCAGGTACACCGGTTTTCCCTGTCATCCTGTCACCTTTAATTCCAGCAACACTCTCCAATATCATTTCATTTCATCTGTCAGACATTAATCACTGCCCCAGAGGAGTGAGAATGTCTTCCGCAGCCGGCACAATTCCTCGCCGGTAGATGGGGGCTTCATTCATTCCATTCCTGACCTGGTCGAATGACTGGAAACAGACTGTGGATTTTCATTAAATATACTTTGTCTTTCAGGCAACTTCTAAATTGAGGAAATGTTACTACGCAATAAATTTTTAAACTATTATATGGACAAGAGTCCGAAAAAGCTTTATTACCATGTCAGAACTCATGTCTACAACTCTGCATAGTGCATTAACCATGCATTAATCATGGGAAACACACAGGAACAGAACGTCGGTGGATGCGGAGTGGCCACGGCTGGTCAATGGTCCGATGGCTCTGCACTCCGACCGGCCAACCAAGCAGAGGCTCTATCGTGGCTCTACGCCTCTGTATTCGGGAGATGGACACGGATGGCCCCTACCGTCGGCTGTCCTGAAAATGGTTTTGCGAGTTTTCCATTCTCCTGCACTGAGGCGGACAGTTCCTAGTATAGGCCACGGCCGCCAACCCTCTCACTTTGTCCGCACATCATCTTCTCCGATACAAATCTCCTGGCCTGAGAGACGGCGTCACAGTCTAGGAGGCCCGCCTCCCACTTCAGGGGAGGAACGAAAATGTAGTAGTAGTAAGAACAGAAGGTGCCAGCATTCGAGATGAATCTCTTCTTTATATGAAATAAACAAAATGCCCTCCGTTTGCATTGATATATGCATCACAGATACATCAGCACACCCAGGATTCAATACGACAGTCAATCAATCAATCAATCAATCAATCAATCAATCAATCAATCAATCAATCAATCAATCAATCAATACTGATCTGCATTTAGGGCAGTCGCCCAGGTGGCAGATTCCCTATCTGTTGCTTTCCTAGCCTTTTCCGAAATGATTTCAAAGAAATTGGAAATTTATTGAACATCTCCCTTGGTAAGTTATTCCAATCCCTAACTCCCCTTCCTATAAATGAATATTTGCCCCAGTTTGTCCTCTTGAATTCCAACTTTATCTTCATATTGTGATCTTTCCTACTTTTATAAACGCCACTCACACTTATTCGTCTACTAATGTCATTCCACGCCATCTCTCCGCTGACAGCTCGAAACATACCAATTAGTCGAGCAGCTCTTCTTCTTTCTCTCAATTCTTCCCAACCCAAACATTGCAACATTTTTGTAACGCTACTCTTTTGTCGGAAATCACCCAGAACAAATCGAGCTGCTTTTCTTTGGATTTTTTCCAGTTCTTGAATCAGGTAATCCTGGTGAGGGTCCCATACACTGGAACCATACTCTAGTTGGGGTCTTACCAGAGACTTATATGCACTCTCCTTTACATCCTTACTACAACCCCTAAACACCCTCATAACCATGTGCAGAGATCTGTACCCTTTATTTACAATCTCATTTATGTGATTACCCCAATGAAGATCTTTCCTTATATTAACACCTAGATACTTACAATGATCCCCAAAAGGAACTTTCACCCCATCAACGCAGTAATTAAAAGTGAGAGGACTTTTCCTATTTGTGAAACTCACAACCTGACTTTTAACCCCGTTTATCAACATACCATTGCCTGCTGTCCAGCAGGTTGCAACCTTCAGAAACGACATCACTTCTAAACCGATGGCCGGAATTTCACGAAATTTTGCAGAAACTTTCTCATAGAGAACTGCCGGATGAATAACTATGTTTTATATAAGAATATTGACCTTAAAATACAGAGTGTTTAAGAAATACGGCATCATTTCAGGGTTGGATTCCTCACATATAGAGAAGGAAAAAACGTCTATAGAAACACAGGTCCGGAAACGCTTATTCTTCCAACCTCAGGTGTAGTGGGCTATCTAGGATGTACTGATGTGTTCCGGTCATTACCGTACAAGAAGTGTTCAAAATGCCTAACTCCTGCCATATGGAGTTATGAACACACTCGAAAATGGCCGGTGTTGTACGTACTGTTTGAAATGTCCTTACAGTTCTGCTGTGAAGTTGTTGCTTCATCCTCCACAGCAGTTGCGTACACAAAATACTTCGTTTAAACCCATACAAAGAAGTTCAACGGGTTTAGATCAGGTGATCGTGGAGGCCAGGAAAGTATGCATTTACGGATCCATGTTCATACACACTTTCCTTTCTTCTCTGTATGTGAGGGATCCAACCCTGAAACTATGCCATATATTTTTGAAACATCCTGTATTATTTGAGAAATTATTTTGATAAAATGTATGTGATTATTTAGAATGAGATAGTGTTTATTTATTTCTCTCTTACCGCCGGGAGAGTTGGCCGTGCGGTTAGGGGCGCGTGGCTGTGAACTTGCATCCGGGAGATAGTGGGTTCGAATCCCACTGTCGGGAACCCTGGAGATGGTTTTCCGTGGTTTCCCATTTTCACACCAGGCAAATGCTGGGGCTGTACCTTAATTAGGGCAACGGCCGCTTCCTTCCAACTGCTAAGCCTATCCCATCGTCGCCATAAGACCTATCTGTGTCGGTGTGACGTAAAGCCACTAGTAGCTTCTCTCACCGAAAGTACAGGACTAATTGAGTTGAAATTTGGTATGGATATATCTCAGATATTCCGTTCAAGTACAGCCCCATTCTGATTTTCCAAGAATAAACATTTTTCAAAAGTGTAGCCATTTATTGAACTTGCGCATGTTCAAGCGCTAAAAGAACAAAAATAAGACAAAATCCATGAAGTATACTTAAAATTCTATTTCCTACAAAAGGAAATTAGGTCACATGCATGCCCCTTCCAACTCAAACGGTTCTCCTGGAAATTACGCTTCTACTTGCTAAACTACGCGATCCAGAAGAGCTGCCAGCCGAGCACTATTCGGATAGCTGTTTGGCCAGTTCTTCGTAGGTTCTGGTAATTCACAGACCAAACACTAGAGTGTGCAGATATTGCTATCAGGAAGAAAGTGCCCTATTTGTTCTTGCACCAGATGAATTGACTATTAATATAGTGTATAAAGAGGCCTTTGAAAACTAATGCATGGATTTGCTAAATCATTTCGTTACCAGCGATTTAAATATGATAGCTTACACGTCAAGTGACTTCGCCAGCTTTCGACCCGTCAACGACGGACGGATACGTTCTAGTAGTAAAGAGTAACTGTGTAGTTTTTCTTTCTTTCTGTCTTTGTGGTGGTGATTGTAATTTTAAGAGGAAATACAACTAAGCAACCATCCTATATTAACATTAATTAAAGGAAAAAATGGAAGGGGTCTGACACTTCGGAAGATGAAGGTATCGGCCAAAGATAAACAAGAACCACGAAGGGCGTGAAAATGAAAGACTTCCTAGGTCTCGTAAACCGAATACCGTCGGGGTCGGAAAAGAACAAGAATTGACCAAGGAACGTCGGATAGGATACATGAAAGGGAGGAGCCTAACACAAATAAGCGGAAGCAATGACAGGACTCGGCTAAGGGCCTCGTGGTCGCCAACCCATGCTTCCAAGTTAAGAGTCCGTAGAACTCCCTTTAGTCACCTTTTACGACAGGCAGGGGTTACCGTGGATGTTATTCTACCGCCCCCACGCATAGGGGAATCTTTCTTTCTTTCTTTCTTTCTTTCTTTCTTTCTTTCTTTCTTTCTTTCTTTCTTGGGATCAGTTTACGGGAATGTTGACTGTCTGCTCTGCGGTGTCATTCAAGGACGAGTACGCAGCCCATCTCTTGTGTCGTGCAGGCGGTAGTCTCATTTCATCCCCAATACTTGTTATTTTATATAATGGAAACCAAATCAATCAAATGATTAAATGTTAGTAACTTTCCTTATTTACATATTTTTCAGATGAATGTATAGTCGCTCAAAAAAGAATGAGCACATGGTCGTGTTGGCCGTGCGGTTAGCGGCGCGTAGTTGTGAGCTTGCATTCGGGAGATAGAGGATTCGAACCCCACTGTCGGCAACCTTGAAGATGGTTTTTCGTAATTTCCCATTTTCACACCAGGCAAATGTTGGGGCTGTACCTTAAGGCCACGACCACTTCCTTCCCACTGCTAGCCTTTTCCTATCCCATCGTCGCCATAAGGCCTACCTGTGTCGTGCGACATAAAGCCAATTGTAAACTATTATAGGATCAATTACTTCCAAGAAAAATGTTCCTGCAAGGAACTTGAACAAGTCCATGCCCTCATTTCCTCTCTTGAGGAACTGTTCATGGTTTAAGAGAACAGAACATTATTATGGAAGTTCATTTATTTAACAATCTGGCCCCCATCATCTTGCATATAATGACACAGAATATCACATATATAATTTCAAGATATAAAGGTTGCTTTTACCCTAAATATTTTGGAAGAACAATTTCACACATAACATTGATTTCACTGTGTTTAGAGGTCTGTTCTCCTCTTCAGACCATAAGCAGTTCATTTGAGTCAACAGCCTTTCAGTGCTTGCATCTGTTTCTGGAATACTGAATTTAACTCTATCATTTTTGTTTTCGTTTTAGAGATTCTTGACTACTGTAACGGCTTAGGTAATCCAATAAACCTTTTTTTTGTTAAGCCCTTTACGAATCTGAATATAACTTAAAACGTTTCGCTCCGATAAGATAAGCTATTCTTAGTACGCATAGTCTACATCCACGTGCTGGTACGGTATATGACCTATGGCTACCACTGCTAAACCACAAAACGCTGACATTTACTTGGAACTGAGAAATAAAGTCTATCGATGCTCGAAGTAGTGTTTCTAAGCTCTGAATAGACACCTTCTGCCGAACCTCTGGATATATACAGAAATCTATAAGCACTTTACAATGATGCATTCTATTATATTCAAAACGGTGTATAATGACTAATATTTTAAAGTCTTTGTGTGCAAATGTAAAAAAAGAAAAACACCACATTTTCATATGCTTAACAAAATACGGGACATGTTGGCGTCCTGGCAAAGATTTTCGGCACAATTCGACAGGGTTTCGAAGAGAAGGATGATCTCTAAGTAAGGAGCCAGTCGTTTATAACAATGACTTGATGGTTGCCGCACGAGATATCTTATAGTGACTATCTCATGGAACTTGGCGGCTGAGTGACGCAGCCGTCTCAAGGAGACGCCTGATTACTACAAAGAAGCGTCCAGCCAACGCAATAGACTCCATGGGGTGCGTGATATCTACAACAAGCGTCCCGCTGGCAGACATTTAACATACAGCACCTAAAAGGAAAAGGGATTGCTGTTATATAGCAGATCATTTTGTGAAGCACATGTACGTTTTAAACAAGCGATCATTCCCAGTTAACTTCACATTTTCTGACGTTTTGTAGGGGAGATGATATGGGGTGCACACCACAATTTTTTTTATCACCGTTATAATTGAATCAGTCATTGTCAAAAATGGATATGTGTCAGTTTGATCAAAATGGAGGTTTTTATGGATTGGATATACGCAGTTAAAATCCCCGACCCAGCCCAGAATCGAACCCTAGGCCTTCTGAATCGAAGGACACAGCTTAGGAGCCGAACGGAAGAAAGAAATCGTATGCCCGATTTAACAAATTTTAGAGGAGAATCAAAAGACTGTTTTTCTTTAGATTTCGAAGTCTCTCTCAGTATGTTTGTTGATTATTATGTTACAAAAGATCTTAGGAACGTGCATGTATTGACAACTTTTAAAAAATGTTTTCCTAACATGCCTGTCATACTACAGGGAGTTTGATATCAATAGTACTAAAATTTCTCTTTTGTCAGTCAAGTGTGGTGCACCTCAGAGTTCTGTACTGGTTCCTGCATTGTTTATTATTTTTGTTAATGATTTTTTTATCTTGATCTTGAGGGGAATATGCTTCTGTTCGCTGATAATAATGGTCTTTTTTCTCAGGAGAATATCAAGATATTGTCATAAATAAAGTTAGTAATGTCCTCTCTGTATTAAATGAATGGTTTAATTATAATTATCTTACAATCAACTCCAAAAAGACTGTTTTTATACTTCTCCGAAGAGCTACAGATATTTTATAGGGCCGAGTAATACGCTGACCCTTAATGATGATTACGTCAAACAAGTTTATTGTATTAAATATTTAGGTGATTTTATAACCTCCGCACTAGAATGGGACCAACATATGCAATTTTTAAGAGTAAAATAGTGCCGACTATAGGTGTATTGAACAGAGTATATGGAATAATTCCTGCTTCTAAATTAAAGTGTGTTTACTGTGCTTTAATTCATAGCCATCTACAATACACTAATATTGTATGGAGTTTCTGCACTTAGGTTCAAATAGCTGAAATTCAAATTCTTCAAAATAAAGCACTCAGAACCCTTTATAGTTATCCATTCTTTATGTCCAGACAAATAACATACTCATCAACAGGCATTACTCCGGTCAGGTTATCTGGTGTATACTCTTTGGTAAAATTTACCTTCAAAATTAAATATAGTTTGGCTGGGGGGGAAAATAAAACTCAAAGTCATCAGTAATCCATCTATTCATGATCATGCAACACGGCAGTCTGGAAACTTTCATGTCCCTAGAATGAATACAGTGATGTATGGAACTAATGGTGTGTTGTATAGAGCTATAATATCATTTAATTGCATTTCAGACTCGATGAAAGCTCGCTAGAATTTCAATAAATTCAATAAATTCAAAAGAAATATTAAGAAACATTTATGAACAAACTTTAATGTTCTTGGATTTCGTCTGTTTAAATGAACTTATTATCAGGTTTCATTTCGAGTTATATGGGTCTGTTCACATAAACTTTTAAATAACAATTTTATCCTTGAATAGTGTTATATTTGAGGTTTAAATTATTATAAATTTTTATCAGCTCTGTATTATAAGTAGTTCAATTTTTCTTTAACACTGTAACTGTGAGAGCTCTTTAATGTACTCTCCCAATACGAGCATTAGCTCACGGGATGTTGAAACAATAAAATAAATAAAATAAAGATAAAGGTAGTAAGTCATTTAATGTGAACTTTACAGGAGAATTTAAAAAAATAGTTTTTCCAACAGTCTGAAACAGGTGCTGCTGAAAATAAATCATGTAAAGTAAGGAGAATCCAGTTTTCACTTTAACACACAAATTTATGCTGATTATGATTCAGGCACAAAATTGTGCGATAAAATACGTTGTGAAAAATCACTGTATAAACAGTTCGTCAGCTGACGTGTATGTTTCAAGTGGAAATTTCACGATAATACAAATTATATTTTGTCACCCATTTTGAATGGAATAGGTTTCGAAGGCATTCTGGCAACTGAAATATCACTATGACAAACTATAATAGCTATAAACAAGGTTTACACGCAGTTAAATTTCAACAAATGGCAAAGGTTATACCTAATTCCACCAGAGGTACGGAGTGACCTACTACCTTCTCCATGCCAAACACAGGTTCCGTATTGCGTCAATCGTAGAAACTAGTCTACTGCGCCAGTTGACTGGTTACCTTTTCCATTACAATGGCATGAATCTTTACCACGTTCTCCATGAAAATACTAAATTTCGTTCTTTTTTATTATTTTTTTCTTACCTCCTTTCCCATGTCAACGCCTCACTTTAAGACTTCGCACTTCTGCTCACAGGCGCGAGAATCCCCAAGCGAGCGCCGTACGGCTTGTATCAAGCCCGGCGTACGCCTTACGACTTGTGTCAAGCTTGGCGTAGTAAGGAGTCTTGACAGCTTACGCTGCAATTCGCTATATTCTGCACGGCCTTACTTCTAAATTGAAGTTTCGCAAACCAAATGACCATCGCCTTTCCTCTGTTGCCAGCGCGCTAGGTCCACGAGAACACCCAAGCGATACGACCGCGGTAAACATCCCTTGTAAAATTTAATACCGTACTCAGAAAAACTAACGAATATGAATTGAAAACAAATTCACAAAAACTACACTTACTAACAACATCTGACACTGATAAGACAATATATTATTAAGAATAAAAGAGAATGAGGAAGTAACACATCACTCATCGCTAATGGCTGGCACAGGAAGGAGGTTATGGCCTATAAAGGGAACACTCCACTGATCTCAGAGTCACTGGAACTCTCCAAAATGTGAAAAACACACCAATTACTGAAGGAAAATGCAAAAGATCGCGAACCGTACCGAATACCACACACGCTGAGCGAGATAGGTTAACCACGTGGTGAATTTAAATATTAGAGTTGGCAACTGGGTTTCGAGATCGTGCTCTGCCGATATAAATCGATATGAATGGCAGCTTGACATTGGTTGGATGTCTATGCTTCAGCGCATAACCACTAGACAGTGACAAAATCAGTCAAAACGTCAATTTAGAAGTAGAGCCGTGCGGAGTATGGTAACTATAGGAGCTATAGCTGCCTCCTGTCATTTCTTGATGGATACAGTACTTTTGCATCCATCTCTTGGCACAGGCCAGAGTAAAGTGTAGCTTCCAACGAAGTCCCAGTCAACATCCATGGCTGTGACAATATGGAAGCTGCTGGGGTATGAGTAGTGCTGAGTAATGACATTCAGAGCACGACTAGTGCGTCTGAGTGTTACGAAAGGTGCTGCTCATAGGGTCAATCGTGCTGCAATAGTACTTTCTGACCCAGTGAGGAAAGCAATGGCAAACTACCTCACTCCTCATCTTGGCTAGTACGTCTCATTTTGGTGCTGTCATTGGTTTTTGGGGTTTCCTTATAACCGCATAACCTTTAGTGGTGCTATTTGAGGATCCAACCAGCCTCTGGGCTGATGACCTAACAGATAGACAGGAGCTATAGGGTGTGTTGTGAGGTTATTTTCGCGATGTTTAAGTACACTGCAGCGCAGAGAATATTTTTGATTGAGTGCTATTTCCACAAGAAGAAGAAACCGGTTAAAAGGTGCCTTCGAAAATTCCGTAGACAGTTCCCCGGTTCTACAGTACCATCAAAATTTTAGGTGCAACAACTCATCAACAAGTGGCGTAGTACTGGTTCCGTAACTAACACGATAAAACAGCGAGGGAGAACAACTCTCACACAGGAGAGATTATAGATCATTCCATGTTAAGAAAAGAGTATTGCTCTTATGGGCCTCCAATAAGTGAACATACCATCCTCTTAGACACTCATAATTCCTCGTGATTAAGGAATATTATTTTTTTTTGCTAGGGGCTTTACGTCGCACCGACACAGATAGGTCTTATGGCGACGATGGGATAGGAAAGGCCTAGGAGTTGGAAGGTAGCGGCCGTGGCCGTAATTAAGGTACAGCCCCAGCATTTGCCTGGTGTGAAAATGGGAAACCACGGAAAACCATTTTCAGGGCTGCCGATAGTGGGATTCGAACCTACTATCTCCCGGATGCAAGCTCACAGCCGCGCGCCTCTACGCGCACGGCCAACTCGCCCGGTAAGGAATATTATAATGTAATTTATATTGTATTAAGAAAGAAAACGAATGAATCATTTTTGTGTCCATGGGATATTAAAATAACTATTTAACATTTTCCATTTCATAAATACATTTGCAGGGAGAAAACACAACAGCGGAAACAGCCATCACTTTGTCGCCTTCCTTCATTTTCCTTTTCAGTTGCTCTGGTACATATAACGCGTTATCCGTTACGCTGTGAATCGCCAGTAGTTTGTCACTGTTGAAGAGAAGTCGCCTGCGTGTGTGTGTTTTTTTTTTCTAATATTATCGTAGATATTAATGAAGATTTAGACGCTGTGATGTGCAGCGATGCATCACGCCTTGACTTGTACTGATACAGAAATTCGCTGTGATTTTTATCTTTGTCTGGTTTTGTTAATCAGCTGTTGTTCCTTAACACTAGAACCGCGTCTGGGTCATTTTTGACCCAGCTGTTAGTTCTTTATTCCCTATACTCTGAAAAAAAATATTTGTAGCAAGTGTATACAGCCAATAAATATACCAGTACCTGCGCTGGTATATTTTGAAGTATAATACTCATAATGTATTTTGATGTAGAATATTAACTACACGAATACGGAATATGTGGACAATAGGATTGCCCCACTTCGTTGACCACAATGAGTCCAGTTATAAGCCCCTGCTCCTATGGCACCGCGAATGTGCAGTATAGCAAGAAAGGCTTCCATCTCCTCAATATTTGGAGATCATTCATCTGACATCAGTACACACGATGAACATTACGCTGCATATAGTTTATATGTAGGAATGGTACTTCACACGACGCACGGGTTGAGAATACATAATATTCCTTGGCTATACACATGCTACAAATATTTTTCCTTTTAGCAGAACATAGGAAAGAAAAAAATAACAGCTGGGTCACAAATGACTCAGCCGCGGTTCTAGTGTTAAACGCATTTTAATTTTACCCCTTTTTACCACTTTTTCCTCAAGCTTCGTTTTCGCCATTCTTTTCGTGGTGCGGTACGACTGTGCAGTAGTACCCGGTGTTGCCTGGGAAAAATTATTAGATGCAATTAATTCCATCCCCCACCCCCGAGGCTATAAAAATTATCTGTAGTCTATATCTGTACCCTAAATTTCAAAAAGATAATTTGCAACTTAGTTTCTTCTCCCTTTTATCTTGAACTTAAATACAGAGTTCACAAATCAATGCAGCACCAATTTTCCATTAAGCCCTGGAAACTTAAATGAGCTCCCTCAAAATCATCTGTCCTCATGGGTTCATAAAAATAATTTGCAGCAGCTTAGTTTCTTTCTCCATTCATTTTGAACTTAATTACTGAGTTTCACAAATATACCTGCCATCGTTTTCCCGTGATACTGTTGAACAGAGCCGTTCGATGTGGCAACCCTGTTGCAATAAAAGGAATACCGCTTTCTTAACATGGAATGACCTATAGAAATATACAGGAAAGACTGCACGTCAGTCCACGTAAGTTGCTTCGGAGAGTAGCTCAGGAAACGGGTATTTCCCATTCGTCAGCACGTAATGAAAAAATAAATAAATTACATTTACCGGAATCATTCATTTAGTGGTGAGTTCAGTTTCACTTACTAGTTTATTTGTTTTGTTTTTTTTTGCTAGGGGATTTACGTCGCACCGACACAGATAGGTCTTATGGCGACGATGGGACAGGGAAGGGCTAGGAGTGGGAAGGAAGCGGCCGTGGCCTTAATTAAGGTACAGCCCCAGCATTTGCCTGGTGTGAAAATGGGAAACCACGGAAAACCATTTTCAGGGCTGCCGATAGTGGGATTCGAACCTACTATCTCCCGGATGCAAGCTCACAGCCGCGCGCCTCTACATGCACGGCCAACTCGCCCGGTAGTTTATTTGTTAGCTTTATTTATTTATTTTCTCTTTCTTAATCTGCTTACCCTCCAGAGTTGGCTTTTCCCTCGAACTCAGCGAGGGATCCCACCTCTACCGCCTCAAGGGCAGTGTCCTGGAGCTTGAGACTCTGGGTCGGGGGATACAACTGGGGAGAATGACCAGTACCTCGCCCAGGTGGCCTCAACTGCTATGCCGAACAGGGGCCTTGCGGCGGGATGGCAAGATTGGAAGGGATAGACAAGGAAGAGGGAAGGAAGCGGCCGTGGCCTTAAGTTAGGGACCATCCCGGCATTTGCCTGGAGGAGAAGGGGGAAACCACGGAAAACCACTTCCAGGATGGCTGAGGTGGGAATCGAACCACCTCTACTCAGTTGACTTCCCGAGACTGAGTGGACCCCGTTCCAGCCCTCGTACCACTTTTCAAATTTCGTGGCAGAGCCGGGAATCGAACCCGGGCCTCCGGGGGTAGCAGCTAATCACACTAACCATTACACGACAGAGGCGGACTATTTATTTATTTATTCATTTATGTATTTATTTATTTATTTATTTATTTATTTATTTATTTATTTATTTATTTATTTATTTATTTATTTATTTATTTATTTATTTATTTCCCAGAGCATGTATCTATAGCTGGCGAGTTCAGTTTCGTTTAGTTTATATCGGCGTAATAATATCGCTTCTTTGAGACGATTACGTCCACTCGTCACTGCGGACACTGAGCTCGCTGTCACCGCTTCTCTGCGCTCCTGTGCCTCGGTATTCCGCTACGATGTCTTACATTACGTCGTCGGATGCAAAATACGTCTCGGCCCACAGGTGGCCTCGGCTGGTCCGTGGTCAGAGAGCTCTGCGAACCGACTGGCCAACCCAGCAGAGGAGGGGTAGCCACTGCTCTACCGTGGCTCAACGCCGCTGTATTCGGGAGACGGAGAGGGGCTGATCCCCACTGTCGACTGTACTGGACTCGTTTTCAGCAGTTTTCCTTTCTCCTGCACAAAGGCGAATGCCGGCACAGTTCCTAGTATAGGCCACGGCCGCAAACCCTCTCACCTTCCTCGCACATATCCTAATAATGTTATTTTGCTTTACGTCCCACTAACTACTTTTACGGTCTTTGGAAACGCCGAGGTCCCGGAATATAGTCCCGCAGGAGTTCTTTTACGTGCCAGTAAATCTACCGACACTAGGCTGTCGTATTTGAGCACCTTCAATCAATCAATCAATCAATCAATCAATCAATCAATCAATCAATCAATCAATCAATCAATCAATCAATCAATCAATCAATCAATCAATCAATCAGTACTGATCTGCATTTAGGGCAGTCGCCCAGGTGGCAGATTCCCTATTTGTTGTTTTCCTAGCCTTTTCCTAAATGATTTCAAAGAAACTGGAAATTTATTGAACATCCCTCTTGGTAAGTTATTCCAATCCCTAACTCCCCTTCCTATAAATGAATATTTGCCCCAGTTTGTCCTCTTGAATTCCAACTTTATCTTCATATTGTGATCTTTCCTACTTTTATAAACGCCATTCAAACTTATTCGTCTACTAATGTCATTCCACGCCATCTCTCCGCTGACAGCCCGGAACATACCACTTAGTCGAGCAGCTCTTCTTCTTTCTCTCAATTCTTCCCAACCCAAACATTGCAACATTTTTGTAACGCTACTCTTTTGTCGGAAATCGCCCAGAACAAATCGAGCTGCTTTTCTTTGGATTTTTTCCAGTTCTTGAATCAGGTAATCCTGGTGAGGGTCCCATACACTGGAACCATACTCTAGTTGGGGTCTTACCAGAGACTTATATGCCCTCTCCTTTACATCCTTACTACAACCCCTAAACACCCTCATAACCATGTGCAGAGATCTGTACCCTTTATTTACAATCCCATTTCTGTGATTACCCCAATGAAGATCTTTCCTTATATTAACACCTAGATACTTACAATGATCCCCAAATACCACCGGACTGAGCCAGGATCGAACCTGCCAAGTTGGGGTTAGAAGGCCAGCGCCTTAACCGTCTGAGCCACTCAGCCCGGCCCGTACTTCTCCTTCTCCGATTCAAATCCCCTGGTCTGAGAGACGGCGTCACCGTCTAGGAGGCTCACCTCGTCCCTTCAGGGGAAGAATGAAAACATTTAGTAGTAGTAGTAGTCCTACATTGTATTCTCTGTACTAGTACACAGGTTTTCATTCCGTCCATAACAGGGACGGTGTGCCTTCTAGACGGCAACGTCGTCTTTCCAGTCAGAGAGATTTGATACGGTGAAGATGTTCCGTGAAGGTGAGCGGGTTGGCAGTCGTGGCATATACTGGGAACTGTGCCGGCATTCGCCTTAGGGTCCTTACACATGAGCGTTTTTCTGTCGTCGTTGTCGACAACAAAAAGCGGTTCATGTGTGGTCGGTTGGCGCCGCTTTGCCGTTGACATATAATACAATGCGAAGAATGCTTCCCCTTTTCAGACGAACGTTTTCTCGACCAAACGCGAACCACTTTCGCCAGCTGTAGCCGATCCCGACTGCAGCGCTTTCCTTTTCACACGGGCGATATTTCAGCCACGTTGTGACGACAGCGACAAGTTCGCCGGGCTGAGTAGCTCAGACGGTTAAGGCACTGACTTTCTGAGCCCAAGTTGTCCTGGCTCAGTTCGGTGATAATTCTGCGCCGTCGCATGAGCAAACGAAGTAGAGCCTCGTCTTCAGAATTCATAATGTGAAGGACTGAATTTCGACTTGCCGAACGAAATTACCCCATACGCGGTGCAGCTGGCCGGACCACATTTTGACGCTGGCTTTAGCTACAAAATGTGGTCATACTGAACTACACAAGTGGTCGGACCGGCGACAAAGAGGCGTATTTTTGTAGTCGACAACGATGAGAGAAAAACGCTCGTTATTAAGGGCCCTTAGTGCAGGAGAATGGAAAACCACGGAAAACCATTCTCTGGACAGCCGGCGGTGGGGATTAGCCCCTCTCCGTCTCCCGAATACAGAGGTGTAGAGTCGCGGTCCAGTCGTGGTCACCAGTAGGTCCGAAGCCTACTCTGGCATCCGTCGACGGCCTGTTATTTGACATAGGCCAACAAGTTTTTTTAAAAATAATTTCGCGATTCACATGAGATTTTCATGATATTTCAACACATTTTACGACCAAAATGAGGGCAGGGGGCACACTAGTCAGGGGACTCGGGATTTCAAGGGGATTGTAAGTTCAATGGACTTATTATATTATTGAATGCCTAATAAAAGAAATGTCGGCTAAAAGCATCCGCGTAGGTATATAGCGTAATATTTCATAAGACATACAGTATCTTTTGATCTCCATTTTTTAAAATTTTATTACTGTCTGCATTAATTTTTGGTAATGTAAATTCAGGTAATTGCTGGATCAGCTGTTTTGGTTCAGAAAATACAGTAGAGTGGTGTAGTGTTTAGTGTGATTACCGACCACCCCCAAAGGCCAGATTTCGATTCCCGGCTCTGCCATGAAATTTGTAAAGTGGTACGAGGACTGGAACGGTGTCCACTCAGACTCGGGAGGTCAACTGAATAGAGGGGATTTCGATTCCCACCTAAGGCATACTCTAAATGGTTTTCCGTAGTTTCCCACTTCTCCTCCAGGCAAATGGCGGGATGGTACCTAATTTAAGACCACGGCCGCTTCCTTCCCTCTTCCTTGCCTATCATTTCCAATATTGCTATCTCCCACAAGGCCCCTCTTCAGTATAGCAGGTGAGGCCACCTGAGCGAGGTACGGGTCCTCCTTCCCAGTTGTATCCCCAACCAAATGTCTCACGCTCCAAGACACTGCTCTCGAGGTGGTAGAGAGCTGGAATTCCTCGCTGAGTCCGAGCAAGAAACCAACCCTGAACGGTAAATAGATTAAGAAAGAAACAAATACAGAGGAAGTCCGGTTAAACGCGATCCGATTCACTGCGGATTCGGATTGAACAAATCATCAATATCCGCCCGCCTCTGTGGTGTAGTGTTTAGTGTGATTAGCGACCACCCCCGAAGGCCAGGTTTCGATTCCCGGCTCTGCCATGAAATTTGTAAAGTGGTACGAGGACTGGAACGGTGTCCACTCAGACTCGGGAGGTCAACTGAATAGAGGGGGTTTCGATTCCCATCTAAGGCATCCTCTAAATGGTTTCCCGTAGTTTCCCACTTCTCCTCCAAGCAAATGGCGGAATGGTACCTAATTTAAGACCACGGCCGCTTCCTTCCCTCTTCCTTGTCTATCCCTTCCAATCTTCCCATCCCCCACCAAGGCCTCTGTTCAGCATAGTAGGTGAGGCCGCCTGGGCGAGGTACTGGTCATTCTCCCCAGTTGTATCCCCAACCCAATGTCTCACGCTTCAGGACACTGCCCCTGAGGCGGTAGAGGTGGGATCCTTCGCTGAGTCCGAGGGAAAAACTAACCCTGGAGGGTAAGCAGATTAAGAAAGAAAGAAAGAAAGAAATCATCAATAAAATTCGTATCTTTGTAATCTAGTAACGAACTGCATAGAGGCATTGTGCGTTACAATATACAACTGTTACCGACTCCGCACTAAACAGAACTTCAAGAGATGACTGGATGGGGTTTTAGAAATTGCGTGCTTGTCTTTTCACAGAAATAATCAAGCTTTCGTGTAAACAGGGGAAAGTTAAGATGGCCTTCCTCCATTCCCATGCCATTATCGGAACTACATTCCTATTAATCTGCTTATTACGACATTTAATATGTCATTTCTCAATTAATCATCACTTTGTATTTGAAGCCGCTGCATGATATTGACACTTTGTCGATGTAGTATGGTTATTCTTATATATTTCTATCTATTGATGGTTTATTAGCTTTTGTCAAACAATCTCCTTGTTAAGTCTTGACTTCAGGGCAAGTGCACGCATGCACATAAATGGTGTCCCAATATAAACAAAGCATGACGTCCCCCCACTTCCTCACCTAACGCACTGCTGCAGGTAGACATCCCGCTAGAAAACTGTTATGACTGAAATGGACAGAGTGGTGGATGTATAGCAATACACATTACTCCTTCACTCCCTCCCCTCCTTTTCGGTACTGATGTGGGGCAGTGTTTATTGTTTATGTCGGGACACCGTTTCTCTGTATGCATGTACTCTGATGTCACAAAAAATAGTGTAGGCCCTACTCTATGAACGATTGAATGAACTGGCGTATGGCTTTTGGTGCCGGGAGTGTCCGAGGGCAAGTTCAGCTCGCCAGATGCAGGTTTTTCGATTTGATTCCCGTGGGCGACTTGCGCGTCGTGATGAGGATGAAATGAAGGTGAAGACGACACATACACCCACCCCCGTGCCAGCGTAATTAACCAATAATGGTTAAAATTCCCGACCCTGCCTGGAATCGACCCCGGGACCCCTGCGACCAAACGGGAGCACCCTAACCATTTAGGTACGGAGCCGGACTCGATGAACGATAAATTGAACATAATAGATCGTGTCAAGAATGGAATGTCGAGTGTGTCTCCTTCAGGAAGAGAGTCTTTCATAAAATTGTGTTATATTGTAGCCTGCTATTCATTCCCGATCTTCTGTCGCCCTATATGTCATTTTCCATTGATTGCGGTTAAGCTAAAACAAGGGGTAAACTGGGTTAAATCGAGTTTCTGCTGTATTGCCTCCAACTTTTATAATTCTGTTCCTTATGAAAGGTATTGTGTGATTTTGTGGCTTTGGAAATGAACAAACTACAGGATGCCAACAATACTGAATGTATAATATCACCTCATCATACCATTGGATGTGTTCAAAGTCTACAATGGGCCAGAATACTGCATCCGAATTTCATATACGTGTAATAATAATAATAATAATAATAATAATAATAATAATAATAATAATAATAATAATAATAATAATAATAATAATAATAATAAATTACCGAGCTCGATAGCAGCAGTCGCTTTAGTGCGGCCAGTATCCAGTATTCGGGAGACAGTAGGTTCGAACCCCACTGTCGACAGCCCTGAAGATGGTTTTCCGTGGTTTCCCATTTTCACACCAGGCAAATGCTGGGGCTGTACCTTAATTAAAGCCACGGCCGCTTCCTTCCCACTCCTAGCCCATTCCTGTCCCAACGTCGCCATAAGACTTATCTGTGTCGGTGCGACGTTAAGCAACTGGAAAAAAAAATCATGTATATAATATATAATATATAATATATGTTATTATTATTATTATTATTATTATTATTATTATTATTATTATTATTATTATTATTATTATTATTATTGATACCGGATTTCCGTAGTTCACAGAGGATTAGGAAGCGCTTGGGGTGAATTGCTGGACAAGGGATTACTTCGAGCTACTTTTAATATAACAAATTTCGAAATATTATTTATTTCCTTTTCTTTTCCTTTTTCTAGTTTAAAATGGATACATAGAAAATCTGAATGAATAACGAACAAATGTAAGAAATTGGTAATGAGTTCGTCAGCTCTAACAATGTGGGAGACTTAGAAGTCCGAATATTAGGTACAAAACTTGAGATAGTTATCAATTCGTTAATCTATATAGAAATTGCTCTTGACAGGTACAAATGTTTTATAAGAGCAGGATTCGCTCCAAGAAGTTACACTACTCAGAAGTAGGAGCTCCAAATATACCATAGTCTAGCCACGCAGAGGCATCGGTTTCCTTTGATACAGTAGCCGGGCTGAGTGGTTCAGACGGTTGAGGCGCTGGCCTTCTGACCCCAACTTGGCAGGTTCGATCCTGACTCAGTCCGGTAGTATTTGAAGGTGCTCAAATACGTCAGCCTCGTGTCGGTAGATTTACTGGCACGTAAAAGAACTCCTGCGGAAATAAATTCTGGCACCTCGGCGTCTCCGAAAACCGTAAAAGGGTAGTTAGTGGGACGTAAAGCAAATGACATTATTATTACCTTTGATACACTAAAAATGACACTAGGCTACATCAGGTGACCTCACTTTTAAAATTTTCATCAACTGATCCACACAACATTGATCACTCTTCCAAACGGGAATCAAAATCGAAGAAATATTTAACCTAAGAATAATTCAGGAGACACAGAGCGTAATTGCCCATACTACATGGCCTTAATAGTAAAAAAAAGAAAAGGTTGTGCATAACCGGCCATAAATAAAATTCAAGGAGGCGAAGCACTTGCACTCCTTCTATAAATTGATAAAACCCTAAGTGGGCTCATGGCCCAATGATACAGAGGCTAATCCTATACTACATCGGGGTGACTAAATGATAAACATTAATGCCAAAACAAAATTTATGAAATTCAGAGGTTCTGAAAACTTGAGTCGCCCCATGCAATGTTGAATGGGAAACGACAGAGGGTCATCACTCTTTGTTCCCTTACATTACATATTTTCAAGTAGGGATTATAACAAAGCATCAGACTTGCCGAAAATTCTACATTTACAAACTTACGTTAAACTATCTGCAGGAGCTATCACATGTCTAGCTAAATTCTGCCATTCCCTTGTGCCGCTGGATCTTCCTCAACCAGACCTCGCCCCTGTTTCCCTTCGTATAAGATACACTCCCACGTACTGGAGCAATTCAGACAAGACGGCCCTGAAGTGCCCTGCTTTTATAGTTCCGCAAGGGGAAGTTTCTAGAACTCTTTACTGATAGGCTGTATTCCTAAACACACCCCCGGTTTTAATTGGCTAGAGACAATATTTCCAAGCTTTTGATAGGTTGATTACAATCAAGGAGGAACCAGCTGAAGTGTTGGCAACTTCGGTACATTAAATAATCCTCAGAAACAGGTTTACAAATTTCCAAAATAAACATTACTCTATGAAATAATTAGAGTTTAGGCCGCGTGGGAGAACAAATAAGCCGATGGTAGAGACATGTAACTGTAGAAGACAAAAGTTTCTGGGAGTTCACAAGTCCACGTTTGTTACATAGATGGTCTTAGAGAAGGCACGCAGTCTAAACAGCCCGGGAAGGTGTACCCCTGGTGCAATTATTATTATTATTATTATTATTATTATTATTATTATTATTATTATTATTATTATTATTATTATTATTATTATTATTATTATTATTTGTTAGGGGCTTTACGTCGCACCGACAAAGATAGGTCTTATGGCGACGATGGGATAGGAAAGGCCTAGGAGTTGGAAGGAAGCGGCCGTGGCCTTAATTAAGGTACAGCCCCAGCATTTGCCTGGTGTGAAAATGGGAAACCAATTATTATTATTATTATTATTATTATTATTATTATTATTATTATTATTATTATTATTATTATTATTATTATTATTATTATTATTAAAATTAAATCTGCTTACCGTCCAAGGTTGGCTTTTCCCTCGGGCTCAGCGAGGGATTCCACCTTTACCGCCTCATGGGCAGTGTCCTGGAACGTGAGATATTTGATCGGCTATACTACTTGGCAAGAGGGCCAGTACCTACCCCAGACAACCTCACCTTCTATGCTGAACAGAGGCCTTGTGGGGGATGGGAAAATTGGAAGGGATAGGCAAGAAAGAAGCCTTGGTCTTAAGTTACAGGTACCATCGAGGTATTTGCCTAGAGAAGAAGTTGGAAACGCCGGGCTGAAATAAAAAAATGAAATGGCGCATGGCTTTTAGTGCCGGGAGTGTCCGAGGACAAGTTCGGCTCGCCAGATTTAGGTCTTTCGACTTGACTCCCATAGGCGACCTGCGCGTCGTGATGAGGATGAAATGATGATGAAGACGATACATACACCCAGTCCCCGAGTCAGCAGAATTAACCAATTATGGTTAAAATTCCCGACACTGCCAGGAATCGAACCCGGGATCCCTGTGACCAAAGGCCAGCACACTAACTATTTAGTCATGGAGCCGGAAAACGCCGGGCTGAGCGGCCCAGACGGTTCAGGAGCTGGCCTTCTGACCCCCAACTTGGCAGGCTCGATCTTGGCTCAGTCCGGTGGTATTTGAAGGTGCTCAAATACGTCAGCCTCGTGTCGGTAGATTTACTGGTACGTAAAAGAACTCCTGCGGGACTAAATTCCAGCACCTCGGTGTATCTGAAAACCGTAAATATAGTTGATGGGACGTAAAGTAAATAATATTATTACCGTATTAGAATGGGGAAACCACTGGAAACAACTTCGAGGATGTATGAGGTGGGAATCGAACTCCTTCTACTCGTTTGACCTCCCGAGGCTGAGTGGGCCCCGTATAAATCCCCGTATCACTTTTCAAATTTCATGGCAGAGCCTGGAATCGAACCCGAGCCTGCATGGGTGGCAGCTAATCACACTAACCACTATAATATTGAGTAGTAACGTTCTCGTTTTACTGTTTTGAACAATGTGTTAAATAGTGTATCTGAAAGAATAAGAAAGGGCCGGGCTGAGTGGTTCAGACGGTTGAGGTGCTGGCCTTCTTACCCCAACTTGGGAGGTTCGATCCTGGCTCAGTCCGGTGGTATTAGAAGGTAATCAAATACGTCAGCCTCGTGTCAGTAGATTTACTGATTTACAAGTTAGTGGGACGTAAAGGCGATATTATTATTATTATTATTATTATTATTATTATTATTATTATTATTATTATTATTATTATTATTATTATATTAAGATAGATATCCTTACAGCTGTACCGACTATTCTACAACTATTATTTGGTAGTTTGTAATGAAGTTCAGGAATAGGTCTGCCATCTTGACTTGTCAGGGGTTCAGAATGTATGTGGGTGGCTCAGTGTGTGTTTGTTTGCAACGAATGACGTAGAGTAATGTGGCTGTCTTTGTTCTCAGGGAATGGAGTAGTGTGACCAACAGCAGCTATGGAGGTCCAGTCACCGTGGTCCTCTACCAACAGTACGTCCGGGATGACGGACGATATGCGCTTTACCTCGACAAACGTAGTGTCTATCGCCTGCTACAGCGTCTTCTTCATCGTGTCAGCGTTCGGCAACTGCACAGTACTCTCCCTCATCCTGAGGCGGCGCACCAGGTCGCGCCTCACAACCATGCTAATGCACTTAGCGATAGCAGACCTCCTGGTGAGTACTGACACTATTAAAAACTCCGTGTACTAAAGTCAACACAAGTATTATTTATTGAGCATAACATCTACATGTATACAATTGAATATATTACAGTAACAAGAAAACAATTTCATATCAGGACGTCCAGCCCTTCCATCCACTCTAACACTGCTTCTGATGGTATAAGGAATTCAGCCCAGTTACCCGAGTAAGCACGTTGCTTGCAGCTGCCGACGATACGAGCGATGCTTTGCCGTGGAGCAGCCAGTCGCATTCTGGTGACGTTAAGCAGTTCCACTTGTAGAGTGAGTCTGCATCTTCCATGGCCTGTCCGAACTCTGTTAAGAGTGGCCCACTGCCTGCGAGGTGGATGCAATCCACTAATAAATTGCTTACCAGAAAACACATTGTGAAGGGACAAGTCTGTTGAAGATTCCCAGCGGTCTTTCCAAACTTTCACAGCGTTGAAGTTGTTGCGGGTCATATCAGCAGCATTGCGCAAAGGTGAATGGCGTGATTTCAACCGTGATTGAGCGCAGGGATGTCTTCTTGTGCCGGTAGTTGGGAGTTTTTGCAGATTTTGCGGTACTCTCTCAAGAGGGCGTTCGATCTGCGCAGATCAGGTGGCATTATTCCCATGGGCAGCAAGAGCCAATAGGTAGGCGTGGATCTGATCGTGCCCGAAATAAGGCGCATGCTGTTGTTCATCTGTGTATCAACATATCGCGGTGAAGAATACTCAGCACTGGAATAAACCAGACCAAGAGCAGAATGTCGTAGAGTGCTTGCAGTAGATCCCCAAGTTGTCCCACACAGTTTGTGAAGAATATTGTTTCGAGTTTTCAGTCACTCGACACAATACTAAGCGAAGACATACATGCTGGACAACGAATTAATGGGGATACCTTTCTTGCTCTATTGTAGTCCGTATTGAAAATACATTTGAATTAGACTCATGTACTTCATTGGACGAGTATATATCATAGTACGATGTTCTCCAGCCAACCGTTAGGTACTCGTCACATTCAAGAACACAAATAGCTTCACATTATACGGGGTGTGTCCGTGGTGATATTACAAACTTTCAGGTATGATAGAGGACGGCAAATGGATCAATTTGAGATAAGGAACTATAGTGCGAAAAATATCAGGTCAAAAGTTAAGCAAAATTCTACTCATTTGAGTCCGTTTATTTGCACAAGTTTCACAAGCTGTTCCGTTTACAATAAATGTTCGAAATGGTGTCCCCCTGCGTTAAAGCAGGCATGGCATTGTCACACAGAGTTCTGTCGTACCCTTTCGAATATCTCCGGTGTCATCTGAACAGCGCCGCAGGCAGCGAGAATTCTTGCCAAGAGATCCTCATCAGTCTCGACAGGTGTCTCATACACTTCACCTAAGCAATGTTATGTTGCTGAAGATGTTCCTAAAAAGGAATGAAGCATGTTCTACAAATAATTAATTTGCTTAAAACAAATCCTCAGTATCAAACAGGTGGAAGTTTATTTCACTGATTTAATGTAAATAAGATTTGATACGGGAAATTAAGCTGATTTCTTGCAACTATAGCATAAACCATAAACCAGGAATATGTATTTTAAAATATCATCAGATTTTGTTGTTCTTCATTGCATATCATAGTGCCATTGTCATGTCAGCTTTTAAGATTGATGGCTGAAGCTTCCAAGAAAAGTAGAAACTAGTACCATGGTACCATTTAGTTACTATGATAAAATAATATGTATTGAATAGGTGGAAAATTTTCTTCATTTGAATTGTAATTACCTTCAATACGGACCACTATGAACAGGGACCTGCTCCAGCCCCTGAAATTTCCGGGGCGTTAGGTTTACCTCTCCCTATATAATGGTATACATAAAGGTTATCTTCTGCAGTTTTACCTCATGACGAAGAGGAGGGTCATTGCTTGAGTAAAGAAATTCAGGTAATTTTCTGTACAGGTGTTGAAGGCCTCTTGAGTATTGGAACATTCACTATTCAATCACAGATGGCGGATTCCCTATCAGTTGTTTATCTAGTCTTTCCTTAAATGATTTCAAAGTAGTTGGAAATTTACCGAACATCTTCCTTGGTAAATTATTCCAGTCCCCAATTCCTTTTCCTATAAACGAACATTTTCCCCAATTTGTTCTCTTGAAAACCAACTTTCATTTTGTGAGCATTCCTAATTGTAAGAGCCTCCGTGGTTCAGACGGCAGCGCGTCGGCCTCTCACCGCTGAATACCGTGGTTCAAATCCCGGTCACTCCATGTGAGATTTGTGCTGGACAAAGCGGAGGCGGGACAGGTTTTTCTCCGGGTACTCCGGTTTTCCCGGTTATCTTTCATTCCAGCAACACTCGCCATTCTCATTTCATAGCATCTATCACTCATGAATGTAAATCACTTTGGGAGTGGCGACCCCATCGTAATAACAGCCTATATCTGATTCATTCATTACATCCCTGACCTGGTCAAAGACTGGAAAGCAGGTTGTAGGTTTTCATTTTTTTCCTAATTGTAAAACCTTCACTCAAGCGTATTTGTATACTAATGTCATTCCAAGCCATCTCTATACTGAGAGCTCGAAACATTCCGCTTGTTAGTCAGCTGTTCCTCTCCTTACTTCCTAGTCTTCCCAGCTTAAAGTTTGCAATATTTTCGTAACCCTACAATATGCGACAATATCGCCTTTAGCATATATTTGAGAAAATTATAAGAGGCAATTCTGCCTCTGTGGTGTAATGCTTAGTGCGATTAGCTACCACCCCCAGAGGCCCGGGTTTGATTCCCAGCTCTGCCACGAAATTTGAAAAATGGTACGAGGGCTAGAACGGTGTGCACTGAGCCTCGGTAGGTCAAGTGAGTAGAGGTGGGGGGGGAGGTTCGGTTCCCTCCTCAGCCATCCTCGAAGTGGTTTCCCAGTTCTCCTCCAGGCAAACGCCGGGATGGTACCTAACTTAAGGCCACGGCCGCTTCCTTCCCTCTACCTTCCCTCTCCTATCCCTCTTCCTTGTCTATCCCTTCCAATCTCCCCATCCCCACACAAGGCCCCTGTTCAGCATAACAGGTGAGGCCACCTGGGTGGGGTACTGGCCCTTCTCTTCATTTGTATCTCCTGACCCAATGTCTCACTCTCCAGAACACTGCCCTTGAGGCGGTAGAGGTGGGATCCCTCGCCGAGTCCGAGGGAAAAACCTACCCTGGAGGGTAAACAGATTAAGAAATAAAAGATATTACAGTAAATTTTCCCTTACGATATTCTTGGGAATCTGATGAATGAGAGCAATAAACAAACATATTCAAGTTAAAATGCAAATGACATGGAAATACAGTTGAATGTGTGTTAAATTACTAGCCTACCCTGTGGAAGTGAATTTTCGTTATACTGCTTTCTTCAGTCTTCTTCCTCTTGGTGCAGCCTATACACAGCGTGAAGTTGCAATTTTCAGTCTCAGGAGATGAAGTTACTAATATACTATCAACTCTTTTACTCATCTTACATTATTGAAAATCCACAGCCTGTTTCCAGTCAATCGATCGGATCAGGAACGGATGAATGAAGGCCCGTCTAGCGGCGAGGATAGAAATTGTGCCAGTTGCAGAAGCCCGTCGCACTCCTCCCCGAGAAAAAACCTGTCCCGCCTCCACTTTGTCCATCATAAATCTCACATAGAGTGACCGGGATTTGAACCACGGAACGCAGTGGTGAGAGGCTGGCGCGCTGCCGCCTGAGCTTCAGAGGCTTTCATCTTACATTACTATTCCCATTTAATGGTAGGGTGACCGACATTCATAAACAAGCGCTGATTCGTAGCTGCCATGCATCACCAGGCGGAACGTGTCGCACGGCGAAGCTTCGCTTTTTGAATGACGCAGTTGTTCCACTTCAATTATTTCTTCATGTTAGCAGTCATATTGATGTCTCACAACACTAGAACTTCGGTCTAATACTAAGGTGTCAGCCCAGAAAGTCGACCGACACTTTCTCAGTTTTATCACGCCTATAACTTCTAAACTACATTACGTAGTCTGAAACGTGTACTAGAGAATCATCTCTCAAAGGATCTGGTAGTCGTTTTTGTAGACTTTAAAAATGCGTATGATTCAGTCGACAGGGAAGTGCTATTCAATATATTAGTGGAATTTGGAATTGACGCCAAAACAACAGCAATTATTAAGCAGACTTTAACTGGGACACATTCGAAAGTTAAGTTCGTGGGAGAGAACTCCAAGCAGTTCGAAATTAAAACAGGAGTCAGGCAGGGTGATGGATTGTCACCAATTCTTTTCAACTGTGTGTTGGAGAAGATTATCCGGGAGTGGGAAAAGGAACTGGACAGAAAAGGATTACTTAACCAAGTATACATTGGAGGGTCAAAAAGTGGTGTCATGATTAATTGCCTTGCCTTTGCTGATGACGTTGCGCTGCTATCTAGGAATACTGACACAGCAATAGAACAGCTGAATGTACTAAAACTACAAGCAGAAAAAGCAGGACTACAGATTTCTTTCGAAAAAACTAAATACATAACAAACATCAAAACAGCCCCTCGGTACCTGAAGACAGAACACGGTAAAATAGAAAGAGTTGATAGCTTTAAATATTTGGGTGAAATAGTGCAATTGAAAACAAATGAAAGAGAAGCAAACAACACCAGACGGGAGAAAATGGCTGCGGCTTTTCGTAGGACATATCCTATATACAAGAAGAAAACCATCTCCAGACGAGCTAAACTAAGGCACTACAATACAGTGATTAAAACGGAATGTCTGTATGCTAGTGAATGCCTCCAAATGACAGGGAAAGCGAGACTGAGAGAAGCTGAGAAATTTGAAAGAAAGATCCTTCGCAAAATAATGGGTCCAAAGATTGTGGATGGACAGTATAGGCTGCGAGGAAGGGAAGAACTTTACCGAGACAATGAAAGGCTGAGTCCATGAGAAAACGGAGACTTAAATTCTATGGGCATTTATTTAGAATGGATGAGAAGAGACTAACGAAAAGGATTTTCACAATACTAGACAGCAGACCTAAAGTGTCGGACAAATGGTTCAGGGAGGTGAGAAAGGATCTCAGACAGGTGGGACTAAATTCGGAAGACATCTCAAACCGAACAAAGTTTAGGTCAGTGATCGACAGATTTCAGGGATTCCATGACGAACCAAAACTTAACCGTGGGTGGACGGACGAAAGAAGACAGGCTGCCAGAGAGAGGATGCTGAAGTTCTGGGCTGTGAGGAAGGCTTCCAGAAACATGTAATTGTTATCTAACGTGGTCTCTAATGGCCGTAAACGAATATATATATATATATATATATTCCAATGAAATAAATTATAACCGACAGTTAAGGCATAACTATATCCATGTGACCTTGAATAGGATAGGATGATATCATCTCGCGATGCACGGGACGAGGGATGTTAGGGCTCGAATTCGTAGGTCGCGCGACAGCCGAGAATGCAAAGAGATAGGACGTTCGCAGTGGTCTCAAACGACTCGTAACGAACCGAGATACAATCGCAACTAAACAGTCGAGAAGTTAAGATGGAAAAATTCTGGAGTGAAATTGAGTAGAGAGATTCAGGTATACGTAGCACAAATGGGTTGGAGGTGTAGGTGACAGATAGCAAACGATAGAGCGTGTCGAGTTGAAGAGAACAACTCCAAATGTACCTATGAAAAGAGGTGTAGAAGAAAAAGGAAAAAAGAACTCGAAGAAGATGGTCGAATTTCGAGAGACATTGGAAGGTCGCGATTGAACTCTTCCAGAGGACGTTTAAGATTATTTTTACTACTACTACTAAATGTGTTCATTCCTCCCCTGAAGGGGGAGGCGGGCCTTTTAGACGGTGACGCCTTCTCTCAGGCCAGGAGATTTGTATCGGAGAAAGTGAGAGGGTTGGTGGCCGTGCTCGTTACTAGGAACTATCCCGGCATTCGCCTTAGTGCGGGAGAATGGAAAACCATCGAAAACCGTTATCAGGACATCCGACGGTGGGGACCAGCCCCTCTCAGTCTCCCGAATACAGAGGCGTAGAGCCACGATAGAGCCATGGCCATTCGCAGGCAAGACCCACTCTGCACTCGCCGACATCCGTTTAACATTCCATCGCGAGAGATATACTGTACTGATGTATAAAACTTGCGGGTGTTTCTCCGATACAGCCTAACACGTTTGAAAATGTTTCCTTCATAATGTTGAATAGCCTGTCCAATGAGGGCAGCACATAACACGCAGCAGATCAAACAAGCCTAAAGCAAATATCTTGAGTAATATTTTTTCTTCTTGTTATTTGCTTTACGTCGCACCGACACAGATAGGTCTTATGGCGACGATGGGATAGGAAAGGCCTAGGAATTGGAAGGAAGCGGCCGTGGCCTTAATTAAGGTACAGTCTCAGCATTTGCCTGGTGTGAAAATGGGAAACCACGGAAAACGATCTTCAGGGCTGCCGACAGTGGGCTTCGAATCCACTGTCTCCCGAATACTGGATACTGGCCGCACTTAAGCGACTGCAGCTATCGAGCTCGGTGGTGTAATTATCGTAAGCTAGTCCAGTTTCTACTGATTATGAAGATATTGCGTGCGTGGGAATAACTGCTTCAAGAACGTGTTAAGCAGACTACTGTTATTTATGTATTGACGTATTTTGCTGCTTACTTTTCATAAAGCACGTATTACTAATCAAAAGTTTAAATAATTACATAAACTTAAGTTACGTACGCCTATTGATGCTATACAAACCGTAGTTACCAAAATACTCTGGTTCATTGAGATTAATTATATCAGATCCGCAGAATCGTGAAATTAAAATTCCTTTGCAACCTACCACATACGGCAAATTATAACCGCGCGCGCTGGGAAAGTGTTTCGGCTAATTTCGGGGCTGCTCGATGTAACTCGCCTCTATCTCTGGTCAAGACCAACTACAATACTCCGATCAAATACAGAAAAAACATGGCTGCCATACCGGGCCAAAGCTGACATCGGAAGGAATTTTGTAGTGAGAATGTTATAGTACGAAAAGGTTTATCGAAGGTTTTCCAAAAGCATTTGATACGTAAAAGAGAAATAGTAATTGTTCGTGCTCTTTACCTGGGAGAGGTTTCTTTTTCCTTCTTTAACGTCGCACTAGCACATCGAAGGTTTTCGGCGACGGAAAGATGGGAAATGGTTAGGATTGGGAAGGTAGCACCGTGGCATTAACCAAGGCACAGCCGCGGCATTTGCCCGGTGTGAAAATGGGAAACCACGGAAAGCCACCTTCAGGATTGCCGACAGTGAGGTTCGAACCCACTACCTCCCGAATCCAAGCTCACAGCTGCGGGCCCCTAAACGCACGGCCACTCACCCAGTGGAAAATAAACAGAACCTGACACTAAACAAGTGAAAGTCGGCTCACTAGGTTGGCTCTTTTCAACATTCACAGAGACATATTGTAAAACCAACAGATTTCTTGAAATTATTTTCTAAGAAGCCTCGAAATTTGAATTTTATATTGTAATCTGAAGATACCATTCACTGTAAAACTGTTGACCACGATCATATTGGTCTTGTTCTGTATTTTAATGTAAGATTTTGTAGTGTACTGCAATCTGAATATCTACACATTTCACTTGTATCAGTGTCATTATTCTTTCTTTCTTTCTTTCTTTCTTTCTTTCTTTCTTTCTTTCTTTCTTAATCTGCTTACCCTCCAGGGTCGGTTTTTCCCTCGGACTCAGCGAGGGATCCTACCTCCACCGCCTCAAGGGCATTGTCCTTGAACGTGAGACTTTGGGTCGGGGGATACAACTGGGAAGGATGACCAGTACCTCGCCCAGACTGCCTCACCTGCTATGCTGAACAGGGGCCTTGTGGAGGGATGGGACGATTAGAAGGGACAGGCAAGGAAGAGGGAAGGAAGCGGCTGTGGCCTTAAGTTAGGTACAATCCCTGCATTTGCTTGGAGGAGAAGTAGGAAACCCCGGAAAATCACTTCGAGGATGGCTGAGGAGGGAATTCGTGGCAGAGCCAGGAATCGAACCCGGGCCTCCGGGGCTGGCAGCTAATCACGCTAACCACTACACTACAGAGGTAGACATCGGTGTGTCATGTCATTATAATGACTCTTATGCATGCGCGCTCCACACACGCACAACCACCTTCATGATGTCATATCATCATTTCGTAACTATACCCCCCCCCCCAGAAAAAAGGGTCGATCCTGGCTACACTATTGGACTAGATTCCCGTCAGGAAGTCTAAGAGTTTAGAAACGATACTTCCAGTCCTGGAAGGGCGCAAGGCTCTGAGGTTCACTCACTCTACATCAGAAATGAGTAGACGAGTAGGTACTAGGTTAATTCCTGGGGGCAAAGGTTGCTGGACATCGTGCTAACGACTCTATCCCAATTCGTGCCGAGGTTATGGACCTTCCACTGCTCTAAGGGTCTTCGTGGCTTTTATGGAGATATTATTATTATTGTTATTATTACTGTTACGGGGTTTCAGTGGAGCAGAAAGAGGTGAAAGAAGGCGCTGGGTAGAATGGGTCTATCTACGATATCAAAATTTAAATTAAAACTTTAAAACAAAGGTTATATTTCTTTACAAATCACAAACTTAACAAATTTTCCACTGAGTGAAAACAACAAAATCTCGGGTACAATACCAATTTTGCTACAAGGGTGGAACACCCCAGAATAGGGAATTTAACAGCTTTGGGCTTCAAGCTCCAGATTTACAATTCTGAGCTACAAGCTCCAGTTTACAAAATTTACAACGTCTGCAAAATCTCAATGTTTAGACAAGGACAGGAATATCCCAATTAAAGAGCACTATGCTCCAACAAATTTACAGCCTTCCAGAGGCACCCCTCAATATTACAGTTGAATTTAGAAAAGAACTTACATGCTCTCCAACATTACCAAGGATACTGCGCTCCCAATTTCTTACAGCCTATTCAAGGCAACATTACATCAAAATTCTTATCAATTTCTGGCCTCTCCAGGCCCAACTTAAACTTTACAATTTAGTACACAGGGTTAACTAGTACCCAAACTACGGGGCCTTCGTGGAAAAGAAAAACAGGTTAAATAACTGGCCCGAACACAAAATGATTGGAGGCGTACACTTACACTCCTAGAAAATCTAAAACCCTAATTGGGCGCTCCGCCCGATGATGCAGAGGCTAATCCCAAGCTACTGAGGTGACTAGAATGGAGATTAATCTAACGATTTACAGAAAAGAAAAAAGGTTACAAAATCATAGTCACCTCAACTTAAATTGAAGGGGAACCCAAGAGGGTAACGCACTCTATATCCCCGATTTACAGCTTTAAGAATTTATGAACGTTTAAATTAGCCGAAAGAAGGTTTATATTTTAGAAAACAGGAGGTTACATAATTAAAAATTTGAACCTTCCCCTCGTGTAAGTCTGCGGAGATAGCTACAGAAAAATAAGACTGATGGTCATTACCTTGGCTGATGGACTGCCTGGCGAAGAATGAGGCGCCCCGCCTCCTTTCTTAACACACACACTCTCAAAATACGGTAATCCAAAGACAAGGTAGCTTGCAAGGCCGCAGCTTATATACGCAAAGGGACGGTTCTAGAGGGTTCTGGATTAATCCGGACACACCCTCTCAATTTTATTGGCAGAATCAAAAAGTTACCCCCAAAAACCAAGCAGAAGCCTGTGATAGGCTGAAAAATAATTACAGAAAATTCCTTATTGGTTAGATTCAAAAACTGGCGGAATGAGAAAGAAGTGTTACAAACCTTGAAATATATTAAAAAACATGAAGGTTAATTTACTTGAGAAAACCTATAAACACGAAATTTCTTTCAATAACAAATTATTACACTTTGCACTAGAGTGCGTGACCACAATTTTGCAGAGACATCTATGGGGAAAATTTCAAACTTCTTGAAGTAAACAAACACAAAGCGCATAAATCCAGTCAGTTTAGGCAACTTCACCATAACACAGTTACTCAATACTTCAAAGGTGACATCTTCAGGTCAATGTCCCAACTTCATGCCGTAGGTATTTTACGTTTTGTTAGAGAAATAGCGTTCCTTAGGGCGCTTCTTTTAAATGAGCAGAGTTGAGGTGTACCTCCCGATACAATTATTATTAATCCATGACCTCTTTGTTAGTTTAACTAGACACTCATCCCAATGGCTACTGTTTAGTAATGATGTAAACCCCTGCCAACAGGTGACGTTCCTGATGATGCCGCTAGAGATCGTGTGGTCCGCCACAGTGTCGTGGTGGGCGGGGGACGCCATGTGCCGGATCATGGCCTTCTTCCGGATGTTCGGACTGTTCCTCTCCAGTTTCGTGCTGATCTGCATCAGCGTGGACAGGTGAGCTGCGCCTTCCCTCTCCCCCTTCCCCAACTTGTCAGAGAATGCCAATGAGCTGTGCCTTGTATCGCCCCAGGTACTTCGCTGTGCTCCGACCCATGAGCCTGAGGGACATAGCCAGCCGGAGTCGCTTCATGCTGTACGGGGCGTGGTTCTTCTCCTTCTTGTGCAGTCTACCTCAGGTGAGCCTCTATACATCATAACATGACTTCCATGGAACGTGAAACTTATCTAGAGCGTAGTGAACAGCGGTTTTGTCGAGCATCGAGATTAATCTGCATCATTACAATATCAATATCTACAGTAAAATCGTTATAGAGACTTCGGTCACAGCGACACCTCGTCTATACTAGACTTAACTAAAGTTGGCGTCTGACAGGTAAGGTTGGAGGGACGAGCACTGCACGTGCCATTTCACGATGTTGCCACATTCCAGCATTCCTTTCTACATGCTCTTACCCCTCGCTTCCGGCTCACTTGTTCCCTCCTTCATTCTGACCGCTGTGATCTGTCGTAGACTACCTGGCCAGGCAGTGTCGTCCCATTTGCGATCACTCTTATACAAACAATCAGGTTCTTATCAGTGACAGTGACAGGTTTGGCAACTCCCAGAAAGACGAGCTGCCCTGAAGTTTTATCTCCATGGCAACCGCAGTCGCCCCACCCTCTTTTCCATGGCAACCACACAGCCACACCCTTTATTCCGCCTCGGCAGGCAGTAAACGGACCTCCCTCTAAGAAATGTCAGACGCCAACTCTTATTATTAGCAGTATACAGTATAGCGTCAGGTATTCTTGGGGGTGCCAACATGTACCTCGTAAGGAAAGTGATTTTCAGCCTTGGTTAATCCTCTTTGTGATCACCCGTGGGTCGGGAAACATTTTATGGATCCTTGAACGCCACTTGACTCTGTTTGATGCATCTTGGGATTTAAGTTGTGTTCCTCTCATATCTACGATTAAGTGTCTTACCGTAGTAGTCTTGGACCCCCATGTATCCGTCCGCCATACACATTCAGCTGGAAGTCAGTGCTTGCGACGCTCTTGGGCGTTGTTCTTATGATGTTTCCATACCAGCGAAGCCGGTATTCGCGTGGTTTCTCACTAATTGGTGGTACGCCAGTCAACCGTCTGACTGTCTGGTTTTGTGCTCATGATGTGAGTGAATGATCGGGGTACGTCTTAGTATTCTAATTACCATGGTAAAGAGATATTGTTCTGCACTTCTGTTGGTAGCCCAGCACTCAGCGATGTGAAGAGCAACTGGTGGTACAAATATCCGATACACCTTGGACTTCAGACGGATTAACATTCGCTTATCACATAGAGATCCTGTGACCTCACTCCTTCGCATCCATGCAGCATTAACCCGTGCCCTTATTTCTTTGTCAATGCAGCCATCATTCTGCAGACGGGTTCACAGGTACCGAACACCATCTACTTTGGATAACGGAATTCCGTTAACTCGTATATATACGCGTGTTCTAAGAATTCGGTTTTCTGAGATCCAGCTGCAAAAGTGGCGATCATGCCATTCCATGCCTGATATTGCTAATCTTCCCTGGTGGTGGTAGCAATCATAACGTCGTCAGCACAGAGAAGAGTCCACGCAACGTCCTTCTGCAGATCGCGAGTAACTGTGTCCATGATCAAGATGAATCGAAGTGGAGAGAGTGCTGATACCCCGTCACACTCCCCAATAGACCAACAGAGCAACGAACTCGACTCATGGTATTTACCTACAGCATTTTTACCAATTAAAAATTCAGGTTTTTTGAGTCATCTGTCATTTATTCTAACTCATAAAAAAGAAACATAACAAGGTAACAATATATTTACTAAAACGAAACAGCAATTGCATACACCACTAAACCTCTATTGGCCTCGAATGATTCACGATTTACAACAGAACGTATTTCACCAAAAGTAAGTACCAAATGAATGTAGTGTATATATATATATATAAAATACTAAAAAAGGAACGGCCTACTTCTGGCCTTAGGACCCTGGGCTACGAGCCTGGCACATGCACATAGTACAGCACACACAGAAAACACATCACTTAATCAATCATATTCATATTCGCTGCTACATTTATTAACCTTTCACTCAACATTCACTCACGATTTACACTCCGATGATCGCAGCGCAGCAGACTCGGGTTCGAAAGTAACCCCTAAGGTGATGCTCTAAACAAGCGAAAATAATAATGAATGTCAACCGCTGAACACAACCAGCCACCTAGATTGGGAAGGGAAGGGGAAGGAACAGGAGTTGGGAACAACCAATGTCGAAACAGAAAATAACATACCAATAAGATTACACTCATATCATACCGCAGGCGCACTTCAAGTGTTAGTAAGCGTCTTTGAGTCTTAGAGAACAATTCGAAGATAATGTCTTGTTATACAATTTTCGAAAATAACTAATGAAAAACCCGTCTGTGACAACCACGCCTGACTACAGGTCTTGCTTGCCATTTATATTAAGGCCTGATGCTTTCCTTGAGCTATAAAACGCATGTGTTGCTGCAGAATGAGTGAAATACGCGAACCCACTCCGTAAAATCCACAGACCGTCATCTAGTAGAGCTTCTGTCCCTATTTCACCTTCTTTAGATAAAACACGACGTTGTTTTCTGTATAAATCGGTAGATCATCCACGGATTGCATGTTCTAGGTGACAGCTTTCTAAACCTAGCAGTGGAAGCGTGTTAGGCCCATAACCCAGAGGTCCGAGAATCGAAACCATGCTCTGCTACCATCTGAGAAAATACTAGCATTAGGGCCTAGGAAAAAGGACATACCCAGAGGGGAAGCGAGGTGAATCTAGGTTAGGGAGTTTACCATCTGTAAAGTCATCTGGCATGTATCCCTAACTCATCAAAAAGAAACTTAAGAACGTGGCAAAATATTTATAAAAACGAAACTGCTGAAGCAGCTTACAGCAATTACACACACCAATAAGTCTCTATTGGCCTCGAATGATTCATTATTTCCAACACAACACAATGTATTTCACCAAAAGTAAGTACCAAATGAATGTTGTACGAAAAATATACGTAGAAAATCCTAAAAAACTGAACGGCCTACATCTGGCCCTAGGACCCTGGGCTACAAGCCCGGCATATGCACGCAGTACAGCACACACAGAAAGCACATCACTTACCCACTCACACACCCATTCTCTGCTACAACCATTAACCTTTCACTCGACATACATTCACAATTTATACTCCAAAGCTAGCAGCCTGAGGTTCGAAAGAAACCCCTAACTCGACGCTCTAAACAAACGAAAAATAATAATGTCGACCCCCTAACGCAACCAGCCACCTAGCTTGGGAAGTGAAGTAAAGGAACAGGAGGGGGAGCAACCAATGTCGAAAGAGAAAATAACATACCAATAAGGTTACACTCATATCATAGTGCAGACGCACGTCAAATGTCAGTAAACCGGGCGAGTTGGCCGTGCGCGTAGAGGCGTGTGGCTATGAGCTTGCATCCGGGAGATAGTAGGTTCGAATCCCACTATCGGCAGCCCTGAAGATGGTTTTCCGTGGTTTCCCATTTTCACACCAGGAAAATGCTGAGGCTGTACCTTAATTAAGGCCACGGCCGAATCCTTCCAACTCCTCGGCCTTTCCTATCCCATCGTCGCCATAAGACCTATCTGTGTCGGTGCGACGTAAAGCCCCTAGCAAAAAAAAATGTCAGTAAGCGTCTTTGAGTCCTAGAGAATAATTTGAGAATGATTTCTTGTTAAACAATTTTTTTATCATAACTAATGAAAAACCAGTCTGTGACAGTTTCCGGAACTTCATGGTCGCGAAGAGCATACAAAATAAGTTGATGCGGTACACGATCAAAGACCTTTTCAAGGAAGACCATGTAAAGTGATTTTTCTTTCTACCGTAGCTTCTCCAATAGTTGGTGAGCTGCAATTATTGCATCTGTTTACCCGCGTACCTTGACAAATCCACAATGGTTTGCGGTAAGCTTGACGGTATTTTGGAGGCGTTGGCAAATATATTCAAGTTGTGTGCCAGGAGCCGGATTGGTCGGTAAATAGGACTCATTTCTTTTTATAATATGTATTGTGACGCTAGATAGCCATTCGGCTGGAATGTGTTTGGGGTAGATCATAGCATCAAAAAACTCCGTTAGCCACGGCACCACCTTTCCATGAAGTTCTTTCTCCAGACGTCAGCTGGCAGATAATTTTGCTCAGAAGGTTTTGCGTTTGTCATGCTAGTTATCACTCGTACAATTTCCTCAGATGTGATGTGTTGGGCAGTATGGCGGTTGTTTGGCCGTACGAAATTCGTGAATGAGTAAATCCAATATTTGATATACACTGGCGTGAAATCTTAACACCAAGAAGACATTAGTTCAGAGGAATACGATTTATGGTGAGCAATTGTCTACGTAACATACTTATTTGATGAAAGTTTCTAAGCCACCGGTTCAAGTATGCGCAAGGAGACACGTGGCATGGTTGTACATTAATAAACCGCTCTAGTCGCCATGATTTCGAATGCAAGCATGCAAACATCCGTGCACTTGTGTCGAACAGGTGTCGTGTGTCATTTTCTGGGATGGAGTTCCACACCTGTTGTACTTGGTCAGTCAAATCAGCAACGGTAGATTTGTCGTTCTATAATAACACATACGTGCTCAATGATTGGTGATCTCGCAAGTCAAAGCAAAGAACCCCACTGTCGGTAGCCTCGAAGATCGTTTTCGTGGTGTTTTACTTTTACGCCAGGCAAATACTGGGGCTATACCTTAATTAAGGCCACGGCCGATTCCTTCCCTCTCCTAGCCCTTTCCTACCCTATCGTCACCATAAGACCTATCTGTGTCGGTGCGACGTAAAGCATGCTGTTTAAGGTCAAGGCAACAGGTCGACACGTTGCAAAGCACATTGGGAGACAGCAGTGGTATGAGGACGAGCGTTATCCTGTTGGAAAACGCATCCTTGAATACTGTGAATGAATGGCAGCACAACTGGTTCAATCACCAGTCTGACGTACAAATCCGCTGTGAAGATTCTTGGGATAACGACGAGAGTGCTCCTGCAGTCAAAGGAAATCGCTTCCCAGACCATAACTACTGGTGTAGGTCCAGTGTGTCGATGCCGCAAACAGCTTGGTTCCAAGCGTTCAGCTGGCCTCCTTCTTACTAGCCTACGGACATCACTTGCACCATGGCAGGAAGGGCTCCCATCTGACAAAACAACAGATTTCCACTCCGCACTCCAATGAGCTTGACACCACTGAAGTCGCAGATGGCAGTAATTCGGAGTTAGTGACATGAATACTAAAGGACGTCCGGCTCAGAGATGTCCTTCAAGTAATCGATTTGCTACAGTTCGCTGTGTAAGTCTGGTCCCAAATTAAATTCTAATGGCTGCAAAGATGCAGTACGATCCACCACAGCCATGCGGTAAATATGGCTGTCTTCCCTCTTCCCTCTCCGTAGTGGCCTGGGTGCAGCCGGAACCCGGTCTTCTGGAGACACTGCCTTCCCTTGATCACTGATGCCAACAATGATGTACTGTGGATACGTCCCTAGCAAGTCCTTTTTGCAACATTGCAGAAAGGGCATCCACCTTCTCGTACCCCTATTATAGAGCCTCGTTCGAACTCAGTAAGCTGCTGATACTGCCTTCTTCGTCTCCTTAAAAGTATGTTTGACTCACACGTACCTCACGTCAACACCGGGAGATGAATAAAGCTCACGAATTGTACAGCGCGTATTTAAAGCAAACTTGCTTTGCAAGGTCATAATGGCGCTACTAGCTCTACTCTTCATCGACTAGCTCCCAAATTTTAATAGACGTCATCATTCAGATGAGGAAACACGCCCCCCGAATTTCATATATCTAACACAACTCCTTCCTGACGTTGGGATTTAATTTTCCGCCAGTGTATATCACTGAAATGTTCTTGGCACCGTTTCAGTATATTCTCTTTGTCATATAATCGACTGTCATCTTTATCTTTCACACACGCACAGTGCCCAATATCCAACTCTGCCCTTACCGTGAACGTGTCAAGTGGAATATTGCCTTTTCACCCTCTTTTACCGAGCTCGATAGCTGCAGTCGCTTAAGTGCGGCCAGTATCCAGTATTCGGGAGATAGTAAGTTCGAACCCCACTGTCGGCAGCCCTGAAAATGGTTTTCCGTGGTTTTACATTTCTGGGGCTGTACCTTAATTAAGGCCACGGCCGCTTCCTTCCCAGTCCTAGCCCTTCCTTGTCCCATCGTCGCCATAAGACCTATCTGTGTCGGTGCGACGTAAAGCAACTAGCAAAAAAAGAAAAAAATCATCCTCTTTCGTTATACAACTCCTGGTAATGTACCGCTCTTGCTACAGATACTTCTTTCTTAGTTTCTGTCCTAGTGACCTTTTATTGCTAATGGTTGTCCGTTGGCTGCAGCTACTTCCATTTCTTGTACGCTTCTCTCTTACCACGCACTTTACCTTGCACGTGATCTGTCCACAATCATGTTTGTTTCCGATTCATCGTCGGCCTGGATTTGTAACACCAAGATTTGCTGCTATGGTAGCGATGGCGTGGCAGAGATCTGACCAGGTGGAATCAGTGTGTAAAATGTTGACTCAGGGGAAAGTAATATTATCCAACTGTCTTTATCTCCTCTAATTTACGCCATTTGATTCTTGTTGATTCAGTTGTCCCCTTACTCCCAAGTCTTCTCAGCCCAAAGTTTGCAACATTTTCGGAAATCACCCTGAACAACTCGTGCTGCTTTCCTCTGTATCTTTTCGAGTTCTGGTGTGGGTCCCATACGCTGGAAACATATTCGTTTACGAACTAAGATACAACATATTTGGGTAGACTACTGCGTCCACCGCTTGTGTATGTGACATGGTGTGTGTCTCGTTTCTTAAGGAAGGTGCTACAGATCAACAAGTTATTCGCTTCTGCAAAATCAGTCATTCGTTATAGTTCCATGTTCATGATTTCCGTGGCACTGGTATCCGTCACAGATGGTGTCAGATGTACGCTGAGGACACCGCACAAGAGAAGTGGGTCTCCTTTGGTGCAATTCGCAATTTTGTTTTGTAATTCGTTTCCAAATGTGTCCATGTCCACTTCTTCGTTCGTGGAGCATAAGCAGAAAAAATATAAATTCGCCATGTTGGGATATCAATGACCACTGAAATCAAACGATCGGAGTACCGGTGAGCAGCTGCTACGTAGTTACTGAGTTGCTCACTCATGATATCACCTACTTCCTGGACATTGGTGGTCCCATGGTAGCTTAATTTGTATCCTTCTCCATTGGCATTTGATTTATGAACCTTCCACGGAGTTTCCTGAAGACAAGCATTGCCTACATCACGCCGTTTCAGGACGTCAGTAAGTTCCCGGCTTCGTGCAGTTAACATTCCGATGCTTTAAGTGTCAATTCTCAATGATATAGATTGGACTCGCTTCTTTAACAGGCCATGTCCTTGGACCGGCAGCCCTTGTTCATTTGATACGTTGTTCAGGCAAGACCAACGCGTGTCGCCTACGGCGGACGCCTCAGACTCTTCCTGTAAAAAATCTCTCTTATCCATGTGTTTCCTTTTCATAATCGGATAGTAATGATACCAATCGTGCCAAATCTGCGCAAGTAGGTACAGTTTTGTATAAGGGAGTGGCAGCTGGTAGTATCTGAAGCTGGGTGTTGCACCAACATTTTCCATGTCACATTTTTATATGAGAAGCTTTCAGAAATAACAAGAACCTCTATTATCGTTAAGTAATGAACCACAATCCTATTAAAACTGAAATATATCCGGCAATTAAAACACAGGATATAACAGTCTAGTTTTATTTTAAAAATCTTCCTCCCCTCGGAGGCTGCGTAAGACAAAGAATACACAAAAATGATTTCATTAAAAAATAAACAATTAAAGTAAATTATGTCTCAGTCTGGCGAATATAAGTGGTGTCTGAGTATCAAAAGAGAACAACTGCGCGCTTTCAGTTATTCTTACCTCACATGAATTGAAAATTTTTCCTTCTGTTTTTGATTGATGCAAAAGGTTAGTAATATTGCGGGTGGTCCGCTATGGCGTATCCTAGTAGCGTGGAGCAGAAATCACCGTTAGGAGAAAATACAAAGCAAGAATGAAATCATCTCCGCAGATTGGTGCAATCTAACGGGAACATTTGGAATTGTTTCTCGATAGGAGGCTTGGCTGGTCTCGTGCAACACCCAAGGACCGATATTGACGAGCGTGCTACCTGATGCTATACAGGCTTAGGCTAGTCCTTGCTGACTGCATTGCGCCGCACTGAGCGCTTGGGAGTTGCCGTAGGAATGCAAACCCCAAGAGTTTGATTCGAAGTCGGCAGCGTTTATTGGTGCATTACGAAGCATTAGTACATCGAACGACCATAGATGGTTGATTTTAACATATTTTAGAATACATATTAAATTTCTTTAACTAAAAACAATCGAAGATAAGACGAAAAATGAAGTGTAAAATTATTGGGAGTTGTGCAACACTTCAACCACACACCGCCCCCTGGTTTAAAGAATGGTGCAATCGTTACAGTCGGTACGCTTCTCGCGAATCACACCTTTACCGAGTTTGTCGGATTTAAATAGAGGAATACTTTGAATGTAGTTTTATACCCTTACGGCGATGGGGACTGAATTATTGTACCTATGAATAAGATATTCCCCTTCAGTCTTCCACTGACTGAGCGATTTGGCCCCACGATACGGGACGTGTACCTCCATGCTTGCATTTGGAGATGGTGAGTTCACATCCCGCCGTTTACAGCTCTAAAAATCATGGCTGCTATTTCCCGACACCGAAAACCCAGAGTGTGAAATTAGGAAGTTAACAGCTAATGTACATATTATAATGATACCGGAGAGCCTCCACTCACCATGGGAAGTCACAGCTACGGAGTCACCGATTCCGTTCGCAGTTCGAGAAGTTGATCTTGTATCGTCCCACCTTGCTACTCACGACTTGACAAATCCTCTCTTTTTGAGTTATGTTCATAACCTCGGCTGCAATTACGGTAAGAGAATGAAACTGTTTTTGTTTTACAAAAATATCAGGAAAAGTAAAAATAAATTGTTTACAGAAAGTTTGAGGTAGAGTATCTTTGTTTAAAAATTTGCTTTACGTCTCACCGACACAGATAGGTCTTATGGCGACGTTGGAGTAGGAACAGGCTAGGCGTGGGAAGAAAGTGCCCGTGGCCAGCATTTTTCTGGTGTGAAAATGGAAAATCATGGAAAACCATGCCCGGCTCCATGGCTGAATGGTTAGCGTGCTGGCCTTTGGTCACAGGAGTCCCGGGTTCGATTCCCGGTGGGGTCGAGAATTTTAACCATAATTGGTTAATTTCGCTGACACGGGGGCTGGGTATATGTGTCGTCCGCATCATCATTTCATCCTCATCACGACGCGCAGGTCGCTTACGGGAGTCAAATAAAAAAACCTGCATCTGGCGAGCCGAACTTGTCATCGGACACTCCCGGCACTAAAAGCCATACGTCATTTCTATTATGGAAAACAATCTTCAGGGCTGCCGACAGTGGTGTTTTAACCCACTATCTCCCGGATGCAAGCTCACAGCTCCGCGCCCCTAACCGCACGGCCAACTCGCTCAGTGATGTATAGTATCAATTGGACAAGTTTGGCAAGTTCATAAACCTTTTTATTTTGCGTAGAATATAACAGTGCGGGTTAACATTGTCAGATGTAGCATACCTGTGTACAGTAGCGGCGCTAAAAGGCTCGCCTCCTCCCACCCCCCCACCCCCACCCCCTCTCCCGCAATAATTGAAAATGAGCTCCTTGTTTCCTGATAAGGAAAGTTGCAAGTTTATTTCGTAGTACAAGGTTGTATATTATTACAATGAACAGGAACGGCGATAATAATAATAATAATAATAATAATAATAATAATAATAATAATAATAATAATAATAATAATGTTACACAATTTAGTTTTCAAATTCCAAGGAATTAAAGAATGCACGTATTTGGTACGAACAACCACACACACAAGAGATGCGTACTCCAATATTATAGTAACCAATACACGCTGACCATCACAATATTAAGAAATAATCTCGTTCCGAGGACCAAATAATTTACTACTACGTACAATTCAACCGTCCATCGTAGGCCTACTTAGCTACACTGACTGCCGAGAGTTATAAACAGGCTCGAAACTTCAGTATTTAGAGTTTAGAGGATGTCTTTGTTATCGCATCTTGGTTGACTACTGGGTTCTCAAAACTGGCTAATTACCTCAAAAGCATTGTTGATTGTTGTGAGTGGCATCAAGGGATGGTTATTATTGGAACAGGTTGGGAAACCCACATTCTTTCAAAAATAACTACCATACTCCTACTGTTAATATAATAATTTCATGTGGCTATTTCTAGCCGAGTGCAGCTCTTCTAAGGCAGACCCTCTGATGAGGGTGGGCGGCGTCTGCCATGTGTAGCTAACTGCGTGTTATTGTGGTGGAGGATAGTGTTATGTGTGGTGTGTGAGTTTCAGGGATGTTGGGGACATCACAAACACCCAGCTCCCGGGCCATTGAAATTAACCAAGGAAGGTTAAAATCCCCGACCCGGGAATCGAACCCGGGATCCTCTGAACCGACGGCCAGTACGCTGACCATTCAGCCAACGAGTCGGACACTCCTACTGATGAAAGAAGCTCTGCACTACGACGGTCTAAGTTTGCAATAACCCTCTGTAATACAAATGATACTGTGTTGTGTGCTGTACATTTATCAACATGTAAAATCACTCTTCAGCTTCCTAATTAAGAAACAGTCCGGCCCCTCACAAACCATGCCCCACCCCCTGTCCCGCGGGGTCTGCGGGGTCTTTATTGCCACCACTACCTTCAAACAAATACATTATGAAATACACATTTATTAGAAAATGGATATTTTTTGTTTTGTTTTGGTAATCAGTGGATTAGTCCGCATCGGTGGTGTAGTGGTTAGTGTTTTTAGTGTTTAGCATAGCAGGAGAGGACATCTGGGTGAGGTACTGGTCCTCTACCCCGTTGTATTCCCGACTAAATGCCTCACGTTATAGGACACTGCCCTTGAGGGGGTACATGCGGGATCCCTCGCTGAGTCCAAGGGAAAACCAACCTTGGAGGATAAATGGATTAAATAATGATATTTTTTTCTTTTTAACAAGTTGCTTTTACATAGCACCGACTCAGGTAGGTCTTATGGCGACGATGGGATAGGAAAGGGCTAGGAGTGGGAAGGAAGCGACCGTGGACTTAATTAAGGTACAGCCTCAACATTTGCCTGGTGTGGAAATGGGAAACCATGGAAAACCATCTTCAGGTGTGCCGACTGAGGGGTTCGAACCCACTGCCTCCCGTTTACTGGATACTTGTCGCAGTTATGTGACTGCAGCTATCGATCTCGTTAATAATAATAATGATAATAATAATAATAATAATAATAATAATAATAATAATAATAATAATAATAATAATAATAATAATAATAATAATAATAATAATAATCAGTGGATTATCGCACCACATATTTTGTATCAAAAATGAATGCCCTGGAATGATGCTAGTCCTTTTAAAGTCAGTTTAAGACAGAGAAAAACGGAGAAGTGCTAAAGTACCAAACAATTGGCTGGCACTCCTCGAATCCGAGACACCGACGTGGAAGTTAGGTTGTCCGACCACTACATTAGCAATGGATCAATTATTCTTCCTCAAATTGCCAATGTGTATGCAGACTGTTAAATTCGAATAACCGAGCCCGATAGCTGCAGTCGCTCATCTGCGGCCAGTATCGAGTATTCGGGAGATAGTGGGTTCGAACCCCACTGTCGGCAGTCCTGAAGATGGTTTTCCATTTTCACACCAGGAAAATGCTGGGGTTGTACCTTAATTAAGGCCACTGTCACTTCCTTCCCACTCCTGTCCCATCGTCGCCATCAGACCTATCTGTGTCGGTGCGACGTAAAGCAACATGTAAAATATAAAATGTGAAGGGCCATTCTTCGTTAAATAATAGTCAATGGCACAAACCCTCGTGCGCGCATCTGTTTACTTCCGAAATTCGAAGTCGGTGCCCTCCTTCTCTCAGACTCGTGAATGATCGCAATAGGCGTTCCCCTGTTCGATGACTGACACCCTGTGTGAAACGTGATTCTTGTCCAAAGGTCGTGTCAGAGTGCTCTATCTCCAGTCCATCTGGCGGTGAAATGACAGTATCTCCTCGATAGAGCTGGGTGCGGCTGGCAGTAGTATTCCCCCTGGGCTGATAGGGCTGTCAATTCGACAAACGGCACGCTCTTAGATGTTATTCAGGGGAGTAGCGAATGTGATACGAGCCCATCTGCAAAAATAACAATTGAGGCCGAGTCAAATACAATGTTAAACCTATGAATACTTTAACTTAATATAAATTAAATTACAGCAGGTATAAATAATGCTATATGTTGTCAAGTTATATGAATAAAGGGTTTATTCGTAATTGAAAAATTATTAAAAATAGTGTTAATAGGTTTTATTTGACTGACTCCGTAGTTCAACGCCCAAGCTGCTGAACTGCCAACCATGAACCACTTAGAATTTCGTACTAAAATTTAATTGGCTTCATTTCTTTCTTTCATTTGTAATCCGTTTACCCTCCAGGGTTGGTTTTTCCTCGGGATCCCACCTCTACTGCCCTGGGACGTGAGACTTTGGGCCGGGGATGAAAATGGGGAGAAGGACCAATACCTCTACCAGATGGCCTCACCTGCTATGCTGAACAGGTTCTCTGTGGGGAATGGGATGATTGGAAGGGGTAGACAACGAAGAGCGAAGCAAGTGGCCGCGGCCTTAAGTTAGGCTAAGTTTACACTAGCAAATAATTTGTTCAAGTTATTGCTGCAAATTCTTGCAAGGCACTTGCTGCTGGGTTTACACTTCACGCAAGAAAACTAAAGCAAGTTACTTGCATAAGTTTTTCATAAGTAACTTGTAGCAATAACATGCAAATACTGTGTACTTGAAGTGCTAGTCAACCAAAATGGCGACATACAGACAGATGAGATGTGTTGCAGTTCTCTTAATTCTTATGAATAAAGAACAAGAATAATATCAATAAATAAATAATTGGGGTATTTATGATAAAAACGCTGGCCAACTGCGCAAATTACGCCAGCAAAGTTTACAGTGCACTGATAACAAATGGGTAACATTTCTTTAAATTTGTGATTGTGCTATCAATGCGGTGGCAGTTAATATTAAACGTGCAAAGTTTCATTCGAATAAGGATTCCTGGAATTTTAGAATGTGATAAATCATGAAATTTAGACTGGCGAATCGCGAATCTTTCTCCTTAATGATGTTTAACCTACAATAGATCAGAACGAAGTGGAAATGTGCTACCTGCCAAAGGTTCTCTAGGATTTTCTCCTAGAGATCAACTCACAATAAACGGGCCGGCCCAGTCCGTACCCGCGGTAAACGACAACGAGCTACAAATCTGTTTGGTAAAACACTGCTAGAAAATATTATTTCATTTTCTAATTCAGCTATTTAAATGTTCTACATTTTGGCAACGTAACATTCGTTCCATGTGGGCTCCTTTCACGCCATATGATACTAATTCTCTCTAGGTCTAAGATGTTATAACGCCCGGTACCCAGCATTTTCCACATCCGGAAAGTCAGCTGCTGCTTCCATCAAGCGGCTTATGAAAAGTCCCCTCGAAATGCCGCCACGTTACGCGATAGTTAAAACATTAACGTAATTAGGGACCAACCCTAACAAAACTCACATCATCCTCCTGAATAAGACAGACGTAAAAATTCATAAAATCACAACTCAAAATCCAATGCACAGTATTTTGACAACTCAACTCAACCTGGCTTTCAGATGCAAAAAATAAGAAAAGAAAAACAAATAGGCTTGCCTTTGATAAGGAACATACTCTATCCGAAGTCGTTGCTACGCTACCCTCTACGAATTTCATCGCTGAGAAATACGGCTACCGAGACTCGGCCGGTAACCCTGAGGAGCCATTTTTAATTTTGCAAGTTGCTTCACTACCTGGGAAAACTGTGTTTTCAAGTTGTGTCATTTTCGCAGTATTTCCTTCGGTGACGTGCTAAAGTCTTCCGCAATTGTGCTGAAAGCATTGGATTTCAACTTCTGTCTCTGAATTCACCGTTGTGACGCCCCAAATTTCTGGGAAGCTCTCGATTTTTTGTGTCAATTCACTAGTGTCCTTCCTGGATCATTGGTGTATTTCCTCCATTTCTGAAAAATAAATTTGAGCATATGTGTGGTGTCTGCACGAATGTAATTATGTTTTCCAAATTAGATTACAATATACACAGAAATTAATGTTTGAAATGTGATCACCTACATACCGATTTGTGCCTTCCACTTGCAGAAAATGGCATTGGATTCTATCGCTGCAAGTAACTTGCGGAAGCTCACAAAATGTCCCTCACACTGCTTGAACGAGACTGGCTGCAAGCTTCTTGTCCAAGAAATTGCTAACCACTGCAAGGCAGCTTGCTGGGGAATTTAGACTTCCAAGTGCTGCAGTAAATTGCTCTGTGCAAGTAAATTGCTGCAAGAACTTGCTGGTGTAAACGCAGTCTTAGGTACCACGCCGGCATTTGCCTTGAGGAGAAGTGGGAAACCACGGAAAGGATTGCTGAGGTGGGAATCGAAACCCCTCGACTCATTTGACCTCCCGAGGCTGAGTGGACCCCGTTCCAGCCCTCGTGCCACTTTTTAAAATTCTTGGCAGAGATGCGAATCGAACCTGGGCCTCCGGGGTGGCACCTAATCTCACTAACCACAACACCAAGAGGCGGACATTCAGTAACTACAGAACTATACTCTGTACAGGATATCGAAGTCCCGGTTACAATAATTTTCTTGATTAGGACACATAAAATTATACGAAGTAAATTACATTCAAAACTGTTAAAATAAAGCTTGTTAAATAGGCCTATCAAACCGTACAACTGATAATCCTATTATCGTATTAATTTCGCGCAAAGAGAGCTCGTTCGAACCTGAATTGACTGATTGTTACTATCAATCAATCAATCAATCAATCAATCACTACTGATCTGCATTTAGGGTAGTCGTCCAGGTGGCAGATTCCCTATCTGTTGTTTTCCTAGCCTTTTCATAAATGATTTCAAAGAAATTGGAAATTTATTGAACTCCCTTGTTAAGTTATTCCAATCCCTAACTCCCCTTCCTATAAACGAAGTTTGCCCCAATTTTCCCTCTTGAATTCCAACTTTTCTTCATATTGTGATTATTTCTACTTTTAAAGACACCACTCAAACTTATTCGTCTAATGATGTCCGCATACCCCATCTCTCCACTGACAGCTCGGAACATACCTCTTAGTCGAGCAGCTCGTCTCCTTTCTCCCAAGACTTCCCAGCCCAAACTTTGCAACATTTTTGTAACGCTACTTTTTTGCCGGAAATCACCCAGAACAAATCGAACTGATTTTATTTAGATTTTTCCAGTTCTTAAATCAAGTAACCCTGGTGAGGGTCCCATATACTGGAACCATACTCTAGTTGGGGTCTTACCAGAGACTTATATGCACTCTCCTTTACATCATTACCACAACCCCTAAACACCCTCATAACCATGTGAAGAGATTTGTACCCTTAATCATATTTAAGGGATTACCTCAATTAAATCTTTCCTTATATTAACACCTACGTGCTTACAATGTCTCCCAAAAGGAACTTTCACCGAATCAAAGCAGTTAAAACTGAGAGGACTTTTCTTATTTGTGAAACTCACAACTTGACTTTTAAACCCGTTTATCGTCATATTATTGCCTACTGTCCATCTCATAACATTATCGAGGTCATAACTTCTTATTGGCATCATGCATTGTTGTTGAATAACAGTATCGATCAGGTGGAACCGTTGTGTTGTTTACTTCTTTCAACAGTGTACAACATCGATACGGAAAATGAGGATGATTACTTGCAACGAAAAAACTTAAATGTTCCGCAAAATGTGTGCGTACTACTATATCAGGTGCACTATACATCAGGAAGGTATTATTTCCTAACTAAAATATTGAATTCTGGTATCAATTTTCATTGCGGTAACTATTTTTAAATTTGGCGCAGGCTTTTCTGAAGAACGTGTCACGGTGGCAAGGGCAAGTACTTTTTACACCTGTGTTGTGTTATACTCAATACAATATAATGCTGCTAGAAGCAACCAAGCAGCGATTCCTCTACGTACAAATTGTAAAACATTTGATATATATATATGTGTGTGTGTGTGCGTGTGCGTGTGTGTGTACTATTTCGATTGATTTCAACTGCCCAGACCTTTTGCGGGCAGAGTGGCATTGGGCTACAGTTTATTATCTTTTGCGAGGAGTCTCTGGGGCCCTTTAAAGACCCGGGGCCCGCCTGCATTGCAGGCCCTGCAGGCATGTACCATACACTACACGGGACATCTCGGCCAAGAGAAACGCCTTCTTAGTGTGGAACTGTAGCAACTGTACTGATAACGACTTATCTGAGTCGGTGCGACGTAACTTGATTGAGAACTGATTGGGGTTAAGGATCATATGTCACGTACCATTCCACATCCCCGTGAAACAATTGGGGCTAGGGATGATATGTCAAGTACCATTCCACATCCCAATGGAACTGGTTGGAGTTTGGGATGATATGTCCCACACTATTCCATATTCCCATGGAATTGACTGGAGCTGCAGGAGTCATATGTCACGTACCATTCCACATCCCCATGGAATTGACTGGAGCTGGGGATCATATGTCACGTACCATTCCACATTTCCGTAGAATTGACTGGAGCTATAGGAGTCATATGTCAAGTACCATTCCATATTCCCATGAAACTGATTGGAGCTAGGGATCATATGTCACGTAATTCTGTTGGTAATGGCGAGGTAGGCAGGCAGTGACTTGTGCTCTAGGCTTTTAAGATTTTATAGTGGATATAGTGATGTTTGGCTGAAAAGGATGCAATTATTTCAAACTAAGTACTCATGTTTAAACTGACGTAAAAACATTTCAATTGTAGCTTAACTAAGTGCTGTAAATCAGTTTTTAAACTGTAGTCAAGGGGGTGACACTTCATAGGGAGCGCCCGAAGCAGTTCCGAGATGGGCTCCTCAATCTCCGCCAACTAGTGAAAACTAAAATTCTCTTATAGAGGGTTAATTTAGAAGGCAGTGGTTGGCATTATACATTCAGTTGCGCGGTACAGCAAATTCAAAACACAACACTGTTATCGTTGCGCGTGAAGGGAACTTGGTCGTACGGTAAGTAATAGTGCTTGTTAGACGAAAATTTGTTGAGATTCTTTCGCATTGAACGAGATTTTTGATCCAGTTTTTTGAGAGTATGGAGTGAAATTACAATTATACGCGTTCTTAGTGTGAAGAAATAGTATTATGATCATGAACGTATTTCACATTGAACTACCTAGCTGTTGCAGGTAAACGTGTGTGTGATTGTGCTTCTTACCTGCTGTTTGCAATAAAATTCAAAATATAAACTGTGTGCATTATGCTGTGTTTTACTTCTTCCTTTCCTTCTCCTGTTTTCCATTCCCATACATAAAAGTCGTGGGAAGGGTTTAACAAACGAGCGAAAGAATGAGGTTACGTTAGATCGTGATTTAGGCAAATATGGGCGTTTTAGGGTTTTATATGAATTGCATTAACATTTTCAGTAATCAGTGTTGCATTTATTATCTAATAGATGTAAATGTACATTACAATGCGAACGGCGAAACAACGATACAAGCTAGCATTATAGCAGCATTGCCAACATACAAATACGGTAATTACAATTTGCTTTTCAAGTAAAAGACACGAGAGAAGCTTTAGATACAACTTTCCTACCGAAATGCAATCATTATCTCTATCACAATTGAAATTTTAACAAAGTAACAACTGTTATTATCAAGTTTATTACGAGGTATTACCGTGGTATTTATTTCCTTATGTTGGCGGAGGTACAGGGGCCACTATAGCTTCCATGACCTGTTTTCTTAGTGAACTATAATATACAGGAGTGACGGATCTATTTCTCTTATATGATCCTTGACTGTAGTGAGATTCAGTGCAATCTATAACAGTGTTTACAAAGTTGCTACCAACATAGTGTGTTGAAATTTCTGTGGCGTCAAGTGAACTATCGATTGTTACAAACTGCTACCAACTTCAGTGTTCACTGTTTCCAAGGAGTAAAAGTGTATTGTACTGAATCGATTGCAACGAGTACAGCTAACATTACGAAAGTTTATCTGTACAGAGCACAAGTATTTCCTGTTGTAAAATGGGTGTGTGCGGAAATTGTTCTAAAGCTGTGGCACGTCAGGATGTAAATGGAAAAATTCAGTGCAAGTTATGCAGTAATCTATTTCATAGTGCATGTGTAAATCTTACGGAAGAGTACGTGAAAAACTTGCGATCCAATGATGAGATGTGGTTATGCAGTAATTGTGAGAAAACTCCCTGTAGTAATGCGAGTGATCAGGAGGGCAGTAAAGTTGTAGAAAATATACCGACTGTAAGCGAGATATATCGACTTCTGCTTTCAATTAGTAAAGAAGTTAAGGAATCGTGTAAGAATCTTGAGGTAGAGCTCGGTAAATCTCTGAACTCGGTTCATGAGAAACTGGAGGAAAACTTTATTTTACTCAAGAGTCATGGAGAAGAACTGAAATTATGTAAGGAAGTTATTGAGAGCCTTAAATCAGAGAACTGTGCATTAAAGAACAAGATCAACAACTTACAGCAACAAATAGATGACCTAGACCAATATGGAAGGCGGAATACACTGGAAATACATGGAATCCCTGAAACGCCAAATGAAGGTGTGATCTCCTTAGTGAAAAATGTAGGTTGGGCATTAGATGTTACTGTGACTGATAATATGATTTGACACATGTCATAGGTTAAAAAAGCCAGTAAGTCAACCTCACGCAGGAGTTATCGTGAAATTTGTTAGAAGATTTGATAGGGATATGTTTCTCCAGAGGCGTAAGATTAAATGTAACTTGAGCTGTGCTGACATTGGACTTACTTCTGGGGGGCCTATCTATGTCAACCAAAATCTCACTTTTAACAGAAGGATTATTTTCAGTGAAGCTAGAAAGGTGAAAAGGGAGAGAGATTTTGCATATTTGTGGGTGGATAATGCAGGAAATATTAAACTTAGGAAGAAAGCAAGTGACACTTATGTATATGCTCTTAGAACGATTGATGATGTTAAGAATTTGGCATGATATAGATGGCTGTAAGGGATAAATAGTTATCATTTTACTATCAGAATGTTAGAGGGTTGAACACCAAAATGAGTGACATATACACAAGTGTCCTTGCTAGTAATTATGACGTGATTATGGTTACAGAGTCATGGTTGACGAAGAACGTATGTAATAGAGAAATATTTGATACAAGATATAATGTTTTTCGGCGGGATCGTGTTCATAAAAAGGATGGTGGTGTTTTGATAGCTGTTGCCAATACTTTTAAATTTGTTCTTGTAGAAATTGATGTAGAGAACATCGAATGTGTCTGTGTTAAATTTATTTTAGGTGAAAAGGTATATCTCGTGGTAACTGTTTACTTTCCACCAAACTCTGATTTAGAAACTTATAATATTTTTTTGTTGTACTTGAAAACATCGAATTCATACAACATTATAATGTTATTATAACGGGTGATTTTAACTTGCCTTTGATCAATGATAGTAACTGTAATGTACTTAACTGTGGACCAAAATGTCTTGCTCTGGCTAATTTTATTGCTTTACTCAATCTGAATTCGTTTAATACCGGTAACGTAAAAAATGCCAATGGTAAAACACTTGATTTAGTTCTGTCCAACTATGTAGGAAATATTAATGTATTCAGAAGAGATTACCCCCTTGTGCCTGAAGATTCTAATCATCCTGCTTTATATTTTGAACTGGTTGCTAACACTGAGCGAGTCAAAATATTACCTGTCAGCATCTACAATTTCAAGAAGGCCGATTTTTATGAGTTGTATGCATCGTTACAAAAATATGACTGGAATCAGTTACTATTGAGTAAAGACCCCAACAATGCAGTAAGCTATTTTTATGAAGTCCTTAATAACCTTTTCACAAAATATGTTCCTAAAAAAACAGTGAATAAGAAACGAATGTACCCTTGTTGGTTTACATTAGATATAATTAAAATGTTGAAATTAAAGGAGATTCACAGGAAGCACATGAAGCATTCTGAATACAGTGCTCACATGTACAAACAATTAAGAAAACAGTCTAAGACACTTATTGCAAGGACATATAAATTGTATATATTACAGTCACAGGATAATATAAAAAATGATCCGAAAAGGTTTTGGGGTTTCATAAAAAGTAAACGAAATAATAGTTTGTTCAAACAGTGTATGACATATGGTGGAAACCATTTTGTAACTGCTCAAGGAATAGCCAACGCGTCTGCATGTTATTTTCAAACTGTTTATGCACCCCAGCCTTCTTTATATATAGCCTCCGAGTCAGTGTCAATGATTACTGCTCATAGTTTGCAGATGGTCCTATACGCGAAGACGAGTACAAAGATGCAGTAACAAAACTTAAGGCTTGTAAATCGGCGGGAATTGATCACATACCTCCTTACATTATTACAGGATGTGCAGAGGTGCTAATGGTTCCACTATGTACCAAATATAATTTAATTTTAAAGACGCAAATATTTCCTGAAATTTGGAAAATAAGTAAAATAACTCCGATCCTTAACTCTGGTGATAGTTCGAAAGAGCCATCTCAATAATATGAGCTCCAGCGAAGCTCTTTGAACAAATACTCTATGTTGGAATATTTAATCATATCAAACCATACATATCAGAATTTCAGCATGGGTTTTATCCCAAGCGTTCTACTACGACTAATCTTATGAACTTTATTCAGGATATTTCTGATTCAATGAATGAAGGGCTTCCTATCGATGCAGTTTATACTGATTTTGCAAAAGCCTTTTATAAAATTGATCATGGTATTCTTTTGAGAAAATTATCATTATTTGGTTTATCTTCTGAGTTTCTGAAATTAATGTCTTCATATCTATTAGACAGAAAACAGTTTGTATCTTACGCACAAAATACTTCATTCAAGTTCAAAGTTAATTCTGGAGTCCCTCAGGGCTCAAACCTTGGTCCATTGTTCTTTTTATTATTTATAAATGACTTACCGAATGTAATAAAATATTCAAAATGCTTACTCTTTGCTGACGACTTAAAGATTTATAAGCAAATTACCGGGTATGATGATGCTATGGAACTGCAAGCCGATCTGAACAACTATTACAAATGGTGTGTTGCAAACAGGCTTTTTTAAATATTAAAAAGTGTTTTGTGATCACATTTTCTCGTAATAAGAATGTGACTGTGAATAACTACAGTATAAATGGTGAGATCTTGCAGAGGTGTAATTTAGTAAATGATCTGGGTGTTATGCTTGATTCAAAACTTTCATTCAACAGTCACATTCACAAAATTACAAATGATGGATTTAGACAATTAGGGTTTATTATTAGAAATACTCGGGAACTTAGCGATGAATATACTTTTAAAACCTTTTTTTTGCTAGTTGCTTTACGTCGCACCGACACAGATAGGTCTTATGGCGACGATGGGATAGGGAAGGGCTAGGAGTGGGAAGGAAGCTGCTGATGATGATGATGCTTGTTGTTTTAAGGGGCCTAACATCGAAGGTCATCGGCCCTGGGAAGGAAGCGGCCGTGGCCTTAATTAAGGTACAGCCCCAGCATTTGCCTGGTGTGAAAATGGCAAACCACGGAAAACCATTTTCAGGGCTGCCGACAGTGAGGTTCGAACCTACTATCTCCAGAATACTGGATACTGGCCGCAATTAAGCGACTGCAGCTATCGAGCTCGGTCTTTAAAAATCTTATTCAGTCATCTTGTTAGAAGTAAACTTGAATATGCATGTGTAGTGTGGGCTCCTCAGTACATGTGTACCATTAACGAAATAGAAAAAAAATACAAAATACATTTTTGCGATATTTATATTTTTAAAGAAAATATAACCGATCATCATATCATCAAAGAGTTTCTTATAGAACTCTATTAAATGAATTTGGTTTAATGCAGCTCAGTACACGTAGAATATTAGCTCAACAGATATTTCTTTACAAGACAGTTAATGGAATATTAGATAACCAAGAGTTTCTTAAAAGAATCAACTTCAATACCAAGGGGGTAACTCTTCGTTTGAGACAAACATTTTACTGCCCCTTCTCAAGCACCTCACATCATAAAAATTCACCTGTTGTAAAAATGTGTGAAGTATATAACAGAATATCTTCAGACAGCAGACAAATAGATTTTGCTTTATCACTTCCTTTATTTTCAAAAATGTTAAAACAATATTTACATTATAATGAATAATTTATTGGAGAAAATTCAGCACTGAAATATGATGTATGTAATGCCACTATTATTTTTCAAATGTATATGTGTTCGTGTATTTGCTGTTCTTGTGAATATTTTTCTTTTTCCTCTGCTTATTTGTTTTATCTTCCTTAACTTTAATACTTTATATGTTTGTATGTTTTATTGAAAATGTGTTTAAATTATTCTTAATTTAGTCAAGGCAATCTTGGTTTTTTAATTGTTATATATTATTTTTGTACATATAGGTACCATTTATATATTGAATGTATTTTGTACCATCCATTGTAATTGGGGATATACCCTGTTATGGATGTATTAATAAATAAATAAATAAATTCCACATTCCCATGGAACTGGTTGGGATTTCGGATTATATGTCTCGTACTATTCCACATCCCCATGGAAGTGACTGGAGCTTGGGATCATATGTCAAGTACCATTCCGCATTCCCATGGAATTGATTGGGGCTAGGAGTCATATGTCAGGTACCATTCCACATCTCCATGGAATTAATTGGAGCTAGGGGTCATATTGAACCCGAGTGACTTAGGCCCATAGTCAGTCATGATTTGATTGATAAAATAATATATGGTACATTTATTGAAATACAGAAGTGTAGTTGAAAATATTTCATCTGTATAATGTCGAAATATGAGCGAGGAAGGACGACAGACTGAAGCCTGACGGATTAGCTCGACACAACAACATTTAGCTACTTCACAGCAGGGGATCTCATTAGTTGGCGAACAAGGAAATACAAGTCCACAAATAAGTCTTGGTCAGAAAGAGAAAGGGGGGTAGGTGACACAAAGGAAGTTCGCAACATGAGTAATGCGCTGGGATATTTTTGGCAGGACGGAGATTCCCGTGACGTCATGGAAAGCTACAGCGGTTGCGAGGACATTCGCTAGCCTAGGTTCGGGCAGGTGGAGATTTAAATCACGTGACCGCTTGCCGGCCAATCGTTTAAAGTTGATGGAAGACCCAGGGATACCATCTTAAGGAATGATGGATGAGATATTCTCGTAACTTCAAAAGTAATCAGTAATAAATTATTGTGAGTACACGCATCGATGTAATGAATTTATTAGATGTCACGCATGGAAAAATAATCAATAATTATTGGCAAATTAAATAAATTGAAGGCTGGATTTCTTGGAAACCAGACAGCTTGAATGTCATTGGCTGGACGAAGACCACGTTGTAAGGGACGCTTCCGAAGGCGCGAAATGTGAGGAGCTAAATCCACCCGTATCTCCTAAATCTGTGATCGCCAGGAGTTCATATTTAATCCAGCAAATATGCTAGCGGAGTGGATTAATTTGATATAAATTTTAACGTCCAATTCGGAGTGCAAGTACCGATATTAAAAATCCACCCCCTCCCTCAGGGGTATGACGTCAATGAATCCGCGAGGGAAAGCTTCATCCATATATACGGGACAAGGGATCCTCGCCAACACACTTGAAATGAATCTCTGGAGCTGAACTGTCGGTCGCAGGTAACTTCAAATTCTACGGGCGTACAGTAACTCAACATTTAATGGCGCGAGCATCCGCCAGTGTTTAGAAAATGTGATCGTGCTCAAGCAACATGAACTGGAAATAGTTAACGTAGGACAGTGTTTGCCAGTTATAAATATCAGTGAAGTAAAGTAATTGCACTGTAAGAGAGTAATATAAATTGTACCACAATAAGTACGTAAATAACATACTGTGTGACGAACAGTACTTTAAGGGAATAATAGCCTGTACTTTGCAATATCGAACCGCTATCATGAACACTTCAAGAAGGCCGTATGAAACGGGCGTATCGCGTCGGACGACATAAATCGCGACGGCTGTAAAATTTGACACCTCGTCGTACGTGTCCAGGTCCATTGTGCGGTAATTGGACGAAGATTAAAATAGTGTAAAATATTAAATTTTTGGGTCTAGGATATTAATTTGTTGTATAAAAGTTAAAGTGTTCAGTGTTAATGTTGTCAATGGTGAAGTTTTGTGATAATTAAGGTATTAGTGTAAAATGGTAATGTGCCAGGAAATCTTTTGTGGAACTACGCCATCAAGAATGGAGGAGTAAAATGCAGAGAGGGGCCGAAAGGAGCCTCTCATCTGCAAAGCTGTAATTGAATACCGGGAAACTAAGATGAGTACTAAACTGTAAATAATATTTGGGAAATGTTATCGTGATGGGAAAAATGGGAATAATTTGATTAGACTTGGTTACCTTCTGTAACAAGATGAGTCGCTTAACGACCCCATCCTAAATTTGTTGCACGGACAGTAGTAAATATAACAATGTAAATAATCGGGTCCTTTTATGTATTCAGTTTGTTGTAGATGTAAATTTTGTAGATATAGGGTAGTACGTTAAGTCATGCATGTATTCTTATTTTCTTTGTAGTCAAGAATAATTTTCTTCACATTTGATTTTGGTTATTATAGTTAAATAGACCCGATATGTGCTTTTCTGTTTGTCATTTTAACGAGCTATGTAATGACACTGAAGGAAAGTCCAGCTTCGTCATACCAGTTGTGTTTTGTTGTTGATTAGCATGTTCACAGTTTCAAAGTGAAGTTGTTAAATTTGTGAGAAGCGATTATAATAATAATATTCAAAGTAAATCATATCTGGATTGATTAGTGCCAGAATAAATCGAAATTGTAAAAGGGGTTATGCGTTAAACATATTAAGAGTGGACTACCGTGTAACAGGCGAAATTAAATTTTTTAAAAAATTAATAATAATAATAAATATAATAAAACTACTTTTTAAGAAGAATTTACTTTTTTAAAAAAAATTGGATATAATAATAATTCATGAGATATCGGAAATTTAGTGAGCCGTGCGTAATAATAAAGTTTAAGTGATCAGGTGCTGATTTTGTCGGAAATCATTTAATGACGGGATGTCGTTTTTAATTCGGAATTAAAGTGTGTGGTAATTTAACTTGATAAATTAATAATATTGAAATGTAGATCGGTGCTAATAATCCGTACATGTTAATGAACGTGTGGTTTAAATTGCGGTCCAATATATTTTTACGTATAAATGTCGTGTCTTAAAGTTGCAATTCAGTAGCCGGAACACGTAGGACTAATATTACGAAACCATGATTGTCAAATTTTGGTAAATATAATTTCAAAATGTTACGATTATTTGTGGAGAATGAACTAAGGCGTAGATCAAAATGAGATAGAAAATGTTAAAGAATCTGCAGTCAGATAATAAAAGGTCGTACGATGTCAGAAGTGAATAAATAAGTCAGTAGATAATTCTGTGAGAAATAAATGAATCAAGGAATATTGAGATAGAAAAGGAAATAAATTCCGTACGAGAGACACTTAGGATATTGAAATGAGTGTAAAATGTACGGGCAGTGTCACAGAGAAATACTGAGTTACGTAGCGGGTAGAATTCGGACCCGTGACAGCATGTACGAAATAAATAGACTGCACTGCTATTCGTCGAGATACTACGGATCTAAGGATAATGAGAGTTCAGAGTCCACATAAATGATCGTATAGTGTAATCATTGTAATGACGAGGGATGACAATCATGATGTCGTGATAATAATAATAATAAATATTGCAAGATAAAGGATTGGACCGCCTTAATTAATTGAGCGTTGATAAAGATGTTAAACGGGAATCTAAATGATAATATGCAACCGATAATAATAATAACAATGTAAGGACGATGTTAAATCATCGCGGTCAGATTAATAATAATTGTCATAATAATAACAGTAATGATGTCGTTGGTTGATCAGTGAAATAATTATAATTGCGACCGATATCTTAATATATTTTGGCGGAAGTGACCGGTTCATTAATAATAATAATAATCATCTTGAGTAACATTAATAATAACAATAATATCTGGAGTCACCTATTCATTAATAATAATAATAATAATAATAATAATAATTTCAAGGATGATAATTTCATGAATATTCTGACGATAGTGGATTAAATTACTTGGTGTGTTTGTTTACTTCGCCCGCGATGCGAGTGGAGGTCATTGTCACGGTATTTCCCACCGCTTCTCGTTATCTCATCTGTGGCAGTAGTCTACTGAGGCTACTTTGTCACATTTCAGATCATATGTAAATAAAATATAAATGCTAATTCAGTGGTATGGCATCAGCTGGACATCGTAAGATAGGAGCTGTCCGTGTAATCCATTTTTCGTAATTCACGAGAAACATTACCCAGTCCGAGTACCGGTCTCGGAAAAATGTATATAGCCGGGGTACATCATCTTAGTTAAATCGAGAAGCCGACCGTAACATGCGTTATGCTCGGGCTCCCGATAGAAGGAAGCTATATCCTTGAACAACGGTTCGATTCAAATGGAATCGATCCGTAAGTTATACTCAAATTGTAATTTCTTTCAGAAGCAACCCAGCAACATATTGATACCACTTGCGGTATAGCAAGTGATTTATTTATGTAACATGTGTGGGAATTTAAATATCGTTGCCAAATGTATCAAAGTTTCGTACGTCGGATGGCGTAATAAACTGCTCCTTCTGGCAAATTATTTCAAAGGAAACCATTCTCATAATCTTTTTATTGTAGTTAGATTGTACCCTTTTTAAAGTTAACAGTCACTTCCTAGTCCTATCATGGAGTCCTTAAATTTAAGTTTACACTCGACCTTTCCCCATTTTAATTTTAAATTGCTCCGTTCATTCCCGTGTTCTATTATGCCGCTATATTTATATTTGATGACTTAAATAATGAACCGACACCCCTGAGATAAATGCTAGTCTGGGACTCGGGAGGTGGACGGGTGCAATATATCACGTACCGTTGCACATCCCCATGGAACTGACTGAAGCTAAGGATCATATGTCACGTACCATTCCACATTCCCATGGAACTGGTTGAGATTTGGGATGATATGTCCCGTACTATTCCACATCCCCATGGAATTGAATGGAGCTTGGAAATCATTTATGTCAGGTACCATTCCACATTCCCAGGGAATTGATTGGGGCTAGGGGTCATAACTCAGATATCATTCCACATCCCCATGGAATTGATTGGGGCCAGGGGTCATATGTCAGATATCCATAAGGGACCTAGTCCATACTGCATATTTTCATGCCGTCTACTTCCTTCTTATGTAAGATTTTTGTATTTAAAATTTGATTTCTGTGATGCAATGCTAAGAAAGGGGTAGAATTGGGAAGGTGGTGGTCGTTTCCCTAATTAACATGAAAATTGGAAACCACGGGAAACCACTTCAGAACTGCCGACGGTGGGTCTTGAACGTACCATCTCCCGATTTCAAGCTGGCAGCTACGCAACCCTAACAGCACGCCCAATTCGCTTGATCAGAATTCAGTTTGGTCGAATGATTTAAAGTCTTTTTTTCTTATTTTATGACATTTTCCCGTGATTTTAAGGGCATTTTACTGATCATTTCCAGTGGTTTTATTAGGTTATCAACATCAGCCCGCAATTATTAACTTCATCAAAGACAGGCCTCTAAATTCCAGGTTATTTTCGGTGCTATGTGTGAAAATGGGGAGTAACCATGGAATTAGCTATTGCATACAAAGGTTAGGTGGTTGTGTAGAGGCAAAATTTTGACCCGCTTGTTTGAACTGAGAGATGAAGTAGGGCTGTTCCTTCTCTATGGCGTATTCAATTTCAAAGACTTCAACGATTTCTCGTGCCTTGCGAGACTTATTTATTTAGCAGATACTAGCTGATGTACCGGGCGAGTTGGCCGTGCGGTTAGGGGCTCGCAGCTGTAAGCATGCATCCGGGAGATAGTCTGTTCGAACCCCACCGTCGGCAGCCCTAAATATGGTTTTCCGTGGTTTTCCATTTTCACACGAGGCAAATGTTTGGGTTGTACCTTTTCAGGGCCACGGCCGCTTCCTTCCCGCTCCTAGGCATTTCCTATCCTATCTTCGTCATAAGACCCATCTGTGTCGGTGCGACGCAAAGCAAATTAAGAAAAAATGCTGGTGTATCCGTGCTTCGCTACGGAATTCTACATTGTATAAAGAAATTTAGATGAGAAATCTAGATCATGTGTACTGTACAGACAAAACTCTTATTTTATATACATAGACACTGTAGTAGTGCGTAAATATTTCATGCAAACATGCATCCCTTTTGCATGGTACGGTACGGTAAGTTACATTTTTCTCTGTCCGGCTCCATAGCTAAATGGTTAGCGTGCTGGCCTTTGGTCGCAGGGGTCGCGGGTTCGATTCCCGGCGGGGTCAGGAATTTTAACTATCATTGGTTAATTTCTCTGGCACGGGTCTGGGTGTATGTGTGGTCTTCATCATCATTTCATCCTCATAATGACGCGCAGGTCGCCTAAGGGAGTCAAATAGAAAGAGCTGTACCTGGCGAGCCAAACATGTCCTCGGACACTCCCGGCACTAAAAGCCATACGCCATACGAAATGAACAGAACGAAAATTGTTCTGCCTATATGTGGCTGGGAAACGTGACCAGCCGTAAGGAGAATAATGGATAGAAGAGCATTGTGGAGATACGAGGTTTTGGTTCTTAAACGACGATATAAGACAAGATAATACCCGTCTCCCATAATCTCGGAAACCAAAGACCAGGGAGAGGGTATTGTTTATTGTAATCTTTTCTTATTTTTGATACATGCAGTATACAAAAGTATATATATCCTTTAGCATAATTATAAAACACAAAAAAGTCAGAAATAAAGCAGTATCCGGAAAAGATCTTTTTTACTAGTTGCTTTACGTCGCATCGACACAGATAGGTCTTATGGCGACGATGAGACAGGAAAGGACTAGGAGTGGGAAGGAAGTGGCCGTGGCCTTAATTAAGGTTCAGCCCCAGCATTTGCCTGGTGTGAAAATGGGAAACCACGGAAAACCATCTTCAGGGCTGCCGACAGTGGGGTTCGAACCCACTATCTCCCGAATACTGGATACTGGCCGCACTTAAGCGACTGCAGCTATCGAGCTCGGTCCGGAAAAGATCAGAAACCAATTTTAACACATAAATGATTTAGGAATGGAACAGAGCAAGAATAGCCTGGAATAAATATTAGAAAGAAGCCTCCGTGGCTCATACGGCAGCGCGTCGGCCGCTCACCGCTGGATACCGTGGTTCAAATCCCGGTCACTCCATGTGAGATTTGTGCTGTCCAAAGCGGAGGCGGGACAGGTTTTTCTCCGGGTACTCCGGTTTTCCCTGTGATCTTTCATTCCAGCAACACTCTCCATTCTCATTTCATAGCATCTATGAGTCATTAATAAATCACTTTGGGAGTGGCGACCCCATCGTACTAATAGCATATATCTGCTTCATTCATTCCATCCCTGACCCGGTCAATGACTGGAAAACAGGTTGTAGGTTTACATTTACAAATGTTAGAAAAATGTTGTTAATAACCGGAACTCTGAAAAGCAAAACGCCCAAACAAAAAAGAAAACACGAAAATTGGTCATGCCATAGAGGTCCATCGGATACACCGGAAACGTGACCCCACCCCCACCCCCAAAGTGAGAGTCACCACAGTAGTCATGATCAGTCCCTGCATACCATGTCCAACATCTCCAGTGATTATTAACACTGTCTTTACAGAAGAGGCAGTTTAAATAGAATATGTCGGTTCATTATTTATATGCTACAAATATAATCTACGTAGCTCTAGACTTCAACAAAACGATATATCTTGCAAGTTCTCCCCCACTTCATCTATTTTTCACAAGAAAATGAAATTACCTGGTGCTTGTACACATCCGTAATTATTTTTAAAGGGAAATCTTTCATGCAGTAATAAGCAATAATTATCATATTTTCTCCGTAATCCCATTATGTGAAGCCTATTTACATTTTTGCACACAAGACGAATCGAACGTAAGAAATCCCGTTTACCATCAATAATAATTGATTTGCATTTAGGACTGTCACCTAAGTGGCAGACCACCTGTCAGTTGTTTACCTACTGTTTTCTTAAATTATTTCAAAGTTGGCAATTTACAAATATCTCCCTTGGTATATTATTCCAATCCCTAATTGCTCTGTCTATAAATGAGCATTTTCCACAATTTGGCTTCTTAAATTCCAACTTTATCATCATACTATTATGTTTTCCTACTTATAAAAATTACACTCAAGCTTATTCATCTACTAAAGTCATTCAACGCCGTCCCTTCACTGATAGCTCGAAACATTCCACTTACTTCGTCTCCTTATTCATAACCCAAAGTTAGCAATATTTTCATAACACTACTCTCTTGTCGGAAATCACGCAGAACAAATCGTGCTACTTTCCTTTGGATATTTTTCCAGTTCTCGTATCAAGTATTCCTGGTGAGGGTCCCCTCTAATTGGGGTCTTACCAACGACTTATACACCCGCTCCTTTACATCCTTACTACAATCCCCAAATACCCTCATAACCAGACGAAGAGATCTGAAGCCAGCTAATGTGATTACCCCAATGAAGATCTGTCCGTCGAGCGAGTTGGTCGTGCCATTAGGAGCGCGCAGCTGTGAGCTTGCATTCGGGAGATAGTGGGTTCGAATCCCACTATTGGCAGCCCTGAAGTTGGTTTTTCGTGGTTTCCCATTTTCACACCAGGCTGTACGTTAATTAAGGTCACGGACGCTTTTTTCCCACTCCTAGCCCTTTCCTATCCCATCGTCGCCATAAGACCTCTCTGTGTCAGTGCGACGTAAAGCTACTCGTAAAAAAATGAAGAAGATATTCCTGTGAGGTACTTTTACCCCATTTTTAATGGCGTGTGGCCTCCTGAGAGGTCTGGTCTTTCGAGTTGACACACGTAGGCGATCTGCGCGCCTGTGAGGATGGAGCCCTCCCTACCAGTAATGAATTCTAATGACGAAGACGGCAAACACACCCAGCCCCCAAGCCATCAGAATTAACAACCAACCAATCAATCAATCAATCAATCAATCAATCACCACTGATGTATAGAGAGCAATTGCGCATGTGGCACATTTCCTATCTGTTGTTTTCGTGGTATTTTCTTTAATTGCAAAGAATTTGGAAATTGTTTGAACATCTCCCTTGGTAAATAATTATTCCAGTCCCTAACTCCTATTCCTATAAACGAATATTTGCTCCAGTATGTCCTCATGAATTTCAACTTTATCTTCATATTGTGATCTTTTCTACTTTTGAAAACACCACTCAAACTTATTCGTCTACTAATGTCATTCCACGACATCTCTCCACTGACAGCTCGAAACATACCACTTAGTGGAGCAGCTCGTTTAATGAAGGTTAAAATCCCAGACCCAGCCGGGAATCGAACCCGGGATCCCTTGGACCACATGCCAGCACGCTAACCATTTAGCCATGGAGCGGACACTTTCACCCCATCAACACAGTAATTAACAGTGAGATGTCTTTTGCTCTCGGCGAAACTTACAATCAGGTGTTTCTGCAGTCGCTCATAATCCTTAAGTTATTGATTACTCTCTACAATATTTATAAGTATTCCAAGGTTGTGGTGTTCTTTTTATAGTGTAGCGTTGTCTGTGCGCAAAGCACACTAGCCCAGAGCAAAGTACACCATCAACAGCAGTTTGCTATGGCTGTCATGGTTGTCGCAATCCTCTCGTCGTGGCCAGGGTCCTTAACATGCCTTTCAGCGTTGTGCAATGATGTTCTGAGTATTTATTTATTTATTTATTTATTTATTTATTTATTTATTTATTTATTTATTTATTTATTTATTTATTTATTTATTTATTTATTTATTTATTTATTTATTTATTCATTTTCCTTAAATTGTAGATGTACAATCTAGGGGTAGTGGATGGAAGTGCCTCCATCCCCACATGTACATTACATAAACTCTACTGAATATTTACATACGTGCAGACCATTTTAAATTAACATATTTACACTCCAAAGACTCTACTCTTAGAATAATAATTATCTTGATTGGTGCTATACATATTAAGAGGTGTAAAGACCCGGTCATTCATACCCTTACTCATATCCGTGTATACATATTCTTCGGAGCTCATACTCATTCACAACCAAACCCGCACGCACACGCATTCAACTGTACTTGCACACATCACTCTTGAAATTGTAATTTATACAAGTTATATACATCGCATATGCGTTTCTATTTACATATACATTCTCTTACTGCGTGGAGGAAGTGAGGAAGAGGAAGCAGTTTTACTTCAGAGGGTAGAAGGTTCCTAAGACGAGCAGACCGAGCGTAAAATCCATTGGAATATGAAGTTGTTCTGGCGAGTGAGGGGGGGGGGGTGAATTAACTCCCTGGCCTCCCTTAACACAGTGGTAATTAAGCTGAAGGTGCTGGAAAGGAGAGAGATGTTGGTGTTCAGTTGTACAGTCTGGTGTTTGAGCGGCTCCTCTTATCACCTGACTGGCATGAAGATGACAAACTATCTCTTGCTGTTTCAGACAGTGGTGTTCCACGTTGAGACACATCCCGAAGTGGAGAACTACACGCAATGTGTCACGTACCACATTTTCCCCAGCGAGAACACCATGATGCTGTACGTGCTGTCGGGGAACTTAATTCTGTACGCCCTGCCACTGATCGTCATCATCTTCACGTACGGCTCCATCATCGCGGAGATCATGCGGCGCTCTGGTGACGGTGAGTGCAGCACTTTCACTACAGTGAGAGTAAACATATTAACCTTTTCATTCCGGCGAAGCGAAAGCAGAGGCGTGGCCTAAAGCAGCTAACCGTGCCCGCTGTACGGGATACTTTCTGTTCCAGCTACCTCGCTCGAACGTATTCACAAGTTAATAATCAATCAATAATCAATACTGATCTGCATTTAGGGCAGTCGCCCAGGTGGCAGATTCCCTATGTGTTGTTTTCCCAGTCCTTTCTTAAATGATTTCAATGACATTAGAAATTTATTGAACATCTCCCTTGATAAGTTATTCCAATCCCTAACTCCCCTTCCTATAAATGAATATTTGCCCCAGTGTGTCCTCTAAATTCCAACATTACCTTCATATTGTGATCTTTCCTACTTTTAAAGACGACACTCAAACTTATTCGTCTACTAATGTCATTCCACGCCATTTCTCCACTGACAGCTCGGAACATACCACTCAGTCGAGTAGCTCGTCTCCTTTGTCCCAGTTCTTCCCAGCCCAAACTTTGCAACATTTTTGTAACACTACTCTTTTGTCGGAAATCACCTAGAACAAATCGAGCTGCTTGTCTTTGGATTTTTTCCAGTTTTTGAATCAAGTAATCCTGGTCAGGGTCCCATACACTGGAACCATACTCTAGTTGGGGTCTTACCAGAGACTTATATACCCTCTCTTTTACATCCTTACTACCTATAGAAGCGCTAATATGTTGGCAGTCGACAATCACGCGGCAAATGAAGAGCGTAAAAGTCGCTTGAACCCTTGCCTTCTGATATCTGATGACTGAACTAGTAAATATAGTGTCGCGAGACAACCGCGAGATATCATGAATGTCGAACATCTCCAGCAGTCTACCGTAGCGAAGCACAGGAAAACACGACAGCTACAGCAGTCCGCCGGAGTGAAAATGTTAATGGCTGAATAACTGAAAAATTGTGAAATAATTGACATATCTTTTGGAATATTTAAGACAAGGTAATAAATAAGTTACAAGATTGTGAGCAACTGCAAAATGACCTCGATAATGTTGTGAGATGGTCAATAGGCAATGGTATGATGATAAACGGGGTTAAAATTCAGGTTGTGAGTTTCACAAATGGGAAAAGTCCTCTCACTTTTAATTACTGCGTTGATGGGGTGTTCCTTTTGGGGATCATTGTAAGTATCTGGGTGTTGACATAAGGAAAGATCTTCATTGGGGTAATCACATTAATGGGATTGTAAATAAAGGATACAGATCTCTGCACATGGTTATGAGGGTGTTTAGGGGTTGTAGTAAGGATGTAAAGGAGAGGGAATATAAGTCTCTGGTAAGACCCACACTAGAGTATGGTTCCAGTGTATGGGACGCTCACCAGGATTACTTGATTCAAGAACAGAAAAAAATCCAAAGAAAAGCAGCTCGATTTGTTTTGGGTGATTTCCGAAAAAAGAGTAGCGTTACAAAAATGTTGCAAAGTTTGGACTGGGAAGAACTGGGAGAAAGAAGACGAGCTGCTCGACTAAGTGGTATGTTCCGATTTGTCAGCGGAGAGATGGCGTGGAATGACATTAGTAGACGAATAAGTTTGCTGCTTGATGCTTGTTGTTTTAAGGGGCCTAACGTCGCAGGTCATCGGCCCACGAATAAGTTTGAGTGGCGTCTTTAAAAGTAGGAAAGATCACAATATGAAGGTAATGTTGGAATTCAACTTGACACACTGGGGCAAATATTCATTTATAGGAAGGGTTGTTAGGGATTGGAATAACTTACCAAGGGAGATGTTCAATAAATGTCCAATGTCATTGAAATAATTTAAGAAAATGCTAGGAAAACAACAGATAGGGAATCTGCCACCTGGGCGACTGCCCTAAATGCAGATCAGTATTGATTGACTGACTACACTCTGTCACAAATTTAATCAAAACCACGTCAAGAATTGTATCATCAACTGTTTCTGCACAAAGTTGCAGTAGAGATAGCGGTGATCTAGCGAAAATACGCTTCAACTTAAATGAAACTTATTATTTAGAATTTCACGGCCCGTGTAACTATTCATGATGTAATATTTTTGGGATTAGGCATTGTAATCAAAATATATGAACTCACTCAACGCGCGTTTCAAAAGGTCTTACTTCATCAGGAGAAAACAGAAAACGGAAAATACGACGCATCAGTGGTTGCTAAGAGAAAGCATGCTAGGAACAACGAATGGCAGCAGTAAAGCATCACTTTCTGATAATAGGTAGCCATTATTCACTAAGGTTGTAGCCTGTATCGCGGTTGAAGTTATCTGGGTGTTTACATATTTCAACCGCCTCCCTGTTGATTCTGGGGCGATATTGATTTATACGGGCAAGAATATCCACTCCTTGTAACATGACACCATGACCAAGCGTTAAAGCATGATCAGCAACAGCTGATTTATCAGGTTGATTGCGTCTGATACACCTATTAGGTTCCGTAATGCGAGTACATATCGTTCTCGAAGTCTGCCCAATATAAGCCTTGCTCCAACTACAGGGATCTCCGTACACACAGGCTACGTCTTAGGGCACCATTTTAAGTCCTTCGTGGCTTTCTCTTAGCAACCATTGATGCGTCGTGTTTCCCGTTCTCCGTTTTCTCCTGATGAAGAAAGGCAAGGTACCTTTTGAAACGCGCGTTGAGTGAATTTAGATATTTTAATCACACGGCATAATCCCAAAAATATCACATCATGAATACAAATCAAACTTGTATAGCCGGACGTACTCTTACAATCCCTTGTCCAACATCTGTCTGACCAGGCGAATCCTGTTATGTTAATAGAGTACACCATTCGGCCAACAATTCAACGCCAAGTGTCGGGCGGCGGTAAATAACCTTACGCCCTAAGGCAGTCAAGGGCTTCGGGCGGAAGAGCTCCTTTAAGTAGTGTGATGGTCCCTCAGTGGAGAAAATGCCTCTGGAAACCATTCCTGATAGGGGGCATAGTACCTGCCAGTACCGGGTTGAGGCGTAGAAAGATTGACTTTGGACCCGCTCTTCACTGGGTTTTCTTGGGCGTCGCTGGATCAGCATTAACGGCCATGATACTGCGGTGTATAAGACAATGGGAAATCACCACATTACCTTCCCAAGAGAATCTTCGACGGATATGGCTGATAACCGGCGCCATCTTACGTCCAAGCTGGATGGTGTGAAATTGGCGACTGGGCATACGAAGGTAGACTCCCAGGCCCTGTGTGGTAAATATGTGAGTGGGTGGAACATGGAAAACAAACCATATCTTCGATGTCAGTGTAAAGTAGGCACATGGAATATGAAAGGGCTTTTACAGCCAGAAAAAAGCTATTTGTAGTTTAAAATTAAATTATCAATCCCAACATTGATATATTGGGTCTGTCTGAAACGCATTGGTGAGGAAATGAATCATTTAACACTACCAAAGGCAATACGGTATTTTTTTCTGGACCGAAGACATTGGTGTACAGATCATCACAGACATGTGCAACAAATGGTGTTGCGATAATTGTTCCCAGTTCCTATCATATTTGGTTAGTGGGTGTACACGTATTAATGATAGAATGATGTAACTTTCAACAACACACCATGTTGACTCAATATAGCTCATTTTTATGCACCAGCAGGTGATGTGGTGAACGACATACCAAGCAGGGAAATAACGGTGGTTCTTGGAGATTTCAATGCAAAAATTGGCACAACGATCACTGATCATGAATTCAGAAATATTATCGGAAAATATGGTATTGGTGAAGGAAATGACGGAGGAGAGAGACTTCTCCGATTTTGTGCGGAACAACAATTTTATTATCTGTAACGAATACTCTTTTCCAACATAATTTTCGAAAGTTATACACATGATGTTCGCCTGGTGATCTTTATAGGAATCAAATAGACTTCATATTGGTCAAAACCCGTTTGAGTCTTCCGTCATTAATGCTAAAACCTATCCAGGAGCTGACTGTGGAACAGACAATCAACTGCTATTCATGAAATTTAAACTACGATTCAGGAAAATGCATCGTGTGCAGCGCCAGCTAAAGCTGCTGAATGAAGATGATCTTAATAAATTTGAAGTTGAAATACAATACGTCCTTCAAAACATCCGAAGAGACTCAAATACAGGTGCAGAGTCCACTTGGAAAGTCCTTAGGACAACCGAGAAGAAGTTTTCTTCCACAACATCGAATTATCAGAAATGCTGGATCAGTGATCATGCATGGCAGATAATAGAACATCGGAAAGAGTTCTAAAGGTCTGGGTTATACAACCGGCAAAGGTATGCTCAACTGTGTCCTGAAATTTAACGAAATTTTCAAGATAAACATACATACAAAACTAGTATTTGTAAAGAAATCGAGGCACACAATAATCGTAACGAAATACGTGACCTTTGTCACAAAGTTAGCCTCTTATCAAATAAATTTAAACCCAGAATGTGGTGATTAGAAGATTCCAGTGGTTGTAAACTTCACGAGTTTGAGAATATATGAGTAGACGGAAGGGACACTGCCAAGATCTCCACAAGGGGGAGGAGTACAGCCAAGCATGATCTTGTGACACGGATTTGAAATGGAACCAGTCATCCCACCTCAAGAGATTAAACGGGAATTTGCATCATTAAAACTGGGTAAGGTACTTGGTCCAGATAGCGTAGCAGCTGAGCTCCTGAAAGAGATAGGCGACACTGGTGTGCAGATCAACAGACATGTGCAACAAAATTTAGAGACATGGCATTTGGACAGCTGACTGGGTTGCACCCAATTTTGTCACTCTGTACAAGGAGGGTACCACAGCCAAATGTGACAATTACATAACCTTAGTCCTCATTTCGTATGCAAGTAAGATACTGCTTATATTTACTTAAAGGGAGGTCTCAATCTTTCCTTGCTTCTTCAGAGACCCCCCATGAACAAGTCGTATTTGTTAGAGGTAAAGGCAAAAGAGAACAGATTTTCAATATCCGTCAGTTTATTGGAAAAAACCAGAGAATTTTAACGTATTCTCATCATCTGCTTTGTAGATTCCCGAAAGGCCTTTGACTATGTTCAGTGGGAGAAAAAATGGCAGTTTTTGTTGGAAATACGTGTTCCTGCGCATCTGGTTTGGCTGATAGCGATTTTATATGATTTGTATGTTCAGAATAAATGGCAAACTGTCTGGGAATTTCAAGATCCATAAAGATATCCGGCAGAGCTGTATACTGTCACCGTTGCTGTTCAATATCTATAATGAGAGCTGCACTTGAGGAATGGGATGGAGCATTTCTTGTTGGTGGTAAGAAAATATCCAACCTCCGATATCCAGACGATACTACACTCATTGCTAGCCATGAGTAGAAAATCGCAGAGCTCTTTTCTCGTGCCAGAAATTTCAGTGTTCAAATAGAACAACAAATTAACTTGAATAAGACCAAAATAATGATTGTTGATAGAGCCGAGGTATTAGCCAGCACAGACAGGAATTGAATCTGCATTTTAAAAAAAGTGACATGTGATATTTTTCAGAACTCATACTATTACTGCAATAAACTTAAACAGGGTGCATTATTAACTTGTGTAAAAACCGGATATAGTATGAAAGATGCAAAAAGGTGACATCAGCAGCACACATCTCGTGTATGCACAATTTAAGTTGGCTGCCGCGTGTTTCACATGGTCGAGATGGCGGGACTGTGTATACAGCTGTTTCTCATGAGTGATAAGTGGCCCTGCAGTGAAGTAGTTACATGTTTTCATTGATTTAGTGTATTAATGTGGATTAGTTTCAATATTATTGCATTATGATGGCCCAAGTATTATAAGCGAAATTGTCTGTCAGATGAATCTTATGGCAGAGATACCGGTATCCCAGGAAGTAAAAAAATATCATGTCAAATAAGTAAAGTCAACCATTTATTTTATGATACAAGTATGAAGGGAAAGGTTATTGCACAGTTTTTGATTGATGACTTGAGATCACATACATTTACATTGAAATCTCGTGCTGTATCCATCAGTCTATCACAGAAGCAGCTTACAGTCAGAGAGTGCCAATTGAAAAGGAGAAATTGACTTCTATAAGGAACTCTTACAGTGGCCTACAACATCAAAAGAGGACAATGATCAGGAGGTTTAAACAGATATAAATGAATAATGCAAAAGATTTTTTTTTGCTAGTGGTTTTACGTCGCACCGACACAGATAGGTCTTATGGCGACGATGGGATTGAAAAGGCCTAGGAGTTGGAAGGAAGCGGCCGTGGCCTTAATTAAGGTACAGCCCCAGTATGTGCCTGGTGTAAAAATGGGAAACCACGGAAAACCATCTTCAGGGCTGCCGACAGTGGGATTCAAACCCATTATCTCCCGGATGAAAGCTCACAGCCGCGCGCCTCTAGCCGCACGGCCAACTCGCCCGGTATGCACAAGATCAAAGATGTTTTCGAAGCAAACTGTATTGTATATAAATATTATGTTAAACTTGTGTTTCATTATTGTTTTATTGTGATGTAATAGTGATAATGTCACTATTGTTGTTTATTTTAATATTTTTGGTGGATTGCATATACATTTTATTTTACAAGTGTGATTACATTTTTTAAACGAAATGCATAATACAGTTCTGTTCAGAAAAATGAAAATTTGCATAATGGCGATATGTTAGACAAATTAAAATGTTCTTTTTGAGCCAGAATTGCTGCTGAAATGAAATTCAAGTCATAAGGAATGCATATGAGAAATAACGTTTTTTCCATTCTTTATTTGCAATGAAAAATAGATATTCAGTTTCTTAAATTTCCTGTAAAATTTTACTTTTGTCACATATCACCTTTTTGCATATGCCGATTCAATTGGAGAACGTCTCAGAAATGCTATACCTTTGTTCAGCCATTTCCAGTTCAGGTAACTGTGCTTCTGAGATTAAGAGAAGAATAGCTAATGCCAAAAATGTAACGACGAATTTGTCCCATTTATGGAAGAATCGCTCTCTCTCGTTACCACTGAAACATAGTAGTATCCAGTCTGGTATTTTCAGTTTTCCTCTATGGACCTGAGACGTGGACTCTTCGTGCTACAAACCCGAAGAAAATCATTTCTTTAGAAATGTGGTGCTGGCGAAGAATGTTACGCATAACTTGGACAGAATTTCGCACCAATGATTCCAGTATAAACCAGCTCAACTTCAGAATCAGATTAACATCAATATATAAACAGAGAGTTTTACAATTCTTGGGACAAATTATGCGACGTAGGAATGACAGAATAGAAAAACTGATCATGTTCCGGCCAAGAGAGATCGTGGACAAGTTCCCACTCGATGGTCGAATATTATCAAGGGTATGATTGGGTTGAACATCTTTGGTGTATCACGTCTGGCCGAGGACCACAAGAGATGGATAGAACTGACCAATAGCCTCCTCGGCGATCACGATCCTCAGAATTGAGGGAACGATCAGAGTTCAACATATTCATTCACAAAAATTCGCCATTAGTAAGAACTGGATAGGGCATAATCTAAGACAGAACACCTTACTACGAGTAGCAATTGAAGGGATGATAAAAGGAAAACGAGGAAGAGGAAGGCGACGATATCAGTTATTAGACAGCATTAGAAAAAGAAAGGAAGATTATGTAGAAGTGAAGAAAAGGGCACAAGATCGAGAGATATGGAGGTCACAGCCATGACTGGACCTGCCGAATGGCAGAACAACCTATGATGATGATGAGTAAGAATGTGTACTGTTTTTAATGACATTCAAGAATCACGCCCTAGATCTATCAGCGTCCCTGTCAGACTTCAAAAAATGTCTACTGAATTATTTCATGGAATATACATGAACTATCTTAACAAAAACAATTTTGTAAAAAGTAAATGGCATTCGTTACGTAATGCCTTTGTCAATAATAAAAATGGACATTCATTGTTTGTAAACTTCGAAATGTTATTTTTACACAATTAACCATTCACTTTATCTGTCAATATATATCCGTGCTTGCACAAAAATATTTAGCTATTTCTCACTCTGAGGACTAGTAGCCAGTAAATGTAAACTTAAGTAGAATCTAATCCTGATCTGTAGAAATCATATTTTAATCTATTATTTGTCATGTTCTTCTTCTTCTTCTTCTTCTTCTTCTTATTATTATTATTATTATTATTATTATTATTATTATTATTATTATTATTATTATTATTATTATTATTATTATTATTATTATTATTATGTTTTAGTAGTAGTACCGGGCGAGTTGGCCGAACCTTTAGGGGCGCGCAGCTGGGAGCTTGTATCCGGGAGATAGTGGGTTCGAACCCCACTGTCGGGAGTTCTGAAGATGGTTTTCTGTGGTTCCCCATTTTCACACGTGGCAAATGCTGGGGCTGTACCTTAATTAAGGCCGTTTCCTTCCCACTCCTAGGCCTTTCCTATCCCATCGTCGCCATAAGACCTAGTTGGGTCGGTGTGACGTAAAGCAAATTGTAAAACAGAAAAAAGTAATAGGGCCTAGTAGTTTCTTTGCATTGTATCTGTATTCTTTGAACGAAGAGGAACGAATTTAATCCTTGCAGCACGAGGAATATTTACTCTTTGTTGATATTGCAGCTGATAAGGTCAGTGTGACATAATTCTTTCCTATAAATGATCGGGGTTGGCCTTATAAGGTACCCGAGGCGAAGAAAATAGCAAGCCTGATTTTGACTTAATTCTTTTCTCGAGTGCACGATTCAATTTAATATGACTGTTTGCTTAAAGGTGATCTGATTTTATGTTTTCCGAAGTCATCGCTTCATAAAATCCTTCTTGTGGACCAAAATTATTACGCTGAATTGTTCTCCTTTGCAGATGTGTTCCGGCGCTCGAGCCTGGATTTCCTGAGTCGCGCCAAGAAGCGCACGCTCAAGATGACCATCACGATTGTGGTGGTGTTCTTCGTATGCTGGACACCTTACTTCGTCATGTCTCTCTGGTAAGTACTTTCTTATCCCGTCATGAAGAACTGACATTCTTAACTGAAAGCCTGAGGGTATGTTCTATGCAATCCCAAAAAACTGCTCTGGATTGCTTCACTCTGAAGGAGAACATACGGGTGTTCGAAGTGTGGATGGGAATTTTGTGGTAAATGTTCGAAACTACGCGAATTTACTCTAATGTTCAATGGCAAAAAAAAAAAAAAAAAAAAACCCACTCTGCACTGACAGCCAATGTGTTCGTATCATAATTCAGTAAAACCTGCCTTTAGCGGAACCTTTATGAAGCTGAAAACTGTCCATATCGGAAGATTTTTCCGGTCCCGTGAATTACGGTTTAATATTCATGTAAATTGACCTGTATTTAGCAGAAGCATCTATCAGTCATTAAATATCACTTTGGGAGTGGCGACCCCATCGTACTAATAGCCTATATATGCTTCATTCATTACTTCCCTGACCCGGTCAAAGACTGGAAAACAGGTTGCAGGTTTTCAGTTAGCAGAACCTATCTGATGCAGAAATGGAAGGAAATTTTGCGACTATAGCGGAAAAATACACTGTTTTAGCCCTTCAGGCCAGCAACTCAATGTTGATATGAGGGATATGAGCTACGAGTTTTAGGTAAATAAAATATAATAAAGTATGAAAATATATTACTTATTCCTAAAAATTACAATCTTATTCTTAATCATCGTTATCCGGTCGATTAGATTAGCATTTTGCCTTTTTCTATCACTACGAGCGCTAATGTGAGTCAATTCATTGTTTACTTAAGCTCTACTACGAGGTCTAATGTGAGTCAACGCAGAGTTTCACTTAAGCCCTTATAACTACATTCGGTGTGGACATTATTCAGAGAACCATAAAAAGCCTGAGGGTATTAAACCAAGGAACACATTACAGAAAGAATTATGTAAGTAAGTTAATTTGGCTGGAATTTGAATAAAAAAAGAAAGCGAGTAAAGAAATAGGCGATTTTAGGCAGATTTTCAGATTTTTTGATAGAGCTATCCAAGACTCACAATTTGAAACTTTCAACTTTCGGCAAAATTGATGAAATTGCTGTATTATACGTTTTTCGTAGTATAGGGACCTATATTTTGTCTGCTAAGAAAACATTTAAAATACCGTATGTAAATTTTCTTCCTAACCCTCATGTAAGTTATATTCCAAATGGTTGTAAGATGGCCAAGATACTGACTGCTACAACAAACTCTCGAACAATGTAATTATGGTAATGTCAATGGAGAAGATTACAAGGCCATTGATCTAGAACTTGAGACAGAGGCGGCGTTATAAAACACCGAAGAGTTCGTCATCCATTATCTCCAAGAAAAGAACACAGAAATTGATGTCAATGAGAACGAAGATGATGAAGAAGATGGTTTATGTAACGTGGAGTTCTACCGACATGCCCTATCAGCCGTAAAGGATATTCAGTAATTTTCACTAGTGAAAAATGGCCCTGAATTGTTCGACATTATTTGCCGTGCCCATATTTTATTAGAGAACCGTGCTATCAGAGATAGTAGCTGTGTTCAGCGTACAATAATTCTGGATTACTGGAAGAAGTAAAAGATCTACTGTACAGTATTACTACTGGTGTTATTTCTATAAAACATGTAATGCGTACTAAATAAGTGTATGCAGTGTACTACTGTGCACTGTGAGGAAGTTCCATGCAAGAACAGATTTGTGTTAGAGCTGATGAACTAGTATATATGTGTGTGTGATTAGAGTCAAGTCATTATTGTATCTACTACCGCACAAAATCATGTAAATATACTGCTGTTTTATCTAACAGAGGTATGTACTTATGATTTTTATGTTATTTTTTAACCACTTCTATGAACTGAAATCCTGTATACAGTGGGACAAATTTCCGCTCCCTTGGGTTTCTCCTGGGGACAGGTTTTACTGTAATAAACGGACTGTCACTGAAGGCCCGGAGTGTGGAGCGCTGGCGGAAGGCGACAGCGGGGGGTGCGCCAGTGGTAATCAAAACAATAGTCTTAGCGAATTGTTGGCCGAGCTCCTCAGACGATCATGGAAGCTGGCCTAACAACAGAAAAGGTGTCCAGCATGATGTGGAAGCAGAAACTACGAGATACTTTCTCGAAAAACTTCTGCAGACCTATACAAAGTGTATCAGAAGTATAATCGACCAAAAAACTCAGGGCTACTACTACTACAACTACTACTAAAAAGGTTTTCATTCCTTCCCTTAAGGGGGAGGCGGGCCTCTTAGACGGTAACGCCGTCTCTCAGGCCGGGAGATTTGTTACGGTGAAGGAGATGCACGGAGAAGGTGAGGGGGTTGGCGGCCGTAGCCTACGTATTACTAGGAACTGTCCCGGCATTCGCCTTAGTACAGGAGCATGGAAAACCACGGAAAACCATTCTCAGGACAGGGGAGGCATGAAAACATGTTACTACTAATAGTAGTAGATGCAACCCTGCCACCCCACGATTGTGTATTCTTTCACTCACAATATTGTAAATGGAATGAAATACTGAACGAAGGAAACAATATTTTCAATGGTTTGGTTACAGTAGATGTTCAATATGCCCCCCTCCTACTTCGATGCACAGTTCACGACGGTGTATTAGTGACCTTTGGACTCTTTTTAGGATGTGTAGTGTGTCGCGGACGAAGAGTGTATCTTCTCTTTCTATGGGGTTCGCATAGTAGTCAATTTGTGCAGAACAAACTGTACACTGCCTACTGGGGCTGGGAAGTGACTAAGCGAGACGAACGAGAAACTTGTGCATTCGCACCGAGCATTATATCTCTCTCACTTCCCACTTTCCCTCCCTTCCCCTCCCTCCTCTGCCGCACAGCAACAGGCAGCGGCTGGCATAGCAAATACGGCAAGTTCGTCAATTTGTAATCATGAAAATAATATTATTGGCCTTACGTCCCACTAACTACTTTTCCGTTTTTCGGAGACGCCGAGGTGTCGGAATTTTGTCCCGCAGGAGTTCTTTTACGTGCCAGTAAATCTACCGATACGAGGCTGACGTATTTGAGCACCTTCAAATACCACCGCACTGAGCCAGGATCGAACCTGCCAAGTTGGGGTCAGAAGACCAGCGCCTTAACCGTCTGAGCCACTCAGCCCGGCAGTTCGTCAATTTGAATCGCGCACTCAGAAGAAACAAAGTAAACTCATTTTCTCGAAAAATGTTCTCAGCCAATCCGATTACACCTCATTCTTAACAGAACATGAAGGGCATCCCTGCTTTTTTGTCGGAATAGTTCTGATACGCCTTGTATAAAAAGCGAAGCTGGTAGTGCGAGTCAGGTCAGTTGTGAGTGAGTATGAGTCAGTCAGTCAGTCAGTCAGTCAGTCAGTCAGTCAGACAGTCATTCGGGAGTGCGTCAGCAAATACGGAGTCAGACGACTACGTGGAGTTCGGCGGCTTGTTAGTCGAGTTGTGAACTGCGCTGTGAGAGGCCGTGTTGGAGAGCAGGCATTCGATGCATTAGAACGCTCTGTGTTCGCCCACGTTCGCGAGTACAAACTGTGTGAAGCGGAAAACTCAAACGTGAGTGAAATAGTAAACAATTTGTAAATAGCAATTTAATAAATTTAGGCGATATTAAAACACACAACCCCTCCATGTAACCATTTCACTTTTAAGGACCTTGACAACCTGCCACAGAACACTGGCTCTAGACCTCCTCCATGTTTAATACAATTCAGTGTATTTTCCAATTTATTTTGTTTGTGAAGACAAATAAGTAGGCCAAAGACTTTGATATTGGTGGTGATTATAGTTTTAAGAGGAAGTACAAATGGGCAACCATTCTCTATTAACACTAATCAGACAGAAAATATGCAAGGGAACAGAAAGGCACTTCGAAAAGTGAAGGTATAGGCCAAACAAAGGCAAAGGCCACGAAGGGCGTAAAAGACTCCCTAGACCTTGACACCTAATACGTTGCGGTCGGAAAAGAACAAGTGTTAACCAAGGGAGGTCGGATAGAGTAGATGAAAGTGAAGAGCCTTGCAGAAGTAAGTGGAAGCAATACTAGTGCCGAGCTAAGAGCCCCATACTTGCCAATCCACGCTCCCAAGTTAAGAGCCTCTGAGGCCCCTTTCAGTCGTCTCTTGCGACAGGCAGGGAATATCGTTGATGTTATTCTACCGCCCCAGTTACAAGGGTAAATAATTTGGTATTTCAGCCCTAAAATAGTATAAAAATCAGATTATAATGTAATGTAGAATATATTGCTCCTTCTACATTGCAACAGAGGTTTTTTTTTTTTTTTTTTTTTTTGCTATGGGCTTTACGTCGCACCGACACAGACAGGTCTTATGGCGACGATGGGATAGGGAAGGCCTAGGAGTTGGAAGGAAGCGGCCGTGGCCTTAATTAAGGTACAGCCCCAGCATTTGCCTGGTGCGAAAATGGGAAACCACGGAAAACCATCTTCAGGGCTGCCGATAGTGGGATTCGAACCTACTATCTCCCGGATGCAAGCTCACAACCGCGCGCCTCTACGCGCACGGCCAACTCGCCCGGTCAACAGAGTTTTAATTACTGCGTTGATGGTGTGAAAGTTCCTTATAGGGATCACTGTTTAAGTACCTAGGTGTTAATATAAAGAGACATCTCCATTGGGGTAATCACATGAATGGGATTGTAAATAAAGGGTACAGATCTCTACACATGATTATGAGGGTATTTAGGGTTTGTAGTAATGACGTAAAGGAGAGTGCATATAAGTCTCTGTTAAGACCCCAACTAGAGTATGGTTCCGTGTATGGGACCTACACCAGGATTACTTTATTCGAGAACTGAAAAAATCCAAAGGAAAGCAGCTCGATTTGCTCTGAGTAATTTCCGATAACAGAGTAGCGTTACGAAAATGTTGCATTTTTGGGCTGGGAAGACTCGGAATAAAGGAGACGAGTTGCTGGACTAAGTGGTATGTTGTGAATTGTCAGTGGAGAGATGGCATGGAATGACATTTATAGACGAATACGTTTGAGAGGGTTTTTAAAAGTAGGAAAGATCACAGTATGAAGATAAAGTTGGAATTCAAGAGAACAAATTGGGCCAAATATTCGTTTATGGGAAGGGGAGTTAGGGATTTGAATAATTTACCAAGGCAGATGATCAATAAATTTCCAAATTCTTTGTAATCATTTAAGAAAAAGCTAGGAAAACAACAGATAGGAAATCTGACACCTGAGCTACTGCCCTAAATGCAGATCAATGTTGATTGATTGATTGATTGATTGATTGATTGATTGATTGATTGATTGATTGATTGATTGATTGATTCATTCATTCATTCATTCATTCATTCATTCATTCGAAGTTCTCGATGTAGGGAAATGTATTCAGGACAAGTTGGGCGCGAATTGGAGTTAGTGAAAACTCGCTGTTTTACAATCTTCTTCTTCTTCTTTTACTATCGCTTTTCCCACACCTGTAGGGTCGCGGGTGCGAACTAAGTCACACATGTGGATTTGGCCCTGATTTACGGCCGGATGCCCTTCCTGACGCCAACCCTGTATGGAGGGATGTAATCACTATTGCGTTTTTCGGTGGTGGTTGGTAGTGTAGTGTGTTGTGTGAATATGAAGATGAGAGTGTTGGGACAGGCACAAATACCCAGTACCCAAGCCAGAAGAATTATTCAGAAGCGATTAAAATCCCCGATCCGGTCGGGAATCGAACCCGGAAGCCTCTGAATCGAAGGCCAGTACGCTGACCATTTAGCCACCAACGAGTCGGACTCGTTTTACAATCATACAGCAATATTACCCATGGCTCAGTAACATCAGCCATCATCTACTTTTTCTTCAAGGCTTCTCGTTTTCAACGAGTAACAGAAGAATAGATCTCATACAGGTGATTCATCTTGATTTTTTACTTCTTGTGAAGCATTTGTCTATATTCCTTCAGAATTTGACTTGGTAGTTCTGGATTTATGGCATTTGATACCACCAATGTTTGAGCCCCCTCCTATTGTATTATAATGAAAGCCCAGTAAGTAAATAGTAATAAAACTCGATATTTGATTATTATTTATTTATTTCTGAATCCATTTACCGTCTATGGTTGGTTTTAGCCTCGGACTCAGCGAGGGATGTCACCTCTACCTCCTCAAGGGCAGTGTCCTGGAGCTTGAGACTTTGGGTCGGGGGATACAACAGGGAAGGAGGACCAGTACCTCGCCAAGGTGGCCTCACGTGTTATGCTGAACAGAGGCCTTGTGGGGGATGGGAAAGTTAGAAGGGATAGACAAGGAAGAGGGATGGAAGTGGCCGTAGCCTTAAGTTAGGTACCATCCCGGCATTTGCCTGGAGGAAAAGTGGGAAATCACAGAAAACCACTTCGAGGATGGCTGAGGTGGGAATCGACACCACCTATATCAGTTGACCTCCCGAGGCTGAGTGGACTCCGTTCCAGTCCTCGTACCACTTTTCACATTTCGTGGCAGAGTCGGGAATCGAACCCGGGCCTCCGCGGGTGGCAGCTAATCATATTAATTATTACACCACAGAGGCGGACTTTGATTATTATTGATCTACAAAATGAGCATTTGTAAAGTTAAATTATGGAGTGCATTGTTTTAAGACATGATCGTTTAAATATTTGGTATAATAATCCATTATTATTATTATTATTATTATTATTATTATTATTATTATTATTATTATTATTATTCTTTTACGTACGTACACGAATTATAGGGGCTGCTTGGTTGAGGCGGCAAAGGCGTGCTCATTTCACCCGCGTGGGTTCGATTTCCCGCCATGAAGACGAAAAATTTAAGAAACGAGAGGTGCACATGGCCCTGAGGTAGAGCTAACCACTACCCCACCAAGTGCCCAGGTTACGGATAGTTGAATTCTTTACCTTCCACTCCTTCCAGGGCCTTCATTTAAATGAACAACAAGATCCTCTAACCGAGAAGTGTCCTATTAAGAGTTTGTAAAGCTAAACCGGAGCAACTTATAGCCTCTCACGCATTATCTACAGAACCCTCTGATAACCCTGAACTGGCATATCACCTCGGCGCCATGGAGAGCCGGGAAACCTTCCATAAAACCATGCACAGGATTTGTGTGATCAAGTATTAGTAGTAGCAGCAGCAGTAGTAGTAGGAATTCCCACCCGGAAGGCTGAGGTTCCAATCCCGGTCGATCCTGGGTTGATATTTTCATCTCGAAAATTACGTGGCGTCAGGAAGGGCGTCCGGCCTTGAAACCCCACACAAAACGGAAATGAGCCTGCGTGGTTCCAGAGACCCCCAAAATTACTGGGAAAAGCTGAAGGAAGGATGAAGGAATAGTAACAATAATAATAATAATAATAATAATAATAATAATAATAATAATAATAATAATAATAATTTGTTTGTCCAACCCTTGTCGGATATGAGGTGAGATGTATCTGTTGTGGCGGTTTTTATGACCGGATACCCTTCCTGAAGTCAACTTCGTTGGAGGAATTAGTGAGATGAAATGAATGGCATGACATAATGATATTAAGAAGGGAGAGAGTGAAACCCGGTGTCGGCACATAGCCTACTCCTGTCGAATAGCACCAATGGGTGTGCTCAAGGCTTAACGTCTCCAGCGGATGGACGAATCACCATCAACAGCGTCATATGCCCTCGCTCCATATGAGTACTGCGGAGAGATTTGGAATTTAATCCAGGCGTTTGACACGCAATCTAGTGATTAGAAATTATATTGCACCATCTCCCCTAACCTGCCGGCCAACATTCTGATGGTGAAAATGTTTTCGACCAACGGGACTCGAACCGGCTACCACGGTGTCATACCGTTTAGACTTCAAGGCCTTAACGATCATAGCCACTAGACGGGCTAAGAAGAAGAAGAAGAAGAAGAAGAAGGAGAAGAAGTATATCTACTTCTTAGTCCCATTTCCTGACATGGGATCGTGGACGAGGCGAGATGAAATTTATATGGCATGCTTATTAGAAAATATGTTCAAGAGATATGTTAGTTTTACAAGTATGTCTCAGTGAACGTTCAAAAGAGCCAACCCATTTCACTTATTAATTAGCAGTTTTTGTTTATTTTCTTTTGTAAATATTTCATGGGGAGAGGGTGTGTGTTCTAACCCCCAGTAACCACTTGCCCCTGGCTAAGCCTCTGTTTTCCCCCAAAGAGATCGAGGCTTAGGGATGAAAAATTTAAGAACCAAGTACTCAGGTGGTAGAGCTCAGGCCTTATGGGCTCAACTTGCCAGGTACCATCCTGCTCAGTCAGGTGGTATTTGAAGATGATCAAATCCGCCAGCCTCGTGTCAGTAATTTACAGGCACGTAACAGAACTCCTGTGGTACAAAATTCCGGCACTTCAGCGTCTCCAAAATCCGTTAAAGTAGTTAGTGGGACGTTTAACCAATAACATTATTTAAGAACCAATTATTCTATTTGTGAAGTAAATGGCAAATCTTTATTTGTAACGGTAAAAGTCATTAGCTAAAATAGAAATGATGGGAAAATATAATTTCGAAAGTGTCCGGTGCCATGGCTAAATGGTTAGCGTGCTGGCCTTTGGTCACAGGGGTCCCGGCTTCGATTATCGACAGGGTCGGCAATTTTAACCATAATTGGTTAATTTCCCTGGCACGGGGACTGGGTGTACGTAGTGGTGGTGATTAATGTTTTAAGAAGAAGTACAACTGGACAACCATCCTCTATATAACACTAATCAGAGAGAAAAAATGGAAGGGGTCCGACACTTCGAAAAATGAAGGTATCGGCCAAAGGAAGACAAGGGCCACGAAGGGCGTGGAAATGAAAGACTTCCTAGGCCTCCGTACGTAATACTGTCGGGGTCTGAAAAGAACAAGAGTTGACCAAGAGAGGTCGGATAGGATACATGAAAGTGAGGAGCCTAGCACAAGTAAGTGGAAGCAATGCCAGGACTCAGCTAAGGCCGCCGTGGTCGCCAACCCACGCTCAAAAGTTCATAACCCCTGTGGCCCCTTTTAGTCGCCTCTTACGACAGGCAGGGAATACCGTGGGTGTTATTATACCGCCCCTACCCACAGGGGGATGGGCGTACGTACCGTCTTTATCATCATTTCTTCCTCATCACGACGCGCAGATCACCTACGGGAGTCAAACCAAAAGACCTGCACCACGTCTCTCCGGAGGTCACACGCTATTATTATTATTATTATTATATTATTATTATTATTATTATTATTATTATTATTATTATTATTATTATTATTATTATTATTATTATTATTATTTCGAAAGTTCCAAGGCATCAAGTTTAGTCTCGCCTAGTGATGATAGCCACTTAATGTACCTAAACCATTGGCTCTCACACTGTGGTACGCGTACCCCTAGGGGTACGACTGAGACTTTTAGTGGGGTTTGCCTGCTGCCATTTCTTGATGGATACAGTACTTTTGTATCCATCTCTTGGCACAGGCCAGAGTAATTCAGAGCACGACTAGTGCATCTGAGTGTTATGAAAGGTATTGCTCATAGGGTCAGTCGTGCTGTAATAGCACTTTCTGACCCAGTGAGGAAAGCAATGGCAAACTACCGCACTCCTCGTCTTGCCTAGTACGCCTCATTTTTGTGTTGCCATTGGTTTTTGCGGTTTCCTTATAACCGCATAACCTTTGGTGGTACTATTTGAGGATCCAACCAGCCTCTGGGCTGATGACCTAACAGATAGACGCTAGCAGCTTTCAGGGAAAAAATGAAGAAAATTTGAAATGTGGAAATAAATAAGAACAAAGTTAAATATATGTATATATGGAGCCACGCTTCGCTTCAAAGTTTCACCTGGACTACGACACATCAGGCCATTCAGGCACACTCATCCCATTGAAATGTTGATGGTTCGCAATGTCTGAATTCCAGAATCCTTTCTCTCTACTTTCTTAATCAGTTTACCCTCCAGGATTGGTTTTACCCTCGGACTCAGCGAGCGATCCCACCTCTATCGCCTCAAGGGCAGTGTCCTGGAGCGTGAGACTTTGGGTTGGGGAATACAACAGACACGAAAGATAAAAACCACTTATATGGTCTTGAGTTGACCTAAAACGGATAGATATCTTAAAAATTGACAAAATAAACTAAATTACAGACAACGGACCTCCTACACCTTTATTCATATAGATGAACCTTTGGATCCCCGACTGATTCTGAAGTTATCAGCTGTCGTTACGCTATAGGCTACGAGCACTCATAAAATATTGCAGACAAGTAAATTGGAGTAGCTTAACCTTCACCCCAGAACAAATTCCGACCTTCTAGACATCTGTTGACAGAAGAAATGTTTGTCATCCTCAGTAACTCACCTCACCTGTCATAAATAATCAGTAGCATCGTACAGTAACATCACCCTCTGGTTGACATTGTCCCTTACTTCGTACAATAGACCTGAGAAATCAATCGGGTGAGACCTCGACAAAGTCGATGACAATTTCAAGGTAACGTCACTCGCAGAAGGTCACAAGAAGTGTTTTTGTCAACAAGTGCTACGGGGTTTAACAAGAACGCCCTTGTTAGTCTGCGAGTGAAAGATGCTATCTTACACGCGCTGTCCTATCCCATTTGTCATTCTTTCGTATCGACATCTTGAGGGACACCTTCGTTTCTCATAGTATACAGACTTCTTGTTGCAAGACAAGGGGTTCTCAAACTAGGTACTTGGTTCGCGGCACACTCCTTCGCATTGTGAAGCACTGAAGTACATCCGGCGTGCTTTCAAAACGGGAACGGTCGAGAAACTAACCGTATCAATCACGTATCCCTCATGCCGGATTACCCAATAGGCAGAGTAGGCTGCCGCATATCGGCCCCGCGCTGCTAGGGGCCCCAAGACAACAGATCCAATTTAGACCCCATATAGTAAATTATTTGGCTGTGTGAACTGCTGATAATTTTACGAACAAATTTGCGAGTAGTTTCTGACTTACAATGGCGAGTTGAGTTTATTTTTAAAAAATGCCGAGCGAATATCACTTATGCTTCATTGAAGCATGCAGCTCGATACATGTTACCATAGTTTACACATAAGAATATCCCTAGCGATCAGTTTTACTGTCCAGATTTCTTTTGGTGTCACACAGCCTCCTTTTTTAAACGAAATCCAATCAATATTTCCAAATGCCATAACAGCATTGAGGATTTATAGGAGTCTCGTGATAACAAATGCTTCTGCTGAACGGATACTTTTCAATTAAAACTACTTACGGGTTAAGAGCTCTTTCACCGGTCGAGTTGGCCGTGCAGTTAGGGGCGCGCAGCAGTGAGCTTGCATCCGGTAGGTACTGGGTTCGATCCCCGCTGTCGGCAGCCTTGAAGATGATTTTCTGTCATTTTCCATTTTCACACCAGGCAAATGCTGGGGCTGTACCTTAATTAAAGCCAAGGCCGTTTCCTTCCCACTCCAAGGCCTTTCCTATCCCATCGTCGCCATAAGACCCATCTGTGTCGGTACGATGTAAAACAAATTAGGCCTATATATAAGAGCTATTTCAGACTGTTGAAATTCTACACAAGAGAGCATTAAAAGTACTTTTTAAGCTACCTACATTGACGCCAATGCTTATCTATACAAACATTGCAATGTTCTTCCACTTGAGGCTTTACGTCAGAAAGCTTCAGCTGTGATGGTCTATAAATTGAGAAATAATTTGGTTCACTCCAATACTTTATGTGTGACAAATTTTGACATTCATTAATATAATAATACAGGCAGGAATCAATAAAATTCACATCGACATAATTAACCCTACTAAATATGGCAACAAATCCGTGTGTATAACTCACTTCCTGAACATTTTTTTTCAAGTTGCTTTACGTCGCACCGACACAGATAGGTCTTACGGCGACGATGGAACAGGAAAGGGCTAGGAGTGGGAAGGAAGCAGCCGTGGCCGTAATTAAATTACAGTCCCAGCATTTGCCTGGTGTAAATATGGGAAACCACGGAAAACCATCTTCAGGGCTGCCGACAGTGGGGTTCGAACCCACTATCTCCCGAATACTGGATACTGATCGCACTTAAGCGACTGCAGCTATCGAGCTAGGTCTGAACATATTCAACAGGCTGCTTCATTTTCTGTAAGTTATTTAGGCACAAACTTGTAAATTATTATAATGTTATTTGCTTTACGCCCCACTAACTATTTTTACGGTTTTCGGAGACACCGAGGTGCCGGAATTCAGTACCACAGAAGTTCTTTTATGTGCCAGTAAATCTGCCGACACGAGGCTGACGTATCTGAGCACCTTCAAATACCTTATTGGTGCTACCTTTGATAATGTACAGTATATGGTATTGCTCAAGATTCTTAAATACTACCGTTGCCTACTCGTAAGCAACGACACTACTAAAGGTTGGGTCCAACGCGAGACGAGCTGCTATTGGTTAACGAAATGACGTCACAGTAGGAGCAAAGCAGCGGAGCCCAGAGCGCGCAATGCAGTAGGAATCTCATAATACCAGCAAACATTACAGTTTCTCAGAACTAATTGCAGACCAGACATAAAGATTACTGCTGTTATAAGATTGAAAGAGAGTACAGCATAGTAAGTTTTCGTTATTTCTATTACGAATAAGGCGTAAATGTAACGTGGCGGCACACTGACCAACGCTTGAAATTTATTAACATTTCCAAGTTCCTCTGTTTAGTTTAAAGAAGATTACGCGCTCTCAAATCTGTAAGCATAAATATTTGGAGATATGAAATGTTTGTAATATTAAATCTTGACAGCAGCACTTCCGTAATGGAAGTACCGTATGTTAACATACGATATACTCACTTCCGCAGGTATCAAGTTTATAGCTTAATACATATTATAACAGCAGCAGAAGTAAGTTCATATTCGAAACCATGCATAGATATTCCTAATTTTTAAAACTAAAGAATAAGGAAGAACAGGGAAAACATTTAATCTATAATATATATATATATATATATAAAATAAGAGTTTTGTCTGTACATTGCTCAGAATTTGAAAATAATAGTATTTCTGTATCGGTCATGTCCACAGTAACAAGGAAATGCATTTTTTACTTTTCCGTAATGTCTGTCTGTCTGTCTGTCTGTCTGTCTGTCTGTCTGTCTGTCTGTCTGTCTGTCTGTCTGTCTGTCTGTCTGTCTGTCTGTCTGTCTGTCTGTCTGTCTGTCTGTCTGTACACGCATCACGAGAAAACGGCTGAAGAGAATTTCATGAAAATCGGCACGTAAAGTCGGGAGATGAGCCACTACAATCTAGGCTATAAATCATTTTATTCACGCTAAGTTAAATGGTAGTTTAGGGGAAAGACTAAAATTCAATTCTCAAATATTTATATTATTAGTGGTCCTATCGATAAATACTACATAACTGAAGTTACATAGAATTAAATTTTCGATCATTTATGTGTTATACATTTTTACCGTACCGGCTATGATAACACAGATATTCATGAATTTCGATTTTTGTTGCGAAGTCCACATCAACGCCGAGCCACGAGAAAATGGGTGAACAGAATTTAATGAAAATCGGTATATAGAGAAGAAACTATAGTCTAAGCTATAAATAGTTTTACTGACCCTAGATGAAATGGTAGTTTAGAGGTAGGCGCCTAAAATTTAATTGTTAAATACCTATGTTATGTACAAGATGGCGTCAGCGAAGGATGTAAGTGAAGATAGCTCCCGGTTCTCTTGCGAAATAATCGGGAATAAATGTGGTGTAAACAAGAAGCGAGTGAAGAATGGTATCCAGTGTGAAAAGTGTTTAATTTGGTACCATTTTGAATGTATACAGTATGTAGTGCTGGTTTTGCTAAAATGAAGATACTTGGACTTGTGTTAGGTAGCTGTGGCGAGAGCAATTTGAATAGCGGTAACAAACCTAGGCCTACAACGGTCAACGAATCGCTGGCGTCTCATTACTTGGAGGATGGAGGTAATGATAATGTACTTGTAATTCTTTCTTTATTGCAACAGAATTTACAAGCATTAAAAGCGGAGAATGAGATTTTAAAGGAAATGGTACGTTTACTGGAATCGAAAATACCGGTACCAGTAAACACTCAGAACACAGGTGGCTCCGAGAATTCTAGCGCGTGGTGTCAAGTTGCTTCAGATTCTAGGAGGAAAAGTGTACAGTTTAATAAGGACAACTTTGTAATTGACACCAAAAATAGATTTTCAGCCCTGAGGGAAGTAAGCGGTACGCAAGGTATCCGTATAGGAAGCAGTCAAACGTATAGCGCAAAATCCGTTACGAGAAGCGGCAAAGTTAGGCCTAAAATCCCACACAGTGCACCGGCGAAAGTGTCGAACATTCTTATATTTGGTGATAGCCAGGCGAGGGGAATTGCGGAGAAAATGGTCAATGAATATATTGCAGCATCGGCAGTCATCTATCCTGGGGCCCCAATGAAGAAGGTATTGGAAAACACGGAGCAGCGGCAAGAAATCTCGGAAGTCGTGATGCAGTAGTGATCATCGGCGGGTCGAACGACGTAGCTCACAACGACGCTAAGAATGTTATTTCTGAACTTAAATGTACACTAGGTAAGCTGACTCACACTAACATCTTTGTAGTGAATGTGCCCCACAGGCATGATTTGTTTAGAGACTCGTGTGTGAACATTGAAGTGGACAAAGTTAATACAGATATGGTTAAAATTTGTAAACATTTTCGTAATACACAGGTAATTGATAGCGCCAGTTTCGAGAGACACTGTTACACAAAGCATGGCCTTCATCTAAACAATTCAGGTAAACAAAAGATAGCAAATATTGTTCTAGATTTTATTAATCATAAGATATGTACTGTAAAAAAGGCAACTCCCTTGAGTTATAATACTGACCAGGAAAACTAGTAGAAAGAGCCAGCTGTACTTCAAGCTGGCTCAGCCAACTAGAAATTGAAACTCAGGAAAGTAAGGAATTTCAAGTTACCCACTTGCAACAGTCAAGTTTTAGGGAGGAAGGGGGTTCGAGATTGCTCTTGGTAAACTGTCAGAGTGTAGTAAATAAACAATTAAAATTCGGTACATTGATGGAATCTTATGAGACTGATGTGGTGATAGGAGTGGAATCGTGGTTGAGAGAAGGGGTGGGTAATAGAGAAGTATTTCCAGAAGGGTACACAGTCTATCATAGAGACCGAGAAGATAAAAAGGGAGGGGGGGGGTGTTTATTCTGGTGAAGGAAACTTATTGTTCACATGAATGGTTTACCGATGAAAGGGATGAAATATTAGGGATAAAATTAATTTGTGATAATATGAAGGAGGTGGGAATTATAGGAACATACAGGCCTGGAAGAGAGGAAAGAGACTTGGAAATATTTGATAAAATAATAGCTTATACTCATAAAAACAATAATAATGATGTGGTAATAATTGGGGGAGATCTAAACTTGCCTGAGGTTGAATGGAATGGAGCTGCAAGTGAAGCCCATGAACAGAAACTGGCAAATAAGTTAATTTGGGAGGGAGGATTTACACAAGTAGTACAAGAACTGACTCGTCTCAAGAACTTGCTAGATGTATTCTTGGTTAAACCATGGGAAATTGTTGATAAAACTGAGGTAATTGAAGGAATAGGTGACCATAAGGCTGTAATAATTGATGTAGGACTGGTACCAAAAAGGCTTAATAAGAGGGTCACACAAGACAAGAAATTGTACAGAAAAACTAAAGTTGATGAATTTGGGACTTACCTTAAATCACAATTCACTTGTTGGATAAGTGAAGGGAGTAATGTGGATACACTTTGAGCTAAATTCAAAGGAATCGTTTGGGAAGGAGAGAAGAGATTTGTACCTGTTAAGAAGGGTAAAATGACCTCGGACCCTGTTTATTATACAAGGGAAATAAGAAAATTAAAAAGAAAATGTAGAATAGTAAACAGGAAAATCAAAGAAGGTAGGGAGAGTAGAGAAAGTAGAAAAGAGCTAATGAGGGAACTGAATAGAGTGAAAAAGGAAGCAAAAGAGAATTATATGAATGGCATTCTTCAAGAGCGTAATGACCACAAAGGGAAATGGAAAAGGCTGTATTCATATATCAGGAATCAAAAAGGAAAAGGAATCCAAATTCCTACAATGGTGGGAGAAGGGGGTGAACACTATTTAACAGACACTGAGAAAGCAAACCTTTTTAGTAGGGAATTCAGAGATTCAGTAGATGATTGTCAGGAGTTGGAAACCGAAACAGAAGATACAGAGGGACAGACACAGAGGGAAACAAGAAGCTTCTCGTTCACAAATGAAGATATTTTCAGAGAAATCCAACTGAAGGAAACCAGAGAACTACAGACCAATCAGCCTGACCAGTATAGTTTGTAAAATACTCGAGAGTTTAATATCAAAGTACATCAGAGGGATATGTGATGATAAAAATTGGTTCATGAGGAGCCAGTATGGATTTAGAAAGAAATTTTCTTGTGAGGCACAACTGGTGGGATTTCAGCAGGACATATCAGATCAATTGGATTCAGGAGGCCAGTTAGATTGCATAGCCTTTGATAGAGTGGAACATGGTATATTATTAAAGAAATAGGAGGGAATAGGATTGGACGTAAGGGTTACACGTGGGGTAAAAAAAAATTCTAAATTCAAGGGTTCAGAAAGTCAAAGTAGGAATTAACGTATCGCAGGAAGAGAAAGTTTGGAAGGGAATTGCACAGGGTAGTATAATCGGTCCGTTACTTTTCTTAATATATGTAAATGATTTAGGGAACAATATAACATCAAAAATAAGATTGTGTGCAGATGACATAATTGTTTATAGGGAAATAAATAACATTGAGGATTGTTCAGAATTATCAATCAATCAATCAATCAATCAATACTGATCTGCATTTAGGGCAGTCGCCCAGGTGGCAGATTCCCTATTTGTTCCTTTCCTAAATGATTTCAAAGAAATTGGAAATTTATTGAACATCTCTCTTGGTAAGTTATTCCAATCCCTAACTCCCCTTCCTATAAATGAATATTTGCCCCAGTTTGTCCTCTTGAATTCCAACTTTATCTTCATATTGTGATCTATCCTACTTTTATAAACGCCATTCAAACTTATTCGTCTACTAATGTCATTCCACGCCATCTCTCCGCTGACAGCCCGGAACATACCACTTAGTCGAGCAGCTCTTCTTCTTTCTCTCAATTCTTCCCAACCCAAACATTGCAACATTTTTGTAACGCTACTTTTTTGTCGGAAATCGCCCAGAACAAATCGAGCTGCTTTTCTTTGGATTTTTCCAGTTCTTGAATCAGGTAATCCTGGTGAGGGTCCCATACACTGGAACCATACTCTAGTTGGGGTCTGACCAGAGACTTATATGCCCTCTCCTTTACATCCTTACTACAACCCCTGAACACCCTCATAACCATGTGCAGAGATCTGTACCCTTTATTTACAATCCCATTTATGTGATTACCCCAATGAAGATCTTTCCTTATATTAACACCTAGATACTTACAATGATCCCCAAAAGGAACTTTCACCCCATCAACATAGTAATTAAAACTGAGAGGACTTTTCCTACTTGTAAAACTCACAACCTGACTTTTAACCCCGTTTATCAACATACGATTGCCTGCTGTCCATCTCACAACATTTTCGAGGTCACGTTGCAGTTGCTCACAATCTTGTAAGTTATTTATCACTCTATAGAGAATAACATCATCCGCAAAAAGCCTTACCTCCGATTCCACTCCTTTACTCATATCATTTATATATATAAGAAAACATAAAGGTCCGATAATACTGCCTTGGGGAATTCCCCTCTTATTATTATTACAGGGTCAGATAAAGCTTCACCTACTCTAATTCTCTGAGATCTATTTTCTTGAAATATAGCAACCCATTCAGTCACTCTTTTGTCTAGTCCAATTGCACTCATTTTTGCCAGTAGTCTCCCATGATCCACCCTATCAAATGCTTTAGACAGGTCAATCGCGATACAGTCCATTTGACCTCCAGAATCCAAGATATCTGCTATATCTTGCTGGAATCCTACAAGTTGAGCTTCAGTGGAATAACCTTTCCTAAAACCGAATTGCCTTCTATCGAACCAGTTATTAATTTCACAAACATGTCTAATATAATCAGAAAGAATGCCTTCCCAAAGCTTACATACAATGCATGTCAAACTTACTGGCCTGTAATTTTCAGCTTTATGTCTATCACCCTTTCCTTTATACACAGGGGCAACTATAGCAACTCTCCATTCATCTGGTATAGCTCCTCCGACCAAACAATAATCAAATAAGTACTTCAGATATGGTACTATATCCCAACCCATTGTCTTTAGTATATCCCCAGAAATCTGATCAATTCCAGTCGCTTTTCTAGTTTTTAACTTTTGTATCTTATTGTAAATGTCATTGTTATCATATGTAAATTTTATTACCTCTTTGGCCTTAATCTCCTCCTCTATCACGACATTATCCTTGTAACCAACAATCTTTACATACTGCTGACTGAATACTTCTGCCTTTTGAAGATCCTCACATACACACTCCCCTTGTTCATTAATTATTCCTGGAATTACAAAGGGACCTTGAGAGTATCCTACAATGGGTTGAAGAGAATAACATGAAAGTTAATGGAGGCAAATCAACTGTTACAACATTTTCAAACAGGAGTTTTAAAACTGAATTTTAGTATACTTTGGATGGGGTAGTTATCCCAAAAGATGGCAAGTGCAAATACTTAGGTGTAAGAATTGAAAGTAATTTGCACTGGAAGGGTCATGTGGATGATATTGTTGGGAAAACATACAGATCGTTACATGTCATAATGAGGCTACTTAAAAGATGCAACAAATTATTAAAAGAGAAAAGTTACTTAAGTATGGTTCGTCCATTATTGGAATATGCAAACAGTGTTTGGGATCCTCACCAAGAATACCTAATAAAAGAAATAGATAGTGTGCAGAGGAAAGCAGCAAGATTTGTAACAGGGGATTTCAGGAGAAAGAGTAGTGTATCAGAAATGTTAAAGAAACTAGGGTGGGAAACTTTAAGAGAAGGGAGAAAACTAGACTTATAGGATTACTAGCAATTTATTGTACCCGTGCTTCGCTACGGTATTTCAGATTGTATACGGATATCGAAGTAAATTACTGTACATGAAGTGAATAATAATTTTTAAATTGCATGTAAATTGGCGTTATCCGAAAAAAAGCATAGGGAGGTCCGCAGACGGTGTTTCCAATGTAAAGTGCGAGTTGTGGAATTGTGATGATAACGACAGGTGCACTTGCTTACCACAATTCATTATCTTTTAGAAACGTTGAATAGGATGAAATTTGTGTAAGATGGTACTTATGCGACAGCTTCAAACATAGAATTTGGCTCACATTTTTATGGCTACTGGGTGGGCGAATATTCGTGTAGAATTTGATGATCCCATCTTTCTTATAAGTGAATCAAATCATCAATTATATGTGTAGAAAGTGCAACATTTAGATAAATCCAGAAATAGAGAAAAATGTAATGTATAAGGGATAGAGATACGACAAAAGGTCATAGGACTGAAGTTGTAGATCACTCCAAATTGAACGCAGATTGTGCCATCCGTTTTTGATACGACTTACCGTTTAGCCACGAAATACATCGAAAGGAAGGACTGCACCGTCATTAAAATTGCCTCCATATCTCGATATTTTTCGGGGGTAAAAAATAAAAATTTTAAACATCTCGTAAATTTTCCGTCGGTTACATGCTAAAAGCTATAATTTTGCAAAATTTCAATTTTCTAACTCGTCTGGGAGATTGTTCTGTGATCTTGATATGGGAGAGTGGGTTAAAAATCAGGACTTTCAGGAAACTTTCAAGCCCATGTAACCTGTAGGTTCTGCATAAATATCACTGACTGTGTTCTTATGCAGGTTTGAAACTCCAAGCATGTACCCCTCAGAGAATTATGAGAATTTGAGATTTTTCTAGGGATCCTTGAAGTCATCAGCTTGTCTGGTACCAAGTTTTAAATTTCTAAGATGCCTAGAATGGTCTCACTAATTCACGTCTGTTTTCATTTTTATGTCTTAATTTATATATACAGTATATATATATAGATCGCGCCAAACAGACTTCCATTTATTAGTGTGGATTATATTTCACCCGCTTCCTTAGTGGTTCTAGGGGCGTCTTACTCCCACAGTACATTTTCCAGGTAGTAAGTTATACTTGAAAGTCACACTGGAACACACACGTTCATTACCTCGGTCATTTCTGACAATTTATTTTTTCACCCTTTCTCACTCCTATGCCAAAGGGGGCTGAAGTTAGACTTTAAAAATCCGGAATGTTACTATTCATCTCAGCGACCGGAAAAACTATGGAATCGGCAGTATATTCGATTATTATTATTATTATTATTATTATTATTATTATTATTATTATTATTATTATTATTATTATTATTATATCTCACTCCCCCCTCCCCCACCCTAAAGGGGGCTAAACTTTGAGTTTAAAAAAATCGGAATGTTACTATTCATCTCAGCGACCCCGAAAAGTACGGATTCGACACTACTTTCGGTGATTTGTATATCTCAGTCCCCTTGCCCCCCCCCCGCCCCTAAGGGTTCCAGGGGTGTTTTACCCCATGTGGTTTGTCTCCTGATACTAAATATTCGGAGTATCACTATTGATCTCAGCGACCCCGAAAACTATGTATTCGACACTTTTTCTATTATTTCTATATATCACTCTCCCATCGTCCCCCACCACGAAGGGGGCTGAACTTGGACTTAAAAAAATTCCGGAGTGTCACTGTTCATCTCAGCGACCCCGAAAAGTATGGATTCGACGCCATTTTCGATTATTTTTATATCTCAGCCGCCTCGCCCCCCCCCCCCGCCCCTAACGGTTCTTGGGCTGTCTTACCCCACGTGGTTTGTCTCCTGATACTAAAAATCCGGAGTGTATAATTCACCTCGGCGACCCCGAAAACTATGTATTCGACACTATTTTCGTTTAATTTTATATATCACTCCCCCTCGCCCCCACCCCAAAAGGGGCTGAACTTGAACTTAAAAAAAAATCCGGAGTGTCACTATTCATCTCAGCGACCCCCAAAAGTATGGATTCGACACTATTTTCGTTAATTTGTTTAACTGACCCCCCTCGGCCCCCCGGCCCCTAAGGGTTCCTGGGCTCTCCTACCCCCACGTGGTTTGTCTCCTGATACTAAAAATCCAGAGTATAAAATTCACTTCGGCGACCCACGAAAACTATGTACTCGACATTATTTTCGTTTAATTTTATATATCACCCCCTCCCCCCGCACGAAAGGGAGCTGAACTTTGACTTTTAAAAAATCGGGAGTGTCACTGTTCATCTCAGCGACCCCGAAAACTGTGGATTCGGCACTTTTTTCGATTATTTTTATACATTGCCCTCCTGTCCCCCCCTAAGGGAGCTACGGATGGCTTACCCCCACAGTGCTCGTCTCCAGATAGTAAGTCATAAGTGTACCATGTTTTGATGAAATTGCTCCAGTGGTTTAGGAGGAGATGTGTCATTTACACACACACATACCTGCATACATCCATTTTTATATATAGTAAGAAGAAGATTATGCTTGCTTTATTATTACATGGAGAAATTTTATTTTGAACACTGCAGACATCTAAACTTCACTGTATATCCGAAGAAATTATTCAAATCCGAGGAATGAATATTACTTCGCTCGCTGCATGCCCAATCATGAGAATGGCTTCAGTAATATTAGTCATCAGTTTCAGAGTCGTGTTCATTGCAGAGGGCAGGATTCTTATTCTTAAGAAGGATAATTGGTGCCACAATCGTCCGCTCTAAGATGTTCGAGGGTACTCCAGGTGACTCCAAGTCTTTCGAAGCTCTGCCGTGTAGTCGACAGACTTGTAACTGTGTAGAACATCGGGTAATTCTTCTAAAAGTTGCTTGCTGAAAGAAATGAATGACATGATATATGATAGCAAGAATGAAGAGGATGAAACCCCCCGCCGGCACATAGACCACTCCTGTCGAATAGCTCAAGACTTAACGCCCCGATCCGACGGACGAATCATCATCAACACCGTCATATGCCCTCACAACATATGAGGCCAAAAAACAGCTTCCTGCGTCCTGGACGTAAAATGGCTCCTTGAATATTGTGTTCTCTACCTATCTTATGTACGTTGCCTAGCGACAGCGACTCTATGCATTTAATCTTGGTGACAGCACGTTGGATTGTCATATCCCAATGCACGTTTTCCGAAGGTTTTTCGTTCATAACTCACCAACGAAAGCGAAAATGAAAATTCCGGCTTCGAGGTGCATTCGGACCCACTTCCATCTACCTATGTTCAAAATTTCAGATCTCTGCGTGCTGTAGATTTTGCTGGGCATCGCGCACAGACAGACAGACAAACACTTCCTTTTATAATTATAGAGATATAGAGCCTATACAGGAGAAGCAGCATGGGGAAATATCCGTGAGAGGCTTCGGTTGGAAAATAATTATATCGGCAGGACTGACCACAAATATAAAATTAGAAGGAATTTTAGCAGAAGCGATTGGGGTAAATTTTCATTCATTGGGAAGGGTGTGAAGGAGTGGAACAGTTTACCAGGGGTAGTGTTTGATCCTTTTCCAAAATCTGTACAGGTATTCAAAAAGGGAATAAACAGCAACAGAGAAAAAAATTAAATGTTAGAGGGCATTCGACCAGTGCAGGTTAATGTAAATAAAGAATGTGTGTGAATAAATTAATTCCATTCCCTGGTCTAAGGAGTTTGGACAGCCAAAGTAGGGGACTGCCTGTAGGGGTGAAGTACAGTGGGGACTTCGAGGGCCCTGGGACCGCTACGGTAGCTGTGAAGGCCCTTCAGGAACTCTGAAAAGTGGTGGTAAAAGGGGCTCTGGTTAAGACGCAGCAGGTCGTTATGCTACTTAGGTTCCAGAATGGGTAAAGAAAAGAAAAAGTAAATAAATGCAATGTAAATTTTAATCTTATACCAGTTGTACAGTATCATTTGAAGTAATTCCACATACTGTATATCAGATGACTATATTTGTAAGTAGTACAGGAGATATTATAAGTATAGTTTTGTAAACAATGTCAATTTATTAAGGACGAGCTGTGTGTTTAATAGAGAAAATTGTTAGCGTAAATTATATAATATTGTATTATAGGAAAATTTTCTTCTCTTGTTAAATTAATATTTAGTGCTTGACAATAATGTATTTTAGTGTACCATTTGCCACCAAGGGAGACACCTCATTTGCAAATAAAGAGATTTTGATTTGATTTATAGAAAAGTACTACTTAACAAAAGTTATAGAGAATACAATTTCCGATCATTTATGTTTTACTCAGTTTTACCGTACCGACTATGATAAGAGTAGTATTTCAGAGTCGGAAGAAAACTAAATGTGAAGGCCTACAATATCGAAAGCGCATAACATTGATCAACAATAACATTACATTGACCATTGTTTGTTGTGATGTTCTTTGCCTCTTTTGGTACCCTCAATTCCGATAGATGGGATTACTGTTGCGTACCGAGTATAACAGCCTGACTGAATATTAGCGGGAATAGCTGGGGAGTTAGAAAACTTTTTTCTTTAGTATGCTATTCCTCTGGTTCATACATTGTCTGATACTGCTGGTGCGTAACCCACTGGTTCATCATAGTATTCAAGCTATTCGATCCCTACTCTGACGCACTGTTTTAAATGAGCAGTGTGCACATTTGACAGAGGCTCGCTTAGTAATAGTAGTATGACCTGGTCTAGAATTACAATTTAGGCCTATTCCAAATTATAGCACCACAATTCACTAAATAATTCAAAATTCAACCCTGAAAAGAGCCGTTTCTTAAGAAAAGCGTCTTTCTCTTTACTTTTATTAAATTCTGCATTCAATTTATTTCAAATTAGCAGTCAAGAGGGGGTTTTTCCTCTGGCTTGAAGGAAAAAAATGCCTCCAAGTCAGATAGATTTTTCCACCGCCAGTGTAAAGAAATGAGATTTTCCAACTCATCGGGTACTCCTAAGAAACGGATTAGTAATAGGGCATAGATTTGCCCTGGGACTCCCCACTATTCGACCCCCCCCCCTCCCCGAAAAAAGTCAAAGAATGTTCACGGATCACGGCTGTCTGCGGTCATTCCAGCTCTGGATCTTTGGACTGTTTGATCGACAGCGTACTACTGTTCATAAAAATTGAGAAAATGCTAGTTTTTAATTTGTTCGAGTATTTCATATTGCTTTTAGTCGCGTCATTCCTACTGACGTCATTGTAATGACCTACGTTCATTTCTCTTGGAAAACCATTAAGACAGTCTTTTTGAGGATGTAAAAAAGCAGGTGGAGAGTGAGTGTCTGCCATTATAATGAAAACTCCCCAACCTGATTGTGACTGATGGTAAGCAAGCGGGCCTACGATTCCAATGAAAATTCCCTAACCCAGTCTTCATATGAGAAAAGACGTTTGGTGACTTCCCCGTCACGTTTCTAGGGTAACGTTAAGAGCTATTCATTTTAATACAATCTTGCTTAGAACCTGTACACTGCCTAACCTAGAATTCTGTATGAATACAGTGTAGAATTCCGTAGCGAAGCACGGGTACATAAGCTAGTTAGATCAGATGTCATGAAGTGGTTGCTTTTGAAGATGATATCCACTGTCGTGCCTTTCTTCGATGAGCTGCTATGGATTTTTCAGTCCTTGCCCGAATGTTTTGTCGTATGCGCATAAATGTTCTCGTTCTAACATACATTTTTACTATTTCTGGTGATACAGTGGGGAAATTACTGCTAATTATTTGACATAATGCTTGTTGTTTAAAGGGGCCTAACATCGAGGTCATCGGCCCAATTATTTGACGCACTTTGCGTATAATATTAGGTATGCGTCACAGTTCAGCACGTCCGTGAGTGTTCGTAAAAAATAACTCAAATTCCTTTATTTGGTTTAGCCATTCTTCCGATGGAACGAGTAGACCTCCCCGAGATAACACTTCTATCCATCCCACAGGGGCTGTACCAGAATAAATGGAAAGCATTTCCCCAGTGGGACCTCCCATTGACCTGTCATATTTTCTTCCACGGTAGGCGATGTGGCCGGCGAGATACCGAAATCCCTCTGCTGAACAATCAGGTGTCGCTGTAGATTGCGGTGAATCATTAACGGCACGGTTTTCTATCGCAATGATACTATGAACACAGAAATTTCACTCCAGCTACTATTGCACTGTTCACGAAACTAACGAAAAGAAAATAAGTGCACCTCACTGCACGAAACACAGCAACTTAACAGAGATCTCACAGAAACGAACTACGACACACACACTACGCAAATACAGTAGGGCACTATATAAACCAACAGCAATATACGGAAAGAAATTACGTGGAAATCCTTTCTTCATAAGACAGACAGCTACAAACAACGAAATAAGATACACGTGCGGTTGTATGCTACACAGTCACGGTGCTCCTGTGATGACGTCACGAGCAGGACGAGGGAAAACAAACATCTACTGCGCAACCAATATGGGCCACCCGTGGGTATTGCTACATATGTCCGTAACAATTGGAGCAGTTTGAATGAATTCATCTCATCTAGTACAATTAATAATATTCATACTGTAACAATAAAACTGCAAGATGTAACCATCGTAAATATCCACAAACCTCCAGCCATCTGCTGGCCAACCCCAGCTCTCCCAGATGCAAGTCATCCAACTATCTATGTTGGCGACTTCAACAGCCACCATGACACTTAGAAATATGCAAAAAACGATGATTGCGGCATAGCTTTAGTAGAATGGTCAGAAGACCAAAATGTACATCTTATATTTGATGCAAAAGACAAAGGCACGTTTAGATCTGCTGCTTGGAAGCGAGAGTCCAACCCAGACATCTGTTTCGTCATATGTGACTCTGTAGGCAACCCTCTACCGATGATGAGAGAAGTTTTGGGGGACTTCCCAATTAGTCAACACAGACCAATCTTCCTTGAGATGGGCATCTCTGTTCCCTTAATTACATATTTTTCACGCCCGCGCTGGCACTTTAAAAAGGCCAACTGGACTTAATTCTCTGAAGAGCTGGACAAATGCATCAGATGGATTCCTGCAACCAGCGATAATTATCAGAGATTTGTAGGGCTTGTGAAATCTGTAGCCAAAAAGCACATCCCAGGAGGTTACAGGAAAGAATACGTTCCTGAGTGGAGTGAAAAGAGCGATGCCTTATACAAAGATTTCCTTGAAACAGGTGCCCATACGACTGGTGAGGAGCTATTACGGAGTCTGGATGAAAATCGTAGACAAAAATGGACAGAAACAGTAACTTGGATTTCTCTCATTCCAGTAGAGAAGCTTGGAGCCTACTGAGAAAACTTGAAGGAAGCTCAACAGGAGTTAGAGAGAAGTCAACTATCTCACCAAACAAAATATCCTCCCATATTGTTTTAACTTCAAGGGTTACTAAAGATTTTAAAAACCATACAAAAACGATGAAAAAGAACCTAAGGATGCTTAAACGTGCCTCTCCAACCTCTTCCGTGTACTCTAAAGCCTTCACGATTGATGAGGTTGATACCGCATTAAAGGACATGAAAGTTGGTAAGGCACCAGACTTTGATGGAATACATCCGGAATTTATCGTAAATATGGGACGGAATGCGAGAAGGTGGTTGACGTGCTTTTTTACCCACATACTTCAGACAGGTATTTTTCCTAACGAGTTTAAGAAGACTAAAATCCTTGCCATATTGAAACCTGCAAACCAAATGATATACCACAAAACTACAGACCAATCGCTCTCCTCAGTTGTTGCTAAAAACTCCTTGAAAGACTACCATAAAATAGAATTAGCATTGTAATTAGTCAATATATTCCTATTGACCAAGCTGGCTTTAGACAGAATCGTAGCTGTTGTGACCAAGTCCTTGCACTCGCAACATGCACTGAAGCAGGCTTTCAGCAACAGTTGGAAACCTCTGCTGTTTATTTTTTATCTTTCTGCTGCTCATGATACGGTTTGGAGAGAAGGGCTGCTGTATAAACTTCTTCAGGTATTACCATGCAAAATCATGGTACAATTAATTGGAAACATGCTTAATAATATACTCTTTCAGGTTGTTCTAGGGAATAAGACTAGCAAGCTGAGAAGATTGAATAATGGTCTCCCTCAAGGATCAGTCTTGGCTCCTCTCCTGTATCAGATTTGCCACCAACGAAATCTAGAAAATTTTGCTATGCTGATGATATAGCTTTTCGCTACAAGTCATAGTAACCTGAAAGAAACGGAGAACATTTTAACTTATGACCTTTCCATTTTAGTGACTATTTTCGGAAATGGAGATTCCAACCAAACACCAGCAAAACTGAGGTGTCCTGCTTTCATCTAAATAACAAAATGGCAAGCTGTACTCTCCAAGCGTCTTTTAACGGTAAGGTCCTCAGACACAATAACTACCCAGAGTACTTAGGTATAACATTAGATCGGACACTCTCCTTCTGGCAACATCTAGTAAATACAGCAGCAAAGATTAGGAATCGTAACAACATTCTGCAGAAGTTGTGTGGTACAACCTGGGGTGCTTCTGCAAATACCTTGAGATGTTCTGCCCTTGGTTTAGTTTTCTCTGCGGCAGAATATTGTGCTCCTGTGTGGATCAACAGCTGCCATGTGAAACTTGTGGACACTCAACTCAACAACACAATGAGGATTATTTCTGGCGTAATAAGATCAACTCCTACCCACTGGCTTCCTATCTTGAGCAACATCATGCCTCCTTCATTTCGTAGAGCACAAGCACTATTGAGAGAATACTCCAAGATAAATGAGAACCCTGACTTGCCCATCCACTCCAATATTCCTGACCTTCAGAGGAACCAGTTGAAATTTAGACATCCGCCAGTTAAGTTCGCTCAGAAGCTCACAGAAGACAATTTCAACCCCTGTGCCCAATGGAAGGAAGAATGGATCTCAAAAACAGGTGAGCATCTCTGGCCTTTCTTCCCACCCAATTCGAGGTCTGATCTCCCAAGAAGAACTTGGACCATCCTTAATAGGATTCGATGTGGTCATGGAATCTGTGCTGCGTCCCTGTATAAATGGGGAAAGATACAATCCCCCGAGTGTGACTGTGGTGCTCCTTTCCAACCATCGAACACATTGTAAAGGAGTGTAGCAGAAGAGTCTACCCTGGAGATTGGTTTGATTTTCTAGAGGCCAATACAGAGGCTCTAGAATGGATAACAACTTTGGACATTAAAATATAATGTACTTGCTTTCCTGTTTCTGTATATATATGCCATACGTTAAATAAATAAAATAACCTTCAAATACCACCGGACTGACCCAGGATTGAACCTGCCACCTTGGGTTCAGAAGGCCAGCGCCTCGACAGTCTGAGCCACTCAGCCCGGTTGTAAAATATTTACATAAGAAGCTAAGAACATCTGTCTTATCTTAACTATGCAACTTGTATACGGTAAATGTACCACACCTCCATAATGAGTTTAACTCACTTTCTGTTTATTCTCTTGTAAAACATCAGTATACTTAAGATTCTCTGTTGCCTCTTAATTCTGCTACTTATATATCAAACATGTATTTCACCTATATGGGCCACGGTTCATGTGCCCTTTACGAAAGAAAGAAAGAAAGAAAGAAAGAAAGAAAGAAAGAAAGAAAGAAAGAAAGAAAGAAAGAAAACATAATTAAAAGTGGTACAAGAACGACTAAATTCTGTTGCCGTTATTTCTATTCAACGTGTCATCTAGCAAAAACGAAAACTTTCGAGATAATCTGAATTATTTCATTGCAAAAAAGTAAGAAAAGAGAATGTTGAAAGCGATGTTAATATGTTTAAATTTTAACATTCTTTTCTGTTTTGTAGTGTTTTATTATATTGCTTAACCATGTTAATATTATGTAATACTTTTCCCCCTGAATTAACTGGAATTTTAATTAAAAATTATTTAGTAATATTTCACTTTGTTGCTTTGGATATTCAATAATAATAATAATAATAATAATAATAATAATAATAATAATAATAATAATAATAATAATAATAATAATAATAATAATAATTAGCTATTTTTATTAAAGTTGGGGGGGGGGTAATTGCCAAGGGGGTCCCAAAAAACCTCAACTGCCTGTGGGCACATATAGGGTTTAATCCGGCACTGATGATTCCCTATCGTTTTTACAAAAACTATTTTCTTCAAGCTTAGTCATTTTTCCTAAATGTTCAAATGATCTTTTTTTTTCAAAACCTAGATTTCCTTAGTTGTTTTCTAAAATGAGTATAATACGATGAAGAAAATAGGGACGTAAAATCTTTTTTTATTATTATTATTTTTTTTTTTTTTTTTTTTTGCTATTTGCTTTACGTCGCACCGACGCAGATTTTTTGGCGACGGCGTAAAATCAATAGCATTAACATTAATTAAGACGAACTGTTCGACTAAGTTGGTATGTAAGGGGAATTAGGGATTGGAATAACTTGCCAAGGGAGATGTTCAATAGATTTCCAATTTCTTTGCAATCATGTATGAAAAGGCTAGGAAAACAGATAGGGAATCTGCCACCTGGGCGACTGCCCTATATACAGATCAGTAGTGACTGAAGAAAATAGGAGTAAATGTGCATTTAAATAAGCAACACACCAAGCAAGTAGCTGTGCGGTATGGGTCACGTAGCTATTAGGTTGCATTCGGGAGATAGTGGGTTCGAACCCCATTGTCGGCAGCCCTGTAGATGGTTTTCCGTGGTTTCCCATTTTCACACCGGCCTGTACCTTAATTAAGGCCACGGTCGCTTCCTTCCCTCGCCTAGTCCTTTACTATCCCGTCGTCGTCATAAGAGCTATATGTGAGGGTGCGACGTAAAACAGATTGTAAAACAAAAATTAAGGTACAGTTTAAATTAGTCATACGTTTTGTTCAGGAGTACTGTAAGTCAATACTTAGACTTTTTAAACGATTTAGAATTAATCACAGATTGTGTTAATTGTAAGTTGATGCTCTGCCCGTACCATACTGTAACTCCTTGAGTAGTGGTAGCTGCTGCTGTGCATACCTTTACCCTATCCTCCGGCATTTCCAGTATACTCGTATCTTCTCTTTATACATTCGTATTTTACAATGCACGACGCCATCAAGAAACAATGGTCAGAAGTAATTATCTGCGTTCCTCTGTCCATTCCTGTTCATTTGTTATTGATGTAGACTAAGAATATCTATTCTACTGTTTTTTGGCTTGAAAACAGTTCACGTTCAGGAAAATAACATCGCTTCCAAGAAAACGTTGTAATGTGAACATTTACAAATTAGAGAAAAATAGGGAACACTGAGAAAAATGCGTGTGGTAGATTTATTTAGGAGATTACTTTAACAGAAAAGACTTTAGGAAAATTATTTCGTAAGGAAAGTGATCGTTCAGCAAAGTAAAGTTTAAGAATCAGAATTTAGGAAAACTGATCTGGAATGCCTTTCTATACTACTTCAGTTTTCAAGAACATACCTGTGTGAACAGGAATTTTCGACACTAACCAACATTGAAATAAGAGAAAGTAGAAATTTCTCTCTGTAGATTAGATATGACAGGCGTGTTCGTCTGCGATTCTTCCCTATACTGAACAACTGTGCAAAAGTAGCTTTTCTTTTAACGTCGCACTAACACATCAAAGGTTTTCGGCTACGGAAGGATGGGAAAGGGCTAGGATTGGAATGGTCGTGGCCGTGGCCTTAATTAAGGTACATCCCCAGCATTTGCTTGGTGTGAAAATGGGAAAACACAGAAAACCATCTTCAGGGCTGCCGATGGTCGGATTCCAACCCACTATCTCCCAAATGCAAGCTCACGGCTGCGCGATCCTTACCGCTCGGCCAACTTACTCGGTGAGCACAAATAAACAACCCCACATTTCCCACTGGGTTGCAACAATAATGTATTTACAGACAGAACATTGTAATTTTTTCAATGTCTAATACACCTTTGCCTTTCTCTAAGGATAACAAATAGCATTACTCAAGTGTCGAGCTCCATGGCTGAGTGGTTAGTGTCACAAGGTCCTCGGTTCGATTTAAAGGAGATTCACCTATTGGAAAAGCTCTTTATAAGTGAGAAATGTTCTCTTAAGTGTCTCACTTGGTGTGGCGGTGAAAACCTCGGGTTGCTGGCAGTAGGGCGGCTGCGTCGTGATGGGAAGGGCAGAGTTGTCAGACTTTCTATCGCTGGGCAACCACTGTGGTGCCTAATTCTCGCATTAACTGGAGACATTGAATTTAACCCCGGACCTCAGCAGCGTACAATATGTGATAGCGGTGGGCCTCGTAATCAACTATTTGTGAACTGTAACAGTTGTTCATCAAGTAGTCACAGGACATGTGCAAAAATTTCAACTTCTGAATACAGGAAATTAAAGAAGGGGAGAAGAACATGGACTTGGTGGCAGTGCAAAATGCCGCCACCAACGAACTCTTTCTTTTCCAATACCAGTGACGTTACCAGTGATTCTGTAAATATGTTACTAATAATCTAACTCTCTTTGCGTTTAATGCACGCAGCATTTTGCATCCAGGTAGAAAAGAATGTAAACTGACTTCGCAAATGTCATGGGATAGTCACCTAATAGCGTGTGGGGCCTCCTCTGGCCCTGCGAACTGCAGTGAGACGCCGTGGAAGTGAGTCGACAAGTCCCTGGTAGTCCTCTGGACGCAGCTGACACCAAATCGTTTGCAGAGCGGCCGCCAATGATGGTCTGTTCGTGGGTGCAGGATCCATGGCACGGAGTCTCCGTTCCACGACATCCCAGATATGTTCGATAGGGTTCATATCGGGGCTCCTGGGTGGCCATGTCAGTCGTTGGACCTTCACTGCATGTTCCTGGAACCATTCCCGGGCGACGTGGGAGTGATGTGGCGGCGCGTTATCATCTTGAAACACCGCAGAACCGTCTAGGCGCTGAAAGGCCAAAAATGGGTGGAGATGGTCTCCGAGCAGCTCAACATACCGCGTACCATTCAAAGTCTCTTCCAGAACAACTAGGGGACCGATTCCATACCAGGAAAATGCACCCCAGACCATAACAGACACACAAGCGCCCTAGACCACATCTTCGAGGCAGGCGGGATCCATCGCTTTATGTGGTCTGCGCCATACACGTTGCCTCCCATCGGCATGGTGCAGTTGAAATCGTGGTTCGTCCGACCATACCACGTTACGCCATTGTTCCAGTGTCCATCCCTGGTGACTGGCGACAAATGCGCGTCGTTGTGCCCGATGACGTTGGGTTAACAGTGGCACTCGTGTGCGGCGCCGGCTCCCACAACCCATAGAACCTATGTTCGTACGGATTGTCAACTGGGAGACGTGTCTAGCACGGCCTGTGTTGAATTGAGCCGTGATTTGTTGCATGGTTGTCCGTCTGTCACTATTGACAATCTGTCTCAGATGTCGCCGGTCACGGTCATCGAGGATGGCTGGACGGCCGGTCGTTCGTTTGTTGTGGACGGTGACACCCGCATTCAACCACTCACGATACACCCTGGACACGGCTGATCGTGTGAAGCCGAATTACCGCACCACTTCCGAAATCGCACTTCCCATCCGTCGGGCACCGACCACCATACCCCGTTCGAACGGTGTCAGCTCACGACGACGTTCCATGTTACACCTGTCACATGCACAGCCACTGCTCTCAAGGTCTCCTATACAACTGCCGCTGGCACAGGGGGCGTGTGGTGCGCAGACAACACACCTGTGCATCAGTGCTCCGCTATCCCATGACATTTGCTCAGTCAGTGTATTCTCGTTTCGCTCTCAAGTCTAAATTCCACTAAAGAGTGCATCAGTGAAACATGGCTTTCAGACACAATTAATGACTCAGAAGTGCTGCCAGATTCTTTTGTCCTGTTCCGTAAGGACCGGATCTTAACCACAGGAGATGGAATTCTTATTGCTGCAAAACCAGAGTGCAATCCAACAGACATCCCGAGTTGGAGACGACCGCTGAAGCCGTTTAGGTAGAAATTACGTGCGGTAGTAATACATTCCACACTAGACCAGTGTATTGTGCTCCAAAGTCCATGCAAACAATGAACGATGCCTTGCTCTTTTCTCTGGATCATGTGCAATATGTACAGAATTAGGACGCAATTTATATTGCCAGTGACTTCAGTCTCGAAATTACTTGGTCTAGAAATGCCGCCACAGTGCCAAATAATCCTCTTGCTAATGTCGGTATTTTCTCTCCACCTTCTACGACATTTTTCTCGATCAGTTAGCGTTTGAAGTGACTCGTATTACTCAAAATTCCCGTTCCACGCTAGACCTGTTCCTTACTAACTCCCATCATCCGTCCAGTCCCTCGGCATTGTACCTGGTTTTTGTGAACACCAAGCTATAATTACAACTTTGACCTACAGAAACCCAAAACAACACTCCAAAACAATATATTTCTCCCGCTCCATCTGGAACGATCTTTCCTCTCTTCTATAAAAAATCTTCCTATTCCGCTCATGCCTTTCACCGGCGATATAAATGTCAATGAGATCTGGCAAAACTGGAAAAATGTATTTTTCGAATGTGTCGATCAAGTGGTGCTGAAGGTTTCCATCTCTAATAAGTGAAAAATGCCATGGATCACTAAAGAGATAACATCAGATATCCGAAAGAGAAATAATTTATACAGAAAATGGAAGAAAAATCAAAGTGGCAGTAGGTGGGGGATGAACAAACTGGCTAGGAAAAAAATCAAATCATTAATCCCTGATGCCTACCGTTCATATATCTACAGCCTTAGTACCAATAGTAAAGAGCTATGGACTTTCATCAGAAACAAAAGTGGTAACAGTTCTCCATTCATCTTCAAGTACAATGGACTATCAGTTTCCTCTCTCCAAGAAATAGAAGACACTTTTAACAGTAAACTGAAAATAACTTCACCACAGCTGACAAGGATGAAGAGATATTCACTACAAGATCGACGCTTCCCTTCCCGCCCTAAATAGCCTTCACTTCACTGCTAACGTGGTCGCAGCAAGTCTTTGGAGAAATAGACCCCATGCAGCAAACGGCTCAGATAACGTGCTGGCCGGAATTCTCCAATGCTGTGCAGATGCATTGATGCCTTCCCTTTGTGCAATATTCGACATTTCTATGAACAGTGGGACTGTGCCAAGAAGAAAGCAAACTTCATTCCCATGTTCAAAGACGGCGACAGGGAAAATGTAGACGACTAACGCCCGGTCTCTATTACATCTGGTTTATGTAAATGCATGGAACGCCTAATTGTTAAACATGTGCTGGCTTTTCTGAATGAGAAAAACCTGTTGAATAACAACCAACATGGATTCCTCCCTGGAAAATCCTGTACTACAGTTTAACAACAGTAATTGATGAGTGGCAATATTCCCTGGACCACTCTAATGCCTACCAAGTGGGCTGTGTAACTCTTGACTGGAGTAAGGCTTTTGATCAGGTACCTCATCAACAACTGTTGTTAAAATTTAACAAGTATGGTATTGAACTTAAACTACTGGCATGATTTCGATCCTTTCTGGTAGGTCAAACGCAATATGTTGTGTTCAGTGGAGGCTGGTCAAACCAAACTTTAGTCACCTCAGGTGTGATCTTTGTACTGGATCTACCAGGTTGTATATCATCTGATGATACCATCGTTTACAGAGCCATTCGCAATGAGAACGACTTAAATAGGTTACAGTCAGATCTTGATAATGTGGCTCTGTTGTGCAAAATAAGTAGAATATCTATAAATGTACAGAAATGTAAATACAAAGTATATCCACTTAACTAGAGCAAGACCACCATTACAACATCAAATTTCACTGTGTGGTATAAATCTGATGTCTTGCACCTCAGTAAAATTGCTTGGCTTTCATATTTGCAGCAATTTAAAATGGAACAAGCATGTTGAGGAAATAAGGTGCAAAGCATATGGAGTCTTGAGATTTATCCACAGATCTATACTGGGAGCCAGAAAGAAAGCAGTTCAGACAGCCTGTTTGGCATTAGTATGGCCAATACTGTTGTACAGGCTTCCTTCCTGGCACCCCTCTACAGTAGAGAACATGACGAAAGTAGAGGGAGTTCAATGCCAAGCAGAATAACTAATTGCTCAACACTTGTCATTTAAATACAGCCAGGTCATCGTTTCCTATAACAGCTCTCTGTAAACAAATAGATATTGCTTTTCTGAGAAAATCCCTCACAGGTAACATTCAAATCAACCCTTTCGACCACTTACAGATGAACTACCGTTCCGCTCTTTTCTCTCCACTCGCAAGAACAGCATCTAATCAAAGTGTCGTCTTTATTCATTCTGCTCGGCTATGGAATGAACTCTCACCAGAGACAAAAGAACTGTCTGCTGAAAAATTTTGTAAAGAGGTAAAAATAATGTGTATATAACATCGGTTGTCCATTTAGGTACCAAAAAGATCCTTCCATGTAGTGGGTCTTCTGAGATCTGCAGTCCTGTTCCGGATGCAATTTCATGGAGCTTTTCAATGAATACAATCGCTTCCTGTATGTTATTGGACAAGACTGCTAAGTTATCAATTATTATTATTCATATCATTATTATTGCCAGCCCCATGGTGTAGGGGTAGCATGCCTGCCTCTAACCTGGAGGCCCCGGGTTTGATTCCTGGCCAGTTCAAGGATTTTTACCTGGATCTGAGGGCTGGTTCGAGGGTCACTCAGCCTACATGATTACAATGGAGGAGCTATGTGACGGGCCCAATCTAGGAAGCCAGGAATAATGGCCAAGAGGATTCGTTGTACTGATCACACGACACCTCATAATCTGCAGGCCTTCAGGTTGAGCAGCAGTAGCTTGGTAGGCCATGGTTCTTTGGGGCTGTTGCGCCATAGGGTGTGATTTGGTTTATTATTATTATTTAAAAAACTGTTTCAACAAATGAAAAATTTTACATCCCAAACGTGATAATTAATTTTGTTGATGTTTGTTCCAGGTGGTGGGTTGACCGTAAATCTGCAACAGCCATGGATCCACGAATTCAGAAGTTCTTGTTCATCTTTGCATGTGCAAACTCATGCATGAATCCCATCGTTTATGGTATATACAACATTCGGCCTCTTCACACCAGACAGCAGGTGAGAAACAATGGCATCACATCATCATGTGGAGCACGTTCATCAGTTTCCAATGATTCTCGCCAAACCACCATTACACTGATAACGTGGCCCATGACTTGAGTTCTAGTCTAGGTTTGAACAATTTATGTACTGTAAATGTAGCAATGAAAATAGTAAATAATGGTATTTAATTTATGAAGGAATTGTGTAAATATATATATATGATAATAAGTGAATCTGTTTCCTTAATTTTAATAAAATAGACATTTTTCTTTATGTAATAATTCAGTGTTGAAAAGTGTCTGAACAGCAGATCTCTGAGTGTAAAGTTGTAAAAGAAAATACATAACACAATGGAAAGCACTGTTGTATCCATTTAGCTGTAAAATAAAATATATCTCTACTTTTTAAGAGTGTGTAATGATATTCTCATTCTTCTCTATATACACTGACTGCCAGAGCAAATGCAACACCAAGGAGGAGTGGTTCGAAAGGGATGAAAGTTGGGGAAAAAACAGTGACGGCACGGACGAGTAATTGATGTTTATTTCAAACCGATATGCAGGTTACACAATGCGCACGGCATCGACTCAGTATGATGTAGGACCACCGCGAGCGATGATGCACGCAGAAACACGTCGAGGTACAGAGTCAATAAGAGTGCGGATGGTGTCCTGAGGGATGGTTCTCCATTCTCTGTCAACCATTTGCCACAGTTGGTCGTCCGTACGAGGCTGGGGCAGAGTTTGCAAACGGCGTCCAACGAGATCCCACACGTGTTCGATTGGTGAGAGATCCGGAGAGTACGCTGGCCACGGAAGCATCTGTACACCTCGTAGAGCCTGTTGGGAGATGCGAGCAGTGTGTGGGCGGGCATTATCCTGCTGAAACAGAGCATTGGGCAGCCCCTGAAGGTACGGGAGTGCCACCGGCCGCAGCACATGCTGCACGTAGCGGTGGGCATTTAACGTGCCTTGAATATGCACTACAGGTGACGTGGAATCATACGCAATAGCGCCCCAAACCATGATGCCGTGTTGTCTAGCGGTAGGGTGCTCCACAGTTACTGCCAGATTTGACCTTTCTCCACGCCGACGCCACACGCGTCTGCGGTGACTATCACTGACAGAACAGAAGCGTGACTCATCGGAGAACACGACGTTCCGCCATTTCCTCATCCAAGTCGCTCTAGCCCGGCACCATGCCAGGCGTGCACGTCTATGCTGTGGAGTCAATGGTAGTCTTCTGAGCGGACGCCGGGAGTGCAGGCCTCCTTCAACCAATCGACGGGAAATTGTTCTGGTCGATATTGGAACAGCCAGGGTGTCTTGCACATGCTGAAGAATGGCGGTTGACGTGGCGTGCGGGGCTGCCACCGCTTGACGGCGGATGCGCCGATCCTCGCATGCTGACGTCACTCGGGCTGCGCCTGGACCCCTCGCACGTGCCACATGTCCCTGCGCCAACCATCTTCGCCACAGGCGCTGCACCGTGGACACATCCCTATGGGTATCGGCTGCGATTTGACGAAGCGACCAACCTGCCCTTCTCAGCCCGATCACCATACCCCTCGTAAAGTCGTCTGTCTGCTGGAAATGCCTCCGTTGACGGCGGCCTGGCATTCTTAGCTATACACGTGTCCTGTGGCACACGACAACATGTTCTACAATGACTGTCGGCTGAGAAATCACGGTACGAAGTGGGCCATTCGCCAACGCCGTGTCCCATTTATCGTTCGCTACGTGCGCAGCACAGCGGCGCATTTCACATCATGAGCATACCTCACCGACGTCAGTCTACCCTGCAATTGGCATATAGTTCTGACCACTCCTTCTTGGTGTTGCATTTGCTCTGTCAGTCAGTGTAACATATTACTGTACTGAGATGTTAAAAGGCCTGTAAGCCCATTAAGGAGCTCAGGCCTATCAAGATGACTGCAGCAAATATTGGAATGATGCAACTTAAATGACTTGCAACTTCAAGTTGTACAGGAAAAGTTGAGTTTCTCAGTGGAAGCAGTCATGCAGTTCAGAAAACTGTACATACTACTTGAATCTAGCATGCAGTTTCAGAAGTGTTATCATGCATAGCTGTCAAAAACTAATGTGGCCGTACTTGAACAGTGAATATATTCTGAGTTCCACTTCATATCCCAGTACTGTTACGTGATGCATGCACTCGTAGATGCGCAATAAAAGCACTGTGAACTGTGCTGAAATATGTTTTTTTAAGAAGTCATTTGATATCTGCTTCTTGTGGAACAGCAGTAAAGCACTCGCTTAATGATTGAAAAGTTGTGAGTTTGAGCCTTGTTCAAGTTATCATACTTATTCTGTTATTGTTCTTTAGCAACATATATAATATAAATGTTAGTTTTGGGGCAATACAGGTGTATAATACTAGTGGTAGTTTCTTCTTCTTCGTATATTATTACATTATACTATTATATAACAAAATAAAATGAAAGGAGTGATGAAGATTTGAATCTGAGACATTGCCATGTAAATTCCAATGTTCTTGAGACTGAACTCTACAGGATTTACTTCGTATTGATGCAGTTCAGCACATTTACAAACCCACTACATCTTAACATTTATTTAGATTATATTCTGATTATTTGTTAATGTTAATAGGTTTATTTTATGACAATAATATTATTTTGTAGTTGTAGTAAGCAGCTGCAGCCACGGTAGTATTTCTTTACTTATAACCAAAGCAATGATTAGGGAGTTATTTTGTGGATACAATTACTCTCAGTGCAAGTCTTTAGAAAACAAATTACAGCTCTGAGGTCGAGATTATGAAGTATATTTTCTTTTTTATCTTTGAAATTTAATAATACATAATAAGACTCTAAATGTATCTATATTATTAATTTTTAATTTCAAAATATATTTTTGTATCATTGTAAATATATTGCCATTATTTTAAGACCTAGGTAGGTAGGTAGGTAGGTAGGTAATGGGCTTAAGCAAGGCTGTGTACTTGCACGAACACTCTTTGCCCTGTACCTGGCAACCATGCTCTATAAGACATTGTCTGAGAACAACACAGGTGTGAACTTAAGTATAGGCTTGATAGAGGGCTATTCAATCAAGCCTCCCCCATATAACTGAACTGCAACATGTGGATGACAACGCTTCTCCAGTTCATGCACCTGATGAGCTGCAAATGCCAGTTAACTGTTTCATTAGGACATATGAACGATTTGGCCCAACCATCAACATTCATAAAACAAAAATACTTGCACAGCCATATCCTGGACCTACCTTTCCAGATTTAGTATTTCTATCTCCAGTATGCCTGTAGAACAAGCAGATCATTTCCTCTATCTAGGAAATATTCTCTCTAGTAACTTCTCAACAGAGAAGGATGTATTCATATAGCCTTTTAGATGTCTTACACATCGCGTCTTCCTGAATAAAGATCTAAGAAGACCGTATATACAAAACTGATGGTATATCGACCAGCTGTCAAATCCACCGTATTCTATGGATGTGAAACCTGGACTCTATTATTGCCGTGATATGAAGAAACTAGAACACTTCTATCAACAGAAGCTGGACATGTCTAGTACATGAAAGATGACAGACTTCCTCAAAAAATTCTGTATAATGAAATCAGTATAAGCAGATGACCCCATGGTGACCCTCTAAAGCACTGACATTGATCCATGTACTTGGTATATCACTGCAGAAGACCACACTCACTGGCGCACAACTACTGTAGCCACTGTTGCACAATTTTGAGCATGAACATCGGAGGCAGCAAGCAGAAAAATGTCAGAGGCATAAACAGCACCAGGCTCAACCGCGACCTCCACCCTCTATAAGGTGCAACCAATGTGGTCGTATGTTTTATACCAGGATTGGTCTCCTTAGCCATCAGAGGCATCTGCATCCCTGAACTGAAGTATTGGAAGGATCGTAGGAGAAATATGAATACTCAGATGTATCAGCCACCAACGATGAGAAGTTAACAGACTACGAGATAACCAATGATGCTATTTCTGCCAGAGACTTTGCAGTTGACTGTTTGGCATGGCTCCACAACATGGTGAATGAATGAAACAAAGTGTAATATGGACAAGATGACGATGAAGAACAGGACACCAGATTAGTGGCAATTAAAAGGAATCCCTTTCATACTGCTGCTGCCTTAACGGCAGTTGTTCATTTTCCTGGCCATGACCAGAACATGAGAAATCGTTCAAGGGGCGCCAATATGAGGTCTTGACATGTCATTCCTTAGATGAGTTTTAGACTTTGCAGTCTTACTATCAGTGGTAGAGTGTTGGTCTCTAGATCTTCGAATCACAGCTTCATACTCAGAAGAAGTAGTCAGACTTTTGAAGGGAAGAAAAAATCCTAGTCTGCCCGTGTGGTGTAGTGGTTAGTGTGATTAGCTGCCAACCCCGGAGGCCCAGGTTCGATTTCCGGCTCTACCACAAAATTTGAAACGTGGTACGAGGACCGGAACAGGGTCCACTCAGCATCGGGAGGTCAACTGAGTACAGGAGGGTTCGATTCTCACCTCAGCCATTTTCAAAGTGTTTTTTTTTTGTGGTTTCCTACTTCTCCTTGAGGCAAATACTGGGATGGTACCTAATTTAAGGCCATGGCCACTTCCCTCCCTTTGCCTTGTCTATTCCCCTTCCAATCTTCCCATTCCCTACAAGGCCCCTGCAGCATAGCAGATGAGGATGCCTGGGCGAGATACTGGTCCTCCTTCCTGGTTGTATCCCCGACCCAAAGTTTCGCGCTCTAGGACACTGCCCTTGAGATGGTAGAGGTGGGATCCCTCGCTGAGTCCAAATGAAAAGCCAACCCTGGACAGTAAATGGATTACGAAAGAAAGAAAAGTCCAATTCGACACCCTATATGATTTCATGTTAGCATATAAAAGATTTCTGGTGACTGATTTGATGTTTACCCAAAAAAAAAAATCATTAAATCTCAGTCAGATTGCTCAAGAGATCTGGTCTACTCTGCCATCTGGTAGAGTAAAATGGATCAATATAATTGATGCACAAGCAGCCTATATGGCATAAAATAAAAATGCCTACACATAGTAGCTGAGACCATACGATTATTATTTTATGTTTTAGCAGTAATGGTGAGTGTTTTTGTCTCTTCAGTTACACTGTAAGCCTTAAGTGAAGTTTACTGGTTCCCTTCACCTAACCATTTGTATGTTTGATTTCCAGTGATGGGGAGAAAACAAGGAAAAAGTAATTGAGCTAAACTACAGTTACCTACAAAGTACTCACTTACAATTACAAATTATTATTTTTTCAACTAATAATCAGTAAAATCACAATTACTTACAGAACGGCTGTCTTAAAGAGATCACCGACATTCTTTTTGCATGTGGCTGGAATGATACCAAAGTTTGCAAAGAAAAAGATGTTACTTCATTTAGTGTGGTCCATTTTTTTTAAAGCAAAGGGACAATACTTGGCTATCATCATTAAGCGAGACTGAACATGGTACTTTGGAACTTCCTATATGATTTTCCCTCCCTGTTTTCTCTGTGATCTTGAAAAACCGTAAAAGTAGTTAGTGGGACATAAAGCCAATAACATTATTGTTGTTCTCTGTGGCTGAATATTGCACTCCGGTGTGGATGAATAGCTCCCACATAAAGAAGATCGACACTCAGCTCAATATAGCAATGAAAACCATCTCTGGATGCATAAGAACTACTCCACTCTATTGACTCCCAGCACTCAGCCATGCAGCCCCATCTGCATTAAGAGGACACACTACTAAAGGAGTATTTGAGAATAATGAACAATCCCAAACTTTCAATTCAAGATGACATTCTACATTTGACAATAAACCACCTTCGTTCCAGAAATCCATCTCTATAACTAGCCTAACTGCTTACTAATAGTAACTTCAGCAAAGATGGTAAGTGACATGACTTCTGGACTGAGAGTGCTCCATCTGCACCTTATAGACTCCACACAGAAACCTAAGGGTTTTGAACTTCTGAGACATATGTGGAAAAGTCTTGAATGTATCCAAACAGGACTTGAAGTATACGCGTACAAGCTACACAAGTGGGATAAGCCGTCAAGCCCAACTTGTGATTGTGGAGCGCCGTACTAAACCATCTGGCACATCTTCGAGGAGTGTAATTTGAGAACATACATGGGTGATCAGTGCTACACCATTGAGCCTTGAGCGGATAGCTAGAGTGGACGTTAGACTCTAACATTCTTTTGTCTTGTCTTCCCAGTAATATGTATTTTATTTATTTCTATTATTACCATTATTATTTTTATTTATAGTACATTGTATTTCTTCCTTGATTTGTATCATTTCATTAATATGAATTTCATTATAATTAATAGTTAATATTTGCATGTATTATTTATTATCTTTTATTATTTTTATTTATAGTAGTTTGTATGTATAGTTGTGTTTCTTTCTTGTGTAATACCACATCCTAAACAAATAAATAAATCCCCCTAATTCTTATTTTAGTTAGTGACTGCTAGCATTTCAAATAATTCAGCATTTAGGCCTACTTTAAAAATTAATTGGTTCTTAAAATTATCATCGCTAAACCAAAGTTCATCTTTGCATTTGCTGAAAAGATGTTCTACAGAGGCACTTGAACGAATACCCATGTTTAGTTTTAAGAACATCCCCACAAGTGATGGATATTGTAGGATAAGTTTAATGAGGAAAGGAAGCACTTCATCCAGCACTGTAAAGTTACTGGTTCTGCTGAAATAGAACTGAAAAAGTTATCTTCATCATCACTTAATTTGTTTTCAGTTTCTGCTTCCAGGCAATGTATATCTATTACTAGAAAGTAATGATTACTAGAATGTAATGATTACAACTGAAACCTCCAAGGCTCAGGTGGCAGCACCAGCCTCTCACCGCTGGATACCGTGGTGCAAATCCCGGTCACTCCATGTGAGATTTGTGCTGGACAAAGCAGAGGCAGGACAGGTTTTTCTCTGGGTACTCCGGTTTTCCATGTCATCTTTCATTCCAGCAACACTCTCCAATATCATTTCATTAATCACTGCCCCAGAGGAGTGCGACAGACTTCGGCAGCCGGCACATTTCCTATCTTCGCCGCTAGAAGGGGGCTTCATTCATTCCATTCCTGACCTGGTCGAATGACTGGAAACAGGCTGTGGATTTTCATTTTCAATTATTACAATTCTATTTTAAGCATGAAGTGAAGATTGATGCAAGTGTAATGGACTAGTAGGCCTACAACTTGGAGACAATTCTCTAACCCATGGGTAAATAATGGAAATATCAAGCTCGATTATTATTATTATTATTATTATTATTATTATTATTATTATTATTATTATTATATGACTTGTGAGGTGTGGCTATGAAGTTGTTTACATCTATTAGTATTATTATTAATGTAGTTATGTGCAGACTTTATTTGGTACAAATCGTGATCGTATTATTTGCAAGGTTATGTCATGAAACACCTGCTGTATGAGTTTATTTAATGAACAAACACATAATTAATAGTATATAATTTATTATTACCTGTAAATATGATGTATAAATTCAGTGTGATGTTGCGCAACACACCGTAATAGTCCAGAACAATGCATCTTGCCACGAACAAAGAACAAAATGAAAACAAATATAATACTTACCGTAAGGGCAATAGCACAAAATACGAAGCGTGGAGGGCAAGGCATGAATGAAAAGGGCAGGATCTTATCATTAACGGTTGACAGGTTGCCAGGTCAATACTACTAACTACCAAATAAGAGACCAAATTAAATTTAAAATGAAGAAATTTTACTTAATAAATAAATATGGAAATTTAACGCAATTAAAACTCAAAGGTGAAACACCATTTTATAATGAATTTTAAATTAAGGTAAAATGAATCTGCTAGCAAGATAGGCTTCCTCAAAAAAATACTGTAAAACTCAAAACAGATATCATTGAATAAAGTTCTCAATAACATTTACTTAAGATATGGAAAGATAAAATATTAAAATTAAAATAGGTTGCAACCTTTTCATATAATTTAAATGATAAACACTAGTTAATTAGTATATGGAAATTCATTGTTATTTTAGATTGATGATCATCAGTATATGGGCCCGCAACTACAAATACAGCTTAAAATTGAAATTTGCTACACTACTAAAATAGTTAATTACAAGTTACACTCAAGGACACACGAATAAGGAAAATTAGAGGCTCCAACCGCGAATAAAAATTACACAAAATAACCGAACAAGGTGAAAACACAATGAAATAATAGCAGACAGCAATCCCAACTAAATGAAGTATATCAAAGGAAAAATTACGATTAACGTTCCGCACATAATAATAATAATAATAGAAGACGGAAGCACACCAAAGGAGCTACCAGTTACCGACGCCAAGCCAAAATCCAGAAATAGTCATCAAAGTCACCAAAATAAGAGGTGTCCATCAGATAAGATAAGAAGGGATGACATTATGTAATAAAAACAAAGGCAAGGAGCCCCAAACAATGAGCAGAATGTGACAGGGAAACGTAAGGAGAATGGCATATTTTAAGTTTAATATTGACCAGCAAATTTCAATTTTAAGATTTGACGCAATTAATAATAATAATAATTTATGCAAGAGGTGATAGTACCAATTTACATTAGCTTTAGTTAATCAGTTTGCCTATGGCTTACATACTTTAGAACGAAGGGGGCTTTGGATTACGCTCCAATACGTGCATGAGGTGTCATTAATTAATTCCCCGAACAATGCAAATAACAGTCACATACAAATAATCTACCATGAAGGCAATAGCAGCACAATCAGACGGCAAATACACGCAGCGAAGGAAAAATTAGGGAGGAAAACACACATCAAAATGAAATATCAAAATTATAATAATAATAATAATAATAATAATAATAATAATAATAATAATAATAATAATAATAATAATAATAATAATCCTCATCATGAAGAACAGTAGGCAAAAATGCACGACGACAAAACAATAAGATTTAACAACTTACACAAAATACCACCTCATAGACGCATAACTAGCGATCCCAAACTCCCTACATTACATTTGTTTTGTTTTTCCTACGGATTCAGTCCAAAGTTGATACCAGATTTTGCTTACAAAGGTTACACGATACCGAAAGGGTGCGTTTATGATGTTGGTCAAATCCACGATGAAATTACTCACTTTTGATGTCTGGTCGTACGAAATCCCTTCAATTAATTATAATTTCCAGTACTTACTTGGAGTTAGGGTAACCAACTTACAACACATTTAAAACTTTCCATACCGGTAATGGGTAATTCACAACACAAAGTTCACATCTTACATTAAAGAAATAATCAGGTTGGAGCACACTGGAAAACTTTCAAAAGAGTAAAGGGCATAGCCCTAACATCCTCACTTATCCACCAGAGTCAGGCTCCATTACAAACGCTCTCCCTTTGCACCAAGGAGTACACTTACAAGCTTCACTTAACATAGCCATCTTGGACCGTGGCAGCAAACACACTGTCCTTGCTCATACAGACCAGGCAGAGGTCGCAAGTTCCCATGATTCAAGCGTGCACCGCGTAAAGCGCACAGCAATCAAACTATAATCCCGCAAATCATATTGATCCAGCAAATGCGTAACAATCGGAGATAAGGTATTTGAACTAAATTTGCCTGGTAACTTCCACAGTTAGGCAACAGTTCCAACAATGGCTGATAATGTAGATAACGTCTTGTTTCACAAGCAGACATGCCAGATAAATAATTAAATACTCTTAGATGCTTTCATATTAGAATTCCATTATGCCAAATAAATATTAGTTCCCATTTTCACGTCACAAATTCCTTTCATTGTAAATAGGCTATTGGAGACTCTCGAAATTACGAGAAAACATATTGTGTCATATTCTTCTAGAAGCCTGGCCAGGCAATGTATAGTGCAACACACCGTAATAGTCCAGAACAACGCATCTTGGCATTGTGTAGAAAATTCCTTTCATTGTAAATAGGCTATTGGAGACTCTCGAAATTATGAGGAAACATGTTGTGTCATATTCTTCTAAAAGCCTAGCCAGAGAGGCAGTCTTGGGTGTTGATTTGTTTAATGCAGGGGTTCTCAAAGGGTGTGCCGCAGCACACTACTGTGCCATGATATTGTTGGACTGTGCCGCAAAAATATTGTTTGTGTATTCAATATTATAGTAATACTATTTATTAAAATTACAGAACAGCGTAAGCCTACATGCAGTAAGAACTCCAAAAAAAAAAGATGTTCTCTCAATAATATTACACTATTGTTGCAATTTAGTGGGAAATGTGGGCTTGTTTACTTTTGCGCCACTGTTCGATGCGGGGAGGAATCGCAGACAAACACACCTACAATTCTTGGTCTAGGAAGGAAGTTGCTCACGTTTCTTATTTTCAATGCAGGTCAGTGCCGAAAATCCCTGTTTGCATGGAAATGTTGTTGAAAACTGTATTTATAAATATATGGCATGCTCTGATAACACTGAGAACTCTCTTTTCACTGAAATAGTGTTTCTTCCCCGAATTTCAGCTTTGAAGTTCGATCGGCTTGAATTTCAGCCATTTCTTCTGCCCTTTCTATTGGTAGATGTTTGTGTCCTCAGCAACAGCAAAGGGATTGCGAACCCAGTCGCATTCGTTCACGTTGAGGGAAGGAAAATATTCTCGCAGTTCATCCTCCAAAACAGAAAGATGTGTTAAAATCAGACTGGAAGAGATATCGGTAGTAGATGTGAGAGGAAGCATTTCAATATAAATGTTTCAAATTTTAACTTCTACAGTTGAATGATTCAAATGTCCAAAAATATCAGCTAGGTATGCAACTACGTTCATAAAATCTGGAAAGTACACATCCTTTGGACAACCAGCGAATTTAGGTGTGAAAGACCAGAGTTTCATGAACAGTTCCTGCTTCCTGACACATTACTTTGAGAAGTTTAGTTTTTAGAGCTCTACTTTTAATGTAATTAACCATTTCAACAACCGAGCTCATTACGTTCCTTAGATATGAATGAATGGTTTTTGCCACCAAAGCTTCCCGAAGTAAAAAAGCATGTGTGGATCCAATGTGCGAAAAATCTGCTTCAACCTTAAAGTGAAACCTCTCATTTGACCAGTCATTGCTGGGGCTCCATCAGTGCACACTGAAATACAATTGTTCCAACTCAGTCCATTTTCTTCCAATGTCGCTGTCATAGAATTATATATGTCTGATCCTGTTGACATCGGAGGCAATTCTTTGCAGGATAGGAACTGTTCAGTTAGTGATTCATCGTTTAAAAATATTTTGTTACTCATTAATTGAGATTTTTTTACTTATGTCTGTTAATTCATCGAGTTAATTTTTCCACTACTTTTTTAATATCAGCTGACATGTCTTCTATGCAGCGAGGAATTGTATCATTTGACAAAGATACTTTTGATATCTGCCTCTCAGTAGCCTCTCCTAACATGGAGTAACTATTTCTTTACAAGCAGGTAAAAGTTTCTGCTGCTGTATGCGACTGCATATTCCTGGCAATTGTTTCTGCCACTTTAGCTAGCTACTAGCGCTTTTCTGAAGTTGTAATTATTTTTGTTGTAACCAAGGTTGAAGTTTACAGAACACAACTTTTATTGCTTCACTTTATAATATTTACACAAATAACTGAAATTTATTTTGAAGCAAGAAGGAATATTGAATCTTGAGAAAAGTCTGTCTTTATACAATATGTACAGGTTTGCAGTCTTTATATACACTTCTATCTTGAAAAGATAGTCTTTGTGAATTGACACTTTGATAGTCGAGAACTATCTGGCACACTAACATAAATGTTCATGAGAGTCCTTGTTTGTTGAAGTGCCTGAATTCCTAAAAAGCAAGTTCAATTGATTGAAGAAATTCCACCTAGCGAAACTAAGGGAGCTTGCATAATTTAGGGAATGAAAATGGCTTGTAAAAGAATTACGGGACATAGGCAGCGGAAAACAGGTAAGGGAGCGGTGACCAGAGGTGAGACCTCGTACTGCCAGAAATTCAGTCCACCTGGTCGAAGCACATTTTCAAGAGGAGTAGCCTCCGTGCTCGACGTAGGGTGTATTCTGGAGCTGGACACCGGGGCAAGTGGGCAATGAGCAGACAGGGAGCTCCTATTTATAGTACACTCGATGGTCAGGCACGCGCACTGAGGGCTGCGCGTCGAAGCTAGCAGAATGATACACAGGCGCGCGTGCAGCTGGCTGACGAAGCGAGAAGGGAGTGCCGGACATACAACACCCTCCCCTCCTAAATACGCCGGTACGGCGTGAAACGGCGGCGGCGCTGGCGGCGACTGCGATGCTGGGGCGGAGCTGCTGGTGTCTCTGTTGTATTGTCCGGAGCTGGAACTGGGCGGAGTGGCGCTGTCTCGTCCTGAAAGGAACCCCTTGTTATTAAATGATCTAAAGCTCGTTCTGCAATAGATTTATCTGGTTTAGCAATAGCATCAATAGGTGGACAGGGGCGGTAGCGTAGACGTATCTGATCTTGATGGCGGCAGATACGTTTCTCCGTAGTCTGTATCTCGTAGAGACGATGACCCAAAGATCTGCAGATGACTCCAGGTATCCAGAGTGGGTTGGATTTGAATGTCCTGGTGTAGACCTTGTCGTTGAGGGAGAACTTCGTTGGTGATGTCTTATGCTGGGCCGGAAGAGGCTGTAACAGAGAAAGTAAAGTTCTGTGAGGTCGTCCATGGAGCTTCTGTGCAGGAGTGATCTTATCAGCGCCGGGTAGAGTTCTGTAGTTGTTTAAGAGTTGGAGCAAGGCTTGGTCTTTAGTTAAGCCTGAAGAGACAGCTTTCTTCATACTTCTTTTAAATGTTTGTACGAAGCGTTCAGCTTCACCATTAGATTGAGGGTGAAAAGGTGGTGCTAGGATATGACGAATGCCATTATGTGTACAAAAGTTCTGAAAAGCAGTAGCTGTAAATTGAGGTCCGTTGTCCGAAATGAGTACTTGCGGTAAACCTTCTGTAGTAAAGATTTTCTGGAGAGCACGAATGGTAGCTTCGGTTGTAGTAGTCGAATGCATATCCACTACATATGGAAAGTTTGACAGTGAATCGATGACTATTAACCACATGGAATTGAGGAAAGGACCTGCGAAATCGATGTGAACTCGTTCCCATGGAGTAGTAGCAGGAGGCCATGAAGCAAGATCAGAAGACGGGGCGTTCTGATTCGTTTGACATTGCTCACAATGACGTATTAGCTTTTCGATGGCGGCATCAATACCGGGCCAGTAGCAGTGTTGACGGGCGAGTTGCTTTGTTCTGGAGATACCCCAATGGCTTTGGTGTAATAACTCGAGAACTTGTTTCTGTAGGCTAAGTGGGATAACCACTCGGAAGATGGTGCCTGCTTCTAGTAGTACAACTCCGGCACGAGCCGTGAGACGATGCTGCATACGATGATAAGGTGCCATGTGGGCAGGAAGTGTGCTCTGAAGAGGCCAACCGTTGCGGATGTAAGTACGTACAGTAGCAAGTGTACTGTCCTTATCCGTAGCTTTAGCTATGCAGGTAGCATCAATAGGAAAACTGGATACAGTATCTTCAAGTTCTATGTCCAACTGAAGACATTCAGATTCTTGAGAATCGAAGGCAGTATCAGGACCAACGGGTAAGCGGGAGAGGGCATCAGCATTACAATGCTGGGATGTGGCTCGATATACAATCTGATAGGAATAATCAGAAAGGAACATGGACCATCTTTGAAGCTTTCTGAGGGAATTCTCTGGGATCTTATTACCAGGATGGAATAAGTGTACGAGAGGCTTATGATCGGTAATGATCAGGAAATGGTTGCCATAGAGATATTCATTGAAACGGCGAATACCAAAGATGATGGCTAAAGCTTCTTTCTCTATCTGTGAGTATCGACGTTGATGGTCATTAAGTGTTTTCGAAGCGAAGGCGATGGGGCGTTCTTGTCCATGACGATCCTTCTGGGAGAGAACGGCACCGACACCGTAGTCTGAAGCGTCAGTAGCTAGCGTGATGATCTTGTCGGGCTGAAAATGAGTGAGTTGTATAGCTTGAATTAAGGCGTTGTTGATTGCTTTCCAGGCCTGTTGGCATTGCGGAGTCCACTGAAACTTAACACCTTTTTTACGTAGAGCGTTTAATGGAGCTGCCACTGTAGCGAAGCGTGGAATGAACTTATTATAATAGTTCGCTTTGCCTATGAAGGACTGAAGCTGCTTGAGGTTCTGAGGTGCTGGCATGTTTACTATCGCGGAGACATTCTGCATACTAGGACGAATTCCATTCTTATCAAGTATATGTCCGAGGTAGTGAACTTGAGGCTGAAAGAAGGTACATTTAGCGAGATTCGCTCGTAGGCCATTGTCTTTCAATTTCTGGAGAAGAAGGCGGAGATTGGTTAGATGTTCCTGATGATCTTTTCCAGTAACAATAATATCATCCAGGTAGTTAGCACAACCGGGAATGGAGGCGGTGAGTTGAGCCAAATAGCGCTGAAAAATAGCCGCTGAGGATGAAATACCAAATGGGAGCCGCTGGAGCTGGAGCAGTCCGAGAGGAGTGTTGAGTGTGAGAAATTTCTTAGATTCTTCGTCTAAGAGTAGCTGGAGATATGCTTCTTTAAGATCAACTCGAGAGAAGAATTGTCCACCAGAGAGACGACGGAATAAGTCTTCTGGACGTGGAATAGGAAAGATATCGGTTTCGAGTTGTGCGTTGACTGTAGATCGAAAATCGCCACAAAGTCGACATTACCATCAGGTTTCTTGATTATCACGAGTGGAGTAGCCCATTGACTAGAAGTAACTGGTACTACAATTCCAGTTTGTATCCATCTTTCTAATTCTTTCGTGACCTGGTCTTGAAGTGCTAGGGGTACTGGACGTGCTTTGAGGAAGCGAGGCTTAGCTCCGGATTTCAGCTGTATGTGAGCTGTATAGTCTTTTGCTGTTCCGAGCTGAGAGTCGAAGACTTCAGGAAACTGCGCTAGGAGAGCGGTAACGTCAGAAGTAGGATGCAATGTAGATACGACGTTAATGTTGTCATGTATCTGGAAACCAAATAAGTTAAATAGATCCATGCCCATAATGTTTGATGCAGTGTAGTTGTTAACTACGAGAAGAGGAATGGCCTTCTGAATTCCTTTATAACTAGCCTGAAGCTTAATTTGACCTTTGATGTCAATTTTCGTCTTGTTAAATGTCACGAGCTGGATGTCAGCTGGAGAGCATGAAGGTGAACCTAAGTCGTGGTAGGTAGTCAGGTTAATAATAGAGACAGGTGATCCAGTGTCTAATTGAAAATCGACAGATCGATCAGAGAATGAGAGAGGAATGATGATTTTGTGAGAATCCTTTGTGGGAAGAATAAGATTGATCTGATCAACTTCCATGTCTTGGCGGGGCTGTATATGCTTCCGGCGCGCTGCAGTAGTCTTAGCAGGGCGTAGCGAACTTTGACAGACTGTCTGAATGTGTCCAAGTTTATTACATCGTTCACAAGTAGCTTTGAAAAAACGACAGTCACGACGTTCATGATGCTTGAAACAACCTCGGCAGGAAGGCAGGAGTTTCGAGGTGCTTTTAGAATTGGGCTTCCGTGTAGCACTACGAGAGGGAACCTGGCGAGAATGCTTGGTGGAGAGCGCCTTATCCGTACGGTTCACTGTAGCAGAGGACTTGCGGGCCTGAGGCGAGACTTGTGCAACTTCGTGTGGAGAAGCTATGGCTGCGGCAGTCTTGGTAGTAAGCTCATAAACCGTAGCAATACGCTGGACGTCGTCTAAAGAAGGGTTACTCTGCTTGACAGCGTCAAAACGTATTTTGTCTTCAGGAGTATGTAAAATTATCATGTCCCGAATGAGAGAATCAGTGTAGGATGAACCACAACCGTCCTTGGAGCAGATGAACTGGCAGGGTTTAGCTAGACCACGCAATTCAGTTATCCATTCAGTATGTGCCTGATGGGGTTGCTTTCTGCTCTGAAAAAATTTATAGCGAGCAGCCACTATGTGAGGAGCTTTGGCATAGTGTTCCGTGAGACGGGCTAAGAGCTGCGTGAAGGGTACCTCAGATAAGTGTTCTTCTGGACTTAATTTACGTAGTAATTCACACGTAGCATTGCCAACCGAACTAAGAAATAGTGCGCGGCGGCGTTGATCATCTGTGACAGAATGGCAGATGAAATGCTGTTGCAGGCGGGCTAAATAAACTGACCATTCTTCCTTAGCCGGGTCAAAAGCAGAGAACGGAGGAATAGCTGATGGCTGTGTAGAGACAGAAATAGCTTGAATAGCCTGAATTAATGCTGCCTGTTGTTGTTGCATAAATTGTTGTTGTTGCTGCTGTAAGGCTTGGAAGACCGTAGCGAGTTGTTCCGCAGTAGCCATTGCGAGATGCGTGCAAGAAAGAGTAAGGTAAGCTGTGTGTCAGAACTGGTTGGAGTGTCGTTGTCGTTTAGCACGTCGCCGTAGAGTTGACAACTGGGCCCGTTGAATTGTAGTGTTGGTTTCGTGTGTACCTCGTCGCTATAGAGTTGGCGACTGGGGCCGATGAATTGTAGTGTCGCTGTTTTACCTCGTCGCCGTAGAGTTGGCAACTGGGGTCGAAGAATTGTAGTGGGTGCTTTTTACCTCGTCGCCATAGAGTTGACGACTGGGGCTGATGAATTATAGTGTCGCTTTTTTACCTCGTCGCCATAGAGTTGTGTTGTAACCAAGGTTGAAGTTTACAGAACACAACTTTTATTGCTTCACTTTATAATATTTACACAAATAACTGAAATTTATTTTGAAGCAAGAAGGAATATTGAATCTTGAGAAAAGTCTGTCTTTATACAATATGTACAGGTTTGCAGTCTTTATATACACTTCTATCTTGAAAAGATAGTCTTTGTGAATTGACACTTTGATAGTCGAGAACTATCTGGCACACTAACATAAATGTTCATGAGAGTCCTTGTTTGTTGAAGTGCCTGAATTCCTAAAAAGCAAGTTCAATTGATTGAAGAAATTCCACCTAGCGAAACTAAGGGAGCTTGCATAATTTAGGGAATGAAAATGGCTTGTAAAAGAATTACGGGACATAGGCAGCGGAAAACAGGTAAGGGAGCGGTGACCAGAGGTGAGACCTCGTACTGCCAGAAATTCAGTCCACCTGGTCGAAGCACATTTTCAAGAGGAGTAGCCTCCGTGCTCGACGTAGGGTGTATTCTGGAGCTGGACACCGGGGCAAGTGGGCAATGAGCAGACAGGGAGCTCCTATTTATAGTACACTCGATGGTCAGGCACGCGCACTGAGGGCTGCGCGTCGAAGCTAGCAGAATGATACACAGGCGCGCGTGCAGCTGGCTGACGGAGCGAGAAGGGAGTGCCGGACATACAACAATTTTATTAATTGCCTTGCCTTCTTTAATTTGAGAAGAGAGTAAACGATTTAAATAAGCTTTATATTTATTTTCCAAGTGACTGTGTTTCATTTTCAAGTGTCTCTTTAGTTTGCTTCGGACCACACATTCATTGCTTAATTTTTTGCCACATCAACACACTCAGGAAGCTCACGATTTCCAGATTCAGTAAATGCAAATCGGAAGCATAAATAAGAATCCTGATACCTGCACACATCACCAGACGATGCAGAAGCAGCTCCTCACTGACTCTTAATCCGGGTGATTCACTTGTTCTGTTTTCATTCTGATGTTATTCACTGCTGTTTAATCGTTGGCATTTAATTAAAACCTTATCCATATTACAACACAATATCTGTATATTTACTTCAGTTTTATAGTAACACCAAATATTGCGACGTATTCAACAATCAATTGCACTACATTTAAACATCTCTCCGAATCCAACTGAAGTACTGAACTGACTGCAGGTGACCATTGATTGGTTTATATATGCTCCACTAAGGTTTGGGAGTGATCAACATGTTTCTCTACTAATGTTTCAGTGGTTCGTCTACTCTCCGCTAGAGTTATCAATATTTCGGGACTGCTCTCTAGCATTCGAAATTCCTCTAAAGCAGGCATAGTTACTTGTACGTTGGGGTGTGCCGCTATACTCAGCATAGCAAAACAGTGTGCTGCGAACGAAAAAAGTTTGAGAACCCCTGGTTTACGAGACTACTAGTGGAAGTCGTTAGTCAAGTATGAGAACTTTGTTGGGTTGGTAGTTGGTTGACATGCAAGTGTTGCAATCTTCTTCTTCTTCTTTGTAATAGTTTTGTTCAAGAGGGCAGTATCAGTGTGTGTATAAAATTTGTAAATAAAACTGTACACAATTGACAGCATTTTGTGTGTGTGTCTTTATATTTACAACAAGATGATAATTATGCAAATTATGCAAATTATGTGAAAATCTACGATGGAATTACTATCACTCCACAATTAATACAGACAAGAGGAGTTTTGCAAGGGGATCCATTGAGCCCTCTTTTATTCAACCTCATGACAGCAGACACTACTGTATAAATGCACTACAGACACCGGAGGTAAAGTTTATAATGTATCCAGTCATGGTCTTCCTGGCTAAAGGCCACACCATCGCTCAGTTAGCACTCGATAACCTCCAGAAATGGGCAGATCATAACTCACTTACCATTAACAATACCAAAACAAAGGTAATGAAATTCAAAAAGGAAGGGAAACTTAGAACAATGGATGTGTTCACCTGTAATGGCACACAATTGGAAATCGTTCCATCATTTAAATACTTAGGAATCACGCTCCAAACTACATGCTCAAGCTTCACACTGCACATACAAGATAAAACTGCGGCAGCAATCAAAGCCACATAGGAAATACCAAAGTTCTGGCATCTATTAATAGATACCACAATGATTCTATTCAAACTTAAACTTGCATCAGTAGTAACGTACGGTATCAAGTTAATATGGAGAAAATTGACTGCACCAAACTTGAGAAGATTGGAAAATATAAAAGCCAAATATCTGAAACGAATTTTTCATGTTTCAAAATATACAGAAAACTAATTCCCGTATGCAATGGCTACTGAGTCATTTTTTTGGAGGACATTAAGTCTATATTTATACTCCAGCATACTGTTGCATCGATCGAGGTACAAGAAGAAAGATGACAAAAAGCACAACAAATACCAGCAGAGTTCTTAAATTCGGAAGTAGCAAAGACTAGTGTCTGGAGAGGGCTTAACTACAAATTATGCCACATGGATTCTGTGGGAACTTATGTCTAGCGAATGGATTTCACACCCCAAGTGGTGACTGTGTCTGCCGATTTTGTGACATGTTCTGTTCTCGTTATCACTTAATGACCTGTTCCAACAGAACACAATCTCTCAGTGCATTTGCTAAAGACTGGGGAAAGAATTGTGAATGATGCACAGTACATGATCCGCTATATATCTATGGATATTACATTAAGTATGTAATGCTTGTGTAGATTTCACATTATATATGCACATTGTGCTTAATAAGTATTAAATATTTCAAGAAGTAAATTATGAGTAAAAATTACATTTTGTAAATTAACAATTACAAGTAAAAATGACTCAAAAAGTATTCTTTTCATGTAATTCAATTACTTTTATTCACTTACTTTCCAACTGTGTTTATTTCTTATGTATTTATTTAATGAATGTGAACAAGTATTAACCGAGATGAATAGAATATTCTAAGACTGATTTTCCCTGCTGCTTGCATGTTAGGACAATTAATAATGAAATATGTTTGATCCATAACAAACTGTTGAAGCGGAAAACATTTTTTTTCAGATTCAACTTGGTTAACCTTTAAGTTCTCCCATCTGTCAAAACTATTGCAAGATTAAGGAACAGCATCTGGAAAAGAAAACAATTAGTAACAGAATGATATGTTTTGTTCCTGAGTGAACATGATTCGATTCTCTATAAAATCACTTTTATTATGCATATAGCCTATAATTTCAATATTGTTTATGTTGAGTAAATGGCACTGGCTTAGAATGGGTGGGTATTATGAATCAAACCCGGGACCCCTATGACCTAAGGCCAGCACGCTAACCATTTAGCTGGACAGGTGAGTATTATGAACAAGCTGTAAACCATTTTATGTTAAAATTCTGTGTTCAGTGCCATAATAAATGTGGAAATATTTTTGAACTTACTTTAACTGGAAAAATACTTCAGGATGCAGGCTTGCAAATGAACTGATAAAAGGACCAAACAAAAAGCATACTAAAGAACTGCTGAAACTCAGCAGAGAAAATATAAGATGGGTAGTAGGACTGTTGACAGGACACTGCCATCTGAAAAAATACCTACATAGAATTGGAGCAATAAGAGACAATATATGTAGGAAATGCGATGAAGCAAAGGAATCAGCTGAACACATACTTTTCAAATGTGAGGCGCTGAGTGGAATCAGACTCTCCACTCTAGGACTACGAGGTGAAGAGAGCGAAAAAATCCAAGAAGACCCAATAAGAACAACCTGCAGCTTTGTGAAGGGAGCAGGTAAATCTAGGTGGGTTGAAGGAAAAACATGGTAGCAAAAGATCTTAGGAACTAATATTTAGAGGCCCCATGAAGAAAAGAACTTACTTTATTGCTCTCTGTCTATTGCATGCCATCTCCTCTCAGCTGTTAAGCCTGGACTGAGTCATGCAATTCTTAGCTTCACAACAGGTCTTTGGTCATGCTGGTAACTTTTTGCTGCCATGTACCAGTGATGTCAACGTTTCTCGGTGGAATGTAATTACAGACTATTTGTTTTTGTTCATACTTAGAAATTATTTATGGGAAAATGATTTTGGAATGTCTCAGGGCCTGGATTTTAATAACATGTTAACTTTTAACTGGTGGATCATACACATAGCTAACTTATATATGAGGCATGTTTTTTAAAGTAAGTACCATTTTGATATACTGTAGGCAAAAATGTTATGCAATTTTTAACCCATCCCTTTTTTTACATGTAATCCTGTACCTTAAATTACTTCTCAACGTACGTTCCAAGCATATTAAGGGACTTATATCGTGAAACCAACTACTGAATTCCATCCTCATAGAAATCTGCCATCTGATGTGCCAGCCACTGCAGCATGGTCATTTTCAGGTCATCATAATCATCATCGCAGTGGTGCTGACCTCTTAAATGCTTTTTTCCAGTGCAGGAAGAAGTGGTAGTCACTAGGTGCTAGAACAGGGGTGTATGGAGGATGATCAAATTGTTCCTGACCAAATTAAGCAATGAGGTCTCAGGTTCTATTAGCCGTATGAGGTCGCACATTGTCATGAAGCAAAAGAATCCTCCTTGTGAGAATGTCACACCACTTGTTTTTGATTGAACGATGGATTTTACTTTAAGGTCTCGCTATAATTTATTGTGTCACTTGGTGCAAAAAATCCACACGCAACACACCCTGCCTATCCCAAAATACAGTGCACATGAGTTTGTGAACTGAAATTGTTTGCTTGCATGTCACTTTCTTGGGTGATTTTTAGTGTGTCTATTCCATGGATTCCTATTTTGATTTTGGCAAAGAAGGAGGCACCCATCTTTCATCACCAGTGACAATTCAGCTTAAGAACACATCTTCATTACTGTACTAATCAAAGAAAGTCAAAGCAGCAGCGCTTGGTTTTTGTGCACCTCCATCAGCATTCTCGGTATCCAGCGTGAGCACAGCTTGTGATTTAAGCATCCTGCCACAATCTCATAAAGAACAGTCCTTGAAATTTCTGGCAAATCATAACTTATGACGAAATCATAAAGCGTCTGTTTTCTCGAACTTTCGCGTCAGCTGTCTTCGGTAATGACAGGCGGTCGACCATTATGCTTCTGGTATGGCCTTCTTTAAATGCTCTAACCCATTTCCTTGCCATTTCTTCACTCACAGTATGTTCTCCAAGCAATTCACTAATAGGCCAATGAATTTCAATGGTTTTAATGTCTTTTGCATTCAGAAAATTAATCACAGTGTGTGCTTCACTCTAACCAATTGTTAGAGGCTTTTTCAATAAGAAAAAACAAATGTAACTACAGATGAATGCTTCTGTAATGATGTTTGTAAGAAGCCTACAGATTTACGTACTGAGTACACATGTGCCGAATGATGACTGAAGCACTGCAACGGCCATATTTAAAAATGGTACTTACTTAAAAGCATGCTTTGTATAAATCCCAATCGTGGTCCCCTGATTATAGAAATGTGTATTTATTAAGTCATTATTTCATCATTTTTTTACTATTAGGTCTTTTGCAATTTTGCCTCATTATTTTGTCAGTTTTAGCAAATCTTTCGATTAATTTTTTGTTTTTAAAGTAATTTTTCTTGTTTTGTTTTATTATTTTGTCATTTTTATGCATTTATGTTGTTTAATCAACCAACATATCTGAATATCGTCAGAGCTTTCAATAAACGAGAATACACAAACATCAAAAGGTTCAGTATTCAGTCTTAAAACTATGAATTAAAGTAACCATCTGCGACCCTTACTCTTTTGAAATCCACATCCCTACAGGACGTCGAGACATTGCTTCTACATAGACTTGCAATGAGAGGGGGAGGTATTATCACTGTTGTACGTAAAGAATTCACATTTCAATCAGGTTGTTGAAGTGCCCGAGTATTAACATACATGTACGCACTTGTTAGTTTCGTTTTATACTGTGCATGTTTTATTTATTCGAGTGTGATTCACTTCAAGTGTTAGAATGCCAGTGATACACCCATCTAAAGATGTCCACTGAAGGAAAATTATTTCACAATTAAGCAAGGATTTTTTTTTTCTACAGATGGTCAGCTATCTTTTTGAGAAATATGCAAAATGAAAGGAGCAGTAAATAAAAGATTTACCATTCAGCAACATGTGGATCTTAACAAACACATGGTATCCAGAATATCAGTGGATAGCAGAGATTGCATAATATCCTAATAATGATGATGTATAGGTGTTCAGTTGGTCAGTTGGTTTGCTTCTAAGAAAGGCATTTAAAAAAAGGACTGAAATATAATTCTCTCAGGTGTTTCTGTACCTATTATTAATATTTGTTGATGCTTATTAACTGTATTCATTCTACTACAAGTAAGAGGTAATGTAAACAATACACATAGGTAAATATATATTTTCTTTCATTTTTTGGATCATTTTCTTGCTCATTTTAAGTAAGTTTTTGATGATTTTAAGGTAGTATTTTTGGCATTTAATAGATCATCAAAATTCAGGCCCTGTTCATCGTGCATTAGCGAAATAATACAAGCGTAAGTCTAGAAGGAGTGTGAAAAGTTGTGCTCAAAGCTATTTAAAATATAGTATATGCTTGGTCCATTTTGCCAATATACTTTTATGATTGAAAACATTTATTCAACATTGTTTCAGGAACATAAAACATTCCCTTCATCAGTGATTATTAAAGTCCAACTTATTTACAAATATCGAAAACAATATAACACTTTCTTTTGTTTCGTTCAAAACTTAAAGAGCTATAATAATAATTCACCACATCAATGAATAAACAAACATTAGCGGTATATTAGGAGAATTATTATTACTGATACCGGTACATAAAATTTTAATATTTAGATGATGTTGAATGAGAATCACTTCCTAAAGATGAAGGGAATGCTTTATGTTCCCGAAACATGATAGAATAAATGATTTTCAATAATAAAAGTGTGTTGACAATGTGGACTAAGCAGATGCTATTTTAAATAGTTTTAATAGCTTTAAACAAGTCATTACAGGAACAAATACAAATACCTATTAGGTTAAGTTTATCAAGATGTTGTGCTTAATCGATACTAAAGCTTTTATTAATTCACTAACGCACAATAAGACATTCTAAAATCATTTTCCTGTAAACAATTTCAAACTACAAATTAAAACAAATAGACTGTAACTATATTCCACCAAAAATTGGTGACATCACAGTGCATGCCTGAGGGAAGACCAATGACTGGCATGATGACAAGGAATGTGTGATGTAGTCCAGGCTTAACAGCTGGAGTGCAATAAGTTCAAAAAAGTATTTCCACATTTATTAAGGCACTGAACACAGAATTTTAAAATAAAACATTTTTAATTTATTGATAATACTCACCTACATCAGTAATATTTACACAATATAAACAGTGTTGAAATGATATATGCATTATAAAGGTGATTTTATAGAATCTGATGACGTTCTTTCAGGAATGCAACATGTCATTCTGTTATTGTTTTCTTGTTCAAACATTCTCTAATGGGTTCTGTATTATTAAAATGCTTTCCTTTCCAGGTATTTTATAGTAATTTCTTAATCTTACATTTGTTTCATCGGACTGAATACTTAAAAGGCTATAATGATCTTATAAAACATTCCATTGTCACTTGTAATTAATTATTATAAACTCTACCACAATGATCTTGATAAACATTTCAAATTTTCCAGTTTTTTTACAACTATTGCATTGTCATATTTTGGTTGTACTGCACTAATAAAATCATTGTGCCAATAATATACCTTCTCTCTGCTTTGTGATGTATTTTAAGAGTGAAAATAATAGTGGACCTCTAAAAAACAGAGTAATGTGGTTCCAGAACAGGCGGTACCACCATGGCACAATACGCAATGCTGCCCACGGCCACGCCTCGAAAGTGATTTGTCTAGTCAGATGGAAGAAAGCCCCTTTGCATCAAGACGTATGTCTCAATTGCAAAGTAACGGTTTCAGTCGGACCGGTCGAGGCATCCAAAGTATCCAGCTGACTCCAATGGTGAAGAGAAACTGAGTTATATTGTGTGTGGTGAGTTTGGTGATAAAATGGTAATGACTGGTAGATGATGGATTTATTTCTGCTGCTGACTCTATGAGTTATAGTGTGCAATATAATATTTTAATACTCTTAAAGAGATTTAACTCTTACAGCTTGATCTCAGAAGGTGACAATACTCTGCTACTGAGAATCCGAAGTGTGTGACAATAGTAGTTGACAGGAGAAATATGTTGAAAGCTATCAAAGATATTGGTGTTGGACCAAATTAGTTGAGAGAAGAGCTTGTGTTCTATGATCATATTGTACGACTGCACATTCCAATTATCACATGCTTTGATAATTATCTTCAATTAGTGCCATAATCACTAAAATAGATTCTGGTGTACTAATGTTGTTAGATGGGTTAAGAAGTAGAAGAGTACAAAGTCATGGCTTCACAATTATAGTGTTGCTCATCGAAGGTCTGTACTGCTGCAAAGAGAAGCACTACCCACCACATTACATATCTGATATTTTAAGGAGATGTATAAAGCTTCTTGTTGTTTTATTCATGCTTAGAATGTAAAAACATCATAGTCATTTGGATTTCTCTTATATAAATGAAGTCCACCGTTTAATATTCTGGGCAATTTGCAAAGAACTCTGTTTTGAGTTCACCAATGATATCATTATGCTCTTTGTAAAGTTTACCTACAAGTTTATACAGTATCATGTCTAATGCTTATTGTTGTGTGAATTGTACATTTATTCACTTGTTGATAAACAGAGATTATCACCTATCTTAAACTATAAAGTAAGTAAAGATTACCTTGTTGACAAAACCACTATCAAGGGTTGACAAAACTGATGATCTTGAATAAAAAAAGCATATAACATGATCAACATATCTTAGGATATTTATTGTCATGATAGGAGTTTTATATCAGAAGTATTCCATAAAGAAAGGACAAGAAGGCTGATAGATAAGTATGAGGAAAATACAATACACGTTATACACTATGGTGTAAACACCAAAATACTAAAGAAGTAGAGATGGTATGTTTGAATTAATTGATCAGTTTAGAGGTACTTAGAGGTTGGAAGTTACTATGTTGCTCATGTATACACGAGGGTGGTAGGAAAATTTTGCCTCTTAAGTGATTAGTTCAACAATAATTGATAACTTCAACAAAATGTGAGATACTGACTGGAGCTGCATGCCTGCTTAAAGCCCAGAATGTCCTCTACCAGACAGTCATTTATTAATCAACAAGCTTGTTATCCCTGTCCGTGCACACATGCCAATGTTGAACAAGTTTACACATCCTGTCAGCAAACAAATCAAGGCACCAATGACTTACAGATCCTTTGACCTCCTCATCACAGGTGGAGCAGTGATCCTTCAGATATTTTTTCAGCTTCAGATAAAGGTAGAAGGTTCAACATCTGAACTATATAGCACAAATGGGATATTATCTCATGATATTTGAGACACCATAATGCATCCTTTGTCACCTTGTGTGTGATTGAGTATTGTCACAGTGGAGAATTGCTTTTCTAGGATGAACTCCAGCAATTGGGTGTGGAGCTTCTGCAAAGTTCTCAAGTGTACATCATAGTTGACAGTGTTGCTATGCTCCACAAAGGTTTTGTAGAGATTCTTGTTTACAACTCTGCAACCACCCCTTATAAAAGGGAATGACTGTTTCCAGGCTGTGTGCTGTGAACTCAGCTGATGCTCAGCGTCTGTAACTGCAATATTTGACAAGAAAATTTTGAACAATTGAATATTTCTATTCAGGAGCAACAATGAATAACTGTTTCCTCAATCAGCAAAATTATGGATCTCAGGATTTGAAGATGGTTTGACACTTCATACAAGTAGCACATAAGGTGTTCACTCGACAAAAGCTTTAATCTACTAACTTACAAGGAAGAAGTCATCCAATGAGGATAGGTTCACATGCAGGATCTTCAAATCTGTTTAACATCTGCTTATATGGTCAAAATAATAATTATATTCAGAATAATGTCATAAATATATTGTTAATATTCTTCATATTCATAGTCCAAATATGTATCTGTAGGCAGAACAGACTCGCAATTTGGCCACTTGGCAATTTTCATCCTAAAAATAACTCAAACAATGAATGTCCATTCTTAAAACTTAAAGGATCAAGAAAGGGCTGTGTAACCATTACAGAAATCCCGCTATGGCAAAAGCATTTTCTTCCCTTACATACAGAATGTAGGGGTCCTTAGCTGAGTATAACCACTGGGATATTTTCTTTCTTGTTGTTCCACATTTCTAGTTTTCAAAAAATCCTGATGGATATGCTGTGAGACGAGTTCAACAAAGTCAATCAATATAAGAACAATTTATCATTGTAAATTATCTAATTTTATCATTGGCTTCCTTAGTATAGGCCGCGTGCGAATGAAGCTGTTTGGTGAACCTAGACAAGAGAGTAGCAAACGCACGTAGTAGACAATCATTAGTCTGAGCAGCATTTCGATGAGATTGTGAAATGGAACCAGGTTTATTTTGAGAATTCTACAGTAAGGAAAGGAAAGCAGTTGAATAACAATCCTGATATTTTTCATGTAGAAAAAAGATTGGGAGAAATATCTAGCCTATGTTAAGGGGAAACAAATATTAATAAATCACCATGTGTTGTGAAGATTTAAAAAAACAAGTTTTTGTTGCATACTTCCATTTAATTCACTGCAACTACATTGCAAGTTTAAAAGCAGAAATATGAACACTATCTAATTTCAAAACACAGTACTGGTACTCTTCAAAGACATTAACACATTTTCTGTATAAAAATATTTTTCAAGCTGACTCAGATAGATGTCTGGCATCTGGGAACTGCCTACATAAGGCAGGCTTGTCAGAAGGGTGCAAGCTCATTGCTGCCATCTGTTTATCTGTAAATAGTGATAGAGACGCCTCCAAAACTACGTGCTTGCAACAATGGTAAAAACCAATGCGTACTCGAGAACAGAGATATGTGAAAGGTGAAGAGATACAGAAGTTATAGAAACCTTTTATGATATTTTCTCCAATCAATTGTCCATAATTGTCTGATTGTTAATTGGTACTGCATTGGAAGGTTAATCGGAATGCCTGCATCATTATTTTCTAATGAGCAAAACATGGTATTAAAACTGTTTATCTTACTAGCCCGTGCACTTGCATCAATAATCAAACAGACATTAACACCTGTGAAATTTTTGGCTGTGTTGTCAATGTCATGCCTTCATTTTCATCTTTTGTAACACTCAGCAATGACTTTTTCTAGCAATTCCCATTTATTGTTTGAATTTGATGTCAGAAGTAATCTAAGTAGGCTTACATACACAGGGCTGTCAGGATCTCTTCAAAGCATTCATTTTACAAAATGACGGAGGTAAATACTGGAATTGTTCCCAGGTGTCCTCAGTTTTTCATTCTTCATGATTCATTTCAAAGATTTAGTCCACACTTTCCTTCTGATCACATTTTGTTTGTCGTTCGGAAACTTGAAAAAGACTTGGTTCCAGGAGGAGAGTTGCTGCATGTAAAATTGCACCTAACTCCCAGAACAATAATTGTTGTTACTGTTAGAAATATTGGAACAACAATCAGTTTTGGACATTATATCATGAAAGATAGAAGCTAATGTCAATGCAAACCACATGTAAAAATAGGCAAACAAACACTGCTCTCCCCATTTGGAACTCCACGTTTGCCGCCAGAGCGCATCACCATCCATTCGCATGAGGCCTATACTTGTATTATAACATCAGTCACTCACACTGGAAAGCAAGCCTGTCATATAAAGTAACTGTTGATATTGTGATATAGCACAATAACTCACTCTACGTGGAATCCAAACCACAAGGTCAGGACTTTTCATTTTAAAAATTGCACATATTTTGATAAGGAATTGAACTGCAGTCATCTTGGTGAGAAGCAAGTAACAATACCACTCAGTTACCATCCTCTTGTTACTCACACTGCCGATCCCACAAGAAACACGCTATCAGACATATTATCACACTTAAGAACATGCGCTGCGGATCAAGATTATCCTTAGCTCCCAAAATATGTGTGAATAATAAAAAGATTATCTAGGAAAATCCAAGTGATCCCAAGTATGTCAACAATGTATCATAACTTGTATAGTATAACATAGGTATATTTGTATGGAAAATGTCTTCGTTCCTCAGCAATGTGAAGAATAGATTCTGAAATTGAAAAGAAAATTCTAAGTCATTCCTAAATCAGTCTAGATGTATATAACAGTCAATGATAGTTCCTCTTAATGTTAATGAAAGGCTGTGATGTTTGAATATACACTTGCCATCCACTACAGCTTTTACTGATGTCTTATTAATAAGGCAAGCGCAAAGAGTTTAATGTACCTGTTATGTGCTTTCTTTAGAATAGACCTGATGTCTTTACTTCAAAGCACATACTATTTTTAAATTCTATAATTTACAGGCATCTGACACAAATTCTTATAAGATGTATATATATCTCTCAATGGAATAAAGAAATATATTTAAAGAGTTTTGTTCAATGATGTGTAATGTTTTATTGAAATGTTGAACCCTTCCTCAACTTCTAACAGAAAATGGTTGTCTTTTGAACAGTTAGGCTGTAGTAGGCTTTCTCAAGACAGACTGATGGACCAGCTGGAATTATTTCTGGATAACTACTGGGTAAGCAATTAGAATAGAATGTCATGTGGGCAATGAACATAAATAATTAAAATGAATTGCAGTGTCATCTCAGTTCTTACTCTTCCTGAAAGGAGCCTTAATACATCCTATTGCAGAAAAGGTGATGCATTCTACTACTATTAGTAAAACATTTTCATTCTGTCCCTAAAGGAGACAGCGGGCGTCTTACACGGTAATGCTGTCTATCAGGCCAGGAAGATGCGATATAGTGAAGGAGATGTTTGGAGAAGGTGAAGGAGTTGGTGACTGTGGCCTACAGTATACTAGGATCTGTCCCGGTATTCGCCTTAGTGCAGAAGAATGGAAAACCATGGAAAACCATTCTCAGGACAGCTGATGGTGGGGACCAGCTTCTTTCTGTCTTCCGAATGCAGAGGTGTAGTGCCACGACAAAGCCGCTGCCACGTCTCCTCTACTCGGTTGGTCAGCCGGAGTGCAGAGCTGTCGGACCACGGACCAGCTGTAGCCACTTGCAAGCCTAGCCTACCATGCAACCGCCTGATCAAGCATTTTAAACACTTCCTCATGCATTAGGATTGTCCTAGGAGAGATCTAATGAGAATTAGCTGCTACAATGCAGTGCACCCTATGATCGCTGAAAGCTTTTGTAGACAACATCCCCTTGAAGTCTATGAAGAAGTTGGATGCCCCTCCAAAGAAAGATCAACACACAGACCTGACGTCACACTGACTGACTGAGCTAAAGTGGCTATAGTGATTAACCTATCTGTGGGATTTGAAGTCAATGAACACCAGCCATAAAATATCTGTGATTAGGAACCATGCTATGAGGAAAAAAATATAGAATTCAGAAATGGGAAGTGGTTGGTTCTTCTACATGCACTTTCTCTGAAACAACCTCATCACCCTGAACTCTGCTATTCACAACCTTTTATCCGACAAAGAATACAATTTCTTTTGCGAAAACTGAAGTAATGATGTCTGACCATTGTGATTCCACTGCATTTCTCAATACTAAGTACGGAAAAATTGGAAGTTGAATTCATTTTAAGTATCTTGGAGAGACCATTTCCTACAATGCATCAGAGAAAGAAGCCCTAAAATATAAAATATCAGGTCAAATGCATGGACACAGATTTTCAACTCTGAAAACTCGCGTATCAGTCTAGATCGATCTCATGGTAGGTTAAATACTGCACCATAGTAGTATGTCCTGAAACCTTATATGCTGCTGAATGCTTGTCCCTCACAACAAACAAAACAAACCCATTGTGCAGGAAACCATCAGAGCCTTGCCTTCCACATCAACTGCTGTCCAGCTAGATGGCCTCCAGATACTGAGGTGACATGTGGTGAACCTGACACCATCATCAGCTGCTTGGCCTTCATAACCATGTCCACTACCTACCATATCAATTGGTCTCACAAGGCTAAGTGAAATTCAGCCCTCACAGTCCAGCATTAAAATCTCTGGAATGACGAGAATTGAACCTGGGGCCTCTGGGTAGGAGGCAGGAATGCTACTCCTATAAGACAGGACTGGCTTCAGTAGATAGAAGTCCCAGTAAATATAATAATGATGAAGGTAATGTCAATTTCCTAGAAGCAATGTACAGGATTATACATAATATTAATTCCAAAGATTTGTTATTTTAAATGCAATACATCAATGTCATCGAAGAAGCATTATTTGATCTTTCAATGATTAAAGGTGGGGAGGGGGTGAGTTCCGCAAAGCAGTCTTACTGGACCTTCATTTTCTTACATGTGACCCATTGTATGGAGAGGGACCGAAAGAAATATTTTTTTTTTTAATATCTCAGATTTTTGTGGTTCTAAAATTGAGGAACATTTTTTCAAAAGCCGATGAATGCTCAGCTGATCAAAAATCAGATTTTTGCAGTCATGTATCAAGCTTATATCCATGCATGACCTGTTGAACCGGTTTTGTTAAAAGCTGATATTTGCTGTTGTTACAGGGTGTTGAAATCTACAAGTTTTTGCAAAATTCAATGTTTGCTCTCATTCAGTTAAAGCAAAAGTCGATAAAGGCCAACAGTGCTTTGCTTCTGAGAGACCTCAAGGGACAATAACAATGGAGAACATCATTGTCAGTGGCAATGTAGAAAGAAATAAAGAAAAGAAATAAAGAAACTCTAGGCAAACACTTCCTGCAAGAAAAAACAATAGGAATTTGTGTATCACACGACATAAACGCCTACTATTTTTATTCAATTTGAGCCAGCTTTATCAGGGAGAAGTTTGCATTAAAAGGGTAGGCTATTAAATGATAAAATGAAGGTTAATACAAGTGATTCAGAAAATGATATACAGGTAACCGAACAGGTGGTAGGAAGTCCAGGTCGAAAGTGAAAGCACCAGTGGTGAAGCTATTAGTTATTGAATGGGTAGGCAGGAAATCTTATCTTAACGTTTTTTTGTAGAGCAGTTCCAAACGTCGAATTTTCTTGGTTGTAAAATGGTCACTCACATGGTCCTTCAATAGTTCATCACTCATTAATTCCTTCACAGGCTTTTTCATGATAGAAATGTTTTTTAATGTTTTCATTCCTTCCCTGAAGCGGGAGGCGGGCCTCTTAGACGGTGTTACAACGAAGGAGATGCTCGGAGAAGATGAGGGGGCGGGCGGCCGTGGCCCATGCTAGGAACTGTCCCGGCATTCGCCTTAGTGCAGAAGAATGGAAAACCTCGGAAAACCATTCTCAGGACAGCCGACGGTTGGGGCCAGCCATGAGGTCCAGCCCTGTCCCGTCTCCCGAATGCAGAGGCGTAGAGCCACGGTAGAGCCGTGGCCACCTTTCCTCTGCTCGGTTGGCCGGTCTGAGTGCAGAGCTGTTGGACCATGGACCAGCCGTATCCACTTATGGGCCGAGACTCACTCTGCATCTACCGACATAGAAATGGTTGTAAGGCTGCTGATTCTTTCATTCATCATTGTACTAAGCAGGAAGGTTTTTATCCTCTTCAGAGTACTCATACTCACTTCATAGGAAGCCGTGGTCACAGGAAATGATAATATTAGGTGAATCAATTTTGACACTTCAATATACACTGGTTCAAGGTCATTAAGGACAATATAATCTTTTGAGGGGACAAAATGTTTTTGTCGGAATAAATGTTTATCAATCCATTTTCCAGTATTTCTCTATTTTAAAAAGTTATATGTTCATAACATTGTTCAGTTTAATAGCAGGGAAGCTCTTTGTAAACTATGAAGCGAGTTGGATCCAAAAACTCAACAAACTGAATGCTTACAAAATCGTCAAACCTTATTTCCATTTGCATAATTAAGGTGTCAAGGACCTCAATGTTAAAATTTTGAGCATTTGCAATGACCTTTCATCTACATCTCACTATTTATTTTACGACATTTTTCAACGCAATAGGATACCGTGTTTTGTGATCGCATGTTCTTGAGTGGTATTCAAAGAGGATACCAATGGTTTTAATAATTTCATTATTGCACAGAATTACATCAGATGGGGTTTTATGTTTCAGTAGAACAAGGATGTGGTCTGTATAAATAAAAAAAAATATCTACAGAGACAGAGCAAATGAATTAATTGGGCCTTCCTAAGTATGTTAAGCAATCCACCAGCAAAATTGTACGACTCAATATCCCTACCCTCATCATTTTGTGCAATATCTTCAAAAGCCTGTCTTAAATCATCATAGTGTGAAAATATTATGTGGACTGCTCTGGAATGAAAGCTCCAATGCTTGTAGAAGTCTGAATCCTTTGGATTCCAGAAGATCTCTTTGAGGATCTACTAAAAATTAATTAAATGCTGTCAGCTTAAGAATGAAGAGCCTGACTGATTATGTCATTTTGGAGTAATGGGGAAGAACAAGGTTTAATTTGTGGGCATAGCAGTGTAGAAATATTGCACGTCACCAATTTGTTTAACATAATGCTGAACACCCTCATGCTTTCCTGCCATTGTGGAGCACACGTCATATGTCTGACATGTGATTTTATCAATTACTCCGCACTTTCGCAGAATACTGACAATTAATTCTGATAAGCCTGATGCAGTCTCATCAATCGAAAAATAATGAAAGCCTATGAATCTTTATGTGCGATCCTGTTTTGAGTAGAACCGGAATATTACACCGACTTGAGATCTATTTGATACATCTAAGGTCTCATCCACATGAATACCAATGAAATCACAAGAATCTAACTCTGCTTGGATCGTCTCCTGAATTATCGTGGTTACAGACTCAGTTAATTCATTCTGTATTTCGCTTGATGTACCTTTAAAGCCCGACGTGCCAGGCTGAGTGGCTCAGACGGTTGAGGCACTGGTGACCCCAACTTGGCAGGCTTGATCCTGGCTCAGTCCGGTGGTATTTGAAGGTGATCAAATATGTTAGCCTCGTGTTGGTAGATTTACTGGCACTTAAATTCCGGTACGTCAATGTCTCTGAAAACCGTAAAAGTAGTTAATGGGATGTAAGACAAATAACATTATCATTACCATATTCCTATTATTATTATTATTATTATTATTATTATTAATAGCCCGACGTGGACTGGAGATGATCTCGAATGTACTATTCCTGTTTTGAAAGAAGATCTAACAACTCTAGGTAATTGTTCCTGTTGATCGAGTCTTCCCTTTCAAAATGACCTCAAAATACAAGTTCCTGTTTCTCAAGAAAACACACAGTATCAAGTCTCTCAACAACAAGCCGATTTTGTTTCATGGCTTCGTTATGTTTAACAGCTTGAATTCTTGCACCTTGCCCCCCAGTAAACGGAATTTCTCTTCATTCTGATGTTATTCTCTATAGAGTGATAAATAAGTTACAAGATTGTGAGCAACTGCAACGTGACCTCGAAAATATTGTGAAATGGACAGCAGGCAATGGTATGTTGATAAACGGGGCTAAAAGTCAGGTTGTGAGTTTCACAAATAGGAAAAGTCCTCTCAGTTTTAATTACTGCGTTGATGGGGTGAAAGTTCCTTTTGGGGATCATTGTAAGTATCTAGGTGTTAATATAAGGAAAGATCTTCACTGGGGTAATCACATAAATGGGATTGTAAATAAAGGGTACCGATCTCTGCACATGGTTATGAGGGTGTTTAGGGGTTGTAGTAAGGATGTAAAGAAGAGTGCATATAAGTCTCTGGTAAGACCCCAACTAGAGTATGGTTCCAGTGTATGGGACCCTCACCAGGATTACCTGATTCAAGAACTGGAAAAAATCCAAAGAAAAGCAGCTCGATTTGTTCTGGGTGATTTCCGACAAAAGAGTAGCGTTACTAAAATGTTGCAATGTTTGGGTTAGGAAGAATTGAGAGAAAGAAGAAGAGCTGCTCGACTAAGTGGTATGTTGATATAGATGTTGATTCCCATAGGGAATCTGAAATATTTGTCCTGAATGAGTAAATTTATAATACCAATATAAATGGTCCGTTATTGGACATTTTAGCTGGAAAATTTATAATGTCCAATAACGGACCATTTATATTGGTATTATAAGTGGTATGTTCCGAGCTGTCAGCGGAGAGATGGCGTGGATTGACATTGGTAGACAAATAGGTTTGAATGGCGTCTATAAAAGTAGGAAAGATCACAATATGAAGATAAAGTTGGAATTCAAGAGGACAAACTGGGGCAAATATTCATTTATAGGAAGGGGAGTTAGGGATTGGAATAAATTACCAAAGGAGATGTTCAATAAATTTCCAATTTCTTTGAAATCATTTAGGAAAAGGCTAGGAAAGCAACAGATAGGGAATCTGCCACCTGGGCAACTGCCCTAAATGCAGATCAGTATTGATTGATTGATATGTTTATTTCAATGTAGATGCTTCTCTGCTTTTATAAGAACTTTTTAATAACAATTGTCCCATTTAAAGTCCATTACTTTTCACCACCAAACAAAACACATGTAAACCCTATAACAAAACCACGAATATCGTGTATACCATTAAAATTGAAATTTTCTGGCTACTTTACCTTCAAAATAATATCTACATTAGGCATACATCTTTGTATTTGGATTCACACTTCTCTTCATAAGTCCATTTTAAAGAGTTCAAAAGACTTGTGAAGTTCCCGAAGGGGCCTGCCTGCTTTGCTCATTATTTAAACGCGAGTTTCAACCAGATAATGTCAGTCTTGTTTTACACAACAGAAACTCAGAATTTGAATTGGTTGTTTCCATGTCTGAATTGTCACTAATATTGCCAATATTACCTACTAACCGGGCGAGTTGGCCGTGCGCGTAGAGGCGCGCGGCTGTGAGCTTGCACCCGGGAGATAGTAGGTTCGAATCCCACTATCGGCAGCCCTGAAGATGGTTTTCCGTGGTTTCCCATTTTCACACCAGGCAAATGCTGGGGCTGTACCTTAATTAAGGGCACGGCCGCTTCCTTCCAACTCCTAGGCCTTTCCTATCCTATCGTCGCCATAAGACCTATCTGTGTCGGTGTGACGTAAAGCCCCTAGCAAAAAAAAAATTACCTAGTAACTCACAAGAATAGCGTGCGCAGTTACACAATTAACAATACGTACCTCATTGTCGCCTTCACGCTAGGAATTTCTGCACAGTCGAATAGCAGGAGAGGCAAGCCTCAACGGGCCCTAGACCTTGCGGAAAGAGGGGGGTGGGCGGTAACCCAACTTCCCTCCACCACCCCGCTCCCAATCATCAGGCTGGCGAAACGCAAACAAAACAAAAAGTCCTGCGTGGGTCAAGTTATTTCCTGCCTCTCTACAGAACAAGTACAGTAGTCCGCTGTTACCATCTAGCGGGCGATCAGCGAAGCACATAGCCTGCTGCACGGCCGAATGGATCCTTCGCTGCGCTCCTTAACTAGAGCGACGCATCAAGTTGGCCATGCCTGAGGTCAGCCATGTAGTACATAATCAATAGAGATTATTATTTCAGTTTTAGCACAATAACAACAGACAAATTTGTTACTATATTTATGTAACTTAATCGTATTTCTTAGGGTAGGCATTGCCTCAAATGACTCCAAGTAGTTTCGTCACTGGAAAGCACCCAATAAGTCTAACAAGAACAAGAAAATGCCAGCTATTGTCCGTTCACATGGGCTACCAGACATACCTGTGAACCCAAAAGCTTTGGGAAGAAAAGAATGCAGAGCAGCTGATCTCACTTATGATGATATCACAACTTTTCATCATCATGTAAATAGTTTAAAGAAAATTGACCAGGATAAATTATTGGATAAATTATTACTAAAATATATGGTAATCACATCACCAAAACACAGGATCAAGAAAGAAGCAAGAAAAGAAGAATACTGTTTCAATAAAGTACAGAGTGGAGAAAGACTACCGAAAAGGGAAGATATTCTTACACCAACTGACGATGGCCAGAGAGTACCTGTATGTGCCACAAAATTTCAGTCAACATCAAGGATGTCTAAAGACAGACTCTCATATTTGGCCAGTAAATAATATCATGTAACAGGGAAGTTACCACCTGAAAACCGAGGGGGAGACCACAGCACCACAAATGATAAAGAAGTTACACAGGCTATAAAGAATGACATCAAAACATATAGTGCAGAGTGAGCCACTATTCAAGAAAAAATTCCAGAAGGGGATATTTAGCATCTGAACTGAATACAGTCGAAATGTGAAAGCATTTCTGTTAAAAAAATGAGAAGCGTCAGGCCTTCCTACTTGCTCTTTATCAAAATACAAACATATTTTCTATCACAGCTTTAATTTGTCATTTAGAACTCCCCATACAGATACATGCTCAACCTGCAAGATTGGTGTCCTGAAATTGAGAAAGGAACAAGATATGGAGAAAAAGAATGAAATAAGAACAAACCACAGGTTGCATAAACTTCATGCAAAACAGTTCTAAGCAGTACTGAAGGAGGAAAGTCCAAATGTGATTAAAGTATGTTTTGATATAGAACTGAATCAGCCAATACCAAAGCTCCCCATAGGTCAAGTATTCTATTCAAGACAAGTTTGGTTTTATAATTTGTGCACTATGATTATTCCAGACCACATACAAAGGAAGGCATTGCTTTTTATACTTGGCTTGCAACAGAAAGACCAAAAGGATGCAACCAAGTTTGGATTTTCTCAAAAACCTTCAGGCATCCCAGTCCAAATGAAGTACATTTGTTTTCTGACTCCTGTAGCAGTCAAAATAAAAATACAGTAATGATCTGCACACTAATGGTCTTTATGGAAGAAAGCACAAAATTTAATAAACTGGTACATTATCTCCCTATTCGTGGCCCAACAGAGTCTTCTGTAGAGCGGAGAAAGACTACCGAAAAGGGAAGATATTCTTGCACCGACTGAATACTATACAATGCTGGAACAGCACGGCATAGTCAAGATACTAAATAAAGATTGGGAAGCAAAGAATCTCAAGTCCAGTGCACTAAAAGCCCTGCGATCTAAGCTGCCTTTCAAAATAACTGCTCAGCGAGTGATGGTTTATGAAAAGTCTAAGAAGGTATTATCAGTATCAGAGACTTATAACGGAAGTCCTGTAGAGACTGAGGTATGAAAATCCAGAAACTGCACTCAGGAAGTGAGGAATGCGATGAGATTCGAAAAGGAAAACATGGTCAGCAAGGAAAAGAAAAAGAGTGTCTTAAAACTTATGAGGTATTTTAGCGTACCAGAAAGAGCAGATGATTTTTATAAGGACATTGTTGAAAGTGATCAACAGGTTTTCAATTTAGTACTGTTGTAGGCAGTTTTTTTTTTTTGTATTTTAATAGTGTTTGTTTGTTCCTATTTTGCAGGTCTGCTTATCAAAAATGTATGGAAAAGTGTAATACTAAAGTATTGTATCGTAGTATTATAGTATATCATTGTACTTCTATGCACTTTGAATGTGTATGTCAACAAAAATGTTGTATTTCAGCAATGTTTGCTGCTACTTTGCTTCTGTTTTTCAAACATTTATGGAAAATTTCTATGCAAAATGAATAATAAATTAAACTTCTTTGTAGTTAACATTAAAAAATGTTATAAAAATGTTAAAAAGTTTCAAATGTTAAAAAAGATAAAAAGAAACAAAAAAGAAGGCACTTTCAATGTATATTAACAGAACTTTTATCTTCCATCCTTGCATTTATCGACTTTTAAAAAACCTTGGAAACTTTGTCCCTCTATTCTGATATAAAGAATGAAAAATTTAGAAAAGTCAAACACATAATCAGAATCGTGCTTACAAACGCAGTGAAAATGTTATATTATCTCATTTATATAATTAGTATTTTAGTATATTTAAAAAAGACACTTCTCCAACAATTTACTTTTATGCATTTATCGATCGCTGAAAAAACGCTCCTCAATTGGCATAGGATACTGAATTCATGTTTCTAGGTACAATGCTTGAACAGATATTAATTACAGACTGTTGCTATTAAGAAAACTATATTTTGAGAGAAACGCAAGTACAGCATTCACTAATTTTTCTTACCAATTGCACAAAGTTCTCATAACATCGAGTGGTGAAGACTTGAACTGCTGATTAAATTAGTTTGTTAAAAAGACCCATAGGTAGTGCAAGAAATCAGAACGTAGAAATGCAATTTTTACACCCCGGACTCTTTTGTTCAGTTCTGCTATAAAATTTCCATTTCCAACTTTGGGTCCCTTTCTGAGCAACGGGCCACATATACTGTATAAATGATGAGTAAAAAAACTGGAATAGCTGATAAGGCTTTTTGCAGATAAAGTCATACTGCATAGGGTAATAAACATCTTACAGGATTGACAGCAACTGTAAAATGACATCGACAAAGTTGCGATTGTGAGATGGACGGCAGACAATGGTATGTTCATAAACACTGTGAAAAATCAGGTTGCCAGTTTCACCAAGAAGAAAAGTCCCCAGGTTTTAATTACTGTGTTGATGGAGTGAAAGTACCTCACGGGGACTCTGGAAGGTACCTAGGTGTTAATATAAGGAAAGATCTTCAGAGTAATCACATTAATGTGGTTGTAAATAAGAGTTGAAAATCTCTTCAGATGGTCATGAGAGTATTTAGAGGTTGTAGTATGGATGTAAAGGAAAGGGCGTATAAATCTAAGGTAAGACCCCATTAGAGTACGGTTCTAGTATATGATACCCTCACCAGGATTACTAGATTCGAGAACTAGGAAAGATCCAATGGAAAGCAGCACAATTTGTTTGGGGTGATTTCTGACAAAAGAGTAGTGTTACAAAAATGTTATAATCTTCGGGCTGGGAAGACTTGGGTGTAAGGAGGTAAGCTGCTCAACTATGAGATGGCATGGGATAACATTAGCAGATGAACAAGATGAATGAGTTTTTAAAAGTATGAAACATAATATAAAGATAAAGTTGGAATTCATGAGGACAAATTGGGGCAAATTTTTGTTTACATGAAGAGGTTTAAGGATTGGAATAATTTACCAAGGGAGGTGTTTGGTACATTTCCAATCTTTGAAATCATTTAAGAAAAGATTAGATAAACAACTGCTAAGGAATTTGCCACCTGGGTGTCAGCCCTAAATGCAGATCATTGGTAAATGAAATGAAAATAAACGAGATGAAGATGAACATAAAAGCAGAAAGGGGCAAAGACAACCTCCAAATCTTCATACACTGCTCCTTTCTAATAGATATGCTCTCACTTCATCAATCCCAGTTCTTCTCGGCCCCAGACAAGTTTGTTTCTGTTTTCCAGTGTCATAAGGAGGGAAGGCTTCTAACACTCGGTGACGGGACATCTTGAAAATACAACTACAGTATTATGTTTATATTTTCTAGAGTACTAAAAGTGAGAATTTATGTTGGGCAACTTCAAAAAGACATTTCTTTTTACAATCTACTTTACTCCCCATCGACACAGATAGGTCTTATAACGACAATGGGACAGGAAAAAATTCAAATGACTCACTTTTATGAATGTTTATCCAACATTTAGGGAAATTGGATTGGCACCTTTAGAATAAAACTATGCAATTTCAGCCAGCACTTATAAAAGCATACATACTTGTACAACCTGGAATGGTTACCAACCCTGGCAGGTATCAACATCTCCATTGCTAATACAACACTGGAGCAAGCAGACTACTTTTCATACCTTAGGCTGAAAACATAGCAGAGCGGGGAGCAAAGCAGCCAGCAGAGCAACGAGCAATTTTTTTTATCAAGGCGCCAATGGAAACAGGTTGGTGTTCATAGCTGAGCGGAGACAGAGAGCAAAGCAGCGAGCAGTGTGCGCCAAAGTCTTTGCAGTCGGGTAGTGAATGATGGACGAGTTGTTGTTACTGGAAAATTCTGCATTAAAAATCTGGTATTTGCTGCAAAACACAGATACAACAAAAACTACTTAAGAAGTGAACAAATTTTATCTCCAACATTTCTATGTATATCTGTCAGTGACACAAGAGCCTGGTAAGAAATATTAGATTAGCTGTCCCAGCTATTCTTGGAATGAATTGAAGGGAATACTTATTTGATTTCACAGTCTTGGGTCATTTCAGGGTAAATCAGAGTATAAGATTGTGAAATACATTCTTATGTTGTCTCGTGCAAATATATGTCGATGACAAAACAGCGGAGTGAGAAAGATTATCCAAGAAGCCTGAATGTGTGTCATCCCCCACCCATACACACACATATGGCGTCTCAATACAAAATGATTATCGAAAAAAAAAAAAACCATACACTAAGTGGATTTTAAATGTTATTCTAATATTATTAAGTCTTTACAGCAGTAATGACCACATTCGCAGTGCGGTTAGCACTATTAGCTGCCATCCTTGGGGGACTGGGTTCGATTTCTGAAAAACCAGAAATTCAAGATTGGCAAGAGGGCTGGTATGTGGTTAAAACAGTACAGTACATACAGCTCGCCTCCATTCATGGTGTACCTGAAAAGAGCTGCATCACACAAATTTTCTTAACTACAGTAATAACATCATTAAATGTAGGTGTATTGCTCTATTACGTTTAGAACTATTTTAGTTTCAACCTTGTGACAATTTAATATTGCTCATAGAGCAAGTGCATGAAAGCAATTTCACTGTCTGTCCTTAATAATAAAAATAAGTGCTGTTGTAGTTGCTGTGTAGCATAATCAATTTGTATTCTACATAAAATATGTCATGGAATTACATGAGATGCATGCGGTGACTTTAATAACTCCCCTTTTATAAATATACAACTACCAGTTGTCGCACAATTTGAAACATTACAGATTTTCAACTCGTATAGAAGAACAAATAATTCAAGCTTATTATATTGGAATTAGACGCGCTGGCCCTTTATCCATGTATTAAGATACCTTAAATTCATGGCACATGGAAAAATCATTGAAGAAATACAACAGTAATTTTGTATCTCTATATATTTTTCATTTCTTCAGCATCTTCATCACCAAGCTTATCTAAAACATGGCGATTGTGGTGTTGTGCATCCTTCTGGTCCCACAGAGTATTATGAATGAAAACAACACTAATTAATTGACCGATATCCATATTACATCCAAAGTATGAGAGCAGTGAATTCAAATTATTTTGAATGCTCCGCTTTGCTCTCCCTTGTGACAAAAGTGACGCATTTGCAAACATGTTTGATTTTGCTGCTTTGATCCACGCTCCACTTTTTCAGCCTTAGAAGTGTCCTGTCAAGGAGTGATAATGGTGAACAAGATGTGGTGAATATAACTGGAGCTTTCCACATGACATTTGGATGATTGAATACACCATGTCACTCATATATTGGCATGACAAAAAAGGTTGTTAGCACCAGGGTGAAAGAAGACATCAGGTCAGTCAAGAATGTCACTCTTTCATCCTCCACGGAAAATGTTATAAGCCAGTCGGCCATAGCAGAACATTTCTACAGTACAGACCATCAAATCCTCTTTGACCAGGCGAAGGTCATCGTACCTGTAAAACACTTCTATGTTCATCATGTAAGGGAAGCCACAGAGATAGAGCTGTGCCCAATTGACATCAACAGGGAAGACAGCATCAAGTTATCAAATACATGGAAACCTGTACTCCAGAAATACATGCATAACACCACCAAGGCATAGCATGACGCACTCAAGAAACTGTCGACAGAGGGCGGTATATTAGCAACTTCCCTCCCAATCACCACAGCACAGCGTGATGATCCCTGAGTCCAATTAGCGGGGCGGGGCGTGGATAGTATGGTTGGGTTATGACTTCGATGTTCCTTTTAAGAATTTCGTTGCTCACTGTTGGAGGCAGACCTGCACATGCCCTGATGAAGGCCAACGTAATTTGGTGGAAAGCTCAGCTTTGTTAAATATATATAAGTAGCTTTCATCCAGTTAGCATGTTTATTTATTTCAATACTTAAAATCTTCAAGTCTACAAGGTTTATAAAAATCAACCACGCTTCTCCCATCCGTGCAGTGCAATTTGTGTAGATGCACATTTCATGCTAAAATCAGTTACAGTGGCTGATGCCGAGAACTGATATGAGAGAGTTTTTGTAAGGAACTGAATACTTCTGACCTTAGTAAAACGAAACAGAAATGACAAATAGAGTATTCTAAAGGGAGTGGCAGAGACAACGGGATGTGCGGGATGTCTGGAAACAGACTGCCCACAATCCATTGCTAGATTCTCGGGCAAGCTATAGCAGTGTGGGCAGACTTTCAGTTTCATTATGGTAGGTCTAAATTATTAGTTAACACTTTGAAGATGATGTCATACCTTATGGGGTGACGGACACTCATACAAAATATCGTATGTCACTCCTCATGGGGTGACACCGTAGTGTGTCCAGGACTCTCAACTTTAGGCTGTCGAGCGAAACTAGCGCTACCATTTGCTGCTGTATTGCATTGCTTGTTTACGTAAGGTGTTCATAGAGTAGAGCGTGGTGCTCATTCCTTTCTCAGCACGCTGTGCATTGAGCAACAGACAGTGGAATTTCTCTGGCATTTGCCATTTGAATTTTATGGCATAGTATAAATGATAAGAAAGGACAACAGTTTTTACAAGATACACATTACTTGTGAACCAACTCATAGTGAGGTTTGCATAAGAATGCTTTGTCTGGGCAATGTTTACAATATGTTGTTACTTTCTTTGCTTTCCTTGCAGCCTGTCAACCTCCAGTTTCGTTTCCTTCTCTTCCGTGTGGAATTTCCAGCCTTTTCAGTTTCTTCCGTCTCCACAAGGAGATGGATACCACGATTGTGACGAGGTGTTTCTACTTCATCCGACAAGCACATTAGTTCAAGAGCACATTTCTCCTTGAAGGTAGTTATGGACATATTCTGCAGCTTTGGCACTGTTTGATAGTTTCTGTATGCAATCCATGAATTCACCAAGCTCGTTCCAATTAGTAGTTCCATCGCTACCTTGTGATACCATTGGACAATTTTCTGAACAGATGTATTATAGGACGATAGCTGATCAGATACATCAATGCCAGACTTTGCTTTGTTATAGTCAATAACTACGGATGGTTTGAAAATTTCCATGTTACTCTTATCATGTTTTCCTGAAGAAACAAATTCTAACTGGTGCTTAGTTGACAGCATATAAACCTCTCACTTGTCCATCCATTTCAATGCTAGGATGCCATTCTGTGATTCCTTAGCAACCATTTCTCCTTTCTTGACTCTTTCCTTTAGACCTGGCGGAAGCCCAACTCTAATCTTCCGCAAGGTACCAACCAGATGAGTGCGTCTAGCTAAGAGTTTATTCACCAAATCAACTGACGTGTAGAAACTGTCTGTGAACAAAGTTGATCAACTGTCTAAATAAGGATCCACAAGTTCCATCACAACAGCTGTAGCATGTGGCAGCCCAGGGTTAGTAGTTGTCCCTTTGCCGCAGTACACTTTTGTGGTGTAGGTATAGCCATCTGTATCACATAGTTTGAATACCTTCACCCCGTATTTATGAGCCTTATTTGGAATAAACTGGCGAAATATTAGTCTTCCCCTGAAGGGGATCATAGATTCGTCAATGACTAATGTTTCCTGTGGCTCATTTAGTTCTTTGAAATTCTTATTGAGCTTTAGAACATGAGGTGCGATTTTATACAACCTCTCATGTACTTGGTTTGCTTCACTGTTGAAATGCCAGAAACGCAAAATCAGTAAGAACTTGTCCCGCATCATTACATGACCCCCAACATAGTTTTTATACAGCCTGTTCTTTCTTAACCAATAATTATGTAGTTTGGGAAACTGTGCTAAGCCCATCCACATCAATAAGCCTAAGAACTTTTTCATGTGGGCACAATTGATATCAGTCCACTGAGTGAATCTACTCCGCCTACTCACATGTTTCCCTTGCAATACATTCCTTGCATTTTCATTGGTTTCATGCACCATCATATTGATGATATTATCATTAACTATAGCACGATAGAAATCAACTGGCTGAGATTGAACACTCAGAGGAAATTTTAAACCGGGGCTACGTGGGAATAAAAAGTGTTTCTGCAAACCTGAGAATGTTCCCCAGTAACTGTCACTGGCTGGTGATATGGTTGAATCATCGCATGATGCAGCACCGGAATCTTCGCTAGTGTCCTCACTACACAAACTACTGTCCAATTCAGACTCGGAAAAGGTGGCATCACACTGCAAATCCGAAATGTCAATATCACTTGATGCAGCACTCGAACCCTTTTCAAGTTGTTCTTCTATCTCTCTATCGGTAATCATAGCTTACTCGACACAGAAACACATATAACATGAATTAAATTCTTGTCACAAAACTGTAAATTACAAGGAACTCATTGAAAGGCACGTAAACCAACAGTTCACAACACAGAGCAGAGTGTTCCACAACAACAAAGGTAAAAATGGTGTCACCCTAATGCGCGCTTTCTCTGTTGCATTGCCAACCTAATAGGGAGACACAAAAATAGTAACTTGAACATGAATTATGTCTTTGATTATCATCTATCATAGAAAAGAAAAGATCCACCTAATCAATACAAATTTTATTGTAACTCTTTGAATTACAGTACCGGTTTCGACTCTTTACGAAGTCATACTCAGCTGTACTATACCCTTACATTAGTTACAATTTGGTGTTATGCTTTGTTAAATGATAATGTGTGATAGACGTTGACATATTACAAAGTGGTTAGTTATATGCTCCTAGTCTTGAGTATGTCTGATGACCTAAAACTCGTGTTGAACACCTTATTAAAATATTGAACATATAACACATTAAAATGCTCACAACACTTGGTAAAAAGGGAAAGAGCCACCACCAACAACTGATTTTACACACGAAAGTGAACTGCATTTTACGCTTTCAAGACCATCAACAACTTTGGCTGCACATACCACCTTCAAATGTACACGTATTTAACAAATATTAAAATATTTGTAAGCTGATAAGTGGTCGAATTTCATATAAAGTATAATAGTACAAAAGTACCCCATACGAACTCAAGCATAGCTCATGCTGGACGATTCAACAAATAACGCAAGATGACAAATTCATTCACGAAAGTGTTTTTGCCCGTTATCTTGGACTGTAACAAGACATATGTATTTTAAAGTGTTTTTACCAAGTGTTGTGAGCATTGTAATGTGTTATATGTTTAATATTTTAGTAAGGTGTTCAACACAAGTTTTAGGTCATCAGACATACTCAAGACTAGGAGCATATAACTAACCATTTTGTAATATGTCAACGTCTATCACACATTATCATTTAACAAGGCATAACACCAAACTGTAACTAATGTAAGGGTATAGTACAGCTGAGGATGACTTCGTAAAGAGTCAAAACCGGTACTGTAATTCAAAGAGTTACATTTGTATTGATTAGGTGAATCTTTTCTTTTCTATGATACACGATAGAAATCAATACGGAACATAATGAAACTAATAAATCAAGATTTGATTATCATCTACGAATGAAATTACGCTCATCCGTAGCCCACAACAACCTGAAATATGTATGTCGCATTTCCGCAGTTTACCGCGAAAAAAGCAAATGTATGCGTCGACATTAAAGAGTTCATAATGAATGAAGATAAAAACTAGTGTAGATTTTACCTTTCATTAAAGCAGCTGTTGAAAATTATTCCACTGTTATCAATACAAACTGTAATCGTACAAAATTCCAACACCACGTTAAGTCGATTTTTGTATTTACGGCAATATTTATGCCCAGTTATAGGTTATGTATTTATTTTATACTATCAGTATCATTTATTTCATTATAGGAATACTGTAGGTATTTATTAATGTATCACAAACATTATTTAGTCATTGTAAGAACTGTGTTTTAAATTGGTGGCATTCTGTGGCACAAAAAGTTAGGAATCTTGGTTAAGCAAGAGAACTAAATATAGAGAAAGCTGGGTAAGAAGTTGGTTTGCCCAACAGTTTTCAAGCATCAGTGTCATAATTTTTAAAACGGCATGCCACCTGTGACAGAAATGGAAGATGGACAGAGAAAACCATGTGACTTGAAGAGCTTACTTTAGGGCTGGTTTGCCAGAAGGTTGGTCTTATTGGTCTTAAGTAGTGGAAATGTTGTGATCGGATGGTTGCCTATTTGAAGTGTGCGACATTTAGTCCTATTCAATGCTGCTTATGTCTGTGTCTTGGAGAATTGTCTCTTGTCAATGGACGTCCAGTTGGGACATCCGACAAGCTTAGATATCATTACATGTTGTATAGAAGTGTGCTATGAAGTGCTAAGCCATTATACTTAGCTGAATATAACATGAGTATGGTTTCACTGTGAAAACAGACCATGAACTTGTCAGGAAAGTTATTGGCGAGTTTGGCAAAGTATTGTGGTATTTAACCTCAACTCCGAGATGGTGTAGCAGGTTATGCGGCTGAGGTTCGTGATCCTGTTATTCAGATTAGTCAGATTATGTATGGTATATAAATTCTAGCCAAGAAGAAGATATTGTGTAAATATGTATACTGGAGTTCAGTGTGTGTCAAGCGACCGAGAAAGTCCTAATGTAGTATTTATTTCATAGCAAGGTCATTGTACCATCTAATTTAATTCAGTAATTATGTCATGTAAATTCAGTGCTGATTGTGAGTAATAAGAGAAAACAGTGTATTTCTTATATTGTAATGTGTGTTATGTGTTATGGAGGTGGTATGCTATGGGTATATCGATTTGGTTGTTCTCGGACACTCCCGGCACTAAAAGCCATACGCCATTTCATTTCATCAATTTGGTTCATGTTAAGTGTATATTTCTTGCATTGTCATTTTGTTGTCTTGTATTGTGAAGGTGGATGGTAGCCTATTGGTATGCTACAAGAATATTGTGGTGGTTAATTTTGAAAGTATATTTATATATTTTAATTGATTGTATGTCATTTCACAAAAGAGTATAACCTAGCTTGTATAACCTCATACCTTTTCAGTTCAACAAGCAGCCAGGTTACGTAAGCAAGTCAGGATATCGTCAGCCTATGACCCCATCCTGAATATCATGAAGTACACTGGCGCCCAATCAGTTTTTTTTTCTTTGTTAGTTGTGTTCCATAACATTGTATTACGGTAATTAAGTGTAAATGTACTGGGGAGTCCAATAATAATAATAATAATAATAATAATAATAATAATAATAATAATAATAATAATAATAATAATAATAATAATGGATTTAAGAGGGTTACCATGTGTAGTGCAAGTTTAAAAGTGAATGTTATCAACTTATGAGTCCTAGTAAGGTTGTGATCATGTTGTGGAGCTAGTGTTTGGTTTGTACCAGTGCAAAACATTGCATCTGCATTAAAAAAAAAAAAGAAAATCCAAAACACTACACTTGTATTTCAGCTTCTGAAATATGCATCAGTCATCTGATTTCATTCTCCAGGGCTGCAAGAATATGTGGATTGATCTTGTACACTTTATGTTTTGAAGTTCTTATTTTTGTTGTTGTTGTTGTTGTGAGTGAAGCCATTCCTTTTCAGTGTTAACTCAGATAATATAACTTACAAGCTTTTCAGTCTGTCACACATGAATATACCAGTTAGAATACTATAAGAAGGGTTATATTCCTGTTCGACAGACATTTTTTTTTAAGGTCGCACCTACACAGATAGGTCTCATGGTGATGATTGGAGAGGAAAGGCCTAGGAGTGGAAAGGAAGCAGCCGTGGCCTTAATTAAGGTACAGCCCCAGCATTTGCCTGGTGTGAAAAATGGGAAACAACGGAAAACCATTTTCAGGGCTCCCGACAGTGGGGTTCGAACCCATCATCTCCCGGATGCAAGCTCACAGCTGTATACCCCTAACCGTACGGCCAACTCGCCCGGTGTTTGATAGACTGAAAAGATGATAAGTTCTTTTAAAGTTTAAAAAAAAAAAAACCACTGACACTTAAATCGGAGAAACGAGGGGGCCAAAGTCCACAACTAATTATTCATTCATTGAACACCTGTTCCGATGTCCAATACTATTCGCCACAATATTGAAAGCCAACAAAAATAATGTTCAACAAGTGTAGGAATGCAACACTAATAATGTGCACTCAAGAAGAACTCCACTTGTTGACTAAAAATTCATTCTGTATACTTACCGCTAACCATGCTCTCTGCACTGTCTGACTGTGGACTCTATCCCTGCCACAAGTGCCGGTAACTTCTCAATGCTTCTCCCTGTATATGACGTAAATTACACAAAGTTTCAAACAGTGAGTATGAAAATATCAGGACAAGTAGTTCTACTGAATCTTGTACATGATTCTAAGTTCACAAATACTATGGCATGAATAAGCCAAATTGATTTGCTCCCCGCAGTCTTGAAGGAATTTGAGAGGAAAAGGAAAATTATACTAATAAACTTTGTTTCACACAACCAACTTAATCTTTATTTCTTTAATTTTACAACCTGGCATGGAATAACTTCAGACCATCACAGTCTTAAGGATCACAGTTCTCAAGTCTGAAATATATAAATTTTCTCATATTCTGATATACATATATATTTTAGTTTCAATATCTGTACTTTTATAAATGTCACTACTTTAATGCAGAACTGCCTGTGATCTTGGTTACCACTCACACAACCAATTTAATCATCAAAATCATCATCATCATCATTTCCTTTTATCCAGCTGTAGCCAGGTAGGGGAAAATATGGTTCCTCTCCAGGTTTCTTTCTATAATACTGCGTTGGATATACAACCAATTTAATATACAAAGAAAATAAACATGAGGATTGTTACCATAACATTAAACCAAAGCTGTGTATTGCACAAGCCTAACAATGTGGCGTTGGACTATGTAGAGTAAACCCTCGTTAATTCGAAGTTGTTGCGATGTAAAAATCAGACTTCAAATTACGTGATTTCGAATTAACCACCAACTCGTAATTCAGAAATGACAACCCTCGCGGCATCACAAAACGTTCTATGACCCGTTACTGCATGCAATTAACCTTGATTCACAGTTTAAACCTTTCAAATGCCATGCAACAAAAAAAAAAAAAAAAAGTATCCATCCAACAAGGTGCATTTACAGTATTCAAATAATGCACTTGAATAACTCACTGGCAAACATAACCTCATGTAATGAAATAAAATACATATTAAGAAAACACAATTCAAAGACGAGGAGAAATCTATACTGGCTCCCCTGTGCAAGTGCCTTATTCATTGGATTACTGTACTGTATGCATTTTAGATGCCTTGTACCTGCACGAAAATTACCCGATGTCCTCAAAACATTGTGGCTTATCGAACTTTCGTATGATGAGGGAAGTCAGTCTCTCGCTTCCGTCTGCATTACAATACAGTACAGTGACTCCATTCTTGCATGATTTTCCGCCATTGCACCTCTATCTTGATTCAGAAATGCCAACCCTTGCCGCGTCACAAAGTAGTCCAAGACCCATGAATGTATGCAATCACCTTGATTCTCAGTTTAAACCTTTCAAATGCCATGGAAAACACTATTTATGAAATGTATCCAACAAGGCACATTTATATTACTGTATTCAAATAATGCACTTGGATAAAACACTGGCACCCTTGCCACGTCACAAAGTATTCTAAGACCCACGAATGCATGCAATAATCTTGATTCTCAGTTTAAACCTTTCAAATGCCATGGAAAACACTATTTATGAAATGTATCCAACAAGGTGCATTTACATTATTCAAATAATGCACTTAGATAAAACACTGGCAAACATAACCTCACGCAATGAAAAAAAGAAAAAAGCACGATTCAAAGACGAGGACAATCATGCAGGCCCCCGCTATGCAAATGCTTTATCTCTTGGATTACTGCACTGTTTGCATTTTTAGATGCCTTGTACTTGAACGGAAAGTACCCGACGCCCTGAAAACATCGTGGCTTATCGAACTTTCATATGATGAGGGAAGGAAGTCTCTCACTTCTGTGAGCATTGCAACAGAGTACAGGGAACCCACCACCCTTGTTCAATCTCCCGGCTGGCACTTCTCTCTTTTAAAACCTTAAGTCCATTTGGGCTTGCATGAAAAAATGCAGTTTCATCGGCATTCGCAATATTGTATTTATTCGACTCTCTCCAACAACAAGCAGCTCCCTACTTTAACAGCAAAACATCTATTAACAATGTGACAAAAAAAATTTTGTACTCATTTTGCTAGCATAAATCTGAATTCACAGAAGTGACACGAGATCGACAACATGACAGTTAAAATCAAATAATGATTTCTGAAGTTAAAAAAAAAAGTTATGACATTGCCCTTTTAAATAGAGAATGCAGAATCAAAGAAGTCAACTTAGTCAATTATTTACAAATTCAAACTGACAGCATATATAGGGATAACCATTTTACGTATGTTGTCTCAATAGGAGTTAACAAAAGTGGAGCAGTTAGAACACCTTAATAACAGAGTTTCCGAACATAAACATAAAAGCGTATCATCAAGAATACATGTCCAAGAACGAACCATCATATTAATAGACAATAAGACTGATTTTAAATAACTAGCCAAAGTGATTCAACAGTGTTAAATTCAAAGTCAGTTTGTGTACCCCAGAACTTGTATTTAAGGACTAACATTGTCTCAATGCATTCTTCTTCACACACGTAGTTATTCTAGTCAAATGGATACTTCTATGTATTGTTAAAAAAGAAATTTTAAAATAACATAAACTAAGTAGTTAAAACTTTTTTTAAATATTATAATCAGAATTCTGGTTGTAATTAAAGATTTTGAGTTGAGAAACTGGCTGATGATGCCCTAAATGAGGGCGAAACATGCCCCAACAACTGAATCGATGTTAATGTAAAAATTCTGTTTGTAAAGAAAAATAAAGTGTATTGAAAAGGTGGACACCTTCCAAATTTGTTTTGAATAAATATTATATGACAGCTCAATACAGACCAAGAAAATGAGATTTATAACATGTAATAATTGACAATATTGCTCCGTGTGTACAAATTGATTATTTGAGTCTCGCTTTTTCGCCAACTGTCGGCATTGCCAGTGTTCATGGATTCTGCTTCTCCGCATACTGCCTGCTACATGAAATTGTGGTGCTCCTTAAAATGCTGAATAAAGTAGAATTATGATTTCCCTTGAACTTATCAAATATGAAGCACACTGTAGACACACCGAAGTGAGTGAAAGTGCAGAAAGCTACCGCTGCACGTTCCGAAAGACACGTTCTTTCATGACGTGGAGAAATTTTGAATTTAAATTTCTCTGTAAAATACTATTTTTTTAAATGTAAAGGCAGTTCTGAATTAAAAGTCTGAATTTCGGTAATGTTCTTAGAATTAAGAATTACACTACATAACAAAAAATTGTTTATGTTTATTTCTTTGTGTTTATTGTATAAAAATTGTGAAAAATTGGGAACTTACCACTTTTTCTGGTAGTTGTAGTTGTTCAAGGTGATCACTACTAGATCGCTTTCATGTGATGTTCCACCAGTATTGGTATACATCTGGAAAGGTTCAATATATTGACTTCTTTAAAAAGCCAACTGTATGTATCGATATATATCGATATTTTTCACAAAATGTCTTCCTGTCATTTGTGAATGTAGATCCAGTTCTGTGGTTGTAATTAACATTGAACTGTTGTCTTTTAACAAAAAATTTCAACATCCAGGCATTGAAAATTGCCAGCAGATGCATTTTGTTATGTTTGTGGACATTACATTGGTTCTAAACAAGTGAAACATAAAATCGTGCCCGGTACGAAGTTCTGTGAGGCGTACCACGGTTATTTCAGTGTGCATGTTCAAGACCAACATGTTTCATGGGCTCCCCATGTCACTTGTGCCAGCTGTCGGTCTACTTAGAGGTTTGGCTACGTGGAACAAGAAAATGTATGCCATTTGCAATTCCCCAAATATGGCAAGAGCCTACAAATCATCACGACGTGTGTTATTATTGTATGGTGGATATTACACATTACAAAAGTACAAAGAACAGGAAAAATATTCCATATCCTAGCATACCATCATCTATTGCTCCAGTACCACAGTGGAGAGCTGCCAATTCCATCACCACCAAAACAGAATACACGTGAAAAGGATGACAGTGATGACAGTGATTTCAGTTTTAGTGATGACACCAATTTGGAACCACAGCTCTTTACTCAGCTGAAATTGGATGACCTTGTTAGGGAGTTGCAACTAACTAAATCAAAGGCTGAACTTCTTGCATCCCATCTGAAGCAATATAACTTGCTCGATAAATCCTGTAAAATAACAAAATATAGGCTAAGGCATGAGGATTTTGCATGCTTCTACCAAATGTACAGAACTTTTTGTTTTTGTAGTGATGTTAATGGTCTGTTTGAACATATTAAGATTTCTCATGAACCAGATCAATGGCATCTATTTATAGATAGTTCAAGTAGAAGTCTCAAAGCTGTCCTACTGCACAATGGTAACAAGTTTCCTTCCATACCAGTAGCTCATTCAGCACAACTTAAGGAGACTTATGAAAATATGAAGCTACTTTTGGTAAAAGTAAATTACGGATGTCACAAATGGGATGTTTGTGGTGATTTTAAGATTTTGGGATTTCTTCTGGGGCTTCAAGGTGGCTACACCAAATATTCTTGCTTCCTCTGCCTGTGGGACAGCAGAGCGGATGATCAGCAAGGAAAGGATGGCCAACAAGAAAAGAACTTGTTCCAGGTGCACACAACATGAGAAATGAGCCCCTTGTGTCCAGGGAGAAGATTCTATTACCACCATTCCATATCAAACTTGGACTTGCTAAACAATTCATCAAAGGTTTAGATAGCAACAGTGAGGCTCTGAGACTCATCAGATAAATGTTCCCCAAGTTATCTGAAGCAAAAGTAAAATGGCAGAATTTTCACCAGACCTCAGATTCGTGTGATGTTACAATCAAAAGAACTTGTAGATGCAATGACTCTTGATGAACGAAATACTTGGGACGCTTTTAGAATGGTAGTGCAACAGTTCTTGGGAAACAATAGAAGTGAGAATTACATGACACTGATAGAGAATTTGATACAGAGTTATCATTTACTTGGATGTAGAATGTCGGTGAAAATGCACTATTTGTTTTCTCATATTGATATCTTTAGGCTGAATTTAGGAGCTGTTAAGTAAAGAACACAGTGAACGCTTTCACCAAGACATTCACTGCATGGAAAGAAGGTATCAGGGACGCTGGGAATGTGCTATGATGGGAGACTTATGTGTGGGGTATAGTACGAGCAGAGGGGTCAGAAGAACATAAAGAGGAAAAGCCGTTCTAACGTACATTTTTGAATGTCAGCATTGTTGGGTGAAGATTCAGTATTATTCAATACTTTTGCACTTATTCCCACCAATTCTTGAGGTTCTGTACAGTAGATTTCTTCTATAGGACTCTAGTCGTATTAAATAAGCATGCAATATTATAGCTTTTAAGAAAACTGAAACATTCATTATCATATCCAAAATATTGACACTTAAGAAAAACTACTTATATATTCATAATCAGCATCACCAAATTAAGCAATAAATGCACAAAAAATAATACAAACAAAAACTTCATCAAATTTTGTTACGTAATGTTATCTGTATTTCAAATTAAACAAATGAAATAACATGCAAAACCTGTACCTCGTGTCCGGGAATGAGAGCTTCTTTGAATTAGGTGAGATTTTGAATTAACTGATTTCAAATTATTGAGGTTCTACTGTACTTGTTTTAACCAAATACCGTATTTATGCAAATAATTTTTTTTTAAAATGTTGAGGCACGAAATTGGGGTGCGGGTTTTATTTGCGTTAAGGTTGCCAACACACTCCTGGCTCAACCTAGTTTTTTATGCTGAGTGTACAGTTATGCTTTGTGCAACAGTAGATGGGAGAAAACTGTCCCTATATGTCATATTTAAATGGAAAACAATTCAGACTTTTAATTCTAAACTGACTTTACATTTTAAAAAGTAGTACCGTATTTTACAGAGTAATTTAAATTAAATATTTCTCCGCGTCATGATAGAACGCGTCTTCCGGAACGTGCAGGGGTAGCTTTCCGCACTTTCACTCACTTCGGTGTGTCTATAGTGTGTTTCATAGTTGAAAATAGAGTGAAATCGTAATTCTTTTGTATTCAGCATTTTAAGGAATGCCACAATATCACGTAGCAGGCAGTACGCGGAAATGCAGAATCCGCGAAAACTGGCGAGGGTTGGCATTTCTGAATTACAAGATGGCTATTAGTTCAAAATCTCATAATTGGAAGTCTGATTTCTGTATTACAAACACTTCAAATTAACGAGATTTTACTGTATCGCAAAACTAACATCAGATTTTGCCGGTGTGTCTATTTCAAATGTTTACATTACACGAAAAGAATTATCCACCATCGGTCGTGTTACTATCCAGTACAAAGAGACCACGTGTGAGAAGTGTTTTAGATGTGGAGTGTGACGAACTTTTAAGTAATTTAGAAGATTCTAGTGATGCAAGAGACAACGAATCTTCCCATCTACAGGGTATTGAGCCTATTGCAAGTTCAGATTAATGAAATACCTGTCACGTAAGTAGGCCTATTTGCTCATTTTCATGGAAAATACGGTATATTTCATAGCAGGGATAATGTACTTTTATCATCTCAGGCAAAGCAGCTATATACGTAAATTTACATGTTCATATTTGCGTAAAGACCACGTGGACCTCGCGGCGTGATACGAAATGTTTGTTTATGCCTACGTTACTCTTTTGATGGAAGGAATTTTAGTTCATTTCATTTTTTTTTTTTCAAAATGAGCCTTCCTAAAATGTGGGTGCGGGCATTATTCGACGGCGGGAATTATTCGGGTAAATACGGTATTTAGTGTTATCAATTTTTATGGTGCATGTATTTGTGGTTATTATGGCATTGGTCACACTATATCCCATACTTGCTTAATTGTTGTATATTGTACTGTAAATTGTTTTATTATGTCAATATAAAAAATCCTTGACTGCACATCTGTCCTGTATTTCGATTCCAGGTATCTGGCAATCCTGAGTGTTATCTGAGAGGGATCATGACTACACCAAAAATTAAATGCCAATGTGTTCACAGTTCTCATACGTTGATCACAAATTTAATCTGAATGACAGCTGTCCTGAATTCTTTGATTTCCTCTTTGACAGAGACAGTTGTTCAAATCAGACTTATGAATAATTTGTTCACCGATATAATTGAAGAATAATTAATCAGTACTGTGTTTTTATAGTGTCCTTGAATTAAAATTACAAACATGAATAATAAACTTGTATGAATTAACAATCCTTGATATTGAGATTTCATTATTTCTTATTTTAATAGTTAGGTGTACGTTATTTCTTTCGTTACATTATGTACTGTATTTGTAAAATTGCCTTGTATTAATATCGATTACTGCTTTGCGAATGTAGGTTACATATTGGGGGGCACGATTAGCTCAATGGCTTAGTTGCTGGCGCTCCACCTGGAAGACTGAGGTTTGAATCCAAGTAGATCCTAGGTTGAGATTTTCATCTAAAAAATCACATAACATCAGAAAGGGCATCCGGCCTTAAACTCACAACCAAAACCAGAATGAACCTGCGTAGTTCCAGCAACCCCAGAAATAACAAAGATAAGCTGACGACAGTGGAAAATGGCAAAATCCTAAGTGTGCATTTCATATGACCATTTTCAGGAATATATCCTGATTTCTGTGTCTGAAATTATGATCACTCTACTACAGATCACAGGCAAAGAAAGACAGCAATTTCTAAGTATACGCATTACTAGATATCGGATTTGTATGCAAATGCATATTTTGTTTGCCGATATGGAGACCTCCAAAACCGACAAGAAAGTGTGTTTGAAGGTGAAATTGGACAAATTATTAGGTTTAATAGTGTGTATATATATATATATGCATATTTGCATACATTTTAAATTAGTGCATACATTTCAAATTTTGGATTTATTGTGCAAGTTTTTTTACTTTTATTATGCATTTTTTAACATGTTTTACAAGCAGCCTTCAGCAATTAAACTGTTGAAAGGAAACTAGCACCTACAAATCATACCAGAATCAAGCAAGAAGCTAGAAACAAATGAATTGCACCTTGGTAATTCGCTGGACATTATGGAGAATGTGAAGCATGAACTGAAAGATATCCCAGAAACTTCGGATTCTGTATGCAAACAAAATATTGTGATATCCTTAAACGAAATCCAGGCTACGACATCATGATAGCTATAAACAAATATTTGGCTGGTACAGATAATGTGGATCTACCACAATGTTTGAACACCTACACTTGCTCCCAAATTCAGGTACTATCCTGTCACATCCATAGATGTAGTGAGATCATTTTTCTGCAATGAAGCTAGTTTTAACAGCCAAACACCACAGATTTAACCCCTCAGCGTTGCAGCCATTTAAATAGCTTCCTACTCCGCGGCCGGATGAGATTTCAACTACGCGCGACTGAAATGCATCGATTCACTTAAAGCGTTACTACAAGTATAAGAGTAGCCCGATTTTCACAAAATTTGGAATTCCTTATGGCAGAACTATGCATGTGCAGATAATTACATAATTGTTCCACATTTCCTTAGTAATTTAGTTCCGTGTGATAGAGTTCGAAGCACTCTTTGAGACAGGGACTCAAGTCACACTCCTGGCAGCAGTACACTGACGTCTTCTTTTCGCCGTGTTTTGAACACAGGATACAGTGTCTCTGAGGTTTGGATTTCCGACTCTTGGGTGCTAATTTCCTGATAAAATGTCTTTCCTGCAACCTTGGAACTGTATTATCTGATGCGCGCCGGCCTTGAATATTTCGTTCCTCTCCCTCCCGAGCGTATTTTGTAAACAAACCTTTCACCAGCTGAACCCGATCAGGTAATTGCTCAATATTTGTCTCTGTGACCTCTGTGACCTCTGTGAGTATTATTAGAGAATTTAGCAATCAGAATTCACCGTTGAAAACTTCTCTTTGACTTGTATAATTATCTATAGTCTCTTACACGAAATTTCCAAGTACTGTTTCCTCCTCATCGTCACTCTCATCATTTACCACTGCTACATCATCTATTTCATTATCACTGCTGCTTATACTGTCACTACTACTTCCGACTAAACTTTCATCTGAATTATACAATATTTCAAGCACGTTACTGTCAGTCATATCACGGCTGAGCGCGGCGCGTCACACGGACTGATGAAGCTGCAGCGAGACCGAAGGCAGCAGTACGAAACTGAATGAGGGGAATAACATTTATGACGAAACAAACTAACTCGATACATATTTCAGATAAAAGATCGAGACAACGTCTTTCAAACGAGATATATACCATGAACAACTGGTTCTCGTATCGTATGACAGAAAGCAGCACTAACTCATGCGTACACAGTGCGCTCATGGAGAGTTACGAAAATATTACAAGCCGAGAAATAAAGACAAATATAATAAATAAACCGCACTCCCAATGTACAAATGGAGCAAAGAACATCACACGAAAAGACAAACTTCTCAGATCATCATTTCTTTATTTTATTCTGTGGGAACGAATGAAGCAAACGGACTTTAAAAAAAGCAGAAATTAGTGCTCAGACTTATTTGACAAATAATTATCCTTGCAAAAAACTACATTGTAACGATTTTTCAATTCTTATTTACAACACTGATAAACCCGAAAATGTCTTCTTGGAAACAAAACAATTTGCATATCAATAACTCCAAAACTCTTCGAGCTAAAGCTGTAAATGTGAAACCATGTATGGGTCTATACCACGTATAGAGGTCGGCGGCTACGGAAGAAAAGAGGGTCTATACCACGTATAGAGGTCGGCGCTGAGGGGTTAAACCAGAAAACTTGGAGAAGACTGTTGCAGTGTACTGCAAAAGCAAATATGAACAGGAAAAGTAGGGTGTACAGTCTAAAGAGGAATGTGTATTTAAGCGTGTTCCTTCAGTTTATTTTTTATTTTTTATGTGGTTTTCTTACAACCTTACTAACTGAATTATCATGTGTACTGACACACTGTGTCTTATCTAGGAGACATGTGCATATTGTTTTAACATTGAACTCTGACAGATTGACACATCTCACAAACTGTGCACAGATTGTTTGTACTAGTGGAACTGCCGCAGCTGTAAGTAGTGATATTTTTGTTTTGCCATTGAGTTGTTTATTCATGAACGTGATTTTAAGTACTGGTGTGGGTGAATCGCATGTGTATAGTAAAGGAATGTTACGTTTGGATTTCATACAAGTGTTCAACACCATGAAAATAAGTGCACACTTAAATGCATATTTCACCACTTTCTGCAGCATATGTGCATCTGATGTCTACACATCACAGAAAGCATTGGTATTAATAAAGAGCAAATGGTCACATTCTGGTTCATATCCAGAAATCTTACGGATAACCAAGATCAGGCAATTCCATAACAACAGTTTCTTAACAGTAAAAACATATATCTAGGAACTAATTTATAAAATTAAATTTTGCATTGACTCTAAAAACATTAGCGTCATAACTTGAGGCTCTGCATGCACTTCTTCATGTATGAATCAAGGTGAGAGTAATCGACCAATACCTCTGTCACCAACTCTGAAAGAATAGAGGGCCATTCTGTGTCCAAAAGGTGTAACTTCTCTACAGCAGCACAAGCAACTTCCAACAAATATGCCAAATGAATGCGGCCCTTGTGTCTCCACATTAAATCCTCCTGGAAATAAAATTTTTGTATAAGTATAATAAAACAGAATATTATTTTCAGTTTCAAATGAGCTACAGTAAAGTTGTGATTTAATGGTCTTATATCTAGTTGCCGTACATGTTGATTTATAATAGGCTAACTTGTGAATTAGACTTTAATTCCGAGATTTGCAATTTAACATTAAACAACTGCAGTACAATCTCCATAGCCCAGCATGTCTAATAACCCATTATTTATTTTATTTTTTTCTGCCTAACATACTACAATGAACCATCTGGATTGGAAATGTGACTCACTGAACTGTGGCATTTAAAATGGTCCACTATCTTCTTTGTTGCCATTCACTTTGATTATTGTTACAACTTGTACTGTGTGCTATGGTTCTGTACAGCTGCATATTTTTATGCATGTGTGTGTTAAGTATCAACTGTGGTTTGAACAATGCCAAACTTGGAGAAACATAAGCACAAAACATTAATGTTACGTGAAAACGGTGATATCCTAAAGAAACTAGATAGAGATGAGAAGCAGAATGATTCTGCAAATGAATATAGTGTCAGACATCAAACAATCTACTATATTGTAGAAATGATAATAAGTTTTTGGGCTTTTGCCATGTCAGAAAATGCTCCACATCATCTACTATATTAAAAAGGACCAGGCAATAAACTGAGACTTCAGAAAAACTGCTGCATATGGAACAGGTAAGAGGCAGATTATGAAGATCAGGATAAGCCAAAAGTTGATGAAGCACTCTACGCATCATATCTTCAGGAATGTGTCTGGAATGCACCTATTGATGGAGATATTCTTACAGAAAAAGCCAAGTTGTTCTACAAACAAATGACTTCTGTGCTACTGACGAATGGCTGGACAAGTTAAAAATATGATTTAACCTCCTTGAATATGTACAGTACATTTCATTCTTTAGAACCAGTAAGTCAGCACCCATCTTGTCCCGAGACGGCTCGATTACTGAGACTGTACTATATTTAAGGCTTGATTTGAAGGCTAGCACTAATAAAATCTACACTGTCCCATAATGGTGGAAAAAAAAAGTTGAAACGTACTGTGTATTATACTACGGACAGAGCAGTGACAGACAAGCAGCTGGAGAATAACAGTCTAGTAAGTTAGTGTGTCTTAAGAGATAATCGACAAAAATTATACTTTAATCCGTACCCTTCAAATTTTTGCCACATACATAATTTTTATAGTAAACCCAGAAGAGACAGACATGAAAGTAGCAAGAATGATTACTAGTACAAGGAGGTGGAAAAAGAAGGCATGGGGGTACTTGGAATGAAGAGATAAAGGCTAAGTTAGGAATGAACTTGAATGATGAAGCTGTACGCATAAACTGGCTTCAGTGGTGGGTCATATGAGGCAAATGAAGAAGAATAGGTTACCTAAGAGAATAATGGACTCGGTCTTGGAGGATAAGAGAAATAGATGAGAAAATAAACAGAAAGGGAAATAGACCGATGGTTAGACAAAATTTCTAATGATTTAAAGATAAGATGTACAGAAATAAATGAGGCCACAGGACTAGTTACAAACAGAAAATTGTGGCAGAGTTTAGTAAATCTGCAGAGGCTTGCAGACTGAATGGCGAAAGGCATAACAGTCTATAATGATGTATGTATGTACGCATGTACAGGGACTCTCTTATAAACCCAGACCGTCCAGCGGCGTTTCTGCTCTCCCAGAACCAAGCAGCTGTACGGCAGGCGCGTGCCTTGTTCTTGACCTTGCAAGGAGCATGCAGTGTTCGACCTAGCAGTCGCCAGTCTGAATCTCAGCTGTTAACATGGACAGACAATTATTTTTGTATGTAAATGTTATTTTAAATACAAGTCAGCTCGACGGGTATGCGATGCATTTGTTCACCAATTTCCTGGTGAAGTGCCACCTTTATGAGCACAGATTTATGCAATCTATATACACTAGAGTCCCGTTAATCCGAACCCCGTTAATCCGAACTAAAATATTCAATTTTTTTTTAAATTCTCCTTATAGAAATGAGCATATTATAGAATGAAGATTTACTTGCAATTTATTAGTCATATTTTACTAGAATAACATAATTACACATCATAAACCATCAATCACTGGTCGTTTATCTTTACAAAGTCTGTTAGTTTATTTTGCCGTAGTGATTGGAACTTGCTCGAAGATGCAGTGTTAAACTAGCGTCTCATAACATCACATCAGTGGGCGTAGCAGCGGAGTGTAGCGTATGGCAAGTTCTAAGGCGGCCGCGGCATCTGAATGTGATGCAAGTTGTACTGTACTGTATTGCAGAAACTATTTTCCTCAGCCGGTTGAGGCGCTGGCCTTCTCACCTCAACTTGGCAGGTTCAATCCTGGCTCAGTCCAGTGATACTTGGAGGTGCTCAAATACGTCAGCCTCGTGTAAGTAGATTTACTGGCATGTAAAAGATGTCCTGCGAGAGAAAATCCAGGCACCTAGACGTCTCCGGAAACTGTAAAAGTAGTTAGCGGGACGTAAAAACAATAACATTATTATTAGAAAATATCTTCCGGTTAATCCGAAAATTTCGTAATCCGAACAGATTCCGGTCCCAATTAGTTTGGATTAACGAGACTCTACTGTATATATATATAATAAGAGTTTTGTCTGTACATTGCTCAGAATTTGAAAAAAATGGTATTTCTGTATCGTTCATGTCCACAGTAACAAGGAAACGCACTTTTTTCTTTTCCGTAATGTCTGTCTGTATGTCTGTACACGCATCACTTGAAAACGGCTGAAGAGAACTTAATGAAAATCGGTATGTAAAGTCGAAGGATGAGCCACTACAATCTAGGCTATAAATCATTTTATTCACGCTGAGTGAAATGGTAGTTTAGGGGAAGGCCTAAAATTCAATTCTCAAATAGTTATATTTTAAGTGGTCCTGTCAATAAATACTACATAACTAAAGTTACATAGCATTAAATTTCCGATCATTTATGTCTTATACAATTTTACCGTACCGGCTATGATAACACCGATATTCATGAATTTCAATTTTTTTTGCCAAGTCCTCATCAACACCGAGCCACGAGAAAATGGGTGAACAGAATTCAATGAAAATCGGTATATAGAGTCAGGGAAGAAAAAACTGTAGTCTAAGCTATAAACAATTTTACTGAACCTGGGTGAAATGGTAGTTTAGGGGTAGGCGCCTAAAATTTAATTTTTAAATACCTTCGTTATTGCTCCTATAGAAAAGTACTACATAACAAAAGTTATAGAGAATACAATTTCCGATCATTTATGTTTTATTCAGTTTTACCGTACCGACTGTGATAAGAGTAGTATTTCAGAGGCGGAAGAAAACTAAATGCGAAAGCCTACAATATGGGAAGCGCATAACATTGATCAACAATAACATTACATTGACCATTGTTTGTTGTGATGTTCTTTGTCTCTTATCGTGCCCTCAATTCTGATAGATGAGATTACTGTTGCGTACCGAGTATAACAGCCTGACTAAATATTGGCGGTAAAGAGCTGGGGAGTTAAAAAACTGTTTTCTTTAGCATGCCATTCCTCTGGTTCATACATTGTCTGATACTGCTGGTACGTAACACACTGGTTCATCAGTATTCCAGCTATTCACTCCCTACTCTGACGCGCTGTTTTGAATGAGCAGTGTGCAGATTTGGCAGGGACTCACTTAGTAATAGTAGTATGACCTGGTCTAGAATTACAATTTAAGCCTATTCCAAATTACAGCACTACAATTCATTAATAATTCAAAATTCAACCCTGAAAAGAGACGTTACTTAAGAAGAGCGTCTTCCTCTTCACTTTTATTAAATTCTACATTCTTTTTGTTCGAAATTAGCAGTAAAGAGGGGTTTTCTCCTCTGGCTTGGAGAAAAATTTGCCTCCAAGTCAGATAGATTTTTCCGCCATCAGTGTAGTCAAATGAGATTTTCCGACTCATCGGGTACACCTAGGAAAGAGATTAGTAAAAGGGTATTGATTTGTCCTCCTGGACTCCCCGCTATTCAACCCCCCTCCCCCCGACGAAAAAAAACGAAGATTGTTCACGGATCAAGGCTGTGCGACTTGGCCATTCCAGCTCTGAAACTTTGGACTGTTAGATCGGCAGCGTAGTACTGTTTGTTAAAAGTGAGAAAATGTGTTGTTTTTCATTTGATCGAGTATTTCATATTGCTTTTAATCGCTCCATTCCTACTGACGTCATTGTAATGACCTATGTTCATTTCACTTGGGAAAACCACTAAGCCAGTCTTTCTGAGAATGTAAAAAAACAGGTGGAGAGTGAGTGTCTGCCATTATAATGAAAACTCCCCAACCTGATTGTGACAGAGTCTAATATTTCCAATATTTGACTATGGAGATGTAGTTTATAATAGTATGAGCAAAACACTTTCATGTCGACTACAGCGAGCCTACAATGCTTGTGCTCAATTCGTATTAAATATCCCAATCCAAACTCATATTAGCCCTTTCCTCTCTCAGCTGTCGTGGCTAAGATTGACTGAACGACGTAAATACCACGCTGTTTCCCTTCTCCACAGTATTCTGCAAACAAACAAACCAGACTATCTTGGAACAGACTTTAAAGACCTCTCCCCTTCTGATAGAGCTCCCTCAAGGTCATCCACACGTTCCCTCTTGTCCATTCCCATTCACCACAGTAACTCGTACAACAACTCATTCATACCTGCTACCATACGTTCCTGGAACTCAATCCCAGCTGAAATTAGAGGCATAGGCAATCCGAAGTTATTTAAAAGGAAATGTTTAATGTGGTACACAAATATGTAAAAAGTAGAATTTAATAATTAGCTCTTAATTATCAATAAGGATAAAAAATTGTAGAGGTTAAGTAAATTAATTTTAGTGATTTTTAGAAATATATGTAAAAATGATTTTATGTACATTATTCTGTAAATTGTATAAAGCTGTTGTATAATATGGTTTGGCATAATGGCAGGCTTCATAGCCTGAGCCCCACCATATAAGAAAGGCAATAAACTAAACTAAACAGAGTAGGCAAGCAGACCTACCATCACAATGAAAATTCCCTAACCCAGTCTTCATATGAGAAAAGACGTTTGGTGACTTCCCCGTCGCGTTTCTAGGGTAACGTTGCTATGCAATATAATCTTGCTCACAAGGTGTACACTACTTAACATAGAATTCTGTATACAATGTAGAATTCCGTAGCGAAGCACGGGTACACCAGCTAGTCATAAAAAAATTGGAAACTACTGGCTTAGTGCTCAATAAAAAACATGTGCATACACAAACAGTTTTAACAGAGAAAAAGCTAGATGACATTGGTGCGAATCTTGAACGGTCACCAAATAAATCACTCACAAAAATAGCAGAACAAGTAGGGGTTTCAGTTTCTTCTGCATACAGAGCTACAAAGCTGTTACACATCAAACCGTACAAGTTTACACGGGCCCATTGTTTAAAACCTGCTGATCCAGCCACAAAAGAGTGAGATATTGTGGGTGTTATCTTGCATCATATTGAATGATCGTTTATTCGATCCACAGCTTGTGTTCTTTTTTTTTTTTTTTTTTTTGCTAGGGGCTTTACGTCGCACCGACACAGATAGGTCTTATGGCGACGATGGGATAGGAAAGGCCTAGGAGTTGGTAGGAAGCGGCCGTGGCCTTAATTAAGGTACAACCCCAGCATTTGCCTGGTGTGAAAATGGGAAACCACGGAAAACCATTTTCAGGGCTGCCGATAGTGGGATTCGAACCTACTATCTCCCGGATGCAAGCTCACAGCCGCGCGCCTCTACACGCACGGCCAACTCGCCCGGTGTGTGTGTGTTCTTTTCAGATGAGGCCTGGTTTCATCTCATTGGTTATGTGAACGGTCATAACTCTTGCTATTGGTGTGCAGAAAATCTTAATGGTGTTCATTAAGTTCCTCATTATGAAGGATGACACTTCCAGTATCTTTCATGAGGTGAGATTTCATATAAGATTGCATACACATTTAAAACAGGGCAGCCGTGCGTGATGGGAATTGGGCTGAGACAGCTGCTGTAGCACAGAGCACTGGGTCTGAGTGTATATGAAAGACCCCGTATGTATGCATAGTTGCTACCACAGACTAGCTCTTGTTAGTTTTTGTAATTGCAACAGTAATATTATCTAGCAGAGATGAGCAACAGCAGAAGAGACAAAGCACACCTCAGCTAACAACTATATCAGTTAGTGTAATATTACTGTTCTTAATAAGTTTTAGGACATTATAGGTCACCACATATTGTTTTCTTCCAATGGCAATATTAGGGCATTCAAGGCATAGGTTTTCAAACACCCCCCTGCCTTTAATGACCGTTTTTTCCCTTTCATTCTTTGAGTGAACGTTCCCTCACATTTTTCTTCTCTTCAATAGGCCTAGTCATCTTCATTATCTTCCCAATCAATAGCAATCACAGACCATGCAGTTTCACAGTTTATAAAAACAATAATGACAACAACCGTAACCACAACAATCAACAGTTAGTTACCATGACAATTTAACAATATTTCCATGTCAACAATGCTGGTCATTCATGAATACCTCAGTTATTATTCCTCGTATATTAACACACTGATAACGGGCGCCAAACGGAGGCTGCTATACCATGCAGACTAGATAGTTCAAGCCTCCAAGAAAGAAATTCCACTGCTGCACTCAAACCACTGTAACTCCAAATGTATTCCAGATATCGACCTCAAACTTGAAACATGTACTCATTAGGTTGCTTCATAGTCTGTACATTGTGATACAATATCATTTGTGGCTCCATTCAATAGGCTTTCTAAGCACAGTGTAGTATGAATTCCATATTTGTGCCATTCGTATACTCATTGTTTTCAAGTATGCAAGGATTTCTCTTTACGACTACTCCCCATTTTGTGTTAGCCGTTAATCATTAGAAATATCTAATTCACTGTCACTCAGTACCTATTATAACCGGTCTGTACATAATTAATCACAATTATCGGTAGCTGTGGGCAACTGAATATGCCACGCCATGTTGACATCAGCATGGGTGCTCCAGGGAATAGCTCTACATGTCCAACATTATTTTGTTAAATACATTAAGGTTTAAAGGAAAAAAGATGCAGCAATAATTTATATTCCAAGACTACACCATTTGGAACTGAATCTTGCCCACAATTCATAAATAATCAAGAAAATACAAAATGCATAAAAGCGAGAATTCTCGTAGCCCGTCACCTACTCTCGGTTGTTACCTACTGTCAGGTGGAAACTATGAGAATTTTCAGTGCTCATAACCCATGTGGCACATCAGTTAATGAATCTGCATTTTAAAATGTTGAAAAAGTTTGTCGTCATATAGGGCACGTTGCCATGGGCGAGCCATCTCGTACAATGATTCTCGGCACATAAGAATACCTGTGTATATACGAAGTTTCGATGGCTTCAAGGATCGTACAATAAAAAAAAATACATCGTCACTAAAATCTACGATCCCTCTACTCCATGACATGATTGAAAGTAGTTAAAATTATAGCCAACAGATAGCACAAGCTACAAAACAATATCCATGCATAAAAACAGAGATCTCCGAGGGCCGTCATCAACTGCTGGCCGCAATAATACGGAGATCTCCGGGGCCGGTCGTCACTGTGTTACAACAGTATCAGATGTAAAAGTTTGGAAATTCAGATAGATATAGAAAGTGCAGGATAAAAAGAAAGCCAAATAAAAACAGGAAAGCTGAAGAGGCAAAAAAATGACAAAGATGAATACATATTGTAAAAGACAAGGAACACAGGACAAACACAAAAGGAAAAAAAAAAAAAAAAAAAACCACCAATGGGTCAATGCAGGTAATGGAAAGGAATAAACAAATCCAAATCAAGTCATATAGGCTATCAAAAGATAGGAACATTGAGAAAAGATTGGTTTTCTTCTTATCCTACCATTCGCACATCATGATGAAAGATCTGTTAAGATGGCCCCTCACTGAGTGTTGAAGTCTGCCCTCCTGATAAGGCTGGACAGCAGGAACAAGCTCATCGGGGACTGAGAAGGAATGGATGAAGAAGGACTGAGATTGATGAAGATAGAGCCTATCTATTTGAAGACAGTGTATGAAGATCAGTGGCATCAGGTGTTTAAATCTTTGGGTGTTCACACAGAGCTGACAGTAGATTTTAAAAATCCAATGTGCACGCCTAAGTTGCTCCTCAGTCAGTCAATATGTTAACAGTTAGCCTGTATTGTGTCGCCTCTTTGGTCCGTTAAGCAATATTATGTTACATGTGCGACTGTCAACAGAGCCATGTGGTCAGTCAATTAACCACTCCAAGGTAACAATTAACCACTCTGGGGAAACAGCTCTGTGCATAAACCACTGCCACGGACTACGTGATATGTGCTGCCATCTTTGGGATTTGAGAAGAACTTTTAGGCAAGGCACTGGAAGCGGGTCAGCAGTACGTAATCCACTGCCTGCTCGATATGAAGCAGCCATCAGATGCATATCCAGCAGGCAGTGTTATGATCACACAGTAAACTGTAATCATATTCGCCACAGCATTGCTCTTTCAAGCTCTAGCTATGCAATATGCCGAAGTTTGTAGTTCAAAACGGGGTTGCGATTGGCTGGCGTGGTACACAATTAAAATGGAAACGGAAAATGAATCGGCACTTACGACTTCATAAATAGGTTATCAACAAAGAGAAATCTTGTTCTCATCATACAATATCATGTAAATTTCAAGAGTTTTGGGATTACCAGGGTGTTCACGTGCTTGTGTGGTTCTTAAGACGATGAAGATACAGAGATTGCCTTGTCCTTTTGTGTTTTCTTTCTATTTCTCCCTCTTCACACACTAATGTGTCATTATGTTTATCCTATTAATGTTCCTTTAGATTTTGCTATCTTCCCATACATGACTTGATTTGCACTTGTTTGTTCCTTTACATTACCAAAACTGGTTAAATAGGGAGAGAAGAGGAATCTGGGCAAGAATGCAAAAAGGACACAAAAAAATAAATATTTTAATATTATGTGTTCATCAGCCAGGGTGGAAGACACTAAGGCTAACACATCCTAGCCTAGGTAACTTGTTATTCTTCAGCACACTTTCTTTATCCATACTGATTTAATACCAGTATTCTGCCAGGAATTTTAAGTGTTTTGGCAGGGTTCAAGCACCAGCAACTTCTACAGTTCTGTCTCACAGCCTCTATGGGATGAAAGATTCCTCCAGAAAGTCAAAGTGTCATTGTATCCTACCTGCTTCCAATCCTATCATATGAATCAGAAGGCACTGACTAGAAGGGACAACAGGTAGATATATGTAACGGAGATCAAGTATCTCAGGTCAAGTATACAAAAGACAGGACTGGACAGGATCGAAAATGAGTCAGTCGGTCTCCAACTAGGGCTGCAAAGTAGTGTACTTTATATTATGGAGGACTCAAGGCTGAAAAGGTTTGATCATCTGATGAGGGTGTCATCAACCTGAACACTCAAAGCCTATTTTGGAAGAGAAATATCTGGAAAAAGACCCACAGGCAAACCAAGAAATGGATGGAGCAGTTGCAGAAGAACATGGCCAGGAGAGCCTGGAATGGAAGGAGATACTGGAAGATAAGTGGTGGCAGGACACAATGGAATGACTATGATTCTGCCTTTGGATATTCATTATGGTCACTTTTCCTTCGAACACTTGAGGTAAGAACTCAGACCTGATTTAAACTCCCACGCCGCCACTGCAGAGCCTCCTTAGCCACGACACTACGCAGGGCAGGGTCTGCATTCCACAGCCACTGCTTGGCACTGAGCTGTGAGCCTGAGCGAGTACCCTCCAACCTCAGTCTACTCAGAAGCGGCTGCAAAAGGCTCTCAGGCAGGGACCACAGCACAATATCACTCAATCCTTCAAATTCTTCAGACGCTTCTGCGACTTCTTCCTCTGTAACCTGAAATGGGAAGAGTTTAATATAATTGAATGTCAAATGTAAATTGGTGGAGTCAAGCTTGTCATGATTATTTGTATTATTGGTCTACCTTTCAATATAATTTAAACTTTATACTACAATTGAATGTTAAATTCAGTCATATGAAAGTTTTTCTTTCAATACTTGTTTCAGCCCTCATAGGGCCATCCTCAGGTGGGTTAGAACAACTGATAAAGAAATCTTAAATACTACTATATAAGAAACATTGTACAAAAGTGATGATAATGAGTCATGAATGTTTAAAAAGTTATCAAAAATTCAATTTAGCACAACTATCTTAAAAAGTCCTCATTACAATCTTGATAAAAGTTAATAATATTGTTCCAGTATGTTCTAGTTGTAAAACTGACTGAATATTTGTTGGGTTGAATTATGGGGAACACCTCTTGTTCAAAAGTGCTGGAACCGTTTTTACTCGTAGGACAGAACTTTTTGATGAAAAATGTCAACTCGGAAAATCAAGTGTAAGAATTACTGGAAGTTCTTATGCCAGTTGGAGTCTAGAAACAAAACTAAATAAGTATGTTGAGGAAATTGAGAAAATGAGGCTAAAAGGAACTGAGTAAATTATGACACTATGCACGCACCTCTTATAGCGGGCTCAGTCACGTCGTGTTGACATTTGACTGAACACTGGCGGGCAGCAGTAGAGAGCTGTTTGTTACTAGCAGAAGGCAACTGAGATGGGAAGGGAGGGGAATAGGAGGGGAAGAGCGGCGAACTAGAGGGGAAGCAAGAGCTTGGCTGCGACATGCTTTGATAGTTTTTTGTTTTTTTTTTGTTTTTGATTCTGGCATATTTATTAATTCATCGAAATGGAATTTGATTTTTTCAGAGAATTAATTAAGATTGAAGTTAGGGTTAAATCTTTGGTAGAGATGTACAGTATGTAAATATTCTCATATAGTGAAGAAGTCTGTTATAGCAAGAATTCATAACTGTGAAAAATTTACTCGCCATAGCGGATTGTCGTTATACCTGAATTCTTTGCACATTAAAATATGAAACGGCAATCAGTTTGTTCAAAACTTGCGTTTTCACAGATTTCCATGCTACAACTTATTCGTCAGTTAAGTTTCTAATTACGAGACAACATGAACACATATGTTCAATTTCATTCTGTAAAATGGAGTATTATCACTCCAGTGACTTCTGCGGCAAACATTTCAGTTTCCTTATTTAAACAGCATCACCTAACCTGACTTAACCTTATATGTATCATGAAAACATATTTCAAGCGCCAGTAGAGTAATGATAACCTTTTTGCTATACATTTACTTGGGAATAGCCTTTCTGAAATTTAACCAGATGGGAGAAAATACAGTGAAACCTCGTTAGTGCATTCCTTATTAAGATGATTTTTCAGTTAGCATGTTGTAAACTCGAAGTCCCAATTCAAACTGTATTATATCTATTTTATAAATATCTCGCTTACAGCGTCACAAATTTTCACTATCACTGCTTAGTACGATCACACTTCTACCAGACCTGAAAATGTTCTTTTCATCCCTTGTGAAAGGAACATGATTTGCAACACAGATTAGAGCCCTCATCACAGGAAGCAGGTCAGGGAAAATTGCACGAAAAAGGAAATGGCCTTGAATTCCTGAACTTTACAGAGCAAATTACACCTTCAGGAAGCAAGCCTCAATTAAGTTAAATTTTACTCTCTGGTTTGAATAGATATTGCTGAGTACCCAGTGTGCCCTGTTACTGTTTGCAACTGTATTTCATATTCCATTCAGAAGTTAGAAATTTATACTGTGTTGAGTGATACAGTGAAGGGTGGCAAATATTTGTCGTGTTATAGATTACCTATAGATTAGGAACATAAACGTGTGAAGTTGACTAATGCGGTGCACATTTGTCAGATGGTAGTCCAGTTATGGATACTGAAAGAGTTGTCACATTGCTTAATAATGAAGACGAAATACAGGAAGTGGACAGGCATCTGCATTTTTCAACAGTGGTGCATATGTTGAAACTGGCACCTTCGAATTTCGATTTGAGTCGATCAAAATATTGTCAAATTTAAGATGACAGTAAGTCATTCACTTGCACATGGACTAGATTAACTTCCAAATAATTCATGGTTGAAGAGTGTGACAAGGAAACAATTTTTAATAATTCACTGGTTAAAAATATAAGGCTTCAGTTGACATTTGTTTTAGAAAGTGTGTGTTCTGCAATAATGCACTGATACTTTTACTGTCTCTAATGACAATGTTTTTATATTTGCTGTCCACTGTTTTACACACCTTTTAATACACTGTTGTTACTTAAAAAGGGCCAGTGGAAAAGGTTTTCATATTTGTTCTCTCATCTTCTCATGTCTTTTAATACCCTCATCTCATCTTTAGAACTGGTAGATAACCTATATATTTCATTGTACCCATACGTACATGACGTCAAATGCAAACATGTTGGAAAAAATCATATCAAGTGTTTACATATCCTTGTTGGATAGTTGTTATTTGTGTATCCAATAGTACTCTGCTCTGTATTTTGAGGTGTATCACATTCTTACATAATTTCAGTACATAGCATTAAAATTAACTAAGGCTAGGTTAAATGGAGAATCCCACCTTCCAATATTTAAAAAAACATAATCCAGCTTAAAATCTAATTACATTATTTAAAAAAAGTACATATTTCATTATTATTCATATTATTATTATTATTATTATTATGGTTGAAAATGGGTACATTATAGAAAAGATTAGCACTGGTATTGACAGTTCTAAATGCAATGTTAACATCATGTCCTTTAACCTCTCAGCATGGGTTGACTTTCACTTTCACTCCCTGACTACCCTTTGCTGTGGGAGGAGTATAGCACCAAGCATGCTATGAGTGCAGGCTTTTAGTTAATCAGGCGTAAATGACAAGCGGTTCAATGGATTTTACCAAAATGTTCTGTTTGTTATTAGTGCATAAACACACAAACAGCATAATTTAATGGAATTATCCAAGATCAATGAAGTGGAAGAATCTTCTGAGCTTTCAAATCGAACTCAAAATATGACTGAACCAAATAAAGGAGTAGCTAGTATCTGGATTTTTTGATAAATAAGATCTCAATGCAGGTTTCTGTACTATGCTCATTAAAATACACAACGCAAAAACTTCATACATTTCCTCCACAGTAACCGGTACACATTCATTTACCCTCGATTGGAACGGAAATAACATACCGTGTGATCGCATGTGACGTTGAGCATAAATATGTGTCTATTCTACTATCATCTTTACAAACTCGACAGTAGAAAACAACTGAAAATTTTCACAGAGGTCATAAGCAGTTCTTTACAGCATTCTGAGACCCATAATTCCCCATAAATATTTCCCTTTGCCCTCTATAATTATCCATGTCTTCTCACACAAACCCACCATCAATAACATTACGGCCGATATTTGCCCATGTATCAAAAGCAACATCAATGTTACGATCACTACTTTCACTCTCAAATTCTATATCCTAGTCGTTGCTTAATGAAACTAAACTTTCCGTGTCATCATTCGGTAAAACATTGTTAATATTCTAATTCGCAATCACAAGAAAACATTTAGCTGCCATGATGTCAACAACAGAACTTGTTGGTTTTTCAGATGTGATATATCATATGTAATCGATAAAAACTTGATAGATATAAGTATCAAATGAAAGATCGAAGCTTTGACTGCAGATATATCTTACTACATTTGTAATAGTTCAAGAAATGTTTGCCAGATAGAAGCACAAATCAGAAGCTGCTACGTGCGTGCTATTGTTGAAGGATAACGTGACAAAATCTTTCATTTTCTTTGGTTCTTTTATTAGCATGGTGGACGGCTTATTTTTTATTTTGTTGATGATTTTGTCAACAACATTTCTATTGCAGCCATCATTAACTGCAATGAGGTTTATTGTCTGTAATTATAACTTATGACAATTGCAATCCACTGCCTATTTCCAGACATGTTTGCCTTTTTCTGTATATTACATGTAAGTATGAATAACAGACATTTTACTGTAAATAATCCCTAAAATTATATTTGGTTTTATTGGTAAAGTACCAAAACATTTAATAAAATTACTGATTTTGTGATATAAAAACCAAAAATGGAGACAAAACTTTTTACCAAAACTAAGAGCCTTCATGTACGATAAAACATCTTATGATATAACAGTCTTCACACTCTTGGTCTGTATAAAAGATGATGTCCCTTTTTATAAATCTGTTTCTCTACCTTAGTCGCACTCACACTCTTCATTTTAACAAGTCTCAGTTCAATCATCTTAACCATGAGCATTCCCCCCCACCCGCTTTTTATCTGTTAAAACCTTCAGGCAATTGTCATTCATCTTTCATAAATAAACGCTTCAATAACATCATAACGTAGTTCCTCTGCAGCATAATATATCCACAGTATCCTCTACTGGTTGCAAAAGGAAACTGAAAGAGGAACCTTCCTGGGCTCTCATCTTGGGAGCACATGGCTGAGTGGCTCAGATGGTACAAGTACTGGCCTTCCGAATCCAACTTGGTGCTCAGTCCAGTGGTATCTGAAGGCGCTCACACATGTTAGCCTCAAGTTGGGAGAGTTACCAAAACGTGAAATAATTCGACCAGGACAAACTTCCAGAATCTGATAAAAATAGTTAGTGGTATGTAACATTTACGTTATTGTTCTTGGTAGCAGAGTGACCATGAGACTTCTAGCAGTCTCCTACATGCTTGTACGAGACTGTTCACTTTCAACTTTCCTACCTGAGCTTGCTTGGTCAACTCTTGTTATCTTTTGACCCCAGTCGTATTAGGTTTCACTTTCAAACCCTTCATTGTCCTTAATGGCCCTTTACAATGTTTGCCAATACCTTCAATTTTACAAGAATGATCACATTTCTTCATTTTCTACTCTGATCAGTGTTAAAAGATGATGGCTGCCTATCATACTCCCCCTTAAAACAATAATCACACCCACCATCATCATCCTGTGATGATAAGAATTAACAATGGATGGTAACAATTTCACTTACTGATTACGTTGAAAAAAACAAGTTACCTTGTTGGAGTGTTTTTGACTCCTTTTGATTTCTTCAGGCCATTCTTTGCAGCTGGGTCCTAGAACAGGAACACCCTTGTCTGTTACTGATGTTATAGTTAGGAAACCATTTTTGTATGATGTCTTGAGAGCCACTGACTGAAGATGTCTGCATCCTTATACAACCGAATCGTATAAAAATGCCTGTCTGAAGGTACTCTAAAAAATTTGGTAGAAAGTGCTCCAAAGAGGTAACAGTTTACCCTTAAAATCAGTAGTGAAGTAATTACCTATTGTAAATAATCTATTACATGTAGCGGCATTTGTTTTCAGTGAAATGTTTTGGAATTTTGTCATTTCATTCTGTGGATCAATGGTAGTGTCGGATTCTGGATCACAACAGAACGTGAAGATGAAACGCTGGTGAATAGAGCAAAAACACCTGAAAAGCCTTACATCTGATACGTTTTTGACATTTTTTACATGCTCTGTTGGTAAAAAATATCTAATTCCTTCCATGGGAATTTAGAATTTTCCCTGTTAGGAAGCTGTAAAATTTAAGAAACGAGATTTCCACTTCTGGAGGTGCACATGGCCCTGAGGTTCACTCAGCCTACACCAAAAATGAGTACCAGGTTAATTCCTGGGAGCAAAGGCAGCCGGGTGTAGAGCTAACCACTCTACCCCATCAAGTGCCGAGGTTACGGATAGTGGAAGCCTTTACCTACCACCCCTCCAAGGGCCTTCGTGGCCTATACGGAGATAACTTACTGTCTCAGCTATTTCACATATGAAAAAACACTAATGTAATTGTAAATGTAATTAATTGTAATCAATTATTAGTAGGGGTACCTGTTTTTCGCAAAGCGCAAAATAGTGAAATTTTTGCAAAATTTACAAATTTGGCTCAAAAACGCAAAACTATTTACGTTTAAACAAAATTGCAAAATAATTTATGAAATCATTCAGAATTGCATCATTTGAAGTTAACGATTCGAGGCGAGTTGTGGCAATAAAATCCGATAATCGATGCCACAATCGACTTTATACCCATTCAATATATATATCGAAAGCTAAGATATAGTATATTGATTATCACTAAATTAGCTTCCTATGAAGCGAGAAATTTATTGTATTCATAATTACGTGATGGAGTGACGGTGTCCTCTTGCCTGTTGAAAATCGCTGCTGATCGGCATGTTTAATTTCCTATTTTTTGCTCAGTTTATCAAAATGGTTGTGGCAGTTTTTGATCAAGAAAAAGAATTTGCATCGGAATGATTTTACGTGTTTGACAAAACTAGAAAGATACTGATTTGCAAATACTGTAATGTGCGAATTGAGTAGCAGAGTTTCACATAAGAAGAACAAGAAAAAGGCGCTAATGATGACAGACATCAAGAAGACAAGCAGCTAGTCTCACAGACACTACTTCAGTGGCAAAATGAGCGAAATATGATAAAGACAAATTCATTTTATCTACAACTCAAGTTTTTATGGAGGCAAATATTCCACTGGAAAAAGTTGATCAACCGAAGATGAGAGAGTGGATGGAGAAATATATACCAGGTTTGTGCAATACTATAAAAATTTCCTGAGGAAGGAATTTGAGGTTATGTTTTTCTAATAACTTGGTGTGGTTATGCTAGTTTTCTCGTCTAATGACATTTAGGCCTAGATAATGCATGCTGGATCCCCCATTTACTTAAAATTATAAATGATTTAATTCATTCAAATGATGTTAAAGAGCCCTCTAATGTTAGGCCTATTGATTTTTTAAGGTGCTGGAGATTTGCCCACAGCTGGAAGACTGTGGGAAGGTTCTGTACTCGAATCGTCAAAGAAGAGGAGGAAAGATTAAAAGAAGCTGCGAAAGATGAGGGAGTTTCAATTCTGAGTGATGAAATGACTGATAGAAAAAAAAAAAGGGCAATGTGTGTTTATGGTTCTGGTAAAAGTGCTTAGTTGTGGCGATACAACAGTTCAGAAGTTATTTGTTGGGGGAGTGAAAGTTATTGCAAATGCTAATGTTACAGCATGTTCACAGGCAATTATGTATGTAATTCACAAACTTGAAATTCAGTAACAGAATGTAGTTTCTATAACTTCAGATTCAGCACGTTACATAGGCAAGTGCATAAACGCGGTTAGGGTTTTAGTTTCAGAAGGGTTAGTACACACACAGTGCTGGGTTCATAAACTGAATTTGGTGGGCAATGTGCGTCCTGTGGAACTTAGTGCTTTGAACCAATGTATTGTACAGGCAAAACACATCTTCCTTTACACGGAAGAGACAGCATGTATACATTCAATTCTTGAAACAGAAATATGAAGACGAACCCACTAAAGCTAAACTCTTCCCCATTCCTATGATCACCAGGTGGAACTCGTGGTTTAAAAGTGTTGAGTACCTCGGTGAATATATTTGTGATCAGTCAGTAATGTTGATAGTGAGAGGGCATTCTCAACATATTGTAATGTAATGTCTGACAGGAGAATAGCTCTGACTCCCATTAATATGGAACTCATGGTATCTCTGTCTTTTTCAGACTGATGTGTAAATGATATATGTTACGGGGATACCCGTGGAGCAGAAAGAGGTTAAATAAGGTGCCGGGGTGAATAGGTCTATCTACACAATCAAAATTGAATTAAAACTTTAAAAGGTTATATTTCTTTTCCAAAAACAAACTTAACAATATTTTTCACTGAGTGAGCATAACAACAAAATAGCAATCTTGAAACAAGACTAAGAAAATCCAAGATTAGAGAATTTTACAGATACTGGGCTTCAAGCCGCTCGTTTTACAATTCCTGAGCTCCCAGCTCAAATTTACAATTCAAAATGAGAACTAATTTAGTCAAGGGCAGAAATCCCCTAATTCAATGAGCACTTGCTCCCTAAATTACAATATCTAGCCTTCCAGAGGCACTCTTCATTATTACACCACTTGAAAAGAGCTAATAGGCTCTCACTTCCTTCCAGCCTATTCAAAGCAACATTCCCTCAAAATATTACAATCTCAGGCCTCACAAGGCACGAATTACAAATTGAAATTCCTTAATGTAGGGGTATCTAGTACCTAACCTACAGGGCCTTTGCGAAAAAAGAACAGGTTAAATAAAACGGCCCGAACACAAACTGAATGGAGGCGAACACTGCGCTCCAGATAATGAAATATAAAATCCAACAGGGCTCTCGGCCGATGAAACAGGGGCTATTCCAAAACTACTGAGGTGGCTTGCATGGAAATATCTTCAATCTATTACAGGAGAGAAAACAGTTACAAAGCCAAGTCACCTCAAACCAAGATGCAAGGGAGCTCGAGAGGGTAACCCACTCTTTATCCCCGATTTACAATTAAAGATTTAATGAAGTTTTTACATTAGTCGAAAGAAAAGTTACATTTTAGAAAGGTATTGTTACATAATTAAAGATTCGGACCTTCCCCTCAGATAAAGTTGCCTTCTGCCTTAACGCACACACTTAGAAAGGCGGTGATCAACTGACAAGGAAACCTGAAAAGCCGCAACTTATATACCCTCAGGGAAGGTTTGAGAGAATTCAAGACTAAACCGCCCACACCCTCTCAATTTAATTGGTTGAACTCACTAGTTACACTCAAAATCGAACAAGAAGCCTGTGATAGGCCGAAAATTAATTACAAAAACGTTTGATTGGCTAGATTCAAAACTGGCGGGAAAAAAAGGAAGTGTTGCCAACCCAAAAATAAATGAATATATATTTTCAGTCATGAAGATCTAGAAAAACAAAACTTCAAGTTGCAAGTTCCTTCACCTTGCATCAGAGTACATGATCGGAGTTTTTAGTAGTGTCATCTGTGGAAAAATGTCCAATCTTCTTGATGTATAGCAGAACAAAACAAGGAGAAATTCACTCAGTATAGGAAACTTCACGATAACAAAATTACTTAGTATTTTAGTAGTGACATCTTCTGATTAAAGTTCCAACTTGTTACGTTATCAGTTTCACTATTTGATCGATAGAGGAATTTATTAAGGCGCTGATTTTGAATGAGCGGAGCAGAGGTGTACCTCCCGGTACAATATGCTTAGGCTAGGCCCTATTTGTTAAAGTGACAGCTGATACAATTTTTTCAAATTTCCATGCTTTGATAAAATGTGTAATACTGTATGTGTTCTAAGCAGAAGCATAACTCATGTATATATACTTATGCAAAAATCCAACGTTGTTATACTGCAAATGTGTTATTAACTAAGTTCTTGGTTTACCTGTTATTGCTGAAAAGTGGAAATAAAATTTAGCAAAATTATTGACGAAATAAAATAAAAATAGCTAAAAATACACCAAAATAACTGTTAAAAAATTACAAAATGAGGCAATAATTTTCAACACAAACAGGTGCCTCTAATTATTAGATAATCTCTTACCTCATTTCCATTGATAACTTTGAGACCCCAGTGAGACAGTCTATAAATAGCATATCTTTTCCACTCTTTCTGAGTTATAGAATTGCCTTCAGACTCGATCAGCAGAGATGTCAGTCCTTGCACATCAGCCAAGGCATTAAGCTGTGCCATGCAATGGATGTTTGTCTCACGGAAAATGAAGTGTTCAACATTTGGAAATCGTATCTTCAATCTCCCAAAGATTGGGATAATACTGTCAAAGTTTATATAATTAAATCTGACAGTAGTGACATCAGCTGCTTTCCCAGAGTTCCATGGACGATCAATGAACCGCAAAGCACCTTGACCATAAATATTCAAGCAACGTCCACATATCTCGACTAGGAAATCTCCACCTATTATAAAAGGAAAACAGAAAGTACTGTTCTGACGATAATCAATACTCAATAAACTACCAATGGTGTATAAGTATGCTGAGGAGTCAGAATTTCTGAAGGAATAATTTTATATGTTAATAAACCTACTTACATGAGACTTTTATAAAAAATCTTCAAATCATGCTGGTACTGACATTACAATCTAAGATTTCAAGGCCCTAACTTAGAGAGATATGAATTTTATTTCTGTCTGCCTGGAAATGAACAAAGATCCAAAATACCAAACTATGTGCTACATAGTTAAATATTACTTGTATTTTAATTAATATTTTATTTCATTCAAGACATTTCAGTTCATACAGTAATCAATGTTAAAATGTTCTAACTTAATAATATATTGCATAACAAATAAATTTGGTACACATTCCAAATATTCTGAATTATAGCTTCAAGAAGAAGTTTTCATGGTTTGTTGAACTACTATTACTTTGTTATATTCTGCACCTTACATATAGGACCAATGTACCCCCTACTTGATATAAGGAAATCAGTCTCCCAGGAACCTAAAATCAACTATAACGGTGGTCACAGTGCAAGTGAAATGTAGTTTACAGGTACTGTACATCAAAAGGCAATATAACGGCTGAAAAAAAAATTGGTTTTGTCTTATGGCCTATGAGAATTTTAGTTCCTGGGCAGCCCTTGTGTACATCATTCATTCTTCCTCTCTGTGTTACCATGAGTGAATTTATCAGTACAATTCAACCAACAGCAACATATTTTCAGAAGAAGAAGCTTTCCGCTTTATAAAGGGTGAATCGGCTAAAATGTTCACCTCAAATAACTTGTGAACTGTTCAAAATATTGAAAATTACAGTGATTTTAGCCTAATGCTAACCACTGTACAGTACTCCTTATTATGTACCTTTAGTCCCTCTGTTTTGTTTATTCATGTCATGCTATTATCAAATAAATACAACTTCAGTTTAATATGAAACATTCAGTGACGTTGGTTAAATGTCATGTCAGGGTAATAATGTAGTCTGTTACAAAATGTTGTGTATCAGTTTATTATTTAGATGGTATCGAAGTTTTTAAATCATACTATGTTATCATAGTATATTTACATGCACATCTGAGCAAATACTTAGTTATCAAAACAGAGGTATACTGAATAAAATAAGGGCCCACGTGCAGAAAACAAAACTGGGTCCGCAAAAAAAAAAAAAAAAAAAAACCTATCAATAACATAAACAAATTTAACTGCAGCAGATTCAGTTAAATTTAATGCAAATTATATCCCTTTAACACATAAAGGATTACAAAACTAATTAATACACTTAATTTTAAAATTTTTGTAGGGATTGAAATACAACATAAATAAGTACAGGATTCCACCTCCTGTTTTTTATATTCTTTAAACTTGTCTGTACTCACACTGGAATGTAAAGAAACTGGACCATGGAGTGTGATTTCTGGGATGCAAAGGTACTGAAAATTCTTCAAAAGTAACCTTTTTAATCACCCCTATTTTAAAATTTGTCTCAAACTTACTTCTTTTTTATCTTGGAAGAATAGCATTTGTCTATTTCAATGGTCCAAATGAAGGGTGTTGTAAAGATTCTTCCCAAAATGTTTTGATAATTGGAGAGCATGCTACATTCTCCATAAGAAATTGCACAACTTTGTATTTATCATTATAAAGGATTCAGTTTTTATTTTAAGAAATCATTTGTATGACATACAAAATACTGCCAAAAATAGTACAGCAGTAAGTAGGCAGAAACAGAAGAATCTAGTGATGTGATTTGTGCTTTGATAATGACATATAGCCTCCAGAGAGGCCCCACTGCAAGGTCTATTGAGTTGATGCCCCTGGGTGACCAGGACCCTACCTAGAATGAAATATAATGTTGAGGATGGCATAAACATCCAGTCCCTGAGCCAGAAGAAATAACCAATGAAGGTTAAAATCCCTGATCCAGCCAGGAATCGAATCTAGGATCCCTTGAACCAAAGACCAGCATGCTAACCAATTAACCATGAAGCCATATTTTGATGACAGGGAAAATGAATTTGAAAGTAGAGGAGACGATAATGAAAATACAGGTTGAAAGTGAGTTTGAAGATAGCACACTGTCTCCTCCCCCCAAAGTGATCCAGGACTTCTAATGTCATTCAATGATATAAAGGGGACATAAAACATAATTGTGTACATTCTTGGCAGTTACTTATCAAAATGAAAGTGGATCTTATTGTCAGAAGTCAAAGAATACAGTTCTTTTATTTGATGGTGCCTCGATAACTAGCATAGTTTATTCAGGAACACATGAAGTTTTAATATACCTTTAAGACAAATAATTGTTTGGTTATACAGAGTTAGTTGAACATGCGGTTAGGGTTGCACGCAGCCGTGAGCTTGCGTTCAGGTGGATGGGTTTGAATCCCACCATCGGCAGCTCTGAAGGTGCTTTTCCATGGTTTCCCATTTTTACACCAGGCACATGCTGTGGCTGTACCTTAATTAAGGCCACGGCTGTTATCTTCCCAATCCTAGGCCTTTCCCATCCTTCTGCCACCGAAAATCTTTGATGTGTTAGTGCAATATTAAACCAGCAGAAAAAAAATTGTGTGGTTATCTCCTAGTACAAGGTTTTCAGAAGTGGAAAGAACTACAGATGGATAAATGTTTCTTCAACTGTGTATGATTAAACCCATTAGTGCATAGCAACCAAAAAATCGGACATCATAAAATTAAAAAAATGTGTGATATCTATGCATGGTTTTAAACCCGGGATACTTCTTGTGCTTCAGAAAGGCTGTAGCTAACAAGAACCAAGAATACATCATTCATTACTGAATCACACTTATTGCGAGCATGGCAGCAAGATAGTACAGAGTTTTGTGGAACAGGCAAGATTTTTATTTATGAATTAACAATATTTCCAATAATTGTAAACTTTGGGACGGGTCATATTGTTGACACTCCTATGAATCTACCAACACACAAAGAAGTCAATTATGTGTTATTACTGGCGAGACAGAGGTTTGTAAATATAGCTGTCCTGAAAATTGGACACTATGCACAATTGTCTCAAACATTTGTATTCCCTTACTAGTTTGATGGTGAGTGAAATACTGGAAGTTTTGGAGGAAGAACCAATATTTGGAGAGGAGCAACACATCAAACCTCCTGATGATGGATGTGAAACAGTTGATGATAATGGCAGATGAGTATGAGAATAATCTAAATTACCTTGGTGGAAACCTAATTCTGAGTAAATGTGAAGGGCAAATTGCTTCAACAGAATATGAAAAAGGGAAGACGAGGTCCTGTGGTAGTCAAAATATTACTGGAAGTTCTAGAAATGGAACTGAAAAACCAGAAAACCATGCAAAAGGAAGCTGTCATACAAAAATAAAGAGAGACATACATAAGATTGGGCCAGTACCTCTGTTTCCGATTTCCCTGATAGAAAATTAAAAAGCATTAGCAGGTTAAATTGTAACACACAAGAAGTAACCCCAAAGTGGACAAGATCACAATCTACATCTCATTTAGTGACTGACTGTATTCCTGTCACACACACACCCCCCCCCCCTCGAAACATTACATGATGCGCAAAATTGTGAAATTCCGCTAGACTTCTTTCTCTGCTAGTGGCTATAGGATACCTTTCCAAGTGTATGCAGCAATATAAAATGAAAGGCTGAAAGAATATGGACTAAGTGGAAGTGTACAGTAGTCCTATCTCTCACTGATGCAGGTGGAACTGAATCAAACAGGGGGCATACAATATTCTTTGACAACTACTTTACATCCCTGAAATTGGTAAGACATCTGGCTTCAAAGGGAATGAGTGCAACAGGAACATTTCAAGAAAACCAGACAGAGAAGGGTCCCTTGAAAGAAAGGCAGACAGGAAAAAGAAGAAGGGGATCATATGACTACAGGAGTTTTGGTGGTGTGTCGCTGGTGCGCTGGAATAACAAAGTGTTGACACTGCTGGTACGAACTACAAACAGTTGGAAATAAAGCAGTGCATCAAGGTGGTCTAGCTTAAAAAAATATGCAAAGTGTTTGTATCACAATGAAAGCTGCTCCAAGTCCTATAGTGGCATCCGAAAAGTGAATCGGCTTGACCAGTTTGGATTTCACCGGAAATGCTTCTTTGGAAACATAAATAGCGTGTACAGTGCTGTGATAAGTCTATAGTGGAAATTATAGGTCCGCTTTACAGTGTAAATGGGATAAGTTAACACTGCCTGCTTGCAACATTATTGTACAATGTAATGCTGAGTAACTAGTGTTGTTGTACGGACCTAAGTGCATAGCATCCGATATCAGACGGTCTGTGTAAATGAAACTATCACTTGTATGAATTCTAATAGTTGGAACATGTTCCTGCAATTATTAAGAGTAGAAATGTGTAGATAAATTGAAATAAAACGCAAAAAATAGACTACGAACAGCTGATCAGAAATACTCAATTACTGGTCAAATGATGAACTTATGAATAGTCAGGAACTAGGTGATGCATAAGATGTACAACTGCCTCGTATTGACATAAATATGCAGCAGAGACCAGGACATTGAAAAAAAGGCAGGAGTAAATTACAGGCCAGTGAGATGAAATTTTAAGTAGTACCTTAGGAAACACAAGAAATGACAGGGTAAGAAGTGGGGATGTTGGGAAGGTAACTGAAGTAGAAAAGAATGGGGATAAATAAACCGAAATGGTTTTGGCATGTTAAGAGGAAGGAAGTGGGTTGATGGAGGTTAAAATTGAAGGAAGGAGAGCAAGTAGACCCAAACTAAGGTGGTTGGATTCAATCCCAATCACAAACAGCCTGATAAGAAGGGACCTGGATTGGAATATGTAAAATTAAAAATTGTTTCTGTTAGTTTTATATAATATAAACGTAAGGGTAGTTGATAAGTGTGTACATTGTAAGTGTATGTGCAAGTGTCTGTGTGAGATAGAAAAGAGGACTAAAGTAACGAGCTAATAAGCTGCATATTGTGTGGATGTGTAACTTAAGCTTAATTTAGGAAATAGTGTAAGTAGTGTAATTAGTATAATTAGTAATAGCCAACCTTAATATTATTTATTGTATTGTGGTTAAGTGTAAGAGAGGGCCGTGTGCCCTAACTTCGCCACATGAAAGAAGATATAATAAATAAATAAATAAATAAAAATACAGTTGAGGAGCAGAAATGATGGTTGGACAGAGGAAGATGGAAAGGTGCTAGCTAAAGCTGGAAAAGGGAAAAATGATGATGATGATGATGATGTATTCAGTAGATTTAACCCAAGAAACTGTTCTTTTAAAAGAGTTCAAACTGAGAAAATGATGGTCAAAAAGTGAGGTGATCCTCAAATAGAGGTATAAAACGACAGGGTAAGAAGTGGGGATGTTGGGAAGGTAACTGAAGTAGAATTAATTTTAATTTAATTCTTAATATTTTTATTTAAATTTAAATTGGTTCTTGGAAAAAGTGATCACTAACACAAGTGGTCTTTAGAATTGTTTTCTCTGTATTAGTCACAAATATTATATCCCTATATATAAGTAATGGAAATAGATCCATGAATATAAAACATCAAAGATAGGCAGCCAGGTACGAAGATAGGTATACAGACAAGAATGAATGGAATGATAACACTAGTGTGAGCAGAAGGACAAAGACACACACTGCAAACATAGATGTGCTCAACCCTCACTAATCCCAGTTCTTTGAGATCTATTTCTCCTCATCTGCATTCTTGAGAGATCTCAATTTTGAAGTTGAAAGTGTAGGATAAGCTTCTTATTCTCAATAAAAAATAAATTCACATTATTTAAGAGGGACCTTTACCTCAACAATCAATAATACTAGGCACCGCTTTAAGTATTTTATTCATCTGAACAAGAATTGGAAACAAACAAGTGTTATCTGAACAAGACATTACAATAAACATATTTTTAAAAGTCTTCATGCTACAACCGTAGGTGCAACCAATCAAGTGCAGACTAAAGGTGTGTTGGAGTGCAGCATTCCAGTAGCTCCTGAAGTGAATCACAATTAAGCACATAACTAACCTTGTTCTCGAACTTTTCCTTGGGGGGCTGGAGGTTTTTGTTTGGGTCGAGCAGTGGTAGCTCTTGACTGCATCTTACGAGGAGGATGTCTTCTGTAATGTGTAGCACTCTTCACATTTCTTGGAGCTTCCTCACAATGTACCACGACTTCTTGAGGGGAAGCTAATTCCTCACTCGATTCTATCTCGTCACTACTGCTTGAATCACTCGGCAATGAACTCAGAGAGCTATCTACATTTGGCTCAACACTTGACAAACTATCACAACGCTTCAATGGCTCATTTTTTGTTACAGAGCTTTCATTATTTACTTGAGAATTACTTCCTGTTGGTGAGCTTTCAGGCTTATCATCAGGATTATTTAACAACGGAACCAGAATTGGCGGTAGTCGGAAATATTCTAAGCTAGCAGAATTACATGTTAGAGTGGTCATCTGAGAAATGTCAGAATCCTGAGAGCATGTTCGTTTGGAAAATTTAAGTCTTCTCTTTTCAGTATCACTCATCGAGGCTGAGCTTGTATTTGAACTTTCTCCTCTAGCAACAGGCTTTATTGCATTGGCTGAGAAGGAGGATACTATACTAATGCCAGAATCACTCTGAGCATTCCTCTCTGAACCTACCTCATAGTCCGAGTTACTGCGCAAGTCTTTGAGAGAGCCACTCAAGTTGTGATCACTTCTTAAACATCTGGTCTGTGAGCGCAGAAGCTCCCAATTGGTTCTAGCATTTGAAATGACTTCTTCTCGCCTCACATCCTTCAATACGTCACCACTTTTCTGGGAGAAGGAGGCCTCTCTACTGTTGCGCCAAGTCATTGCTGCTTTACGCACAGAGTCTGTCACTTCCATGTGGCTCAACATTTTCAAGTTGGGCAAGTATGAGACCAGAAAGGAAACACAGTCTCCTCCCAAGGAAACAGGATTGCCATCTATTGTAATTTCACGAAGTTGTGAAGCCTTCATGATACTGCTCATATTATCCACACTGTCAACAATGAAGTTAGTATTAATGTAAGAGAGGAAAATTTATACTAATGAAAACTTCATAAATACCATACTAATAAAGGTATTTTTCTGCTAATTTGCACTAGTGCATGCACATTTATGTAGACAGTCTTAAAAATTAATATGTTGCAACACAATGGACACACCCTAATTTTCCCCTTAAAATTTTGGAAAGAAAATTCCCTGCTTAATGGATGCATTTCATTTTCAACAAAAATTGTCTTAATAAAATTTAAAATGTTAAAATTGGAAGTATTACAGAATGCAGTAAAACAAATGAACGGAGACAAACAGCTGCACACTCCGTTGCACTGACCACACAATACACTCTCCGTGAAGGACAGCAATTTCCATAGCACTTATGTGAAGGAGATGACAATGTGCAATATTTTTAGTGTGTTTGTAGTCTTTATCGGCAATGTTGAGAAATTAAGGAGGGAGTAATTGTATTCAAATTCAAGTTTCCAAACAACAATATGTGGAAAATCGAATCATGATTTATTCTTTCTAACATGCACGAAGAACTCTCAATGACTAAAACTAATCCAGTATTGTTAAAATGCCTCCAGTAGTCAAGTACACTGTATACAAGATGTTAATAATAGCAATAAAATGATAGTAATGTTTTATATTACCAACTAGCAAGATACCCGTGCTTCGCTACGGTATTATACTGAAATTTATAATTGAATGCTAATTGTTTTAGATATATAATCCGCCGAAATTCGCGATCTGACTCGTTTTCTGCGAGAATCCGCCAAAATTCGCGATCTGACTCGTTTTCTAATAGATTACGGTATGTTTCCTCACATTTTTCAATCTTTCTTTCCAGCAATCGATTTCGTACTTCCCGGGCTAGGTCCAGATATTCCACCCCGTCAGTTGGGTCCCTAAATCTTTGCCATCTTTTCCTATAAGCGTTTTTAATATGGATCAAAACCTTCAGGAGATCCGGCGTGGTGTCGTCTTAGGTGCCTTGGCGGTACTGAACCCGCGGCCGGACTGCATTCTTAGTCATTACCCGTCCAGGACCATTTTCCAGGGGGGTCCGCACATTTGACAACGGTCCAGAACATTATTATTATTATTATTATTATTATTATTATTATTATTATTATTATTATTATTATTATTATTAAAAGATGTTCTGAACCCCACAGCAAGCTGCAAGATCGCTACTTGGCGGTAAATTACATCTGCTGCCAGTGTCATTGTTACAATGTGACCAGCACCATCGTCGCGCGTAGGCAAGTGTGCGGGATTTCTGGCGATACCAATGACATACTTCCGTGCATTGTTGACCTTATTATAGAGGTGAACAATTTGACGGTCCATCTCATTCCTATAGTTTATTTCAAATGTGTTTAAATTTTTATTTACATGCCAGGAGGATCTACTGTAATCTAAGAACGTTCTCCGAAGGAAAAGATGGCTGTTGAAAACCAGCCCAGGAGAGATTAAAAATGATCGGTTTATGATCAGAATAAGTACATCGAAACTATATAGCCTGTTTCCAGTCATTCGACAGGGTCAGGAATGGAATGAATAAAGCCCCATCTAGCAGCGACAATAGGAATTGTGCCGGCTGCCGAAGCACACCTCTGGGGCAATGATCGTTGAATGACAAATGAAATGAAATATTGGACAGTGTTGCTGGAATGAATGATGAGAGAGAAAATCGAAGTATCCGGAGAAAAACCTGTCCCGCATCCGTTTTGTCCAGCACGAATGTCACATGGAGTGACCGGGATTTGAACCACGGAACCCAGCTGCGAGAGGCCAGCGCGCTGCCGCCTGAGCAACGGAGGCTCCTTAAGTACATTATGAACAGTAAAATCAATTGATCTCACCTCCTTTTACACCCCACCGCCGTTAAGTTTATTTACATCCCCCCCCCAAAAAAAATAAAAGACGTGTTTCTTTATGTTTAAAAGATATTCCAAACACCAATGTTCACATCTGTTACATTCAGTTTTGAGATATAAGTATCCCCATAAAAATAATTCACTTTATTTTCACTTCCTTTCACACTCCCCTCCCCCCACCCCGTAAGTGTATTTTCCGGCAAAATATACTTGTTTCCTTAATAGTAAAGGATCTTCTAAATAGTAATTATCACGACTCTAACTTCTTCAGTTTTTGATTTATGTGTCTTCATGAAAGGAATTCAACTCCTTTTCACTCCCGCCCCCCAAACGCGTTTTTCTTTGTTTAAGGAGATTCAAATACCAATTTTCACGTCCGTAACAACTTTAGTTTCTATTAGATGTATGTATTCTCATACAATTAATTCAATTAATTTTTCAATTCTTTCACCCCCCTCCCCCCCTTCATTGGATTTTCCGAGAATACGTGTTTCTTTACTTTTAAAGCAGATTCCAAAGCAGATTTCACGTCTGTAATATCTTCATTTATGAGATATCAGAAGCCTAATTAAAAGAATTCAACACCATTTTCAGTCACTTTTACCCCCCCCCCCTTCCACCCAAGTGGTATTTCCGAAAGCTGAAAATACACGTTTCTTTATTTTTAATAGAGATAAAAATACCATTTTTCACTTCTGTAACATGTTAAGTTTTTGAGATATACTGTAGAAATTCGCTTTTTAAAATTTCACCCCTTTTTATTTCCCCTTACGTGGAGTTTCCGAAAACAAATCACCTATCTTTCTTTAGATTTACAGGAGATTCCAAATACCCACTTTTTACGTCTATAACAGTTTACGTTTCTCAGATATTCTGTAGATATAGTCTTTCAAAAAATTCACCCCAGTTTGTCACTCCTGTTTAACCCCCATTAATTGGATTTTCCAAAAACTAAAAAATACGTGTTTCCTTATTTTTAAAGGAGCTCCCATATACAAATTTTCAGTTCCGTAATATTTTCAGTTTCTGAGATATATGTATCCTCATTAAAGGCATTCATCCCATTATTCACCCATTTACACCCCTCCTATTGGGATTTAAAGAAAGCAAAAAATACGTGTTCTTGTATTTTTAAAGAAGATTCTAAATACCATTTTTTTACATCTGTAAACTTTTAAAGTTTTAAGATGTAGACACACTCATTTTAAAAATTCACCCCCCTTTTCACCCTCCATTATTTGGATTTTCCAAAATCAAAAAAATACCTGTTTCTTTATTTTTAAAGTAAATCCCAAATACCAATTTTCAGGTCTGTAATATCTTCAGGTTCTGAAATATAAGTAGCCTCATTAAAGGCATTCAACCGCTTTTTCACCCTTTTCCACCCTTCCAATTGGGATTTTCCGAAAACAAAAAAATACGTGTTTCTTTATTTTTAAAGGAGATTCTAAATGCCAATTTTTACATCTTTAAACTTTAAAAGTTTTGAGATATAGATAGACTCATTTTAAAAATTCACCCCCTTTTCACACCCCCCATTAATTGGATTTTCCAAAAACAAAAAATATGTATTTCTTTATTTTTAAAGGAGATCCTAAACACCAATTTTCAGGTCTGTAATATCTTCAGTTTCTGAGATATAAGTATCCTCATGAAAGTCATTCAACCACGTTTTCACCCCTTTTCACCCCTCCTATTGGGATTTTCCGAAAACAAAAAAATACGTGTTTCTTTGTTTTTAATGAAGATTCTAAGTACCAATTTTTACATCTGTAAACTTTAAGAGTTTTGAGATATAGATGCACCCATTTTAAAAATTCACCCCCTTTTCACCCTCCCATTAATTGGATTTCCCCCAAACAAAAAAATACGTGTTTCTTTATATTTAAAGGAGATCAAAAGTACCAATTTTCATGTCTGTAATATCTTCAGTTTCTGAGATATAAGTACCGGTATCCCGATTAAAGGCATTCAACCCCTTTTTCAGCCTTTTGTGCCCCTCCTATTGGGATTGTCTCAAAACAAAAAAATACGTGTTTCCTTATTTTTAAAGAAGATTCTAAATACCAATTTTCACATCTGTAAACTTTTAAAGTTTTGAGATATAGACACACTCATTTTAAACTTTCACCCCCCTTTTCACCCCCTTAGCGACGGAATATCCAAAAATCCTCTCTTAGCGAGCACCTACATCTTAATATGAATATGTCTCCAAAATTTCATTTCTTTATGTCCAGTAGTTTTGGCTCGGCGATGATGAATCAGTCAGTCAGTCAGTCAGTCAGTCAGTCAGGACAAGTTATTTTATATATATAGATTACTGCTGTACCTTATTTCCAATTTTAAGTTACCATAAGGTGCATGGTTTTGTTACATAACTTACAGTTCAGAAAAATTTTGATGAGCAACTAAAGTGACATTAGAGGACTGATACATTCATTATTTTTTCACATTTGCTCCTATCATCACCAATTATAATCACTGACTAGTTTACACAAAGTAAACATATATACATATATGCGCATGATTTTAAAGAGGATTTGATAATTTCTGACAATGTTATTGTAAAACCTAAAATGTCATCCTTAGTTTAATAGTATGTATGTATTTTACAGATATGTTATAGTAATATATGTTTTAGTTATTTTACAGGTATGTTATAGTAATATATGTTTTAATTAATGTCAGAGAGACTGAAAAGCTTTTAACTTACATTAACTAAGACAACACTGGAAAGTACGGCTTCCTTCTTAACAAAATAGACACTATTTATCATCACCAGTAACAAGTGCCCAAGGAATGATTGGTGATGACCACAAGGTAATTAGTGACAAGCAATGATGCACATGCTATTATGTGCTGATTTTTGTTTTCCCTCACTTAACACATATGGTACCTATGTAATTTTTGCACCTTACTCCCAGAATGCAAGTAACACACTATGGCTGAGTGGTCACCATTCATAGTTCTTGACAATTTCCATTTTGTTTGGAAGGAATTCATATCACTTGTGCAGACACTGTCAAAGTGAAACGGTCGTCTGGACCATGGATCATTAGATAAGTCAAAGTAGTTTTCCCCACAAACGAGAAAATCATTTCCTTGCTGTAAGTTCAACAACAGCATTAGTTCCACATACAGCAAAAATTGCTTTCACAAGTGCTGCCAACATTTCATCCTTGGTTAAACTCAAAGAACAGAATGCAGACATGCCAACTTTCAAATGTGAAAAATCAGGAGAAATTTCGCAGCGAATCGCGACATATTATGACACATCACTGATGGCAAAACATGTACAAATTCATTATAATTCAATACATTAACAATTCTATTTGCCCATATATATTTTTTTCATCATTTACATGTGAATACTAAATACTGGACATACCTGAACTGTAGAAACATGTGACTTCTCATCCTTCAACATGGTAATCACTCACATTATGACTAATTGTTGTTCAACACACCAGTAGCTGGCTTAGCCCTCTTCAGAAACTCGGAACTAAATTTTTGCTCAAAGCACTTGCCTTGCTGAACTGATTTCAAGGTTAAAAGTTTCTCCAAAGTTTGTTCAGACAGCAAGGATCTGAACTGTGTTTTTGTCTTTGTGACTCTGCTAAAAATCCTTTCATATTCTGCATTGCTATGTGGAATTGATAAAATAGCAAGCATCACCTTAGAGAGTCTGTCATATTTAAGTACACCATCAGCTGATTTCATCTGACCTACCAATGCCCATTAAGCATCAATTCTTCCTTTTGCCAGGTCTGTTTCTTCGAGCTGAAAGTTACAGAACTGGGAGTGCAGAATATCAGTTTCTTTATCCAAATGTTCCGTTTCACTAGTCAAAATGTTCGGACACTTGTTAATGAAAAATCTAAGGCTAGAAAATGATGCCTTACTTATAGCAGAAATATTTGCAACTTCTGCATTAATTAAAACTTCATCTTTGAATGGAAATTTGTGAACCATGTAGTCACACGATGAAGAGAAACACTTTCTAACAGACTTAAAGAATACGCACTTTTCCTCAGACTTCAAGGTGTTCACTAAAACAAATGCAGAGTTCTCTATCATCAAATCACAATCATCCTTTTGATTTGCTGGAGTATGATAATCTACATCAAGGAGAGAGGAGGATCTTTTAATAACGTCTGGTTTCACAAACCTTGCCATCACATTCTTCAATAGTTCCTCCAAAACTGACCTCAATAAGTGGATGTGCGGCATACTTGACTGAAGAGCTACGTTTGGATTCTCAAAGATATCCATAAAACTTGAGAGAAAATGGCAAAAAGATTTATGTAAATTTGATGAAAGGAACATGAAAAGTCGTTCTTCACGTGACAATGCATGGCTCTTAGTGTGATCAGTAGTTTCATTTTTTTTTAGTGAAACTGATGACTGGGTTTTCCTTTTAACTGAGGAGTGAGGTGAAATGTTATGACATTCCTTAATGTTTTCAGACAAACAAGACACATCTGCACTTAAACTGCACTTAGGAATTTTGTAAGTCTTCAAAGTTCCCATCTGAGAATCCTTACTCACAATTTAGCTCCTGAATAATGTAACCAAAGGGTCCCACTGAAGCAAAATCCTATCTAAACACCTTCTTAGTGATAACCATCGAGTAGGCACATGCTTCAGAATTTTCCTGATCTCAGTGTTGTGTAAAGTCTGAAATTCTCTGAACTTTTCTTTCCTCTTTCCACTCCTTTCCAGATAATAAAATATATCAATTATACTTTCATCTACATTTACGGGCAAGCACGCCGCACCCTTCTCGGCAGCAAGATTAATTAGGTGACAAGAGCAGCCTACGATGATTATGTTACTATTTTCCCGCTTCAAACATCCTGCCACACCATTCTTTAATCCTACCATTACTGGAGCATTATCAGCACCAAGAGCTAGGCAGTTTTTTAATGGAATGCAGAATTCCCAAAAAGTTGAGAGCAAAAGATTGGCAATGTTAGCTCCAGTACCATCCCCTTCTAAATTAGGCACAGAGAGTAGACAACTCTGAATTTCATTGAGTTCAGGCCTAAAAAATGTTACAACAAAGGGATATATCTTCAAGTCGCTTTTATTGCTACCATCAGTAGCAACAGAAAATGCATTCACCTGCAAATGTGATACAATTTTCTTCATTTCTTCCATGCACATTTCTGTAATGATAGCCGCTGATTTCGTTATAGCACACCATATTGTTTAGCGATTTCCGAATCAGGAAACATTTTGCGAAATAAAGGCCCGGCGTGATCGGCACAATTTACAGGCAGGTTATGTTCTACTATAAATGACATAAATAATGCCTCGGCATTCATCACAGGATTTACATCTTGGTTTTTACATGAAAAGTTCAGTTTCTGGTTTCTTTCTACACACTGGACACTCTCCTTATGTTTTTTCGTTTGCATATGCTTGAGTATATCGCATTTCCCGCCATGTGCAACTGAAAATTCACACCTACATATAGTACAGAATGTGAACGTTGGTCCCTTTCTGGATTCACTCAAACACGGAAACTCTTCCCTATAAGCACTTTTAAACACTGCATCATATTTCTTTTTTGACATTTTGGCCAAAACAAATATTAAGGCACAACACGAGCACTTCTACGGGTAAAACAACTATGGTGTGCTACTTCTGAGGTTAGGTTACTCCAAAGAGAATGTTACTCGCTTGACTCGCTTGCAAAGAGAATGACTGTATTATAGATCAAAGAGCAGCACATGACTAGCAACCGTGCCCCGTACTGCCATCTGGTATCATTATTAGAACTACTATCGACCAGCCATACTTAGCCATATATAGATAGAACGAGAAATACGCGGGAGTTTAAAATAATACGAAAATTACGGATATTGCTCTGAAAATCGGGAGATCGGACCTGGCGATCGGGAGATCGGGAGGAACGATGAAAAATCGGGAGTCTTCCGCTCAAATCGGGAGACTTGGCACGTCTGAGAATGTAATGGAAAATGTTCTATTTCGTCCCCTTGACAGATCTCATTTCGATAGCAAGAATGTATGTAGAATTAAAACACACTGTGTTTTCACCATCACGAAACAACAAACTAAACAGTAACAATGGATTAACGGACAATAAACACTTGGCCATGTGTTGTTGTCAATCCATAAACAAACACTACGGTTTTGAGTACAGTTCCCATACATACTGGCAAGTTTCTGCGTTTCTGAAAATACAAAGCTATATTGTAAAAAATTAAAACATTATTCCCTTTAACAGAGATAAATCTAACTTTCTAAATTACACCACTACCAATTTAAAACATATCTTGTTTCTCTTTTCTAACCCCCTGTGGGTGCGGGGTGATAGAATGCACCCACAGTATCCCCTATCTGTTGTCCAAGGCAGATAACTGGGGACCCACAGGCTTTCATCTTAAGACCATGGGTTTTAATTTAATCTAAAAATACATAATTCCACTTGATTAATATTAGAGAAATGTAGCTTAATTTTGAAGTTCATTTCATGAAAACAGACAGGGTGATTTACTAGATATTCATCTTCAAACTTGGGTTCACATACTTCCTGCACCAACAGTAGTCTGGGCCATGACAGCATAAATGTAAAGAATTATAATCATTATAAAACCGGTTATGTTTTAAAAAAACGCGTGTGCTGATACGACTGTATATATCAATAATAATAATAATAAATGTAAAGAGGGAAAATTTTCCTAACGCGCTGTTATACAAAACCCAAGCAGTACAAAACAATCACATAATCTATAATACTTACACATGCAGTTCATTGTTACTCAAAAACAGCTTTTGTAATTGAGGTGTATCATCAAAACCCATTATGTGCTTAATTCTGTTCCGACGAAGATTCAATTCCTGCAAAGACTGGAGTCCTTGAAGATCAGATGCTCCAACAACACGTATCTGGTTTCCTGCCAGGTTAAGAAGTTTCAGTTCTCCCAAAGCACTCAAACCACCCACTTGATAAATTTGGTTGCCATGAAGATCCAGAACTTCCAATTTATTCAAACCATTTAGTCCTTCAATTCGGCGAATTCTGGAAGGAAAACAAATGCAAGTAAATAATCATAATAATAATAATAATAATAATAATAATAATAATAATAATAATAATGGCTCAACCTCAGCTACCGTGCATGATCAGTACCCTTAACATATAGGCTATATCTCTTATCTATATATATATATAAAATAACTTGTCCTGACTGACTGATTCATCATCACCGAGCCAAAACTACTGGACATGAAGAAATTAAATTTTGATGATACATTTATACTACAATGTAGGTGCTCGCTAAGGGAGGATTTTTGGATATTCCGTCACTAATGTGGTGAAAAGGGGGGGGGGGTGAATTTTTAAAATGAGTGTAAATGTATTTGGGTTCGATTTAAGTGCTCCAATGTGGGCGTAAACTATGTAAATAAATAATAAATCTCAAAAATTAAAAAGTTTACAGATCTAAAAATTGGTATTTAGAATCTCTTCTAAAAATAAACATATTTTTTGTTTTTGGAAAATCCCAATAGGAGGGGTGAAAAGGGTGAAAAACGGGTTGAATGCCTTTAATAATGATACCTATATCTCAGAAACTGAAGACATTACAGACCTGAAAATTTGTATTTGGAATCTCCTTTAAGAACAAAGAAACACGTATTTTTTTGTTTTCGGAAAATCCAATTAATTGGGGGGGGGGGTGAAAAGGGGAGTGAATTTTTAAAATGAGTGTATCTATATCTCAAAACTTTAAATGTTTACAGATGTAAAAATTCATATTTAGCATCTCCTTTAAAAATAAAGAAACACGTATTTTCTTGTTTTTGGAAAAGCCAATAGGAGGGGTGAAAAAGGGTGAAAAATGGGTTGAATGCCTTTAATGATGATACTTATATCTCAGAAACTGAAGATAATACAGAACTGAAAATTTGTACTTGCGATCTCTTATAAAAAGAAACGTGTATTTTTTGTTTTTGGAAAATCCAATTAATGGAGGGTGAAAAGGGGGGTGATTTTTTAAAATGAGTTTATCTATATCACAAAACTTTAAAAGTTTACAGATGCAAAATTTGGTATTTAGAATCTCCTTTAAAATTAAAGAAACAGGTATTATTTGTTTTTGAAAAATCCCAATAGGAGGGGTGAAAAAGGGTGAAGAAGTGGTTGAATGCCTATAATGTGGATACTTATTACTCAGAAACTGAAGATATTAAACACCTGAAAATTGGTGTGTGGGATCTCATTTAAAAACAAACAAAACATGTATATTTTTTTTTCTGGAAAATCTAATTAATGGGGGTTAAACGGGAGTGACAAATTGGGGTGATTTTTTAGAAAGACTATATCTAAAGTGAATCTCAGAAACATAAAATGTTACAGATGTAAAAATTGGTATTTGGAATCTCCTGTAAAAGTAAAGAAACATTGGTGATTTGTTTTTGGAAACTTCACTTAAGAGGAACTAAAAAGGGGGTGAAATTTTAAAATGAGCATTTCTACAGTATATCTCAAAAGCGTAACATGTTACAAAAGTGAAAAATAGTATTTTTTTTATCTTGATTACAAATAAAGAAACATGAATTTTTTGTTTTCGGAAAAATCACTGGTGTGGGGGGTAAAAGTGAATGAAAAAGGGGTTGAATTCTTTTAATTAGGTTACTGATATCTCAAAAACAGAAGATGTTACAGACATGAAATTTGGTATTTGAAATCTCCTTTAAAAATAAAGAAATACGTAGTTTTTGTTTTCGGAAATCCACTTAAGGGAGGAGGGGGGGGGGGGAAATTGAAAAATTAGTTGAAATAATGAAGACATTATTATCTCAAAAATGAAAGATTTTGCAGATGTTAACATTGGTATTTGGAATCTGCTTTAAAAGTAAAGAAACACGTATTCTCGGAAAATCTAATGAAGGGGGGCGGAGGTGAAAGAATTGGAAAATTTAATTAATTTTATCTAGATACGTACATCTAATAAAAACTAAAGTTGTTATAGACGTGAAAAGTGGTATTTGTATCTCCTTTAAAAACAAAGAAAAACATGTTTTTGGGGGAGAAATCATCTTGGGGGGCGGGAGGTGAAAAGTACTTGAATTCCTTTTATGAGGACACATATCTCAAAAACTGAAGATGTTAGAGTCGTGATAATTGGTATTTAGAAGATCCTTTACTATTAAAGAAACAAGTACTTTTGCCAGAAAATTCACTTCGGGGGGGGGGGGATGTGAAAGGAAGTGAAAAATGTGAATTATTTGTATGAGGATACTCAAATATCAAAACTGAAGGTAACAGGTGTGAACATTGGTATTTGGAATCTCCTCCAAACATAAAGAAATACGCCTTCTTTATTCTTGGGGAGGAGGGAGGCGGGTGGGTAAATCAACTTAACGGCGATGGAGTGAAAAATTAGTTGAAACCAATTGATTTTACTGTTCATAATGTACTTATTCTGATCATAAACCAATCATTTTTTATCTTTCCTGGGTTCGTTTTCAAGAGCCATCTTTTCCTTTGGAGAACTCAAAGTTAGACTACAGTAGATTCTCCTAGCATATTAATAAAAATTGAAACACATTTGAAATAAATGATAGGAATGATATTATCCGTGCAATTGTTCACATCTATATTAAGGTTAATAATGCACGGAAGTATATCATTCGTATCGCCAGAAATCCTGCGCACTTGCCTACGTGCGACATTGGTGCTGGTCACATTGTCAGCAATGATAATGGCAGCAGATGTAATTTACCGCCAAGTAGCGGTCTTACATCTTGCTGTGGGGTCCAGAACATCAATAATAATAATAATAATAATAATAATAATAATAATAATAATAATAATAATAATAATAATAATAATAATAATAATAATAATAATAATCTAAGTTCTAATATCACCCACCCTAATAATAATAATAATAATAATAATAATAATAATAATAATGCTCTGGACCGTCCTCCAAATGTGCGGACCACGCTGGAAATGGGTCCTGGCTGGGTAATGACTACAAATGCAGTCCGGCCGCGGATTCAGTAACGCCAAAGCACCCAAGACGATACCACGCCGGATCTCCTCAATGATTTGTTTCATATTAAAAATGCTTACAGGAAAAGATGGTAAAGATTTAGGGACCCAAATGACCGGGTGGAATACCTGGACCTAGCCCGGGAGGTACGAAATCGATTGCTGGAAAGAAAGATTGAAAAATGGGAGGAACTTTGCTGTGATCTCTCAGAAAAAATCAGATCGCGAAGTTCGGCGGATTATATATAAAATGTTAAGTATTTAATTATATATTTCAGTATAATACTGTAGCGAAGCTTGCTAGTGTAATAATAAAACATGAAGTATATAGTTAATATGACAAATAAGAAACTTATTTCTACTAACTATAGATGTTTATTGTTAAAATACAGGAAAGAACATTTATAAACATACTATATATATTGGTGATTGCTTTTTAAAGAAGATATAATTTTAAAAATCAAAAAAAGTTTATTTATTGTTGAAAAATTAATATTTTGTCATTATCTTAATACATTTGTGCAGTCCAGTGCATTCTTAAATTTGTCATATAAAATCTTAACCTCAAGCCTGTATTGAAAGTCATGGACATGTAAAATTTTATCTCAACTTGAAAATATTTCCAAAAACTAAATCAAATAAACAAATAATGTCAAAAAGATTATTTATTGTCTGTGGAATATAGTTGGTTGTCCCTTTAAATAAAGCAATTTTTTGCTGGAGTTTGGTGGAAAATGCTGTTAAATGTCAACATGGAAAAGAGCTGTTGAAGACGTTATTATGTTGCTCAGCCACTAATATTTGATATGTATACTTCTTTCATTATACGTGTATATAATCTTATATATATATATATATATATATATATATATATATATAGTTGAAGAACGTCAAAATTTGACCGAAACATGCACTACAATTTGTAATTTTAATTATTTTTAAATTAGTAAGGTACTGAAAACGGTGGACAAATTTCTCTTTCCTTATGTAGCAATATATGAAATTTAACGAACTAACTAGCAATGATGATGATTGTCTTTGTGATTGCTTTTACAAGGAATAAAACTGTGTGGTCAACAGTGCCTACTGATCAGGAATATAATGAAGATGGCTACTGAAAGACTCAAAGACTGAGGAAAGAAAAGATCATAGACAGGAGGGCAGGTTGAAATAATAGGTCTTGAATGCCCTAATATTACTAAGTCATAAGAAAATATGTGGTGGCCTATAATGCCCCAAGCCCCTAAAACTTAACGGCAATAAAATTGCACTCGCTTTTGAAGTGTAATCTGTCTATTCTGCTACCCCTCTTCTCCACTAGATGGCATGACTGCTGTTGTTGTTTGAGTCATCAGTCCATAGACTGGTTTGATGCAGCTCTCCATGCCACCCTATCCTGTGCTAACCTTTTCATTTCTACGTAACTACTGCATCCTACATCTGCTCTAATCTGCTTGTCATATTCATATCTTGGTCTACCCCTACCGTTCTTACCCCCTACACTTCCTTCAAAAACCAACTGAACAAGTCCTGGGTGTCTTAAGATGTGTCCTATCATTCTATCTCTTCTTCTTGTCAAATTTAGCCAAATCGATCTCCTCTCACCAATTCGATTCAGTATCTCTTCATTCGTGATTCGATCTATCCATCTCACCTTCAGCATTCTTCTGTAACACCACATTTCAAAAGCTTCTATTCTCTTTCTTTCTGAGCTAGTTATCGTCCATGTTTCACTTCCATACAATGCCACGCTCCACACGAAAGTCTTCAAAAACATCTTTCTAATTCCGATATCAATGTTTGAAGTGAGCAAATTTCTTTTCTTAAGAAAGCTCTTCCTTGCTTGTGCTAGTCTGCATTTTATGTCCTCCTTACTTCTGCCATCGTTAGTTATTTTACTACCCAAGTAACAATATTCATCTACTTCCTTTAAGACTTCATTTCCTAACCTAATATTTCCTGCATCACCTGCCTTCGTTCGACTGCACTCCATTACTTTTGTTTTGGACTTATTTATTTTCATCTTGTACTCCTTACCCAAGACTTCATCCATACCATTCAGCAACTTCTCGAGATCTTCTGCAGTCTCAGATAAAATAACAATATCATCGGCAAATCTCAAGGTTTTGATTTCCTCTCCTTGGACTGTGATTCCCTTTCCAAATTTCTCTTTGATTTCCTTTACTGCCTGTTCCATGTAAACATTGAAAAGCAGAGGGGACAAACTGCAGCCTTGCCTCACTCCTTTCTGGATTGCTGCTTCTTTTTCAAAGCCCTCGATTCTTATCACTGCAGACTGATTTTTATACAGATTGTAGATAATTCTTCGTTCTCGGTATCTGATCCCTATCATCTTCAGAATCATAAATAGCTTGGTCCAATCAACATTATCGAATGCCTTTTCTAGATCTACGAATGCCATGTATGTGGGCTTGTCCTTCTTGATTCGATCCTCTAAGATCAGACGTAAAGTCAGGATAGCTTCACGTGTTCCTACATTTCTTCTGAAGCCAAATTGATCTTCTCCCAACTCAGCTTCAACTTGTTTTTCCATTCTTCTGTAAATAATACGTGTTAAAATTTTGCAGGCATGAGATACTAAACTAATGGTGCGGTAGTTTTCACACCTGTCAGCACCGGCTTTCTTGGGAATAGGTACAACAACATTCTGCTGAAAATCGGATGGGACTTCTCCTGTCTCATACATCTTGCACACTAAATGAAATAACCTTGCCATGCTGGTTTCTCCTAAGCCAGTCAGTAATTCAGAGGGAATGTCATCAATTCCAGGTGCCTTGTTCCTATTGAGGTCACTCACAGCTCTGTCAAACTCTGACCTCAAAACTGGGTCTCCCTTTTCATCAGCATCAACAGACTCTTCATGTTCCAGAACCAAATTATCTACATCTTTACCTTGATACAACTGTTGGATATGCTCCTGCCATCTTTCTGCTTTGTCTTCTTTCCCTAGAAGTGGTTTTCCATCTGAGCTCTTAATATTCATACACCTATATTTCCTTTCTCCAAAGGTTTCCTTGATTTTCCTGTATGCAGCATCTACCTTTCCCAGGACCATACAGCCTTCGACATCCTTGCATTTCTCCTTCAGCCATTCTTCCTTAGCTGCCTTGCACTTTCTATCCACTTCATTCTTTAATCGCCTGTATTCTTTTCTGCCCTCTTCATTTCTAGCATTCTTGTATTTTCGTCGTTCATCAATCAGGTCTAGTATCTCCTGAGTTATCCACTGATTCTTAGTTGATCTTTTCTTCCTTCCTAACATTTCTTCAGCAGCCCTACTGACTTCATTTTTCATGACTCTCCACTCTTCCTCTATGGTGTTTCCTTCAGCCTTTTCATTTAGTCCTTGTGCAACATGTTCCTTGAAACAATCCCTCACATTCTTTTCTTTCAACTTGTCTAGATCCCATCTTCTTGCATTCTTTCCTCTCTTCAATTTCTTCATGACTGCTACAAAACCAAAAACTAACCCATCAACGAGTTCACAACAGCTAGTTCTTTCTATAGACCACTGTGTTGCCAGAAGACATTCATTCAATCAATCAATCAATCAATCAATCAATCAATCAATCAATCAATCAATCAATCAATCAATCAATCAATCAATCAATCAATCAATCAATCACCACTAATCTGCATTTATTGCTCTCGTCAAGGTGGCAGATTCCCTATTAATTGTTCACATAATAACTTCTTAAATATATCAAAGAAATTGCAAATATTTTCAAACATCTATTTTGGTAAATTATTCCAGTCCCTAATTCCTCTTCCCACAAATTAATCTTTGCCCCAGTTTGTCCTTTTGAATTCCAACTTAATCTTCATACAATGATCTTTCCTGGTTTTAAAAATTCCATTCAAGTTTATCTGTTTACTAACGTCAATCAACATCATCTCTCCACTGACACTTCGGAAGTCGAACAACTCGTCTCCTCACTCTCTCACGTCTACCCACTAACACAACTCTTTTGTCGGAAATCCTTTCCCATCGAGCGAGTTGGCCAAGCTGTTAGAGGCACGCAGTTCTGAGCTCGCATTTAGAAGATACTGGGTCTGAACCCCACTGTCGGCAACCCTGAAGATGGTTACCCACCTTTTTCCAGGCAAATGCTGAGGCTGTACCTTAAATAAGGCCACAGCCATTTCCTTCCAACTCCTAGCCCTTTCATATCCCACAGTCACCATAAGACATATCTGTGTTGGTGCAATGTAAAGTCAATTGTAAAAAAGAAAATCCTTTCTAGATGTTGATCAAGTAAACCTGGCAAGGATCTCATACACTGGAACCATACTCTAAGTAGGGTCTTATCAGTCACTTATACACCTCTTTATAACCTTACTATGGACCGGTTCTACAGCGTAACTTGTCCTTTGCATAAAAGGATATTTCTGTTCGACCACTTCTGTGTAGCGTTATCGGCATCATTAATTGCAGTTACCCGGCGTGTAATTTATTGGCCACTTCAAGGGTTTCCATAAAACTTTAGCTACCGGGCAAGTTTTGAGAGCTGAACATTATTAGCTGTATTTTTGGTGACATACAGCTGAAATAAGCTTAGTATGTTGATCAAAACATGATACCGTAACAGTGATCAATACTGTATTGAAGGATTTCTAACATGAATGCTTCCCTTGAGTTGCAACAGTCACACAAGCCTCTCGCACCTACAGTGTCAGGGGACACATAGGTCATTTAACTTCCACGAAGTAAGTCAACAAGGATACAAAATTAAAAAATATTTGAAACTCATCTCAAATTGTTTTTAATGGGATAGGAATGGCCTAGGAGTTGGAAGGAAGCAGCTGTGGCCTCAATGAAAGGAAAGCACCAGCATTTGCCTGGTGTGAAAATGGGAAACCACGGAAAACCATCTTCAGAGCTGCCAACTGTGGGATTCGAACCCACTAACTCCCAGATGTAAGCTCATAGCCGCGCGGTTCTAACCGCACGTCCAAGTCGTCCGGTGCCTTCAAGTAAATAACCTAACTGATGTTACTCGCAGTAAGCATGATTGGATTGTTGGCGAGTTGATCAGATAATTTAAACCCAAATAACCACAAGCCACAGCTAATCCACCTTATCTCCATATTATATTAGACATGTTTCTAAAGCACCTCGTAAAATATTTAATAGTGAAAATTGTAATTCATTATGCACATTATACAAATTTTTGAGGTTGTAGGCCTAACTATTTATTGTACCTGGTCAAAATACATAAACTGCAATGAATGTAAATTGAAAATGACGTGAATTTCTGCCCTCTTTCTTTCATTATTTTCTGCCTCCATTTCAAACTCGGGTAATACCACAGCGATCGAGAGTGTTTGGGAGAATTTCACCCAGCCTTCACGGTCTGTGACGTAGCCGCCACACCACTGTGGTTGAATAGCATACGCTGCACTTATCGCCTGCCAGCCCACCCACTTACAGTGCTGGGCGCCTGCGGGACGGAATACCCAGCGTGAGCACCTGTAGTATACCATCACTCATTTTTACGCTATTGTTACAATGGGGTTGACAGTCCCAAAGGCATTTTAGAGCTACTGCCAGCAATTATTTAGGCCACCCCTTACATGGGTAACAGACGCCCTTGCCCCTAACATAGGAAACAAATGCTGGTGGTAAATAGTGAACTCATACTATTCCCAGAGTACTGGGCTGCCTCTTCCGCAACCTCTGCCATTCCGAAGTCCATCCAGCCTGCCATAGATTCCGTTGCGATCTTCACTCGTTACCCTGAGCTGGAACCCTTACCAGATAATAGATAACAGGTCAGTGTGCTCTGGGACTCACATATGCCACTCCCTGGGCAGGGCAGACTCTTGAAGAGGGTCCCTACCTGCTACCTGTTAATATCTTGAGAAGTAACAGAGATAATTATTGGCGTTTTGGTTCTACAAGTAGAAAAAACTCAAAATGTTCTTTTATATACCTAATATCCCTCAATATGCAGACCATTAGTGGCATGACAGGTGTTAAATCTACATTCCACCTCACTGTGCGTGTTTTGTAGCATTTCAGGCATAACATTTGCAATAGCTGCTCGAATGTGATGGTGGAGATCTGGTAAATCACAAATTGGTGCTCAGTACACTTCATTCTTGACTAAGCCCCACAAGAAAAAATCAAGCAGAATAAGGTACCTCAACAATGCACAACACACATTCAGTTTCGGAGTCACGTTAGTATTCTACCAAGACGTGGGGTTTTTCCATTCTTAATATGCGACAGTTGTATCTGTTCACCTTCCTGGAAATATAGAATGTAGCCATGTCAGAAAAACAGGGCATATCGAAGAACACTTCACTATCATCAATTTTTGCCGGAACTGCTTCCATGAATGCCTTCCATTGCGGCTTAATGTTGACTTTCAATTTATGATGAAGCTGGTGTTTGTACGTGTATAGATGCAACCTTTTATGGACAGTATCGTGTACTGTAAAATCCTACTTCCTAGTCAGATTGATTTCCTGGGGCTCCACTGGAAGGACGTACGGATTAATTCAACAATATCCTCCGAATCTGCACACTTGGTGTTGTAGCCCAACATCACCAGCGAACTGCTAGTTTCCCAAAGGTACCTGTCCCATTTCTTGATTGATATATACGTGGGAATACTGTCACTTGTTCCCAACTGATACTCCAGTTGAAAGCAATATAAAAGCATAAAAAACTTGATATCCACAAGAGTCTTGAGATAATTACATAATTTGAATTTTGCACATTAAATGCAGTTTTTGCACTTAAATGCAGCATTCGAGCAGCTATTATAAATGTTACATCTGCAATGCTACAAAACACATGGAAAGAGGTGGTGCAGCTCTTTTTAGGCACACCCCAATGGTTGTAAGCCACATGTACCCTTTTAACCATATATCAGACCTCCTGACATTCTTAAATCTCTGGAAATACTAGGAAACAAACCTGAACCCCGAGGATGGCAACTAATAGTGCTAACCATTCTGCTATGGAGGCAGACATGGAAAGAGGTGTAACACAGATTCAACGTCTGTCGCACCGCTAATGGTGGCGCTTGTCAAGGAGTATTAGCTATGTAATTAGTATTAGCTACTTGTAGAAACAAACCGCCCATAATTATCTCCATTACTTCAAGATATTCTTAGCAGAATATTTCATGAAATTCTACCCAGCAGTTTTTTTTTCTTTTTCTAGTTACTTTTCGTCGCACCGACACAGATAAGTCTTATAGCGACGATGGGACAGGGAAGGGCTAGGAGTGGGAGGGACACGGCCGTGGCCTTAATTAAAGTACAGCCCCAGCATTTGCCTGCTGTGAAAATGGGAAACCACGGAAAACCATCTTCAGAGCTGCCGACAGTGGGGTTCGAACCTACTATCTCCTGAATACTGGATACCAGCCGCACTTAAGCGACTGCAGCTATCAAGCTCGGTATGATGTTGTTTTGGAAGGCAGACAGACGCCATTTCATTTTTTTATATACTGAGATTGTTGAATATGCTGCCAACTATGACATAGCGGTCAAACTTTTAAGATTAAGCGTGTGCATGTTGTTTACCTGTAAAAAAAAAAAATCAACTGGGTAAGACTCTATGGAGTTTGATTCCTTCACTGCATGAAGTTGGTAGTGAACCTTCATAGTAGAAATCAAAAGGTTTGCATACCAAGGCACTTTTCAATTCAATTCCATTTGTAAATCTTTTCTTTTATAACTGTTAGGTTCTTCAATCTGCTGAAATTAATTTATAAACTACCTGCAAGAAAACATGTGGTAACAGTATTAAACCTGAAAAAATAAACAACTTAATTAATGCAGAATTAAAATAGAATGACATGACATTACTCAAAATTAGTTTAATCAGACTGAAGAACCTAACAGTTATAAAACAACTGAGCCAAAACTGAAAGGAAATGGCTTCAGATATTAACAAAAAAAAAAAAATTGTAATCTAGTAATGATGATGGTGGTAATATCATGTTATTAACAGAATTACTAGCCACTTACCTATTTTTGCCCATGAGCAACACTCTGAGATTAATCAGAGAGTCCAGGCCTGAAACTCTATCCAACTGGTTATCATAAATATCAAGAAACACAAGCCTCGTGAGTCCCTGCATTGCTAACCCATCCAGTCTAGTGACAAGGTTGTGTTGCAGGGATAGCAATCGCAGTCGAGACTCTCCCATCAAGATTGGAAGCCTTGTTAATCCTCTCCTGGAAGAAAAAAATTTGATCACAATTACAGTTTGGAACTTGCAGCCTCAATAATTTAGTAAAATAATTATAACTGGATGAACAAGATCTAGTTTTGTGTATAGGTGTGACATTATAGTATAAATTGTTACCTAGGAGAATACTCGACTCTGTCATGGTGAGTAAGAGAAGTAGAGGGAGTCCAGGATGGTTAGGCTCAATTCCTAATGATTTACAGATAAGAAGTAAGAAACTAAACAAGACCACAGAGCTAAGCTCTCTTCTACCCGACAACAGGCGGCTTCCATACTGGCAGCGAAAGTGGGGTGCAGGTAATATGCCAATGACCAATCAGACAAAAGATCGCCTAGTGGTGGCTCTGAAAACTACTCAGTCACTTCAGGAATTTGTCGCACTCACTCCGCTCTACAAACTGCTATGTTGCTGTGTAGTCTTGCTGTGTGCGTATAGTTATTACAAAGAGATTGGTTCATGAGTTTGTTCAAGGATTGCCGCTGGTTTGTATCCGAGTGAGTCATTATTGCCACATCTTTTATTGCATTCTTTGAATGCCGTGTATGTGGCATGTGATGTGAAGTTTGTTCGTTTCTACTTGCATTGTTCTATGTTATAACTACAATTAATATCTTACAATGGTCAATAGGAAGGAGATAAGGAGCCAAGGTAGAAAAATAATGGTCCTTTAGTGAGTGTGTATAAAATGCGACGGAGTGTGTCGGAAGCTTGTCAAGATACTATGTGAACCGCTCAGTGTATTGCAAAGGAAGGCAAAGATAGTATCAAGTCATCTAGTTCTATCTCATTTCAATCACCGCGCGAACGAATCAAAAAGAACTGTATAACAAAGGCAACCAACAGATTCGATAAAGATGTATTAAGAAGAACAATCTTCAGGTATTACTTAGAAGGTGAACACCCAACACTGAACAAATTATTTGGTGACGATGACGAGTGTCGCAGTGCCATACCACGGATACTTCAGCTAGAGTGAGGTAAGGTAAGAAAGTGTGTTGTGTAACTCTGTACTTCTGAACAAATTGCTTTTCGGTCTCTCGCCAATGCACTTGTTATATGTATTAATAAACTTGTATTATACTACATCCGTCTGGGTCCATGGCTAAATGGTTAGCATGCTGGCCTTTGGTCCCAGGGGTCCCGGGTTTGGTTCCCAGCAGGATCGTAAATTTTAACCATAATTGGTTAATTCCCTTGGCATGGGGACTGGGTGTACTGTGTGAGTCATCTTCAACATCATTTCATCCTCATCACGATGCGCAGGTCGCCTACGGATCGTCAAATCAAAAGACCTGCACCTGGCGACTTGAAGTCCTCAGATACCTCCTGGCACTAAAAGCCATATGCCATTTCATTTCATACTACATCGAAGACAGAAGAACACTTATCCACAGACCATACTCGAACTAGAACATACGTAGTACAGTCATTATGTTCTGAGACTGACCACATGATGATGATGATGTCTTGCACTATAGCGCATAGGTGGCGCAGTGGTATGGTACCATGCCATGTCAGTTAGTCTCTCGCCCCTGCAAGAGACAGTTGAGTGCATGCATTGGAAGCAGGCGTACGGTCGTTATTGTGACGGTGATTTGAATGCGCCAGTCGGACCTTGACATGTCACAGTTTGAGCAACGGGCAAACATCAAGTTATGCCAGAAATTAGGCAAAAACGCTGCCGAAACGTTTGAAAAGATTAAGCAGGTTTGCGGTGAGAACGCATTGAGTCGCAGTGTTGTGTTAGGTGGCACCGACATTTTATGCAAGGACGGGACAGTTTGGAAGATGGTGTGCGTACTGGTCGGCCAGAAACAGTTTGAACGGAATGCAAGATACAAGAAGTTGCAAAGTTGGTGTGTGCTAACCGCTCCCAATCGGTAGACGATCTCGCAGCAGCAATAGCGCCAGCCATGGTACTTGCCACAAAATTCTAACGGATGACCTCAACATGTCTCGTGTTACCCAACACAGTGTGCCTCAAATCCTGTCACAAGACCAATGTGATGATTGCATGACGATTTGTGGTGACCTCGTCATTAGTGCTGACGATGATCCAACGTTTCTCAACCGGATAATAACTGGAGACGAAACATGGTGTTTCCTTTCAGCGGTGCTTCCAACAGTGATACCAACATTGGCAAACATGCATAATGGCCAACGGCGACTATTTTGAGGGTGTATGTGGTTCTGTTTAAGTGGTTGATGGCCAACGGCGACTATTTTAAGGGTGGATGTGGTTCTGTGTATGTGTACACCGTGTAATGCGGTAACGTGTGCAACACACAGAGTCGGTGGCTGCCTATCCTCCAGGCGTCAAGTCTCAGAACTTAATTACTGTACTACGTATAAACATCTGTACTTCATGGTCATGTAGATTTCTATAGAACTTTAAAGCGCACGCAATTCCGGCAATGTTGTAGTGCTCTCTGTCATGTTCCCTTACCAACCTCATATGTCGTGCTGGATTGGCTGCCTCCCCGCTCGCCATTTCTCCTGACAGCATGTAGGCCGCCCGCCATCAGTGCAGAAAAGAGATATAGAAATAAATAGAGTAAATAGAGTATTGTGGATACGCTTAGTAAATTCACAGAGGCTTGCAGAATGAATGCTGAAAGGCATAAGAGTCTATAATGAAACTGTATGACGTTACTCAGAATAATTTATATGAGTGGATATTTGTGTGAGTTCTGAGTGATATTTGTGTAGTTTCTTTTGGTAGACTTTTTTGTATATGTTTTTTGATTGCAATATGTTGTGTGTTATTTTCATTATGCACGGTTCAGATCTGTTATGATCATTTTTGGTTGTTAATTTTATTTTGCAGTGATCAATGTTGTAAAAATTGTCATTAACATGGGAAATATTTTGATTTCAACTTTTTTCCTCTTTGACAGGGAGGTTTACCTGTAATGTGCTAGAGGAAATGAGTATCAAATTATTTTGTTGATTTATCTCAACAACAAGAACACATTCAAGAAATATTAAATAATTAATCATATGATTGATGTTTAAAATGTTCAGAAAGTTCAGTTAATGCAAATTAATTTGCTAAATTTAGTTCATTTTTGAGACCTTTAAAATTATTTGATAAGTGAACAAGCATTTTAAACGTAATATTAAAAATAATAATTTCATAGTTCCATACCAGGAATACCGGTTTCTGTAGAAATGCATTCAAACAAAGGCACTTTCTAGGACCAACCAAGACCGTTATTGAAGGCATTACTTCAGCTAAACAACAACTACTAGGTAAATTGTGTGACAAAAATAGATGCAATGTCTTATGTGTTCAGGAAAATCATAAGAGATGTTCAGCACAGATGTCCTAATATACCTCGAATGATATTAGTTGTAGAAAAACCACACGCAAAACATGGAAGCGCCGTCTTTGTTAGACCAGAAATGGAGGTCATTAGTTGACATTATACAGATAATAACGATATTGAGATCACTTCTTTGGAGCTCAGCAACTGTGTGATCACCTCTGTGTGCAAGCCACCCACTGCAAGGTTTACCTTCGCTCCGCTAGAGAATTTTAACAGAAGTTAAGACTTATATAGTGCTAACGGACTTCACAAGCCATAGTCATGTTTGGGACTACTTATATGACATCGATAATGGAGAGAGAGTCCTTTCATAAGCTGAAACCAATCAGCTCTCCCTCATTCATGACAGTAAACTCCCATATTTTCTCAATAGTGGGAGACGACAACAAGGTTACAATCCAGATCTCACATTTGCAAGTGAAAGCTCAACTCAAAAATATTCTCAATTTGTATGCTCCCCCTTCCCTAACTCACAACATAGGCCAATCATATGTCAGTTACTTCCCTTAATCAGACCTACACAAGTCAATTATTGACACCGTTTTAACTTTAAAACACTTATTGGACAAAGTTCTTGCAAATGCTGGATGAAAATATTCAGACAATTGCACCATTTCCCAAAGAACATAATCACTTCGTAAACCTTGGTCAAAATCTGCTCATCGACATCAATTCCTAGAGGCTATAGTACAAAGTGTATCCAAGGAATTACTTCTGAAACAGCAACATTGTTAGAAGAATATTACAGCCTATATGAAGGACATCCATTTAGTGAAGAAATTTCCCACACAGCTGATGCAGTTCTATCCTCAGTCTCTGAGGCAAAGAGAGAGCTTTAAGAGAAGCTCATGACAGAGTGTGACATGAGCAGGAACAGCCAAGAGGCCTGGAGACTCCCACATTGCCTTAACAATGACCCTACCCAACCTATTTCGCATGCCAATGTGAAGGCAGATCAAATCGTGCATCACCTGTTACTAAATGGTAAGCAACCTTGTCATGTTAGGAGTGGGAAGAAAACAATAGATCACCAGCCCAACCAAGAAAGTGGTATTATATCTCTACCTTTCACTGAGTTGGAACTGGAATCAGTTCTGAGGAAAAGTAAGAATGACAAAGCCACTGGTCTAGATGATATAATAGTTGAACTGATTAAGAACTTTGGCCCCATGACAATCCACTGGTTAACTGAGCTAATGAATAATTGTGTTCAATCCTGCAAAATCCCCAAAATCTGGAGGAAAGCTACAGTCGATGCTGTTCACAAACCAGGCAAAGATTGGAATGATCCTTAAGTTACCGACCCATCTATTTGCTATGCCATCTTTACAAGGTAGTAGAGACACTCATACTTCACAGATTAACAAGAAAGGTAGAGCCTCTTCTTACACCTCAGTAAGCTGGATTCAGGATGGGAAAAAGCTGTACGTCAAAAATACTGAGACTGACAAGCACACTGAAGACAGTTTCAAGAGAAGGCAAATAATTGGGACAGTACTAATCAATTTGTTGGCAACTTATGACACGGTCAAACACAAACTTCTTCTGCAAAAATTTTGCAGCATCACCAAAGACTACCAGCTCACAAATATAATAGAATAGAAGATTTTTTAGTTGAATTTCAGGGAAAAAGAAGTGGAGACCCCAGACGAATGGTTTACACCAAGGAAGTGTCCTTGCACCACCCCTTTTCAACATCTATACTGTGCCGTTTCACAGTTCTTTATAAGAGCTAGAGCAACAAAGATGGAGTCTCTGCGATCAATATGTCAAATAAAATACATTTAACGTCAGTACGGGCCGAATTGCAAGTCTTTTCGTCGATCAGTTACGGTAATGGCCGCGTATAGAAGGCGCAGAAAAAAATGACAGATGGACATTATTTGAAACCATTATTCAAGAAAAAAAAAATGCTCATCATTTATTATCTAATCTACCTTCGAGGTGTTAAGAAGACGTAAAACTCATTTTATAAGGAATTATCCAGCGGAGCTGTATACAAGGGATTGGAAACGAAGATTAATTCCCGACTACACGCTAATTTGCGGAGAGCAAGATTTAAACGACGCGGGAGATTTAATACATGAACAAGAAGAGATAAGATATACTACAGTGGAACTACGTCACGCAGTGACGCAAGCCCTTGGCGAAATTTTCCCGATACCGTTTAACATTGCAAGACACCTACGGACCAGTGATTGAATGCACTTAGGCTAATAAAAGACGGCGGAAAGAAATTTATTTTCAAATCAGAATATACCGAACATCTGTCTTAGAGAATTTTGAACTATTTATTGGATCAACTGTACCCCAGTAAAACCTATGCAATTTGGGCAACGCAAGAGCTATAGTAATTGGAAGATGTCAGCAATGAGTCAAATATTCTATCATTGTTCTGTTCCATACGCACGAGTCTTCACCATGGGTCTGTAAGGAAGCAAGGCGATGCTGCTTGGATTCTGACGAGGCGAGACGATGTTGGCTGTCCCGGATGACCAGTGATCGATGTTGAGAAGCTACGATGTACCCGACCACTTGTGGAGGAACCAGATGACGAGATCCTAGTCTCAGATGACCGGAGGAGGAAGCGCCGAGACCATCTTGAGCAAAGCTAAGTCCATTATCCAAGTCGTTTTCGTAAGTAAGAATATATCATTTCTTTTATTGCTTGTTAATATTTGTTTGAGCGAACACTGTGCGTAGATAAACATCTAGCGGAATTGATTGGAAGTAGGTACTCATCTGTATGAAACGTCAATTCCATTTGTAGGCGTGGTCACCAAGTGATTTCCCGATCGTAATGTTTTCCAGAGATATGTGAGGAGAGATCGCTAGAGTTATTATTATTATTATCATCAGTGATGTGTAAACAGTGAAGTTAGCATTAATACCTGCATGTACTAAAGTTAAGCAACGTCAATCGGTTCGAGATCATGCATAGGATGTGTGTTATGAAGGAATGGCAGTAGACTACTCCAAGTTCACGTTAAAATTTGGCACTGTGACTGTAGTAAATAATGTAGGCATTTTAGTAATGTCACAGCACGTTGATGTGCAAGTAAAGGTAATAATTTACATGATGAAGCGATTATGTGGCTTTATATGAAATATGAGTATTAATTGACACGTTATGGATATGATATAGAGTTGTTGATGATGTATGATGGTTGTAGTTATTGTTTCTTCGAGAGAGATAGTCATAGTTGTACGAAGTAAGGTCTCGTGACTTCTATTGTCATAGTTGAGAAGGTTACTGATTTCTCGCCAATTCCACTCAATGATTCTGAAGCCTACGCATTTTTATCTAGTTTAGGACATGATCTCAAGACGTGTACTGCAATGTTTTCTTTTATCCATATTAAGTTACCTAGAGAAGCATATATGTGCTCTAGATAGGATTTGAGCCTTCACTGATTTACTTAGGATGATCTTGAAAACTCTCACTGAATATAATTACATTTCAGTATAAATTTCAACCTATAGACTGATCACTGGTGACCTAGAATTTCAAAGAAGAATCATTTTTCTTTTAGCTGGAGATAGTGTCATACGATTAAATAGATTTTCCATTGGTAGTATGTGTTATTATAACTCTGTATGACCAGTGTGGTGACGTTTCTTGCTACTTCGTACGCACGTAGTCTATGTCAATAAGATAAGGTCATATTACCTTAAGTTCATGAATTAAATCTTGCGAAAATGTTACTTATAGGGCGATTACGGCTTACAATGGACGTAGCTTAGCTCATGATGTGTAACACAAGGAAATATGAGTGACTAAGAAGCAAATAAGTAGGCAGAAAGGAATGTTTAAGATGTAAACATATACGTGTGTACTTGTCAAAACAATGCAAGAAGAACTTTATAATAGCCTTATTGATAGTCTTAAAACTGCAATCAGACAATCAGTCAGTGAAAATTTAAGGAATGTAACAGTTTTTTTTTAGAGTAGGTATCAGGTGTTAATTACCAGAATCTAATGCGATTTCCAAGAATGATTGACTTAAACGACTGGAACTCCATTTCTTGACTGAACATTAGCTCAGAAATTCCATGTGCGATTCTTTATTTCTCAAAGGAATACCACTAGAAAGACTGTAAATAATAGTTAATAGGATTTTTTTTTTTTTTTTTTTGAGGATGCATCCTATATTTTTAATGTACTTAATCTTAATGTTTATTTTTCTTGCCAAGAAGGCACCTGTAAATACCATTAACTGTGTTCAATTTAATTTATTTAGTCATCACCCAACTCGGTAGGTGCATTGAAAGAGAAAGAAAAGGTAGCTTTTTTCAAGAATCTTCCCAGATGTCACAGGTAATTTATACTGACAATTGAGGATTTCGGAGATGAATGACTTTTAAGAAAAGAAGCAATTTAAGCCGAGAAGGCATTCATTTAGGTGGAAGTCGAAAGATGTGATTTCTTTAAAAGTTGTGGAAGGACATGAATTAGTAGATTGACAAAGAGTCACTCATTACAAGAGCTTCTTCATTAGTAAAGACTTGAGATAATTTCTTGAATATTTTATTTAATATTTGAATAAATATGGAATAGTGAAACCTAAACACTCTTTCTCTGTGTTCTTAGAATAAGGATTAGTTGTAAGACCGTAGTAGTGACAAGCGACGACGATTTCCATAAGAATTAATGAGTATGGTACCTAACTAGATACGAGTAAGAGACGTCTTTCTGCGTTAGTTAGAGACCACCGTTGGTCGACCTGGACGTTTTTCTGTTACGGAACTCACACCCGTAGAACTTAGTTACCAGATTTATTGAAGTTAGAGCTAGTCAGGATCTCTTGTGTCCATGCCTGGACGCGGGAACGGCGCAAGTAGAAAATGTCGCCCATACGTGTGGCAATTTGAGAAAGACACCGTGGTCGAGAACCGTTGGTCGCCAAATAGAAAATGGCGCCTCAACGTGATGCGAATGGAGAAAAACGCCACAGGAACTGTTGGTTGCAAACCAAATAGAATTCTTTTTTGAGATACTCATGTATGTGGAAATTCAAGAGAAAGTCGTCGTGGGAATTCAAGAGAAAGAATACGACACAGAACTGTGAAGAGGTCGATTCCCATATGTAGCAATAAGAATGAGGAAAACATCGGGAAACCTGGTAAGAAGATGACAGAGATGATAGTCGAATGACGGATCTTTGGTGCAATATTAGAGTAGAATGGGAGAATTTACTCAAGAGAAGTGGGTAAGATGAAGGAGATATTTTAGAAATTAATGGATGAGGAATTATTGATGGTATCAGCAAGATGATTGCATGGAGATGGAGATGTCGTACGGTAATTTCTTTACTGGACTGTTATGCGTTATTATCTTATGGGATCGAAGTGGACACAGCAAGATATTAGACTGTGAGAACGAGTAGATACCCAGTATAGATAATGGAATAGGAGAAAGAAGAAATGGATGATTGCTCTGAAGAGAATAGCAGCAAATAGCTGGTAGCAGTCAGAACTCGGAAAGAAGGATAGCTTACCGCTTATATGTCAATGTATTTAGATGTAACTTAGATATAAGAGATAGATTGTAAGAGGTTATTTGAGTTATTTTCAGTTAAGAATTGGAGTCATAAGTACATAGTACCTCATATTTCCTAGTGTGATTGGGTCAACATCGTGAGCTGAATCAGATCCAAGTAGTGAAGCCTGCCTGTGTATTTGCTGAATATATATATTGTTGATTGGAGTAGTGGGAGAGACATTGTTGGAGAACTTAAGTTGTGGAGAATTTAGGGAAACCATAGAGTTTATTAGGATTTTTAGAAGTTAGAATACTAATTGAATATCGATATGACGACGTTAAGCCATTTGAAAGCTCAATTTGAGGAGTATCAAAGGGAACAACGAGAAGAACAAGAACAGTATCGGAAAGACCAAGAAGAGAAACAAGAGAAATATCAAAAGGAACAGGAAGAGAAAGAAAGAAGACAGAAAGAAGAGCATCGGGGATTGTTACAGGCTATAAAGGAAATGATGGAAGAAGCTAAAAAGGAGAGATTAGAAGAGAACAGAAAGCGTGATGAAGAAGCTAGAAAGCGCGATGAAGAAGCTAGAAAGGAGAGGTCGGAAGAGAACAGAAAGCGTGATGAAGAAGCTAGAATGCGTGATGAAAAACGGGAGGAAGAAGCTAGAAGACGCGACGAGGAAGCTAAGAAGGAGAGGCAGGAAGAAATAAGAAAGCAGGAAGAGACATTGAAGAAAATGATGGAAGAAATGGCTAAGAAGCAGGAAGAAGAGAAGAATAAAGAGAGACAGGAACGTGAGGAGAAGGAGAAGAAGCAGGAAGAAGAGAGGAAGAGAGAGAAGCAGGAACAAGAGGAACGATACCAAAGATTTATGGAAGAGAAACATAAAGAAATGATGGAGGAAATAAGGAGAGGTCATCAAGAACAAAAGGAAGAAATGAATAAATATCAGGAGAAGATGGAAGAGGTGACTAGGGAACAAGAAGAAAGACATAAGATAATGATGGAGGAGATGAAGAACAATATAGATGAATGGAAAGCCGAAATTAGTGGAAGTATGGAAGAGAAGAACCGAGAGATACGTGAAGAAATAAACGAAATTAGGAGAGAAATGATAGGAAACAATAACTATCTCCAATCTTTAAAGGAGAATGTAATAAAGGATTTATCAGATAATATGGAAAAGTTAAGCCTAGACTCCCAAGAAAAGTGGAGATTATGTGAGGAAAGCATAGGAAAACTAGGTGAGGATGTGCTAACCACGAGTACAAGTCTGGAAAAGAAATACGACCAAGCTGCAAACCAAATTGGAAGCAGAATAACGGAGATAAGAGACGAAATAGAACAACACAAGGATGAATTAAACCAAAGAATAACGAAATCTGAAGAAGGGCTTAGACAAATGCAAGCTCAGTTACAAGAAATTCGGGAGGAAGGAACAGGAAAGACTGTGATGATGTCTAGTAGCGAGCGGAACCGAGGAGTTGAGTTTCAAATAAATGAAAGAGAAGTGACACCCATACCAGCCACACGTTCTAACCACAGTATGGGGGAGACAAATGTGGATAACGGAAACAGTGGTTATCCTACGATTATTAATGTCATAAAAACCTTCGATGATAGACCGAAGCACTTTAATAATTCCACCAGTATTTCGCCCAAACGTTTCCTTAGGGAAATGGAGGATTACTTCAAGGAACATGGCATCGCTGAGGAGAAGAAATTGAAAATAGTGGAAAAGCATTTAGATGCTAATCCAAGCTTATGGTTCCAAGCATTTAAATATACTTTCCATGAGTATAGTGACTTTAAAACGGCGTTCTTACAGAAATTTTGGAGTCCGGAAATGCAGCAGAATTTACGTTTAGAGTTGTACTCTCGCAAGTATGCTACGAACGGTCAAACAGGGTTTAGTGATTACTTCGCCTACCAGTTTCACCGTTTTCAAGACCTTGATTCGCCACCCAGTGAGCTTGAAGCGATCAAGACGATACAACGACAATTTCCCTCAGATATACAAAGGCTGCTGGCTACTGCTAACCCAACTACGGCAGTGCAAATGGAAACGACACTTAGACAGATCGATATGACTACAGCACCACACCCTCAAAGAATGATTAGGAATGCTTACGGTGAAGAAACGGTTAATGTGCTCACACAGGAAAACATCGATGGAAATACCCCTGAAGAAAGAGGAAAAATGAACAGGAAGAGACAATGGGGAAACCAGGAGAATGGAAGGAGAGATGAAGAAAAATGCTATTGCAGGAAAGGGTCCTACAACCAAGAAGCATATCGGGGAAATAGAGCATATAGACCCAACATGCGATACAGGAACCCGTATAGAGAAAACAGAGGAAGAAATAATTTTAGAGGAAGATATGGTTACGGAAGAAGAAATATGAGAGATGACCAAGGAAGGGAAACTTATAATCGGAGACCTACACACGATGTAAATGAGGACCGAAACGAAAAGGTCAAGTGGGAAAAAGCAATTAGAGAACAGGACGTCAACGCTGATGTAGAGGGAGCGGAGAGTCTTGAGTTGCAGAGATACAAAAAGAGGAAACAGGAAGAACAAATCCTCGATCCAAACGCGAGAGAATTCGAAGGTAGAAGAGAAAATGAAAAGATAACAAGCAAAAAAAAAACGCCGATTTTGAATTAGAAGGTGAGGTTGAGAATATAAAGAACGCATTGGATTCCAAAATTCACAGTTATTTCATAACGCAGGTTGATTCATGGGAAATCGATTCAGAAGAACTGATAAAGGATTTGACAGTACATCACATGAAAAGAAAATATGAATTGCCTATTATCGTAGCAAGAGTTGGAGAGCTGAAAGTACGTTGCTTAGTTGATTCTGGGGCTAGCATCAGTGTGCTTTCGAAGGAATTATTCCAAGATATGAGTAGAAGAATGAAATTATTAACCATCCCAGTTTCGAAAATTAAAATAAGAGGTATAATTCCGGATAAAACAGTGGAATGCAATATACAAACATATTTGGAAATAAATATTGGAAACAGGCACTTTGAGCATCCATTCATAGTCATGAACAAGATTAAATATAATATTATACTAGGAATAGACTTCATGACGGTAACTGGAATGACGATCGATATGGAGAAACAAGAAATAAGGTTCCCTATATCTGACGAACACACCAGGGAAAACCAAGAACGGATTAAGATCAATGACGACATTATGATCATAGATAACAAGGAGGTATCGGGAGAAGAAAACGTACCATCGGAAGAGCATCCGAACTTTCAATTAGAGGAAGGAGAGATCTCTGGCGGATGAAAACATTGTTGCAAGCATAGAAAGGGTGATGGCTATGGAGGAGGAAGAAGACATGCCGAACATAGCGGAAGCAGTGGCGAATGCTAAGATTTCCTCAACCGAAAAATCAAAACTTCATGAAATCTTACAGGAATATTCCGATTTATTTAGGAATAAACCAGGACAGATTCCAAATTTTAAATATAAACTAATAGTGAACGATTGGACACCCTATAAGGGCAAACTCTATGGAATTCCGGAGAAACACTTCCCAGAAGTGAAGAAGATCATAAAGGAAATGGAAGACGATGGTATTATAATGAAGACATCAAGTCCGTATTTGAACCCCTTGGTAATTGTGGTGAAAAGCAACGGGAAACTCCGTTTGTGCCTTGACGCGCGTTTTTTGAATGGTCGATTGATTCCAGAGTATAATCAAACTCCAAAAATAAAGGATATTATTCAGAAATTCCGTGACATGAAGTATTTTTCAACCATGGATTTTACATCCTCATATCATCACATCGTTCTGGAGGAAAAATCCCGATTGTTAACCGGATTTATGTTTGATAATCAGACATATATCTACTGTCGTCTCCCATTCGGTTTAAGAAATAGTTGTGCTGTTTTGGTGAGAGCATTAGACAGAAATTTAACGCCGGAAGTAAAGGAGTTTTTAACTTACTATGTGGACGATCTAATTCTGGCAACTAAAACATTTACAGAACATTGTGACAAGCTTGAGAAGTTGTTTCAAAACCTAAGAGCCACTGGATTTAAGATCAACCTTTCAAAATCAAAATTCTGTCAAGAAGAGGTCCTATTTGTCGGTCACATGATAGACGGTACAGGAGTACGGCCTAACCCAGTTAAGATCCAAGCCATATGCAATTTTCCCCGACCGAAGCGTATAAAGCACGTCAGACAATTTCTTGGTATGGCGCAGTTTTTCTCTAACCATTGTCAAGGATATACCCAGACCGCCGCACCTTTACAGGATCTGTTAAAGATCAACAACAGGTGGAAATGGGATGAAAAGGCAGAAAGAGCATTCCAAGAATTAAAGACCTTGTTAACAAAAAGCATCAAATTAGGCTATCCTAACTATGAAAAAGAGTTTATAATACAGTCAGACGCATCTAATGTTGGCATCGGAGCTTGTTTGTACCAAGAAGAAGAAGGAACACCTCCCAAAAGGATATATCTAGCATTCACTAGCCGAAAATTAAGGAGCCACGAGGTTAATTATACTACGACAGAACAGGAGCTATTAGCAATCATTTACGCCTTACAGCAATGGAGAAAAACTATTTACGGATACCCAATAACGGTCAGATCAAACCATAAGGCATTAACGTTTGGATTGAAAGCTGCAATGACTAATGAGCGGATAACAAGGTGGATGTTGTTCACGCAGCAGTTCCAGATAAAAATCGAGTATTGTAAGGGAAAGGAAAACATCCTTGCTGACGCCTTAAGTCGTAACCCTGTGGAGAAAGAGGAAGTAATTCATAAAATTGAATTGGTCCCGGAAGATGAAGAAACATTAGAGAAACTACTGAACCTAATACACTTGCAGCGTCAAGACGAAAGGTTGAAACAAATTATAGATAAATTGGAAGATGGAAACTGTGAGAGTGAAACAAGGTCGAAAATTGCGAAAATCTACAGCTTAGAGCAAGGAATACTAATGGCTAGATCAGGTAAAGGTCATAAGAGGATACGTATAGTACTACCTTCGATGTTATACAAGGAAGTAATCTGGCACATACACAGAATTACAGGTCACGGTGGCGTGGAAAAGGTAACACAAGTCATACTCGAGAAATTTACTTGGAAAGGTATTCGAAGAACTGTGAGGAATACAGTAAGAACATGTGACATATGCCAAAGGGTCAAACATGGCAGTGGTACAGTAAGACACGAACCCAGAGCTATACTACCTCATAAAGCTCGAGAACTATATGCTATAGATATCTTTGGCAGACTCCCAACTGCCAGAAGGGGACATAAGTACATAGTCGTAGTGATGGATGTGTTCTCTAAATATGTGTCGTTACAACCAATTCAACGCGCCAATACAAAGCAGGTATTACAACGTCTAATCAAAAACACCTTACCTAACATGGGAAAGCCGGAGAAATTACTGTCAGACAGAGGGACACAATTTACGTCGCTTCAATTCAGAGAAACCATGGAAGAGTTAGGAATTAAACACATTCTTTGCTCGGTGAGACATCCAGCGTCCAATCCTGTTGAAAGATGCATGAAAGAAATAGCGAAATTCTGTCGAATCTATTGTCCAAACCAACACTGGAAGTGGTTAGAGGTAATTGGAATAATAGAAGACAGCATGAATAACACAATACATGAATCCAGCGGACAGATACCTAAAATTATTCATCATAGTATTAAACCTGAAAGACCTTGGGACGCAATTGTTCACCTACCTGCTGAACCTAACTTAGATATCAACGAAATTAACAAACTGGTTCGAGAGAGACTGTAAAGACAAGCACAGAGAAGGTTAAGGAGAGTACAGCATAAGAAATTCAAACCTGAGTTGAGGAAAGGCGACCTTGTATTAATAAAGAAACCCGCAATCTCTAGTGTAACGAACAAAATCTTTGCGAAATTCCTGCATTTGTTCGAAGGACCATTTAGGATTAACCGTTCATTCCGAAATAATGCATACGAAATTCACGACTTAGATGGAAACAGTAAAGGAGTACATAACAGTGCAAACATCAAGTTATATTTCAAGGAATAGAGAAGGGGTAAACCATCTCAGGTGATGACGAGTCAAAGAAGTACAGATTGAAGCCACTTACATCATGAATAAACAGATTGTTCCGAAGAAAGGAGTAATAAGGCAAAAGAGAACTCCTAAAGAACAGTGAAAGGTCCCATTATAAGAAGGAAGACGAATATAATAAATATATGGCAAGCCATATATTTCTTTCAACGTAGGGGAAGTTAATGTGCCGTTTCACAGTTCTTTATAAGAGCTAGAGCAACAAAGATGGAGTCTCTGCGATCAATATGTCAAATAAAATACATTTAACGTCAGTACGGGCCGAATTGCAAGTCTTTTCGTCGATCAGTTACGGTAATGGCCGCGTATAGAAGGCGCAGAAAAAAATGACAGATGGACATTATTTGAAACCATTATTCAAGAAAAAAAAAATGCTCATCATTTATTATCTAATCTACCTTCGAGGTGTTAAGAAGACGTAAAACTCATTTTATAAGGAATTATCCAGCGGAGCTGTATACAAGGGATTGGAAACGAAGATTAATTCCCGACTACACGCTAATTTGCGGAGAGCAAGATTTAAACGACGCGGGAGATTTAATACATGAACAAGAAGAGATAAGATATACTACAGTGGAACTACGTCACACAGTGACGCAAGCCCTTGGCGAAATTTTCCCGATACCGTTTAACATTGCAAGACACCTACGGACCAGTGATTGAATGCACTTAGGCTAATAAAAGACGGCGGAAAGAAATTTATTTTCAAATCAGAATATACCGAACATCTGTCTTAGAGAATTTTGAACTATTTATTGGATCAACTGTACCCCAGTAAAACCTATGCAATTTGGGCAACGCAAGAGCTATAGTAATTGGAAGATGTCAGCAATGAGTCAAATATTCTATCATTGTTCTGTTCCATACGCACGAGTCTTCACCATGGGTCTGTAAGGAAGCAAGGCGATGCTGCTTGGATTCTGACGAGGCGAGACGATGTTGGCTGTCCCGGATGACCAGTGATCGATGTTGAGAAGCTACGATGTACCCGACCACTTGTGGAGGAACCAGATGACGAGATCCTAGTCTCAGATGACCGGAGGAGGAAGCGCCGAGACCATCTTGAGCAAAGCTAAGTCCATTATCCAAGTCGTTTTCGTAAGTAAGAATATATCATTTCTTTTATTGCTTGTTAATATTTGTTTGAGCGAACACTGTGCGTAGATAAACATCTAGCGGAATTGATTGGAAGTAGGTACTCATCTGTATGAAACGTCAATTCCATTTGTAGGCGTGGTCACCAAGTGATTTCCCGATCGTAATGTTTTCCAGAGATATGTGAGGAGAGATCGCTAGAGTTATTATTATTATTATTATCATCAGTGATGTGTAAACAGTGAAGTTAGCATTAATACCTGCATGTACTAAAGTTAAGCAACGTCAATCGGTTCGAGATCATGCATAGGATGTGTGTTATGAAGGAATGGCAGTAGACTACTCCAAGTTCACGTTAAAATTTGGCACTGTGACTGTAGTAAATAATGTAGGCATTTTAGTAATGTCACAGCACGTTGATGTGCAAGTAAAGGTAATAATTTACATGATGAAGCGATTATGTGGCTTTATATGAAATATGAGTATTAATTGACACGTTATGGATATGATATAGAGTTGTTGATGATGTATGATGGTTGTAGTTATTGTTTCTTCGAGAGAGATAGTCATAGTTGTACGAAGTAAGGTCTCGTGACTTCTATTGTCATAGTTGAGAAGGTTACTGATTTCTCGCCAATTCCACTCAATGATTCTGAAGCCTACGCATTTTTATCTAGTTTAGGACATGATCTCAAGACGTGTACTGCAATGTTTTCTTTTATCCATATTAAGTTACCTAGAGAAGCATATATGTGCTCTAGATAGGATTTGAGCCTTCACTGATTTACTTAGGATGATCTTGAAAACTCTCACTGAATATAATTACATTTCAGTATAAATTTCAACCTATAGACTGATCACTGGTGACCTAGAATTTCAAAGAAGAATCATTTTTCTTTTAGCTGGAGATAGTGTCATACGATTAAATAGATTTTCCATTGGTAGTATGTGTTATTATAACTCTGTATGACCAGTGTGGTGACGTTTCTTGCTACTTCGTACGCACGTAGTCTATGTCAATAAGATAAGGTCATATTACCTTAAGTTCATGAATTAAATCTTGCGAAAATGTTACTTATAGGGCGATTACGGCTTACAATGGACGTAGCTTAGCTCATGATGTGTAACACAAGGAAATATGAGTGACTAAGAAGCAAATAAGTAGGCAGAAAGGAATGTTTAAGATGTAAACATATACGTGTGTACTTGTCAAAACAATGCAAGAAGAACTTTATAATAGCCTTATTGATAGTCTTAAAACTGCAATCAGACAATCAGTCAGTGAAAATTTAAGGAATGTAACAGTTTTTTTTTAGAGTAGGTATCAGGTGTTAATTACCAGAATCTAATGCGATTTCCAAGAATGATTGACTTAAACGACTGGAACTCCATTTCTTGACTGAACATTAGCTCAGAAATTCCATGTGCGATTCTTTATTTCTCAAAGGAATACCACTAGAAAGACTGTAAATAATAGTTAATAGGATTTTTTTTTTTTTTTTTTTGAGGATGCATCCTATATTTTTAATGTACTTAATCTTAATGTTTATTTTTCTTGCCAAGAAGGCACCTGTAAATACCATTAACTGTGTTCAATTTAATTTATTTAGTCATCACCCAACTCGGTAGGTGAATTGAAAGAGAAAGAAAAGGTAGCTTTTTTCAAGAATCTTCCCAGATGTCACAGGTAATTTATACTGACAATTGAGGATTTCGGAGATGAATGACTTTTAAGAAAAGAAGCAATTTAAGCCGAGAAGGCATTCATTTAGGTGGAAGTCGAAAGATGTGATTTCTTTAAAAGTTGTGGAAGGACATGAATTAGTAGATTGACAAAGAGTCACTCATTACAAGAGCTTCTTCATTAGTAAAGACTTGAGATAATTTCTTGAATATTTTATTTAATATTTGAATAAATATGGAATAGTGAAACCTAAACACTCTTTCTCTGTGTTCTTAGAATAAGGATTAGTTGTAAGACCGTAGTAGTGACAAGCGACGACGATTTCCATAAGAATTAATGAGTATGGTACCTAACTAGATACGAGTAAGAGACGTCTTTCTGCGTTAGTTAGAGACCACCATTGGTTGACCTGGACGTTTTTCTGTTACGGAACTCACACCCGTAGAACTTAGTTACCAGATTTATTGAAGTTAGAGCTAGTCAGGATCTCTTGTGTCCATGCCTAGACGCGGGAACGGCGCAATACCAAAGACCAGCCTCTATTTGAAGGAACAGAAAGCTTCATCTATGCAGATAACCATGCTATTACTGTACAAGCTAGCCAGTTTGAGACTGTTGAGCAAAAGCTGTCCGATGCCCTGAAAGAACTCACAACCTACGACAGGGAAAATCAGTTGAAGCCGAATCCTTGCAAGGCCCAAAGTCTGGGCTTTCCATCTTAAGGACAGAGAGGCTACTAGATCACTCCAGATCACTTGGGAATTAGTTGGCCTGGAACAGTGTGCAACCCCAAAATACTTGGGAGTGAGTCTCGATCACACTCTCACCCATAAGAAGCATTATTCCAACATTAAGAACAAAGCATCAGTTCGGAATAATGTGGTAAGGAAACTGAGAGGCACCAAATGGAGAGCACAGCCAAGTACACTAAGGACATCTTCACTTACAGTGTGCTACTCCGCTGCTGAGTATGTGTGCCCGGTGTGGGATAGATCTATCTTTTTATTTTTTACAATTGGTTTTACGTCGCACTGACACAGTTAGGTCTTATGGCGATGATGGGAGAGGAAAGGCCTAGGAGTGGGAGGGAAGTGACCGTGGTCTTAGTTATGGTACTGCTTCAGTATTTGCCTGGTGTGAAAATGGGAAACCACGGAAAACCATCTTCAGGGCTGCCGACAGGGGGGTTCGAACCCACTATCTCCCAGATGCAAGCTCATGCTGCACCCCCTAACCGCACGGCCAACTCGTCCGGTGGGACAGATCTAGCCATACAAGATGTGGATGTTGCACTTAATGAGAACTGCCGCATCATCACAGGCTGTCTACAACCTACGCCTTTGGATAAATTGCACTGTCATGCTGGAATTGCACCTCCTGACATCCGTTCGGAGATAGTGACAAAGAATGAGAAGAAATGAGCCATCACATCTAAAGCTCACGCTCTGTACTGCCTCATGCTGCCCTATTGCAGAGAAACGGTTGTTTTAATGTGTTAGTATGTTCAAGGTAGCGAGTATTAAAACTTCTACTCATTTGACCTATATAACTGGCCTAGCAATTTTAATGCTTTAATCTATAAATACCCGATTAGTTGTATTTGTTAGGGTTATTGACTGATTTTGAATTATGGAGAATGGAGCTGTTATTGGAAGTTTTGAAGGCTATTTTGAGATTATGTTTCTTAAATAAATTGGTGATATGATGGATACTATTATTAATGAAAACGAATGTTTTTTAACTAAACTGGACTTGTAGAAGATGGCTGCCTAGTTGTACTTCCTCTTAAATCTATAATCACCGCCACCACCAATCACCATTAAGCTGGACTTGGGTTTATGTTAACTTGGGGAATTATTTTATTCACAAATTCTTTACCATAACTATTACTTCTAGCTATTGCATGGATGATGTTCAATTCTTTATTAAGGTTTTCATAAGATAATGCAGTGTTCTCCCTAGGACCTTTCTAATGGGCGCATCGCCCTGCCATTTTTAGAGACCGCCCGGCTAATATAAACTAGATATGTGCTAATTTTATAATATTAATAGGTACATATTTGAGTCATTGTGTGCTCGAAATTAACATGTAAATACTGAAAAACTGTTAATTTAAATTATAAATAATTATTATTAGCATAATTGCATGAATTGAATCAGAGATCAAATGTTTAGCTTGACCACTATGTAGTCACAAACGGGCGTCTGGATTAGCGTGGATTCGCACGCGAACCCTCTATTCCGCATGACGTCACAAACCCGTATGGCAGTCCACATGTCCACAGCAACCGAGTGGTAGGCCTAAGTCCGCTGTTACATGATTTGGAAGGAGCAACAGAACACTAGAAGTTCAAAATACTCTGTTATATCTTGTTCGTGATAATAACACTAAAATAGTTCAAATTTGCAGTTAATGTTTACCTGCCTGATATTTTTGTTAACGCCCTGAGGGGAACGAAGTGAAATTCTTTTCATATTGAAGTTTTACGGAGTATTCCCCACCCGGCCACCCATTTGTGCTACCCGGCTGACAAACATTTCTGGGGAGAACACTGTAATGGAACATTGAAAGCTCTATAATCCACGCTATATTATGTAGCTCTGTTTTGAAGATTACTGTGTGTTGAGTCCCGTTTCATGGTATTTATAGTTTGGGTGAGTTTTCTGTATAATTGTTATAGAATAAATAATTATGCCTAGTAATTGCAAGGTCAAGATAATTCAATGATTCATTCAGTTTCCATAGTAAATTTTATATGTCGATCTAATGTGTTCAGCTGATTTAAAGTGGAATTACCGTTATTGAAACATTCATCCTACTATTGAAAAAACATTAACCACATACAGTATCTAGTCCAAAAAAAAGATATTAATTTAGAAATTTTCCAAGTTATCCAAATAAATCCCTGCCAAGATCCCCGAGGCCGGCGGTCACATAGGATGGCCATGTTGCTAATAAATATTGTCATTGAAGCAAAAGTAGTTATTATTGAGGACAAATGTTAATATAGTCAGAAATTCTTTTATTTCCATGGAGCTTAATTTACTAAGTTGCTTCAAATGATTTATTATTTATTAATACAACTTCCCCCATGCAGAGGCTGCCACAAGGACAAAGTATGTCGACTACACAGTATTTTATCTTCTAAGTTACTGTTGAGTTTGCTAGTGTGCCAGATAGAAATAACCACCACAAGGCTCAGGAATAAATTTGCAATGAATATAGATGATTGCGGAGTATGGTCACTGAACCTCGTACTTTTCTTTGTATGGTTCCACCGAGTTAACATCACATGACAGCTTTTCACCAGAAGTACTCAACAGTCGAATACCAAAATGTCTTACATTTTTCAACCAGCCCTCACTAACCTGAAAGTCATCTTTATTCATAATTTTACAGTAGAAAAATCTAGCTTTTACCTTCAGGATGTCTCCAGAAAAAGGTGTATGCCTACTATGTTCTTGCAAAGTCAAAAAATAGAGGCTAACTTGAGGAAACTCACCATTTTCAATGTTTTCCACCATTTTCATTTTTGTTAAAGAAGGACTTTATCTTGTCACTTATATTCCTTATGTCACAAATTGTAGCTTGACCAACACCATATTCTTTAGTGAGATTAACTAACATATCCCCTTTTTCAAGTGTTTTAAAATCATGTTTTTATCCACAAGAGATAAAGTTTGTGCAGACATTTTTAACATACAGTGCTGCAAACACTAATAAGAAAAAATACAATGAAATACAGCATGTTAGGAAGCAAATAAGACTCGCAGAGTCAATATTCTGACACGGAATGGACTAATTGAGGGTAGACAAAGCATTATTACCCTGCGCTGTAGTCATTCCTGCTAATGAACTAGCCACAACTAACAATGGGTTGTCTTTAATTCACACTCAGTAGCTGTCTGTGTAAAACACTGGATTACTGGGAGGGCTGGATAGGTGAAGTGCCAGATTATATAGAGGGAATACTCTGTGTGTGTGTGTGTGTGTGTGTGTGTGTGTGTGTGTGGGCGGGCGCGCGCGCGCGCATGTGTGTCCAAGATGACATCAGTTCACAAATCGTGGGTGACCACAGGTATCCTGAACTTCTGAATAACTTCAGGAAAGTAGTATTTCTCCAGGTATATTTTTTTGAAAATTTCAAGATCATCATATTCAGGTTTATAAATGTCTGAAGATTTATCCCTCAAGGTTGTTCATTAAGTTACTTCTGAATGGCTGGTTCTAAACCATTATACTTACCTATCAAGACTTATCCTATCAGGATTTTTTTCTTTCTCCTGTTGACTTCTACAGGCCTGTATTTGACCATCTGGAGTGGTGAGAAGAACAACTGTTGCATAAAGCAGGGTGTCCGAATCATCAGAAATCATAAAAGATGGGCCATTTGATCTGTAAACACATTTGAACTTCTCAACTCAAGACACATAAATGACAAAAAACCGACATAAAAATATATTCAATAAATGAAGCCTGCTGAGGTAAGTTCAAGTTGTATTTGATAATTCCTAAATTTAGGGCATAAGAACTGACATATCATAAAGACTACTACAGAATGGAATACTTCATTAACTAGAGAATGATTCAAACAAGTTAGGGAAGCATGAGAGGTACTAGTAGTACATCACCTTAATTCTAATTTATAATGGGCTGATGATCGAAATGTTAAGTCCTTTGAAATATTTATCATCATTGTCAACATTATCATCTATTCTAAAGAATTGCTCGATGTGTGTTCTAGGTTACTGTAGTCACATCCTACTTCGTGTACCATAGGCAACGACTTTCTTCTTATCCTACATTTCCCAAATCAAGTCTGAAGTTGTCACGATGGCCCTGAAGCCCACCTCCTGATGAAGCAGGGAAGGAGGAATGAGCTTATTGGGGGCAGAGAAGCAACAGATATTGAAGAACTGGGATTGATCAGAAGAGAGCCCATTTATTAGAAGATGACAGTATATCAGTATCACAGTAGATCAGGCCAAAAGCTAGTGTAACCCAGAAGCAACGGGTACATCTTATGTCGCCATACGAGGTGTGAGGATTGGGCAAATCGAGGATAGAGGAAGAGAGAATGAACTTTACACACTAATGGTATGGTGAATATCTTTACATTAACAAGAAAGATTCAAGAACTGACTGACTGTATGGAAGAAAAGACAGATCTTCTAATTTTAAGCAAAACTAAATGGAAAGGAAAAGGGAAGAGAAAGGTAAGAAAAAGATATAGCCTACACTGTACTGAAGTAGAAAAGGGGAGACAAAAAATGAAACCGAAGTTATCATTAAGTAGAAATCGGCATGAATTTGTCGAAGGAATTCAGAATCCTGAAAGTGACCCCTAAATTTGAGGACCAGAAAGAGAGAATTTGTTCAAACCTATGCATCCCAAACAGGTAATTGTACTAGAAGATTTCTTAGAAAAACTGGAAGGAGAAGTAAGCAGCAAGGAGATAATGGGTGATTTTAATGCCCAAGTGGAAATGGAAAGGAAGAGAAAAACTTTTAAGATCTTTTGGAAATTTGAGCAAATACTCAAAAATTCTCAATTCTTGTTAACAGAACAAGAAACACCCAAATTAGGCTAATCAATATGAACCCTAAATTACCAAATGCAAAACACACAAAATACATAAAACAGATATACCCATAAGATCTATTATTAACTTCAAAAATAGTCCCACTTATAAAACTTCTCAATTTATTCATAAATTTTTAAGTAGATATTATTTCCTCGCAGCTAAGATTTCAGTCAAATATTCAATTGTTTTTTGTAATAAAACTAAAAATATCAGTTTACAAGTCCATTTTTCCATTCATTCTTTGACACCACAAACATGTATTCTAACATATCAGTAACCAAAACTATTTGTCTCATCGAAAAAAGTCTTAATACTCAAGAACTGACTGACTGTATGGAAGAAAAGACAGATCTTCTAATTTTAAGCAAATCAACAATTTCATAATTCTCCTTAAATTTATTTGGTATATATATATATATATATATATATATATATATATATATATATTCAATAATACTATTTATCAAAAAGATGGGCTTCCTATGGGTTCCCTGCTTACTGCATTTTAGCCAATATTTATCTTGACAACTTAACAATTTGGAATATACTAAAATTATTAATAATTCCAGGACATTATTTTCTGGATGAGATACATAGACAGCATTTTTACTATTATTGACCACCACCTTATCAAAGAAAACACTTTGCTTCAACACTTGAATTCAATAGACCCACATGTAAAATTTCATCCTTGAATTTTAAGTCAACAATTCTTCTTTTGGATCTGACCATCACTAGAAAAAGCAATTCATTCACTTATGACATTTATAGAAAACCAACACAAACTTATAATATTATAAGAAATGATTCTCAACATCCAGATACTCAAAAGAAAGCAGTTTCATTTACAGCCTAATATATCATCCCTCTGTCAACAAGTAATTAAAAAAAAAAGAGAGAGAGAGAGAAATCAATAATGTTGTCATTAATGCTTTCACGGCCCGTACTTAAAGATATGATACTGTATAGGCTTTTAGGCTTATGCCATGTCAAAAAAATATGGTGAAATTCTTAATATTTCGCAGGGAACTGTGCTCTGCATCCTCAGAAGAAATCTCGACTGTCCACGAGAAAGACTTCTTAAACAATGACACTTTAAATTTGGAACGGTATAATAGAAGTGGAAAATGGTACGTTCATTCGCCACCAGATGGCCCCCAGGACGTGGCAACGCTAGTGTTCAAAGCGGAAGCTGACCGAGCCATCACAATTCTCATAACTCTCATAACAATTCTCAATAACTTTTATAATATAGCACTTAACCCAATCGCATCATTTGATGACCCTAGCGCGTCATAGTTATTCGTGGCATATAAATCAAATGACGAGCTCTGCTCGCGGCGATGCACAGTTGTACATCAATCCATGAAGTTCAGTAACTAACCCACAGACACCACTTGCATGCATTCTGAGCTGAAGTTTACACATGTGGCTTCGCTTTTTTCCCTTTCACCAGGTTCTCACACACTTCCAGAACATGAGATAAGAGAATCTTTTTCCATATAAATTCGCTCTTGTCAGTTGCCATCATGGCATCAAGCAGATGTGCTGGTGTTGATGAAGAAGGAATACGGAAGCTAAGGCCGCTATTAGCCGTGGGCGACTAGTGGCGCAACTAGTTGCTCTGGCGAGTCACGGACCATTGGATCAAATGGTGCCTATTAGCCGCGGGCGACTAGTGGCGCAACTGAGCAACTAGTTGCCGGCCGTCATCTGAGCCGGCAACTGCTCTGGCAACTTTTAGTTGCTCAACTGCGTGACGGGGCATTGCAGTAAATGTAGCCTACTAGCCGTGGGCAACTAGTGGCGCAACTAGTCGCTGGATGTACCTCCCCGCGCATACGGAAACGTCACTCAGGCTCGTGTTCTCACACCAGCTTGATGTAATGCGGACGATGGAACGCAATTGAATCAGTGATCCACCTAACCATTATCTTTCTTCATTACCTTGTTTGGTCTCGTGCTGTGGAAGAGTGAATATTTTACTGATTGTGATAGTTTATTTATTGAACATGGAGACATCAAATAAACTACAACAGCAAATGAAGGAGATGGCAAAATAATTTGGAAGTCAAATAAATAATGAAGACCATTTTTGACTTAGAATGAAAACCGGTCACTTGGGATTCCAGAACTGAAGCTTAGGCCTACACTGACAAAATAAAAACACTGAATTCTTGGAACAGCATTTTAAAGAACTTTAAGTGAGTATTATATTTTTTTTTTGCTAGTGGCTTTACGTTGCACTGACACAGATAGGTCTTATGGGGACGAGGGGATAGGAAAGGGTGAAGAGTTGGAAGGAAGCGGCCGTGGCCTTTATTAAGGTACCATCCCAGAATTTGCCTGGTGTGAAAATGGGAAACCACGGAAAACCATCTTCAGGGCTGCCGACTGTGGGATTCGAGCCCACTATCTCCCGAATGCAAGCTCACAGCTGCGCGCTCCTAACCGCACAGCCAACTCTTATATGGAAATACAGTATGTAATGCCCATATAAATTCTATAATCGTTTACATTTACAAGTACCATTGATCCATTATATGGCTCTATTAGTGAATTACAACTCAACTGGGAAACACTTGTTTAGTCGTATGTCGTTTTCCGTTATTTCTTCTTTTATGTGGCCAAGCAGGTCGCAAAATGACGACTTTGACATGCGCAGGTAATTGAAAAATTTACTGTCATCCTCATTTAGATCGTCAAACAATGTATAATATAATCCTCTAGTCAGCCGAGAAACAAATATAGGATGTTTCCGCACTTTCCTAACCCTTCGGTTTTTCCTTTTTAATAGATGCTCAAGAAGAAGTTCTTCGTAGGACGCCATTCTCTCAACTGGCTATTCCCCGGTATGAACCGAGCAAGTATTCACAAGTTGCACCACTGACCGCCCGGTACTTAAATCCACTGGCAACTAGTGGCGCAACTAGTCGCCCACGGCTAATAGCGGCCTAATAGATAGTGTTTTAGAGAGTGATATTGAAGGCAGTGATGTTTGTGATGACAAAAGACCCTGAAGTCCTTAGTTCGAGTACTAGCGATGCATGTAATAGTTCTGATGACACGGAAAGTGATGCAAATAACGATGGTGTGCCGAGTCTTTCGAAACGAGCTCGTACCTCGGCACAGACTAACTTGACTGACTGGAACGGGACAAAAAGTGACAATAAGCCAGTTGTACATAAGTTTAGTGAATACAGTGGGGTTAGTGAAAACTTACTGAAAAAGTCTGATACGCAGCCACTATCTGAACTCTCAGTTTTTTGTGAATACATCGACCCTTTGTTTGACAAAATATCTGTCGAGACAAATTCATATGCAGCAAAACAGTTGAGCAATCCTGCCAGAAAAAAGTTGAAAGACGATGACAAATGGTTTGAGACTACACCCGACGAAATTAGGGCATATTTTGCGTTAGTTATACTAATGTCACAAGTGCAAAAGTCAAGAATACAGTCATACTAGAGTAAAAACAGGTGTATAAACACTCCTATTTTTCGTGAAACCATGAGCAGGGGAAGATTTATTATAATTTCATAAATTTTACATTTTGTTGACGATGAACAAGTCGATAGTAGTGAACTAAGAAAGATTAGGCCTATAATACAACATTTCTGCTCCAAATTTTCAGAATTATATTTACCTTCACAAGACATTGCTCTAGATGAAAGTCTAATGAAATTCAGAGGCCACCTTTCATATGTCCAGTGTAATAGGTCTAAACGTTCTAGGTTTGGAATAAAAATTTACAAAATTTGTGAATCAAGTTCTGGCTACTGTCTGTCTTTCAAAATTTATGTAGGTGATGATGTAACGGATCCAAGTCTGCCAGCAAGTACAAACGTTGTTCTCAACATGTGTGAACCCTTGTTAGGCCGAGGACATACATTGTTTTTAGATAACTGGTATTCTTCCCCAGATTTATTCAAAAGGCTACACGACAAGCAGATGAATGTAATTGGAACTGTTAGACGGAACCGTAAAACGTGGAGAGTACGAGACGTGGGCTGCCAACAGTATGTTGTGTGTGAAGTGGAAAGATAACAAGGATGTTTGCTTTCTCACCACTAAACACAAATCAGCTGACATGACAGGGACAGGCAAACTAAGAAGAAAGAGAGGACAAACCCCGAGGGAAGAAGTGATAAAGCCAAAGTGTGGCCTTGAATAGCAGAAGGGGATGGGTGGTGTTGACCTTCAGGATGAGGTTACAGCTCTGTTTCCCGTCATGCAACGCACAGTGAAAGGGTATAGGAAAATATTCTTTTACCTCCTAGATATGTGCATTTTCAATTTCTTCACTATGTATCACAAGATCGCTGCTAGCAGAAAGATGAGCTACATGGACTTCTGAACTAGCATTGCACAGTAGTTACTAGAGACTGTTCAGTTGCCGGAGTACTCGGTTCGAGGTCGACCTTCAGCGAGCACCACCCCAACCAGATTACAAGCTAAATCAAGGGCCCACTTTCCCATGCGTATTCCCCCTACAGAGAAGAAACCAAAAGTCACAAGAAGGTGTGCTGTGTGCTACAGCCGGGGTAAAAGAAGTGAAAGTTGCTGGCAGTGCAAAAAGTGTGGCGTAGCTCTTCACTTAGAAGAATGTTTTGAGGTGTACCACACCCAGCAGACATACTAAAATAGCGGCATTGGTAAGTTTATTACTTCGTTATCATGCATGCAAATTTTCAGAAAGGAATATTTATTGGTTGGTTTTGTATGATTTTCTAAATAATAGTGTGATGACGACGGCCATAGAGTATAGAGCGGTATTTAAATGTGATTTCTTAGTGAACTCCTATGGTATTTAAATGTGAGGCAAATGGGTTAATAACAGTTATGGTAAGCAATCAAGAAAAAAAAGCCCTCAATGTTTCAGAATGGTTTGTGAACTCTTCTCTCTTTTCTTTTTTAATCCCCTACAAAATATCAGGGCCTTCCATTGATTCAGAATCCTGGTGATACATTGAAGAAGAAAAATTCAAAGTATACTTACATATTCAACAATGTTATTATTTTTACACCCCATTAACTACTTTTTGACAGTTTTTGGAAATGCCAATATGCCGGATTTTGTACCGTAGGAATTCTTTTGTTATGTGCCAATAAATCTACCAACATTGGCTGATGTATTTGAGCACCTGGGTTCCTGTCAAAATTTCTGTGGACGTGGTGAACCTGGGTGGTGCCATTAATTCAGGTTCATAGTCTCGTGTCCATGTCATCAATGGCAACAATACAAGTACGCTGCAGAAATGAGTCTCCTTCGTTGCAATATCTGTCCAGGTCGATGCCAGCCAGTGCATACCGGTGCCATTTCTGTACATATATGGATAAGAAAGAAATTCTACCTTATCAATACTGTTTATTGTAAATATAGACTTACATCAGTACCAGTTTCGACCCTATTTGATCATCATCAGCTGACATATCATGGTTTTACATCTATTAGGCATTGGTTTGTATTACTTGTCTAAACAGATGTTGTCATCCATTAGCACATCCAGACGTCTAATGGGGGTATGAGTTGGATGTATGTTGTCATTTCATTTGTAAGTTCGTGAAAGTAAAATTGTTTTTGAGGTTTAAGTATGATTGTAAAAACTTAACCTAAGCTTAAAAACTAATTGTACATACACATTAAACACATTAAAAACACTAAAAACAGTATATAAAACACTTGATGGGTATAAAAGTTCATGTCTTGCATATTCCTTCTTCAGATTTCCATGTTAGAGTCTTGTAATCATATATTTATATCTTTGATTTTGTGCTCGTAAACAATGGTATAGGTTCTTGAGAATGTTCTATTTGACTAAAAGATGTCTTCATGTATGCTTATCAGAAAAACACATGTCATTAAATGATCCAATAGTGTGGACAAAGACAGTATGTAGCTCAGCTGTAAATAAAATCTTGTTCTTAAAGGTTTGTAGCAGATGATGAAGTCTTGGTTTTGTGGATTTGATTGAATCACCGCCGTCTCAATCCTATATATACTGCCTGCTCTCTGCTATGCGGTTAACATGCTTCTCAGCGTGAGCTCTTAGTGTCACGAACCTCCGCTAGGAGCACCAATGAGTAAGAATGACAGCAGTTACCAGAAAATCAGACATTAGAGGATCTGATCAAGAATTCTGAGACTGTGATAAGAGCTGATGACTAACCATAATGAAGTTAAAAGACTACAAAGATAATTCGAAGACAACCTTGAAATTGATCATCTGAATAAAGTAAAGGAAGCAGCCAAAAATAAAGGAAAAACGACCGTATTTTAAAATCAAATCCATAATTTTCGCAAGACAAAATCCGGGCAGTCAAAACAAATCCTGCGGTACTATGTGGCATGGGGAATAGTATTCCAAACGGTTACGAATATGGCAAGACTCCTGGTCTAGTGTCAGCTCCGTCACAAAGTACTCTGGACAGGTAGCCTAAATAGAAAATGTTGATAGTGTTTGTAGGGATTTCCCAATCAGTGAAGGAAAGACTTAGAGCTTAATGTAAAACTCTCAAACCAACAGAGAGGAGTGTAATAGTGATCGCTGATTAAGTGGCTAATTAGGTTCGGCTCCTCTACGACCCAACCAGTGACAAATTCGTTTGCGTGGTCAATGTTGAAGGTGTATGTGGCCCAGATATTGTAAATATCTCCTGCTCTCGCGAACAAACTGTTGTGTGTTCTTGTAATCCGGCTTTCAAAGAAGATCTCTAGTCCTGCTGCCTACTCCCTCGTTAAAGGCTTAGAAGTCTCCGATCTATCCCTTTTAGTTCAGTAATTATTACTGTAATGCCTTTCAGCAAAACAATCCAAATTGTATGCATTTCTATTCACCAGCAGATAAAATACTTACAATGATTGAATGATGATTTCATCGAATACACTAAAATAATTCGGTTGGAATCAACCGTGAAAAACTGAAGTGTCTGACTAATGAGACGGCAGATGCTGTCTCGCTAACTGTGAAATCTATAGTGGAATGTGTGTCTTATCTGTTATAAAATTGGTTATTTTATGTTTTCACTAGATGATTTTCTGGAGATGCAATAGAAGCTCTATTTAGTTCAGTGAGATTGGGTGGTGGATTTAATGACATGACAAACACACGCACTGCATTATGTGCTATAAAACGTATCCTGAATTCTGATCATAAACAAAGTGCCAGCGAGATAGTGATAAATTCTTTTTGCGTCCACTGCTGGTAAATAACAGTAAGAAAGGGACTGAAAAGGTGCTCTGTTACTCGTGTCTAGAAAATTCTGAAATGTGTATGTACCCTGCAGCAGTGGGATGATCCTAATATATCTACTGTAACTGGTGAGATTTTATATATTTTACGTTTCTATATCTTAAGCCGAAATGTTAGTTTCCGTATGTGCATTATCTTCTCAATCAGTAACATGCTAAGTATTACTTTTCATTTTGTATTTGTGTTACGGACCAGCTCTCATTTAACCAATGTGTGCTCTGGGTGCGGTAAGTGCTGACACCTGAAAAGTCGCTGTAAACGCAATTCTCGCGGCACAGAGTATATAGAGATTGAGACGGCGGTGGATTGAATTTGGATTTTGGTGGTAACTCCTTCCTTGTCTATATTTGTGTGCCGGTGCTATGGTTATTGCTGTTGTTGTGGTTAGGTGGCATTCTGTTTGAGAGCTCGCCATTTCTGTACGTCTGCGAGTTGATGTGGAACCCAACGGGATGCAATTTTCCTCATGTTAAGACATTTCGTCAGTACGTCCCACACCGTTTGATGACCAAGACCAACCTCTACGGATAATTCCCACACAGACCCTTGATGGTCTAGAGAAACGAGACCACTCACAATGACAATCTGATCTTGAGGAACGGACAGCTGACCTGTGCAGTGCAAATCCGCAGTCTCATTCCAACCCACACGAAATGCTTTGACACGTCGTCCAACAGTCCTATATGGTAAAGCATTCTCACCACAGGCTTCACGTATTCCTCGATAACATTCTGATGCATTTTTGACACAGGCAACCGCGATTTTAATCCATGAACGCTGATCACCTTTTGAAAACATGCTTTAGAGCGGTGAAATCATCACTCTTCACTTCAACATCACACACCAACAACACTACACATCAACAACAGAGCAACCTGACCGCTCTCATATCCTATTTGCGCATGCCCGATCTCCTGCAAGTGTCTGGACTACGTTGCCACCACTTTATTTATAGCCCTCGTATTACCCTTCAGTTTAACTACTCTGAGGGCTTGATATTGGATTATTTTTTCCAAGAGTGGTAATTAGTCTATGACGGGCAAGGTGGCTTTACTACTAGCTGACGAATGACTGATAAATAAACTTCAAATATGTGGATTGATTGTAAATTGTAAATTATTAACTACTGGAAAATATCAACCAAGTGTTCAATCAAGTCATAATTTCCAATTAATTTACTTACGACAGTTCATCCATTGCTGTACGAAGTAAAGTTCTCATTTACCACTCACATGCCAATCAATAACGTAGGCTTAAAAGTTTTTTGCTTCAAAATTTGCATCCTGAAACCAAAGAAAGGAATAATTGAAATATGCAATACCATAAATATTGTGTTTAATAATGACCATTATGAAATCTGGTGATATACATGCAAATTATTTTATTCATAAAGTCCGTACACCTCCAGCATATAGCTTGGAATTCTTTGATCAATCAATCAATCAATCAATCAATCAATCAATCAATCAATCAATCAATCAATCAATCAATTTATACTGATCTGCATTTAGGGCAGTCGCCCAGGTGGCAGATTCCCTACCTGTTGTTTTCCTAGCCTTTTCTTAAATGATTTCAATGACATTGGAAATTTATGGAACATCTCCCTTGGTAAGTTACTCCAATCCCTAACTCCCCTTCCTATAAATGAATATTTGCCCCAATTTGTCCTCTTTTATTCCAACTTTATCTTCATATTGTCATCTTTCCTACTTTTAAAGACGCCACTCAAACTTATTCGTCTACTAATGTCATTCCACGCCATTTCTCCACTGACAGCTCAGAACATACCATTCAGTCAAACAGCTCGTCTCCTTTCTCCCAGTTCTTCCCAGCCCAAACTTTGCAACATTTTTATAATACTACTCTTTTGTCGGAAATCACCCAGAAGAAATCGAGCTGCTTTTCTTTCGATTTTTTTGAGTTTTTGAATCAAGTAATCCTGGCGAGGGTCGCATACAGTGGAACCATACTCCAGTTGGGGTCTTACCAGAGACTTGACTCCTTTACATCCTTACTACAACCCCTCATAACCATGTGCAGAGATCTGTATCCTTTATTTACAATCCCATTTATGTGATTACCCCAATGAAGATAAAAAAGGAGTATTTTAATATTTAATATAAGGTTAGTAGCAATTTTGTACCCTTAAAGAAGGTTTAGAAATGAGAAACGCATAGCATTCTCCCCACTGTAGCAAGTGTGACTTATATTCATAGGGAATCCTAAAATATAAGAGACTAGTGGAATAATTCCCATACTACAGAGGAACTCAAAGAAAAGACCATAGCACATGTTGGAAAGATTAAAGAAACACGGCTCACGGATGATAGGTACACAGTTTTACATCCGGTGAAAAAATGTCCCTGTTTTCAGAGTCCACAATACTTAAATTCACTTCTTTTGTTCTACGAGGCTGTGGATTTGTTTGGTACTGAGGATTCCCTATGAGAGTAACTTTTAGCAGCCAATCGTTTAGATATACGTACACAGTATGTCGTGTTTATTATAGGCTATCCATTCAATGCATGAATAATAATAATGTTATATGCTTTACGTCCCACTAACTATTTTTTAACAGTTTTTGGAGACACCAAATTGCCGGAATTTAGTACTGCACGAGTTCTTTTGTGTGCCAGTAAAATCTACCAACACGAGGCTGACGTATTTGAGCAACTTCAAATACCACCGGACTGAGCCAGAATCAAACATGCCAAGTAGGGGTCAGAAGGCCAGTGCCTCAACCGTCCAAGCCACTCAGCCCGGCCACATATGTAGAACATGTAAGAGTAAACAGTTACAAATACTTAGGAATGACCCTACAAAACAACAGGGAAATATTTTGCAAAACACGTCAAGGACAGAGTTAATGTAGCAATCACCACAATGAGTGTCATCAAACTACGACAAAAGCTTTCAATTCAGACATTAATCCGTTTATTTCACTTTAATACTATCCCTATAGTGACATATGGAATGGAAATACCTGACGAAAACCAATCTTAAGTTGACAGAAAGAATAAAATCCATGTATCTAAAGAAAATACTTTACCTACCCAAGACCATGCCCTCAAGACTAATACATGAGTTAGTTGGAGAATTAGAAGAAATACAACTGAATCACCCGCTGCCATCTACGGCCTGGTACCAAGCAGTAATTGGCAAACCATACACACAGAAATCAAGCATATGGAGCGACTTTTATATCACAGACAACACGACTACAAACAAGTGGAAGAGCCTAGGATATGAACTAAGACATGTCATGGTCTGGTTTGCAGTACACAGATCAAACTATATTCCACCATAAACGTCACAGCAGGAAAAATTTCCACGAGGCAGAAACAGAAGTGTATGGGGAAAATTGTAACAGACACTATGCTACAGTGTGCTAAATTTGACTAATATACTGTATGTGAACTGCGTACATATACATTATTTTTTTTTTTGCTTTATGTCGCACCGACACAGATATGTCTTATGGTGACAATGGGATAAGAAAGGCCTAGGAAGTGGAAGGAAGTGGCCGTGGCCTTAATTAAGGTACAGCCCCGGCATTTGGCTGGTGTGAAAATAGGAAACCACGGAAAACCATCTTCAGGGCAGCCGACAGTGGGGCTCGAACCCACTATCTCCCAATTACTGGATACTGGCCATACTTAAGCGACTGCAGCTATCGAGCTCGGTCCAACATAAACTTTTGAACTGTGTTTAAAATGTAAATTAACCATACATGGCCACTGGCTACTATAAACACATTAATTATTTGTTTCATGCCGTTTCTTTCATTTATGTACAATTCCATCTGCAATAGTCCTTGTTTGGAGCCATTGATCATATGCCTGCATTTTACATTTACAAGCTGCCCTCACTTCATCACTCCAAAAAACCTATGCATTTTCCCATCTTCAAACACAGATATTCCTAGGAATTCCCTTGTTTCTACTAGAGCATCCCTGTAGTTTATCTTTCTATGTCCTGAATCTGCTTACTGGCTATTTTTGGAATTTTCTCTTCCTGGAGATTCTCTACTCTTATTGTCTGCAGACACATTTCAACATTTCAGTTTTTCTTTTCTAGGCCTAAAAATACTTAGTTCGGTATAAATCAAACAGTGGTCTGCATCATCGAAGAATTGCCAGAGTACCCACACATTTCTAACAGATTTTATGAATTCAAAGTCTACTGTGAGTCTGGTTCCCCCATCTTCCCATCTGTAGCGGTGAGTAGCTTTATGCTTGAAGAATGTATTCCTAACTGCCAGTCCACTAGCACAGAAGTCCACACATTCTTCCCACATCTATTTGCTTCCATGTCTTCCCCACATTTACCCATCATCTTCTCATAGCCTTCAGTTTTATTTCCAACACTTGCATTGAAATTGCCCATTAGCACTATCCTAACCTTGCTGTTGACCCTGACTTCGATGTCACTCAGTGCTTCATAGAGCTTGTCAACTTCATCCTCATCTGGACCCTCACCTGGTAAATATAATGAGACAATTCTCATCATAATTCTTTGAAATGCTAAATCTACCCATATTATTTGCTCATTTACATGTCTAACAGAAACTATGTCATGTGCAATAGTATTCCTGATGAACAGTCCCATCTGACACTCTGCTCTTCCCTTTTTAACACCTTTTAAGAACACTGTATAATTTCATATCCCTTCCTCATTATCTTCTCTTACTCGAATATCCTTTTTATTTTTACTTGTTTAACATCCCACTAATATATTGAAGGTTTTCACAAAGAGCTAGGATTAGGAATATAGCAGCCGTTGCCTTAATTAAGGTACAGTTCTGGCATATGCCTGGTGTGAAAATGGGAAACCACAGAAAACCATCTTTAGGGCTGCTGATGGTGGGATTCTTTTTGCTAGTTGCTTTACATCGCACCGACACAGATAGGTCTTATGGCGACGGTGGGACAGGAAAGGACTAGGAGTGGGAAGGAAGCGGCCGTGGCCTTAATTAAGGTACAGCCCCAGCATTTGCCTGGTGTGAAAATGGGACACCACGGAAAACCATTTTCAGGGCTGCCGACAGTGGGGTTCGAACCTACTATCTCCCGAATACTGGATACTGGCCGCACTTAAGCGACTGCAGCTATCGAGCTCGGTGATGGTGGGATTCAAAGCCGCTATCTTCCTAATGCAAACTCACACCTGCACACCCCTAACAGCACGGCCAACTCGCTCGGACCCGAATATCATTAGCTCCTAACACATCTTCTTTGCTGACCTAGACAGTTTTGTAAGTTCCATTAATATTGATAGCTCTCCATCTAATTCCATTTCATTCACCAATTTGTTTCCAAGAAGTCCACTATCTGTCTGAAAAGAAAAAGGGACTCAGTTATTCCCATCGGTCCAATTGCTTAATTGGACACAACCAGTAGATTGTATAGTCCTAGCCGCCTGAGCACAAGGCGGGCCAAGACTCAGAATATGTCTGAGATGCCCACTCCAATTCCATAGCAACTGGTATCTTAACACTTGTAAACCACTTACTAAGCTACTCAGTTATTGCCCATGGTTCACGAACTAGGATGAGACTATAGTAACCCACACCACTATTTTCTCTACAGGCATCATAATTTTGAATTATTTGCTCAACTTATCTCAAGTTTAAAGAATTTCCCTTTTAATAGGAAATAGGACGAGCTGGATGAGCAGTTAGGGGCGTGCAGCTGTGAGCTCACATCCGTGAGATTGGGGGTTCAAACCCCAATATCAGCAGCACTGAAGAAGATGGTTTTTCCGTGGTTTCCCATTTTCACAGCAGGCAAATGCTGGGGTCGCTTTCTTCCCATTCTTAGGCCTTTCCTATCCCATCGTTGCCAAAAGACCTATCTTGTGTCGGTGCAACATAAAAATAATGTACAAAAAGCAAATGATACTTACAGCACTGAGTTAATATACATACATACATGATCATTAGATCATTATAGACTGTTATGCCTTTCAGTGTTCAGTCTGCAAGCCTCTGTGAATTTACTAAACGTTGCCACAATCCTTGATTTGCAACTAGTGTTGTGGGCTCATTTAGTTCTATACCTCTTATCTTTAAATCGATAGAAAATGAGTCACACCATCGTCGCCTTGGTCTACCTCTATTTCTCAGAGTCCATTATTCTCCTAGGTAACCTAACCACCTCCATTCGCCACACATGACCCCATCACTGAAGCCGGTTTATGCGTACAGCTTCATCCATCAAGTTCATTCCTAAATTAGCCTTTATCTCCTCATTCCGAGTACCCTCCTGCCATTGTTCCCCCCTGTTTGTACCAGCAATCATTCTTGTTACTTTCATGTCTGTTACTTCTAACTTATGAATAAGATATCCTGAGTCCACCCAGCTTTCGCTCCCATAAAGCAAAGTTGGTCCGAAAACAGACCGATGTAAAGATAGTTTTGTCTGGGAGCCGACTTCCTTCTTACAGAATACTGTTGATCGCAACTGCGAGCTAACTGCATTGGCTTTACCACACCTTGATTCAATCTCACTTACTATATTACCATCCTGGGAGAACACACAACTTAAATACTTGAAATTATCGACCTGTTCTAGCTTTGTATCACCAATCTGACATTCAATTCCGTTGAATTTCTTACCTACTGACATCAATTTAGTCTTCGAGAGGCTAATTTTCATACCATACTCATTACATCTATTTTCAAGTTCCAATATATTAGAGTGCAGGCCTTCGGCACAATCTGCCATTAAAACCAAGTCGTATAGGCCAGACTGTTTACTACATTTCCACCTAACTGAATTCCTCCCTGCCATTTTATGCCTTTCAGCACATGATCCATGTAAACTACGAACAGCAAAGGTGAAAGATTACAGCCTTGTCTAATGCCTGTAAGTACCCTGAACCAAGAACTCATTCTACCATCAATTCTCACCAAAGCCCAAATGTCAATATAAATGCCTTTGACTGATTTTAACAATCTACCTTTAATTCCATAGTCCCCCAGTATAGCGAACATCTTTTCCCTCGGTACCCTGTCATATGCTTTCTCTAGATCTACGAAACATAAACACAACTGCCTATTCCTCTCGTAGCATTTTTCAATTGGCTAAATTAAAATTATGTTACACGTAATGGACATTGAAAAGACGTGAGCAATGTGTAAAATGGATAGGCCTATTTTACTGCAACAGACATATGTGTCTACAGACCTATCATCCTGTAACCAGAAACAGAACCGATGACAGTCAACACAAATTTCATTAGCATATAAACTACAACAAAGGTTCATATTCATAAAGAAAGAAAGACAATATTGTGTGCATGCTATTGATGAGTTAATGTCCAACGAAGGAGCATATTCATTAACTGTCATAGTCTTGATCCGTCATGGGCTATGTTCTATGCTCAGCTACACAGTAAGAAAAAAAAATACGAAAAACAAAACATGTGTATAGTCCATCGTTATAATGTCCCTTTAAAAGAATTTCTCCATCAACTGCAATTACCGCCAAGTGTCTTCAACAAAAATGTCTTTATCATTTACTTCAAGCATCTGATTTAGATTTACATATATTAGCCCACAACAGTTTGTTAACATTTTATATCAATTCAATACCGGTACGTTTTTTATAAATAAAAATATTCAAATTTTCAATAATGGTATCTGTTTAAGCTGCTTTGCAATCGCCCTTATGAATTTCCAAAAGTAATAGGTATATACCGGGCGAGTTGGCCGTGCGGTTAGGGTCGCGCAGCCGTGAGCTTGCATCCAGGAGATTATTATTTTATTTTTTTTTTTTTGCTAGGGGCTTTACGTCGCACCGACACAGATAGGTTTTATGACGACGATGGGATAGGAAAGGCCTAGGAGTTGGAAGGAAGCGGCCGTGGCCTTAATTAAGGTACAGCCCCAGCATTTTCCTGGTGTGAAAATGGGAAACTACGGAAAACCATTTTCAGGGCTGCCGATAGAGGGGCTCACAGCCGCGCGCCTCTACACGCACGGCCAACTCCATCCAGGAGATAGTGGGTTCGATCCCCACTGTCGGCAGCCCTGAAGATGGTTTCCCATTTTCATATATATATATATAACTAGGTATACCCACCTCAACTGTTAAACAAAAATACCATCTCAAATCATACAGGAAAACAGTACATTTGCTCAAAGATGTACGTAGTGAAATGGAACATAAGCTCTGATCAAAGTAAAAATAACTTGTCAAACAAAACTATTGTCGTTGAATCAAAATTATTATCAATAAATGCCGTATTAGGATTCCTATTTATCAAGACACAATTGTTAGGATTATTCCATAACATTAGTATTAAGCATGGAACAAGCTCTCATCGACAAAAAATCATTTTGAATATGACAGAATTTCAAAACAGTACAGTACAAGAATAACCAAACACAACACAGAACAACACAACTGTCAAAAGCAAACAATAACACCAACATGACACTAAAAATCATGCACGGCTGTCTTGATGCATTGCTCCAAAGAGTGTTTGTACATCGCTCCAACTATAGGTAGCCTATACAGTTTCTTTGTAAGGGGTCGGAATTAACCCTCTATGGCTGTGTTACAGATACTACACGCGAACCTTTTCTTGAGGAGGACGAGCTTGACTGTGCTAACGAGAACACGTATGTGCATCTCGCTTAGCAGTCCCTCTTCTCTCACCGAGAACTTCGAGTGGATACACTACCTGCCCCAACTGGTTACCGCTTCTCGGTACCTAGGGATAGATAGGGAAACTGTGGACCAAGGACCCGCTTAACAACGGATCATCCCGCGCCCACTAGCTCGGATTAGAATGTCCCTACACGAACACACATAGGACCAGGCTTGCATTTCCAGAAAGAGCAACTTGTCAGCAAGCTTGGAACCATACAGACAACCAGCAACGAACTTCAAGAACTGACGGAGAGTGAGGAGTTGTCGTTATCACGGCAGCCGTCAACTCATCAGCGGAGGGCGAACCGCAGTTCTCACAGCGCCGCCCCCCCCCCCCCCCCGCCAATAACTGCCATCGGAAATATACTATTTTTAAGTAATAATGCACTGAATATGTCTTTAGGGTTTAAGGCAACAAGCACGCATAGTGTCTCGCTCCGGTCAATGACCCGGCCGAGCGGGAGCTGGGGATGATTCAGCGCCTAGCGTGCTCCGAGAGCAGGAAACGAAAAGTGCAGAAGCTGAGAGCAGACTTCACCCCTGACTAACAGCAAATAAACCTGACGGGAAACGTTTACCTGACGGGGCAAGCTATGCACAACTATGCGTGCACCACCACCACCAAGACATCTCCGATCACCACCCCGTCAGTACAGGCCAGCTCGCACATACCGGTGCAGCCGCTCCCCACTCGGCCGGCCAGCCAAACAGCTGAACCCCGAAATAAGAGCAGGCGGCGCCTGGAGGCAGAGCTGGAGTGCGTGACGATGTATGAGGGCGACCGGGAACCGGGGCTCAGCCCCGAAGTGACGAAACCCGAGCACGGGAAGGAACAGTCGCATGGCTCCGCTGAGCCAGCGACTGAGGATGAGCAACACAAACCGGAGGCTACCTCTTCCCCCTAATAGAACCGAACCCTCAAACCCGACCCAGTGGTCAGCCAGCCGGACGCGGGGAAAGCGGGACCCAGTTCCACAAATCCGAGCGAAGAGGCAACAGCGTACAAGGGAAGGAAAGAGAAGAAGAAACGGACTCAGTGGATGGTGCCAAATAAAGTCCAACCCCCACCCGTGCAAACGAGAAACTCGGACTCGGACGAGGCTCCACTGGTGTATGACCTTCCAGGCACTTCCCGGGAGGCCAAATCTGAAATACCCGAGGGAGAGGGACTCAGTGAGCACGGGGTGACCGAACCGGAGGTCCCATCCACCCAGCCGGGAAACCAGGGTTACGGCTTCAGGGAGGCAAAAGGGAGGAAGAGGGGGAAGGGGAAAGGCAGAGTAGCCCAGCCCCTGAGCCGCAAGGCCCAGACAGGCGGGTCACGTAAACCAAGTACCTGAGCCGATAGAAGCACCGAAACATCTATCGGCTCAATCCAGCCACAGCACATCACACACAAGTAGCAGACTCGTCAGAGCCCACCTCCACCACCACAGCAAACAAAAACAATCACCCGGTTTACAGCAATAACATCAAGCACATTGAAATGGAGCTTCTCAAAAAGCTGAATCATGGCAGAGAAATTATTATTTCTCCAAGCCGAGAATAAAAGCGCATGAAGCGGTCCGGCTACATATGTTCAGCTTCGAAAGCTATGAAATCGCAATACAAGTGCTGAAAGGGCTTAATATCAAGTTTGTATGGATATTGCCCCATACCACAGTAAAGCGATTCGTAGTGAGAACGCCCAACAACACGTATGAGCCAGGTGATATCGGGCTAGCCATGCAAGCCCAGGGTATCAACGCTCTTTCAGCCAAAGGCTGTCTCTTCCTAGAGTCCGTGGTGAATACCCCAGGAGCGGACAACCTACGGAGAATGCGGATGCTAGCGAATATGCTGGTGACAGTCCAGCCGTACCGCCCCCCAGCCACTGGCCCCCAATGTGGAGTGTCAGAGACATGGGCATTCAGGGGCGAACTGCAGGCTGGATCCCAGATACCGCAGATGCGCCGCCTGCCACTTGTCTCGCGACTGCCCCCACGGCAGCGACCCTGCGTACTCTAAGTGCGCTAACTTCGGGGGGAAACACGCGGCTAACTTTAGAGAATGTCCCAGCCGCAGGGGCTACGAAGCCGCCTACCAATGCAAAGGGCCAAAGGCTAACAAGCGTGGCGACCCTAAAGCTCAAGCAGGCCCGTCAGGCACAGGCGCTTCACGCAAGCAGAAAACAGGCCCCTCAGGCAAAAAGGACCCTTCAGGTCCTGCAGGCCCTTCAGGCATCAAGGGCCTAAAACAAGGCCAATCAGGCAAACTAGACCCATCAGATGGAGGCAAAGTAAACTTTCAACCCCCAAGGACGGAGGGTACACACAACCCCAGGCCTTCAGCCCAAGCCCCCCCCCCCACCACCGTCCAAGGTAAGACCTTCGTAAACAACAGAAAGAAGAAGGCCCTATCCCCAAAAACTAACTCAAGGCAGGTCAAGCCCACGCACGCTGCTCCCGAGCTGCCCCATGGCCGCCCCAGGCCAGCTCCACCCCTCGCAGGGAACCTGCCGCCAATAAACCAGCATCCGGCGCAACCCCCCTCCCCCGCAAACCCCGCCCCCAGCACAACAACAGTCTCACCCATCTCACCACCTACACCTTAAACACTAACACAAGTGCAACAGCCAGAGGGAAACATGGCAGGAAGGGTGTTCAAGGAAAAGATAGACGAAATACTGAAAAACGTCTTTCCGAACTTGAACTTAACTGCGATCATAACTTCTGGAGTTATGCAGCCAAAATGCTGGCCGCGACCCTAAAACTCCCATGGTTAGGGGACTTGGCGAACGTGATCTCTGAACTCCTAACCCTGGATGGCTGAACAACCCAGTGAGGGTGATAATAATAATAATAATAATAATAATAATAATAATAATAATAATAATAACACACAAGGGCTTCGAGTTCTAATATGGAGCTGCCAGGGCGTCAGGTCAAGAAAATACGAACTCGAAGCCTCCCTAACCGCGAATACCATACACGTAGCTCTCCTAACAGAAACCTTCCTCCCACCGGGGAAGAAGTTCACCATAAGAGGCTACAAATTACACAGAAGCGACAAGGCTAATAGAGTCGGAAGGGTGGCAGTTCTGGTAAGGAAGGACATTAAACATATGGAACTAGACTTACCAGAACTGGTCGAGCTGGAGGCATGCTGAATTGCCATGCCAGTGCGAGGAACACTCATCAATGTCATATCGGCATACGCCAGACCTAAAAGCCTCAACACACAAGACATTGAAACGGTACTAAGGCTAAATCGAAACACGATCCTAGGAGGAGACCTAAATTCGAAACACACCAGCTGGGGCTGCCTGAGACCTAACTCAGAAGGCACAAGGCTGTACAACCAAATGCTATCCCAGGACTATGTGGTAACAGCCCCCAGTGAACCCACGTTCTTAGCGCCGAACGATCAGGTCTCCGATATACTAGACATAGCCCTACTGCGACATATTCCTCAAAGGCACAGCATAAAATTCATAAATGACCTAGGGTCGAGGCATCAACCAGTGATATATTCACTGTAAGCGAACCCAGAGGAATATGAGAATAACCCCAAGCGCCGACTCTACTATAAAGCAGCCCAAACGGATGAGTCCTTAAAAACACTCATAAATTCGATCCAGGCAGCCACAACAGCGAACATCCCGGTACACAAACTTAAACAACACACTAACATCGAAATACCGGCCAACATTAAAGATCTAATATGCAAGCGCAACCAACACAAGCGCAATTGGGCCAGATACCACCGCGATGAAGACCGGATACGTAAAAATGAACTCAGAACTGAAATCGAAACCGAAATAATGGATCTGGAATAACAAACTGAGTACGTTTGACATAAATACCAGACCGGTGTGGAACTTAGCGAGATATTTCACGCGAGAACCACACGTGATCCCAACAATTAAGGGACCTAACGGACCAGTATACGAAAACCAAGATAAAGCCGGGGTGATAGCTGACTCACTGGAAGCGGCCTTTACGCTCAATGAAGAACCGTCAGATCTCGTCTTCATTAGACAAACAGAGTCCAAAGTAGCGGAATTCCTAGCAAACGCACCTAGGCCCGAGGTTAAGAAGACTAATATCCACGAAATTAAGTGGATAATAGATCACCTCAACCCGAAGAAGGCACCCGGCCCAGATGAGATTCAGAACATAATACTCAAAATATACAATGCAATGTTTCAGTTGCAGTATTACCCGGAACAGTGGAAAAAGGCGAAAATCCTTGTACTTGGCAAACCAGACAAGGACAAAACTAACCCTAATAATTACAGGCCCATCAGCCTCCTGGACGCCCTCAGCAATGTATTCGAGAAAATACTGCTGAAAAGGCTAATAGCACATATTTAGGAAAAAGGAATCATTCGAAATGAACCATTCGGTTTTTGGAATGGCCACTCCGCCCCGCAACTGCTTACCCGGGTCATAGAACAAGCGACCATCGGACTAAACAAGCGGAGGGTCACAGGTACGGTATTACTTGATATCCAGAAGGCATTCGATAAAGTCTGGTAAGAAGTGCTATTAGCGAAATTAATAGACCGCAAATTTCACCCAGGGTACATAAGATTAATTAAATCATACCTGGAAGGCCGAGAGTTCCAAGTAGATGTTCACAACACACTGTCAAGCACCAGACCTATCACGGCGGGCGAAGCCCAGGTGTCACTAATAGGCCCAATCCTGTTCATCCTATTTACGAATGACATGCCGACAGCGGGACACACTACCACCCACCTCTACGCGGATGACACTTCTATTACAGTACAACACCCTCAGCTAGCATGCACCCGAAAGAGACTACAAGTAGCACTGCGAACCCTCGAGCCCTGGATAACCAAATGGCGTATCAAGGTCAACGTTGAAAAATGCCAAGCTGTGATGTTCACTAGGAAGAACAGACGCACACATAGGCCAGCCAATATCAAACCGTTCAAATTATTTAACAAGATATAGCATGGCACGACAAGGTCAAATATCTAGGAGTAGTCCTAGATAGAAAACTAACCATGCTACATCACATTAAAGACATCCAGAGGAAAACAGACGCACGACTGTCACAGCTCTATCCTATACTGAATAAAAGATCCAGATTAACAAAAGAGTAGCAATCAACATGTACAAGGCCCTAATTAGGCCAATAATAACGTACGCAACCCCCGCCTGGGGCTACACCAAGGATCATATAAGAGAAATAGATCCGTCACTCCTGTATAATATAGTTCACTGAGAAAACAGGTCATGGAAGCTGTAGTGGCCCCTGTATCTCCGCCAACATAAGGAAATAAATACCACAATAATACCTCGTAATAAACTTGATAATAACAGTTGTTACTTTGTTAAAATTTTAATTGTGATAGAGATAATGATTGCATTTCTTTAGGAAAGTTGTATCTAAAGCTTCTCTCGTGTCTTTTACTTGAAAAGCAAATTGCAATTATCTTATTTGTATGTTGGCAATAGTGCTATAATGCTAGCTTGTATCGTTGTTTCACCGTTCTCATTTTAATGTACATTTACATCTATTAAATAATAAATGCAACATTGATTACTGAAAATGTTAATGCAATTCATATAAAACCCCAAAACGCCTAAATCACGATCTAACGTTACCTCATTCTTTCGCTTGTTCGTTAAACCCTTCCCACGACTTTTATGTATGGGAATGGAAAATAGGAGAAAGAAAGGAAGAAGTAAAACACAGCATAATGCACACAGTTTATATTTTGAATTTTATTCCAAACAGCAGGTAAGAAGCACAATCACACACACGTTTACTCGCAACAGCTAGGTAGTTCAATGTGAAATACGTTCATGATCACAATATTATTTCTTCACACTAAGAACGCGTATAATTGTAATTTCACTCCATACTCTCAGAAAACTGGATCAAAAATCTCGTTCAATGCGAAAGAATCTCAACAAATTTTCGTCTAACAAGCACTATTACTTACCGTACGACCAAGTTCCCTTCACGCGCAACGATAACAGTGTTGTGTTTTGAATTTGCTGTACCGCGCAACTGAATGTGTAATGCCAACCACTGCCTACTAAATTAACCCTCTATAAGAGAATTTTAGTTTTCACTAGTTGACGGAGATTGAGGAGCCCATTTCGGTACTGCTTCGGACGCTCCCTATGAAGTGTCACCCCCTTGGGCTACACTGCTATGACGAACCTGGATAAGCTGGAAGTAATACAAAACAAATGCATTCGAGCAGCGGCTAGACTCCCGTATGACACACCAATACGCTACCTACGCGCAATTGCGAAAGTCAGCTCGATAAGGCAACACATACGAAAACAAACACTCCGAATGTACACGAAGTCATGGAGTAATAAGATCAACCCACTAGTCAGTGGAAAAGGACGCTACGACGTCGATCTATACACAAAATACTCCACGCCAATCATTAGTCCAGCCCGTGGACTGCTATTCATACAGACGCGTAACGACTGTCGTTTGTTTCCTCGCTCGCGGCTTTCTTGGAAAGGATGTTCTGCAGCAGTGCTCAGTGCTGCCAACCTCTGTACTTAGGAACTATGCTTCGAATTGTTCCGCGGTCGACTTAGGCCCCTAGTTTCTTATACAGTTAGGACAGGATCTAGGCAAGACCATTGGTCTGGACGGTTAGGATTCTTGCCGTGGACAAGACCATTGGTCTGGACGGTTAGGATTCTTGCCGTGGACAAAACCATTGGTCTGGGCAGTTAGAAGCCGCGAAGCGGCGTTAGGCCCATAGTTTCGTATACGGTTAGGATAGGATCTAGGCAAGACCATTGGTCTGGACGGTTAGGATTCTTGCCGTGGACAACACCATTGGTCTGGACGGTTAGGATTCTTGCCGTTGACAAAACCATTGTTCTGGGCGGTTAGAAACCTCGAAGCGGCGTTAGGCCCATAGTTTCGTATACGGTTAGGATGGGATCTTGGCAAGACCATTGGTCTGGACGGTTAGGATTCTTGCCGTGGATAAGACCATTGGTCTGGACGGTTAGGATTCTTGCCGTGGACAAAACCATTGGTCCGGGCGGTTAGAAGCCGCGAAGCGGCGTTAGGCCCCTAGTTTCGTATACGGTTAGGATAGGATCTAGGCAAGACCATTGGTCTGGACGGTTAGGATTCTTGCCGTGGACAAGACCATTGGTCTGGACGGTTAGGATTCTTGCCGTGGACAAGACCATTGGTCTGGGCGGTTAGAAACCGCGAAGCGGCGTTAGGCCCCTAGTTTCGTATACGACTTGCGCTTTTATTGTGCTGCGGTTGGTAACGGATTATCATCAACATACTTGACGGGAAGGTGATCACGTGCCACTTTACGTTGGCCAATAAGAATACAAGTACCTACTTCAGAAATGAACATGGCGTGTAATAATCTTTATTAGGTTATAAAAGTAAATGTGCTTCTTGGGGCGGGATGGTGGGTTCCTGGACATCGCTAATAACACATCTCTCCTCTGAGACGCTCTCAAAGTAAGATTTCACTCATTCCACTCACTTGTAACATTACAAATTACGCCGTTCTACGGGCTGTACTAATGCTCCACGCCGAAGCACATTCTGTTCAGCCACAGGGTAAGGAGGCCGGGAGTCCAAAAACGCCCCCCCTCCTAAGCTGGCACCAACTCACTACACCGCTCCACTTAATATTACACACACCACACTGCAAACACCTATATATATGTGTGTACATGTCTATCTATGTCTCTTATGTTACAGGGAACCAAGCAAGGGAGGATTGAGAGAAGAAATACAACGACGAAGGCAACACAGCCATAATAAGAGACGACACAATCCACCCCCGCCTCCCGCCAGTGACAAGGGAGTGGACAGAAAACGACCCTGCAGCTATTACTTAATGATTTAATTTACTAAATTTACAGGACATGGGAGCGAAAGAGCGGCCCGCACTCTACCGAGAAACGTATGTATGTATGTATGTATGTATGTATGTATGTATGTATGTATGTATGTATGTATGTATGTATGTATGTATGTATGTATGTATGTATGTATGTATGTATGTATGTATGTATGTATGTATGTATGTATGTATGTATGTATGTATGTATGTATGTATATATGTATGTAGCCTATGTATGTATGTATAGTTGCAGAGACAAGTATGTGCCACCAACACCGCAAAGAAGGGACGTCATCAGGCGAGAAGAAGAAGCCCCTTACCCCAAGTAAGGCTTGGCTATACTCCCCTTCTCCTTAAAGGAGACTTGGCACCAGGGACCGCTGGCTGCTGGAGCAAGGGACTAACCTGTGGCCCAAAGCCCAGACGCCAGCGGACCCGAGCCGCACCAGGCAGTGACAAGAAGGACTGATTCCCCATAATAATTGACAAAAACTAGGATTGCATGACACATACTCCTAACTAACACAAGCTCTGGACTTCTCCAGCCCACATCCTTGCATGTGCTATCAAAATATGTCAGGTTTTACATGTAGGCTCTTTCTCTTTTTCTGCCAATGTGGTTTTTCCCTGATCCTTCAATACGACACCTTAACACCATCCAACCAATACAAACTCGCCTGATAACGTGTCTAACATGGAAACAGGCAGATCTCCTTGTATCATTTCCCACTCTTCCCATTCCCAGCTATCTCTTTCTAATTAGAACTAATAGCATGTCGGAGGCAATGCAGATTGAGTCGATTGCCACGACGGGGGAACGGGCTTCGGGATCCACCCGTCAAAAAAGCTAGACCTCGGTTATATTCGACATCCATATCGGCAACCTTTGAAACACAAACTATGAATCGCTTATTCATCGCTGTGCGACATCTGGCGTACACTTTAAGACCTAGTACTGTTGTTATGAGAGAATTGTAATTTGTGACAAGGTTTCGTTTCTAACAAATTTTATGAACGAGGTAGGCTATTATATTTAAAAGCGTATGGTAATACCAATGTCATTCAAATTAATGTATTTCTAAACAAGTACTGATTTATAGGAAGAAGAATTACGGTCTGGAATAATTTGCCAAGGGTACCCCCTACTATATCTACACCAATTAGATAAATTTCCAACTTCTTTCCACTTAAGAAAAGACTACCGTAGATAGAGAATTGATACGTAATTGCCACTTGGACGACAGCCTTAAATTCAGTTCATTGGTGATCGATTAATTACTTGACTGACCTGAAACGCATAAAATATTTCCCCAGGACTGTTATTTTAGAATGCAGTCCTATATTACCTATTTCCTTTACCATACTAGTTCACAGAAAATATTTATATTTTGAATTATCCACATACTGCTTACCCAAAGTTAAGTGTTCTGTTCGTTATTATTGACAGCTTAGCAACTCAATGCGATAATCAAAAGGTTATGTTTATGTATCACAGGCGTGTTTACATGGAACCCATGCGTCGGCCATGTTGTTTTTGTATTAAGGTCTGTATATAATACGTTGCTTACGCTATTACACAAGGCTGGGAAATGAGCAATGAGAAGTGGGGTCACCGAATTTAGTTTTCAGTTCTCCCGCTAGGATCGCCTTTCTTAGACATAAGTTTTGAATGTCTTCTTATGTTCAGTATGGACCTCGTGGCAAGTGCTTGTGAAAATTCGCTAATGTATAGCTAATTATGATAGTTACGGAGAAACCACGTATTCTGAATGTTGCTTATCATCCATTTTTGCTGTAGTAGTGCAAATAATCTTGACTATCATGCCATGTTTGAAACATTTCAAGAAAATTTATGGTTTCATTGAAGATGTTCCTGTCACCAATTTCTTCTAGGCTTACTTTCCCCAAACTCCTTAGGCCAGCAATAGTGTCTGTCGAGAATAATACTTTAGCCCTTGCAGCTTTAATCTTTTCCAAATTTGTAGGGTACCGGTATACTAATTTTCTATTTAATTTCCGCACAGATTTCGCTAGCAATCGTTTTTTCAAGTGATACAACTAGTTCGCATGTTCTGCATTTACCAGGTTACCATTTACGTTAAAATTTCTTGCTCACATGTTGTGAACTTACATTTCTTTAAATATGGCCACGGTCAAAATTGAAAAATTAGGACTGCTGGTTTCTAATGGGTGCTGAAGTTGATTTACAAAGTCTGCCTCCTTTCCACACAAGAAGTGAAACATGGCCACATTCACTTGACAATTGTCTGTCACAATTCGGACGACTTGGAGTACACAATCTATAACAGCCTGTAAGGTCTCTCGTGTTAATTTGGCTCGTTGATCTCCTGTCAGGCTGTATGTAAAATAATATGACGCAGGAATCCTGTAATGTGTGGAAACATCTTTGAACGTAATGCAGAGCAATTTATTAGCAAGTTTATCTTCAAAACCGACAGCATCTCCCTCTGCATAAGTAATTCCAAGAAGCTTATCCAAATTCCTGTCATAGATCAGCTTTGATTTTATTACAATCTCATCTATGATTATAGAAACTTTTTCATTATCAAGCTGTAAGGATTTCTTTTCTGTAATCAAACGAGCACATACCAAGGGAGTAATTCCTGTCTCTCCTCTGGAATGGCTAATGTAAGGTTTTAAAGTTTTTGGTGTAGTAGGTGCAAGGTATCTAGACACTTTAGGAACCGGTAATCTTTGAATGAGCCACGGACCTTTACAGTATTCTCTGTGAATTTACTCTTTCGTTTACAAAAAGCTTGAATCTGCTTCAAATCACCTTGTTCAGCTAGTCCTGTAACTTTATGTGCAGTTCCCTCTTGACAGTGCTCGTGTGTAGTTGAGTTGACAGTCGCTGTGAGGAGGTAGCGTGGACGGTATAGAGTACTGATTCTACGAGTGTAATAAGTACGTTATGGGGGAGCAAACTGGTGGTGAGGAGTCTCCAGATCCTTCAACCCTCCCAGTTGCTCGGGAAGAGACAGTTCAAATGGACCAGGATGAGGATGATAGTCTAAGTGAGAATAGTAGTACCGTGAGTACATCGATTCCACCCAATGAGGTAGTGCATAAAGAGACTGATGCTTCGATTTCGAAGACTGAGTCGCAGGAACTTTATCCTAGTACCCATTATGGACCTTTCATTATTTTTGTGGAGTCCACAGCAACAGGCAATGTCAGTAACATGCATCCTTTGACACTGGGTAGGATTTTCTATGAGAAAAATATTCCAGGCATAAAATCAGTGGCCCGCAAGGGACGAAATAGGGTACAAATAGAATTTGTATATGCCGTACAGGCAAATTCATTTTTGAAACACCCTATATTAGTTGAGCTTAAGTTACGGGCATATATACCTAGCTCTAATGTATTGCGGGTAGGAGTTATCAGGGGAGTAGAGAAGACCTTGACTGAGGATGCTATATTAAAGCACTTAAAGTCTCCTGCTACTATAAAATCTGTAAAGCGTTTGAACCGTCGAATTGTTAACGAAGAAGGCACACAGTATGTACCTACTGGATCTATCAAAGTGGTTTTTCGTGCGCAGAAACTTCCACAGTACGTGGCATTATATCAGGTGCATTTAGAGGTGGAGCCATATGTTTTTGCTCCCATCATCTGTAAAAAATGCCAGCGGTACGGTCACGTTGATAAGCATTGCAGAGCAACAAGTCCCAGGTGTGGGAAATGTGCATTGCACCATACTACGGTGAACTGTACGGAAACTTTCTTGCAATGCGTGCATTGTCGCGGCTCCCATTCAACTGGCAATGTTGACTGTCCAACTCACCAACAGCAAGTCCACATTAAAAAGATCATGAGCCATCAGAACTTATCTTTCAAGGACGCTGTACAAAAAATCCAACCTAGTGAATATAATCTAGTGGACACTTCTCAAAATTTTCCCCCTTTAACTGGGGAGGGGCAGACTCCTACACAGTCGAATCCCCGTAAGAGAAAATTCACACAAGTAATTTTAAAATCAGCGAGGCCAGCACCAGCCCCAGGATATGATAAGGAAGGTTATCAAAATTTGGTTCGAGAGATTCCCCGCATGGAGATGGCAGCTTCAAGAGTTACACCTGTTTACGGCGGCGCAAGCCGTCGGATGGAGGCACCTTTGGACGAACCTGTTGCCACGAGTAGCGCCGCCATGGCGCAACCGCGTTCGTCATTTCATAGGCAAAGAGAACATCTTCAAAGTGGTCTTTATCAATCTATTCAGCAATTGGTACAATTATTGGGTGATCACCCCGCGTTAGCTCATAATGTATTCCAGTTAAGGGACAGGATTTGTAGTTTTATTCAATTCTATGATCAGAATCACTCAATGGAATGCTAGAAGTCTCATGAACAAGCGTCATGAGCTATTTAAATTAATACAGGGAACAGTACCTCACTTTTTAGCTATACAAGAAACTTGGTTTCATCTAGAGACTCGCATTAAGTATCCAAATTACAAAGTTTTACGTAATGATGGACCCGGTTACGGTGGGGTTGCCTTTTTGGTCCACTCGTCCGTGACATATCGCATCCATTCGAATATTCAGGCCATACCCCATACATATGTTATAGGATTATATTATATGCATTTTTTACTTGTGAATATCTACTGTCCTCCTGAATTTTCCATTACTGCGAGACAATGGAACCAATTCTTTCAACAATTTACTACCGAACCATACGTTTTTATCTTTGGGGACTTTAATCTTCATCACACATTGTGGGGAGGACATTTGGATACACTTCAAGGTACACAGTTCCTTAATGAAGTAAATAACCATGCTTTTGCTATTTTGAATGATGGCTCTCCTACGCGTTTGACTGCGCCTTCTGCCCCTCCTAGCGCAGTAGATTTAACATTGTGTAAGCGAAATATGGTGTCTATCGCTACATGGCATACTTTGAGTGATACTTATTCCAGTGATCATTTCCCTATTGTTATTTCTTATGGTGTAGGCAGACCCTTTTCTCCACCGCACCACACATTTCAACATAACATAATTCGATCTTTGAGGAGATTTAAACCACAAATATATACCGCTTACATTGAGGATGCGTTACAAAAAATACCGGAAAATACTTTTTCATATCAAACTTTACTGCAGATTTTAACAGCTTATATAAACCTTCACCACCCCATCAGCGCTTCACCTCCTTTATCTTCTAGCAAACCTGTGCATGTTAAGTGGTGGGATGACGAATGTCATTTGCTGATTCAAACTCGTAAAGTACTGTTTCGACAATATAGGCAGCACGCAACACCTGAAAATTACTACCGGCTCAAAAGACACATGGCACAAACCCGCCGAATTTTCCATCAAAAACGTCGTGTCGCTTGGAGGGAGTTTATATCGTCCTTCACGCGTCAGGTTCCAATTGCAGACTTGTGGAATGCCATCAGGGCAATCACAAGAGTTACGCAGCACTCCCCTGCCAAGACCATCCCAGGGCAAGTATTATCAGATTTTCTTGTTAGAGAGACGCCAGATTTTGTAGTGCCACAGTATGTTCCTTCCCAAGACCCACTAGACGCACGTTTTTCCGTATTGCTACAACCCTGCGACTATCAGGAATTAGAGGCAGTACTCCACTCATGTTCAAATTCTTCCCCAGGTCCAGGTAATGTATCCTATCAAATGCTCCAATTACTACCTATTAGAGCAAAGAAGGTATTACTAGATAGGTATAATGATATTTTTCGTAATCACAGTACACCGGTTAGTTGGAATGAATTTTTCCTAATTCCCATTCTTAAAAATAAGCAGTTACCCACTGAGGTAAGTAATTATCGCGGTATAGTCCTCGGTTCGTGAATCCGTAAAGTCTTTCTAAAGATCTTACTTCGAAGAATCCTCTGGGTATTAGAATACTATAACTTGACGCCTCGATATCAATATGCCTTTTTTAAGGGACGCAGTACATCTGATGCATTTAATAGTTTTGTTATCGATTTACTATTAGCTCGTCATAGAAAACATAGTACCATAGCGGTTTTTCTTGATATTCAACGGGCTTATGATTCCGTACCTTTGAACATATTATGGGAAAAACTTGCAACTCTTAAGATTCCTGAGGGATTTATTAGCATTCTCAGACAACTTCTGACTTATCGAACACTCCGATTTAAATCGACACCTTGTACACTCCAGCCCCGGCAGGTAAGTAATGGGTTGCCACAGGGCGATATTCTGAGTGGTATTCTTTTCGCTCTTTTTATGAAAGATTTTGAAACGGTCATTTTACGTCATGCTCGAATACAGGCGTATGCTGATGATTTTTTGATTTATTGTACACATGAAGATTTACAGCTCTGTAGACAACATATTAGTTTCACGCTTCATGAAGCTAGAACATGGTTAGAGGCCCATGGGTTAAATCTTTCCATAGCGAAATGTCGAGAAATGATATTTACACATCACCGAACCTATGACCGATCGCCACTTGCTTTTGATCAGTATGAAATACCAGTGGTTAGTCACCATAAATATCTTGGGTTATTTATCGATCAAAAACTTACATGGAAACATCATTTTTTATATTTGCGTTCGAAGAGTGAACGGTATATTCAGGTCATACAGGCCGTAACCCGTAGGCAATGGGGGGCAGATCCCGTTGTGGTGCTATCTTTGTACAAAACCACTATTAGGACGATATTGGACTACGGATCACATATTTTTGACGTAGCATCTTCTACTAACTTGAATATTCTTAACACTTGTCAATATAAAGCAATACGCTCCTGTATTGGAGCTTTAAAGTCCACACCTACCAATGCCCTTTTAGTTGAAGCCTGCGAAGCTCCCTTACAAGTACGTAGAAAGATACTTGCGACGAAATATTTACTTAAAAAGTTTTCTTTCACAAGTCATCCTCTAATTCCGAAGTTACAGTTACTCTCGGAATATTATTCAGTTCGACGCCAGGGTTTACGCAGATTGCCTGTATTGTTTCATGCGTTTAATACATTGAAGTCGAAACAGTGTACTTTAATACACAGTGTTACCTTACTACCCTATACCTTACCCTATCCTGTTTCCTATTTTAAGCCTCAAATAATTTGGCCTATGCGTAATGGCTCTACTAATGTTCCTTGTCTGCAGGAGAACGAGATATGTCCTGTTAAAAGAGTGAAATTTTCTCATATTCCACGAAGCATAAACATTTTTACAGATGGGGCAAAGAACATTAATGGAGTTGGTTCCGCTTATTATATACCTTCTCTAAATGTTAAAGAACAATATGGTTTGCCTCGTGACTGTTCGATTTTTACGGCGGAGCTATTCGCCATACAGCAAGCTTTACTTTTTGTTCAGCGACAGGGATATACGCGAGCTACAATCTATACGGATTCGCTGAGTGCCTTACAATCTTTGGTTTCGTATGAGTTATCTTATAATTGGTATATTTACAATGTCAAGAGTCTCCTTTATATGCTGGACAACGTCGGTATTTCCATAACTTTAGTATGGGTACCAGGTCATGTGGGTATAGACGGTAATGAAAAAGCAGATTGTTTTGCAAAACAAGCTTCTCGTCTTCCTGTTCCGAATACTAACAATATTGTTCCGGCTTCTGATTATGTAGTTGTTATCCGACAGGAGGGGCACCAGGACTGGCAGAATTTCTTTCGACAGACTGCACAAGTCAAAGGTAACTACTATTATCATTTACAACCAACGCTTTTAGTTAAACCTTGGTTTATACGAGGATCTTATACTAGACGACATATTATTAACATCATTAGGTTACGGTTTAATCATGCCCTTACACCACAATATCGATCACGTTTCCATTTAACGCAGGATACAAACTGTTTGTGTGGTACAGATATCCGTAATGGCGACCCCAATCACATTTTCTTTGAATGTTCTTTATATACTAAACCCCGTAAAAAAATTCTGAATAACCTCAAGCGACTCAAGCAGGTTTTTCCTACCAGTGTTTCTTGTTTGCTCTGTAATCCTACAGTCGAGATTATTATGGTGCTAAATTTGTTTCTAGATGAGGCCAATATCGTGTTATAATTCTATCTACAATATAGGGTGAGAAGTGCTCATGCTTTAGAAGGTTCTATTTGAGTGATTTCTCATATCATCAGTGTATTACTTGTAAGTGCTATTTTGGATTATTCGTGTGGGTGAAGCTTTAGACGCAGTGTGATTGCAAGATTGGAAGTTTCCCGTATAACAACAGTCTCCTCTCGCCAAATCGGGTTGTTATGTGATATAGTGAAGTTCAGTGTTTTGTGTTTTTCTACTTGCAAGCTCAAGTAACAATTATTGAACTGAAGTTTTCATTTATACCAGTGTGTTTACATGAGTAAGCGAGTATTGACTGGGTGAAATGTCGTAGACACAGCCCATAAGCATCCGCAAGCAAGCAAGCGAGCAAGTAACTTTATGTAGTCGACTGTCAAGCCCATGTTGATATTTTTCTTTTTTGAGTTGATGCATCCTTTCTTTTAAAGCGGTAATAATATTTTTCTGCTTCATTACAAGTGCTCCTTCTTTCCTACATTTTCTGACTATTCTTTTCAGTTTCAAACCCACTTTAGTGCAGTATAGTTTAATAGAACACTGTGTGCCTGTGGTTTTATATAGTGGTTCACTGATAATTACAGGTGGAGGGTCATTCTCTTCACTGGCTGTATATGCAGTTGGCTCCACTTGAATTTCAATTTTCTTAGTTTCCGTCTTCCGTGGTCTTCCTCGTATCTGGTCTTTCTGCATGAGATTGTGTGTGTCGGGGAAAACCTTGAAACACGGATGGAATGACGTACGGAATTTGGACTTTTGTTGCTGTGCCTACACTATAATCTGAGTCCTTAAAATGCCTACTGCAAACGGTAGAATGTATGCTAGATTTCCACAGAGTTCTCAGTCTATTTCCTTGACGACAAATGCCAATCACCATTTAGGTTCCTCGCCTTTCGGAAATTTGTGAAATGAAATACCACATCATTTTGAGGTCTTTGATTTACAGTAAGGAACACTACAGTACACCGTGTTTTTTTACGTTTATCCTATGTTCACATTACGTAAATACGGCGTTAATTTCAGTCACTAAATTATAATCACCTGCACTAGCACAAGAAAGCTCATAAAGTACAAAAGTACGTCTTGACATGCTCGTGAATGTTTGAATGAGTACTTCGCCCGCGCAATTTTATGACTCAGAAGAGCGCACCTAGCGGCAAAACGATGCGTTTCACGAGCCCGAGCAGGAACCAGTTACACGACCAGCGAGGCCTTGCATTTCCCAGCCTTGTATAATAGCGAAGGCGACGATATAATATAAAAAAATGAAAACCTACAATCTGTTTTCCAGTCATTGACCAGGTCAGGAATGGAATGAATGAAGCAGATATAGGTGATTTAGTAATGACTGATAGATGCTATGAAATGAGAATGGAGAGTGTTGCTGGAATGAAAGATGACAGGGAAAACCGGAGTACCCGGAGAAAAACCTGTCCCGCCTCCGCTTTGTCCAGCACAAATCTCAAATGGAGAGACCGGGATTTGAACCACGGTATCCAGCGGTGAGAGGCCGACGCGCTGCCGCCTGAGCCACGGAGGCTCCTTGCGATATAATATAATTACCATTTATTTTGGTCTTGCTATATCTCGTAGGCAACGGCCCCCATCAAATATCAATGAGAAGAAGAAAAACACTTCCCCTTTGGAGAAGAAGATCTATGACATTCTCTTTGATCTATAAATATTTGGCCGTGTGTTTGAAACCTGTGTTTTATGGTTATGTTTATGTGTGATTTTCGTGATATCGTGATGTTATATGAAAGTATATCGTTAGTAAACTACTGTGATCTAAACCACAGTTTCTAGTTGAATATTCTTACGTATTAGACCAGTGATAGCAAAATGCTTGGGAAGATTCCGGTCAGAAAATATCTTATAAGCAGCATTCTGCCGTTTCAGTTATTTGATCATGACAAAATATCAGAAGATTCTAAACCTCCTCGCTCGTATTATGAGCAAATACAAGAAAATGAAACTGGATGGGACAGACTTCACACGATGTTCAGTATTGATGAATTTGGAAATATGAGCCCGGAATTGCATTCATCTTTCCAGGCGACTTTTCTTGGCCTGTTTATTGGTGCCTGCTACGGCGGATTTGTTCGCTCTAGAATAGCTTACTTAGATTTTATGGAACGAAATGAAGCTACTACGTTTAAAAGTCACTTGGACGCTAAGAAACAGTTGCAAGACCGAGTCACTGTTGGTTTTGCCAAAGGAGCCTTTCAGTGGGGCTGGCGATTAGGACTTTTCTCTGGATCTTATGTTTTAATTTCAACTTCTATTTCTGTCTACCGTGGCAAGTCAAGTATGGTAGAGTACATCGTCGCTGGTGCAGTGACTGGAAGTTGTTATAAAATGAATATGGGAGCCAGAGGAATGCTTGTTGGTGGTCTTTTGGGGTCTCTTCTTGGTACATTTGCAGGAGGCGTGTCCTTGGCTCTCCTTAAAGCTACTGGTATGACAATGGAAGAAGTGAGATTTTGGCAATATAGATGGAAAGATTCCCGACTGAAACAGACTCATAAATTATTCAAAGATTATAAAGCTGCAGATGACCCACCTTTGCTGACTCATCACAATGAGAAATTCAAGACGTCAGAAGGTCTTCTGGAATCCCTGGACAGTTCTTCAGTAGTAACTGATGCTGCTCAGAAATAGAATGTGTGAAGATGCAAGTGAATGTTAGAATACTGCATTTAGAATGGGTGGCAGTAAGAATTGCTACTTCATAGGCTGTCTTGCAGAGATCTGCAGAGTATGGTAAGTTGGTACCTGGCTGAGGAACATTGTTACATAATAGAGGCCAGTTGTAAAGTAGATGCAACTATGCCTGACCCTGCACCTGTAGCTGATGATCTAACTCAATATATAAAAAATGAGAATATCTCCAATCATACTTAATTTCTGTTTGCATTACTTTGTAGTTTAAATGATTCTCTTTGGAAGGAAAAATGAGTTGGCAGTAATTAAAGTTATTATCTAGATCTGCAAGTCCTTTGTATATTATATTTTGTTTATTGGTTTCTGAAAGTTACATCAATGTTTGATAGTATGTTTAATGGATGTGTATGAATTCTATATGGTGACTGAAGTGAAAGTTATAAATTATGGAGGGCCAGCCATTGGTACACCATAGTGGGGCTTTATACCTGACACTTGTGTCAGCTTAGAGTGAAAAAATTATTTTGGCCTGTTTCAAATTAGAAACATTCAGTTTATACTAGCTAGATATATATATGGTGGCCATGATCGTTATGGCATCATGTCTATATGGTCTGACATCATGGTCAGCCGGTTCGAGTCCCGTTGGTCGCAAAAACTTTCATCATCAGAATGTTGGTGGCAGGGTAGAAGAGGTGACGGTAGACAATTTATAATCACCGGATTGCGTGCCAAATGCCTGGATTAAATTCGAAACGTCTCCACCGTGCTCACATGGAGTGAGGGCACTGTTGATGGTGATTCATTTGTCGGATGGGAACGTGGAGACTTGAGCAGACCCCTTGGTGCTATTTAACAGGAGTATTATCTGCACACTTTATCTTGGTGCATTTGTGTATGGGGTTGAGGAGTAAGGAGGGAGCTGTCCCAGTATCGATAGTGCTGCCTGGTGTTGCCAACTGAATGAAAATGAAATCTGAATTGAATCGAGAATATGATCGGTCGATATGAAATTTCTAAACCGTTATCATCTTAAGCCAACAACTATGTCACATACACATTATATAACATTATAAAACATTTCTCGATGCGAATCTTGTTCCTAGCACAAATCCTATACTTTGGCTTTGTTGTGTAAACAATAACAGTACTGGTACGTAAAGTGTACGCCAGATGTCGCACAACAATGCTTAAGCGATTCATAGTTTGTGTTTCAAAGGTTGCCAGTACGAATCTCGGAGATCGCCGAGGTCGACCGATTCAGCACTAGGGTATAAATGCACCAAGGTAAAGTGTGCGGATAATAGGCTATGTGCCAGCACTGAGTTTCACCTTCTCCCTTCCTACTGTCGTATATCAGGTCATTCATTTCATCTCGATAACTATTCAGGTGAGGTTGACATCAGGAAGGGCATCCGGTCGTAAAAACTTGCTACGAAGATTCATCTCTCTTCATACCCGACCCTGTAGAGAAATTGGTTAAAGGTTGGACGTACATACAAGCATATTAGCTAGATAGGCTATAATATTTCTTTTTATGTGATTCTCCAGTAAGCGAACCTGAAGCTAACCCCATGTGTAAAGTATAGCGAGCTAATATAGGCCTAAACCATAACTCAAAGCTGATACACATTGTGTATATTTTAAAATTCTTGTCACACCTATCTTTCAGGTGATATACAATAGCGTAGAAATTCAGTAAGACTTACATTACTTTTATAGCATGATAAGGATGTAATATGTTGGAAATCTAAAGTGGAATACCTTGTAGAGGAGAGATGTGTTCATTGCGACAATTAAGTACCCACCTGCCGTCCCCCAGAAGTAATTTTGCTTTTTTAACCTAATACTTCACGCGCCATAGTCCATTGCCTAACTATGTACCAGCATTTCCATTGGGCGAGACACAATGGTATATGGCGTCACTCCCAGCAATGAAATAAAATGAATTCCGTTACCAACCCGCGCACAAGAAATACACTACTGCACAATAAATACACAAGTGAATGCAATCTGTAAAGAAAGAACTCTGTTCAATTCACCTTAATGTAGGGCAGCTTCAAAAAATTCGTGCACCTTTGACTTAAACAGGAACTCTGCCAAGTAGCCGACCAATGGCTTAACCAATCCAGACCAATGGAGGTGTCACGGGGGGATACTAGAGGCCTATGACCTCTTCGCAGCTTCTAACCTGGGGGCTTATGCCCCCAGACCCGCCTTTGCTTGATCCAGACCAATGGTCTAACCAATCCAGACCAATGGCTTTGTCACTAACCTACCCTAACCAATCCAGACCAACGGAAATGTCACGCGGGATACTAGAGGTCTAGGGCCGCTTTGTGGCTTCTAACCTGGGGGCTTATGCCCCCAGACCCCCTTTGCTTGATCCAGACCAATGGCCTAACCAATCCAGACCAATGGCTTTGTCACGAGATTCGTAAATTCAAAAGTAGTGCCGCTGCACTGGGACTGGTTCTTTATATGAACAGTTGGCAGCTCTGTCGACCGCACGATCAAGCCCGACGTGAGCGGGAGAGAAACAAATGACAGTGCAATCATGCGTAGATGCGAGCGCTGGAAAATGTAAGTTGTTCTGAATTTTTGCCCGAGGGATGCCAGTAAATACAACAGAGTCTTCAAAGTAAGGGGTATTAAAAACTGCTCTTATGCTGTTATTATCCTTATGAATGACAAATGCATTTATTCTAGCAATGTTAAGATATCTAGAAAATTTAGTTTAATAATAATTGGTTTTACATCCCACAAACTACTTTAATGGTTTTCAGAGACACTGAGGTGCTCGTATTTTGTCTTGCAGGAGTTCTTTTACTTGCCAGTAAATTTACCGACATGAGGCTGATGTATATGAGCACCTTCAAATACCACCGGACGGAGCCAGAATCGAATCTGCAAAGTTGGGGTTGGAAGCCAGCGCCTCAATCATCTGAGTCACTCAGCCCGGCAAAAAAATATAGTTGGTGGCTAGTGGAAAGACTTTCTGGACACTGTGTATGAACCACATAACTCATCAACAGTGTCCACACCACCCTTGGTTTTATTATAAAATATCATTAGGCTACCACAGCTTTTTTCGGTAGAAATTCAGTATGTAGCATTGTAAGGGATTTGAAATGTTACAGATCTTGTGTGTTCACCTTGTAGAGGAGAGATGTGTTCACTGCAACAGCCAGGGACCCACCTACCAGTCCCCAAAGTACATTTACTTATATAACGTAATATAATTTATCACATGCCATTATTCTTTGTTCAGGCGTGCTGTAGCATTTCCATTGGCTGAGATGCAATCGGATGTGATGTCATTCCCAGCAATCAAGTGAAATGCATCTGTTACCAATCCGTGCACAATAAAAACACAACTAAATGCAATCTGTAACAAAACAATGTTCATTAATGTAGGGTAGGATAAAGCACGCCTGGCAGCCTTAAAAAATTTGTGCGTCCTCGTGTTAGCAGAGAAAATGATCTTGAACAGGTATTCCACCAAGTAGGTGGCAAAGTGAGCTTTCTTTCTCCCAAAGCTCGGAATGAAGTAGGACCCATGCTTTTTAATGCCTCCACCTGTTCTCTATATGTTGTGTGTGTACTGGTGGTCTGTTCCTTGGCACTCCTGCTGGTATCGATGAATTGAATGGAGTTATTGACATGAAGGTGCACAAATCCTTCATGTTCCAGGCAGTCGTGTGCCTTCCAGTAATCGGAAATAATAATTGTGCCTGGCAAAACCCACTCTTTAGTGATTGAGAGCAATGTCTCCTCGAGACCCTACCTACCCAGAACAGATTGTTCCTTTTTCATTAGCCCCACGTAATGAACGGCTATGTCTTTGTCAGCTTCTCGCCACTATCCAACATTGAATGTGCTGCTACCGCCGTATGGAATGCTAGAGGCCGAACAGCCGCTTCGTGGCCCTAACTTGGGGGCTTGTGCCCCCCAGACCTCCTTTGCTTGGTCGCAGTCCAAAGCAATCCACTAGTTCGTAAGTTTAAAAAAATAGCGCCGCCGCACCTAATAATGCACTACTAGTTCTTAAGGTCAAGAGTTGGCAGCCCTTTGCACCGCACGATCATGACCATTGCGAGAAGTCGTCAAGAAAGAAACAAATGACAGTGCAATCATGCCTAGATGTCTGCACTGAAACACTGCTGCATTATCTGAACTTTTGCCCTTTTTCTTATTTCCAGTGCCAGGATCTGTATCATTATCATGGTGCATAATAGAGATAACTAATACACTTTTCCTTTTCTTGGAGCATGTGATGAAAGTGTAACCAAATTTGTGAAGCAGAACAAGGATGAAAACTGTTCTTGACCTTTGGAAGATAAGAGTTCAGGTGGTATTTCATGTTTGTTTGCTCTTAGAGTATCTACGCATGTGATCGTGTGATTTTTCAGCAAATGCTTTGCCAATTGCACAAATGAACTAATTGTCCATAGTTATGTTTCTCCTAGTGTGATCAATCAGAAATAGCCGCTTCACTATAACGTGCACTATTATCCTGACAAAATGGCTCTTCCGGTTGTTGGCCAACATAAACCTCTAAATTACCTGTATGGAATGTACGAACCTTAGCTAATAAAAATATTTTGATGTCATATTTGGCTGGCTTGTTTGGCATATACTGTCTAAAACCACAGTGATCATGGAAAGGCACTGTTCAAACTCCACTGTTGGCAGCCTTGAAGATGGTTTTCTGTGGTTTCCCATTTTCACACCAGACAAATGCTGGCTGGTGCTGTGCCTTAATTAAAACCTTCCTATTCCATCATTGCCACAAGACATATCTATATTGGAGCAACATAAAGCAACTTGTAAAAAATAAGTAAAAACATAAAATTAAAAGGCTGTAGCTTCTCATCAATTGTGGCATATTCACTGGATGTGGAAGCATTCTGTATATTCTGCTTGAACATTTCAGTAGCCTCTTGCAAGCTTGGGAGTTTATCGGCTGATATTGGATCTCTTAGAAATAATATTGTGAAATCGAATGTGTTGTAAGAGAAAAAGAAATCTTTTCCTGCCATCATTGCAATGAAAATATCAACATCACTGTTGCAAAGGCCCAAAGGTCTCTTGTAATGTGGTGGTGCTGATCACAGCATACTGGCATGGTATATGTTAATATTCCAAACATAGCTTTAATTTCTGATTTGTTAATTTCTGTGGCATCTCTCTCCCTATAAATTTTGACCTACACTCTGTGTAAATGTTTGTATATGCTACAACATGATCACTTATCCTATCGTCTACAATTAGTCCCAACAGTCAGTATCAGTCTTTTCAGTTTGAGCTGCTTCTTCGGGACCTGGCAAATGAATAAGAGTATTTTGCGCTCTGTTGCGGCTCCTTTGAAGAATGATACTTGTGTATTACACAGTACCATTTCCCCCCTTATGAACATCAAGTCTCTTAGCTAATGGTATATCATTCTCATCAACTTCATGCACATATTCATTGAAATAGGTACATACCTTTGTGTTCTGATGCACAGCTGTCCTGCTCAGTATCACTGCCATGATCACTTTCATAAACAGAGTCTATATCAATCTGAATCATCTCTTCCATCATCATCATCATCATCTGGTATGTCACCAAGATCCTTATCCTTACCGATTAGTCTGTCCGTTGTGAACAGTCTTCCAGTCCACGGGAAAATTGGACTTTGCTTGAAATTTACGCAAGCTGCATACTGTGGCACTGGGTAGAAATTAGGCAACACTAACATCAGCATACAATCGTGTCAACAGCTTGAACAACAGTAACGTTAGAAAAATGGCTAGCAATCAGGGCTACATGGGAGTGTTCATTGGTAAAGTAACAAGGGATGGAAGATAGAATACTCACTAGGCCTACACCAAGAATTATTCACAATTCAGTTTGCCGTGGGTAAAAAAATACTCACGCGTGCCTGAAAATGATGATGATGACAGAATGCCAAGCGAATTGGAAATTGGCACCTCTTAAAAGAAAATGGAAGAGTTTTATGAGATGGTGTTAAATCAGCTTGAGAAATGTGAGCCTCTCTGCCCACTTTTATCTAGCTTATTATTTTCAAATCCAAGCAATTTTCATGTATATTTCTTAGAGATAATCTAGTTCCATTTAAGAGCCCTTGGGAAATGTTCAGATTTCTAAGGAGTATTATAACTGTGGATCCAATTTTTTGAGTAAGAATATGGGGAGGTAAACCACTTAATTCCAAGGAATTCAAGAATTCTGCAGAAAATTGAAGTACCTGGCTTTCACCTTCAGCAATTAATCTGTTAACGCTAGTGTATGTTCTTGAAGTACCAGGTATAAGTTGAATGATTTCTCAAATTAATTTCATTAAAATGTTAATTTGTTAGTGTAAGAGTGGAGAATTTCAAGAAATCGATGACAACTTTTGCAGAAGTGAATGTTTTGCTGTAAATTTCAGTTACAGTGTCATTAAGTGCTAAAATTCTGTCTGGTAATTCAGTAACATTTGTATCCTTATCATCCAGTTTCTAGCAAGAAAGCAGAGAATTCTATTTCTTCTGGTTTTGCCTGCATGTTTTTATGCAAACTGTGTATTTTGACAAAGGGCCAGAGAGAAGAGCTATTTAATACAATTGTGAATAATTGTTTGGTGAGAAGCGTGCGGCATGACAGGTAAAAGCTGTCTGAAGTCTTCCTCCAAGAAAAATAATTTTCCCACCAAAAGGAATGTCGTTACCCATGATATCTTTTAGAAGACGATTCACACACATTGAGTGACTATTTGCCATTGTAGTTTCATTCCGTATTATGAGCCATGCTAATCGAATATCGTCAGTTACTTTGGAATTTAACTTTAATCCAGACACTGAACTCTCATTTAAATTTAGAGGAATTTTGATTGTGCTGTGTACTGTTCAACCATTGGGCTGCTAAACAGCGGCTATTCCGGTCCGTGCTACTGATATATCAAGAAGCCCTAAACTTAAGCACTTCTGTTTTAAGCATCGGTAAATAAGTGTTTTTCCAGTGCCCCTGGGACCATAATGAAAAATACATTTGTGACAGTTGTGTTGGTTTGTTGAAGCACATCAGTGATTTCATTAATAATTGAAAGTTGTTCCTGGTTTGTTTGGGGCATCATGTCAGCCAAATTTAAAACTGGCACATTAGTAGTTTACTTGTTTAAGTGTATGTCAGTAATAGCAGGCAATATAAGGAGAAATTATGCTATATGGCGGTGTGAAGCCCGAGCACTGAAATTTGTTTAAAAAATAGCTGCAGTCTCTGAAGAGGTTGGGTTATTGTAGCGTCTAGGATCTTCTTGGGATTCATAGTAAACTCGCATGACAAAATCTAATGATTGATGTTTTTCTTTCTGTCTTTCCGGAAGACGATGCACTGTTTCATCAAGTGCAATCATCTTTCTGACAGATGGTGTCATTCTTCCACTGTAGATTTATAACAGGACACCAAATGGCACTAATACAGGTACCAGCTGAATACTGATACTTTTATCTTCACTTTCAAAAGTCTTTGAAAAACAAGCAGTGTTCTGGAGAGGTTTATTTAGCTGTAGAAATTAAAGTACAGTACTTTGATATGTTCTTAGAATCAAGATGGCAGCCCGCTTTGTTGACTATTCTGAAATCATGTGCTTGCTTTTCGAGGATCTTGGTGACGGTGATTATGGTGTTAATTCCGACGAAATTATTTCCTGAAAGTAACGAAAGTGACAGCGAAGTACAAGGTGCCTTGGAAGTAATGGGAAATTCAGATAACCGGAATGATGTTCCAGTCGGTGCAGGTTATGTTGTTAGTATTGGCTGTATGTCAATATTTGAAGAAACCAATGAAGGGATAAGTGTGAACTGTTGATATTTTTTTAGACTGTTATAAGGAATTTGATCACAACACATAAAGAAATGATACTGACCTAAGAAAACTAAGGTAATCTATAGTTTCAAAATTCGTGAAAAAAAATCAAAATCAGTTTTGAGAAAAACTTGTGTTTTACTTAGCATTATGAATGAAAAGTGAAGAACTGTGGGGCAGTATGTAAAAACATACTTCTGTTTTTTAGAATATTATGTTTCAGGAATAAATTATCAGAAATTATTTTCTTACAGCAAAATATTTCAACAATTCCCTTTGTTAAAAAAATATAATTTTATTTTACGATATAAATCATAACAATGTTTTTATTATTTCATCATCTTCGTGTAGATCAGTCTTTCAGCTTTGTATTGATGTATAATATATGGATTTATTAGCATTAATATGTGATGACAGGCATGGTTTAATTTTCATGATGGATATTGAAGAAAATAACTACAGCATTTGACAGATAAACCTGCAGCAGTTCTAGGGTTAAGGCCAGTTTATTTTTTTTGCATATTTTTGAATGTATTGTCTTATATAATTGATTGTAGGGGTTATGCTGTTGCAAAATTGTATGAAATATGAAGTATGCCATCCATGATGCAAGAATTTGATCGATTTACTATCTGATTTGATTAGCTTCTGAGGAGTCTAATATGTACAACTGACCTAACATTGTCACTTATATTTTTGGAATATAAGGAAGAAATGCGATGATGTACGATTCCAGAAATTTTAAAACATTATGGACTATATCCAAGTGGCATGGTAACATGGGCACCAAAGGAAAAGAAGCACATAGAATTGTTGTACTGCCGAATATTTTTTCTGAAATTTGTTGAGAGAAGAATTGTTTCAGCTGGTCAAGTATTTTATATTCCGGCAGATCAATTTTACCATTACAAAAGCAAAGGCCAAAATAACCAAGTGTAGTTTTCTCACAAGAGAAGTACATTAGCATTATTCTTTAAATTAACGTCACGACTGGTCAATGTTCCTTTTCGTTAAACTGGTCTATTGACAGTAGCACTGCACATCTTATTGGATAATACTGTTGTGTCCTGCATAAAGGGTGCTGCTAAACAGTGAATGGCAAATAATATTTCTATTTCCATAATCAGCAGGGTGGTTAGTTTCATGGTTATGCACTCTAAACAAATAGTCAATGTGTGTCTGTTAGGTCATCAGCCCAGAGGCTGATTGGATCCTCAAATAGCACCACCAAAGGTTATGCGGTTATAAGAAAACCCCTAAAACCAATGACAGCACCAAAATGAGGCGTACTAGGAAAGATGAGGAGTGAGGTAGTTTGCCATTGCTTTCCTCACTGGGTCAGAAAGTACTATTGCAGCACAACTGACCCTATGAGCAGCACCTTTCGTAACACTCAGATGCACTAGTCGTGCTCTGAATGTCATTACTCAGCACTACCCATACCCCAGCAGTTTCCATATTGTCTCAGCCATGGATGTTGACTGGGACTTCGGTGGAAGCTACACTTTACTCTGGCCTGTGTCAATACGGTAAACAGTTGACTTACACAAAGAAGTTCAAAATAACCAGCATATTCACTGTCCAGAGACATGAGACTTTCTTACTCCTGTTGGGTTTTGAGGGGAAGGCGAAAAGACTGATTGCCATTAATAAAAAATCCTTATAACAATTTTTGCAACAGTGTGCAGGCTCAGCTCATGATGATGTTCTTCATTTTGATATAAACAGTACAAAACTGCTATAAATAAACAATTTCTATCATTGGTTGTGGCATCACACACAACCATTAACCCGGCTCAAGGGAGATAAGGTCACCTTCCCTATCTTTCACCTGAGTAATACTTGTCTGGCACATCCATGTTGCGGCGGTGGGTATCCTCCACATCATTAGGCCTGTGTGAAGGAGAGCTAAGTTCAGGCAGGGACCCAGTCTCACTGGGTTTAACGTGGAACTCATGCCGAGAGTTACGGGTGAAGACCTTAACAGCATCTTAGGCAGAGGAGGAGACCTTCGGAATGACGAAGATGGTGGATGAGGCAACCCATCCTCTGTAGGCTCTGTGCGTACAGCACTGTGCTGCTGCGGGTGGATACTATGAGAACTACTTAGTCATCTTCAGTAACAGGTCGTCATAAGAAGCTGAAATGTGTATGACGTTGACATGCATTTATTCAATTATTTTACATTGCTGTCTTCAGATGATAATTTTTTAATGTCACAACGTTCTGACAGAATGATGTGCTTGTTCTTGGCTGCATTAATAGATACAGTAATACAGAGCTTTCATTCACGACCTCACGAAATGGATTTGAAAAGACGGTGGATCTTAGCAGTAAATCGCAGGAAGTGATTCTGGATTTGTACATTTACAGTATTTAATACACAGTTACTCTTAACATAATGCAAATGGTAACGATTATAAATAAATTATTGAAGAAGTTGGATGTCAACACCAACATCTACAAAACCATGCAGAAGACGGTGGTCATTGCCACGACTGGAATTGTACGGAAATTTATGGGTTCAAATTCTACGTAAAACTGTAGTTTACATTAAGATTTATTCTGCTTTGATTTCCTAAAATCTGTACAATTGCTCTAATATCATTATCACCAAAGTGTGCAAAATAAATAAATAATAATAATAATAATAACAATAACAATAACATACCGTACTACAGACCACAATGTGAAATTTTAGAGTATTCTGTCACAACCTCACGAAATGGATTTAAAAAGGTAGTGGACAAATATACTGTAATTATAAAAACTGGCCTCCATTACACAATATCAATAGCTCACAGAAATACCGCATTTTACATACGTAACGTTCTGTTTTCGCCCCGAGGTGGTGCAACTCTTTTCAAGCAACCCCTAATGAACATGAGCTGCATGTACCCTCATGTCAATCTTAAATTTCTGTCTATATCGGGAACCAAGCCCGGGCCCCTGATGAAGGAAACTAGTAGCGCTAACCATTATATTACAGAGGTGGTTGCGATCATATTATAAATACAGACACAATAATTTATTGGCACCTTTAAGATATTCTGATATTTTCAACTGGTCCAACATCAAACCTGTGCCTTTTTATCGGAAAAAGTTCCTCTGTAAGCTCTTATCCTTGTTGTATTTCTCTTTCCGCGCTTTTTAGATGCGAGATCCAGACAATTCACAGGGTTGATCGGTACACGAGGTGAATGTTCTGATTAAACTGTATAAATAACAGCAGAAATATGCTTACATTTCATGGAAATATTTTTATTATTTTATCAAGGCTTCACTCGCAACAGTAACCTACGCTAACTTGATATTGTATTAGAGATAGGCCAAATATAATTTTCTGAAGACAGCGTTGTTGAATGTGTACAAAAAAATCAATCTCTTTATCACCACAAATAATACATAAATTACTATGTTGCCTCTATCATGAAACGGTAGTCTCTCTAGTGAACCAACGTTTTTCTCTTATCATATTTGCAGTTATTCGCTCTGTTGCTATTTTCTGCGAACAGTTTTTCTTGTAAATTTAATACATGACCACTTTCTTGAAGTTTGGAATAATTTGGTCGATTGTTGTTGCATAAAACACTCTGAAATCCCACTGCTATTATTTAGTAGGCCATAGCAACACGGTGTGAAACGACAGAGATATGTGCGCGGTGATCGCATTAACTTACAATGTTCGCCACTCGCAGCGCAGCGGTGCATTTTTCCCAGCAGCGCACGGAGCCTATGGGGAAAATTAGAAGAAGGATCTTCAAAGGTTAAGGGAGTAAACCCTGAGAGAAAATCCTCAGATGCGTTAGGCTTAGCAGGTCAGCAGATGAATAAATTTGTACTTGCTTTCAACTATAATACAAGCCTTGGATTGAAGTTTAAAAATGGAAATGAAATTGACAAGTCTCTGGCTACAGTTGCACAGTATAATGGTAATGCTGATGTTGGTGCAAGTGTTAGATCAGAGAACAAAACCCGATTTGGAACAATAAATATTTTAACAATGAATGAGAAGGAAAATGAATTGATTGACCTGAGTGGAAAGACGAAAACTCGACATCCTGGGATTAAGTGAAGTAAAATGGATAGGGAAAGGAATGAAGAAACTAAGAAAGGGCGTGCACCTTTTACTGGATGGGTAACAGTAAAGAGAAAATAAATGTGAATAATAATAATGTTATTTGTTTTACGTCCCACTAACTACTTTTTAAGGTTTTCGGAGACGCCGAGGTGCCGGAATTTAGTCCCGCAGGAGTTCTTTTACGTGCCAGTAAATCTACCAACACGGGGCTGTCGTATTTGAGCACCTTCAAATACCACTGGACTGAGCCAGGGTCGAACCTGCCAAGTTGGGGTTAGAAAGCCAGCGCCTTAACCGTCTGAGCCACTCAGCCCGGCAGGGAAAAAAAAAATGGATTGGGATTTATAGTGAATCAGAATGTTGAACCAATAGCTGAAGTTGAGTATATAAATGAAAGAATTATAATAATACACATACATGTAAACAGGGAACTACTGAAGATAGTACAGGTAAATGCTCCACAGACAGGATGTAGCGTGAAAGAAAAAGATGATTTCCTCAATGAACTGGAAACACATTTGTTGGAGATGGGATCATGATAATGGGAGATCTGATTGCTCATATGGGAATTAATAGAATGGGATGTATGTTCTGGGTCCACATGGGTATGGCGATAGAAATATAAAGATGGAGAGAAACTGTTGGACTTTTGTATCAGAAATAACCTGATAAAGAACACATGGTTTATGAAGAGGAATAGCCATAAGATCAGCCGATATAGTTGCGAGGACAGTATGGAACGCTCATTGATTTTATAACAACATATCGAGAATGGGGAAGATACGTCATTAATATGAAGATAATCCCCAGTGAAAGTATGGAAGGTGATCGTAGATTATTGATTGTGGAATTAAAACAAGTAAAAATCCATAAAATTGTACTGGAGAAGAAACCAAAGATCAGGATTTGAGAATTGGAGGAGGAGGATAAAAGAATGGCATTCCAAGATTGGATAAAAAGGAAGTTGCCTAACACGGAAATACAAAGTGGAGAAGAAGAGTGGGACAATTTAAGACAGACATTTGTGGAAGCAGCAATTGAGGTATGTGGGAAAATAAAAGCAAAGGTTAAAGGAAAGGAGACATGGTGGTGGACAGACAAAATAAAAGAAGAAATAAAAGAAAGGAGCAAGGTGAAGAAAGAAATGGATAAGGAAAGGCAAAAAATGTATCAGAGGGATGCGAATAAGATAGAAAGGTTACATGTGGAATACAAAATAATGAAACTACAAGTAAAGAGGCGTACCAAGGAAGAAAAGGAGAAATGTTAGGTTGAGTTTACCAACAAAATTGGGCAAGATAGTCGAGGAAATCAGAAACTATTATACAGAGTAATAAAATCGAGAAGAATATTTCAAGAAAAAATCAAGGCATTAGAGAGAGAAGATGGATCCGTAGTACATGACGAAAAGGGCTTCAGAAGGTAATGGCAGAATATTTTGAAAAAATTTTATAATGAGGATGACTGCTCAGAGGAAGAAGGTGATAAGAAAATGGAAATACTAGATGGAGAAAAAGAAGAGAACCCAATAACATGGTTGGAACTTGAAAGAGCAGTGAAAGCAATGACCAAAGGTAAAGCAAGTGGAAAAAATGAATTCAATGCTGATATGATTAAGGCAGCAGGAAGCATTGGACTACAGTGACTATACCGAGCCCTCAGTGCCATATGGAGGGATGAAATGATACTGAAGATTCGCAACAAGAAAGCACTGTACCATTGTTCAAAAAAGGAAATAGGAAGAAATGTGAAAATTATAGAGGTGTAACCTATTATCACATGGACTAAAAATAATGGTTGGGGCCGATGACTTTTGATGTTAGGCCCGTTAAAACAACAAGCATCATCATCATAAAAAATAATGGAGAAAGTCATAGATAAAAGACTGAGGGATATAATAGAAACACAGTTAGAGGAAGAACAATATGGCTTTAGACTCAATAGTTCAACAATAGACTTGATATTTACAATGTGAACTATAATGGTAAAACATCTGGAAAGGAACAAGGAAATCATCTTCGAATTTTAGGATTTGGAAAAAGCTTATGATACCGTTAAAAGAAAACATGTTCGGGAATGCCTATTGAAAAGGAATGTACCAAAATCATTAATTAACAAGATAAAAATATTGTATCCTGAGAGTAAAAGCAGTTTACAAGTGAGGAGTGGTGACTCTGAAACATTTTATACAAAAAAGTCTCAAGCAAGGAAGTGTACTGTCGCCATTATTCTTAATTATATTGATGGTTGAAATCATGAAACGTGTAAAACAGAGTATCAGTAGTGATAAAGTGAATGCTTTAGTATTTGCAGATGATACGGTGATTTGGGGAAAGGGAGAAAAGGAAGTGCAAAGGAGACTGGACATTTGGAATGAAAATCTGAAGGAATTTGGAACGGTAATTATTAAAAAGAAAATTGTAGTCAAACACTGTGGAAAAGAGAAGCCAAGTGAACATAGACGTAGAACGGTTAGAGAATGTAGCACAGTTTACATATCTTGGTAGCATTATTAATGGAAGTAATGAAATTGGTCCTGAAATTAATAACAGACTAAGTAAAGGTACAACATTTTATCATCAAGTCAGAAAGCTTTTATGGGATGACGAAAGTACCCAAGAGAACGAAATTAACATTATATAAACAGCATTTCATACCACTTGTAACATATGGACTAGAAATGCTGGTAACTAATACGAGACAAGATAGTAAGATCCAAGCAGTAGAAATAAATTTTTTAAGAACATCGGTTTAAAAGACAGGAAGAGAGAGAATTCAAAATATTAAAATCAGAGAAGAGCTAAATATAGAACTGTTGGTACAGAACATATAGAAAGCAAGACTGAGATGGTTCGGAAATGTAAAAAGAATGGGAAAGGAATGGATAGCAAGAAGGGAATTGGAAGGAGAAGTTAAGGGAAACAGACCAGTTGGAAAACCGAGAAAAAGGTGGATGGATCAGATCTGGAAGGACATTAGAGAAGCTGGATTGGATGTGGCAGAAGTAATGGAGCAGGAAAAGTGGAAGGACAGAAAGGAGTGGAGGAGGCTTGTTAACCACACCCGGGCGACTGGAGTGGGACACATGATGATGATGATGATAGTATAAGTACAATCCTTTGGGTTTCTATGACAGTAAATTAGGTGGGCAATATTTGTGACAGAAAAGTGAGAGGGAAATGACATTACAGGAAGGCCAAAATGTAAAATGGGAAGATGTAGAGGAACAGAAACTCTACTCTGGCAGAAAGAAATGGCCAGTCCTTGTACACCACATCTGGGAAACTGGAAAAGGTTGATGATGAATGTTTGTATAGTCAACATGAAATACTCTAGATAAACCATGAGTCCACGACTGACCGCTCATTTACATAGACCACTGTGAAGAGACGTCATACCAGGCGGCGCATGCGTGTGTGCCCATTAGAATTCCCGTCGCACGCATGGCCGGCAGTAGACTAGCAGGTGGCCTTGAAGTACTGGCAAGTGCTTTGGCCATTCAGAATGCTACATTTTCTTTAATAATTTAAAAATATAAGGCAAGAAATGTTTATACTTTAAAAGACACACTGCAAGACTAAAGGCCAAGAGCTTTCACCAGAATACTTTATAATGTCAATTGGTTTAGCTGTTTTCCCAAATTTGCTGTAGGGTCAGTCAGGGTAATTATGAGACAGACAAAAAAAAGGGAAAAACGAGACACTCAATTTTTTCTGCTCTGATTAATAATCTCAACACTTTGCATGAATGATATTATATATTAGTCTTTTATTCATTATGGTAAAATAATTGGAAAGTGTCCGAACTACATATCTAGCAGTACACAAGTTTTTCCTGAGTGGTGTTTTTTCTAACCAAAAAATTTTCAACTTTGTATTTTGTTACTCTGGCTCAACCCAAATATCCAGGAAAGTGTTTCTGGTTTTATTTGGTAGTGTAAGGGAGAATCTTCTTTTTCAGCTTGAAAACACAATTTTAAGTTTTTGATTTGAGAAGAAAATTCATTTTTAAAAAAAGGGGGTAAATATGAGACATCATTAGGGTAAAAGTGAGACACTTTTAGGGGAAATATGAGACAGTTGGTACACTTGTTTCTGTACCTAAATACTTATGTTTGTCATTCCCACAGACTCCTTTCCTGATATACTTCCTGAAAATTCTTTCGAGAATATCCTACTTTAATAAATCAAACACACTGACAAAACCATGATGAAGTGAAGAAGAGTAGACCCAACAGCAAAGGTGATAACATCTGAAGAGCATTCCCAGCTTGTGAGGGAAAAGCAGAAACCACTTCATAAGAAGGATAGAAAGGTTACAGGTATTCAAAAGGCAACCGTTCCAGTAGTAAAACCTCCATCTAAGACAAGAGCAGAAGTTCATTCACTGAACTCGATAGCTGCAGTCGCTTAAGTGTGGCCAGTATCCAGTATTTGGGAGATAGTAGGTTCGAACCCCACTGTCGGCAGCCCTGAAAATGGTTTCCCATTTTTACACCAGGCAAATGCTGGGGCTGAACCTTAATTAAGGCCACGGCCGCTTCCTTCCCACTCCTAGCCCTTTCCTGTCCCATCATTGCCATGAGACCAATCTGTGTCGGTGCGACGTGAAGCAACTAGCAAAAAAAAAAAAAAGTAGTTCATTCTTCTGACTCAGCTACAAGCAGAGATGAAGATTGGCAAGGTAGCAGTGACAGTCTTGATGAAGTTGATCTGCTTGACACAGATGCTGTGGAAATGACCATGGCAGATGAAGTAAATCCAGGTGACATTGTACTTGTACTTTTTCAAAGTTCTGGAAAGCGGCATTCTTTTCAATATAAATATGTTGCCACTGTTCAGAAAGTTCTGGAAGGTGGTGACATGCAAATCATGTGTCTCAATTGTGTGGACAATAACAAAAATATGTTAAGGCTTAATGAAAATGATGTATCTGTTGTGTGAAAAGTCAAAATTACTAGGGAAATTGCCTGTTCCAATAATAACAGGGAAAGGTAGAGGCATTACATTTGCATTCCCAGGAACAGTTGATGTTTTTGAAGAAAAAAAAAAAACTAGAACTCCTACAATTTCTGTTAAGCCAGTTTAAACCAACTGATGTCTCATTTTTTCACCATTCTGATTACAATGGGCACTATGTATTTATTTAGTATAATTAAAATGTAACAAATTCAGGCATAAAGCTCAGATACCATTTAATTAGATGGTATAATGTCAACAGTCTATACTAAGTAATTTTTGTCAGGAATGAGAATAAAAATGCATCTCAAGCCTAAATTTTGTGGTATCAAAACATGGCCATTTTGTTCCTATAATAAAACGGAGGAAAGTGTTGCAAACTATTACACCCAGATTTTTTCCTGTCTTCCTGTGACCCTAAGCTGTCTTACAATTACCGTATTAACTCTCCAACATGATTTTACAGTCTGCTACAATACTGTCTCACTTTTCCCCTGGGTTGTCTCATAATTCCCCCTTTTGCAGGTTAAAAATGAGATGCACATTTATATTTATTTTTCAAAAGTTAATGAATATATAGTAATCTGTTGTTTCCAGTGTTTTTTGTAACACCAGTCACAACTTATTATGATTTTTTGTATAACTGTCACTGTTGTAGTTTGTAATTTATGAACAAAGTTGTAAAAAAGTCTCATATTTACCCTGACTGACCCTGACAAAAATCAGCATAATGTTTTAAATATATAAATTACAAGGATGCTAGTGAATGTAAAAAAAAAAGAACAAATAAATATTAACTATGGCTTCCTCCCTAAATTTATGATTTTATCCTGATTATGGATATATTTCCACTATTCATAGACCATGCAAATGGCTTCACAATATCTGTGTGGATCCTTTTGAAGCAGAAAGGGCCATCTCATTGCCTTATGGCTTGCTGTTGGAAATGAATTTACAAAACTGGTGAAATAATTTAAGGATTGTTTCACTGCTGCCAATCATTAGTATGGTAACAGGAAATAATCTCTCTCTGTCTCTCCTGTTATGTCTTTCAGCGTTCAGTCTGTAAGCATCTACTAATTTATTAAACACTCCCCATAAATCTCTATTTGAAAGTAGCTCTGTGACCTCGTTTAGTCCCACATGTTTCAATAATTAGAAACTGAGTCTAACTGTCATTGTCCTGGCCTCCCTCTACTTGTCTTACCCTCCAGGACCGAATCCATTATTCTCCTAGGTAACCTATCCTCCTCACATGAGCTCAGCGCCAAAGCTGATGTATGCATACAGCTTCATTTACTGAGTTCATTCCTAACTTAGCCTTTTTCTCCTCATTCTGATCACTCTCCTGTCATTGTTCCCATCTGTTTGTACCGGAGAGCATTCTCGCTCTCATAAAGCAGAGTTGTTTTGAAAACAGACCGTACTAAAGATAGTTTCTTCTGGGAGCTGATCTTTTTTACAAAATACTGTTGATCGCAACTGTAAACTCACTGCATTAGCTTTGCTGCACCTTGATTTAAATTCACTCACTATACTACCATCCTGGGAGAGAGTATCCTAAATACTTAACCTTCCATCGGTCGCAATATATAAAGTTTCAAGACAGGTCGCAATAAGTCTGAGAGATCCCCCCATGTGTAAGTTTCTGGAAGTTCAAGTGGGCAGCTGTGAAGTACTCCTTACGTTATATAGGTGTGTTTGAAATGGTTAAAAATGGTTTCGCGAAAGTCTGATCCCAAAATAAGCCGCATTTTATAACCAACTATTTTATTCAAAATTTTAGGTATCTTTGCAGTATTTAAAATTTTAACGCAGAGCAAATCTTATGTTGACGGAAACTATGTTCATAGGTCTCAGCAATAACAACAAACATGGGAAATATCATAAACAGGGCTAGACAGGTCATATATTCATCAGTAAGTATTCTACAAGAACGCTAATATTTTCGACACACAATAAAATCCGTGTCGTTTAAGTGGGCAGTAATTAGAGAGCACTAGCATTTATGTGATACTACACATGGTGACAACACGTGAAATAAAAATGTTTTCTGGATTGAACATAGGAAAATACACATCGGCACCATAATAATAAATGAATAAAAATTACCGTATATTAAAAAATCTGTCTTGTCAAAAAGTTTTGATGTAAACTGTGTGACATTCTTTAGAGTTTATCTTACGACATTCACTACTTATTTATCAGTTTAAATGTAAAATACACCAGAATCCATGTTTCAACCTTTTCTAGCATAAGTTCACTTCACTTTAGTGTCTTAACACTCACAGAAGTAGCACCCACTGCAAACAAAATCTGCATACTGTAAACAGATTGCTGAGGAACAATCTGGGAGTTGATGCTTGCTATGTTAAGAATGGCATACAGTATCACCATAGGCCAGTGACGAGTGTTTCTGGCTACATTGAATGAGGCACACATTTTGTCAGCTGTATCAACACCTCCCTTTTTCTGGTTATAAAGTATATTGATACAAGGCTTGCGTTTTTCCTTTGTTTCTGGGTCTCTTTCAGAGTCACTGTGTAGAATTGATATCAGTAAAACAGTTCTGCGTCTTTGGAACATATGATACCAAAGTAGTAGAATCTTGAAATCCAAAGAGGCTGGAATATTCTCTTCCTCTCAAGGAAGTAAATTCAGGCGGCAGCTCTCTCTTACCTCATTTTACTGTTCCCACATAAACAACTTGTTTTGCTTCAAATCTTCAACCAGAGGTACACTGGTGAACCAATTATCAGCAGTGATATTGTGACCAGATCCATTAATTGGTTCAGTGAGCCTTTTCACAACATCTGTAGGTTTGTCGCTAACACCGAAAGGCCCGTCAGGCTGCCTACCAGCATATATTTCTAAGTTGTAAATATAATACATTTTTGCGTCGACGAATGCATAAATCGTTATCCCATACTTATTGGATATATATTTCCGGAAAGAATATTTACCTCGGAAACATTCCAACTTTTCATCTAAAGTTACATTTTCACCCAAGTTATATCATTTCATGCAATCCTCCACAAACCGCGTAAAAATATTTTGCACAGGCGCTAGTCGATCATGTTCCTTTCTTTCTCCACAGGATTGGCAGTTGTCAAATCTTAAACAACGAATCAAGAACTTAAATCTCCTGAGACTCGTTATCAGTTCAAACTTCTCTATACCATCTCCATCACTGCCCCAGAGATCTTCAGGGCTCTGCCTATTCCCTCTGTAAGATCCTGCCAAGTACAACAGGCCAAAGAATGCTTTTATCTCTATCTGGTCTGTAAGCTAAGCATCCCTTTCGCGAGTAAAATTTTGTTTCACATAGTCCATGTATTGATTTGTGAAAGTTACAGTAGTGTCTATTATTTCCTCCATAAATAAACACTGCCAGGAGTCAAGCAGTGATTTAGCTTGCCTTTCTCATCCTATAACTCCAGATAGATGTCGTACGAGATTATGCTTCCTGGCGCAGACCCGTTGGGATGGTGGCACCGTACACCATTTTGTCTTGTCTTTCCCTTCATAATATTTAGCACTGGCCTCTAATGCTCCTTGTTCATCAGCATCACCGTTGTCATCTTCTTGTTCTGTTTCCGTGTCACCATCTCTTGATTCCAGAAGATCGTCACTGTTTGTGTCACTTTCGTCTTCAAAATTCTTGTGTAATGCATCATCATCTTCATCCAGCAACAGTCGTTGGACATCCTCCACATCTTCTGCTCTAAGTTAAAATGTTCCTTCCTACTAGCCATAATGGATGGTAAATCTAAAATCTAAAATAAAGAGAAATTGGGACGTAAGTAGTCGCAATGTGCCTGTGAGGCACTAGGCTTATATTGCACTATCTACATGCTTACATGGGAAATTGAGTAATTGTTTGCATCCCTTTGAAACACCAATCGCAATGGGAACAGTTACAGAATAAACACTTCTGGCTTATGGAACGAGCAAACACAGACTGCCTGTCACATGACTAACGAAAATGTGGCAAGGAGCGAGGCTAGTCAGAGGATGAGAATTGTAGGTCTGTGCATTGGAGCGGTAGCGTCCAATGACTACAGCCTGTGCCTGTCAGATCAGTTGTGGCCGACGGAAGGTTAAAATTATCTACTTGTTCCAGCTTTGTATTCCCAACCTACATTCAGTTCTCTTAGGTTTTTTACCTACTGGCATCATTTTAGTCTTGGAAAGGTCAGTTTTCACTAACACAAATCCCTGAGCTATAGGAATTAACTGGACGTGGCTAAAATCCTCAGCCAGCTGGAAATTGGACCCAGGGCCCTCTGAACCAAAGCCCAAGGTATAAACCGTTCATTCAAGTAGCCAACAAAATCAGTAGCTTTATTTCGTTTCTGTACTCACGTTTTAAGCAAGCCTCGGACCTATGGGAGTAATGGAGTCCCATTTTCATTTGACAAGCCTCAGAATGGAATTTGATGGGGGACTTCATATAAATGAGCCTTATGTAAGTAAGAAAGAAAGTATTGGGTCGATGCATAAGTTTGTGCGGTTCTTATATTTTGTATTTTATTTTATTTTACTGTAACTCTCAATCACTCAGTGATGTATTCACCTCCACTCTCTATGACCTTCTGCCAAGGTTCAGGTAGCAGTTGAATGCCTCGCCTGTAGAACTGTTTTGGTTTTGATTGGAAGAAATCTGTTAGTCATTGGTCAAGAGAAGTTTCGTCAGGAAACACTTGCCCCGGAAAGTGGTTAGAAAGAGAGCGGAAAAGATGGGAATCTGAGGGGGCAAAGTCAGAGCAATACGGAGGATGAGGAAAAGGTTCCCAGCGAAGTTCAGCAATCACACCTTTGGTCAATTGCGCTGTATGCGGACGGACGTTATCATGCAGTAATAAGACTGGTTGTTGTCTTTGTCTTTTGTTGTCAGTAGCAGCGGTAAGCCGTCTTAGCTGGTCACTATACACAGCAGATGTAATCGTTACATTTTTCGGAAGAAGTTCATGGTGAATGCCATCCTTGTTCACCACACACACAACATGATTTTCTGTGGATGGGCACTATCCTTGGTACGGGAAGTTGCTTATTTTGATTGGCTGAGCCACTCTTCTTCTTCTTCTTCTTCATGTTGACATACGGGCACAATTTTTCGTCAAAATCTGAAGGTCTTCCAGAACGTGGATCGCGAACAGATGTTTACACTTTAGAAAGGAAAATTTAATTTGTCCTCCTATTCGATAGTAAAGTGAAAACCGTCAATATGGATGATTCTAATATCTTGTAAACATAGGTTTACTCATTGATTTGTTTTACACCGGGCAAGTTAGCCATGCGGTTAGGGGCGCGCAGCTGTGAGCTTGCATCCGGGAAATAGTGGGTTTGAATCCCACTATCGGCAGCCCTGAAGATGGTTTTCCATGGTTCCCATTTTCACATCAAGCTGTACCTTAATTAAGGCCACGGCCGCTTCCTTCCACTTCCTAGGCCTTTCCTATCCCATCATTGCCATAAGACCTGTCTGTGTCGGTGGGACGTAAAGCCACTAGCAAAAAGATTTGTGTTACTGTCACTTAGCACATGTGGTACCCACATACCTGTACCTTAACCATCAAATGCAAATAGTGTACAATAGTTGACTGATCACATTCAAAACAAAAATAGAGTAAACATCTGTTCGTCAATGCTTGCCCGGGACTGGTTGGCGTGTGATAGGCACGAAGCATTCCCTTCAAACATAGTCACCGGTGATGAGAAATTGAATGAGCTGCTTCATGAGAATCCTCGTCGAACAACGTGAGAAATGGCGCAGGTTTTGTATAGAAATAAAATGTTCACAATCAAGAAAACTGGTGTTTCACAACACACAAACTCCAAACTCAGGTAAAACAACGGATTTACGATAAGCAATCCTGTGACGCCTTATTGTTGCCAACCCAAAAGAATACCGCACATATTTATGCATCGACCCAACAGAACTGGCTGAGTCAGCAAAGAGGGTGCCTCTGGATGTGTTAGGATTTAATGAGGAGATAACTAGGAAGAGATAAGAGATTATAAAATATACTTAACGGGTGTGAAAAAGGGAAGGGCAGAGTATACGGTAGGACACTTCATCAGGAATAATATTGCAGGCAACATAGTTTCAGTTAGGTACGTGAATGAGCGAATGATGTGGGTAGATTGGGCTGTTGGAGGAATTAGGAAAAGAATTGTCTCAGTATTCTCCATGTGAGGGTGCAGATGAAGTTGGGCAAATTTTATGAAGTATTGAGTGAAATCATTGTCAGGGTAAACAGCAAGGATAGGATAGCACTAATGGGCGATTTTAATGCAAGAGTTAGGAATAGAACTGAAGGATACGAAAAGGTGATGGGTAAATGTGGGGAAGATATGGAAGCTAACAGGACTGCGTTTATTGGACTTCTGTACTAGTATGGGATTAGCAGTTACGAATACATTCTTCAATAATAAGGCTATTCACCGCTGCCAATGGGAGAGTAGATGCACCAGAACCATAATAGACTATATTTGTCTTTGAATTCAGGAAATCTGTTAGAAATGTGCAGGTATTCCAGGTATTATTTTTTATAATCCAGACCACTATATGATCTGTAGTAAACTATGTATCTCTAGGCCTAGCATAGAGAAAGTGAAATCTGTCTGCAGATGAATGAAGGTAGAAAATCTGAAGGACGAGGGAAATTAGACAGAAGTACATGGATATGAGTAGTGAAAAGTTCCAAACAGTAGACAGTAAGTAGGTTCAGAATGCAGAAAGCGAATGGGTGCCATACAGGGATGCTGTAGTAAAAACAGCAAGGGAATGCCTAGGAACAAGTATGCGTAAAGATGGAAAAAGTGAATATCATGGTGGAATGGTGAAGTGAGGGCAGTTTGTGTATGTAAAAAGGTGTATCAGAAATGATTCCAAACAAGGACTGATGCAGACATGGAATTGTATGTAGATGAAAGAAACAAAGCGAAGCAAGTAATTGTTGATTTCAAGAAGAAGTTGTGGGGCGATTTTGGTAATAACCTGGAAAGGCTAGGTCAAGTGTCAACTGTCCTTTCGGGACAGTAATGAAGAAAGAGAAGCAAAAAGGAAATGAACAGTGTTTTGGGTAAATCAGGTGGAATTATAATAGACCCCAGGGAATCACTGGACAGGTAAAAGGAATATTTTGCAGATCTCCTTTACATAAAGGTAATCTTTCTGGTGACATCACAAACAACTAGGCTCAAGGAGAGGAGGACAATGGTGTAGGTGAATTTATGCTTAAGGACATGGAAAGGATGGTAAATAAACTCCATTGTCATAAAGCAGCAGGAATAGATGAAATTAGACCTGAAATGGTGAAATATAGTGACAAGCCAGGGATAAAATGGCTGCATAGAATAATAAGATTAGCATGGAATGAGTAAGATAGATTCTGAACGGACAAAAGCAGTTATTGCACCTATCTATAAGCAGTGGAACAGGGAGGATTACAACAACTATCGAGGTTATTTCATAGATCAGTATACCAGGTAAGGTGTCCACTGGCATTTTAGAAGGGAGGGTGCGATCAATGGTTGAGAATAAGTTGGATAAAAACCAGTGGGGGATTTCAGACCACAGAGGGGCTGTCAGGTCAGATCTTCAGTATGCACCAGGTAATTGAAAAAATGCTGCGAGAGGAATCGACATTTATGTTAATGCGTAGATCTAGAGCAGGCATATGACAGAGTACCGAGGAAAAGAATGTTAGTCGTACTGGGGGGAAAAGCAATCAAAGGTATTTATGTTGACAAATGGGCTGTAGTGAGAATGATGATAGAATGAGTTCTTGGTTCATGGTTCACTTTTGTTGTTCATAGTTTACAGGGATCATCCCTTGAAATGTATAATGTGGCAAGGAGGGATTTGGTTGGGTGGAAATGTAGTAAGCAGTTTGGCCTGTGCTGACAATTTGGTCTTACCGGGCGAGTTGGCCGTGCGCGTAGAGGCGCGCGGCTGTGAGCTTGTATCCGGGGGATAGTAGGTTCGAATCCCACTATCGGCAGCCCTGAAAATGGTTTTCCGTGGTTTCCCATTTTCACACCAGGCAAATGCTGGGGCTGTACCTTAATTAAGGCCACGGCCGCTTCCTTCCCACTCCTAGGCCTTTCCCATCCCATCGTCGCCATAAGACCTATCTGTGTCGGTGAGACGTAAAGCCCCTAGCAAAAAAAAAAAAGACAATTTGGTCTTAATGGCAAACTGTGCTGAAAGCCTGCAGTCTAATATCTTGGAACTTGAAAATAGGTGTAATGAGTATGATATGAAAATTAGCCTTTCCAAGACTAATGTGATATCAGTAGGTTAAGAAACCTAAAAGAATTGAATGTCAGGTTGGGAATACAAAACTGGATTAGGTAAATCTTGTCAAGTATTTAGGATGTGTGTTCTCCCAGGATGGTAATATAGCAAGTGAGATTGAATCTGGGTTCTGCAAAGCTAAAGCAGTGAGCTCATAGTTGCAGTCAAGAATATTCTGTAAGAAGAAAGTCAGCTCCCGTATGAAACTATCTTTTCATTGGTCTGTTTTCAGACCAACTTTGCTTTATGGAAGTGAATGTTGGGTTGACTCAGTACATCTTATTCATAGGTTAGTAACATACATGAAAGTAGTGAGAATAATTGCTGGTACAAAAAGGACCAAGCTCGATAGCTGCAGTCACTTAAGTGCAGCCAGTATCCAGTATTTGGGAGATAGTAGGTTCGAACCCCACTGTCGGCAGCCCTGAAAATGGTTTTCCGTGGTTTCCCATTTTCACACCAGGCAAATGCTGGGGCTGTACCTTAATTAAAGCCACGGCCGCTTCCTTCCCACTCCTAGCCCTTCCCTGTCCCATCATCGTCATAAGACCTATCTGTGTCGGTGCGACGTAAAGCAACTAGCACTAGTAGGTACAAAAAGGTGGGTACAATTGCAAGAGGTTATTTGGAATGAGAAGATAAGGCTCAGGTAGGAATAGTCTCTATTGATGGAGCTGTATGCAGAAACCGGCTTCGGTGGCAGGGTCATATGAGGTGAATGGAGGAAGTTAGGTTACTTGGGAGAATAATGGACTCAGTCATGGAGGGTAAGAGAAGTAGAGGGAGACCAAGATAACAATGGTTAAACTCTGTTTATCATGATTTAAAGATAAGAGGTATAGACCTAAATGATCCCACTGAGCAAATTACAAGTAGAAGATTGTGGTGGAGTTCAGTAAAATCACAGAGGCTTGCAGACAACGCTGAAAGGCACAACAGTCTATAATGAAGATGTATATTCTCACCAAATATGATGAATGGTAACTTATTTGATTCTTATTCATCGTGTTTTTCGCCCCTTGATAATGATTTTTGCCAACATTTCAAGTTTCACAATGTTAAAATTTATATTTATAATTATATTTTTTAATATCTTTCTGGGTCAATGGATAGAATGGCACAAGTATATTTTTCTGTTTCAGAAATGTGTCCATGCTGTATGGAGTGCAGTGGAAGCAGGGCTTGTTCATTTTTTACCAATGAAGATTTAACATTTGCTGTATGAATTTTGCATCATGTTTTATATGGTAGTGCTGATGTGTGATGCATGGACCTTGGTTTAATTTTGTATATTATCTGGTTGTTAGCAAGACATGTTTGCGGTTTCCATGGCAGACGTCTTCTGAGGTGATTTTGTTTATGTAGTACAGAAATGAACAGATTCATAGCAATTTATTCAGCATTAATAAGTTCAAAAGGCTCTCTTGTGCGAGACAAAACTCATTGTAATTTCTGACTTTTGTCCGAAGCTTATTTCACCTTAAATTCATTTATTTTTAAACTCTGGCTGTTATAAAATATCTCTTCAGTTAGAGGGGAGGATCACTGTCATCATCTTGAGCAGATTACAGGATCTGTTGGGAACGTAAGCCTTTCTGCTCTCTTCTATCTGTTCACATTGTGGTCTCTTGTGTCTCTTTCGATGCAAGTCCTCTGACCTTTACTACACTCTCCTTAACTTAAATTTTTTAAACCAGGTACCTGGTAAAATTGAGGTTTTGATATTGACTGAGGATGCTCCATTAGAAGGGGCGAAACATGTCTCAACTTATATTTTAACAATGTTTTAATTCATACGTTAAACATTTTGAATTGTATTGAATAGGTGGTAGTAAAATAAAATATTTTTTACGTATGTTATATAAGGTGTCGTCTTGAAAGACCTGCACCAGACCTCTCTGGAGGCCTCACATTATTATTAGAACTTAGTATGGGAACATTAGTGAGCCTGCTTGGTGGCCATGATTGTTAAGGCGTTGAAGTCTAAACTATCTGACACCGTGGTTACCCGGTTCGAATTCCGTTGGTCAGAAAATGTTCACAATCAGAATGTTAGCCGGCAGGGTAGGGGGAGGTGGTGGTATACAATTTATAATCACTATATTATGTGCCAAAAGCCGGATTAAATTCCAAACCTCTCCGCACAGCTCATATGGAGTGAGAGCATATGACACTGTTGATGGTGATTCATCTGTCTGCTATGTACCGGCACCGGGTTTCACCTTCCTACTATCATATATCATGTTATTCACTTCATCTCATTAACTCCTTTGATGGGGTTGACGTAAGGAAGGGCATCCGGTCATAAAAACCCGCTACAACAGATTCATCTCACCTCATACTCGACCCCATAGAGAAATGGGACAAGGGTTGGACAGACAGACAGACAAACAGTATGGGAACACAGGTAAAATCTGTTCGCACCTCTGTGGCATTTCTCTGCTCCATATAGATCCTCGTACACATTTAAAGAATTGGTCTGTCATTCTATCCTGAATCATGCCGTTTTCTCTCCTCTGACCATCGTACAGTTCTTACTTCTCTCATGTGCACTTAACCCTCCCAATTATTTCCTTTCTCACTCCTCTTGTTCTGAGTGCTTTCTAAACCAGAACTCTGTATACACTGTCATATGCTTTCCCTATATCTAAAAATACCATCACCACATTCTTTCCATTTTCATATAATTTCTGCAGCAGTTGTCTTGCCACAAATATGAGATCCACTGTTGATTTTATTCTTATCGCAATCCGCACTCTTAACTCCTATGAGCTTTTCACACCAAAGGCTGGAAACTGTTCAAGATGAACAAGTGTATGTCCCCTCTCTAACGAAAAAAATAAAAATAAAAATTATATTACTTGAATGTAAATAAAAATGTATTGCGAGGAGATTGTTTTCCAGAAATTTTACTGAGAACTTGTGGGATACTTCCTTGTAGAAGTATAGTCATCGTGTCACCCATTTTAAATGTATGTGAATGATCTGTTGCATTTGTTCCTATGAAATGAATTTGTGGATTGTTTTATGTTTGTGAAAATAAAAATGCACTAAAAAAGAGAGGTTATTGGTTGGTGTAGGTGTAATGTTTTCTCATTCCTTGAGTCTCCTTTTCATGTAGTTTGGTTGCAAAATTTACTAAAATTGTTTCATACACAGACTTTGATGAAGTTAATTGAAATATTCATTTTAATGTATTAGTATACATTGCTGTGTGGTGCGTGCCGGTTGTGCTGTGATGTACACATATTATACACTTACCTCTATGTCTATGTACATCCCCTACCTTTACCGGTTGACTTCTGCTGGCTGTCATCTTGGCCAATCAACTGACCCCTGTCCCCATTTCGTCAGTTTCTTCTAATTAATATTCCGTAGCTTCTCGAAGCAGCTGCTCTGGCCATCCTCGGCAGGATGCACGAGCACACTACCATTTGCTGGACAGAGCTGGCTCTCTGGTCCATGAAATTCTACCTTCTTTTCAGGTGAGAGATAATCGAGAAGCATTACGTGTAACTTTCACTTTTCATCAATCTTTTCTTCGGTTGACTGACGGGAGTTGGGGGAGTTGATCATCTGGTGTGGCCATAATCAAACATTTTTTTAATGCTGTCTTGCTACGGGTAAATGGACAGTAATTCTATTTCGTTATATATCCCTGAACACTTATAATAATCATGTTATATGGGAACTTTCGCGTGTGTGAACTAGTCTGGTGCATCGAGTAATTAAAATTTTCTAATCATGTCTCTTGGACTCCTACATTCCTTCCTTACCCACATTGTTTCACTATCTTTGTATACACGTTAGGTGTTTATCTGCATACTGTAGGTTAGATTCCTTGGATTGCTTTTATTGTATCTAAAACTTATATTTCTTTTTATTATTATGTTGATAATCTTTATAAATTTGTTATAAACTGTTAATTGGTAACGAGCTCGATAGCTACAGTCACGTAAGTGTGGCCATTATCCAGTATTTGGGAAATAGTGGGTTCGAACCCTACTGTCAGCAGCCCTGAAAATGGTTTTCCATGGTTTCCTATTTTCACACCAGGCAAATGCTGAGGCTGTACTTAATTAAGGCCACGGCTGCTTCCTTCTCGCTCGTAGCCCTTTCCTGTCCCATCTTTGCCATAAGACGTGTGTCGGCGCAACGTAAAGCAGATTGTAACCTTTTTACTTGGTAAAGACATTTCATGTTGGAAATAGGTTAGCTTGGCAGCAATATTATACACTTGCTTATTTGTCTTCGTACTTACGTCAATATAACGTTGTTAAATCATTTACTTGTTCACTTTCTTGTCTAAATTAATTTTGTATGCTTTAATGCCTTCTTGGAGGAATATTTATCTTGTTAACTTCTTTCAAAAACCTATCTATCATTTGGGCCAAGCATTTAACCTAGAAATGGGGCAACGTCCCAGTTGGAGTTTACATTAAGAAAGCAAGCAAATCTAAAACTTCAGGGGAAAAAAACAACCAAACAACCAATTTCTGTTGTTTTGCTGGTCAGGAATGGTATCCTGCAAGTGTCTTGCAGCAAAAAATAATTGTTATTTCAAATTTTTCTTTTGCTTGATGATTGTTACATTTTACGTTCACAGATCGCTCTAATGATTTGGGGCCCATGATTTTCGACATTCCACTGCGCATGTTAAAATATGCTTATTATTTTAGCAGAATGTTTGTTCTGTCATTCCACCAAAACTAGGAGTAAAGCACATTGCCATTTAAGCATAAGTTTGAAGTAATACCTCTTCCTTGAGAACTTGTGGTTGAAGACCGCACTGAATGTATGAATTACAGTATTTTCCCATTTCTTAGAAGATAGTTACATGGTTTCCTTTATGATCAAGCAAAACGTATGTTTTTAATTTACATGTATGATTCTGTGTCATTGAAGGTTCTGATTGTAGTCCTGCAATTTTTTTTACTCTGTAATTTTTATAGAAATTTTGCAGTCATATAACATTCCTCTTTAGCCACTGATTTTTTTTATGATTCGTTGCATCAGCATCGATTTTTTGCTTTATCTGAGAGTGCTGGACCAAGATTCTGAATTTATCTGTCTCCAGTAGGTTTGACCGTTAAGCTCTCTCCGGTTGTGGTCTGAATTCGCGTCTCATTTCCTTAACAAATTTTGTAAATATGAGGTGCTAATGCAGGGAACACTGACAGGAATGTCACGTGATTGTAAAATGCACATCAAGATTAAAAGGAAAAAAATACACAGGACTAGAGTTAGACGTGTATCGACATATGGCTCGGAATGCCGGGGCCACTGCAAAAGCAACAAGCAAGAAAGATACATGTTGGAGAATTGAAGTTGAGCTAAGATGGATATGTTAGTAGAAAAGGCCCTTTTAAGGACGAACTTCGTGCATATTTTGAGGAAGGCTAATCTCAGGAAAAACTTCATGAAACCTTACTGCAGTGGTAGGGAGCCTAAAGATATGCTCCACACAACAAATCATAAGAACATGACGGCGCCCCCGAACTCAGTGAACTATTGGGAAAGATCTAAAGTCAGATAACCTAATCCTTGACATCATGTTGGAAAGAACATCTTGGAGAAATGGGATAAGGAGGTCCAACGTAGGGATAAATGGAGTGGGAGATAGATATGAGGGCTGTAAATAAAGTAGTGGCAATGTAGTCCAGACACTCGCAGGAGATTCATCATGCACAAATAGGATATGGGAGCAGTCAGGTTGATATATAGTGTGAATTTGACTAGCATCCAGTTGGGAGTGTTGTTGCAGTGTGGCGTTGAAATGAAGAGTGTGGATTTCACCGCTCTAAAGTGACATTGCCCGTGGAAAAAATGCATCGTAATGTTTTTGAGGATTTTGTGAAGCCTGTGGTGAGAATGCATTACTGTATGAGACGGTTGAGTGATAGGTCAAGGCATTTTGTGTGGGTCGGAATGAGACTGCATATTCGCACCATACAGGTCGGCCGTCCATTCCTCAAGATCCAATTGACATTTCCATAGACCATCGATGGATTGTCTGGGAATTATCTGTTGAGGTTGGTATCAGTCATTAAACGGTGTGGTACGTTCTGACAAAATGTCTTAACATGAGGAAAAATGCATCCCGTTGGGTTCAGCATTCACTGGCTGACTTCTACTCGGACAGATATTGCAAAGAAGGAGATGCATTTCTGCAGTGTATTGTCGCCATTGGTGAGACTCGAGCCTACAAGCCTGAATTAAAGTGTCAATCAAATGAATGGCGTGACCCAGGTTCACCGCTTCCACAGTCCGACTCGTTGGCTGAATGGTCAGCGTACTGACCTTCGGTTCAGAGGGTCCCGGGTTCGATTCCCGGCCGGGTCGGGGATTTTATCCTCCATTGGTTAATTCCAGTGGCTCGGGGGCTGGGTGTTTGTCCTGTCCCCAACATCCCTGCAACTCACACACCACACATAACACTATCCTCCATCACAATAACACGCATTTACCTACACATGGCAGATGCCGCTCGCCCTCATCGGAGGGTCTGCCTTACAAGGGCTGCACTCGGCTAGAAATATCCACACGAATTATTATTATTACCACTTCCACAGAAATTTCAACAGGAACCTGATTGGGTGAAGCTTATGCTGATTGTGGCATACGACTAAGAGGGTGTAATTCTTATGCACGCTGTGCCTGAGGGACAAACCGTCAGCAGTGACTACCATTGCCGATTTCTGGAGCAACATCTGCGTCCGGCTATGTAGCGCAAAAGTTCGCGTTTATTGCGAGATGATCGACCTGTCATATTGCACGACAACGCACGTTGTCATGTCACACAGTGTCAAGCTCTTATTGCAACGATGGCACTGGGAGATCTTTGAACACCTTCTGTATTCACCAGACACTAGTCCTTGTGACTTCGACCTGTTTCCCAAGTTGAAGGAACCCCTCCGAGGCCGCTGACTTCCTGATGTGGCATCTGTACTCTGAGCAGTAGGCCCCTCCATCGCTGTCATCAACAGAGAACGCCTTGCGAACGGTCCTCAGCGGATTCCTGACATTTGGCAGAAGGTAACAGACTTTGCGGGTGACTACATTGAAGGAATGCAATGCAATATTGTTCTTGTTAGTTCATTGAATATTGATTTCTATTAATATTGCCGCTACTTAATGTACAGCCCTCGTATATTTGTGATTCTACAGTAGTTAGACAAGTTTCTTTCTTTTCTGTTATTCTTCCTCAAGGTATTCTATTTTGTTTTGTTTGCTGCAAACTGGTGCTATCTGTACCCCAACATTCATCTTGATGGCCTGCCTCTCTCTAGTATAGCAAAAGATGAAATTGTAGCTGGGGAAACTATAAAATTACATACACACATGGCTCAGTGCAGAGTTTTATATAATTATTAATTTAAAGAACAAACAACCAGTGAGATAGAATAACATTATAAAGACACAGTATTTTTCACAAAGAAGAAAGGAGACAACTGTGACGTATAATGTTTTAAAACTTTATAACATACCCATTATCTGTGTTTTAAACAATGTGTCTTTTGCCATTTTGTGTGTTCTTGTCTTCTAAGCTTAAGATGGCTCAAAACTAAGAGATAAAACATGTCATATAATTGTTCTCTTTTAATAACACAAATATTGCATGCATTGAAAGGTGGAAGTCTTTGCAAGTGATAAATATCATTATGGATCTGTATTGAAGATAGTGTACTGTAGGATGCTAATTACTGTAGTTTATTAATAATATCACCTATTGAATACATTAAAATTTTAAACAATTAGGACTTTTTCATTATTACCATATGAATGTGAGACATGTTTTGCCTTTCATAGAAGGCATCATTCGTCACTGTACCACCTCAAGGTTAATACAGGTACCTGATTTATAATTAAATTATAATTACTAACAATTAATATTAACATATTTACAGTAGGAGCAATGTACCGAGAAAAACACTGTTTGGTATTAATATGAATAACAACATATCAGCCGTTGGCTGTTGATTACTAGTTGCTGATGGATATGCTGTTATATGCCTACCAAAAAGTACATACAGATATTCTGAGCATTTAGCTAGAGTAGGTATATGAAAGGAACATTTATATGTCTTTTGTTAATTTATCCATTTATATATTGTTTGTTCACTCATTAGATATTGTTAATCCATTCAGTCATTTATAGTTTGTTCATTCATTAATTAGGTATCATTTGTCCATTCACCCATTCATTGTATATATGTTCAGTCCTCAGCCCAAAGGCTGGTTGGATCCTCAACAGCTCCACCATTAGCCATCATAGACAGACTAGGCATCACTGAAGAGGCATACTAGGGAAATGAGGAGTGAGGTAGTTTCCCGTTGCTTTCCTCACTGAGCCGGAAGTTGCTATTACATAATCAGTCTGCCAAACCCACCGAAGTGCATGCACCAACCGACTCTATGAGCATTTTCCACACCATTCATAGCAGGGACTGGCAGCATAAGGAATGACGTTGCTGGCATCGCTCATACCTCAGTCAGGATACCTCAGGATAAGACCAAGGCAGATCAATGAAAGTAACAAATTTCCTCTAGCCCGTACCAGAAGACATAGTGCACTGTAAACTCTAGGTCTCGCCAGCAATGGCATTCATTATAGTTTGTTTATTCATTCATCGATACAGTGTTAATTTATACATTAATTTTCATATTATATCTTTCATTCATTCATTCATTCATTAATTCATATGTTGTTTATTTATTATTGTTTATTCATTTTCTTTATTTTAATAGATAGAAATAAGATCAGTTTGTTGGAAATGTTTCTACCTGGATCTCCCAGTTGTTTCCAGTCAGTTAAATTCTAAATGTTGTTGGTGTAAAGCCATGTTTAGTCATAACCTTGACTGCCTATGCTGATAAATTGGTGTAAATAACCTGTGATATTGTGTGTGTTCTGAAAGTTGTAACATTTTAATGGTGTGCAGTGAAAAACGAGTAGGGTAAGAATCACTGCAGGATAATATTCTGAATTCTGGCATTCTAGCCTTGGTCTAAATGTGATAATGTGGTAGGCCTACAGATCGACACTTTTTGAGTTTAAACCTAGAACTATCAGTCATAATGTAATACAGCACTTCAAGAGCATCCACTGTTTATAAGACATCTAGTTTCATTGCCTCTGATCCAGGATCTTCTTCATGTAGTTGACTTAGCAGAGTGAAGAAAGAGTACGACATCCTTAGAATCTGTGGGAAGAAACATAATAATAATAATAATAATAATAATAATAATAATAACAATAATAATAATAACAACAACAACAACGGCAACATGCATTGATTGAACATTCGTAGCTTTCACGACTGCATTATACTTCAGCCATGCTTTCAGTTATTGGGCCGAGTGAAATAGTCGTAGTGCGGTTAGGGGTGCGCAGCTGTCAACTTGCATCTGGGAGATAGTGGGTTCGAACCCCACTATCGGCAGCTCTGAATATTATTTTCCGTGGCTTCCCATTTTCACACCAGGCAACTTCTGGGGCTGTACCTTTATTAAGGCCACGGCCGCTTCCTTCCCATCCCATCGTCGCCCTAAGACAATCTGTGTCGGTGCGACGTAAATAAAATTGTTGAAAATATGATCTCAAGATCGTGGGCTCGAAGCCAGCGGATGTATATACCACTAGTTAGATTTGTGAAGTGGGGAGAGAAGTTAATTCGGTTTTCATGTCGTCGTACAATGCCGACGTAGGGGATTATTGTTTCAAGAGGCAGTACAACTGGACATCTGTCCTCACAACATCTCTATAGTACATGTACTTAACATGATCACGGACCAATAGCTAGAAGTCTGTTTGAAGAACATACATTGATCGTTATGTGCAATGAGGGTGACTATTTCAGGGTAACCTTTAGAAAACTAATTCTAAATGTTACACATGTAAAACATTGGTATTCTGACAATATGTACTAATAACTATGGCCGGGATATTTATGCACTAGGCATGCTTCAAATGTGGAAAATATGAGCAATAAATGAACGAAATATCGTGTAATTTTATTCCAAGAGTTAATTCGCTAGTGATCTTTTGATTTAAGCAAATTTTCCCCATAAATTATCGTAGATGTGGATTATGTATTTTATTGCGTGCATTGTAGTTGTACACTTAAGTCTTAGTAATGTTGGATAAGATGTAGTAACGAAGGACTTGGGCTTGAAGTGTGTAAGTTTTTGTTGCGAACAGTGCCTTTTCCCTTCCTTTTCTATAAAATGTACAGTCGTTCTTGAATATTGATAAAGTTAATATTTATTTTCACATTTCACTCCTTTGAACAAAATTTGACGGTATTCGTGATTGTTAAAATTCAACTTTATTTTTACTTTATTCGCACGGAAAAATCCATTTTGCACATTTAATTGACATACAAATTATTGGCAAAGTTTTAGATACATAGAACAAAAACTGTTATTTAACAATGAACATAAATAAGAGACACACACCGACTGTTGAATAGCCACTACTACTAGTCACCCACTCTTTTAATAAATATATTTTACCGAGGGAGTTGGCCGTGTGGTTAGGATCGTATAGTTGTGAGCTTCCATTTGGGAGGTAGTGAGTTCGAACCCCACTGCCGACAGCACTGAAGGTGGTTTTCCGTGGTTTCCAACTTTCACACCAGGCAAATGCTGGGGCTGTACCTTAATTAAGGCCACGGCAGCTTCTTTCACACTCCTAGCGCTTTTCTATCCCGTCGTCGCCATAAAACCTCTCTGTGTCGGTGGGATGTAAAGCAGAATTGTAAAATATATATTTCGCTGCTATTCTTTTAGTAATTTTCAGCAAAAGGAACACTTAAAAATGATATCTAGACTACCGTACTAAGAAAAAGTAACACATTAACTGAACAGACTCCTCACAAGACATGCTTCAAATGTGGTGAAGAGATTGCAGGAAAATTCCATCTCTCCCTTTCGTCAAAGTTGTCTGCTTGAAAATACCGTAACGGATTTTTTCTGCTGGGAAGGTATGTTCTAATCAAATGTAAAACAGATTTTGTTCGTGATTATTGAAATTATCCTGATATCAACTTTTATTTTTTATTTATTCAGACTGGAAAATCCATTTTACACATTGACATTCAAATTATTGACAGTTTTAGATACACAGAACAAGAACTGCCAAATTATTGACAACGTTTTAGATACACAGAACAAGAACTGCATTAACAATGAACATAAATAACGGTAATATCTATAAAATGAAAAGAAGATATTATTTTAAACATAATATAAAAGGAGGAAGATGACTTTTCCTAGGAAGGTAGTCTCTCTGGAGGCTCAGTAGCTTGTGTTTGAAAGACGCAGGACTTTCCACAACAAGTGTCTATGTCGGCGACATCCTGTTCCCTAGTCTCGGAATACGTTCAAGTGTGTCATTCGCTTCATAGCTGGCGTTTAAATACCTCCTACTGAAGAGTTATATTGGAATTATGAATCTCTTGACCTTAAACCAGATGAACAGCGGAAGTGAACATTCTCTAGCAATTTCGCACAGTAAACGAGGCCGGAGAAAACGTCTTGGATGTTTCTCCTTGTTTCCAGAGAACGAAGACCAAGTTGATTTTCTACCTGTGCAAGTGGAACTGACATGCTGAAATACGCTGTTATGTTTAGAACATGCAATGGCACCAGGACTTCAAAATATACATTTTCAAAGAATTCAGAAGCTACTAATAGAAAAACATATTTGCTAATGCATATGGTTGATCAATGTTCTGCCGTGTTCGCTTGGATGGACCTTGTTCTACGAGAAAGATGGAGCTAAAATTGGAAGGAAAATGATACAAAATATTAAGGGGGGGATGTAATCGAAAATGCAAGCTTTTCCTTAAAAAATCATTACAACCATAGTTTTTTAGTTAAAGTTATCTGTGTAGATAGATAACTGTAATAAATGAATACTTATAATTAGAGACCTAGATGTAAGGCATATACATAAATATAAGACATTTTACAGTTATGCCCTTTTTGCATGAAAGCCATAACAGGAATTCTAATGATACAATCACTTTGAAATTTTTACTGTATGAAGCTATCACTGCAATATGAATAGTGAACGAAAATAAATTACATATGCATATTAGGTTTTTACTTAAAAAATCTTGAACTTAATGTTGCAGAAATAAGACATTTTTCATCACATAAAACCCTATAAGTAAAAAATTAAATAAGTAATGATTACAATTATAGTTGCATATATTCCACAATGTGTAATGAACAACTCCTTAAAAATTCATAGCTCTGCGATTTATAGTTTTTGAGAAAAGGCTTCAGATTCTACAAAAATTGTATATTAGAGAAAAATGCATTTTAACATTTGGTTACCAAATTAAAATATGAAAAATGCAAATATGAAATATGTTTTAATAAACTTACATGCCTCCGATAACTATAAAATTTGTACACAATGTAAATTACACCATGCAGATTACAAATAACGCGTTTCCAAAAAAAAAAATGATTTTTGACACAAAATTCATTATACCCCCCTTAAAACTCCTGGACGTCAGGTGAAGACCGTCATTTTCTCAATATTTTTTTGCTAATGTGCAGATGAAATCATTGTTCGGTCCTTGAATGGTCAGCGTTGAGGCCTTCTGTTCAGAGGGTCGCATCGAATCCCGGATGCGCGGATGTGTCGCTTCGACGACGGGTTATCCTAGCGGAGGTCATTTTTAACATTTCATGTAAGGAAGAGGTTTCGTGTGGTATGCTGGTACGTTCTGTTCCTGTGTGTTTCCCATGATTAATATACTATGTAGAGTTATGGAAAATGAGTTCTAATATGGAATAAACATATTTTCTTCTACGTATGAGGAATGCGTCCTGAAAGTTCGACCTACCATATTGTTACGCCCTGTACGACTGTTTAAATCATCTTGAAAAAGGCAGGTGTCCAACCAGTCAAGGTAGCAATGCATTGCACATCACTTATGTACGAATGTCTGTATTTACAGTAGTTTGGCAACATATGGTCGATAAAAGTATCGGTTGATGTTTGTCTCACCTTATTGAACATGTCAAGGGAAATTGTTGCGAATGATAAGGCCGAGATTGTTGATGGCTTCTGAGCTCGCATGATGACTATTTGGAGACTCTTCCTCAGACTGAGGTTAGTGCTCTCTTGCCAGTCACTCAAATAGGCCGCCTGGTGTATCTCCAAACTCTGAAAAATACAAGTATGATGATCAGAACTAAGAACAGATTATTTTCTTACTTTCTGAAGCCCACAGCTCGTGAGATTACACACATACCAGTCTTTCACCTCAACCTCGCTTGGTCAGCTGTTGTGGTATTAGGTATTCCAGAATGTTTGAATTTATTAGCTTTTGTGACTAATGCTCCATTATATACTGATTTAGCCAACTTCGGAACAAATCATTCGGTGTCCAAAAACTTCCAGTTGGTATTTTTAATGTAATGTAATGTAATTCTTCTTTAGCAAATTGGTAAAGGAAGAAACACATGAACGCATGATCTAGCGGCTCACTCTTGTACTATACCTGGATTCGTCCAACCTCTATGAAATTACTGTGCACTGGTTAAACATTTGAAACGCGCTTTGAGTGAACCACGAATACATTGAAATGTCAGGAAATTTCAACCGAAGTGCTCTCGTCGGATTATGGAGAGGTAAGTGATAGACACGTAGAGTGCTGAGGTCGAAGAAAGAGCTCGTGCTACTTTGTTTCGCTGTCGTAGAGGCAGAATATTTCGGGCACGTTTCTGTTAGGGAATGGTCCCTATTAGACCTGGCAGTGGTTAGGGATTGTTCACATTTTGCTTTTCTCTGAATCTTCCTCCTCTGTGCACTATAGGCCTACCTGTTCATAACAGCGGTAATGCATAATGGAAAATCTTTTTCTCTCTACCACTGTCCTAACTAAGATTTTAAAGGCATAGGTATAACGCTTACACATTACGCCAACTAACAGAACCAGCTACGTGTTTAATAGCAATTCGTACGGTAATTTAATCATCAACTGACAAGGGGGCGTTCCATACTCGTCACCACCGATTTCGCCCAAATTTACAGAACATGCAGGGTTTGGCTAGAAATGAAAGTACCCGAAGTCGGAACTCCAGATGGCCAAGTGTATAGAAAATAAAAATAAAAATGTTGATGCGACTCTCGCACCGTATAAGCCACTTACGTTAGTGCGCACGCCGAGCAGTTGTTGGCGTAGCGGTAAGAGCTTGGACTGGTAATTCGATGGTCGTGGGTTCGACTCTCTGTGTGGAGAATGGTTTTTCTGTCAACTTTTATATTATTCATTTTCCAAGTAAGCAAAAAAGTGAATAATTCATTTTATTTATTTATACGCAAAAGGCATTGAAAAGGTAAAAAATTGGGATTTCATTGTCTAGACTTTTTTCTACCTGCGCCAAGAATCTATTGTTTGTGTACAGTCGGCAGGAGCAACCTTTACTTGTCAGGTGGAAACGAAACCTACAGCGAAACGACTATTTACGTTTATGGCACATTCCCCAAGGAGGGGAGATAGCCAATAAAGGCGAAAGAAAGAATAATTTCTGTTTGAACACATCGGGAGAGTTCGCAACTCCAAATTTGCTACAATTGTGCGTTCATTAAAAAATGACGTCCTATATGCCTTTTGCATATAAATAAATAAAATAAATTAAAATAAATGTTTGGCGTAGGGACGTGGCGCCCCCATCGCCCAGTGGGAAACCACTGCAATCAGCCACCCGAGTACCGGCGGGAGAACCGAAGCATGGGGTATGGAGGAAATGCCATCCCGAGTCGAACACCAGGCTCTCTCCAAGGCTTACAACCTTGGAAGTAACTTGGTCGATGTAAAACTACACCGACCCCAAACTACAAGTTTTCAACTGCAAAGCATGGAGGAAAATTCAACAGGAAATTGTACCCCAGGTGGTAACCAATCCACCGTCGCCTTGAGTGACGTAAGCAGGCCTTCGGATTCTGGGGAGCCTGCACCTACATGCAAGGAGGTATCGGAGACTCCTAGGAACAAAATCAGCCACAAACACCGAAATTTTTTTGCTACCTTCAATGCCAACTCCCTCTTGAAAGTTGGTAAACTCAAACATCTTACGGATGTCCTCTCCCATCATGAAATCCTAATTACAGCAATTCAAGAGTCAAGGTTTACTGATGAACATGCGTTTGAATCACAAGGTTATAGAATCTTCAAAGGGAAAACTGGCAAACGTGTGATGAAAACTGTTCCACACCTTGGTACAGGATTTATTGTCAGCAGGAAAATTATTGATTCAGTCACTGACTTCAGCTCTCCTAACAGCAGGGTCTCGATGCTTAGCTTTCGGAGTATGAACAACGTACACACGCTTGTGAACGTACATGCGCCAATCAACCAGGCAAACAAGAAAGACCCAGAAGGAACAGACAAATTCTGGGAGGACCTAGAAGATGTTATATCAAAAATTCCTGACAAACACACAATCATTTTGCTTGGAGACTTCAATGCCCAGATTGGCAAAGAAAGAAAATTCCAAAACATCGTTGGAAACTATCCAGCCCACAAACGAACCAACCGAAATGGGGAAAGGCTTATAGAGCTTTGTAAGGCATTCAATCTTGTTCTTAAGTCAACAGCCTTCAAACATCTACCGAGAAAACAAAAGACATGGATATCACCAAATCCTCACTTGGGAGAATTTCAAATAGATCATGTTGCCATTGCACGAAAAGCAACACAAGAGATCCAAAATGTTAAAGTCCTGAGAAGTGCTAACCTTGACTCAGACCACTATCTATCCAAGATCAAAATTAAGCTTCATCCAAGAAACACCAAGAGAGTTAAGATAAAGAAAACTAGCAAATTTGATACAGAAAAGCTGAAAACTAGCGAAGAATTCACCCAGAAACTTCAGTCTTTGAACACAGAAAATTGGGAACAACTGAAAAATGCCATTGTTGAAACGGCTGAGGAGACAGTATTGCTAAAGAAACCAAAGAAGCATCCGTGGTGGACTCAAGAATGTGATGAAGCCATAACACAAAGACAAATCGCTTGGCAAAGATGGAATTCCCTGAAGAATCCAGAAAGATATGAAGACTTTCTGAAGGCTAGGAAACATGCAGCGAAAGTGATCCGCCAAGTAAAGCGCGCATTTGACAAAATCCAACTGACACAGATCGAGCAGGACTTTAATAAGAATAATACTAGGGATTTCTATAGAACCTTCAAACGCAACCTCACGAAGTACACCCCACCAAGTCTACATTTCCGAGATCACAATGGAAAGGTTGCCTACAACGACAAGGATAACTGCCAAATCTTGGCTAAATATTTTGAATCTCTTCTTAACTGCGAAGAACCAGAATCAGAATTCACCTTTGAAGAATCCAGACATCCCAACCCAGACTCTTCTCCCCCCACAAAAGAGGAAATCAAACAGATAATTACATCATTAAAGAACAACAAAGCACCTGGAGAAGATGCGATAATTGCTGAACTCTGGAAGTCTGCAAGTGAAAAGGCGATCGATAAACTGAGATCATTTGCGAGATCTGGGAAACAGAAAGGATCCCAAATGATTGGAGAGCAGCCCTGATTCATCCCCTACATAAGAAAGGTGAGAAAACAGATGTAAACAACTACCGCGGCATCTCCCTTCTCTCAGTAACATACAAAATTCTTTCCAAAGCCCTTCAAACTCGGGCAGAAGAGCAACTTGATTCACAGTTGGGTGAATACCAAGGAGGCTTTAGAAAAGGACGATCTTGTGCAGAGCAGATCATGAACCTTAAGTCCGTCCTGTCGTACCTAAAATCCAGGAATAGGAATTTTGTAGTTACTTTTGTTGACTTCCAAAAAGCCTATGACTCCATAGATCGACACACTCTCCTCCGCATTCTGAAGGAAATGGGCTTAGACAACAAAACGAGAGCTATCATTCAACAGACCTTAACCAGCACTACGTCCAGGGTGAAATTCAGGGGAGAAATTTCACACGTCTTCGAAATCAAGACTGGTGTTAGGCAAGGGGATGGACTATCACCTCTTCTCTTCAACTGCGTTCTGGAGAAAATCATTCGGGAATGGCGCAAAGAGATGTGCAAGGAAGAGGTTGAGAATGGCCTTAGAATAGGATATAAGAAAGATGATCTTATCATAGACTGCCTAGCTTTTGCAGATGACCTAGCGATCTTTTCTGATTCCCTAGATACTGCTGAAAAACAAATTAACCAACTGAGAATCCAAGCAGCAAAAGCTGGCCTTCAAATCTCTTTCCAAAAAACAGAGTTTATAACCAACATCAAGCCAGCTCCCAGAGAGCTCATTGTGGAACAGGGAAAAATCAAGCAGGTGGAAAAGTTTAAGTACTTAGGTGAGTGGATAGTACCTAACAACTCTGAGAAAGAAGCAATCATGTACAGAATCAACAAGATGGAGATGGCATATCAGCTGACTAGGAATGTCTACAACAAAAGATCAGTGTCCATCAACGCCAAGCTTAGGCATTATTGTTCGGTTGTACGCCCGGAAGCACTGTACGCAGCAGAATGCCTTGCAATGAACAGAAGAGGTCTGATGGAGAAGCTAGAAGCTAAAGAAAGAAAAATCCTGAGAAAGATTCTTGGACCAATCAAAGAACATGGTAAGTACAGGAGACGACACACCAGCGATCTGTACCAGCATATGGAGAGGATAACGGACACGATTCGGAAAAGGAGGATTAATTTTTATGGCCATATGGCACGCATGAGCACACAGAGACAGACCAATAGGATATTTTCCTACTTTCTTAATAAGAAAACCAAGGGACCCTGGTTTATCGAAGTTGAAAAAGACCTTCAGGAAATAGGAATCACACTCGAAGACATCCAGAAACGTGCTCCTCTCCAGAAAAAGCTCCAGGGATACAAGAGGTTCCAAGAAAGGCCAAAGTTGAAAACAGGCAAGAAGTGGACTGATGAAAGAAAGGAGGCTCACAGAACGAGAATGCGTGAGTACTGGGGAAGAATTAAAGCTCAAGGATGCAAACGGTTGAAATAACGTGGTCCACAGCAGGCCGAAACGAAGAAAGAAGAAATGAATAATGTAAAAATTGAGAAAATATTCTCCACACGAGGAGTCGAACTCACGACCATCGAATTACTAGTCCAAGCTGTTATCGCTTCGCCAAGTACTGCTCGGCGTGAGCACTAACGTAAGTGGCTTATACGGTGCGAGAGCCGCGTCAACATTTTTATTTTCTATACGCTTGGTCATCTGGATTTCTCACTGTGGGTACTTTCATTTCTAGCCAAGCCCTGCATGTTCTATAAATTTCAGCAAAATCGGTGGTGACGAGTAGGGAATGCCCCCTTGTGAGTAGAAGAACTTCCGTAAGTTCTCAATGAACCTTTGTTTCTTAAGAGTTAAAACAATATCATCCACATTCCTATTTACGTACACCGGACGATTGTGGAATTCCACTGTCGGTTGCTGCTATGTAAATCGCGAGTCATTGACAAAATATATGAGATGCTACCCAGAATTTGGTAATTAAAACATGAATACTGACGTTACTACCTAATAGCCCCAATCACCTTAAAGTCCTCATCCAGGGCTTGAATACAGCAATTCCAGGGACTTTTTTCGTTGTTTAGTAGCACTGACTTAAGTTTTCTGGCTTCAGTGTATTCAGCACCTCCTGCGATTCCACTTGAATCTTTATTGGAGTCAGAATGCCGACCTTTCAACCGTATTTCATTTTAAGGAAGAAGTAGAAGTGGCAGTGCTAGAGCAAGTGAATAGCGCGGGTTGCAGAACGGTGGTCATATTGTTTTCTCTCTGAAAGCTCGTCCCAGTAGAGGGGTGGGGGGTGGGGGGTTGTGGACGCATTGTCATGAATCAGTAACCAGTCCCCGTTGGTCTGCAGTACATGTCAGAATGTTTGCGCCTCATATCTTTCCTTCTGTCTTCAGGTTTGACTTTACACACCTTTACGATCATTTAGGGAGCTGTGCATGACGACGGTCGACCCGAATGTTTGTCAACTTACGTCCAGCCTTCTTTCAAGTGCTCGGACAATTTTATAACTGTTAGGTTGTTCAGTCTGACGAAACTAATTTATGAATAAATAAGATTTAGAAAATATCTGAAAAAGAAAACACACAACAGATAAAAGGTTGAAGAACTTTTGGAAGTCAAGAAAAGAAGGATTAAGATGAATGCACGGTGGTCTTTAGATGGCCAAAATAGAAAATAATAGAATAACAGATATACGTGAAAAAGAAACAATTTAATTAAAATGTATTGACGTATGTCATTCTTGAAAGAACATCATCAAATTATATCAAATCATACACTTTTTATTATTCTATTTATTATCTATACCAGGTGACTTTCCAGCGCCGTACTTCCTACTTGTAAGTACCCCGCATGCATTAGTGATGAATGGGGTATCTAACAACTGATTTTTACAGGGGTATTATTGCCTGCAGGTAAGTTACGTCAGAATTCCAAGAGACAACAACCGGACGGCCGCTCGCTGCATGTTCCTGAGCACTAACCGTCTAAGGAGCCCCCTTGCGTTAGTATGCCTCGTTTCCAAACGCAAAGAAATAGGCTTATGAGGCCCACAGAATAACAAAGGCGCATGCGCCAAAAGGCAGTTTTGAAAGAAATGCGATTAACGTTTACTAAGGGGTGTATGTGCCAAAAGCTAGTTTTGGAGAACAATGCACTGTGCCTTATTAAAAGAATCAATAAAGACATTACGAAGTGTTCAGATGTGAACATAACGTATTCATAGTGTAAAGTATTATTGTAAAACGCTATTCGAAAGATATTCAAGGTTTCTGAACACTAACTTCATCGATAATGTTATTTAAATAAGGTATGCATTCATGCGTGTGGTAGCCAAAGCTGTTTTCCTGTAACGTTAACATTTGGCAAGAATTGTTCTAATATTAATGATTAATGCAAATAATAACATTTTTCAAGAATTATTCTAATATTAATCATTAATACACTAATAAAGAATACACAATAAACCATAATGAATAAACTAATTCCAGGTTGGGTTGTGCTGTGAGGAACCATGCATATGTCAGTAAAGTGTCATCAACCACTGCTGCCTCTTCTTCTCCCTCTGGTGTGTGATTCATGTTTTCTTGATCAGTAAATATACTTGTTAAGTATATATGATGATGCGAGGGAATGTACGGAAGAAGTGAGCGAAGATCTGCAAGTTTTTCTGGTGAAATAACTACAGGTTTAGTGTACCGGTACTTATTCGGTAGACTGACTGTCGAAAGATTGAAATGATGATCGTAGCCCTTCACACGTCCTTTTTGCAGACTCACTTGATAAGGTTCTCCACTTTAAGTAGATTTAATGCCAAATTCCATTTTGTAGTTGCTGGAGGAAACAAAATCTCTTCCCTCTGAAAACTTGGCGTCCGAAACTTGCCACTTGGTTATGTGCTGTTGCAAAATTCCTACATGTTTAAACTAGTCGCTCGTTACTATAATGACATCAAAAGGGTTATTCTTTCTGCAAATTCTTATTTTCTGGACTGAATCCCAGTAAACACTTATTTTGTCGTAAGATACAATTTTATATTCCCAAAATCACGATCACAAGGAAGATAATGGCCGGGAATCATCAAAACGTACTCAATATTTGAGAAACTGTCTGCATGGATGTATCTGAGACAGGTGAAAACCAGGTTCATTTTTGTATTCTCCCCACTACAATTAAAGCTGAAAAAAATGTCTTCACTTCTGGTGGTATTCTACATTCAATATGGTGCATGAGGCAACTTGCCATTTCAACAGAGCCTCGTTTCCCAGTACTTTCATCCCAAAGATACATTGAAGCTGTTCAGTCCTTTATATTGTGGATACCAAAATTATAAGGCCATAATTTTCTCTTGTAAAATTGGATTCCAGAATATATTTTGGGTGTCGGAAGCGCCTGTTGCATGTCATGGCAACAGCAGCAAATTTTGGATCCTTGTTATCAGCCGTTTGTTTTAATAGTGTTTGTGGCATCTTAGCTCTGTGTTCATGCAAACTGATTTCTTGTTTTAATTCTGTTATTTCTTCGGAATCGATGTATTGTCTCTAGTTGTCGCTTTGGTTTGTTGTCACAGTAGTTGCAGGTGTCAGACATAGGAGGAGAAAATCCAAGATTAAATTCTGTTTTAAAGATTTGTCGGTAAAATAACGCAGAAAATGGAAGATCTTCAGGACGGTTTTCAACAATCCAGCCTCTGACATTTTGGATATATTTACATCAGAGGCTAAGTATTTCCTGTGGGGACTTTTAGCTCTGCTGTAGTGGCTGAATAAGGCAGGGAAACTGTCAATTTGAGCCTTTACTTTTTCTCAATCTGAATCAAGTATTCTTCTTGTCTTTTCCTGATGCCCACGATGATCTACATTAAAGGTTTCAGTTTTTGTAACCTTGTCACGAGCAGTACGCAGTCGCTTTTCACTCACACCATGTATATTACGAAAAGTCAATTGCGCAAACGTAATTCTTATTTCCACGCATCACTTTACTGTACAGTACTGTTTACAATCTACGAAACGGCCTATCTTTTACACGTGATATTTTTACATCCATACTTGTCATTAGTTTATTTAAATAACTATTCTGTAGGTTGTAATCTCCTTTGTCCCAAAATGTTTGAAATATTTCATCAAATTTATCTTGACCCAGTTTCTCAAATCAACCACACCGACAAGCAGACCCTACTTTTTTGGCCTTTACAACATTGTTTGATTTCACACTTACGTATTCTTTACTAGTATTTTGTCCCCTTCTTTGCCACATTCATTTCCCATTGTTTTTTTCTGCACGCAGCGTTTTCTAGGATGAGACGTAGAATCACGGTCTGTATCACTCACTGTATTTGGTAGACGTACATCATTACGTTAAATACACTGAATGTTTGTTGAATGGTATCACTACTTTAAATATACAACACTACATGCACTCAATAAACCTTACTCCGAGAGCTACAAGCCACCAGATTGCATGTTACAACTGTCTTCACTCGCAACAGACTGAGCTCGACAGGTACCGGGCCCCAGTCGGCAGGCTGGCTCATACGCCTTTGCTATTCTCGAGATTCAACTGTAGCCCGGCCGGTCAGGCTGTAGTCAAATGGCAAGTTCGTTCATATCCAAACCGTATCGATCATTGCCACTTAGCGGGCATGAAATAGTACGCTTCATACTACATGTTTCAATAAAAAACCAAACAAGCACACTTTGGCGCATGCGCCTCTGGTATTCTAAGGGCCTCATATTTGGTCCAGGAGCACTGCAGTTGCTGTCGATATATCGACAATGGCTAGTGTGTTCAGCAACGACAATTATACATACAGTGAGTACCACCCGCGTAAACCGCCGCACGGGAAGACTACAGGTGTTCAACGAACGGACATCACGTAGCCTCCGCAGAAAGATACTCGGCGCTCGACGGGCTACTGTGAGTCAGAACACCGTCCAGTTGAATGCTGGGAGTCAGAAAGCCATTTCTAGCAAGACTCGAAGGAGGCAACTGCACGGCATAGGCTTCAATAGATGACGACTAACTCGTGTCCTTTGCTGACACCTCGACACAGAGCTCAACGACGTGCATGTGCCCGCGAATATCGGCGATGGTTCATGGAGTAGTGGAGGCGTGTGGTATGGTCCGATGAATCCCGGTTCCAGTTGTATCGAGCTGAAAGGCGCGGGAGAGCGTGGCTTATGCCCCATCAAGCTACTGTATATATCCTGCGTGTCAACAAGGTTGTGTCAAGGCGGGAGGTGGCTCAGTTCTGACCTGGGCGGTGTTCTCATGGTCGCAATTAGACCCCACTGTCCGGCTGCAGGGAGCGCTGAGAGGTGCACGTTGTGTGGACATTCTTTCAGACCATCTGCACCCTAAGGAAAAATCTTCATTGAGATCATCACACTAAGGAGGTTGTACATGAAGGTTACAGATCCCTTCGTATGGTTATGAAGTTATTTAAAGGTTGTAGTAAGGCTCCAATGAAGAGGGCGAATACATTTCTGGAAAAACCCCATATAGAGTAAGGTTCCAGTGAATTGGAAACTCACCAGGATTACTTGGTTCCAGAACTGGAAAAGGATTTCAAGGAAAACAGCACGATTCGTTCTGGGCGATTTCCAACAAAAGAGTAGTGTTACGAAAATGTTGTCGACTTCGGGTTGGGAAGACTTAGGAGTAAGGAGACGAGCTGCTTGACTAAGCGGTATGTTTCGAACCGTCAGTGGAGAGATGGCTAGGAATGACATTAGTAGACGAATAAGCTTGAATGGAGCTTTTAAATGTAAGAAGGATCATAATACGAAAATAAAGTTGAAATTCAAGATTACAAACTGGGGCAAATATTCGTTTATAGAAAGAGGAGTTAGGGGTTGGAATAATTTACCAAGCGGGATTTCAATATATTTACAAGTTCTTTGAAATAATTAAAAAAAGACTAGGGAAAAATTTGATAGGAAATCTGGCAGCTGAGATACAGCCCTAAATGAAGATCAGTGGAGATTGATTGATTGATTGATTGATTGATTGATTGATTGATTGATTGATTGATTGATTGGTTGGTCAAATTGTAACAATTTCTTCGGAACCCTCCATCTCCGCTGCTGCCAGCCTGCCTGGAAGTGCACCTCTCTGCAGGTAATTCTGCCGGAGCCCATGGACATAGCTTACACACATGTAACCTTACTCATCATTAATCTGCATTTAGGACTGTCGCCCAGGTGGCAGATTACCTAGCTCAGGTAGTCTTTTCTTAGATGATTTCAAGCAACTTCGAAATTTATGGAACACACTAATAATTTCGTGTGGCTATTTCTACCCGGGTGCAGCCCTTGTAAGAGCGAACCAAATGTGTCTCCCCTCACAAAGTGGCGAACAAACTTCGCTAGAGCTTCCCTTGACCGTTCCCTCATAAAACTGTCAGACGGGTCGGCCTGTTCATTCCTTTTTTTTTTTCCTTCCCCGCAAAGCAAAGCCTCATACTTTACCTGCTATTCTTAAACATTCATATCATCACAAAGACGATCTCTTTCTTCGACTCATTAACATTATACCAGCCTACAATTGGCCCCAATTATCTTATTCTCAAGGCGACATTCTACATCGCCCTAATTGTACATATTCAGCAGGGGAACTCATATATTTAACACCACTACACTCTCAAAAGTACGAACTTACATATCAGGTTCCGTCTTCTCATTCCTCATATCCCGAGAGCATGCATTTTTAAATAGAAGATCCTAACCTTCAAGAGGGAGAAAAAATCACGGCTAATCGCGATCTACATAATACACTTAAACCCCCACAGTTGACCTTTGTTGTCGTGGAGTTTGCAGTCTTAAGTCTAGACAGGAGGAGTTTCTACCAGTAGGTGACGTGCAATAAAAAAGAATAATGGGAAACTCTTATGATGAACCATAGCATTTAATTGTAACTTCAAGACGAATGGATAATACTACGAAATTTTATCCCTTTACATTACGTCACGTCACCTATAAATTATGCTAGGGTCTTATGACTATCATGCAATATTTTCCCATAATGAATGAAATTAGTGGTTCAACACCACGAAGAAAATCTCAGAGAAAAATCTTACAAAAATTATAATCCCTCTGAAACGCCGTCATGTTCAAATAATATTCAACGTATTTACATGCAAACTACTTATTTATGGGAATGTGACCTAACTGTCTTGCAAATAAGTTCAAAAAATATCTTAGCGCTCAGATATCTGCAATCAGCTTTCCTCAGGGAGTACAGCCAGGGATTTAAGCTGCCATCATGACGTCTTCACTTGCGATGGCCCCCAAAGTCGTCTTATGTCGGTTCACCTACATGTTGGTTGAATCCTCGTCTGGCGCCGGAAGCTCCCGAGTATCTCTGCTGCGTTGGAGTGACTGTACAGCGGACTACTCACAGGCCCTCTTCAAACCCGAAGCTCTTCGAGGTCAAATGTGCAAACGAGGAAGAACTAACTTGTCATAAATGCACTAATTGTGTCATGCATTATAACTCTGTTATGACTAAGGATACTTATAAACTCAAGTATCCTAGCCCGATATCGATACTTTCATTTGCATACTCCAGTTCTCCACAAGTAATTTAATCTCGGAGCATCACACACTAGCCGGTCACCATCACAGCATATGAATGTTAGGTATTAAAATATATATTTTGTACTGGTCATTATTCGACCCACTCCATTTCACTAGTCATTGATACGATATAAAACTCACTGCGTTTGAGAGAATACGGAAAGTGACGTCCGATCTAGTAAAATGATAGATAATAAGCCGCTCACTGTTATTGCAGGTTCAAGCCTTACTGTAACACTGCTATTGAACTATTCTTGTATTTAATTACTTCCTTCATTTAACCTCATTTTTATATAATTCGTATAATTTCGCATAATCCACCACACTCATTCAGATAAATTTCATAACTGCACACGTAATAATTCACTTCAATCGACCACCTCTTTTTTTGACAACCCCGTGCCGCTCTGACACATAATCGAAGTCAATTTTTTTATCACATACGAGTCATAGAAAAACCGAATTAAAGACGTAACGAATATTTGGTACTCAGCGCACTGTCACTCACTATGTGTTGTCATTTACCACTACACAACACTGTTCAATAAGAACATTCACGATGTGAAACACTGAATATTGAAACTGAATGTTTACTAAAAACCGAGTCTGCTGATTAGACCGAATGCACTGGATATACTGCGTATACTGCCTTCTTGCCACTCGCCTTTATAGTGAGAAGCCTTATTTTTTGGAGGGGGGGTCAGACCACGCCCTCTTGTCAAACAGCGGTCCGGTGGAAGGTATATTTAAACGTTGAATTTGATATCAAATTAAAGCCTGTACATCCTTCTTTCCACTGATCAATTTTCGTTTCGAGTCCTTCGGGACTCAAAGCGTCAGTATCAGTTCTCAGTAGGTGGAGCCTGACTCCTGGGATTTTTTAGTTTTCCCGGTCCTGTCAGAGTCGGGCATCTGGTTTCACTCTCTTCATGCCATCAACTATCTGCGTACTTCCTATTATTCTTATTATGTAGAATGGTTCTCGGCATGATAAATCCGCATAAAATCTCCTCATTCATCGAAGTCATAACACGAAGTCATCCATCAAGTATTTCCGAGTTAATAATGTTAATATCATCGAAACAGTTGAAAGCTAAGCATTAGTACCACTAGATATTTAGGGGAATACATGGGGTTATATTGTCTCACATGTTGAGACGACTACTTTCAGGCTGTTTCGTGACCTCACTTCTCAGTCATGTGACATCTTTCTCGTTCCAGTTTTCTCGCTCAGAGAAAGAGCGAACTCCACTTACAAGCGCTCGTACTCCCTCTTTTTCCCAATTGAGCGCAACGAGAAGAGGGACGCGTGACTCTACGGCGGGCGGCTCGAGTCCCAGAACCGTCAAGAATATCCTCGTTTGGCGGCTATTTAACGTAGAACTGCGCGGAAAACGGCAGATTCTCTATGCAGGATGTCTCTATATACATATGACGATGTCATGAACGGTTACATCAGGACCTGTAAAAATGCAAATTAATGAAATGTAAATGACCTCACCTCTTGTAGTAGATCACTCCCAAACTGGCAGTAGAGGAACAGTTGGCCCACCTCACATACTATGAGTGCCAGAGCCACCATGAATTCTGCGCTGTTTGTTGAAGCCTATGGAAAGGAATCCAAGGAATTAAAAGCAAAATAAATGTAATGTTTTTATTCTGGTGATTTTACTTGGATCATGATAATGTACAACTTTATACGCTGCCCTTTCTCAATATGCCATGGCCATAGATCAAGACAGCTGACATCGCTCGGAAGAGGAAGCATAGCTTCGTGCGGCTTGTACCGGTTGCTTAAGTCAGGCCATTTCAACTCCGTGTTTGAGGGTTAAGGAGCCCTGATGCCACTCCGTGTCTGCTCTCTGTTGACCCCCAACTAATCTATTTTGATTCTTCTATTTTACAATCTGCTTTATGTCGCACCGACATAGACAGGTCTTATGGCGATGATGTGATAGAAAAGCGCCAGGAGTGGGAAGGAAAAGACCGTGGCCTCAATTAAGTCACAGCCACAGCATTTTACTGGCGTGAAAAAGGGAAACTGCTGAAAACCATCTTCAGAGCTGCCGACAGTGGGGTTCGAACCCATTATCTCCCGAATGCAAGCTGACAGCTACGTGACCCAAGCCGCACTGCCACTTGCTCGCTCCACTACTCTCTGTCGCTACCGCTGTGGTGATATAAGAACGCACGCGCTGGGCTGCTGACCTTGCTATTTTAGCCGACATTACGAAACAATTGAGTAATTCAAATATTTCTTTGTAGGGTCAAAAAGGGGGTTGATTGTACTAAGTGGGACAGATTTCGAGCTTTCAAGTCGAAACTACCATTGTTCAAAGAACAATTACTGGAGGAGATTTTGAAGAATTTCCATCTGATTTGTATGCACTTAAGCCCTTAAGAAAATACGCCAACAATTTGACAATCAGGTCAGATATCTCGAAAATATGTCACCCGAATTAAACATTTTCCTTACAGTTTGAGCAGGCTCCAGTGAAATTTCGAAGAGAACTGACAAGGCTGTCCGCCTCTGTGGTGTAGTGGTTAGCGTGATTAGCTGCCACCCCCGGAGGCCCGGGTTCGATTCCCGGCTCTGCCACGAAATTTGAAAAGTGGTACGAGGGCTGGAACGGGGTCCACTCAGCCTCGGGAGGTCAACTGAGTAGAGGTGGGTTCGATTCCCACCTCAGCCATCCTGGAAGTGGTTTTCCGTGGTTTCCCACTTCTCCTCCAGGCGAATGCCGGGATTGTTGTAACCAAGGTTGAAATTTACAAATCACAACTTTTATTTGCTTCACTTTATAATATTTACACAAATAACTGAAATTTATTTTGAAGCAAAAGGGAATATTGAATCTTGAGAAAAGTCTGTCCTTATACAATATGTACAGGTTTACAGTCTTTATATACACTTCTATCTTGAAAAGATAGTCTTTGTGAATTGACACGTTGATAGTCGAGAACTATCTGGCACACTAACATAAATGTCTTTGAGAGTCCTTGTTTGTTGAAGTGCTTGAATTCCTAAAAAGCAAGTTCAATTGATTGAAGAAATTCCACCTAGCGAAACTAAGGGAGCTTGCATAAATTAGGGAATGAAAATGGCTTGTAAAAGAATTACGGAACATAGGCAGCGGAAACAGGTAAGGGAGCGGTGACCAGAGGTGAAACCTCGTACTGCCAGAAATTCAGTCCACCTGGTCGAAGCACATTTTCAAGAGGAGTAGCCTCCGTGCTCGACGTAGGGTGTATTCTGGAGCTGGACACCGGGGCGAGTGGGCGAGTAAGCAGGCAGGGAGCTCCAATTTATAGTACACTCGATGGTCAGGCACGCGCACTGAGGGCTGCGCGTCGAAGCTAGCAGAATGATACACAGGCGCGCGTACAGCTGGCTGGCTGAGCGTGAAAGGGAGCGCCGGACATACAACAGGGATGGTACCTAACTTAAGGCCACGGCCGCTTCCTTCCCTCTTCCTTGCCTATCCCTTCAAATCTTCCCATCCCTCCACAAGGCCCCTGTTCAGCATAGCAGGTGAGGCCGCCTGGGCGAGGTACTGGTCATACTCCCCAGTTGTATCCCCCGACCAAGAGTCTGAAGCTCCAGGACACTGCCCTTGAGGCGGTAGAGGTGGGATCCCTCGCTACGTCCGAGGGAAAAACCGAACCTGGAGGGTAAACAGATGATGATGATGATGATGATGATGATGATGATGATGATGATGATGACTGACAAGGCTTCAGAGTAACACAGTTTTGAGAGATTGGTATTAAGATATTCCAGACGGCCTCATCAATAAGTATCTGAATAAGTATAAAACTAGTTCACGTTTGTCCGATGCTGCATTGGAAGCAGAGTTATGTATTCATTCTCATAGAATAAATGTCTCCTCGTCCAACTTTAGTGAAACCGAAGAATAGTCGTATGTCGTCCTAAATACAGAAAGAAGCGATGGTTTTATTTTACTTTTTTGAAAGTTAATTTTTAATTTCTCGAATTCTTTCTGAAAATGAAAACCTACAACCTGTTTCCCAGTCTGTAACCGGGTCAGGGATGTAATGAATGAACCATATATAGGCTATTAGTACAATGGGGTCGCCACTCCCAAGGTGATTTATTAATGACTAATAGATGTTATGAAATGAGAATGGAGAGTGTTGTTGGAATGAAAGATGACAGGGAAAACCGGAGTACCCGGAGAAAACCTGTCCCGCCTCCGCTTTGTCCAGCACAAATCTCACATGGAATGTCCGTGATTTGAACCACGGTATCCAGCGGTGAGAGGCCGACGCGCTGCCGTCTGAGCCACGAAGGCTTCGAATTCTTTCTATGCCTCATAAAATGTGCCATCCATATATCTCACTTCCCTCTGACTCCTTTCCACTCACGTGCTGTCGCTTTCCTTCGGGATTCGCTCTCAGCTGTGAAAGCCCGAGGCTACCACGCACTAAGTACAGGGGTTGTGCTTGCAATGGCCTGGTTAAGGTACATACTCTCCAGTAGAATGTGTAGTCTACCTGGTCAGCTGTACGAGGGTTCATTGTGATACTCGAAACGGCTACACGCAACAATGTAAAGTCGGAGAAGTTGCAGTATATTGCAGGAGCTGCAGAGTAACTGGGAATGGTTTTTGCTGAAACGCCACGTGAGGGCTCTGTACATTGCTTAGGGTACATATTTCTCTAGCTTGTAAACGTTCGGTCTTGTCAAATGAAATGACTGCATTATACGAATAACAAACTTGTGGATATTCTGCTTATATTTGGAGAGTATTATCACAATGATCGACAAGCAGCTGTGCTTCATGCACGGTATATCCATACAGATGACATACAGACCGTGATATTTTCTGGAATGTAGAGAAGGTAGTGCACCAGGATGGTAGGGTTGTTGAGGCAAATCGTCCATGGAGGACACAGCAAAGTCGTCAGAAAGAAATGAACATAATGATAAAAGTTGTTGCTGCAGAAACTCATACATGTACTAGAGGTACGGCGCATATACTGGGAACACATCATGTAGAAGTACATAGAATTATTGAAAATCTACACTGGCACCCGCTTAAACGGCATACAGTTAAGCGCCTGCAACCGGATGATCATGCACTTTGCGGGACATTTTGCGAGTGGAGTAATGAACAAGCGAGTAACATTAATCTGAGGATAGATTGCGTTGCTGCTTAAATATCATATATTTACGTATGCAAGTTTGGTGTTGTTTCGGATTACTTAACCCCTCCTAGATTGCCCTATTTAACCCCCATGGACTTTTTGTGGGGCTATTTGTACGAGCAAATTTATGCAGCATTATCCGCAAACAGTGCTGATGATATGCGTAGACTTCATACTTCATGTATCAACAGCAGCTATCTCGTTGGTAATGTTAGCAAGAGTGCAAGAGGGCATAATGACAAGAGTGATGATCAGGAAGGAGACTATTCCGAACATTTTTCGTAATGATGCGTGCGATATTTTTCATCTTTGATTTTCCTTTCAATGTGAATGCGCCTGCCCGGTGCGGCAACCAACGTACTTCGAAGTATGTGCTTGCCTGTAGCGGCAACCCATCATACTGCGGCGTATGCTCCTGGGAGGTGTGGTAACCCATCATACTGAGGAGTATCCGCCTGCCTTGAACGGTAACCGAACATACAACGGTGTATGCTCCTGCCAGGTGCGGTAGCCCAACATACTGAGGAGTATGCGCCTGCCTGGAACGGTAACCCAACATACTGCGGTGTATGCTCCTGCCAGGTGCGGTAACCCATCATAATGTTGAGCAGGCGCTTGTTTGGTGCGGTAACCCAACATACTGCGGAGTATGCGCCTATTTTGTGCGGCAACCCAACATACTGCGGAGTATGCACCTGTCTGGAGCGGTAACCGATCACAATACGGTGTATGTTCCAGCCCGATGCGCTAACCCATCATACTGCGGAGTAGGCACCTGATTTGTGCGCATCCCAACATACTGCAGAATATGCAACTGCTTGGAGTGGCAACCCAACATACTGCGGAGCATGTGCCTGCCTGGAGCGGCAACCCATCATATTGCAAAGTATGTATATGAAGCACCCTGTACAGCTCTGACTGCGGACAGTGAATGAAAATCCACAGCCTGTTTCCAGTCATGCGACCGGGTCAGAAATGGAATGAATGAAGCCCCCATCTAGCGGCGAGGATAGGAAATGTGCCGGCTGCTGAAACCTGTCGCACTCCTCTGGGGCAATGATAAATGACTGATAGATGAAATGAAATGTTAATGGAGAGCGTTGCTGAAATGAAATATGACAGGGAAAACCGGAGTATCCGGAGAAAAACCTGTCCTGCCCCCGCTTTGTCCAGCACAAATCTCGCATGGAGTGACCGGGATTTGAACCACGGTATCCAGGGGTGAGAGGCCGGCGCGCTGCCGCCCGAGCCACGGAGGCTTTACTGTGGACAGTAAGGAAAGTAATTCATAAAGTCATATGCTTATTAGGTTACTTGTTAGATAAACTTACCGTTGTAGCTTGGAAGATGAAGAGACATATGAGAATGCACATTAGGATGCACTGTGCGAAGAGGATTCCTCCCAGAAGGTCTCTCACCTCATCACAATACCTGCAGGCAGAGTAACGTATGAGAACTTTATATTACTGTATGATTTTCTTCTTGCTAAGGGTTTATCGTCACACTAACAGATAGAAGAATTTTGGCGACACAAGGGTGGAAAGGAGCTACGGTTTGGAAGGAATTGGCCGTGGCATTATTTAAGGTACAACCCTGGCCTTTGCGTGGCGAGAAAATGGGAAACATGGACAACGTTTTCAGTGGTACTAACGGGGATATTCGAACCCACCATCTCCCAAATGCAAGATCACAGCTACACGACTCAAACCGAGCGACCAACTCACTCGGTGGGATCATTCCCTCACCTCTATGCTCTTTTCTTCTCTATATGTTCATTCTTAGAAGAGTCAATAACTTTTCTCTTCTGCGTTGATTACTGTTAAGGTGCTGATGACAACACGCTTTAAAGCAACAATTACCATCTCGACGTATTTATAGGATGACATTTGCTGTTGTTGTCTTAGTTGATTTTTAAGTTTAAGCAGACCAACGTCAACATCATCAGGCCCTTTACTAAGGAAGGAATAGAGTTGGTTTTGCTAGAAAAAAAAGGAGACCACCAAAGACAGGAAAATATGTGTTAAAATTCTACAAATTAATTTTGTCACGGTCAAAACAGTACTTGATATGACTAGGATCGATCTAACATGAAAAATGTAAGCACAAATAAGTTGAAATAATGTCAGATTCAGATTGGATGTATGTGCCATTAACTAATATCTCATTGGCTGTATAATCCTCTGTGGATAGTGAGACAAAGAAAACAGAGTATGACAGAACTGAGTCGAACAGAATATAATACAAACAAACCAGAACGGAATAAAATGGAACAGAACAGAATAACAACAATCAAACAGAATAGGATAGAACAGAATGAAATAATAAAACACAAGGAGTCATAGAAAACAACATAACAGTTTTAAACAGTCTCGATTTTCTTTCAGTTCTCTCACTCAATACTAACTTTACATCCCAAACCAGAAATAGCATCAGTGAGTAAATTAAAATTTCACAAGTACACACACACACACACACACACACACACACACACACACACACACACACACACACACACACACACACACACACACACATACACACACACACACACACACACACATACACGCGCGCGCGAACATTTTCGTAACTCATCTAGATGATACATAAATGTCAAAAATGATATTTACATGGTGAAGAGAATTCCTCACACTGGCACTGGGGAAATAATTACGTTTCCTTGAAGAGGGACATGTATTGAAATAAAGTGTCGTACGTCACGCTCCATCAGCTGAAGTTTCAACTGTTGTTAATCCTCCTACCATAAACACACTGCTTTTTAATATGTTAGGATGGTTTACTCCTTCCCATGTTTCAATTGAGAACAAAATTAACCAGTAATACTTCAAAAATCAGAATTCGTATATGCACACGGGTAAACAGCTGATCTTTCTTAAGCTTGGAACAAACAAGTATGAAAGGAAGTAGATCGGACTGCTGGTACCGTGGAAGTGTGAGAAATTGGCCAAACATATGCAGGTCAGTTTCCGCGATAAATATGACATTTTCTCTAATAATAACTCGAAAACAAGCCATGAATGAGTTCCATTTTATGTGACAGCAAAGAGGGTCGTGTCGCCGGCAGGAATTTAAATTACAACGTATGGTATAATTCAAGAAATATTCCAGATATTAAAGTATTTATGTCATGAAATTACACAAAATTGTCAGAACTAAAATTATACGTAAACAAGAAAATAAAAAATCCCCTTTTTTGACCACGTGAACTGTATGTACCCCCCTAACAGAGAAGCTGGTGACACAAAAGGGTTAATAATAGACAGAGAAAAATATCTGCATCATCACTCTGTCGTTATGTGTTTTGGTATTATAGTTTCTTGTATCAAGTAGAGGGATGGTAGTTCTGGAGTGGCTTATTCCAACCACAGTCTACTTGTGCAAAGCGTGGCAGGTGCAGTGGGAGAAGTTAAGGATAGGAATGGGGAAAATGTGCATATAAGATGCCACATATTCGAGATTTTTATCCGACTCTGACCTAGGCGGTATTCGCTAAACAATGAGAAACAAAATGATGCTACTCTGTACTGACTTGAGCACTAGCTGGTGGTAGGCCACACTGTCTCTGAGCCTGGTCTCCATCTGGGAGTCGGGCCTAGCATTGTCGTGCAGGTTACCGAACGAGTAGCACAGCATGCGGAAATGTGAGCAGGCTGTGAGGAGCACTGAGTAGTAGAATGTGTTGGTGGCGCTGACGATGCCCACAGCTAGTAGACCTCCCATGCACTGGAATACGTAGAACACCTCGTAGTAAGGCGACTCGGTATACTGCGACTGTGGCACTGGAAACCAGCCTGCACAAGGAGAACAGTTTGTGTTAGTGCCTTGCCCACTTACCACCGGTAGTTCTTTCTTAGGCCTCAACCACATACAAACATCACACCTTGCATCACCCTAGTTCTCCGCACCAATGTGACTACAATGATGCAGTGACCTAAGCCTATTCCAAGCAGAGAAGTAAGAGGTATAGTGTGGTGGCTAATGGGGCTAGAGAGGGCCAAACAGAGAAACACGACGAGAACTGTTGTTTACTCTGTGACGGATGCAATAAGAGTAAACTATCTGGGAAGGGAATATAAAACAAAACTAGAAAGAGAGAAAGAATTCTACACAATTGTAAAATTTGTTTGTATTTTAAATAGTACGTGGCAAAAGGAAATAAGAAGAATAAAACAAATATTAACGAAAATAACAAACGATAAGAGACATGTTTGTCTTAGAATATGTAACTAAAACCCCATGCCACTACAGCCCTTGAAGGGCCTTGGCCTACCAAGCGACCTCTGCTCAGCCCGAAGGCCTGCAGATTACGAGGTGTCGTTTGGTCAAAACGACCATTTCTATCGGCCGTTATTCTTGCCTTTATAGACCGGGGCCGCCATCTCACCGCCAGATAGCTCCTCAATTCTAATCACGTAGGCTGAGTGGACCTCGAACCAGCCCTCAGGGGCAGGTATAAAACCATGACCTGGCCGGGAATCGAACCCGTGGCCTCCGGGTAAGAGGCAGGCACGCTACCCCTACACCACGGGACCGGCTTAGAATATGGAACACCAAGGACAAAAAGAACGAAAAGGAATGGATATAATTACTAGTAGGTTTAAATATAAAATTAAATGTAGTAATAGATAAAATTGTTGTACTGTTTGTCGTTGTCTTTTTTTCCTTCCTTTAATTATTAAATTGCAAGTGAATTGAATAAGAACATTCATTCGTCATTCATTCACTCACTCATTAATTAATTCTCTCTCCCCAGTTGATGGCTATTCTTGACTGTGTGAGAATAGTGTTTATTCATTCATTCATCCATTCATTCATTCATTCATTCATTCATTCATTCATTCATTCATTCATTCATTCATTCATTCATTCATTCATTCATTCAATTCAATTCATTCATAATGTATGCTGTAATTGTAGGATAACCCTATAAAGACTTGTGACACAAAAGTAAGCGCTAATACAAATTAGGGAAGGTAAGATACAGGTTTGTTCTATACTATATAACTCTGTTAACGTCTAGGACAAATTAATAAACTAAAGAAAGAAACTACAATTTAGAAATTGTGTGGAAATTGTTAATAAGTTTATTGTAACGTTTAATATGGTAATAGATAAACAAACAGCAATAAGGAAAGAAATGCATGTATCAAAACACAAGTGATTTCTATTACTGACTTAAGCCTACATATTTTGTCGCAAATGAGTTTCGGCGACCAACGCCGGCTCGTATTTACGCATGAGCCAACAACATTTTTTGGAAGGGGGTATGGCATGTTTTCTAAACAAAGATTTTAAACTTTGCTATACATAAGAAGTTTATAAATGTAGTATTCGTGCTCGTAATACAAGCTTTCATCAGCGACTTTTCAAAGAATTGTCAATTAATAAAAATAAAAAAAAAAAAACATGTTAACATCAAACACGTACTGATGTTTGATATAAGATCAGTATACATTATTGCGTCACGTGCTTGTAACTTCCTTATTGATATGGCGCCTATCATATTACTTTAAAGAGAAGCAACAACTCTTTTACGCAGTTTGATTCAACAAAAGTGTTCGAAAAATATTAACCCATGTGGACATAAGTTTGCATTTTTACCTGTGCACGCCTGTATCCAATAGTTGAGCCGAAAGTTCTTTTTCCTAATTATGACGAATCAACCACCTCTGTGGTGTAGTGGTTAGTGTGATTAGCTGCCACCCCCGGAGGCCCGGGTTCGATTCCCGACTCTGCCACGAAATTTGAAAAGTGGTATGAGGTCTGAAACGGGGTCCACTCAGCCTTGGGAGGTCAACTGAGTAGAGGTGGGTACGGTTCCTACCTCAGCCTACCTCCTACCTCAGAGGTTTTCCGTGGTTTCCCACTTCTCCTCCAGGAAAATGCCGGGATGGTACTTAACTTAAGGCCACGGCCGCTTCCTTCCCTCTTTCTTGTCTATCCCTTCCAATCTTCCCATCCCCCCGCAAGGCCCCTGTTCAGCATAGCAGGTGAGGCCGCCTGGGCGAGGTACTGGTCATTCTCCCCAGTTGTATCTCCAGACCCAGAATCTGAAGCTCCAGGACACTGCCCTTGAGGCGGTGGAGGTAGGATCCCTCGCTCAGTCCGAGGGAAAAACCGACCCTGGAGGGTAAACATAAGAAGAAGAAGAAGAATAAGAAGAAGAATCAAAATATATTTTCGTTCTTCCCTTTCCAAGGGAACTTTACAGGGCTTTTTTGCGCATTGAGTGTGAACTCTTTAAATCCATAGGTTTGATCGATGCCTTTACCAAACAAAAAGCGCGAAGAAAACCTCTTTAGCTGTGACCGTGCATAGGTAAGTGAACTGACTTTTGAAGTGCAAGCGATTTGGCCGTGTGGTTAGAGTCGCGCAGCTGTGAGTTTGTATTCGAGAGATAGTGGGTTCGAGGCCCGCTGTTGGCAACCATGATGATGGTTTTCCGTAGTATTCCTTTTCACAACAGGCAAATGCTGGGTATGTACCTTAATTAAGACCACGGCCAATATCTTCTCACTCCTAGCCCTTTCATATCCCATCGTCGCCCTAAGATCTATGTGTGTCGGTGCGACGTAAAGCAAATTGTAAAAAATATGTAGCATTTTTAATTTGTTTTACGTCGTAAAATTTTTTTCTCGAGGTAGTGATGATGTTGAGTCGACATGTTAAGCTCAAGTGTTAAAAATAGTGCATAGCCATGGGTATAAAATTATTAGTACTATTTGTAGGTACTTCTCCTTCTTCTGCTGCTTTATCTGTTCACCCTCCAGGGTCGGTTTTTACCTCAGGCTCAGCGAGAGTTCCCAGCTCTACTGCCTCAAGAGCAGTGTCCTGGAGCTTCATGCTCTGGGTCAGGATACTACTGGGGAGAATGACCAGTACCTCGCCCAGGTGGCCTCACCTGTTATGCTGAACAGGGGCCTTGTGGGGGGATGGGAAGTTTGGAAAGGATAGACAAGGAAGAGGGAAGGAAGTAGCCGTGGCCTGAAGTTAGGTACCATCCCGGCATTCGTCTGGAGGAGAAGTGGGAAACTGCGGAAAACCACTTTCAGGATTGCTGAGGTGGGAATGGAACCCACCTCTACTCAGTTGACCTCCCGACGCTGAGTGGACCTCGTTCCAGCCCTCGTACCACTTTTCAAATATCGTGGCAGAGCCGGGAATCGAAACCAGGTCTCCGGCGGTGGCAGGTAATCACACTAACCACAACACCACCGAGGCGGACGTATGCAGGTACTTCAACTCTAATTTCGTAGTACTGATAAGTGTATTTAATATCCTCTCCCTGGTCTACCTAGACCGTCTACAATCGACCACAAGTGTGTGTGTGTGTGTGGAACAATTGCTGAGCACTGAAACTTCTAATAATTAGTCCCTGATGGTAGTCCTAAATAAAATATTTATCTTAAAATTTATAGTAAAAAGACAACGTTAAAATATTAGAAACCACATTTGAAGATTAACACGCAGTCCTCATTAAAATATACTGTTTATTCGCCTCATTGACTTATTAAGTCACAGTTGAGACTAAACTAAATCATCTGTATTTCCAACAAATGATGCACATACACTGATATTCAAATAATATTTATGGCAATGCAGTCAAACTGAGTTACGTGAATGTTTGTTATGACAGGACCGAAAACTTCTTCACACACAATTCTGGGCGAGATCAGCGAAACCACAGCCCCTAAATCGAAGGTTCATAGAAATGGGTGAGTTCTAAGAGGTAATAGTAGTCCGACTCATTGGCTGAATGGTCAGCGTTGAGGGTTCCGTGTTTGATTCCCGGCTGGGTCTGGGATTTTAATCGCGTCTGATTAATTCTTCTGGTCCAGGGACTGGGAGTTTGTCCCAACACTTTCCTTTCCACATTAAGACAACACACTACACTACCAATCACCACAGAAACACGCAATAGGAATTACATCCCTCCATGTAGGGTTGGAGTCAGGAAGGGCATCCGGCCGTAAAACAGGGCCAAATCCACGTTTACGACACAGTTCGCACCCACGACCCCACAGATGTGGGAAAAGCGATGGAAGAAGAAGAAGAAATATGTAATAATAATAATAATAATAATAATAATAATACCAGGCAGGATTCCGGAAAGGGAGATCATGCAGCGAGCAAATTTTCAACCTAATCTCCATAATACAACTACGTGCACTCACAGCCAAAAATCTAGTGATTGTATTTGTGGATTTTAAGAAAGCCTATGATTCAGTCGACAGAGCAACCTTGATAAGCACGTTAGAACAGTTTGGGATAGATAAAAAAAACTAGAAATTTAATCAAAGAAACCATCACTGACACTACATCACAGGTTAAGTTTATGGGTATGTTGTCAAAACCATTCAAGATCGAAACAGGTGTCCGACAAGGGGACGGGATGTCACCACTTCTGTTTAATGTTATACTTGAAAAAGTGGTCAGAGAGTGGAGGAAGAGACTGACGGAATTAGGGGTGAAAAATGGAATATCACTGGGAAGATCTGGAGTCAAAATTGACTGTCTAGTATTCGCAGATGATATGGCAATACTGGCAGAAGACACTGAAACAGCCAAGGTACAAATTGAAACACTTCAAGAGAATGCTGTAAAGACGGGACTTCAGATATCCTTCGAAAAGACGGAACTAATGATTCAGGACAAAAAGGATCCGACACAAAATATTGTCACCAAATATGGAACAATTAAAAGAGTACAGAAGTTTAAATATCTAGGGGAATGGATAACCCCAACAGGACTACCAGGAATAGCATTACAGGAAAGGGCAAGAAAGATGGAAGCAGCATACCAGTTGTGTCGAAATGTCTACAATAAAAAATCAGTTTCATTCACTGCAAAAATCAGACATTACAACACTGTCATCAAACCAGAAAGTCTATATGCGATCGAATGCATTCCACTGAACAGGAAGGGCTTACTAGAAAACATTGAAAAGACGGAAAGGAAGATCTTGAGGAAGATACTAGGGCCCAGGAAAGTGGGTCAAGAATTTAGACTGCGACCAAATGAGGAACTATACAAAAGGACCGAAAAAATCACAACATCCTTCAAGAAGAGAAGACTCTGCTTCTACGGACACATTAAAAGAATGCCACCAGAGAGAACAGCCAAGCGAATTCTGGAATACATGGAGAACAGGAAGACACAAACTAGCTGGCTTAAAGGGGTCAAGGAGGATATGGAGGAAAATAATATATCACAGCAGGCAGTGTACAACAGACAGGAATACAGAAAAATCACCAACAAAATTAAGGTATTCCAAGATCAAAGTAGCAAAAAACGGACCGGCAACAACTGGTCACGAGAACGTAAAGAAGCCCACTCCGAAAGGATGAAGAAGTACTGGGCCGATCGAAAGAGGAAGAACCGTAAATGAATGATGCTTAACGTGGTCCATAGTAGACCTATTCGAAAACAAGAATAATAATAATAATAATAATAATAATAATAATAATAATAATAATAATAATAATAATAATAATAATAAGGACGCTACCCGAGGGTCGTCGGGGCACGCTTGGAGCTGGTGCTGAGCGTGACAGCAGGCAAGCCACCAGTGACATGATGCTGATCAGGCGGGCACATGTCGGGTCACCCGAAAATTCTACAGCCGACAATTCAGCTAGGAGAACTCAACAGCTACCTACTCCTCCTGCCGAAGATGTTTCAGAAGTTCAGCTGACCACCAAGGCAGGTAAACCGAGGCAGCGCTTGAAATGGACAGATGATATGAATAAATTCATAATGCGCTCCTACTTTATAACTACGAACTTAGAGAAAGACCTTACAACGTACAGGAAAGATATGCACAGGTTGTTTGTGGACAAATTCCCCCAGTACTCTTTTGTCACAGAACAAAGAGTTGCAGACCAAAGACGTGCAATAGTAACCAACAACAGACTTCCTGCCACAATAATTCAAAACCTTAAGGAAGAAGCTGCTAAAATTCTAGCTACGAGGCCGAGCAGTGAAGGCAACTCTATCTCAATGCCTCAAATTCGTCAGGATGATTCTGGAAGAAAAGAACCACAGGAAGACAAATCTGTGGAAATAAGAGAAACTGGTGATTTCTCAGGTGCTGATGAAGCACGTCGTGCTGAAGACATGTTTAAAGAGGCGATGGCGGAGTTCGTGGGTCTCAAAGTGAACTATAGACCAAAACTGCCCAAAATTCGAGAAACACCACTGAGCAAAAACCTTGTAAGTACTGTAAATAACATCCTACAGCAGTATATAGAAGAATCCAGTAGCATAGAGGAAACAAACACCCTCGTTTATTGCGCAGCAGTAACTGTGGTTAGGATGAACAACCAAAATCTAATACCCATCTCCAGAAGCTCTTGTAAGAATGCAGATTCAGAATACATTCCACCATGGCAACGTCGATTACAAATTGATATCCAAGAGCTAAGAAAAACCATTGGTCAACTTTCCGCATACCTCTGTAACAAAACTAAAACAAAAACTGACAGAAACTTGAGGAATGTGTTCAGGAAAATCAACACCCACACAAATGAACCCGAGCACAGAGAAAAGGTCAAAGAATACATTGACACCCAAAAACAAAAGTTGTGTGCAAAAGCAGCAAGGCTCAGGAGGTACAAAGAGTCTCGAGCTAGGAAAATGCAAAACAAACTTTTCTCCAAGAATGAGGGCCAATTCTACAGAACGCTCAAGAAAAATCGGCAAACTAAGGCAGAAGAACCTCCAAGTATGCAGGACACGGAGGACTTTTGGAAACGTATTTGGTGTACCAACACAGTCCACAATACAAACAAAACATGGATTAAGGAAGAGAAAAACAACAATGGTTATGCAGAAATGAGTTTTGATACCATAAAAGAAAGCCATGTGAGTAATGCTGTCAGGGAAACTCAAAGTTGGAAAGCACCAGGTACAGACAAAATACAAAATTTTTGGTATAAACATTTCACTTGCGTCCACAAGAAAATAGCCCAACAATTCACTTATCTAATGCATCATCCTGAAGAGTGTCCTGAATTTCTTACATCAGGAATTACATACCTCCTACCTAAGGAAGGTGGAAATGCTAAAGATCCATCATCTTACAGACCAATAACTTGTCTACAAACGATCTACAAACTTTTTACATCCATACTCATAGAAGAAATGTATAAACATATCAGCAACCATAACATTCTCACTGAGGAGCAGAAAGGATGCAAAAAGTCATCACTAGGGTGCAAAGAACAGATAATCATAGACTCCGTTGTAACACAACAGGCAATACACTCACAAAGAAACCTGTACACAGCGTATATAGATTATCAGAAAGCATTTGACTCAGTTCCCCACTCATGGTTAAAAGAGGTACTTCATGTGTACAAGATCAGTCCTGCCATAATTCATTTTCTTGAAGTTACTATGAACAATTGGAAGACAATGCTCTGCACTAAGACAGAAAATAAATGTATCATGTCCGACACAATTAAAATTGAACGTGGTATATTTCAAGGAGATTCATTAAGTCCTCTGTGGTTTTGCCTTGCAATGAATCCACTATCCAATCTTCTAAAAGCTACTGGTTTTGGATTTGATATTAAATATAACAATGGGAAACACAGAATATCTCATTTGTTTTATATGGATGATCTGAAAGTGTATGCCCACAATGAAACACAAATGAACGCCCTACTGAATTTAATAGACTCTTACTCATCTGATGTGGGAATGACGTTGGGAGTAAAGAAATGTAAGCTGCTAACAATTGAACGTGGTCGGTACACAAACTCCCAACCATATGAGCTCCATACCGGATCTTTAATTGAGGGAATGACACAAACAGAGACATACAAGTACCTTGGATTTGCTCAGAATACAACTCTGGAGCACAAGAAAATCAAACAGGAACTCACTGATAAATATACATCGAGGTTGCATCAGATTTTGCGCAGCTACCTAAATGCCAAGAACAAAATTAAAGCAATAAACACGTACGCTATTCCAACACTTGTTTATTCATTCGGAATTCTGAAATGGTCTGCTACAGAAATAGACAGCATAGAAAGAAAAACGAGAACTTTGCTCACCACCTATAGATTACATCATCCCAATTCATGCATGGAAAGGGTCACTCTCCCACGAAAATTGGGAGGCCGAGGAGTACTGAATCTTCAAGTCATGCTCCTGAATCAGATAAAGAACCTACGGAGATACTTCCATAAAAAGCAAGAAAACAGCCTTCTCCATAAAGCTGTAGTACTTGCTGACAAGTACACTGTTCTGTATCCATACAATGCCTCTGACCCACATGCAAATCACCAAGTATCCCTGCAGGAGAAAGAAAGGACATGGCGAGAGAAGACCCTCCACGGAAAATACTACAGCAATCTAAACCAACAGAGCATAGACAAGAATGCGTCGTGTATGTGGTTACAAAGTGGGCGCTTATTTGGGGAGACAGAGGGATTTGCAGTTGCTATACAAGACCAAGTAATAGCTACAAACAATTACAAAAAGTACATCATCAAAGACACCAGCGTACTCTCCGACAAATGCAGACGATGCTCCGTTCATCTCGAGACCATCGACCATATCACTGCGGGCTGCCCAATACTTGCCCCCGTAGAATACACGAGACGACACAATCTTGTCTCGGGAATCATACACCAGGCACTTGCTCAGGAAAACCAATTAATTCAGGAGCGTATCCCTTATTACAAGTACCATCCAACACCATTCCTGGAGAACGAGTCGATTAAGCTTTATTGGGACACTGCTGTAGTGACAGATAAAACAGTCAACCATAACAGGCCAGACATAATACTGGTAAACAAGAAAACTGGGACGACTTTCATTATTGACATCGCTATCCCCAATGACACCAATATTGACAGGAAGTACAGTGAAAAAATCTCCAAGTACAAAGAACTTGCAGAAGAGATAAAGAGGATCTGGAAGATGAAACTGGTACGAATAGTTCCTGTGATTCTGTCAGTCAACGGCCTCATTCCACATACACTTCACAAGAGTCTGCGAGAACTGGGTCTTCCACCGAACATCTACAGAATTATGCAACATTCTGTCCTCCTGTCAACATGCAACATTGTGCGATCGTTCCTCTCGCAAGAATGAAGATCCCGTGATCTACAGTTTTGTATATACCTGTACATCAACGTTTGTATTATAATGTGTAAATACTTTAATTATGTAAGGCACTTGGTGCATCCCGTGCCCCATTACTACCCATATTTCCTTGTGGAGAAGTGTATGAATAATAATAATAATAATAATAATAATAATAATAATAATAATAATAATAATAATAATAATGTTATTGGCTTTACATCCTACTAAGTAATTTTATGGTTTTCAGAGACGCCGAGGTGCCGGAATTTAGTTCCGCAGGAGTTCTTTTACGTGTCAGTACATCTACCGTCACAAGGCTGACGTATTTGAACACCTTCAAATACCACCGGACTGAGCCAGTATCGAACCGGCCAAGTTGGGGGTCAGAAGGCCAGCGCCTCAACCGTGTGAGCCACTCAGCCCGGAAGTTCAAAGAGAAAAATGTTGGAAGTTGAAAAATTTGTCATTTGTGCGTGAATATTACAAAATCTTTTTAAAAATATTTACAGCCAACATATCATAATACATTTCACCTATTTCATTCAGCAGAGTCCAAATAATTTTATGAGACATAATGACAAAAATAATTTTTCATCTTTTGGCTCTCTATTCCCCTTAATAGAAAAATATCATCTGTAGTTGTTATTTTTGTTTGAGTCATCAGTCCATAGACTGCAGCTCTTCATGCTACCCTATCCTGTGCTAAAATTTTCATTTCTACGAAACTGCTGCATCCTTCATCTACTTTAATCTGTTTCATACCTTGGTCTACCCCTGCTGTTCTTACCGCCCACACTTCCCTCAAAACCCACCTGAACAAGATGTCTTAAGATGTGTCCTATCATTATATCTCTTCTTCTGGTCAAATTTCACGAAATAATTCTCCTCTCAGCAATTCGATTCAGTATCTCTTCATTCGTGATTCGATCTATCCACCTCATCTTCAGTATCCTTCTGAACACCAAATTTCAAAAGCTTCTATTCTCTTCCTTACTGAGCTAGTTATCATCATGTTTCCTTTCCATAGAATATCATGATCCAGACGAAGGTCTTCAGAAACCTTTCTAGTTCATATAGTCTATCACTGATCGAACTGAGCATTTTTCCTTCTTAAGAAAGGAGGCTAGTTTGCATTGTATGTCCTCCTTCCCTCTGCCACCGTTAGTCATTCTACCAACCAAGTAACAATATTGAACTACTTCCTTTAAGACTTCATTTCCTATAATACACTGACTGACAGAGCAAATGCAACACCAAGTAGGAGTGGTCAGAACTTTATGCCAATTGCAGGGTAGACTGACGTCACTGAGGTATGCTCATGATGTGAAATGCGCCGCTGTGCTGCGCACGTAGCGAACGATAAATGGGACACGGCGTTGGCGAATGGCCCACTTCGTACCGTGATTTCTCAGCCGACAGTCATTGTAGAACGTGTTGTCGTGTGCCACAGGACACGTGTATAGCTAAGAATGCCAGGCCGCCGTCAACGGAGGTATTTCCAGCAGACAGACGACTTTACGAGGGGTATGGTGATCGGGCTGAGAAGGGCAGGTTGGTCGCTTCGTCAAATCGCAGCCGATACCCATAGGGATGTGTCCACGGTGCAGCGCCTGTGGCGAAGATGGTTGGCGCAGGGACATGTGGCACGTGCGAGGGGTCCAGGCGCAGCCCGAGTGACGTCAGCACGCGAGGATCGGCGCATCCGCCGCCAAGCGGTGGCAGCCCCGCACGCCACGTCAACCGCCATTCTTCAGCATGTGCAAGACACCCTGGCTGTTCCAATATCGACCAGAACAATTTCCCGTCGATTGGTTGAAGGAGGCCTGCACTCCCGGCGTCCGCTCAGAAGACTACCATTGACTCCACAGCATAGACGTGCACGCCTGGCATGGTGGCGGGCTAGAGCGACTTGGATGAGGGAATGGCGGAACGTCGTGTTCTCCGATGAGTCACGCTTCTGTTCTGTCAGTGATAGTCACCGCAGACGAGTGTGGCGTCGGCGTGGAGAAAGGTCAAATCCGGCAGTAACTGTGGAGCGCCCTACCGCTAGACAACGCGGCATCATGGTTTGGGGCGCTATTGCGTATGATTCCACGTCACCTCTAGTGCGTATTGAAGGCACGTTAAATGCCCACCGCTACGTGCAGCATGTGCTGCGGCCGGTGGCACTCCCGTACCTTCAGGGGCTGCCCAATGCTCTGTTTCAGCAGGATAATGCCCGCCCACACACTGCTCGCATCTCCCAACAGGCTCTGCGAGGTGTACAGATGCTTCCGTGGCCAGCGTACTCTCCGGATCTCTCACCAATCGAACACGTGTGGGATCTCATTGGACGCCGTTTGCAAACTCTGCCCCAGCCTCGTACGGACGACCAGCTGTGGCAAATGGTTGACAGAGAATGGAGAACCATCCCTCAGGACACCATCCGCACTCTTATTGACTCTGTACCTCGACGTGTTTCTGCGTGCATCGCCGCTCGCGGTGGTCCTACATCCTACTGAGTCGATGCCGTGCGCATTGTGTAACCTGCATATCGGTTTGAAATAAACATCAATTATTCATCCGTGCCGTCTCTGTTTTTTCCCCAACTTTCATCCCTTTCGAACCACTCCTCCTTGGTGTTGCATTGTCACTGTCAGTCATTGTATTTCCTGCATCACCTGACTTCGTTCGGCTGCACTCTATTACTTTTGTTTTAGATGTATTTATTTATTTATTTATTTATTTATTTATTTATTTATTTATTTATTTATTTATTTATTTTCATCTTATACTCCTTCTCTAAGACTCTGTGCATACCATTCAGCAATTCCTTCAGATTTTCTGGAGACTCGGATAAAATAACAATATCTTCAGATTTTTCTTCTTGGATTGTGATTCCCTTTTCATAATGTAATTTGCATGAATGGTTTAAGATTTATCGCATGGGGGAAGGGAGTGAGATAACAGACCGGCAGGCGGAAGGGTTCTTGGAAAAACGTCACATTGAGTTACGCGCAGTACAGTCATCAGGAGGAAAACTACTTATGTCGTCCAAAAGGAAATGTTATGAGGCCTATCACCAAAAATTCAAAATGCTCCCCGGAGAAGCGGTTAATCTTATATGTTGGCCACGTGTGTACTGTACTGTACTGCACATGCGTATTTTTTGATGATTAATTGCATTGAATCATCACGTAAGATATTCAGAGCGAACTTGGTTTGTTTACGTTCGGAGGAACGAGCAGGGAAGCCGAGGACAGCTGTGTGTGTGACGTAGCTGCAGGGGCAAGATAGACTACCCGCCTGACGCGCCTGCCTGACCTGGTATGTTCTGGATATGAACGTCACACCTTCGCGAACATTCGATTGAAAAAATTTCAAAACTTCTCTAAGAATTATCTCAGCAACTTAAGCGATACGTCATTTTGAAGAGAATAACATAAACGTCTCAAATTGTGAATCTCAAGGAAATCCGTCGAGGGATTCGTGAGATAACCAACCTCAAGGGATCACGTTATATGATAACGTAGGAGCTCCCAAATCGAATATAAGGAGAGCTCACTTTACCCAGATCAGACAGTCATAGCTGAGTGTTCAGCCTGACTCTCCACGCTGCAGAGTTCGTCGAAGTGCTGACAGAGGCTATCTTCAAATATTTAAAATCTTCATGTGGGACTTAAACTCTGACAGTCGTGTTGAACTTATCAATTGTGCGCGTCTGAACTCTAAAGTATAACAAAGTCTTTATAATAGACATTGAGTCTATCAGTCAAGTTGAACTCGTAATTTTTGCGAGTGATGAAGAGCTAATTATTCAAAGTCTTTATTTGAACTTAAAAAATTTGTGTGTGTTGGAACTTTGATTATGACATGTCATGTATTGGATTTAAGTGACAACAGTTCAGTTGAACTTATGTTCTGTGCGCTTGTAGAAACTTCTCGATATAACTTGCTTTCGTTCTTGTAGAACTGAGTTCATTACCACGTTGCCTGTGAAACTTAATCTCCGAACCAATATTAATTTAAATGTGACACTACTGCAATATTCTAGGAACTGTGATATTTTTTCTTTACATTTCAGTCAGCATAATTTCCTTAATAAACACGAGTATTTATAAAAGTGTTCGAACTTTCCCATGAATGTTATTGCATATGATTACCATGATAAAAGTATAATCGTGTGCTGCGACACAAGTGTTTCACTGTGAATTCAAACTGTGTTTTTTTATCCAATTCAAATAGAACCGTGTATTATTCTTCTGAACAGTGTGGAAATTATTTGTGTATGACTGACAGCAGTATCTTTGATAAACTCTTGAACAGTCACCTATTTTATTCAATGTCAAGTGCGCCTAACAACGAACTGTGCTTTACATTTCAACCTTATTTCTTCGTCAAAGTGTTTAGTATTATTGCATGACTGACAGCAGTGTCTTTGATAAACTCTAGAGCAGTCATAAATTTCTTTCAGTGTCAAGTGCTAATTCATTTAGTGAAAAATTACCACGAACTGTGCCAAGTGCGTGAACAATTTACATCTTTAGTGAACTTTTAAATTATATCTACAAGATTAAGAGTGAATTCGACGACATATACCAACCACATTAAATGAAACAGTGCTGTTAAACCAAAGTGTCGGGGGACTGTGTAATTCTGGACACTCGTATAAGTTATATGACGAGTGATTATCCCGCAACATCGTCGTAGAACGTCGGAGATCGTCCAGAACATCGAAAGTTCGGGACTCACTCATATCCAACCAACCTGGGTGTTCCGGCCTCATCTCAACGAAGTATTGGCAACTTCCAGAACGTGTTCCAGCCCTGTTCAGCCTGATGAACTGGGAGCACGGGTCATTAAGAGGCGATGTTGAAGACAGCGACTATCAACAGTAAGGTGATGTGCACTTTGATATGCATTTCCTGAATAAAAAACTATTATTCAATCTGATTAAAATTTTTCTTGTAGATAGGACCCTGCTTCCTGTACCAAGCCCTAGCTAGTAACCATCCAGTATTGCCCTTAGGACTACTTCATGCTAACGTTAAAGTTAAATCATAAAGTCGGGCTCTTTTACTGGTACAGTACAAAGATTTCAATATGAATTACAGTAACTTATCAACTGAGTAAATGTCCAGCTCCTTGGATGGCTGATCAGCGCATTGGTCTTCGGTTCAGAGGTCTCCAGCTCCTATTCTTGGTCGGGACGGGGATTATAACTGCGTGTGATTAATCATGTCTTCTTCTGAACAAGAATATTTTAAATATGAAACGTAGATGAATATCACTGTATTCTCTTTTGTCGCTATTCTGCCATTTATAGTTATAACGTATTTTAACTAGTCAGACGTTTACGGCATTGAACCACATATTGTAAATAGACTGTGAAAACAAACCACTACTGGTACTCTACTCTATATTCGAAACTTGCATGTATCTTAGTATTGTTATACAGTAGTACCGTAGTATATGACAGTGAGCATAGCCTAGGCTATTACAAATATTGTAAATGTGTGTCAAACCGTAAGTAGTTGTTTAAATAATAATCAATATCTGAAAATAAGTTTCTTTCTTATTTCCTCTCCGTATTTATAATACAACTAGCTGTAATACCCGGCGTTGCCCGGTTTTTTTAATGCTAACCTTAAAGATTTGTATTACCAGTTAGTTATGTGTGAAGTAAATTTTTATAGAATTCCTTTTTTGAAATGCTGATTGATATTTTATAGCCTATGATGTTTTGAGTTATTGAAATGTGTTTGATTTCAAGGTTTAGATTATTTACTTTTCGAGTAAGACTTTATCGTTATGGAAGCTCGACTTGACTGGGAAGAATTTGACCCTGTCAAAAATATAATAAGTGATAACTATATGTATTTACCCGTTGCACTGGAGATACGATGTACACGATTTCAACTGCCATTGGGACTGCCACCAATCATCCTTGCGACCCAAAAACCAGTGGATTCAACTCTAATCTCGGTTGTTTTAGACTATTTACTTTTAAGCCCATCTCAGACCCTCGTCTCAATTGAGGCTGAACGTAGACTTTTCACGGTATCCAGAGCGTAACAATAATTCATCTCAGCGACACATAAACAATAGATTCGACATTAATAAATGTTCTTCTACCGCTTTTTCCACATCTATGGATTTGAGGAAACGAACTGCGTCGTAATTGTGGATTTGGCCCTGTTTTACGACCGGATGCCCTTCCTGACACCAATCCTATATGGAGGAATATACATAATCACTATTGCGTTTTCCTGTCGTGATTGGTAGTGCAGTGTATTGTCTGATTATGAAGGAGTGTTGGGACAAACAAAACTCCCAGTCCCCGAGCCAGAATAATTAATCAGCAGTGATTAAAATCCTATGCCAGGCCGGGGATCAAACCCAGGACCCACTGAATCGAAGGCCGCTAGGCTGACCATTCAGCCAAGGAGTCGGACGACATTAATATAGGTTACTCTCCATTATTTTTACATGTCATCCCCTCCCATTCCTCAACCTTAGCGGGGCTTGGGATGTTCTATCTGCACAGGTCTTCCTTTTCTCCTAATAGTCACATGTATACCAAGTTTCGCTGAGAGCTATTCTGGAACAGACTCACATACATCCATAATCTCGGTCATTTTTAGAGTCATTTTCACCCCTTCTCAACCAGATTGCGGCTGAAGTAGAACTTAGCCAGCATCCACAGTATCAGTTCAACTCAGCGACCTCGTAATAATGGATTCGACATTAATATAAATTGTTTTCGTTTATTTTTATATTTTAACCCCCCATTCCATAGGAGTGATAGAAGTATTTTCCCCCCAACAGTATATTTTTCAGATAGTAAGTCATATGTGTATACACTTTCGTTGAGAGCTATCCTGGAACATACCCACATCCATCCATAATCTCGGTTATTTTTACATTCATTTTCACCCCTTCTCAACCTCCATTCCCATTGCCGCTGAAGTATGACTTAACCAGCATCCAGAGTGTCACAGTTCGACTCAGCGACCTCGTAAACAATGGATTCAACTTTGATATCAGTCGTTTTCGTTTATTTTACATTTCACTTCCTTCGCTAGGAGTGCTAGGAGTGTTTTTCTCCAACAGTATTTTCTTCAGATAGTAAGTCATATACGTACCAACACTGTATGAAGGCTATGCTGGAAGAATCATACATGCATGCGCAATTTCCATAATTTTGGATATTTTCCTTCTCTCCCCTTCTCATCCTCAATCATTCAATACTGATCTGCATTTAGGGCAGTCGCCCAGGTGGCAGATTCCCTATCTGTTGCTTTCCTAGCCTTTTCCTAAATGATTTCAAAGAAATTGGAAATTTATTGAACATCTCCCTTGGTAAGTTATTCCAATCCCTAACTCCCCTTCCTATAAACGAATATTTGCCCCAGTTTGTCCTCTTGAATTCCAACTTTATCTTCATATCGTGATCTTTCCTACTTTTATAAACGCCACTCAAACCTATTCGTCTACTAATGTCATTCCACGCCATCTCTCCGCTGACAGCTCGGAACATACCACTTAGTCGAGCAGCTCTTCTTCTTTCTCTCAATTCTTCCCAACCCAAACATTGCAACATTTTTGTAACGCTACTCTTTTGTCGGAAATCACCCAGAACAAATCGAGCTGCTTTTCTTTGGATTTTTTCCAGTTCTTGAATCAGGTAATCCTGGTGAGGGTCCCATACACTGGAACCATACTCTAGTTGGGGTCTTACCAGAGACTTATATGCACTCTCCTTTACATCCTTACTACAACCCCTAAACACCCTCATAACCATGTGTAGAGATCGGTACCCTTTATTTACAATCCCATTTATGTGATTACCCCAGTGAAGATCTTTCCTTATATTAACACCTAGATACTTACAATGATCCCCAAAAGGAACTTTCACCCCATCAACACAGTAATTAAAACTGCGAGGACTTTTCCTATTTGTGAAACTCACAACCTGACTTTTAGCCCCGTTTATCAACATACCATTGCCTGCTGTCCACCTCACAACATTTTCGAGGTCACGTTGCAGTTGCTCACAATCTTGTAACTTATTTATCACTCTATAGAGAATAACATCATCCGCAAAAAGCCTTACCTCCGATTCCACTCCTTTACTCATATCATTTATATATATAAGAAAACATAAAGGTCCGATAACACTGCCCTGAGGAACTCCCCTCTCAACTATTACGGGGTCAGACAAAGCTTCACCTACTCTAACTCTCTGAGACCTATTTTCTAGAAATATAGCAACCCATTCAGTCACTCTTTTGTCTAGTCCAATTGCACTCATTTTTGCCAGTAGTCTCCCATGATCCACCCTATCAAATGCTTTAGACATGTCAATCGCGATACAGTCCATTTGACCTCCAGAATCCAAGATATCTGCTATATCTTGCTGGAATCCTACAAGTTGAGCTTCAGTGGAATAACCTTTCCTAAAACCGAATTGCCTTCTATCGAACCAGTTATTAATTTCACAAACATGTCTAATATAATCAGAAAGAATGCCTTCCCAAAGCTTACATACAATGCATGTCAAACTTACTGGCCTGTAATTTTCAGCTTTATGTCTATCACCCTTTCCTTTATACACAGGGACTACAATAGCAACTCTCCATTCACCTGGTATAGCTCCTCCGACCAAACAATAATCAAATAAGTACTTCAGATATGGTACTATATGCCAACCCATTGTCTTTAATATATCCCCCGAAATCTGATCAATTCCACCGCTTTTCTAGTTTTCAGCTTTCGTATCTTATTGTAAATGTCATTGTTATCATATGTAAATTTTATTACTTCTTTGGCCTTCGTCTCCTCCTCTATCTCGACATCATCCTTGTAACCAACAATCTTTACATACGGTACTGCTGACTGAATACTTCTGCCTTTTGAAGATCCTCACATACACACTCCCCTTGTTCGTTAATTATTCCTGGAATGTCCTTCTTGGAACCTGTTTCTGCTTTAAAATACCCGTACATACCCTTCCACTCTTCACTAAAATTTGTATGACTGCCAATTTTGCTTGCCATCATGTTATGCTTAGCTGCCTTCTTTGCTAGATTCGATTTTCTAGTAAGTTCCTTCAATTTCTCCTTACTTCCACAGCCATTTCTAACTCTATTTCTTTCCAGTCTGCACCTCCTTCTTAGTCTCTTTATTTCTCTATTATAATAAGGTGGGTCTTTACTATTCTTTACCACCTTCAAAGGTACAAACCTGTTTTCGCATTCCTCAACAATTTCTTTAAACCATCCCAGAGTCTGTTTACATTGTTATTTACCGTTTTCCACCGATCATAGTTACTTTTTAGAAACTGCCTCATGCCTGCTTTATCAGCCATATGGTACTGCCTAACAGTCCTACTTTTAAGACCTTCCCTTCTATCACATTTATTTTGAACTACGACGAAAACAGCTTCATGATCACTAATACCATCTATTACTTCAGTTTCCCTATACGGCTCATCTGGTTTTATCAGCACGACATCCAGGATATTTTTCCCTCTGGTTGGTTGCATCACTTTCTGAATCAGCTGTCCTTCCCATATTAACTTATTTGCCATTTGTTGGTCATGCTTCCTGTCGTTCGCATTTCCTTCCCAATTTACATCTGGCAAATTCAGATCTCCCGCTACAATCACATTTCTTTCCATGTCGTTTCCCACATAGCTTACTATCCTATCAAATAATTCCGAATCCGCATCAGTGCTACCCTTTCCCGATCTGTACACTCCAAATATATCAAGTTGCCTATTATCTTTAGAAATGAGCCTTACACCTAGAATTTCATGTGTCTCATCTTTAACTCTTTCGTAGCTTACAAATTCTTCTTTCACCAGAATGAAAACTCCCCCTCCCACCTTTCCTATCCTATCTCTACGATACACACTCCAGTGCCGTGAGAAAATTTCTGCATCCATTATATCATTTCTCAGCCATGATTCAACTCCTATTACAATATCTGGTAAATATATATCTATTAAATTACTTAATTCTATTCCTTTCTTTACAATGCTTCTACAATTCAGCACTAACAATGTTATGTCATCCCTACTTGATTTCCAGTTCCTTGTTCCCTTATCACCGCTCCCTAGGCCATCCCGTTTCCCTGAATGTACCTCCCTATTACCCTTCCAAACAAATTTCCTAACTTATACGTACCACTGCGGTTTAAATGAAGGCCATCCGAGCGCAGATCCCTATCTCCTACCCACCCATTAGGATCTAGAAATTTCACTCCCAGTTTCCCACATACCCACTTCATAGTCTCATTTAAATCCCCAATCACCCTCCAGTCAGTATCCCTCCTACACAGTATTCCACTAATAACAATCTCCGCTTTCTTAAACTCATGCCTCATGCCGATGGTGGCCGAACGTGGACTTCAAAGACATCCAGAGTGTCATTATTCACCTCAGGGACCCCGATAACTATGAATTGTACATTAATATTTGTCGTTGTTTATTATTTTAACATTTCACCCCTTTTCCCGTATATTTTTAATATTTCAATACCGCTACCAGCGGTGCTAGCTGAATCGTGTCCCTCTAGTGGACATTTTCTTTTCTTCACTCGTTCCACCCCCTCTGCCGATTGGGACTGAACTTTGTCTTAAACGGCATCCAGAGTGTCACAATTCATCTCAGCGACCCCGGAAACTATGCATTCGACTCAATTATAGCCTAGGTCGTTTTCGATTGTTTTTACATTTCACCCCTACCCTCCGGGGCTAGTTGTTTCTTAGCCCCACAGTATTTTTTTCCATATAGTAAGTCATACTTGCCGGACTGAGTGGCTCAGACGGTTAAGGCGCTGGCCTTCTAACTCCAACTTGGCAGGTTCGATCCTGGCTCAGTCCGGTGGTATTTGAAGGTGCTCAAATACGACAGCCCCGTGTCGGTAGATTTACTGGCACGTAAAAGAACTCCTGCGGGACTAAATTCCGGCACCTCGGCGTCTCCGAAGACCTAAAAAAGTAGTTAGTGGGACGTAAAGCAAATATTATTATTATTATTATTATTATTATTATTATTATTATTATTATTATTATTATTATTATTATTATTATTATTATTATAAGTCATACTTGTATCAATATTGATAGAGAGCTCTGCTGGAGCGTACACACATATGTTCATAATCTCGGTCATTTTGGCAATATTCTTTTTCACCTTTTACTCACCCACGATGTCAAAGCGGGCTGATCTTGGACTTTAAAACATCCGGAGTATCACTGTCATCTCAGCGAGCCCGAAAACTATGAATTCGACACTATTTTCGATTACTCTTTTTTTCTCACTCCTCACTCGCAACCAATAAAGGTGCCAGCGGTGTCTTACCCCCACGCGGTTAGTCTTCTGATAGTAAGTCATTTGTGTAGCAAATTTGGTTTAAATCGGTCAAGTAGTCCTCAAAAGTATGAATTCAACACAGCTGTACTGTATAAATATTTCACGCCCTCCCTTGGAGGTTCCAGGGGGTGCCTTGCCCAAACAACATTTTCCACAGATAGTAAGAAATACTTGTACCAAATTCAGATGACAGCTATGCTGGAAAATACACACATACATCCATAATATTCAACATTTTTGTCATTTTTATTTTTTCATTCTTTCTTTCCCTCTATGCTAAAGGGGCCTGTACTTTTATTTCTCACTCCCCTCTCACCCCCCACCAAAAAGCGGGCTGAACTTGGACTAAAAAATTCCGAAGTGGTACTGTTCTTATCAGCGACCCCACACTAATTTAGATTATTTTATATTTTTATATATCACGTCCCCCGCACCCCCCCCCCAGCCAAAATAGAGCTGAACTTGGACTTTAAAAAGATCCGGAGTTTTACTATTCATCTCAGAGGCTCCGAAAACTATGGATTCGACACTATTTTCGATTACTTTTATATCTCACTCGCCCTTCGCCTCCCACCAAAAAAGGGGCAGAGCTTGGACTTTAAAAATCCGGAGTGTAACTATTCATGTCAATGACCCCGAAAACTATGGATTCGACACTATTTTCGATTTTTTATCTCACTCCCCCCTCGCCCCCTTCCCAAAAGGGGAACTTGGATATTAAAAGAATTCCGGAGTGTCACTATTCATCTCTGCGACCCCAAAACTGTGGATTCGATACAATTTTCGATTATTTTTATATCTCACTCCCCCCTCGCCCCCCACCTCAAAGAGGACTGAACTTTGACTTAAAAAAAAACAGAATGTTACTACTCATCTCAGTGACCTCGAAAACTATGGATTCGACACTATTTTCGTGGACCCAGAAAACTATGGATTCGACACTATTTTCGATTAATTTTATATCTCACTCCCATCTCGCCCCCACCCACAAAAGGGCTGAACATTGACTTTAAAAATCCGGAGTGTTACTATTCATCTCAGCGACCCCGAAAACTATGGATTTGACACTATTTACGATTATTTTTATATCTCACTGCCCCCCTCGCCCGCCACTGTAAAGGGGGCTGAACTTCGACTTTAAAAAATTCGGAGTGTTACTATTCATCTCAGCGACTCCGAAAACTATGGATTCGACATTATTTTCTATTATTTTTATATCTCATTCCCTCCTCGCGCTCCACCAGAAGGGGGCTGAACTTGGACTTATAAAAACATCAGAATTTTTATATTCACCTCAGCGGCCCCGGAAACTACGGATTCGACATTATTTTCGATTATTTTTATATCTCACTCCCCCCCTCGCCCCGACCACAAAGGGGGCTGAATTTGGACTTTAAAAAAATCTAAGTATCACTATGTCACTATTCATGTATATATGTCATTGACACATGACTTTTATATCTCACTGCCCCCTCGCCCGCCACTGCAAAGGGGACTGAACTTTGACTTTAAAAAATCAGAGTGTTACTATTCATCTCAGCGACCCCGAAAACTATGGATTCGACACTATTTTCTATTATTTTTATATCTCATTCCCCCTTCGCCCCCGACCACAAAGGTGACTGAACTTGGACTTTAACAAACTTTAAGTGTCACTATTCACCTCAGTGACCCCGAAAACTATGGATTCGACACAACTTTCGATTATTTTTATATCTGACCCCTTAACCCTCGATCCCTAAGGGGGCTAGAGATGGCTTACCCCAACAGTGCTCATCTACAGATAGCAAATAATAAGTGTTCAAAATTTGATTGAAATTACTCCAGTGGTTTAGGAGGAGATGTGTCATGTACACACATACATCCATTTTTATATATACTGTAGTAAGATTAGATTAACAGTATGCAGCTTAAATGAGCAGAAGTTGTTTCGGCTACCCACGCGACATTATGTTGCCCCGCCTCCTTTCTTTCTGCCATCAGAAAACATGGCGGAGCTGATTTCAGATTTCTTCACAAAGATGTCAGCTGAACAGGAGGATGGTAGTAATTAGTGAAATACAGTTGGTGCTGTTTAATCCGGCACATTCGTAACCACGGCCAATCCGGATTGGCGACTTTTACGGATTGAAACCAGGCACGTTATCACAAAACACTAAAGTGTAGTTGGTCTTGGACAGCTAAAATGACCAATATAGACGTTTTGCACCGTATGAGCAAAGAACCAGAAATTCTCACTACCATAAAGAGAAGGAAACTAGAATACTTTGGTCATATGATGCGGAACTCTAAATACCACCTTCTGCAAGTAATACTCCAAGGGAGAATTAATGGAAAACGTGGTCTGGGGAGAAGTAGGACATCATGGCTCGGCAACTTGAGCCATTGGTTTGGGGTGACAAAGCTTACTCTATTCTGAACAGCTATGAACAAACAACAGATCATGCTACTGATCGCCAACGTTCTGCTAGGACATGGCACATGAAGAAGAAGAAGTAGTTGGTCTGCGTTATGGATGCAACCAGGAACCACGGAAAATTAAGTACCTATGTGTTAAGGGGCCCATTCACAGTCGAGCCGGTCCATGTATTAAATCTCCACCCCGAACTCGACTGGCTCGACCGTGACCATACATACACTGGCGAACCCGTTGGTGGACCAGTTCGCCAGTCTGTTAGTATACGCCGATCTTGGAGGCTCACAGCGGATTGCAAATAGTATGTGCATTCCCTAGTTTTTGTTATGGCCCAATGAAAACATTCCAGAGTGGCTGTAGCTGTTGCAGCATTATTGTGCGTTGATGAAGAAAAGAAGAAACGTGTGTAGATGAAGGAATGGTTGAGAGATAAACCACGATTTTCACACGTCAGCCTATTAAGAACTCTGTGTGTACATGAACCTGCAGATTATAAGAACTTTCTGCGTATGGACAGTGACAGTTTTTGCGAATTGTTGGAGTTGATTCGGCCAAACATAGAGAAACAGACGGCACACATGAGAGAAACCATCAGTGCTGAAGAGAGGTTAATTGTAACATTGCGATTTCTAGCGACAGGGAGAAGTTATGAAGACCTGAAATTTAGCAGTGTAATATCACCTCAGCTACTTGGAAAAATCACTGCTGAGATGTGTTGGGCAATCTTCGATACGTTGCAGCCGGAATATTTGCACGTAAGTAGGCCTACACAATTAATGCAGACTTATGGCAGAAAATATGTCTTCTTTCTCATTAAACTTTTACTGTAACACGTCTCGTGTTTCTAGTATTGTAAATGTAAAATGTCTTTATTTTATAGTGGTTTTAGCACAGTCAGTGAAAACTGCTAGTAGTAGTAGTAGTAGTTGCTTTCAAATATTCCACTGTAATATAATATAATATAATATAATATAATATAATATAATATAATATAATATAATATAATATAATATAATATAATATAATATAATATAATATAATATAATATAATTGTCTTTTTAAAGTAGGTTTGTTTGAAACTAATTCACATTTATGTAAGTAATTTTAAGTATCATGTATCTCCATAACCTATGTTTATAATAAATATGAAATATAAAAAATGAAATCAATTGAAAATTCAGATCATCATTTATTTAAAAAGTGTTAAGAGTAAAACTGTTAACTATTGTAACAGAAATGCCGTTCTTACCGTAGATTCAGTTCCATTTGTTGAATCTCTCTTCTCACTAGGCTTGTCCTCCAGGCTTTCACGCAAATTCATCGATGATGTCCCCGGTCGCACTTCATCTCCATCTAGAGTAAACATCAGCAAATCCAAGTACCACAGTGTCGGTTGAGGTACATCTTCTGCACCATTGCCAGTTGATGTTCGCGCATCTTGAATTCTTCGGAATTAGCGACGAAAGGATGCCCTCAACGAAGTTATCTTTTTAATTATATAACTTCTATCAGCATCAGGCTTAATTTCTTTGCACTTTTTTTATTAGTGCTTCATAGGCGCTGAGGTTGCGGTTTGAATATTCCTTTGATTTTGCATCCCATAAACAAGGACTCTCCCGGTACATTTCAATAAATTCTTCCCAGGACTGCTTATTCTCCTCAAGAGTCATTGTTATTCGAGGTAGGCTTAACTAACTCACACAGAAACAAAATTAAGCTACAAACGAAACCACAGCGAGCCGGTCAGGTAGTGGCCATACACAGACTGACGGGTTGGCGAACCGGTCGGGTTCGTCGGCTTAGCTGTCGAACCGCCAATACGAATACAACCTCGAGCCCAACCCTCAACAACCCCCAATACACCTTCGAGCCGGTCAGTGCGACCAATAAAGGGGCCCATTCACAGTCGAGCGGGTTGGCGAGCCCGTTCGTGACCTTGGTCGCACTGACCGGCTCGAAGGTGTATGGGGGGTTGTTGAGGGTTGGGCTCGAGGTTGGGTCCGTGTTGGCGGTTCGACTGCTAAACCAGCGAACCCGACCGGTTCGCCAACCCGTCAGTGTGTGTATGGCCACTACCTGACCGGCTCACTGTGGTTTCGTCTGTAGCTTAATTTGGTTTCTGTGTGAGTTAATTAGGCCTACCTCAAATAACAATGACTTTTGAGAAGAATAAGCAGTTTCGGGAAGAATTTATTGAAATGTACCGGGCGAGTCCTGGAGCTTTCCCATCCTTGCGTCACGCAATTCCTTCCATGTGTTAGTGCGACATTCAAATACTAACAATAATAATAATAATAATAATAATAATAATAATAATAATAATAATAATTTGAAGAAGAAGAATCCATGGTCTCCCGATACTCTCGTACAAATATTATTAGCCTATAGACCATTGTGCTATGACATATATGACTCTCGCGCCTCTGCACTTAACTTGTTAATAGTATACTGTAAGTATCACACATTACTACAGTAGTGGAATTTTCTGTATTTCATAATTGTAGTGAAATAACATTTCCCTAACTAATCACTTTCAAATGAATATTACGTTTGTTTTATAAAAACGATCTTATAATACATCACAATCAAAATTGTGTAGGCCCACTTACGTGCAAATATTCCGACTGCAACGTATCGAAGATTGCCCAACACGTCTCAGGAATGACTTTTCCAAGTAGCTGAGGAGATATTACACTGCTAAATTTCAGTTCTTCATAACTTTTCCCTGTCGCTAGAAATCGCAATGTTACAATTAACCTCTCTTCAGCACAGATGGTATCTCTCATGTGTGTCTCCTGTTTCTCTATGTTTGGCCGAATCAACTCCAACAATTTTTCGCAAAAACTGTCGCTATCCGTACGCAGAAAGTTCTTATAATCTGCAGGTTCTTGTACGCACAGAGTTCTTAATAGGCTAACGTGTGAAAATCCTAGTTTATCTCTCAACCATTCCTTCATTCACACACGTTTCTTCTTCTTTACTTCATCATTGCACAAATTCTGCAACAGCTACAGCCACTTCGGAATGTTTTCGTTGGACCATAACAAAAACTTTTTTTTGCTAGTGGCTTTACGTCGCACCGACACAGATAGGTCTTATGGCGACGATGGGATAGGAAAGGCCTAGCAGTTGGAAGGAAGCGGCCGTGGCCTTAATTAAGGTACAGTCCCAGCATTTGCCTCGTGTGAAAATGGAAAACCAAGGGAAAACCATATTCAGGGCTGCCGACAGTGGGATTCGAACCCACTTTCTCTATAACAAAAACTAGGCAATGCACATACTATTTGCAATACAGACTGGCGGACTGGTCCGCCAACGGGTTCGCCAGTGTATGGTCACCGTCGAGCTAGTCGGGTTCGGGGGTTTGGATTTTATACATGGACGGGCTCGCCAACCGGCTCGACTGTGAATGGGCCCCTTAAGGCAAGATCTTCATTGGGGTAATCATGTTAAACGAGGTTGTAAATAAATGTTACAGATCTCTTCGTATGGTTGAGGGTATTTAGGGGTTGGAGTAAGGATATGAAAGAGAGGGCGGTTAATTCTCTGGTAATATCCCGATTAGGGTATGGTTCCAGTGGAACCCTCACCAAGAATACTAACCTAAGGAAAGCAGCACGATTTGTTCTGGGTGATTTCATACAAACGAGTAGTACTACGAAACTGTTTCTAACTTTGGATTGGGAAGACTTGGGAGAAACGATATAATACGATCTGCAATGATACTCCTCACTTATTGGTTCTTAATCTTACGAGACCCAGAATCCGGAAGTTTGACCACTACCATACGCGAAAACTTGATTTTCAGTTGGATACATTCATCAGATGACCCCATCACCCGAGAAAGAAAGAATTCCGATAAATGGACAGAAACATGAGTGTATCCTCAAATAAATTGTAAGGTGCATGAATTGTGAGAAAATGAAGGATTTACTAGACCTCGTAAATACAATACTAATCTAATTATTATTATTAGTCAGTCCTGTGGTGTAGAGGTAGAGTGCCTGTCTCTTATTCAAAGGCCCTGGGTTCGTTTTCAAGAATTTTCATTCTGGATTGAGGAGTTAGTTACAGGAGCCGGCCCCACGGTTTAGGAATACTTGATTCGAGAACTGGAATGATCCAAAGGAAAGCAGTATCATTTGTTCTGGGTGATTTCCCGGGTTCGATTCCCGGCCTGATCAGGCATTTTTACCTGCATCTGAGGGCTGGTTCGAGGTCCACTCAGCCTACGTGATTACAATTGAGGAGCTATATGACAGTGAGATATCGGTCCCGGTCTAGAAAGCCAAGGATAACGGCCAAGAGGATCCGTCGTGCTGACCACACGACACCTCGAAATCTGGAGGCCTTCGGGATGAGCAGCGGTCGCTTGGTAGGCCATGGTTCTTCGGAGCTGTTGCACCAGGGTTTTTTAGTTACAGGAAAACAGCGCACCGTGGGAAGATGGCGCCACTGACCTAAATCCACAAAGATCTCCAGCCCAAAATCATATCCATGTTAAAAGAAGATGGCAGTACCTCACAACTCTGAATCTATGTGGAAAATTCTAAAACATAAGGTGAGTACCGATCGTCCATATTTTCTAAGTATATCCCTGTTGCCGTGCAATAAATACCTGTGTAAGGAAGTCTCCTGATTATTGTATCATTGAAGGACGGGTCTCGTCCGATGTGTGACCACAGAGGCAAGGGTCCGAAAATCCAGATGAAGTCGGTCACGTACAGCATGATGAAGAAGATATCTGTCAGCCTTCTGATGCGTTTTTCCGCCTTCTTCCTCATCTCTAGTTGTTCCAGATCCAGGCGCACCGATGTCTCCAACTTCTGCAGAGTGAGGACAGGTTTGATGGGCAGACTGGTAAATATCAAGAACGGGAGCATCTTGATGATATTGTTGACGTTTAATAAGTTGATGATTATGTTTCCCAGGATTTCCTGGATCCCTCCATTCAGCTGGAACATGTAGATCATTCCGGAAGTGACGAACAAGAAGTAGATACCTATAGGTGCGATAGAATAGCATGTGTAAACTTTCTTGGGCCAGGAGCCCTTTTCCTCATAGGGCCACAGTCCGTATGCTCTGAGGCACCTAATGTTATGGCCAACAAACTTCATTTTCATCAGAGAATCATTTCTATTTGGTATTTTAGTCTGTTCTTTCAGCGACATTCTCAGTGATGTGTTTCGTCCCGACCAATATTTGTAAGAAGGGAATAGTATATTCAGTTCAAGCAAATGTAGAGATTTTTAAAAATCCATCTTTATGGAGTAAATTAATTTATCTAAAGATGTATTAATGTCAGAAAAGGAATATACCGCAAGTAGATATAAATAGCAAACAACGGAGTGTAATGACAAACTTTCTTTTTACAGTACTCAGCCAAGAAAGTACTCACTCATGGTAGAATCAAAATATAAATCTTTCTGATGTTATAATATGATTAAACACGCTGTTTCGCATAATATATTCCAGTGCAGAAAATGCGCAGTTCTTGATATTTTTCAGAAACGCAGGATGATTTCAGAACGTGCTGAATGAATTTACCCTTATTTGCTTGAGATACTCTACTCTATCCGTAGCGACAGGTAACAAAGAGAGCTACACGCAAAGAAGGTTATGTAGACGATCGGTGTTACCATACGAACTTATTCATTATTCAAGGGCATTTCTATATTCAATACGAGACGTGGACAAACTGCTTTGATTTACAAAGCGACACATGGACCCAACGCTTCGACAAAGACTTACAGTAGATACATTGCTTATTGGGTAAAGGTCTTTTGATACATCAGTCCGCCCATTTTGGAGAATCAACATCATGAACTATTCAGATGTCTATCCATTGGAGGTCGCTCAAGCTGCGAGCCGGTTACGCCCCTCTACTGCGAGGGAGTTAAACCGGAACATTATTAAAGAGTATTATTTATGAAACGGCGAAGAGTATCACTTTCAACTTCAACATCTTTCTTAAGATTTCCAGACTGCTTCTAGCCGACCTTCATCATGTACATTTACTAGTAATATATAGAGATAGCAAAATAAAAGATTGGGCTGGGCTGTTTAGGGATGCAACCGCTAGTTCTGAAGTGGAATATGTACCGTGTGATAGGTAATATCGAAATAAAATATCTAGTCAGTATCGGTTTGAAATTCTATTGCTAGTATTTCATTTCTTGTTTCTAAGCAAATGTAAGAAAGAAGTAGATGTAAAATTGAAGAGATGGTCGCAAGAATCAGGCAGCTCCACTTTTCGTCAAAATTAAGACTTTGTTATACTACCACAGTCAATAAATTCGTGGACTTGCACCTGCAGTGTAGGCAGTACGGCGTACACTCATGTACTGTAGTACATGTCTCGTAAGGCTTAACACTAAAAAGCAAACATCGCCGCCAAATTCATTTTTTTAATTGCTCATCTCTGCTGCCAACTTGACTAGTTACATACTGAAATCACGAGACATAACCATCTACAAACTAATTGAAATGTAAGTATCAATAGTGGAGTTGCATTACCCAAGTAAATTAATTGGTTCATAAAGAAAGGGCTTCAGTACATTTTAGCTAATTGTTGGGAAATCAAGAAAAACTATCTGAACATTTTACTATCATTATAGGAATGTAAAAATTGTTACTATTAAATAAAAAAATGCATGTTTGAATTCCTTTGAACATATTTCATGAATTTATCATCAGTAGTTGAATTATACACATTTTTTAAATCTTATGAACTGATGACCTTCCTTTATTGAAGAAGTTATACAACTTTTAATATCTTAATAGAAATGTAAAAATTGGTACCATAAAATAGAGAAAACATATTAGGATCCTTCTGAACATTTCAGGAATTTATCATCAGTAGTTAAATTATACAGATTTTTTAAATCTTGTGGACTGATTACCTTTCTTGATAAAAGAGGTTTACACCTGAGTAGCATAAAAGTAGGGCTTCATCCCGGACCGATTCCCTCCCTTTACAAAACGCTAACTTTCCAATCAGAATATCACAGTGAAGGAGAGGCTGGACTGATGTCTCTTCTTTATAAAATGATGTGATGACCATTCATGATGAGAACTTCAATGTTAATTCAATTTCGAACAAAAGCGATTGACGCCCTTTCTTTACGAACCAATTCAAATGATCAATCAAGATATTCATAATTAAGTCAGTTTTGAAGCCCAATGAAAAATTAAGAAAATACACACTCTCTATCATACATACATACATACATACATACATACATACATACATTATCATTATAGACTGTTATACCTTTTAACGTTCAGTCTGCAAGTCTCTGTGAATTTACTAAACGTTGCCACAATCCTCGATTTGTAACTAGTGTTGTGGCCTCATTTAGTTCTATACCTCTTATCTTCAAATCGTTAGAAACCGAGTCTAACCATCGTCGTTTTGGTCTACCTCTACTTCCCTACCCTCCATAGCAGAGTCCATTATTCTCCTAGGTAACCTATCCTCCTCCATTCGCCTCATATGACCCCACCACCGAAGCCGGTTTATGCGTACAGCTTCATCCATCGAGTTAATTCCTAAATTAGCCTTTATCTCCTCATTCTGAGTACCATCCTGCCATTGTTCCCACCTGTTTGTACCAGCAATCATTTTTGCTACTTTCATGTCTGTTACTTCTAACTTATGAATAAGATATCCTGAGTCCACCCAGATTTCGCTCCCGTAAAGCAAAGTTGGTCTGAAAACAGACCGATGTAAAGATAGTTTCGTCTGGGAGCTGACTTCCTTCTTACAGAATACTGTTGATCGCAACTGCGAGCTCACTGCATTCGCTTTACGGCACCTTGATTCAATCTCACTTACTATATTACCATCCTGGGAGAACACACAACCTAAATACTAGAAATTATCGACCTGTTATAGCTTTGTATCACCAATCTGACATTCAATTCTGTTGAATTTCTTACCCACTGACATCAATTTAGCCTTCGCGAAACTAATTTTCATACCAAACTCATTGCACCTATTTTCAAGTTCCAAGATATTAGACTGCAGGCTTTCGGCACAATCTGCCATTAAGACCAAGTCGTCAGCATAGGCTAAACTGCTTATTACATTTCCATCTAACTGAATCCCTCCCTGCCATTTTATACCTTTCAGCACATGATCCATGTAAACTACGAACAGCAAAGGTGAAAGATTACAGCCTAGTCTAACCCCTGTAAGTACCCTGAACCAAGAATTCACTCTACCATCAATTCTCACTGAAGCCCAATTGTCAACATAAATACCTTTGATTTATTTTAATAATCTACCTTTAATTCCATAGTCCCCCAGTATGGCGAACATCTTTTCCCTCGGTACCCTGTCATAATTTTTCTCTAGATCTACGAAACATAAACACAACTGCCTATTCCTCTCGTAGCATTTTTCAGTTACCTGGCGCATACTGAAAATCTGATCCTGACAGCCTCTCTGTGGTCTGAAACCACACTGGTTTTCATCCAACTTCCTCTCAACGACTGATCGCACCCTCTCTTCCAAGATGCCAGTGAATACTTTGCCTGGTATACTAATCAATGAGATACCTCGATATTTGTTGCAATCCTTCCTGTTCGCTTGCTTATAGATAGGTGCAATTACTGCTTTTGTCCAATCTGAAGGCACCTTACCAACATTCCATGCTAATTTTACTACTCTATGAAGCCTTTCATCCCTGCCTTCCCACTATACTTCACCATTTCAGGTCTAATTTAATCTATTCATGCTGCCTTATGACAATGGAGTTTATTTACCATCCTTTCCACTTCCTGAAGTATAATTTCACCAACATCATTTTCCTCCTCCCCATGAGCTTGGCTGTTCGCAACACCACCAGGATGATTTCCTTTTACATTGAGAAGTTCAAAATATTCCCTTCACCCCTCTAGGGATTCCCTGGGATCTATTATGAGTTCACCTGAATTACTCAAAACACTGTTCATTTCCTTTTTCCCTCCCTTCCTAAGATTCTTTATTACTGTCCAGAAAGGTTTCCCTGCTGCTTAACCTAGCCTTTCCAGGTTGTTACCAAAATCTTCCCATGACTTCTCTTCGGATTCAACAACTATTTGTTTCGCTCTGTTTCTTTCATCTACGTACAAATCCCTGTCTGCCTCGGCCTTTGTTTGGAGCCATTTCTGATAAGCCTTATTTTTACGTTTACAAGCTGCTCTCACTTCATCATTCCACCAAGATGTTCGCCTTTTCCCATCTGTCGCTGGGCAGGCCAAGGCCCTTTCAAGGGCGTTAAGTGCCGTGGGGTTTGGGTTTGGATGGACTGTTTATATTAACGAGAACAACGTTCTCACAGCGAGTGGAGACCACTCTACCGTTTGGATGTGCAACAAAGTAATGAATATCAAGACCAAGTCTATATACAATAGCTGTTTCTCGAGTATCCTCTATTAAGTTTATATAGTAGGGCTTAACATACCTAAACTGAAGGTACACACTTCTTGGAGAAATAAAATATCAATGCCATTGTCTCTAATATAGTTCTTATTGAGTGACCACTTCGTTATGCTCAAAATGCCATTGATGTTTGCCGAAGCAAAGGTGTGCAAATTCATCTCTGGAAAGTAGATATCACATGTGCTCTGTGCATGAGTATGGTCAAGATGAAGTGGTAAATCAGTCGTGGTGGTGTGCTGGTGCTTAAATACAACGGCCAGGAGGATGAACAAGTGGCAGATCCAAAACGTAGTGTGACCTTGAAGAATTTAATGGAAATAATTCTTAAAATTGGCAACTATTAACTGAATCTAATTCTTAAAGTACCGGTCTTCTCTTTACGCTGAGATACTTGCGTGTCCTTGGTCGAATGGCTTTTTGTGGAAAATTGATTTATTTCGATTCCCTGAAGTTGCATTACCCTTACATAACCGCAGGTCTCTAGGACTAATTTGTTGCGATTAACATTTATGCGTTTTGGTTGATATAGAGCTGCAATGGTAAAACTTACTAAGATCTGGCAGAACCGGGCAATATCAAAAGCCACGAAGATGCGCTTGGTAGAATCACTAGTGTTCTCCGTCTTTTTGTACGGCTGTGAGACCTGGACCGTGAATGCTAACGACAGAAAGCGCATTGATGCCTTTGAGATGTGGTGTTGGCGGAGAATGCTACGTGTATCCTGGACAGAAAAAAGAACTAATGTTTCCATTCTGGAAGAACTCTGTATCAAGAAACGTCTATCTTCCCGTGTGAGTGAACGTTACCTCCAGTTCCTTGGCCACATTTTGAGACGAGACGGAGAGAACTTGGAAAAGGTAATTTTACAAGGCAAAATTGAAGGCAGTAGACCACGAGGAAGAACAGCAAGCAGATGGATAGATCAGGCGAAGAAGATCACTGGGCTACCACTTCAGGTCATACTAACGAAATGTGAAAACCGCTCTGGATGGAGACATCTTGTCAAGGTTGCAACAAGGAAATGATGGAGTTATGAGGTCACGACGCTCAGTAATGAGCACAACGACTAATGATGATGAGCTATCGGAATCTTCTGTTACATCAGCTGCTGTATCGATCGTGGGGATGTTGACTTCCTCCGCCAATTTAATTTTTGTGTGTGTGTGACGTGCTCTTTACTTAAACTGGGCAGTGTTTTCAATATTTAAAGGATCTTTTTGTATTGTGGAGTGATCTGCTTTTATTTATGTATCTGGATGATCTATAACTTCCATGTGTTGGTCTGTAGTTTGTTGTGGCACGTGTCTTGAAGTGGGTTCTGGTGTGGTGAGCGTGTGCATTAGGGATGTGCCACTCGATCGCCTGCTCGAGCAGGCTCGAGTGCTGACGTCACGAAATGGTGTGTCGAGCTTGGTCGAGCAGGATCGAGCAGCACGGAATTTCCTCTTGACGTAGGCTTGCATGCGCTTTAAGCAGGACGTGTGTGTTGTGACTCCAGCCACACATCCGTATTCACTCATTCTCTACATTGTAGTAGAGTAATTAGCGATCATTCTACAGAAGTACAGACGTACCGGTACGATAAGTCGTAGTGGATGAATCAGTTTATTAAAGCCATACATGCCCAGAAAACTTGTTATCAAATTGAACTGCCTGCTCGACATGAAGATAAGCTCTGCATAGTGATAATATTTCTGTAATTTTCCTATCGTTACTTGGTCGCTACTTCCATTTCTAGTTCTTCTGATCATTGGAGGTATAATTTTAATAACATACTAGCATACTACATACTGGCTACGCCCGCAATATACAAAGTATGGTATTCGTTACTATCCTCACGGATGTATTTGCAATGTTTCGAGTTAATGAAATAAAGCACATGAACTGCTGTGGTAACAGAATGTAGTATTATGTCAACAAATACATCACACAAAGAAATTGAATTAAACGTTCTTTGGAACAACACTACGCGCCGAACTGTTACAAAGTCCTTCAAAGATCTTGGTCATGGAGACAAAAATGTACTCATAACTTTTCTCAGAATCTACCAATTTAAATAGTTATTACCTCAAAGGAAAGCGCTTGATCCACTGAATGATTTTAGATCAAAACGAACTGCGTACCTCAATTAGAACGAAAGATTGATTGCTTCAATGAGAACAAATGTTGAAGAAATAAAACGTCAAATTGAATGTGCTCTCATAATCCTCAGAATCCGCTCTCTGCGAACAACTTTATGATTTTGATGGGATTTTAATTTCACGATTTTGCGGTTCTGGTCCGCCTCTGTGGTGTAGTGGTTAGTACGATTAGCTGCCACTTCCGGAGGTCCGGGTTCGATTCCCGGCTCTCCCACGAAACTCGATAAGTGGTACGAGGGCTGGAATGGGGTCCACTCAGCGGCAGGTCAAATGAGTAAAGGTGGGTTCGATTCCCACCTCAACCATCCTGGAAGTGGTTCGATGTGTTTTTCCGAATGCTTCGCATGATTACTTTTAAACTTAACAATTAACTAAATTAAAACACTAATATCTCAAAGAATGTTAGCAAGACTCGGTGGTAAGGGCTCACTCTTCACTGCTGTGTTCTTGCTTAATGTAAACAACACTGACACATCTAACTCGCTCCGCTCTGAATTGAATCGAAACTATAATCCGTACGAATTTTCTAGACCTTTACCATCTAAAGCCTACAACTGTGTCACACAGCCACAGGTACATGTCTCGTTGTGACATTTTTAAAATTTAGTATTCGTAATTATTTCAATCTAACTAAAACAGCTGGCTTGCCTCTTTTTTACCACGTTTGCGTGGAGATTCGCAAGTGTGAAAGGCAGAAAATGTTGTAATCGTCTTAATCATGGAAATATATTTTTCCGCATATGTGACGGCTCATTCATTGCGATTAATTTAAAACAGAACATCAAAATCGTGAAATTGAAATCCCTTCAATATCATAGTTGAAGACAAAATATACTGTGTAGCTGACATACTTTGGCTTTGTGGCAACCTCCTCATGGGGGGAAGTTGTATCAATAATAATTATTTAATAATAGCTGTTATTTTTCTGCTCTCACTGTGTATAGACAGTGATGTTCGTTTTCGATTTCGAGTTCTAAAGTATTTCAGTGCTGCAGTTGGTTTTTCCTCAGTCGTTGCAATACGATTCAAAAGCTCAGTTTTGGCCTATATTTCTTTCTTTGCTTTGCTGTATAAATAACAATAATACTCGAAGTTTTGAGATTACACCACCAGACGTCTCACGGCGTCGCATAATCAATTCATTTTTGATGTCATAGGCTGCCAGTCCATATATCTAAGATAACCGAGGTCTACCGATTCGGCACTGGGGACCCGAAGTGTTACTACAAGTTTCGCGGATAGTAGAGCATCAATAGGCATACGTAGTCTGAGTTTATGCGAAACGTTAATTAGTAATACGTGTTTTACGAAAAGTAAACAGCAAAATACGCCAAGACTTAAATAACATTTGTCTGCATAACACGTTCTTGAAGCAGGTATTTTTACACAAAAAAGTATTCAGAATCAGAGGAAACTGGATTAGTTTAAAGTAATTGTACTTCATATACACTCTCTTTCAACACTTATTGTTTTGGTAAGTTCTTCGAGCTGCAGTCGTTTGCCTTAAAACGGAAGTCGCGATGCTGATCAAGCAGTGTAACTGTTTTACATCTGTGTAAACATCAAATAACAATAAATATGAACACGTTATTTTCCAAAGAAATGAACCCCCAGATGTCACGCATCGCCACTGATTGTAAGGGAGTAGTAATGATGCAAATCTTACGGTGTAATTCCTATCACAGGAGAGATGTGTTCATTCCGAGAGCCAGCGACCACCCCGCCCCCAGGTGTAGATTTACGTTAATAACCAAATTAAATGTAACACGCGCCCTTCTCCATTACTTCAGTAGCTGCTAGATTGCCATTGGCTGACATGACGTCATGCTCAGAAATCAAAACTCACACCTTCCGTTACCGAACTGCGCAGAATGGAAACGCAAGTAAAGGCCATTTTCTCTGCCGCGGCGCATATTATCCGCACGGCAAGAAAAATATTCATATAGTAGCTGTAACATATCTTTGCACATCCAAGAGAAAATGAGAAAGAGTGGCCACCCCCTTCGAGGTGCTTCTTTCTCACGCCTTTCTATACCGAGAGTGTTGGCCGTGCGGTTAGGGGCACGTAGCTGTGAGCTTGCATTCGGGAGATAGTGAGTTCGGCAGCCCTGAAGAAAGTTTACCATTTTCACACCAGGCAAATGCTGTGGCTGTACCTTAATTAAGGCCACGGTCGCTTCCTTCCCACTCTTAGCTCTTTCCTGTTCCATCGTCGCCATAAAACTTATCTCTGTCGGTGTGACTTAAAGCAAATAATAATTTTCTTTCTTTCCCTTTCTCATTGTGCTTACCGTCCAGGGTCGGCTTTTCCCTCGGACTCAGCGAGCGATTCCACCTCTACCACCTCAAGGGCAGTGTCCTGCAGCGCGAGGAGATACAACTGGGAAAGAGGACTAGTACTTCATCCAGGCTACCTCAATTGCTATGCTGAGCAGGGGCCTTGTGGAGGAATGGGAAGATTGGAAAGAACAGGCAAGGAAGAAGGAAGGAAGTGGCCGTGGCCTTCAGTTAGGTATTGTGACATTTTCCTCAGATCGACGTTGATAATAACCATCTTTACTTCACAGAGAATGGAATCTGCATCGATAATTATCTGTGGGATACGACGGAACAATGTCATTTCAATACAGTAGTTTATTTAAATGAAAGAATTAATTATAAAACTTGAGAAAATGGAGCAATACTTCTAGATTCACCGCATGATTTATAAGGCAATAACGAGGTGGATAATTAACAAAAGTGAGTATGGAAACTCAACATTTAAAGTGGGATACGACTGAAAACGTACAGACGCGGCAAGCTCACATTGACCATTGTTAACAACTCTCATTCTCTTGTCTTGATCATGGAATGAAGCAATCTCATGCGCTGAGCATTTATTTTTATCGCCGCATTTCACGCTAAGGATCGTCGCTGATATTCACGACAGACGCGACCGGTATTCTGTCGTACGATCGGATTTACAGAATTTAATATTAATCTGAACGGTTTGCTGTGATCATTTCAAGATTGGAATTAAAATTTCTCGTTCGTATAAATGTTGATTTTATTAATTGTAATTTATGCATGCTTGGCCAAGAATAATGTATACTATATGTTACAATGCGCGACATTCAAGATGTGTATTTTCTTTAGTATGTATTACATCAAGATGAATTAATATGTGGGGCACCAGGACAACGCCAGGATGGACTGAAATACTTCACTTGATCCCGGCGGAGGCGGCTCTACATAAGAAAAGACCTTACTTTTATGTTCACTAATACAGAATTCTCTTTCAGGTTATTTTCTTTATTCTGATTCTTGTGTACATATCATTTACAATCGTCAGAGCATAAAGAATGTTGGAATATGAGATTTATATTATATCTTCAAATAAATCAAGGTACCGTCGGACATAGTATATCTTCAATTGACAAAATCAAGTCACATTTAATGTTGATCATGTATCTAGAACTCAGTTGTTTGAATTTCTGGATGTTAGTCTTCAATAATATTAATTTCAATGTTAAATGTGTCAGGCAAATTAGGATCTTCGAAACAACGATTATGCATTGAGTGTAATAATATTTGTACTATTATTGCTGAGCAGAGAGTAGCAATCATTGTATCTTAGGTCGACGAGTTATTGAATCCACGTATTTTTGAAGGTCTACGAGTATTGAATCTACGTGTTTAAGAGTCAACGAGCTACTTAAATAAGTTACGTGTTATGTTGCATTGACATTTTATGAGAGGTATTTGTTGAATAGAGTCTTCGAGCATAGAAATGAATAGGTCGCTTACAGCAATGAAATAAGAAAGGTAATAGAATGTAGCAATCTTTGATATTTATCAATGAATATTAGAAGCCGTATGTCGAGTTCTGCTCTTGTTATTTATTACAGATATATTTCCACGAGAATCTGACCAGAATTGATTCAGTAACCACCAGCAGTAGTAGTGTAATATTATGTTTGTGCATGAGATTTTATTTCATCCTTTCGTCGGAGAGTAATCCAGAATTGATCCAGTGTGGCTAAATTGTAATATTGTGGGATATACTTTATCCATTCTAGGATGATGCCACATTCTTCTCATTTCATCAGTATGTTGAGATCATTTATTCTTTATTTGATGGCACCACATTTATTTATGTTCTTCTAATCGATATTTAATCTCACATTATTTATTTCTGCATTGAATTGAGTATGTTGTTTGAGAAAGGGAAAATCTCTTTCATATTTTATGAGTATCTTTATGTTGCTGCCATTGAATTAACGTTAATATATAATTGTTCAAATGATATAAACTGTACCGGGCGGTACACCTCCACACCGTTTATTTAAAAGTTGCGCCAGTTGAAACTCCTCTTCTGGAGGAAGTCTGAACTTTATCTACGGTCTTAATTTCCAAATTTCTCAGAAGATGTCACTACCTGGAAATTTTTGAGTTTGTGAACTGTGTCATTTTCGACGTACTTTTGTCTTGCTTGTATTAAGAAGTGTGAACTTTCTCTTCTAGAGGACACTACTGAAGATCAACAATAGTGCACCCTAGTGCGGAGTCAAAGAACTATTTTGTTGGAGAAAATTTAATTTCAAGAGTTTGTTCTTTGTTAAATTTCTTTCTGTCATTGTTTAAGTTGGCAATATTTACCCCTTTCTTCCCCTTGTTTTGAATGTATCCAATCACGAATTTTTTCAATTAATTTCTGACCAATCTGGTGTATCTTTCCCCAACTTGTATCTGTTGCGGGGTCCTACCCAATAAAATCTTTGTGGGAGGGTGTTTTCTTTCCCCTAACGCCTAGAACTTTCTGCGAGAGTATTTAAACTGCTGATTTTAGGGTCTCCGGGCCACTTCTGTTCCATCTTTCAGTGTATTAAGTACATAGCAGGAGGCGGGAAGCGCCTCTTTCCTCGGCAGCGGTCAACAATAAGGTAATGGCCGATTAATAAATTTTTTTCTTTGCCAGCTCAGCAGTTTAACTTTCGGGGCAGGTTCTAAGCGTTCCCCTATGTAACCTTTTCCTAAAATGTAACTTCTCTTTTCTTCTATTCTCTTGTAAAGCGACATACTGGGATAGAGAGTGTTAACCCTCTCGAGCTCCCACTCACATTGTTTGAGGTGAACTTATTTTTCGCAACCTATTCTTCAGTAATGTAAGTTAGTAGTTTCTTAAGTCACCTCTGTAGTATGGGATTAGCCCTTGCATCAGTGGCCTTAGAGCCAAAATAGGTCTTAAAGACAAAGTGTATTAGGAGTGCAAGTTCGCCTCCTCTCAAATTGTGATTTTAGAGGTCATGTATTAACTTTCTTGTCATTTAACAGACCTCAGTAGATTGGGTATTTTGCTCCTGTGTATATGTCCTTTGAGGACGGCTTAAAGGTGGAGTTCGGAGTGGCCTATGATAGGCTTGTATTTTAAGGGGAAGTTGCCCTTTTTGAAAATTGTGTTTCTGCCTCAAGGAGGCTTTTGGATGTAATTGGAAGCCGGTGTTTCTGGCATGTTTGGGGGTTTTCGGCCCCTTTGTTGTATGGTGTTCATTGTAAGGTTGGGCTCATGGCTCAAGAATTATGTTTCTGACTTTTGAAGCCCCAAATGGGGTACCTATGTAAATGTAATTGTCAATCGTGTTTCGGCTACTAAGTACCTGTTCAATTTGTTGTTACCTAATTTTGAAAAGAAAATATAACCTTGTTAAATTTTAAAATTAATTTCACTTTAGTAGCTTGAGACCCCTTCACCACCCAGCACCTTCTTTCATGCATAGCTACCACCAAAACACGGTAACAAGTGGTAGCAGAGCGTGGTTGAATGGGTCTCAATTTAGCCCCTCTTGACGGCTAAACTCTGTTTTGATCCGAACTCTAACCATTTTCTCAGTTGCTGGAAATTTTTTATTGAGGTTTTTCAAAATTTTTCTGTTATCATGCCCGGCCCTCGCGATGTTCTCCTCCTTAACTACTTGCGCAAAGAGGAGTTGATCTACGAATTAACTATTAGAAACGTGCAATCTGGAGGCACGGTTGCTATCGATACTAACAAGCTTAGAGACTCCCTTGATTTGCCCATTTCCATCCCCAATTTGGGAGAGAAAGAAATTGATGACTCTCTTTCCACGATCGTCGAGAACATTACTGGGCTAGCATCGGTCGTTAGTTTTTTTGATGAAAATGATCCGTTTCCTAATCAAATTAAGCGTGTGCAAGGCAGGCTATATCATTTTTCAAATAGAGTTAATGATCTGTTGTCTCTAAAGGTGAATGACGTTCAGAGGAAGGAAGCTAATACGCTCCTTGAAACTATTTCTGAATTGTCTAGTAAAGTCACTCAATTGTTAACTGGGGAAATTCCTCCCAAATCTGATCAACCCACCATAGTGAATGTAGGTAGCGAGGAAGAGTCTCCTAAGGGAGAAGTAAATAGGAAAACCCACACTGCTCAAACTATCTCTGCCCCATTGGACAACGAGCCTGAACGCCGTGCATCGTTGAGTAACATCCGTTCTGAATTAACTTCTTTGCCCCTGAAACCTCTACCTACTATGTCACCCGGGTTTAGCAGCTTGCCTCATCCATTGGCAATGTTGCTAAGAGGTATCTCTAAGTTTTCTGTCAACACCACCAGTGAAGTTATTTCATTTTTAAGATTTTTAGTTGAATTTCAGGATCACGCCCTTGTGTTTTCTCTTTCCCCTTGTCAAATTTTACAAATAATCTATCCTTATGCTATTGGTGTTCTCTCAGATAAGATAGTAAGAGCTATTGCTGAACAGTCATCTATTGAAGATTTTCACGCACACTTGCTTGCAAATTTCATTCCTGCCCGCGCGAGGTCATCTCTGATTCAGAAATACTATTATCGGGTACAGCGCTTGGATGAAAACTTGGCTGATTTCATACAGGACATTAAGTTTTATACTAGGGTGTTTGCCCTTCATTTTCCTGAAGATCAGATTGTGCAGGCTATTGTAGAGGGAATTTCACCTCCCTATAGGTCATATTTGTGTTTCGCGGCGTGCCCGCAAACCTTCTCGGAACTTGAAGCGTTGGCCGTCTCGGCGGAAGGAGTTAGATACGCCGATTCTTTGCGTGTCGCGAAAGAACCCCCGCCTTCCTTTAGTAACACTCGGCCTCCACCTCGCCGACCAGTCAATCCCCGTAAATGTTATGCGTGCGGGGCGCCTGACCATCTGCGCAATAAGTGTCCTCTGATCAAGTCTAGTAGGGCAAATAATGAAGCTGGTTCATCACAAGGCTGTTTTAAATGTGGGGCTTTCTCACATATCGCCAAGAATTGTACCAATTCGAATAGCACCCCCTCCTGCTCAACTTCTGGGGTAACTTCCAACAACAATCAAAAGTGACTAGTGGCTTCGGCTGAGTCAACTAATTCATCTTCCCGAGGCTCAGCCCCTGGTAAGCAGATCGAAAATTCTGGGAACGTTCAATCTGCTAATCTGTCCTTTGAATGCCCCAAAGAGTGTCTTAAGATTGCGGCGGATACCCCCGCACCTGTTCCTTTTCTTAAGATTGAGGTAAATAACGAACCTATAACAGCTCTATTAGATTCAGGCAGTGTTTGTTCCATTATTTCGGCTGAATGGTACTCGAAATTGAAGTCTGTTTGTAACCTACCTGTCTATGACTCTTCTCCTGTGAAATGTGTTTCTGCTAATACATCTCCATTAGAAATTCTAGGTTCCTTACTGGTCAAAATTCGTATTTTTAAATTTACATGGAAAATTAAATTGTTTGTGGCCAAGCAATTGTCTTGCCCCATTATATTGGGAGCTGACTTTATTTCTCACACTGGTCTTGTGCTCGATCTCCAGTCTAGGTCGTGCACATTCAAATTTGCTTCTAGTTGTAAAATTCCACTATTAAAGTGTAATTCTGTGTCATGTTCTTCTATTTCGCCTACCCAGGATGAGATGTTGTTAGACCTTAGACATCTACCTGAGGAGCAGGCTGATAGTATTCGCAAACTGTGTCAGTCGTTTCCCGAGGTATTCTCTGATACTCTTGGCGTTACTGACCTGATCGAATACAAAATTGAGGTCACGGATTCGATTCCTGTCCGTTTTCCACCGTATAGGCTATCTCCACCTAAAATGAAGGCTCTGAAAGAAATCATCGATCAGATGTTGAAGGATGGTATTATTAGGCCCTCTAAGTCAGCGTATTCTTCGCCTATTTTTCTAGTCCCGAAACCCCAAGGGGGCTTCAGGCCTGTAATTGACTACAGGGCTCTCAATCGGAAGGTGGTGTTACAATCTGTGCCCCTTCCCGACCTTCATTCTTGCTTTTCATGGTTTCGTAAGGCCAAGTTCTTTACTATCTTGGACTTGAATCAGGCCTATAATCAAATTCCCCTTGCTGAAGAGTCTAAACACCTTACAGCGTTTGCCACGGACTGGAATTTATACGAATACAACCGCGTGCCTTTCGGGCTCCCCACGGGGGCAGCTGTGCTCACTAGGCTACTAGATAGGGTCTTCTCCGACATCAAATTCGAGTACTTATATCACTACTTGGATGATGTCGTCGTGTTTTCGGAGACCTTCGAAGAACATCTAGATCATCTGCGAGAAGTTCTGAATCGCCTTCGTAAGGCTGGGTTAACTGTCAAGTTGTCCAAGGTCGCTTTTGCTAAGCCCTCTATGTCATTCCTAGGGCATATTGTGTCACCTGATGGTGTAGCAGTCGATCATTCTAGAACACAGGCCATCCGTGATTTTAAACCTCCCAAGGACATTAAAGGTATCGCCAGGTTCATTGGTATGGTGAATTTCTTCAGAAAGTTCATTACTAACTTTGCTAATAGAGCGGCGCCATTGAACCTTCTTCGTAGGAAAGGCATCAAATTCGAGTGGGGACCTTCTCAACAAGCCGCTTTTGAAGATCTGAAATTAGCTCTCTGTAATGCCCCTATCCTTGCTATGCCTGATTTCTCAAAGAAATTCATCGTCCAAACGGACGCGTCGTCGTCGGCGGTAGCGGCAGTCCTTCTTCAAGAGACTGAACTAGGGAGGCGACCCATCGCCTATGCATCTAGGACCCTATCGGCTCAAGAAGCCAAGTATTCCATCTATGAGCTCGAAGGGTTGGCAGTCTTATTTGCCTTAGAAAAGTTCCGTCTCTATCTGGAACATGTCAAATTCGACCTGGAGACAGATAATCAAGCATTAAGCTGGGTCTTAGGTAGGCCGCGTCGTACTGGTCGTATAGCCCGTTGGGCCATCCGTATTTCTGCCTTCCAATTCAATGTCAGGCATATCCGAGGTACCGAAAATGTTGTCGCTGATGGACTCAGCCGTATGTTTTCAGGCGACGTTGAGAACCATGAACAGGTCGACAGCCCATTACCTCCCGAGTCCATGCTATCTGAGGTTAATGCCATCCTAACAGATGTTCCCATGCTGTTTAGGGATATCGAGAAATACCAACGTGAAGATCCGACGCTGGCTCCGATAATGGAAACCCTTTCTTCTGGGGAACATGTTGTCCCTTATGTTCTGAGGAATGGAGTTCTATGTTGCCCTTCGAGGCATGATAAGATGATGAAAGTTGTTGTTCCAGCGGTTCTTGTACCTATGATCTTCAAGTATTATCATGAGACCCCATTAGGAGGGCATCTTGGTATCTTTAAAACTCGTGAAAAGATTCGTGATATGTTCATCTGGAAGGGTATGGACGGTGAAATCCGTGAATTAGTAAAGGCATGTAAATCCTGTTTGCTTAGTAAACCGACCATGTCCACTAAGGTAGGTCTTTTGTCTTCTCATCAAGCGTCGCGCCCCATGGAGCGCCTGTATATTGATTATGTGGGACCCTTCCCCCAGTCAAAGGGGAATGCCAACAAGTTCATCTTTGTATGTGTAGATGGTTTTACTAGATTTTCCTGGTTATTTCCGACTAAGCTAGCTACCGCTCAGTCCACCATTTCTTGTCTTAATACTATCTTTGCTTCTTTTGGTCCTTGTCAATACATAGTTTCCGATAATGCTAAGGCTTTTACATCTAATTTATTTCGTAAATTCTGTTTTGACTTATCCATCTCTCATGTAACTACTTCTGCTTATTACCCTCAACCATCTCTGGCTGAACGGGTTAACCGTAATCTCAGGTCCGCACTCATTGCCTATCATCATGAAGATCCTTCCAGGTGGGACACGTCCCTGCATTGGATAGCTTTTGCTTTGAATTCAGCGGTTCATGAATCTCACAAGTTCACTCCAGCTTCTTTAATGTTCAAGTTTGTTCCCAACTCGCCGCTCTCTAACCTCTGGTCTCTGAATGACATTCTACCCGAGATAATAGATCCGGACAACATTAAAGATCTTTGGAAGAAGGCTAAAGCCAATCTTAAAGTGTCTCATGAAAAGGTTAGGGAAAGGTATGATCGTGGACGGAGACCCACCCCTTTGAAGGTAGGTGACCAGGTTATGGTCAAAAATTTTGTTCCCGCGGGCAAGCTTGCCCCCAGATTTCATGGGCCTTGTATCATTCTCGATTTTCTTACTCCGGTTACCTTATTGTTAAGTAATCCAGCCACCGAGAGGATATTTAGGGTTCACCTGTCCCAGGTGAAACCGGTGTAATTTTGTGTTAACTTGCTTCATATTATTTTGAAAGGATATGAAGGTTATATTTTTTTTGAGTTTCACTTTTATGGCATTCTGCCCCTTCTATAATATTTTGGTTTTAGATGTAAGCCTTTTGTAAAACCCGCCCCGATCCGTTAAACTGCCATCCTGTTCTTGCCACGGCCATTACCACGCTCCCGTCTCCTGCTCCACCTTACACTGTGGCTTAATAAGATTAAATGCCACGGATATCTACACGCCGCTGGCCCCTCAACCTCTCCACAATGCCTGTGCCTTCAAAAAGACGATGGTCCAACACAATTCTGCCGCCTAGCCTTAATGTTTCAGTGCCCCCGCAGCCGCGCAGCGCCGTGCAGCAACTGGGGAGGGGGATGGGCCCCCTCCTCTCCAGCGAGGACGACATGTGCACGGCGAGCCGGAGCTCTCCTCCCGGCCAAGGCTGATGTGCGGCGCACGACCTGCTACTGGCCCGCAGCCTGTATATGTTCACCGCGGGCGCGGCGTGTTTCAACACTCTGCTCCCCTCATAGTGCGGGCGAGCGGTATCTCAGGGTACTTAAGGGGTCCGAGCGGCCTCCTTTTGGACGCAAGCTGCAACGGCCGGTCCGGCCATCCAACTTCATCAACATCAACTACATGGACAGTTACTATAAGAGATAACTACATTTGGGAATTCAACCGCAATATCTGATGGACATTGCAAATTTTTCCTTCACTTTTAAGTAGTAAAAGCTTATCTTCAGAAATTCAACTTCTATAAACCTAAAGACTTCACTTCACCTCCAACAACAAAATTTTGGAACCGAATTAAGAAATTTCTCAAATACTTCTGCAAGTTATCTTAATATCAACATCAAAACTTGGAACTTATTTTCAAACTAAAGTTTATGTTCTTCTGTGTTACCCCGTGGAGGAACTTTTGGGGGGGGGGAGGTCTGTACCGGGCGGTACACCTCCACACCGTTTATTTAAAAGTTGCGCCAGTTGAAACTCCTCTTCTGGAGGAAGTCTGAACTTTATCTACGGTCTTAATTTCCAAATTTCTCAGAAGATGTCACTACCTGGAAATTTTTGAGTTTGTGAACTGTGTCATTTTCGACGTACTTTTGTCTTGCTTGTATTAAGAAGTGTGAACTTTCTCTTCTAGAGGACACTACTGAAGATCAACAATAGTGCACCCTAGTGCGGAGTCAAAGAACTATTTTGTTGGAGAAAATTTAATTTCAGGAGTTTGTTCTTTGTTAAATTTCTTTCTGTCATTGTTTAAGTTGGCAATATTTACCCCTTTCTTCCCCTTGTTTTGAATGTATCCAATCACGAATTTTTTCAATTAATTTCTGACCAATCTGGTGTATCTTTCCCCAACTTGTATCTGTTGCGGGGTCCTACCCAATAAAATCTTTGTGGGAGGGTGTTTTCTTTCCCCTAACGCCTAGAACTTTCTGCGAGAGTATTTAAACTGCTGATTTTAGGGTCTCCGGGCCACTTCTGTTCCATCTTTCAGTGTATTAAGTACATAGCAGGAGGCGGGAAGCGCCTCTTTCCTCGGCAGCGGTCAACAATAAGGTAATGGCCGATTAATAAATTTTTTTCTTTGCCAGCTCAGCAGTTTAACTTTCGGGGCAGGTTCTAAGCGTTCCCCTATGTAACCTTTTCCTAAAATGTAACTTCTCTTTTCTTCTATTCTCTTGTAAAGCGACATACTGGGATAGAGAGTGTTAACCCTCTCGAGCTCCCACTCACATTGTTTGAGGTGAACTTATTTTTCGCAACCTATTCTTCAGTAATGTAAGTTAGTAGTTTCTTAAGTCACCTCTGTAGTATGGGATTAGCCCTTGCATCAGTGGCCTTAGAGCCAAAATAGGTCTTAAAGACAAAGTGTATTAGGAGTGCAAGTTCGCCTCCTCTCAAATTGTGATTTTAGAGGTCATGTATTAACTTTCTTGTCATTTAACAGACCTCAGTAGATTGGGTATTTTGCTCCTGTGTATATGTCCTTTGAGGACGGCTTAAAGGTGGAGTTCGGAGTGGCCTATGATAGGCTTGTATTTTAAGGGGAAGTTGCCCTTTTTGAAAATTGTGTTTCTGCCTCAAGGAGGCTTTTGGATGTAATTGGAAGCCGGTGTTTCTGGCATGTTTGGGGGTTTTCGGCCCCTTTGTTGTATGGTGTTCATTGTAAGGTTGGGCTCATGGCTCAAGAATTATGTTTCTGACTTTTGAAGCCCCAAATGGGGTACCTATGTAAATGTAATTGTCAATCGTGTTTCGGCTACTAAGTACCTGTTCAATTTGTTGTTACCTAATTTTGAAAAGAAAATATAACCTTGTTAAATTTTAAAATTAATTTCACTTTAGTAGCTTGAGACCCCTTCACCACCCAGCACCTTCTTTCATGCATAGCTACCACCAAAACACGGTAACATAAACTGAAGGCGAATACGGTCGATGTAAGGATTTCTTTTGGAACCGCGGGTAAAGGAGACGAGAATCTACCAATTCAAACTCATTCGGACCAATTTATATCCAAATTCAATCACGTTATTGTCAATTAAAATCGAGATTAACCTATATCAGGGTGACATGTATTAAATCAATTATTAAGGCGATATTTAAACTACCATTTATAGCAATGTTTTAAATCATTTTCAAGATACTTAAATATTCATTTGAAGAATTATTTATGATTGAGTCAATGTTCAACTATACGAAATTTCAAATGGACTAACGATTAAATATTCGTAAATGCAATTGTAGTTACGAACATGTTGTAATTTTAAAGGTCATTGTTTACATACGCTATTGTTGTCAATAAAGACCGCCATTCTTCTCATGTACCTTGTGTCCTCCAACAATAGCACATCTTATGTAAATTAACCAGCCATCCTATATTTAAGTTTATTATTTGATACTTAAAAATCCTTCACATTCCTTCATAATAATTATTACTAAAGCCTGGATGTTGATGCAGGAATAGGTTAGAATGCAAACTAATTTGTCGAGTAGGAGGTGTGGTCTAACCCGTTCCTCCGTAACATACTGAGAGTAACATAACTTTCAGGGGGTTCTAGCCCTTTCAGACCGTGTACGCACAATTATGCGGGTTCGTATTTTATTTATGTCTGAGCTTATTTGACGTTTTCTTGGCGCTAGACCGGACTGAAATGCTTGTGCGGGACACGTAGCATGTACTTCAGCTGTTTTTATTTAGTACTTGACCACCAGGGGGCAGGAAGAAGAGTTTAACAATACAGTTCATTAGGAAGATGGCGGGAAGCAGTAATGCCTAAAGTAAGTATTTATTTATTGCATTCATATTAATCTAGAAGCTTTACTGAATATACGAATATAATCAATGAAGTGTGTAAATTGTGTAGCAAACGTAAATTGTAAGCTTACAACATCGTACGTAATACCATGAGGTTTTGAATGTTGATACGCACATATGTGCGGGCTAGGTTTCCTTACAGGCAATGCATGCAGGAGTGCTGGGTGCTGTCACAAAAAGGACTGTGCAAGCAAAACTCGTACTCTACAGGAAAAAAGGAATGTATAAGATTTTAATTGTTTAAAATCGTTCCACACTGTAAAATAGAACATTTGATCATGTACATGTATATATTCACATGTACTGAGTTGAATTTTTTAATTTTTAATTTTTTGCAAGTAGTGAATGAAGTCCTGACACGCACAATTGTGTGGGTTCTGTTAATAGATAAAGTCAGGGATTCGGCCACCTCCTCCTCCGGCTCCCAGGGGCCCGCTCCTCCTCCCGCGGGAAATTTGAATTTTGGCGCGAGATTTGTAAACAAAGCCACGTGCTTTTTGACAGCTGTCATCGACAACAACGCATCGCTAACCTCACTGCTGCCATCTTGACGGACTTAAACCTCAGTGCTGCCAACTAAACCTTACTAGCGCGAGATTTGAATGGGTAAACAAAGCCACGTGCTTTTTTGACAGCTGTCATCCGCAATCTTGCATCGCAAACCTCAGTGCTGCACTCTTTAGCTACTTACTTTTGAAATGTGGTGGCGGATAATTTGAAATATTCTTTTTGACAGCAGCCATCTTTAATCAACAGAGCATCGTGCTGCCCTCTTTAGCTACTTACCTTTGAAATGTGGTGGCGGGCAATTTGATAAATTCTATTTGACAAGCTGCCATCTTTAATCGAGAGAGCACCGTGCTGCTATCTTTACGTTTACTACCTTACCCACGTAGTAGCGGGTAATTTGAAAAAATCTATTTGACAAGCTGTCATCTTTAATCAACAGAGCACCGTGCTGCCCTCTTTACCTACTTACCTTTGAAGTGTGGTGGCGGCAATTTGAAACATTCCACGTGCTCTTGTTTGGAAACAAACCCACGTGCTTTTTTTGACAGCTGACAGCAGCCATCTTTAATCAACAGAGCACCGTGCTGCCCTCTTTAGCTACATACCTTTGAAATTTGGCGGCCGAAAATTTGAAAAATTCTATTTGACAAGCTGCCATCTTTACTCAACAGTGCACCGTGCTGCTATCTTTATCGTATTAGTAGGCAATTTCTACGTAACAGCTGTCATCCGCCATCTTGCATCGTTAACCTTAGTGCTGCCCTCTTTAGCTACTTACCTTTGAAATGTGGTGGCGGCAAATTCCACGTGCTCTTGTTTGGAAACAAACCCACGTGTATTTTTGACAGCTGTCATCCTCCATCTTTAATCAACAGAGCACCGTGCTGCTATCTTTATCGTAGTAGCGGGCAATTTGAAAAAAAACCCGTCAGCTGTCATCCTCCGTCTTGCATCGCTTACCTCAGTGCTGCTATCTTTACGGTACTAAACCTTATCGTGGTGGTGGTGGTGGTGGGAAATTTAAAATCTACATGCTTTTTTGACAGCTGTCATCCGCCATCTTTAATCAACAAAGCAGCATGATGCTATCTTTAGCTACATACATTTAACATGTGGTGGCGGCAATTTAAAATTCTACCCAGATGCCATCTTTAATCAGCAGAGCACCGTGCTATTACCTTTGAATTGTGGTGGCGGATAATTTGAAATTCCGTTAGCTATCATCAACTTTAATGCATTTGCGAACCTAACCTCTCATCTACTATCTTGAAGGAGACCATCCTTAGTTTACAACAAGATGCCCCCTCCCGACGCTAATTACTACTTAGAGGTTACTACACAAGATGGTGATAGTTGTTATGACTACCTTCTCTACTACCTCCTCCTCTTCCCCTACCTCCTCCGCTTCCTCTACCTCTGTTAAGGCATAGCTTTATCGAACATGCTTCGCCAAGGCGTGAGTGTGCAGCGATAACATTGTGCATGATTAGACTTGCGGATTACAAAAGAAACATAACAAGACTAAAATCGATGTTGTTAACTTCAACATGTGATTAGAACATTGATTAGTGTGTTCGAAACACTAAATAAGCGATGAAGACTAGAATCGAACACGGTACAACATGTGTTTAGAACATGTCAGGGGATACCTTTGTTCTAAGAAAATCAGATTGAAACATAACAAGACTAGAATCGAACACTGCACTCGATGTTGTTAACTTCAACATGTGATTAGAACATTAAATCAGATTTAAACATAACAAGACTAGAATCGAACACTGCACTCGATGTTGTTAACCTCAACATGTAATCAGAACATTAAATTATGTGTTGATGTGGGGGTGAAATGTAAGTATAACTAAAACGACCAAGATTAGTGTCGAATCCATAGTTTTTGGAACTACTTGAGCGATTTCAAGAATACCTGGCAGGCTTATGGCTTACTGTCAGAATATAAACCGAAGGTCATGCGGACATTAATATGGACAGTATTATTGCTAAAGTGCTATATCTGAGCGCTCATAAAAATGACATTTAGTATGTAAATGACAAGTAGTTGCTGTGTTATTGTACTGTGCTATCATTTTTAGCATGTCGAAAGTGATATTGCTTATGAGTTATTCTGTCCTATAACAGTTCATTTGTTTCAACTATATATTTCTTATTTGTCTAACCACGTATTTGTTGTGTTCAGCGTTAAAAATGTAGGATACATGTGACCTAAGATACGGTGTCTTACTGTATTACAGCATTAATGTCCGATGGAAATTAGCAAATAAAAAATGCGCCTCAACCCAGGATCGACCCCTCGACCTCCTGCATGCTAACCCAAAACTTTATCCACTGCACCAACTGTACAGTACGACCAACACGTGCTGACAGAGGTAGTTACTTACCGTACATGTGGTTACACTGTTGCCAGATTGCCACTCTTCAACGTCCTTTCTCTGCCGGATATACTCGCAGGACGAAAGCTTGTGAGGGACATTTTTATTGCTGGCATGTGAAGAGTCGCGCTGCGACGCAAAAGTGCGGGAATTTCGTTTTACCCTGGAGAGTATGAATAAGTTGAAACATTGTGAGCAACTGCAAAACGACCTCGATAATGTTGCGAGATTGACAGCAGACAATGGTATGATGAAAAACGGGATTAAAAGTCAGGTTGTGAGTTTCACAAATAGGAAAAGTCCTCTCACTTTAATTACTGTGTTGATGCCGTGAAATTTCCTTTCGGAGATCATTGTAAGTACCTCGTTTTTAAAATGAGGAAAGATCTTCGTTGGGGTAATCACATAAATGGGACTGGAAATAAAGGGTGCAGGGTATTTAGAGGTTGTTGTAAAGATGTAAAGGAGAGGACATATACGTCTCTGGTAAGACTCCAACCAGAGTATGGTTTCAGTGTGTGGGACCCTCAACAGGATTACTTGATTCAAGAACTGGAAAAAATCCAAAGAGAAGCAGCTCGATTTGTTCTGAATGATTTCCGACAAAAGAGCAGCGTTACAAAAATGTTGCAAAGTTTGGGCCGGAAAGACTTGGGAGAAAGAAGACGAGCTGTTCGACTAAGTGGTGTGTTCCAAGTTGTCAGCGGAGAGATGGCGTGGAATGACATTAGTAGACGAATAAGTTTGAGTGGCGTCTTTAAAAGTAGGTAAGATCACAATATGAAGATAAAGTTGGAATTCAAGAGGACAAATTGGGGCAAATATTCATTTGTAGGAAGGGGAGTTAGGGACTGAAATAACTTACCAAGGGAGATGTTCAATAAATTTCCAATTTCCTTTGAAATCATTTAAGAAAAGGCTAGGAAATCAACAGGTGGGGAATCTGCCACCTGGGAGACTGCCTTAAATGCAGATCAGTATTGATTGATTGATTGATTGATTGATTGAGTGGATGAAATATAAATGTAACTAAAAGCAACCGATATTAGTGCCGAATCAATAGTTTTGGGGGCTACTGGAGTGATTTCAGCCAAACTTGGAACACTTAGACTATAACTTAGTATCAGGAGACAACATGCATGGAGGTATGACAACCCCAGTATTCCTAGGGGTGGGGATGTGAGGGGTGAGATATAACTAGGAGTTGAATAAAGCAGGGCAATAGTACGATTACAGGCATTCAGCTCACGTAATTTGATATTCCCAGTTCGTATACAGAAGTTAAGAAAAATATCGAACAAACATGGCTCGAAAACAAACATGCAGGTGGTGGTGGTAGTGATTATCGCATTAAAAGGATGTACAACTAGACAACCATCCTCTATATAATACTATTCAGAGAAAAAATGGAAGGAATCCGACAATTCGAAAAATGAAGGTATCAGCCACAGAAAGTCAAGGGCCACGAAGGGCGTGGAAATGAAGGACTCTCTAGTCCTAAATACCTAACATCGTCGGGGTAAAAAAGGACAAGATTTGACCAAGTGAGGTCGGACAGGATAGATGAAAGTGAGGATGCTGGCACAAGCATGTGGAAGTAATGTCGGGACTCATATAAGGGCCCCGTGGTCGCCAACCCACGCTTCCAAGTTAAGAGTCCTTGGGGCGAACGAACATGCAAAAAAAAAACTTTCTCTTTTACTTACAGTTGAGGGTAATAGATATGGAGCCAAAGAAGAAACAATGTAGTGAAATATATCTTATTTTGCTAGTAAGAAACTCCAGTTGTAATCAAGCAAGCGAATGGAGGGGAAGTTAATAAGCAAGTATGGACCTGAGGATCCTTATTCAGCGGCGTACGTTGTTGGTACGGGCAAACGGAACTCGCCAGGTGTACTGCTGAATACAGTACCGATTATCAGACGGGCTTCCTTACCACAATATTGATGGCAGCTTCGGTAGTGGGGGTACTACTAGTCAACGGAAGTGTGGAAACGAACCCTGGACCCGGTCCCACAGATGCCGTTGGATGGGAAGAAATTGAGAAGATAAAAGCATTTGTCTTAGAGGGCGTGGGAGGCGGAGCAGACAAGGGAATTTCTACGTGAGCAAGGCAAGGAATTAAATGATTACATGAAAGAGGAACTAAAGTAAATAACAGAGATAGTCGTTCAGAACAACAAGGAAATAGAAAGCTCGAAAGACAAGGTGAAAGAAATGGAAGCAGAGATAAAGGAACTGAGGTGGAAAGAGAGAAAGCATCAGCAGGACACCAGTATGGAAAACATCATTATATACTGGTTACCGGAGGACGCCAAAGAAAATCTAGTAGCTAAAGTACTAGATCTAATAAAAGGAAGTCTAAAGATCAGCAGCAGAGAAGCCGATGCACACAAAAATTAGCGACTGCGGAAGAGAATTGGTAAGCGTCCAGTGAAAATGAGACTTGTTTCAATCATAATGGCGAAGAAGATCTTCGACATCACGCGACACTTAAATGGTGGGAGAGTATCGATAAAACGGGAAATGGGGAGAGAAGTATTTAGGAACCCAAATGTACTCCGTTTCCATACGGATCAAGCTAGGCGTTCTGGTCTCATCGCCTATATAAGTGGAAATCAATTAGTGGTGGGTGATGGTAAAAGTAATAGTACATGGTCAGTATATCAGCTAAAGGAGATGGGCGGCAACACCGAAAGGACGATGGCCGAGGAATAATGCGAACGTAGGGGACGGCTGAGGTCAGCGAGGTCAGCACTGGGACGTACGACGAGAAAAGAGGTAAATAAAACTACTAACTCGGAGGACGCGAGCAGGGAGAACAGCCGTGTCGACCTGCAGCAGAGGCTGGAAGTAAGGACTCATCAACCAATCATTGTCTCTATTCCAATATTCACTATTTTACATATTTCTCCTTCGCAATAATTAATAAACTATTTCCCTTTCTCTCTTTCCACATGCATTTCACAATAATTGATCTTTCTTCAAAATTCCTCGTGAAATTCGTTGAAGCATTTCTCTCTCCATGTTATATTCTGATAATAATCGTAAAATGATGTGACACCTCAGTCCTGGACCTTTATACCCTTAGTCATAGGTAACGCATTCGTTGAACATACTACCATATCCCCTGTCTCTGTTATACGTATATGTCAAGTTCCCCGTTTCATTATCACACCACCACCCATTTAAAATATATTCTTCAGTTCCATACAACTCTAAGAATTTTTCACCATTTTCATTAAATCTCTTATCTTGACTAACTCTCTTTTGAATAAATATTTCCTCCGCATCTCCGTCATACATGACCTGTGATCCGCAACCCTGGCATTGAAGTCTCCCATCAGTACAATGCCCACCTCCTCATAAACATTATATATCCTATTAATTTCCAGTGCTGACTCATCAATGTATATATATTTGTCAGCAGAAAACTACTGTGTAATCTACCCATTTATTTTCTCTCATATGTATAAGCAAATTCCCTTCCTACTATGATAATTATTTTTCCAAGGTACGGTACCCTTATCCTCCTTCACAGATAGGGTATTTTATATTATAACAACCAATGGCTGGGTAAATCGTAAATGCGAACGCAATAAACAATAAAAGAATAACAATAATAAGAAGAAAACATTGATGTTATTGTTCAGATAGGGTGGCATATTAATAACAAAATTACAGGGTTGGTAGAATGATGACTATAGCCATATAGAATAATAACCAAGCTTTTGGCACGCACTCTAGTTGTTAGGACGTGTGTTCTATCACCTCTAATGTCTTGTCGACTAACTTTTAGAAGGTAAAAATAATTGGACTATTGCGACTCGAATAAATAACTGTATGACAGCACCAAGCACTGACGCCATAACGACCATAGCTACCTAGAAAGCTTATCGTTTGTGTGTTTGCGTGCAAGTCGTATAGTCAGTGGCAACAACTTGCTAGTTTGGGAAGTTTTTAAAAATTCTCTGATAGATGGACAGGAGCGTGATATATTTTGTAAATATATACATAGATAAAATTATAACAACTTATTTTTCGTATAGTATCATGCAGATGTAGATTCTCCACGGTGTGTATAGCCATATTTTTTCTTACGGCAGCGACCCGATAGAAGAAAAGTCCCAGATAAGAGCGTCAACTGTCTCTCCAACTTCGGCATATACAGGGTCTTTATTTATGCTTGGAAGGGACTTTATCGCTCGAACTTGGTCACCGATGACAGGTCGCTACAGGCCGCTGGCGCGCGCGGTGTCCGGCACTTCTGCAGTTGCTGAGAGCTGAGCTCCGAGATAGTAAGGTATTCAATGGAGCTACTGCGTACTGTATGTCGTATTGTGTAGTGTTTTATTGCTGTAATGTATGTGAGATATTCTTTACGTGAACATCTGCATAAAACTTACATTAAGTGCAGAAAATCGTGCGCTAGGACAAGACAAAAGTTTCGAGCGAAATTTCCAGCGAGACCCATTCCTGTCAATCGGACAATAAAACAACTGGACAAGAGATTCAAACCTACAGGTTCAGTAAACAATAAAATTAGGCGTAAAGGTCGTTATCTCCTTACTGAAGCGTGTTTGGTACGAGGATCCTAAGTAAAAATCTGTGGCCCCCTCGTAGCCCAGATTTAACGGCATGTTATTTTTATTTGTGGCGAATGTTAAAAAATGTTGTTTATGGAAGCAACCCTCACACACTAGATGAAATTAAGAGTTGCAATTGCATCCATCAGTGCTGACGAACTTGGTAGAGTAACCGAAAACTTCATTAGGAGATGCCGATTATTTTGGCAGCGCATGGGGAACATTTCCAGCATAAACTGTAAAAATGGTGAGTAAAATGCATGATAATGATTCTGAGCAACGTATTCTGCCGTACATACACACGCGCGGTAGCCGGCAACTGAACCGTTACTGGCGGCCAAGGTCGAGCGAGAAAGTCCGTTCCAAGCATAAATAAAGATCCTGTATAAATGGAAGAATATTCTCTCAAACTGCACATAAACGAAAGTCGTAGTACGCGTTTTCAATCGAACTTACAGGTAAATATGTAAACTGCCAAATTAATGTAAACCGCACTTTTATCTGCCTGTCGTACTCGCAGTACAGGCCCATAGAAATACTTAGAGGCGGTGCATAAGACAGCCGCTGCCCCTCCCGCTAGATCTCGATGTATAGAGCCATCTGTGTAAATAAAACTGGCGAAAGGTAATCGACATTCCGAGAAAATGATAATCGTATAGTTTTAAACAGGGGACATGAAATCCTAGCAACTGATTGTTTGTTTGAACCCATGGACACAAGAATAAGAGGGGGAACTTAAAAATTAGCACGAAAGTTTTTTAAATAATTATAATAAGAAATCGACTGTATAATTTATTGATGAACGTAACTTCGAAAATGCTTCAAAAGCCCATAATAGCGCAGGATGATGGAGTTCAGGGGTATTTCGTTCCCGATAATAACGTATTAGAAGAATTTGTGTAGAATAGGGTGCGACGTAATCGAAAATAACTTCACAATAATTATATTTTAAAGCCATGTATTTCCTTCCAAACTGTAATGGAGATTCAGATGCTTCCACGAGTATGGCATTGTTTTGTGATGACTGCAAAGCTGGTGTTCTCTGTTGTCCCTCTCACCATGATCAGAAGATGAAAATTGTTATCCCCCCTGTTTCAGAGAGATAAGGGAACTGGTCAGGGCCTATAAAACTTGCATTTTAAGCAAGCCTGCTTTGAATACTGAGCTTGGATTATTGTCTTCTCATCAAACCTCTCATCCTATGGAGCGATTTTGTCTGTACTACATAAGACCTTTCCGAAGTCTAAAGGGAATGGGAATAAATTCGTACTTGTGTTCGTGGACTGGTTTACCTGTTTTTCATGGTTATGCCCTACTAAGCTGGCCCCTGTTGTCTTATTTCTATTTTCGCTTCTTTCGGTCCTTGCCAGTATCTTTATCCGACAATGCGAAAGCATTCAGATCAAACTAGAAGGTGCTTCAGGGGTCCGACTCCTCTGATCCGGATCTCGGCCACGACGGCCGCCCTTGCCGTAAAGCTTGGGCACTGCTATCCGGACTATGCATCGACTGTCTACTAATCTCATTCGTCTTCAACCTTCATATCTACTATTAAATTTAGACGTAACCTCAATATCTGAAAAATATACTCTTTTCAAGAAAGAAGAAATACTGTCCATGATGACCGGATTTTTAGTATTGTAAATCTTAGGAGGAGGTCTCTGAAAATAGTACGGCCTCTCCATGAGTTCGAACAAACCTTCAAATATCTGTTGGCGGTTAAATCTCCAGGAGACAAGATGAATATTACTATCTCCACTTAATTTGCTGGTGTACCACTAGATGTCACTACTACTGTAGTCACATGGAGTGAGGTCTCCTGGGAAGAAACGGACGAGGCTTGGGTAGCGGCAAATAAGCAGCAGCTAAGTAAGGCAGAAACTTTCCTAGCACGTAACTTTATCTACGTGTGGCGAATGGAATATGCCAGCGTTCCCTTTTAGCATGCACGGTAACGGTAAAATATGCTGCGATTGCCTTAAATATAAATGTAGATTTCTAAGTTTATTATGTCTGCGGACATGGTATAAACTCGTCATGGGGACTATGTACATTTTAAGGATGTATGAGTGTGTACACTCGTTTTCATTATTCACTTTGCTTTCTGGTGAATAAGTTGTTCAAATCTAAATTTCAATCCTGTATTTCGAAATTTAACTCTATTTCTTTCTGGTCGTAGTCACCTGGTAGTATGGGTTATGCTCTTCAACACCGGGCCTTCTGCCCTGTTAAGTTTTATGACAAGTCATATCTCGGGATTGCTTGAGGTGTTCAACGTCCCTTTCATTTTGTTCTCGTGTTTTCTATCTACCGTTCTTTTTCCACTTCTTGGCCATATAATATGAGTTTCGCCTCCTGATTTTTTTGATCTTTCGATGCATTATTTATGTGCGACTCCCCTCTGGAATAAGGGTAACGAGTGAAACGAAATACGTGGTATTCTGATGTGAACTCTTAAATGCATTCTGATGCGTATTCTCGGCCCATTAGTCCGGTGAAAACTGAGGTTAAAGTTCAGGGTTCGAGACGCTTTAATCAGGCAACTTTTGAAGTTGAGTGTTCGAATCTCTACATGTAACTTTGCTCTGGAAGATCCTGATTATTTCTGTATTTGAACAAAATAAGATTTTCTACTCCTTCTGAGGAGGACCTTCATTTGAGAAAGCGAAAATTGTTTTCTTAATTACCCAGATTCTATGAAAGTTGATCAAAAAGTAAGATTGCAGAGCCTACAGTGAAATGAACATTATATTTCACACACAACCAACACAGCCAACTGATAGTACATACATCAGGTTATTTTTCGATGTAGTCTCCATGTCGATTTAGGCATTTGTCGCTCCGTGGGATGAGTTTGATTATTCCCTCCTGGTAAAAAACCCTGTCCTTACCACGTTGTCGCGAAGTGTTTGACCTCCTCGTCATATGCCGTAACGTGATACTCCTGTTGTCCTGAGACAGTTCCTCCACGCGAGCTGTGTTCAAATCTGTTGATGCCGTGCTAGGTCGGCCACGGCAATCCTCGTCGGTGATCTTTTCTCTGCCGGCCGCAAACACCATTCTGCGACATGCTGACGAAGCATTACAGCCTCTCAGTAAACCTTCACCGGCTGCCAGTGAATTTCAGCCGCGGTTCCAGGTTTCGCTTACAGAAATGGAATAACTGAGCGGATTTCTTCGCGAGAGCAGTTTTCCAAATGAGTCGCCATTTGCGTTTACCTATAACTAGCGCTGTAGGTGGCGGGTGGCTGAAACTCTGCACAGTTGGCAACGGCATGTATTAGAATTACCACAAACTACTAGTTTTTCTATAACAGCCCAAACTTCGGGAATATGGACCTTGTAACCTTAGTTTTGGATCATCCCTCGTAGATATTTGTGAGACCTATTGGTCCTGTGAAGACTTAAAGTCATGCCTAACGAAAATAAGAGTTCCTTCCTCCCCGGTTGTGAACTATACTATGCTCCTAAGCTTAGCTGTTATGTATTGTTATTGTTGTTACCTTCGTCTTTGTCGTGATGGTAAAAATTGTGACATGCTGTGTTGTGAGTGAAGTTAATGTTCGATTTCCTCTGTTTACTCATGATTGGCCCTTGTTCTCCTTGTACCATCCACATACGTCTCTTTACTAGCCCCATCTTTCCTTAATGATGCCTGTTACCTGGGTTTTCTTAACGTATCATTTACTAGCAAATGTGCCCGTGCTTCGCTAAGGTATACCACAATGTATACGGATTTCTATGCAGTTTTGCTGTATACGCAGTGAGCAAAATTATATTAACGCCACTGGGAGGTAAGATGTGCTTTGGGAAGTTTTGATGAAAATGGTAGGCAACGTTTCCTACCACAATTCACAACCGAGTTTGGGAGTTTCTACTATATGGGCAGGCTCCCTTGCATACTGCCATTAACAACGGAGTTGTGGAGTTTTCATTATAAAGACAGGTCGCTTTCCCTAATACTAGTCAGAATCGAGTTGGGGTATTTTGATTATAATCGAGAAATGCAGCTCTGTCCAAAGCTAAAAACGAAGTGCATGTATTGCAAAAATGAAATGACTCTCACTAAATTGTGATGATGTGAGTTACGGATTTAAGAAAGTGGTAACAGGGGAAATTTGGGCTCAAGGATTCTTAGGTAAGAAGATGACTTACGAAGTTATTGCTTAAGCATAAAGAGGCAAGGCAGTGGCAAAAACTTAAGCGGAAAACCGACTTAAAAGAAAAATAGAACAACAATTGTAGAAAATAAAAAACTTTACACTGTGAAATAATGGGCTACACTCCGCGTGTTGTTGAAATAATAACAACCACACTTAGAGCTATACGAAGACAAATTAACACCCAAATATTCCACAGAATGGCAGCTTGACGTCTATCTCGCTTTGTACCCAACAAACAACCACGAGTTTACAAGAATAATGACGAAATTCACGTTACTTCTCTGCTGACAAGCAGACAGAGACGTTGCCATGGTAACCGGTAGGTTCGTTGTCGGTTACTCAATGCAGGGCATGAAAACCACAGACAATCGTAATTTTCTCCTCACTTGAAGAGTAAGGGAAATTGTGTACATAAAAAAATTATTTAAATGATGAGAAGTTTCACATACGGTCTTCGAATTTTATAGAAAGTTAATAGTATAAGAAAGATTGAAAAAGCCTGTTCTGGTTTTCGTATAAACCCCCACTCTATTCAGCGATTTTTAAATGATATGCATATATCTAAACATGCCTCTGTATGAGTATACTCTAAATATGAAATTTGGTCGAGATCTATTGAGCCGGTTCGCTGTGATGGTGGAACAGACAGACAGACAGACAGACAGACAGACAGACAGACAGACAGACAGACAGACAGACAGACAGACAGACAGACAGACAGACAGACAGACAGACAGACAGACAGACAGACAGACAGACAGACAGACAGACAGACAGACAGACAGACAGACAGACAGACAGACAGACAGACAGACAGACAGACAGACACGAAAGCTTAAAATCACTGATACGTTCTTGAGTTGACCTAAAACGGATTTCTAAAAAATTGAAAAAATAAACAAAATTACAGACAGCGGACCGCTTACGACTTTATTTATATAGATTACAAGCGTCCACTCTGCTCTATTATTATAATTTGCCATCGCACGTCTTGATAGGAGTATTTTCTTCCAAAATGTTAATGCAGTAAACGCCATTGGTACAATGATGCAGGCTATAAACATATTATTTTCATTTCCAACTGTTGGGAAATCTTCCTATCTTGTAAGATACTTAATTCGTATTTTTAATATCTAATTTTAGCCTGTCATGTATGATATTTTAAGGCTGAACCGACGCAAAAGTTAATAAAAATCAAGAAATGTACACTCCAAATTGAATAAAGATGATGATAATAACACTCATCGTATGGCTTCAGCTACCGTATGCAAGCATTTTAATTTAAAGCTAGTGGTCTGCTCGTCAATGTAGACGTTCCGTTTTACTCATGACATAAAAAATGGCAGAGTAAACCTGGAAGTCTATGGATGAGTTTTAATGAATTTGGCTGGGTGAACACCAAATGTGTTACCAGACATCTCTTACAAGCCGATATCGTGCGACATGGAATGATGGACAGGAATTGGAAAAGGCAAGCCAAGAAGTCACGTATTCTCGAGATTGGCCATCCATGGTATTCATCATAAAATATGCAGGAACAAAAATACCATGAGCCAAATGAAAATTGCGTGTGCTACTGTGTGAAAAACAGTGCAGCAGGTATCACATTATCGACTGCGCAAAAAGGAAGCAGGTTCTTGAGGGACTATAGCAAAGAAAGAACAATTACAATGTTCTTGTTAAGGTTTTTGTACTCCATTTGAGTAATTGTGCGCTGTATATTCTTAATTAAAATTCCGAACCTCTGCCTGGTTTGAACACACTATCATAGGATTCGGGGGCCGACAGACTACCACTGGCCCACAGAGGTAACCTCCAAATTGTACAAAATCATCTGTATACATTAAAATTAATTTGAATAATTAGAAACCATCGGAAGGTGGAGTGGGGAGTGGTAGCCACCTGACTATAATGAATATTCCACCATTTTAAATATTCCAACAAAAATTACATAAATTATTGTCCTTATTTATTCTTGTGGCTTTCCTAGTGCTAGGGCAGCTATTCTTAGTGGATTTTCTGTCTCATCGAAGTTTCACTTAACGCTTATGGGAATATATGGAAAGAGCCATGATACGACAGACTGAAGAGGTTAAGGACAATTTACTTTAGGAAGTAAATTCGATTTGCTTTTATTCATCCGGAAACACTTTTTTATATTATGAATATATGATCTTGTAGAAGTACCGTGATTTCTTGTCTATTCTTCCATAACCTTCATCGATATCTCTAATTGGTTAACACAGTGTATAGTGCCTATTTACGATTTTCACCTGTTCCTCACAAGGAAAGTAGTATAGACATTTGGGACACAAACGTCATCCTGACAAAATTCATTTTCTCCGCAGTCCCAATCGCTTTCGCATTCTGAATAACCTTCTCCTCCAAAACATTGACCGTCCGGTATGAATGAAATTTTGACACACTCTCCGCCCCGACACCATTGATCACATGCTTTACACTGCTTATAGCTTCTGCATCCTTCAGGAAGTTCTGAATGACATTTCTCATGGTAACAAAATTGACCTTTTTTACAGTCCCGATCGAATATACATTCGGGCTCATGAGGCCGACTACCTGAAACACAAAAATATAAAAGATTAGAAGATTAATACCAGTAAATTTTAGATTAAAACACCTCAAGAAGGATATCGTATCCATTCGAAGGCAGTGAAGTAATGAGGCACATAGTTTTAGAGACATAAAATTGTTAAACATATGTAGGTACAGGATATTCCCAAACATGTGGATAATACACTCACAAAACAACATAAAATATCCCTCCGAACGTATGGCATATTGCCGATCGTTTACGAATCTGAAGACTTCCGAACTTTGTACAGGAAGTGTTTACTATTGGCTTTACGTCACATCGGCATTGTTAAGTATTATGGGACGATGGGATAGGAAAGGACTAGGAGTGGGAAGGAAGCAGCCTTGTCCTTAATTAAGGTTGGTGCAGCCCCAGCAATAATAAGGTATTACAAATAAAATGCTTGTCACTCACCTAATTGCGCTATATATAAGGGTGTCAATTTTTCTATATTGAATCAATCGAGTTCATGGTTGCCTTGCCTGATCAAAATAAATAAATAAATATGTATGAAAATTCGAATGACACATACGATTACTCTGTACTTTTTCGAAGCCAGTACATGAAGAATGAAACACTGCACAGTAATACAAACTCAAACTAGTTTTCATCAGCTTAAAGACCGCGGGATACTTAAGTTTAAAGTAAGAACTATTGCTTTTCAAAGAAGTATGAGTTGGCAGGAAATCCGTAAAGATGACAGCACCATCCAGTAAGGTTTGGTTACTGTAGTTGTGAAGTAAGAGCATATTAAAAGTGTGCACTTCCTATATCGTAACAGCTCCGTAAGATATGATATCGCCATTCCACGGGCATGCGCAAAAACTGCAATAGCGAGAGAAGGTGGTGGTAGTGATTTTTGTTTTAAGAGGAAGTACAACGAGGTAACTTTCCTCTATGAATAAATTAGTGGAAAAGAAATTAAAAATAAAAATAAAATTATTTGTTCAACAAAGGAATTTGGAAACGCAGTACAAAATAAAATAAAAATGTATTGAATTAGGCCGAAAAATTACTAACGAATTAAAAGGGAACGTGCATTCCCTCGGTAACAGTACACTTGTAATTTATATACCCTTGATTAATCCACTGTCACACAAAAAGCGGATGACGAGATCAGCTGTAGTCGCGTCCGTCATTGGCTAGTATGCGTTCGAGTGTTTCCTGCAGGCCGAGGGTCCGTCTTGGACCAGAGAGATAGGCGAACTGTGTGAGGATGTGGGCCACGCTGAAGAACACACTGTGGGGGTGGGGGTGGTGGGTGGTGTTCCTTCCCTCTTTAGGAGATAAGAGTGCGTAGATCGTCCATAACATGCCCTCAGCCTACACAATACTATGGCCTCTATACTTGAAGGTCTTGAAGAACTTATATGAAGGAGCAGTAAAATTGGTAAAGAATTTATCCCTCAAGGGAATATTGTATAATTTAATGATCTAATGTAGCAATATGGGTCATAACGTCATTGTCGCTAACATTATGATTGGTCCAATGTTACAGTTCCGTAAATCGAGGATTTGACCTGAAGCATGATTTCGGATGGTGTTTAAATGAAGACGGGTTGAATCAAATGGAACCCATAAGCATCCTGTGTACATATGTTCACGTTACAGATCAGAAGCAGTCAATTTGAGTTGTATTGGTGTAAATCTTTTTTTCTCTTTCCTCATCTGCATGTCCAGACTGTCGTTTATTTAATAAATGTTATTGTTACTTTTGTTCCGTTTTTTTCGTGCTGTGTCACTTATCCTCACCTATAGCCCTTTAAATAAAAGAAATTCAGAAGGTCTGTCCCAAAACAGTAAAGTTGGCCTTGCGAACGTTCGACCCTTTGGGACTCTCGCTCCGCCGACTGAGCGACCCCGGAAAAGGGGACAATATATATAAATATATAATAAGAGTTTTGTCTGCACATTGTCCAGAATTTGAAAAGAATCATATTTCTGTATCGGTTGTGTCCACAGTAAGAAGGAAATCCACATTTTACTTTTCCGTATTTTCTGTCTATCTGTATGTACACGCATCACGAGAAAACGGCTGAAGAGAATTTAATGAAAATCGATATTTAAATTCGGGGAATAAGCCAATATAATTTAGGCTATAAACAATTTTATTCACGCTAAGCGAAATGGTGGTTTAGGGGAAGGCCTTACATTTCATTGTCAAATATTTATGTCATTAGTGGTCCTATCGATAAACACAATTACAATGAAATTTCCGATCACTTAAGTCTTATACATTTTTACCGTAACGGCTATGATAACAGAGATATTCATGAATTTGTATATTTGTTGCCAAGTCCATATCAACGCCAGGCCACGAGAAAGTGGGCGAACAGAAATGAATGAAAATCGATATATGGAGTCGGGGGAATAATAAACTACAGTCTAAGCTACAAACAATTTTATTCACCCTAGATGAAATGGTAGTTTAGAGGAAGGCGCCTAAAATTTAGTTTTTAAATACTTATATTATTGGTCCTATCCAAAAGTGACCGTAAGCTCATAAAATTGATCAACAATAACATTACGTTGACCATTGTTTGTTGTAATGTTCTTTGTCAATCAATCAATACTGATCTGCAATTAGGGCATTCGCGCAGGTGGCAGATTCCATATTTGTTGTTTTCCTAGCCTTTTCTTATATTATTTCAGTGACATTGGAAATTTATTGAACATCTCCCTTGATAAGTTATTCCAGTCCTTAACTCCCCTTCCTATAAATGAATATTTGCCCCGATTTGTCCTCTTGAATTTCAACTTTACCTTCATATTGTGATCTTTCCTACATTTAAAGACGCCACTCTAACTTATTCGTCTACTAATGTCATTCCACGCCATTTCTCCGCTGACAGCTTGGAACATACCACTTAGTCGAGCAGCTCGTCTTCTTTCTTCCAGTTCTTCCCAGCCCAAACTTTGCAACATTTTCGTAACGCTAGTCTTTTGTCGGAAATCACCCAGAACAAATCGAGCTGCTTTTCTTTGGATTTTTTCCAGTTCTTGAATCAAGGAATCCTGGTGAGGGTCCCGTACACTGGAACCATACTCTAGTTGGGGTCATACCAGAGACTTATATGCCCTCTACTTTACATCCTTGTCTCTTATGCCGCCACTCATTTCCGATAGATAGGATTACTGCTGCGTACCGCCTAACTTTTGGTGAGAAATAGATAAGATGATAGATGTCTTTATTGGCGTAGTTAAGGCCATCAGGCCTTCTCTTACACTAAAGCAATTATTGTATATAGAATCAAAGTTAACACTACCGTAATTAATGCTAAGTATAGCACAGTTAAACGCAATCGAAATATTTTATAACAGAAATAAAATTCCACTCCAGTGAGATATACATAATTACAACAACAACAACAACAACAACAACAACAACAATAATAATAATAATAATAATAATAATAATAATAATAATAATAATAATAATAATAATAATAAACCTCATAGATGCCATCAGGAGAAAACATCTGACTTTCTATGGACACCTATACAGAATGGATCCTAATAGATTATCCCATAAGATCTTCAAGGTTGCTAACAAAGGCAAAGCTACTGGATTCCCTTGGAGCAAACAAGTGGTCAAAGATCTTGCAGAGCTTAATATTAATCAAGCCGCCATTACTGACAGAAATGCATACCGTTTAATGGTCAAAACTAAACTTTTCCCAACATCCCTTACATCAGCTAGCCACAAAGGAGCCGGGAATTGGTCAGAGGAGCGCAGGAAAGAATTCAGCAATAAAATGAAGGAATACTGGGCCAACAGGAAGGCTCAGGAGGCCACTAAGAACACAATCCAGTACGCTAAAAGGGGCAGACAACGACAAAAACACAGCTAGAACACAAGCACCGTGGTCCACAGATGGCCTAAACGCAAAGAAAAAAAAGCTACGATCAGTAAAAGACTAGAAATGCACAGTTCATTCGTATCCTGCTGTACCTCTTAACGCTCTTTCAAACGACAGAGCAAACCATTCCTCTAGTTCATACATTTTCTGATATTGCTGGTACGTAACACACTAGTTCATCATAGTATTCCAGCTATTCGATCCCTACTCTGACGCGCTGATTGGATTGATCAGTATGCACAGTTAACGGAATAATGGCAGATGCTCACTTATGATTACTTGATTCAGGAACTGGAAAAAATCCAAAGAAAAACAGCTCGATTTGTTCTGGGTGATTTCCGACAAAAGAGTAGTGTTACAAAAATGTTGCAAAGTTTGGGCTGGGAAGACTTGGGAGAAAGAAGACGAGCTACTCGACTAAGTGGTATGTTCCGAGCTGTCAGTGAAGAGATGGCGCGGGAGGACATCAGTACACGAATAAGTTTGGATGGTGTCTTTAAAAGTAGGAAAGATCACAATATGAAGATAAAGTTGGATTCAAGAGGACAAATTGGGGCAAATATTCGTGTATAGGCAGGGGAGTTAGGGATCAGAATAACTTACCAAGGGAGATGTTCAATAAATTTCCATTTTCTTGCAATTATTTAAGAAAATGCTAGGAAAACAACAGTAGGGAATCTGCCACCTGGGCGACTGCCCTAAATGCAGATCAGTAGTGATTGATTGATTGATTGATTGACTGATTGATTGATTGATTGATTGATTGATTGATTGATTGATTGATTGATTGATTGATTGATTGATTGAAATAAATATGACCTGGTATAGAATTACAATGTTGGCCTATTCCAAATTATAGCACCACAATTCCAAATTCCCCAACTTGATTGTGACTGATGGCAGGTAAGAGAGCCTACCATTACAATAAAAATACCGGTACCCTAACCCAGTCTTCTCATAAAAAAAGGCGTTTGGTGACTTCCCCTTCGCGTTTGTAGAACAACGTTAAGAGCTATGCAATTTAATCCAATCTAACTCACAACTTGTACACTACCTAACCTAGAATTCTGTGTATAATGTGGAATTCCGTAGCGAAGCATGGGTACGTCAGCTAGTCTTCCATAAAATTCAGCAGGCAGAAAAACTATGTTCCAGTGAAGTAATGCACAGTTTATAGATCTACACTCGAACTATTTATTTATTTAGCGTATGGCTTTACAGATACAACACACAATGATTTTGAAAGACATATTTCTCCTGGTCAAGATACACTCGAAAAAGTCGATGTGAAAAAGTCGATTTTACACATTTTGTTAGATGTACACTTTCTGTATCTTGTAATTCATTTATAGTTGAGATAACTGCTGCTCTTCCAGTCTTAAATTACTTTAAATGAAACCTGGCCTTCAATGTACTTGACCACATTTGTCAAATTGAATGAGTTCAGATAAGCTTATCTATTGCCATACATATCTCTAAAATAATACAGCTGTAAGCTGCTAACATCCTGCACTATTGTTAAAAATTCATTTCTGTAAGCATGAGTATACTTGCATTCAGATAAAACATAAACTATGACATACCATATAAACACGTTCTAGTGCGACAATTTGTATCTTGAATAACTTGCCATTTGTAAAAATTCATTTCTCTACGTTCAAATCTTGAAACAACCCTAATGAAATTCACATATACAACTGCACATTACTTCTATCATGATCTCGATCTTCCTTTACGGAACATATTTCTTTGAAAACAACAATTAACGAGGCCGTAAATAATACCATTCAACTCCTTCGAAACATAATACGGTATCTTTCTCTCACATTAACCTCTCTAGTCTGCGTATGCCATCATACGCTTAACAACTTTCATATCTCATATCACGACGATTGAGTATATCCAAGGCTTATCATTTACATATCACATAACCCTTACAACATCGCAGTTTAATTCTCAAGTATATTTCAAGTACTAACTTAATCATACTATGTTAAATGAGTATAAAAAGATCATCTGATAATCCTTCCAAGCTTCACCCGACACTTTACATTAGCAAAGTAGCCTGTCTGTTCAAGATTTAATCTTATCTACCCAATGCAGACTCTACTCCCGTATGGAAATGAAATCCTTTTTACGATACGACGATAATAATTTCTTGGAATATGCAACTATACAATTCATACACAACTGCATAAAATGCATGGCCTGAAATAATGGCCTTTCTAACGTTTCTTGATTATGCGAATGGTACAATATCAATTGTGCATCTAACATCCACCTGATTTGCAAAATATCCTTATTGTTCCCTTTTGAAATGCCAGACGAAATCCATGTGCTTGAATAACGATAAACTGTCCTCCTCCTTCTCAACTATCCGGGAATAAATTTGGTATGGTACAAAATTACATAAATCAAACATTAAACACTCCTGTCAATGAACATAATTAATTTATAACAAATGGGGTAAAAATTCAGTAGTAGTCACGCAAGTTTATAACTTAGTAATGATGGCTGACGGCGGGCGAATAGACTCTGCCATTGGTTGAAGGTTACGCCAATGAAATGTCGTTCCCATAATTCAAGACAGGCAGAAGTTATGACCAACTTACGCGTTGAAAAGACCTAAGAGGATGAGGCAATATAATGTAAGCATATGAAATAAATAAGAATAACAAAATCTGGTTGTCTTGAATTATGGGAGTGACGTTTCTTAGGGCAAATCTTCAGGCGATGGCAGAGTCGATTCGTGCCACCGCCAGCCACGATTATATATGAACACACCAAAGAGAAATAATAACATGTTGAGACATAGCGATGCAGTATTTACCATTCCGAACGCTGGAAAGCATAGATTTCTCTACTTATGCTTTAATATGAATAGGAAATACAGACATAAAACCGCGCGACATATGATTGAATATTAATAAGAAATAGAGGCCTAAAGCCGCAGCGGATTCTGATGTTTGCTTCTTCACAGACCTATGGTTTTGTAACTAGCCGGACCTAACGAATCCAGGCCAATGATTTTGTCCCTAGCCGGACGTAACCTACCCAGACCAATCGCTTTGTCACTAGCAATGCAGTAATTTCGGATCTGAACATTGTAAAGCTTCGATTACGCCACTTATGATTTAATATTCATAAGAAATAGAGGCCGTTTGCTTGTTCACAGACCAATAGTTTAGTCACTAGCAGGATCTAACGAATCCAGACCAATGATTTTGTCACTAGTCGGACATGTTTAAATGGTTCAGAGGTAGCGGTACATACTGGTCCAGGGGAAATAAATGCTGAAAAATTATAAAGGATACCAAAAAAAAAAAAAAAAAAAAAAAAAAAAAAAAAAAAAAAAAAAGGAACATTCATACCGACATTGAACGTACCTTAATCGAGAACAGCAGCTTCCAGAGAGATACTTGTTGATTTTTACCATAGCAAGCAACGAAAAGAATAATTAAATTAAACATCACGCGCAATCAGTCCCCTCCCCTTGAGGTCTATGCTCACTGATGGTCTAGTTCCTAAGTAGAGTGGTTGGTAGTCTTGTGCTTCGCTCGATCACGTCGTCTGCAAGTCATCTGCGAGAAATAAACATAGGACGGTCATACCGCGCGTAGATATTGCCGATGCAAGCGGTAACCATGGTACTAATGTTGCGTGACATGTAGTGAAGTTTTAATACAAATAATTTGACAAACTTATCTGATCTCGAGTTGTTCATACCCAACACTCGTTTGTTCTCTTGGTAGTACCCATGTTGGTTCTAGAAATGAACTGGGTATTATCCGGGTGCAGATTCTCCCATGGCTTTCTGGACCTCGTCTGGATTCCTCTGGGCAGTCGACTCGGCAGCGAAATTAATCCATCATCGTCTTCACCGAACTCTCCTTGGTATATAACATTATGCCACTGACTTGTGACATCACATTTAGTTCATTAAGACAGTTCTCCGCACTATCACTAGTTATCTCAGCATTTTAATCATCTGAAATGTTCTTTATGTCATTAAAATGGGTCTCTAACTTGCTCTAACTTGCTAGTGACAAAATCATTGGTCTGGATTCGTTAGATCCGGCTAGTGACTAAACCATTGCTTATTATTTTTATTAACGTTAATTTGGATTAGGACTATCAGCAAATAATTTCCACAGAATCTGGCTAGTTGTACACTCTTCCAACTTTTATTTCCACTTGTATCTTTCACAAATAAAATGACAGTAATTGACGTACTAGCTCCCTATACCAACATTCTCTATATTTGTACCGCAATTTCCTTTAGTGACGACTTTGTATGAAAAGTATATTCCCATAATCCAGTTTAATTAAGATTTTCTTTTTCCTTTCTTTACTTCCCCTGGTACTAAGAACATATCTTAATATTTAGTATCTCATTTCCGACGTCAAATTGATTTTTCTTTCATCTCGGCAATTTTTTTCAAGAATCGCTAACAATACATATCGATATATATACTTCTCGTTGAATGCGTCACGGCCCAAGTGATCCAATACCACTTTCCGATAAATTGCCATTTCTTATTCCCTGTTTATGTATTCCGCCGCTCTATTCGTTTTATATAAGTTCATGTTATCGAAACCGTAAATTATATTTTTAAAAGAAATCAGTCAACTGAAATAGGGAAATGTCACAACCTTAAACTACGAAAACAAACGAACAAGTGGCCGTGCTGTTAAGGTCACACAGCTGTAAGCTTGTATTCGAGAGGTAGTGGGCTCGAATCCCACTGTCGGCAGCCCTGAAGATGGTTTTCCGTGATTTCCCATTTTCACACCAGGCACGTCCGGTTCCTTCCCGCTCCTAGCCCTTTCCTGTTCTATCGTCGTCGTAAGACCTATATATGTCGGTGCGACGTAAAAAAATAGTAAAAAAGTTAAAAACTACGAAAACTCCCCTTAATGTTGAATACCTACTAATACGACATCAAACCACTCGGCCACCTCACAATCCTCGACCAATACTACCAATGGAACAAAATAATAATAATCCCGACCTGGATCAGCGATCACTCCCGATTATTTACATGCAAGCATCAACAAATCCCTGCAACGTCGCGGTGTTCATTAAATGAAATACCGTACTGAACCCAAAAATGTATGGTCATTGTTACAGCTATCAATTGCTAATGCTAATCTCGAACTAGAAATTACTACTATTTCGTCACAGCCAAGATTTCAACCACCGAGCTCGATAGCTGCAGTCGCTTAAGTGCGGCCAGTATCCAGTATTCGGGAGATAGTAGGTTCGAACCCCACTATCGGCAGCTCTGAAGATGGTTTTCCGTGGTTTTCCATTTTCACACCAGGCGAATGCCGGGGCTGTACCTTAATTAAGGCCACGGCCGCTTCCTTCCCACTCCTAGCCCTTTCCTGTCCCATCGTCGCCATAAGACCTATCTGTGTCGGTGCGACGTAAAGCAACTAGCAAAAAGAAAAAAAAAAAAAAAAGATTTCAACCTGATCCTAAATTTACTCCCTCACTACAGCTGTGTTCGTCCCTAACCATGACCCCAAATGAACAGGGCCTACTTCCACCTATTTTAAAACGCTCCCCTGCTAACTCATCACTAGCTGAATTCTATCAGAAACCGCGTTAACTTTCGCACAATTCGCGCACAAAATCTTTACAGTCAAGCAAGGAATTATTACCCCCTTGAGACTCGAGAGGGCATTGCTATTAATTAGTTGAAAATTAATATATCAAAAGGAGTACCGGTACCGATAAAATAAAGGATATACCGAGATCTATAGCTGCAGTCGCTTAAGTGCGGCCAGTATCCAGTTTTCGGGAGATAGTGGGTTCGAACCCCAGTGTCGGCAGGCCTGAAGATGGTTTTCCTTGGTTTGCCATTTTAACACCAGACAAATGCTGGAGCTGTACCTTAGCTAAGACCACGGCCGCTTCCTTCCCACTCCTAGGCCTTTCCTATCCCATCGCCGCCATAAGACCTATCTGTGTCGGTGTGACGTAAAACAAATAGCAAAAACAATGGATATTATAGCCAAGTAAAAAGTGTTATTTCTGTCTGACTCCTACAAACATTTACTACTCCAAAACTAACACTGCTTATAGTTCTAAGTCTGAAGAAAATACTTTAAGAGGAGCTATCTGTGGTCTCTCTCCGCCAACCTTCGACCGTGTGTGTGTGTGTGTGTGTGTGTGTGTGTGCATGGACACTGGCTTTCCTGGTGAACTAAATCTCTATGTTCCGCCAAAAACTAGTGACGCGAAGTTAAAAACCCCCACAGAATCTACAAAGTTTTGAGCAGGTATTTGAAACAAGGTACCGGTATCCACTTGTCGATAAAATTGTGGTAATTACAACCCTGGTCTTCATTTCTCTGCTTCGACTCGATTTCCACCTGGAACTTTTTATGTGGATCGCAGTCTTCTCTTCGTTGCATTATGCATCCATGCCTTCTCCTTTTTTAATACATGTGTGCATCCGAATTGCGAAATTCAGCTTCATATTTCCAAACCAAATTATCCATAATAATATAAAAATTCCACTCATCATCATAACCAAATATGAAATTTAACCATGCATAAGGGCTTAATTGTAACTGAAGGCAATTTCGGGTCCTTTCGCGCTCAGTCATGACCGCTGCCGAACGTTCATAGGTCACACGTGTGACTATAACTTAACTCGGAGAACTTTTAACGTGGCAGATGACTTCAAAATGGCGCGTCCCTTCAAATCAACAAGATGATGAACTCAATATATGAGTCGTCCAGTTGCAAAACCCGTTACGTCCATTTTTTTCTCAAAATGAGTTATCACCGCCACTGTAAGCAGCTCATCAAATACACAATCCAGTAATGTAATACGTGAGCAAAGACCATTTAATCCATACGTTTAAAGGTGGCAAATAACGGAGCTGCTGCAAAAGTCGTTATGTCCAGCATGTGTTATGCAGCAAAGCTCGTTATGTCACAGAACTCTGTAAGAGGATCATACGTACACGAACAAAATCAGGCAATTACGTGATAAGAAGTGACGTAAACTATAACAGCGATTGTGGTGGAAGCAAAAAGCATATTGAACCATGGGAAACCCTTTTCTGCTATTGTGCCTGTAGCAGTGGAGGAAGGGGTTCTTCTTAAGAAAGCAAACCTCGACGACCTGCACACATTGCTGACCAAACATTACGGGAAAGAGTCGATAAGATACGATGACCGCACGTTCTACAAGGCACTGTTTGACCAGCGGCAAAATTTAAACAGTGAAATGGCGGACTATGACAATGATGTGGGAGATTTTGTTGAGGACCATAACGGATTGTTAATATAACTGTACAGAATGTTAAAGAACTTATAAAACGTTTTGAATGAGTGATGTTATATTGATGTAATCATTAAATCAAAGAGCGGGGATTAGACATCAAAACATTATATCCTAACCTAAATTCTTTCCATTCATGCTATTTTCATAGTGTAATACCTTCAAACGTAGCTACTAATACACTTTCACTATAAATTTGCACACTCTATTCCATATACTGTTGCACATACGTTTTATCTCCACAAAACTGCTGCAAAACTCGTTATGTCCAAACGTTTCTTGCAAAAATCATGGGTTCTATAAGTTAAATTTTGTGGATCTATTGTGGTATGACGAAGATGAACGCTTACTGTTTAATTACAAAATTTCAACCTCCTATCTTTGTTGCATAACAAATGACAGACTTTTGCGCTTCCTGAAGAATTTGTTTGCCTGCACATAACGGGTTTTGCAACTGGACGACTCATATATAAAAAGCAAAATACACTTACAGCCATAGGAATACACAATCTCTCCAAGGAACGCCAGAAGCAGCACAGTGGCTCGACACATCTGTAAAATGATCAAATATTGCTTCAAATCTAGAAAGATGTCCTAAGTTATATAGTAGGATTTAAGTTTACTCATGCAATAGATGATTTACTTGTCTGGAGAGCGCTAACGTGTGTCGACTGTCTGAGTAATTGATATATAAGGAGAGACATATTCCCTTATACCATATTTGCATTAGCAGGTGTTGAAATGAAATGAAATGGCGTATGGCTTTTAGTGCCGGGAGTGTACGAGGACAAGTTCGGCTCGCCAGATGCAGGTCTTTTGACTGACTGCCGTAGGCGACTTGCGCGTCGTGATGAGGATGAAATGATGATGAAGACGACACATACACCCAGCCCCCGTGCCAGCGAAATGAACCAATGATGGTTAAAATTCCCGACCATGCCGGGAATCGAACCCGGGACCCCTGTGACCAAAGGCCAGCACGCTAACCATTTAGCCATGGAGCCGGACATCAGGTGTTGAGCTCTATATGTTCCCGGCGCCGGTCAAATACTCACCTATTTTTACATCTCACATCTCTCAGGATGCATCTTCCACCGCACCTTGATGGCACGGTGCGAAATCAGAAGGAAATAGTGGGGGTGAAGGAACACAGGGCTTAACTACTAGTGATTTTTTCAGGCAGTATTCTGCGCCGGGAGGGGGGTGGTGGTATAAATTTCCCCTGTAATTTAATTACCCCTTCCCCCCCAGAAAAATATGTTGTAGAATTTTTTGTTTGAATTTTGTTGTTATAACGAGAATGATAACTATTACAACGTTATTCCAATCAGCTAAGAAGTTTATAAGAGAGTGTCGCTTTCTTAAGAAAGGCCGGACGAGGCGCGATTTGTCCTGGTTTATTGATTTATTAGTGGAACCTTCCTCTACCAGGGCTATGTAGACTGAACATATTTGTCGATTTGTACACTGCTTAATTGAATATTGTCCTATTGGCTACCTATTTTAAACACACCCTCTCCAAGACGTACAGGAGTGGTGTAAGCTCGAGCTACTTAGAGTAATGACAAGGGAGGAGAGTTTCAAGTAATTTATATTTTTTTCTCGGGTTTCAGATCGACTTGTCACAGTGAAACATGCTGCAGGTCCGGATTGCCACTTCTGTGCGGTTTCATTGCTCAAGGTCCGGCGGCCATTTGAATTATTGCTGATGTTTTTATGAAAATATGTACAGTAAAAATCATTAATTTTAGTAATAAATTATATGTGTTCTACATTTTCCTCATTATTTTATAATGAAAGAATCCCCCCGGGCAATTTTAGTGAGGGAAAAACCTCCGAGATAAAATCGTCGCGGGGTGTGTGTGTGTGTATGAATTCCTCACCCCCCCGCGATTTCACACCCTGCTTGATGGGGTACATAAGGTTTCTAATTAGGGCTAGTCTATCAAATAAAATAGACTGACTCTATTTAAACGGAGAAGCATATGCCATAGGGCGAGAAAATGAAACAAAACTGAATTAAATACAACTAGCTGATGTACCCGTGCTTCGTTACGGAATTCTACATAGTATACATAATTCTAGATTAGGCAGTGTACATGTTGTGAGTATTAAACTGCATAGCTATTAACGTTACCCTAGAAACGCGACGGGGGAAGTCCCCAAAAGTACTTTTTTGTGTGAAGATTGGGTTACGGAATTCTCATTGTAATGGTAGGCCCTCTTGCCTACCATTAGTCACAATCAAGTTAGGGAAATTTCATTATAATGACAGAATCTCACTCTCCACCTGCCGCTTTTCATCCTCAGAAACACTGCCTTAGTGGTTTTCCCAAGTGAAATTAACACAGGTCATTACAATGACGCCAGTAGGAATGTCGCAATTAAAAGCAATGCTATCATACGAAATACTCCATCAAATAGACCACACACTTTCTCATTTCTAACGAACAGTAAGTATGCTGCCGATCTAACAATCCAAAGTTCCAGAGCTGGAATGAGCAGATCCAGACAGCCGTGAGCCCTGAACACTCGTTTATATTCATTTCCATCATGGGGGAAGGGGGAGGGGGACGTTGTGAAGGGTGGAGAGTCTCAGGGCAAAAACTATGCCTTTTACTCATCTGTTTCCTAGGAGTACCCGATGAGTTGCAAAATATCAATTCACTACACTCAACGGCAGGGGAAAGTCTATCTGACTTGGAGGCAAATTTTCAATGTAATGTTGTCGTTGATCATTGTTATGTTCTTTCGATATTGTAGGCCTTCACGTTTAGTTTCCTTCCAACTCTGTGATATCACTCTTATAGTCGGTACGATAAAACTGAATAAAACGTAAATAATCGGAAATTGTATTCTCTATAACTTTTGTTATGTAGTATTTTTCGATAGGTCCAATAACACAAGTATTTAAAAATTAAATTTTAGGCGCCTTCCCCTAAACTACAATTTCAACTAGGGTGAATAAAATTGTTTATAGCTCAGACTGTAGTTTCTTATTCTCCGACTCTATGCACCGATTTTCATTAAATTCTGTTAACCCATTTCCTCGTGGCTCGGCGTTGATATGGACTTGGCAACAAAAATACAAGTTCATGACTATCCGTGTTATTGTAGCCGGTACGGTAAAAATGTATAATACATAAAAGATCGGAAATTTAATTCTATATAACTTTATTTATGTATTATTTATCGATAGGACCACTAATAGTGTAAGTATTTGAGTATTAAATTTTATTCCTTCCCTTAAACTACCATTTCCCATTCCCCGACTTTACATACCGATTTTCATTAAATTCTCTTCAGCCGTTTTCTCGTGATGCGTGTACATACATACATACATACTATAACCGTTCAATGGCATGTGGGTCAATTGTAGAGCCATCGAAGATTAGATTATGCTAAGGAAGAGATCAACGGAAATTACTCGGACAAATACGTCCAGGAGCTACAGGTCCAGTTGTCATACGTCTAATTGTGTCTGATAGTCGGAATAACTCGCTCATTTAAATAAGTAATTGGATGAATACAAAATGAGGACGGAGATACATAAGCTCAGATCCCCGTGGTCATCGGATGCTGACAGTCATGAAATGTCATTTAATATATAAGCAAAAGCTAGTAAGTAAAGTTTACATTTTCAGCGGCGGGAAAAAGCAAGTCTACCATGTGACATTTCGGTCCAGCAATAACATATGCGGCGGAGGCCGTGATTTAACGTTATAAGTTCAATAATCAAGAAAGCGATGAAAGGATAATCGATTGTATACGTCATGAAGACAAGTAAATGATGAAGTGTTCCTTTGTACAACTTCCTAATTAGCAGAGATGACATTATCACAGAGTTTATTCCTCAAATGTCAAACACATATGGAAAAGAAATTATAAACTAACGAACTTAACAGAAAATATGAAACGCGGACCAATATTCTTAACGTAATAATTTTAATGGAATTTTGTTTTATGAACGATTGGATTGTAAACAAAAGAACTAAAAACTGAGATTGAAGGTTCACATAAGAGCTATTAACGTGCATTAAGAAGGAGCTATTTGGAGTTGTAGACTTTTAAAACACATTGAAAGACATGTTAGAAGAATCTAATATTGTGTAAACTCTCTTGGAGCCAGGCGGTACTGTGAGCATCCGCCCTTTAAATTGCCAGAGCCGATCAGGTCGGCCTTTAAATATCCAGTCGGAAGTTGCCAGAGCCGATTACATCGGCCGGCTTAAAATTCTATGATATGTATAATTTTGTGGCAACCTATAGGGACGTGCATACTTTTGTGACAACCTATAGTAAAGGGGCTACAAGTTTTTGTGTGCCTGACCTTGTTTTGGAAATTCTAAGAGGGTGTTCTAGCTTTCACAAGAGTTGTTTCCTGTGTTTAGAAATACCACTAACCGGTCAGTACGAGATTGCTCCTTGCAGTGAATGGCAAGTGTTTCACGTGATATATTTTCAGCAGGTATTGATGACGATACATTTATGCAGTATTTGGAACAATTCAAACTAATGCGGATGATTTATCGGATAGCGATAGTGAATTTAGTTCATGGAGTAGTGAGGAAATTATACCAGACACGCCCCGGGATCACCAAAGCTAAAGAAGAGACGTGATAAGTTAGTGTTAGTGTAAATACCCTTAAGTGCTTGAACAGTGGTCTCAAACTTTGAACAACATTATATAGCTGGTGATTCGTCTTCTTCTCAACAGTTTTCAGTGAGTGAATCTATTTTGTCATTTTCCTTCTTTTTACTAGTGACATAATGAATTTGAATTTGCATTTTTATTGTTTTTTACTTTTCTCGTTCAGAGTAATTATAATTATGTTCAGGAATAAATTCTCTATTATTACGTAAACGCCGGTCCCCGCGGATCAAGTGTAGTCTGCCTGCCTCTCACCCGGAAGTCATGGGTTCGACTCCCGGACAGCTGAACAATTTTTACTTGGATCTGATTGTTGGTTCGAGGTCCATTCAAACTAAGTGACCGTAAGTGATTACAATTGAGGAGATATCTGAGGCTGAGGAAGCTACCTTCGTCTAGAAAACCAAGAACAATGAACGAGAGGATTCGTCTCACTGACCACCCGCCACCTCGTAAACTGCAGGTCTTCGGGCTGAGCAGCGGTCGCTTGGTAGACAAAGGACCATCAGGCCTTTAGTGCCAGAGATGTTTTAATTACGTATATTGTATTGTAAAATGTTTTTAAAAACATGGCCACTGGATCCGAAAACGAGAAAAAGGGTTTTCCGTGAAAATAAAAACTATAATCTCAATTATTATTTTTTACTTTTTAATACCTCAGAACAATTTTTATACAATCTAGTCCGCACATATAAAATTTCTTTTCAATATTGGCCATACATCGATATATACATGAAATTTTATCGGTGAGTAAAATTGTCTTATTTTTATCAGTTACATACGTTTGAATTTTTATTTCTTATCTTTTTATTTTTCCCGTTCAACGTAATTATTTTATAGAATAATATTCAGAAATAAATTCTACATTATCACGTATATTCGTTTGCATCATAGGTGATATTTTCAAAGTAGATATTGAGAGAGAAATTGCGAAAATATTTTTCTCTTCCTGAAAATAAACGATATCGACAACCATAATATCATCAATAATACTTTTTAATTCTTCATATTACTCTGAATCAGTTATTCATTTTATGTAGTCGACGTGTAGAAAATTTCTTGCCGGTATTTGCCATACACCGGTAGATATACACGAATGTTAAAATGCATGTATTTTCACTAAAGTCGGGCTGGCACTTTACAGTAGTAGAGTGGAGGCGGAGATCTGGCCTCTTCCAGCAGATGGTGTGCGGCCGACCAGATCGGCTTCTGGCTCCAAGAAGGTGTGTAAAATAACAAGACTCGATATTTGTTATTAAAACAAGGCGAATGTTTTGGGATAATAGTGAAATATTGTAGGACACACACATCACTGTGCTAATTCTGTCTATACAAGTTTCAGGTCCGATTGCTCACAATGACTGAAGATGGTTCCTGCAATGTAATGATGAGAGTCAACATGAGGCCGTAACAGGATTAGTGTCCTGACAGACCAGGAATGGTGCTTAAGTGAATGCCAGATTGAGACCGATGAAATGGAGAAATGAGAGCAGTGTTACGTGATCTTCAATGATAAGTACCCAAGATATCATATTTCTTTGTTCTATCTTGTAGAACGCATAGTAATAGAGTAGATTTTATTTCATCCCATTTTGAGTGACCTAATGTGATCGTCGAAAACGCCCAGTGATATTCGTAATTGCAGGTAAGTTTAATGTGGAATGTTGAGGTAATTTGTCCCGTGCAATGTTCAACTTGTAGAATACGCATTTTGTCGTAAATTACCCGGGATTCCTCCATAATTATCGTGAATATAAAAATATGTTTTCTTCATATTTTTAAATCATACTAGGACTGCGTAGATATTTTTGTGAGGTGATATGATTTTAATGTCGATTTTTAAAGGTCTTCTTATGTGACAATTTTCATATATGCGTACTTTGTACAGTTGCAAGTGTTTCGTGAGATTAGTGCCGTGATTATTGTGACATGTTTTGTAATGATGATAATAATTTTTCGGATAAGATGCTTGTGAATTTCTTGGGATAGATAATTGTGAGTAAGCATCGTGCGCTTGAAAGTATTGAACCCTTGACTTACCATTCCATCGTTGGTCGGCCACGGCTGCTACAGCAGAGCAATATTGAACTCTTAAATCTTGGGGTCGTTGCGAGAAGATTTCGGTCACGATCTTAACCAAATGATGGGGTTCAGAAGAGAGCCTAACTACTTGAAATGAGGAGCAAATATGTGCTTACTAACTTTTATTGAATCATTAATTGCACAAATTCTTTTTTAATATAAATCCTTGACCAAAATTAATTATTAATTATTAAATGTTTCAAACGTAGTCACATTGCATAGCGTTAATTTACTTCTTACAATATCGAAGAGTTTTCTTCGGAGAAAATAGGAATCTCATAAATTAGTGGACAGCGAAACCGAAAAAGTGAAAAGAAAGCCTGAAAAATCGGGCACCTATTAATCCAAACGATAACTGAGAATTAATCCACACGATGAGTGGAAAATCTGACCTTCAACAAGTAGAACGCCTGATTTCCTTTTAATTAAGGTTATCCACCAGTCGAATATCCTTTCGGATACGGAACACCCGCCGAATGGACCCTTAATCGAACCAAATTGACTATCAGTTGCTTTGGATAGGTTGCGAAATATTATTGGAAAGCATGGTGTTCACTACCGGTTAACAGCAGCATTCACAATTGAAAAACAAAATTCCACCATGTATTTGCCATTTCATGACACCCTTAAGTGATACAATAATTCCGATGCTGAACGTGCATCACCCCAAACAGCTGTTCGTAAGGAACCAACAACAACACGATCTGAGAGGACCTTGCGTTCCGTCGTTCTGAAGGAACAAAACTGCGAAATGCAGGAGACACTTATTCATCGCGCATTTAGAAGAAATTCCAAACACTGAAGTTGATTAAAAAGTGGTAAATCACTTGGAAAACATTATTATCAAACCGACTTTCAGGTTATAAATGGTTACGTTACGCTTAATAAAATTACAAGTCCACATAGTAAAATAAAACAACATTATAGGATTCTTTTCTATTTAACAATGACTACCATCATAGATCCATCTACTTATTGTTTGTCCCAGCACACTACCTACAAAGTTATCAATTGGCCAAATTCAACTACGTATAAAATGAAAGAACGACAAAATTTGAAAATATAATATATTACCGACTGACGAATCGAACTCGCATTCGTAACTCAAGTCTCACACTAATACGCTGAGTGTCAGCACGCACACTGCCAAAGAAAGAATGGACGTCATAACGACAGAACAATTAGGTCCTAAAATAAAATAAAATACTGAAGTTCATTGATCTCGAACACGCATGGCGAACTGCAGTAAATATTCAATCACCGCTAGCTCAGTACCCAATATTGGACAACCCTCATATGCCGTTAGTGGTTCCACAATCTTAGGTAAACACCTTCCAGGTGTTGAGGGCTGCACGCAAGCTTGGCCTCGTTATTACTGAGCTAACCCTCTTCGCATTGCATACACTACTGCAGACACTACCATCGCTCAAGTCACTTCGCTAAAAACATCTAATCTAAGACTTGAGTATGTACAGCTGACATCCCAGACCTATCCCCGGGCCAACCTAATATCTAAACACCCTAACATTGACCTCTATGTACACATACCTTCCTAACCCTATCGTTGAGCGTGAACTAGGGCGTCTCATCATCAGTATACTCCTAGGATAACATGTGACGTCCTAAATCTATTGTCGAGCGGAAGTTGGGTCGTATACGCTTCCCCTAGCATATCAGGCGAAATCGTAATTTCAAACAAACTCTTAAATATTTCGGCTATAAATCTGGTCGAAACTAATAACACACAACGAAACAAGTCTTGCCACAGAATGAACGCAAGTCGGGAAATGCAACTAAGTCCCAATCTTGTTACTAAAACGTGAACTTGAAAATAAATATCGCGTGGCGAACAATCCACAACTCAAACACGACCTCAGCATGCTCAATGAAGTTTAGAAAAGAATAATGACTTCCAACGCACGTCTGACACTACTCGACTATCGCCCAACAATAATCATCACCACCGCAAAAATCCACACTGCAGTTTTAGGGTGAAGCCCTCAAATCGCCTACCGTCATTTTTCCAAATATTCATATCCATGACTATCCAGTGAAACGAACCCCAATGAATCTACACAGAAAAACATATCGCTTTAATAACGTCCAATATCTCATCCCACAATGTTTCCGATTTAATGATAAATTACCACCTTGTAATTTAAGAACTTTACTGATTGGAAACTTGTCATTACAATCAAACAACACCAACCGTGTATTCAGAATGCTCTTCTACCCTTGATGTCATATTATTCTAATATTCATTATACTGACTTTACGTAACTAGTCACTTGATTATTACTACCAAGATTTACCATCTTCACCAAAAAATCATTTTTCACTTGGGATTTTACTTGACATTTTACTGTGCCTCACACAAAAGTCATCTCGAGCCAACCTTCTCCAGGCCTCAGTTTTCGGATTGTTAGCGGAATATACTACAGCCTGCCACATAAATCTCACATTTAATATACAGCCTGTCTCAAAAATTCTTCGCCCTCGGCAAATATGGCCTGTCTCAAAAATTCATTCTCATCGCCTACTCATGGTGGTACTATATGAAATATACAGGCTTCCTCTACCTTCAACATCTCTACTACTCTTATCTCCACATATATAAATTCTTCGCCTTCAATCCATTCTCTTATATTTAAATACATTTCAAACCTCAATCCTCTCGTGACAAACAACTTTTATAAAAATATCTTTTCATTTTATTGTTACTACAACTTTCGGACCTCAAGAATGCAACAACATACCGTGATTTTCCATATCACTGATATACACGATGTCACAAAATTTTACTTCCCATGAACACAACCTAATTTTATCGGATATCACTGGAATTTTCTAGACACCCGCAAACCTTGTAGAACATACCTGTTAAATGCACTTTTAACACAGAAAAATTTTATCCCGCGGTAAACATTATTATTATTATTATTATTATTATTATTATTATTATTATTTCGACAAAAATTTTCTGAATTCAAACGATATTCGAAATTAAGACATTCTCCACGACTACGTTATCGTTATCACCTTCCTAATTTTTCTCAATTCGGACAATATCTCAAAGAATATTAAAACAATATTTAAACTTCGCATTTTATAGTTTCTTGATGTGAATTTTACAACACTGAAGAGTTTCACATGCTGACCAGAAATATAATACCTTCGCCTATTCATTACTAAATATCAACCCGATATACGCGATGAAATTTGGTTGGGACAAACAATAATCTAACTTCAACATCGATACAAAATATTCACAGACCTGAAATAGTAGCCACCATCATGGATCCTGGCTGCATCTAGCCAGCAGACCTCTTTTATCTAGCCTTCCATGGCTAAATTTACCTTCATCTTCTCATACATACAACTTAAATTACACCACTTTCTAATGCACTTTCAAACGTTTAACAGGCGACGAGCACTCTTCTCAAATTACCACGTCCGCTGCTTCCTTTCACCCCACTAAAAATCCAGGTGTTTCAACAGATAAGAAACAAGACCCTGCAACTCACATCCAGACTCTAACAAATATTATACGCACACACTGAATCCAAAGAGAAACTCAATTACTTATTCACCCAAATATCTAAACCTTCAAAGTTCCCATTAGCAGCAGCTCAGCAAATTTCTATCATCTTCCACTTTAACAGTATATTTGAACCATAGACACGGACATGTAATAAGTTATTTGGAGACCAAATATTCGTACTTTCCTGCTGACGAGTGACGCGGGCTTTGCTGCTCCAACAACCAGACAGAGAATGTGAAATATACGGAGGGAGATTTCTTTTATACTCTATGGGGTGACGCTACTCACACCATGAAGCTTGATTGCACAATCTGCTAATTCCGCATCCAATAGACCAATTTTCCTGAAATTTGTTCCATAACTTCGGACAGACTTACGATTTATTACGGTGTTAATTTCATATTTTTCCCATACTCGCAACAGGCGAAATAAATTATTTGTGCCCGGGCGTTTCACGGGTTTTCTTCATCTATCGGCCTTGGCACGTGTCGCTCGTTCGGGAGTCGGGCGCAGATTCTTCTCTAGGCTTAAGTGCATTTATTTTTACCCTGGGGGTTCTGTCTTCACATAGGGTTTAAGAATAATTTTGATTATTTATTTCTGGATTTACCATGTCACCAAAATATCTCGTTACGAAGAATTCCTTGAATTTGAAAAATTGTTCAATATTCGAAGTCCGCCGAAGTGTCCCGGCGTTTCACGAGCTTGCGGCTGCTCAGACACGGGGAGCTCGTTTCCACGAGACAGCCAGAATCATGAAATGCAAACATGGCTACTCTCTTAAAAGTAGTTTGTAGCAGAAATAAATTTTGGGAATTAAGGAATAATTTTCTCATCGTAGAATTATGGGTTCAGTATTATGAGTGATAAATGATAGGATCGTCGATAAAGTGTTTAGATGGTAAAATGAAGTTATTATGATGAATGATTTGCTGAGAATAGGTATCACGAAAATGTAATAAATTATCTTCGAGATTTTCAATGATTTTAGGTTTGAGTAATTGATTTAAGTGTTCATCATGCAAAGTTAAGATAATCCAGGTATAGACAAGCAGTAAGGTTGTCATTAATGTTTTTCATGTAACATTTCCGAAGGTCATAAGTGTAGATAGATGTACGATCATCAAGATATTAATTTGTGGCGTGACACGGTGTGTATATTGAATATTTTGAGCGGATAATAGGAGGTCTTTGACATTAAATAATACCGACATGGATGTAGTGGAACATCATATTCAAGCGAGTTGTTATCACGTAGCGTAGTGCAAGTTGTATTCATTTGAGTAGTTGCTTTGTAGCATGGATCTTTGTAGATGGTAGATCTTCACGATTTTTCAGGAGGATAGTTCCGGCGAGACCAAATACTATTAAATCATTTCTAGGTAATTTGTTTATTATGATGGTAGTAGCTAGATATTGTGCATTTTTAGGTGGCGGACATGAATTCCTTGGAGATGCTGTTCCTATTCGACTGAATTATTATAAAAGGCCAGTTACAGTGTCTTTTAAATAATGTATGATCACTTATTTAAGGATGGCCACTTCGATGATAGGTTATTATTAAGAAACTCAAGTTGATAGGTAATTAGGCTATTTATGAGGAAAACGATAAGAATGATAGAGTGTAGAAAGATGAAATCTTGGATCAATGAACGATAAAAATAAGTGAGTTGTTTAAGATTTTCATTTTATTTCTATAACGGGTGGACAATTAATGATAATGGAATAATTTTATAAGTGACACTAAGCTTTCAGCAAGCTCCATGTTTGCTTTCATCATGATAGGATATTTAATTTAAAATTAATTTTAATGATGTGATTAAATGTAATTGTATTAGCCAACAAATAATGATCTCATTTTATTTTCATATCTTTCATATATTTCCAATCACGTTATGATGTAAATATTGTTGTCATTTAGTTCTAGTTACTATGAGTTTATTAAATTGGGAAGATCCTTCCAAGAAACTAACATTTTTAATATTTTTATTTATTTATTTGGGAAATATTTTAGTCTTACAAAGTTAGTTGAACGATTCCTTGTTACGACAATAAGAGCCTTGCATTAAATAGAAATAGAACCCAATCGATGCTCATTGAATGTCCATGCCGTGAGTGGAGACTCATGTATCACCGTTGACTCATTATAACACCTACGAACCCTCAGTATCCACGACCCACGGACGGTTACAATACATACATACTGCATCCTTCCTGCGTCCAAGTACGACACACAGAAAAATACTCCGGTAGCTCGTTAACATCTCAGGTTATATCTTCATGAAATAACTCAGCTTTAAGTAAATTCAAGAGAAATTCGACCGCATGCGAAAATAATTCATCTCCGGATGAACGTCTCCATCCTATCGCATTTTCTGTCACCACAAATACCATGATGAATTGCAAGAATGAACTTAAAACTAGATTAACATACGACAACTACCTACAAATCACTTACTCACATATTTAAAAGCCAACAAGAAGGTTATTAAGTTAATTGAATTATGAAGAAAAGAGAAAGTTTTTCCAATATCCGTCCAATAAATCATAAAATAAATTAACATTGTGTCTGCATTTCATTTGAGTCAGCGTTAGCTTAGTAAAGTTGAATCTCAATCCTGACATGAACTAACATCTCGTTTCACATGCTCATTTGATAAGAAAATATTAAGTTATCCATTTACATCAATAAAAAGTCAGATTTAAAAGAAACAAAATCAATCACATCACTGATTAATATATACTTGATTCATCTTTAAATGTTTTCTTTTAAGTCTCGTAATCTAAATTATTTTATATATATCGCATATTCTTTCATATTTCGTTGAATGACATTCTAAGGTCATCTATAATCTTGGCCCCTACCATCATAATCTTACAATATTTACACATTTGTAAAATAATCTGGTATCTTTCAAAAATGAAAAATCTAAACCTCATTACTAACTAAAGTAGTTCTTAATTAGTCTTGTTAACATCCTCTCATTACGTGTTTGACTTAACACGAAGCCTTATTTACAATGACAATTTAATCTAAGTGACTCCTCTCAATTTTAAATAAGTTAACACAATATTCTCTCTGACGTCGGTGTTATTCTACATAGCTACACACTCATTTCATCCTTCGATTCGTGCATTACCTCCGTATGATATTTGCTATTAGTATTTCCTTATAACACAGCTGTATTTTGATATAGCAGAAACTACCTAGTCTAATATACGCGTCTGCATTTGCCATCAATACCTTGTTTCACGTTATTTCCTCGAAGTATTACTCACTCAATGTACTTGCTTCTCATATTTGATCCATAATCTGAATATTAACATCAGCATCCCTCATTACGTCTTGATTGCAACTATCTTCCTAATACTTCATTTCAATCCCTATAAATAACTCCATTCACTACTATATATCGCTCAGTTCAATCAATTATGACACCAACATAATCATTTTTGTTCATATCATAACCTCTTCATATTTATCACAATTCCTACGACGTATTAAACTCCGTTGCAAATATATTCTCTTCAATGGATCATAATTCTTCACACAGAATGATATTTAATCTCTAGCATCACGTAATACCATCTCACGACATAACTCGACAGGGAATAACCCACATAACTTACACTTCCTTTCTATATACTGTAATTACATAGTGACGCTTAATTAGCATGTTCGACATCGAAACCCATTAAATAAATCTAACGCACGCAACCATTCTCATTCTGCTGTGTGAATTCTGCACTCCTCCTTGCAAATAATCATAATTTCAGTAGCTATCATAATATACTCAACATATGTATAAACACTTCTTCGAGATATATCGATCTTGTCACAACTTATCTTGTAGGATATAATTCAAAACATTGCACTTCACTGAGTCACTTGCTATCTTAAATACTTCACACTTATTATAAATTTTAAGAGATTATAACATCTACCTTAATTAAGAACTAATATTTAGCAAACTTAGCTTGTCACTCAGCGAGTATGGCGATTTCCTTGTAGCTATCCTTGCTACATCTGTGGTCCTCGGCTGGTTGGATCTATGTGTCAGCTTGAGTACTCTCCTTCATCAGGTCTGATGAGCTGGCTGGTTACATATTCATCTCCAAGTCGGTCCACCTCGAAATAGCAAGTCATGATCGTCTTCTTGCTTGAACTAGTATTAACAGAAAATAAATCCAACGAGTAAGAGTTCATTTTAGAGCTTCTTAAAATCAAAACGTCTCGTCAGCACTCTCGTATTTTTTTTTGCTAATCTGATTTATGCAAAATATTTTACACTGTGTTCAGTGTATCTCCGATTCTTTGCTTTATTTTTGAATCTATAATTTTGTACGATAATTCTGTTCTTGAAGGCTTGTGAATTTTTTTATTTCGCTTCTTGGAACTGATTCTTGATTATTTTTCTGTCCTCCAAGCTCTATTTTTAATAAGTTTTGTCTGTGCATTGCTCAGAATTTGGAAAGAATTGTTCTTCTGTATCGGTCATTCGATCACGTCCACAGTAACAAGGATATGCACTTTTTACTTTTCCGTAATGTCGACTGTCTGTCTGTCTGTCTGTCTGCCTGTCTGTCTGTCTGTATGACGAGAAAACAGCTGAAGAGAATTTAATGAAAATCAGTATGTAAAGTCAGGGAATGAGCCGCTACAATCTAGGCTATAAATAATTTTATTTTCATTGTCAAATATTTGTCATTAGTGGCCCTATCGATAAATACTGCATAACTAATGATATGTAGAATGCAATTTACGATCACTTAAGTCTTGTACATTTTTACCGTACCGACTATGATAACAGAGATATTCATGAATTTGTATTTTCGTTGCTAGGTCCATATCAACGATGGGCCACGAAAAATGGGTAAATAAAATTTAATGAAAATCGGTATATGGAGTCGGGGGATAAGAAACTACAGTCTTAAGTCATAAACAATTTTATTCACCCTAGATGAAACGGTAGTTTAAGGAAGGGAGCCTAAAATTTAATTTTTAAATACCTATATATGGTTCACGGTTGTTGGTTACTGTAGTCACGTCCTAGTTTGTGAACCATGGGCAAGGACTCAGTAGCCTAGTAAGTGGTCCTGAGAGTCAGAATACCAGTTGCTATGGAATGGGAGTGGGCATCTCGGACATATTCTGAGTCATGGCCCTCCTTGTGCTCAGGCGGCTAGGACAATACAATCCACCGGTGGTCCATAATCCATTAGAGGAGAGATCCTCACTTGGACTATGTGTGGGTAGGGTAGCATCCTGCTTCATAAATTTACCGAGCTCAGAACATTTTAAGCAAGCCTCGGACCTATGGGAGTAACGGACTCCCACTCCCATTTGACAGGCGAGGGTCCCCTTGGAAACAACTTAGCGAACGAAATGGAATTCTATGGGGAGCAATCAATAGTAAAGGGGCTTATGGAAGAAATAAATAAATAAATAAATAATTGAATAAATAAATAAAGAAAGAAAGAAAGAAGGAAAGAAAGAAAGAAAGAAAGAAAGAAAGAAAGAAAGAAAGAAAGAAGAACTGGCTGAATCAGCAAAGGGGATGCATATGGATGTGCTAGGAATAAGTGATATTCGGGCAAGGGGAGATAACGAGGAAGAGATAGGAGATTATAAAGTGTACTTGACGGGTGTTAGAAAGGGAAGGGCAGAGTATGGGGTAGGACTGTTTATCCGGAATACCATTGCACGCAACACAGTTTCTGTTAGGCACGTAAATGAGTGAATGATGTGGGTAGATTTGGCAGTTGGAGGAATTAGGACGAGAATTGTCTCAGTGCATTCAACATGTGAGGGTGAAGATGAGGATGAAGCTGACAAGTTTTATGAAGCGTTGAGTGACATCGTTGCCAGGGTCAACAGCAAGGATAGAATAGTTCTAAAGGGCGATTTCAATGCGAGAGTTGGAAAGAGAACTGAAGGATAGGAAAGGCTGATTGGTAAATATGGGGAAGATGTGGAAACTAATGGGAATGGGAAGCGTTTGCTGGACTTCTATGCTAGTATGGGCTTAGCTGTTACGAATACATTCTTCAAGCACAAGGGTATTCACCGCTACACATGGGAGGCTAGGGGTACCAGATCCATAATAGACTATATCTTAACCGAATTCAGGAATTTCCTTAGGAATGTACGAGTTTTTCGGTGATTTTTCGATGATACAGACCACTGTCTGATCTGTAGTGAACTAAGTATCTCTAGGTCTAGGGTAAAGAAAGTGAAATCTGTCTGCAAACAAATAAGTGCAGAAAATCTCCAGGACGAGGAAATTAGACAGAAGTACTCTACCGTGCTACTGCCATAACCTTTCGATCGACGTTCTACGAGTTTCTGCAAACTTCGTCGCATGTACACCTCCACATACTCTACAATATTTATGTTTTTACTGGACTACGCTATCTATTATTATTATTATTATCTGCTCTGGTTATCAATACTTCTACCTATCATCGGAACTACCTCACTTTCTGCTCACCTGTCGTTACCCTCCGACATTTCTCGACACACTGACTGCTGTCTTTCTGTCTGCCTCGCACCTACTACGTCATCTGCCACGTCACATGATCTTTCTCGAACGAACTGGTCTTCGCTTCCGGGCGTGTATATATTGGACTGCTTGGCCCATCTTGGGCAGACTGGCATCATCTTCTGTAAATAGTGTGTGTGTGTGTGTGTGTGTGTGTGTGTGTGTGTGTGGAGGGGCTACGGACCTCGCACGGCTTGCCGTGTGCTGCGCATTTTCTTCCCTACCAGCTGATGGAGTTGACTTGAAAGGGCTTTGGTAAGCTAAACATTTCTTTGAGCAAACTTGTTTGAAAATTATAACTTGGCCTGTTTGGGCATTTCCTGTGATGGCATGCTATGAAAATATTTAAGGCCTTGTTTCGAGCCTGGCTCCTTGCCACTTTTAAACTTATTGAGATTATTTGATTTAAAGTACTGTAATATTGGTGATGTGGACTGAGCCTAAACATCGTCAAACAGAACTTTCTCAAGCTTAGATGATTCCAGAAAACATAAATTGGCAGACCGAACCTTCTCCATCATTACGCAGTCGGAGTTTCTATTCTTTTCATTCTTACTTATCCTTATTGTGCGAATCCTCCCTTTTACCCTACTCTTTTCTTTGTTTGGTGTATATGGTTTTTTATTAGAGCGCCCTGGAGGCGTTTTCTTTTCTTTTAATGTGGCCAAATAATTTCTTGATCTTCATAGAAAAAGTATACTTGTTCCTTCCAAAGTTGACTGGATAATTAATATTAATAATAATAATTTGAGGTGATAGTGTGTGGGACACCTCCTTTTTTTTTTAAAGTAACTCTTTTTGTGATCTAGTTCCCTTATATTGTTAACACTCACGTTAATGTATGGCTATCTGAGATAGTGTTCTATGTAACAATTTTGTAATTTTTGTCAACCTTTTGCTGGGTTAGTCCTCTTTCTAATACTTTTCTTCGTAACGGGGACCCAAGCTATTTGCCTTTGTGATCAATGTCCGGAGTTTTGCTCGAGCTTTTTCTCCTTGGTTAACAAGGTGTGTACTGTGATAAAACTTTTTACACTAATTTTATTCACCTCAAATAATAATAAAAAAGAAAAGGAGTCGTTCTTTTATAGAGTTTAGAAACTCTACTCTAGAAATATATTCACAGACATGATTATCTGTATAATTTTGTAAAAAAAAAAACAGGTCTTGCATGGCAGTTACTTTTTAATCTCTGTGTATATTGCTCGATTTAATTGTGAAAAGGGTTACCTTAATTATCTCCTTTGTAAACATTTTCCTTAAAAATGTCTAGGGTTTGTTGAGGATCTGTACTCTCCAAGTATGTCAGTCTGTACTGTATTCTCGTACCAATACACTTGGTCATTCTAAAATTTCTTCAAAGGTGTTGTTCCCTTTTTTGATGTTGGTACCTACCACGGTAAACCTCTCCTGCTATCTTCCCCCCGGCACTGCTTCCGCCCATTCTATTTTTTCTTGTTTTGACGTGATCGACTTCCTGGTGCGTTGTTGCCTATACATAGATATAGTTTTGCAGTTTTATCTTACAACATTGATGAAAAGATTTGATGTGGAGAAAGCTCTCATAATATCTTAACTAAACTTTTACAACTCACGCCACAGTACATGGATATGATTAGTGAGAAGTTTCGAACATTAGACAGCAAGCAGGTTCAGGATATAGAAAGAGAATGGGTGGCATACAGGGATGCTGTAGTAGAAACAGTAAGGGAATACCTAGGAACACCCGTGCGTAAAGATGGGAAAAGGCGAACATCTTGGTGGAAGGATGAAGTGAAAGCAGCTTGTAAACGTAAAAAGAAGGCTTATCAGAAATGGCTCTAAACAAAAGCGTAAAAGTCTTAGTTCTTTAAAGAAAGAAAACAAGGCGAGTGTCGTAACAGAATATTGTTATACTTATTAAGAGTGTAAAATTGTACTAATTGGACTGTATAAGATGCAGGTTACTCTATGACGGATCAGAGGAAGAATTGTCATACTGAAAGACTTGCCGATATCAATATGCACGCCTAAGCTGGGGTAGTCCCGCCGGGTCTGGAAAATACGATAATAATATAGGAACACCTGGATGAGGGAATGTCACAATATCCCGAGGACCAGAATGTATGGTTCGCATCTTCAGGAACTCACCAATTCAGTTGAGAACAAAAACCTTGTCCGTTATATTGTATTATAAAAATATTATATTATATTGTACATTGTCTAGCTATATATTTTAATTTACGTTTACGAGCATAATATGTTATATGTAAATGTAACTTGAGAGATGCTGCAGAATCATCTATATACATTTTACAATGCCGCTATCGGCACTAATCCTCTTAAATGATGGCACGATTGGAATTTAAATTAATGATGTGCCGATTCCACCTAAATTCCGCATGCACTCTTATAGGTTGTAATATGGGAATTTCATTATAATCTAGCCTATCGTCTCAGTGAAACGGTTTTCCGGATTAGTTTTACTTGCCAATTTATTCATGAATAAGTCTTATTGGTAATACTTAGAACGTACTTAATATGTTGTAAAGATTAGGAAGTTTTCCTTTACATATCAGATATTTCATATGGCCTGGCCGAGTCTTCATAAGAGAAATGTTTCATTAAACAGCATGGATGCGGATAGTAGAATTCACGTTTGTTTGGAATAATTGGGAACATTTTCTTCGATAGTTATGAGCCTGTGTATTTGAATGAAAGGTTTAATATGCATGATGCGCATATGAGGTTATACATATTTGTTTTGTTGAATGTTAGGATCGTCCATATACTTGTTGATGATACCGTGTACGATTGTTAGGTTGTAGATTGTTTTTTTGGAAATACGTATGATGTAATATTATCTTCGGAAAATCCCCAAAATGTTGATACTTGAATACGGTGGAAGAGATGATCACCATGGGAATCTCAATAAGATATTGCGAGATGGACATGCGCTTATGGCTTACAGTTGTACCGTGATCGTACTGGTTTCTGAATAATGTCTTCAAAAATGAATATGTTAATAGTCATCCATGATATTAATATGTTACATGAATATTAGAAAGGCATTATATGAATGATTATAGATACAATTGGTATGAAGTTCTTCGAACATAATATTACCATTCAAGTTGCACTATGAGTAAGGGTAAAGTCATGGTCACACTACCCAGTGCACAGTCTATTTGTTTCCCTTAGAGTAACAGTGGTGTTAGTGCATGTGTCTTGTAGACGTTGGAAGAATTTTCAGCAATCTGGAGGAGAGAACGTGGACGAATTTAGATGTTATTGTGTCTTGGTGATTTCAATCCATAATTTCCATTGTAGTAGTGTGTGGATTTGAATATCGATTTTTTTGTTTGTTTTTTTGTTTAGGTACAGCAGCTTGATGATACCATGATTATTTTGTTCTTTTTTCGATTTATTATCCGTGGTTAGTTGCAGAGTCTGGTTTTGAGTGTGCTGTGACCCTTGTTTCTATTCAGGCTCCACGGCATTGCATGTAGGCCTATTTATTTTAGTGACCGCTCAAGTTTTTTTTGCTATTGGCTTTACGTCGCACCGACACAGCTAGGTCTTTTGGCGACGATGGGACAGGAAAGAACTAGGACTTGGAAGGAAGCGTCCGTGGCCTTAATTAAGGAACAGCCCCAGCATTTGCCTGGTGTGAACATGGGAAACCACGGAAAACCATCTTCAGGGCTGCCGACAGTGGGATTCGAACCTACTGTCTCCCGAATACTGGATACTGGCCGCACTTAAGCGACTGCAGCTATCGAGCTCGGTGCTCAAGTTGTTAATTGGAAGCCGTTGTTATATGCGACCGTTGTAAACGTTATATTAATGGAAAACTAAAGGACATGAACACGAACGAACGAATATACCAGGTGGCTCACGGACGCCGTACTTTCTACTTATAAATGTCCCGCATGCATAAGTGCTGTGTGGGGAGTCTACCAACTGATTTTAACAGGGGAACTACTGCCAGCGGGCAGGTTACGCCAGAATATGAAGAGATAAGAAACAGAGTCACACACGCACCATGTTACTCAGCGTTGCCGGTCGAATGCACTCCTTGCATTAGTAAACATCGTTTTCGACCGCATAGTTCTAGACTGGTGTATGCTACAGCCGCACTATATTTTTTTGCGGAGGATGAAACAAATGGTTTGAGGTAATTGCACCGTTAATTTCATATTTAAACTTTTAGCAACTTTTATGTTAACAATAATAGTTCATTGACTTACCTTCATTCAGGCATTGCTGGATTTGAATGTATTTCTATTTAGTATTGATCGGCCTACCATCATTGTTAACGGCGGAATCACATTGTAGAGCCACATGAGGGGAAGAAAATAATGACCAATAATAGAATTTTAAAGAGCCTCCGTGGCTCAGACGGCAGCGCGTCGCCCTCTCACCGCTGGATACCGTGGTTCAAATTCCGGTGACTCCATGTGAGATTTGTCCTGGACAAAGAGGAGGCGGGACAGGTTTTTCTCCGGGTACTCCGGTTTTCCCTGTAATCTTTCATTCCAGCAACACTCTCCATTATCATTTCATAGCATTTATCACTCATTAATAAATCGCCTTGGGAGTGGCGACCCCATTGTAATAACAGCCTATATATATGTTTCATTCATTACATCCCTGACCCGTCAATGAGTGGAAAACAGGTTGTAGGTTTTCATTTTCAATAGAATTTTAATGTATAGCAATAACTACGCCATTTATCGCATTCAATACTTACTATTTGTCCACCCTTGTTGTAAGGTTTCTTTTTATTGTTGTTAATTATATATATTTTCGATAACTTGATATCATTAAGTCGGGACATTCTTCCAAATGAAATACTTAAAGTGTTTTCATTTATAAACTAGGATTTCTATCAGCGTCAGATGTCATGAAATTCCATAATGGCAATATTAAGATGCTGACAATTATTATGGACTGAAACCGGTACCTAATACAACCTCCACACCTACGAGTGGATTCTTATGTATCTTCGATGAGTAATGCCAAGGCGTTATACAACATTTCTTTGAACCTTGTTATTATAAATTTGAGTAGAAATGGTTACAGTTTACCTTTCTGGCTTCCAATCCTTGAGCATGAAAGGTTATAATATATTCCAATTTAAATAGCTAAATCTCTGACAATATACAAAAGAGGCACTTGTTGCCTTAAACACAAAAATAATGCAGCTATTTTTCAGAGCGACCAGGTTTGAGATTGGTCCTCCCGTTCTCTTTCAAGTAACATTAAACTCAAGCAACCATACCTTTGAGTCTGATAGTAGATGTGGTCAAAATGATGTAATCCAAAGGAAGAAACGAAGTAATATATATATTACGAGGGTGTGCACTTTACACAAGTATAGACTGCCTCACAAAAAAATTGATACACCCAGAAGAAATCGTCAGAAGTCAATGTAACTTCGTAAACCTACACACCGTCATCTGCGAGTATGTAAATTATTAGAGTTGTGATTCTCTGATAGGTAGAACGGCGAACAGAGTGCATTATTTTTGTTCGTGTTTAGTGTTGTTACGAGGCCTGGTAGGATACATTAGGGGATTGAAGTGCGTCAGATGTTGAGTGATCACTCTGAAGGACGTGGAGACGCTGCGTACTGGTGTGAGAGAACACTATCACGACGTAAAGTAGTTTGATAGGGCCTCATTTTGGGTCTCCATTTGGCCGGCGGGTCGAATCTTGCGTTATCCAGGATTTGTGTAACATTCGGGTGTGGCAGTGGCCCGATGCTGGACTGCATGAGAACGTGAGGGCAAGCATAATCGTCGTCAAAGTTCCGGTGGACCACATCTGACCACCACAAAGGAGGATCGCCGTACTGTGCACAAAGAACAACGTAACGCCTTCACATCTGCGCCTGCCATCTGAGAACAAGTACTGGGCTCCATGATCTCGCACCATTGGTCGGAGACTAGAAGCAGCCAGACTAGAGAATTACCGTCTCAAGCGTGGGCTGCCATTAACACAACAAGACAATCGGCTGCGTTTGGAGTGGTGCCGTGACCGGGAAGCATTGACTGCTGATGAATGGCTTGCCATTGTGTTCAGCGATTAATCGCAGTTCTGCACTGCCCCGGATGACCATCGTCTGCGAATATGGTGGCGACCTAGGGAGAGGTCCCATACTTCCAATGTTTTGGAGAGGCACAGCGGTGTTACTCCTGTTGTCATGATGTAGTGTAATATTCCACAAAAATATCTGCATGATTCTGCTCACTTACCTTCTCATCGACTCGTCGTACCACCACCGGAACCATCGGCAGCTATCATTCAACTGAACGCTTCAACCCTCCATACTGCTCCTCTGTACGTTATCGCAACGTCACCATCACGTCACCACGTCGCCATCTCGAAAGAATTTAGTATTTAAATTATTCTACTGCTTTGCACGCTCGCACTATATAAACTCAGACCACTCCATCCTCAAATTAGTCCAGTTTCGACTGCGGTGTGGCGTGGAGAGCAGCCAGCTACCTTGCGTGTGTTTACACGCCATTTATTTCCATCTTCTCCGCGTGGACTTCGCTTCGAGGCAAAATGGGCGAGTAAAGGCATTCATGCTTGTGAGTTTGTGTTTAGACTTTAACTCCCACTGCCCTTCAGGCTTTATGACCTTGCCTGGTTTCGAACTCTTTAAGTCATCGAGCAGTGGTGTGCCATTTACGAGGGTGACATATTTTTTCTGATCATGAACTATGATATTTGATCCTGGCCATGACATGTGCTTGAGAATTTTGAGAACCACTTTCTTCACCTATATGTGTATGATAATTACAGCACTTTTCTTTCCATAATTGCAGATTGCTTCCCTCCCATCTCGCACCCCGCTTGGGTTTCCTTCCTTTTTCATGAATAGGGTAGTGTTCTTCTTTAAATTGTTTACGGCTTGTTATCCCTTGGCGCTTGAACTCTTATAAGACTTTGTTGTTCTATCACCATCCACATTGTTTTGTCATTACTATTCTATGTGGCTGGTTCAGATTAACGTTACGTCACTTGCAGTTGATTATAATTATCGTTTCAACTTTATTAAAATATCTTTTGGTCCTCCTTTTGTTAATTGTATTTATTTGTTGGTTCATAAATATATAATGTTGTTCACCCTGTTAGATTATGATTTATATTCACTCTTTGTGTCATTTCTAATCCTACCACGGATAACTCTAAATCCCCAGTCGCTTCTCTAATGCATGGTATTTGTTATTATTATCGATCTATTCGCAACCAATACATTTGGTACTAGTACAGTGGGGAGCCATTATGTATGACTTTTGGTCACGGCTTGTAGTGATTGAAGGAGCTCAGACGGCACAACGGTAAGTTATGAACATCCTGCGTAGTCAAGTGTAACCTCTCGTGCGGCAGTATAATGGTGCCATTTTTCAACAGATAGATGCTCTCCCATACATGGCACGATTCTCTACGAACTGTTTGCATGATGTTGAGGTACTCCAGTAAACAGCAAGACCCGATGATCTGTCCCCGATAGAACATGTGTGGAACCACCTCGGAGGTCAAATACCACTCAGTGCCAGCATCCAGGATATAAAGGACCACTTACAGCAGTTATGGGCCAGCTTGCCTCAGGAGAGGACACAGTGGCTTTTTGACAGCTGGAATTGATAAGGTTTCGGTGGATATACTAAATACATTGGGTTGGGATATAGTGCATTATCTGAAGTACTTATTTGATTATTGTTTGCATGAAGGAGCTATACCAAATGAATGGAGAGTTACCCCTCTGTATAAAGGAAAGGCTAGGAAAACGACTGATAGGGAATCTGCAACCTGGGCGACTGCCCTAAATGCAAATCAGTAGTGATTGATTGATTGTTTGTTTGTTTGTTTGTTTGTTTGTTTGTTTGTTTGATTGATTGATTGATTGATTGATTGATTGATTGATTGATTGATTGATTTATTGATTGATTGAAATCCTTCCCAACCCAATCAGTGCATGAATCCAGACCAGAGAGTGTGCAACGTCATGTTGATAAGTGGGCTCGTACCAGCAAGTTCTTTGTAAACTTAATTCTATTTTGTAATCACTGAAATAACATCACATACCCTCTCAACACGTGAAGTTTCATTTCGTTTCCTACCCCCCCCCACACTTATGGGTGTTTCAGTTTTTTGTCAGCCAGTGTATTTATATTCGATTGAGCACTACAGAAATCAGTCACTCTTACCTGGATGTTGTGTTTGTATTTATATTGTGCTTGTGTTGTTCTATTGGGAGACGTACTACAAAGTGTCTGATAATAGGTATTTAATGAGTAATATTCCGTGCTTTTATTCATATTAGTTCCAGGCCATAAATTTATAGTTTTGCTTCGCAGATAAGATACAATGAAATATGAAACACCCAATAAAATCGCATTCATTCGTAGTGGACATGATGCAACTTCATACAAGAAACAGTTTTCTTAAAGTTTATAAAAAAGAATGGAATTCATAAATAAGTAGCTTTAACTGGAATGGAGTACAGCAGTATTTTGTTTATTTTGCTACTGGGCTATGACAATTCAGACAAGGCTGCTTGTTACAAAATCAAAATACAAAAGAGTAATTGAGTCCTTCCTTTAAAGGTAAACCTGAAAACAAAATAAGATATTTAAAATCAAACCACACAAAAAGGAGTGATTCAAATAGATAAATGATTCATATTAGTTCCAGGCCAAAAATAAATAATTTTGCTTCGGAGATAAGATGCAATAAAATATGAAACACCCAATAAAATCTCCGTCATCCGTAATGGATATGATGTAATATCATACAAGGAACAGATTTATTGAAGATCATAAACAAGAATGGATTTTATGATTCTTGTAGACAGAACATAAGAGTTCAGATTTGATGGTTTGTGTTGTGTAATACCATTACACGCAGGAACATATTTACGGAAGTCTTACAATTGGTTTGCACTGAATTTAATGTTAAAAACACTTCTTTATACAGCTCACATCACTTTACAAAAACATAGCGGCCATTACTCGTCTCAACTGTTCTTTTTTCTTAAGTGTCCAGCAGGTGGCACTGCCGACAAATGGCTGACACTCACTGTCGACAGCAAAGTCTGATACAACGTACTCCCACCTTGAGTAGCAGAAGGCTACTCAACAATACCAACAAATACAAACCTGCTGCTTATAAATCAAGTCTGTCAGGAACTCTCACCGCTCGACCACTTCGAGTAACAACTGGATCACCACTGTTGTCATCCTTTGGTGCACCTGAAGAATCACAGTCTCTAGAGAGCACAATAGGGTCATCAGAAGACACTTCCAAAGGATAAATCCTTTGTATTGGACGTAATAACTCGCCCTGACCAGTTCTGAGCTTCACTGTTCGGATGACACCGTCCTTACCTGGTATAACTTCAACTATGTATCCCAATGGCCAGTCTATACGCTTGAGATCGTCACACCCAATCAACACAACGTCCCCCACAGCTACAGTACGTGTGCCCTCTTTTTCACGATGTAACATTAACTGCCCCAAATATTCACTTCTGAATCTTTTCCTCAAATCCCTTTTCAAAGTTTGTCGGTACCTATACCTCCTTTTGAGGCTCTGAGTGCCTATCGTATCGAGATCAGGAACACCAATCTCCCTTATATCTTGCAGGAATAAAGAAGGGGAGAGAGGCACTAGCTCAGAACCTTCTTCCATGATATAAGTCAAAGGTCGAGAATTCATCAAACTCTCACAATCACATAATGTAGCCATCATCTCCTCGTAAGTAAGACATGACCTACCCAATATCCTCTTCAATAAATCTTTGAGAAGGCGTATCAAGCGCTCCCACCATCCACCCTACCAAGGTGCACTGGGGGGATTAAAACGCCATTCAATACACCTAGCAGTGCTGTACTTAGATATATCCTCCCAGTTCAGAGTTCGAAGCAAATTAGAAGCCCCAGTGAAGTTCGTCCCATTGTCACTGTAGATAAAAGAACATCTTCCTCTGCGAGCCACAAATCGACGGAGTGCTTGCAAGAACGCTTTTGTCGAGACTGATGATACCAATTCCAGATGTACAGCTCTAAACACTGCGCAAGTAAAGAGGCACACCCACATTTTAATTCCACCTTGTAGATATAAGGGCCCGGTTAAGTCCAGTCCAACAATCTCGAGCACGGCAGGATCTCGTACTCGACTGGATGGAAGTGGAGGTGAAATAACTTCAAGATGTCTTTCACTGTGTCTCTTGTATATGACGCACTTGGACAAAACCGACCTGATAGCTTTCCGACCGTTTAAAATCCAGTAGCGTTCCCTGAGGTTATTCAGCAACATTTGCAATCCTACATGTCCTTGTATCTTGTGTTCCGTCATGATTAACCTTGACAGTGTCGACAGCAAAGTCTGATACAACAGATTGTCTATTCCACAAGAATATTTTAAAGTCTTTCTGGAGATGTGTGCTTTAATAAAACAAGCTAAAATACAGGATCACCAACGTTTGTAGCTATTATAAAATTAATTGAGGCTATCATTTAACACTGAACCAGTAGAGATTTAAAAATTGACTCTTTAGCCGCGTTCGTGACCTGAGTAACGTACTCAATTTACGAGCATGGCACACCACAATTGGCTGTACTATGTAAGCAAAACGCCCCTAAATCAGCTAAACTTTGTTGGATTGTTAAGAATGCAGTTCTCTAAAATGCCCGCCTGACGTTTTGAGTAATCGTCATTCGTTTCACACTGTTTGATGACGACTTCCAACTCGCAAATTTTATCCACTACACTTAATAGCATAGAAGCATGAAATATTTGAACTTAGAAGACGAAAGAGGGTAAACAGAATCTTTGGTTGTTGCCCTCTAACCTTTTATGACATCAGCGAGCGTACAGATGTGCATCCTCTGACTCTATCCACAGCGGAGGTAAAGGGTTACGATTTCTCGAAAGAAAAATGAGTATATCCACAAATTAATGGTTGTAGTATCCTATGGACGGGATCAGTAACAACAATTAAATACACCAGTCAGTTGGCTTATATTGAAACACCCAAAATTAATTATACAGGTTTATACACTATGTACAATTATACACAGATATACACTCTTCTCAATGGAGGAAACTTCCTACTTCTACTGCATAGCAATGAGATAACTAAAGAGTCTTTAGTTCCCTTCTTTTAAGATTGTCTATTACGATAAATACTTAGCTGCAGGAAGCGTTGTCTTCTCTCTTCTTGCTTGTTTCTTGTTAAGTTGGCACTGAAGCGTCTCCAGCACTTCACGTCTCACCAACCTATCAAGAAAATGCAGTTCTACTTAAACGTTCTCAACCTGCCTTGCGAACCACATTCCCATACGAAGTCGCTCTTCCCTGTAGTAGGCTGTCTTCACCTTCCCGTATTGGAAACTCTTGGGCTGGCTTCTGAAGAACTTCGTTGAACTAGACGGTTTAGTACTCCTCTTAAGTTCTCCCAATCGAATTTCTGTTTGAATAGTACTTCAGGCTAACTTCGTCCTTCGCGCCTCTCATCTAGGCTTTCTCCTCGGTCAAACTGACACAGCTACTGTTCTCAATAAACTCTCTGGATTAACATGTCAGAGCCAGACTTCGCTTCTTTTCTTACTAGTCGGAGTCCCAATGAAGCTAGACTTACATCCTAGACTTCTGCTACCAGTTAGTTAGACAGGCCCTTTCCGTGGCTTCCCAAAACGAACCCCCGCGACTACTTCTGATGAACTCCCTTGTACCCTCTCCGGACCATCTCCCGTGAGTTCTTTTGACCAACTTTCTCGAGTTCACCCTCTACACTTCCTTAAATAACTTACTTTCCAGAACCAACTTCTTGATAACCGACCTCGCCCCTTGACTCTGAGTTGGCCCTTCCTGATTGGCTGGCCATTTCCCTTACCAGGGAAGGATGTCACCACGAGCATGTTCTGGAATTATCAAGAACAACGGATATTTCCCTTGACTACATGCGTCATTGAAGCTCCCAACTCCCGATGTTCCAATATTTACATGTCAGTGATAAGCTGGCACAAACAGGTACGATGTTTCCTAATATTTCGTCATGACTTGGCTCCACGCTAAGCCATCAGCGAACTGCATTGAATTTTCAGGGTTTCGTATATATATTAAATTATTCTCACTTTACTTTTTCTTATTACACTGAACACTGTCACTTCTCTGATCTTTCGTTTCACTATGATACTCCAGCAATCCTTGTAGTTAAGTTTTTATTTCTTAAATCTACTACATGTTATTTTGCATCTCTGTTGTAATGGGAAGTCACGATTCGACCCTGGTTCGAACCGTTGGCTCTTTGTACGTGAATGGCGAAACGCGTCTTACCGGAGACATGACATGGTAAGGCTCGTGAAGTGTAAGAAAATGAAAGGCATTCTTAAGTTCGTAAATCTAATTATTATTATTATTATTATTATTATTATTATTATTATTATTATTATTATTATTATTATTATTATTATTATTATTGTACCGGGCGGTACACCTCCACGCCGCTAATTTAAAAATTTGCGCCAGTTGAAACTCCTCTGCTGGAGGAAGTCTGAACTTTATTGACGGTATTAATTTTCAAGTTTCTCAGAAGATGTCACTACCTGGAAATTTTAGAGTTTTTGAACTGTGTCATTTTCGACGTATTTTGTTTTGCTTGTAGTAAGAAGTGTGAACTTTCTCTTCTAGAGGACACTACTGAAGATCAACAATAGTGCACCCTAGTGCGGAGTGAAAGAACTGTTTTTTTGGAGAAATTTTTATTTCAAAAGTTTGTTTCTTGTTAAATTTCTTTCTGTTACTGTTTAAGTTGGCTGTATACCCCTCTCCTTCCCCTTGTTTTGTACTTAACCAATCCCGAATTTCTTTTATTAATTTCTGACCAATCCGAGGTATCTTCCCCCAACTTGAATATGTTGCTGTATCCTACCCAATAAAGTGTTTGTGGGAGGGTGTTTTCATTCCCCTAACGCCTCGAACCTTCCGCGAGAGGATATAAACTGCTGATTTTAGGGTCTCCGGGCCACTTCTGTTCCATCTTTCAGTGTGTAAAGTACATAGCAGGGGGCGGGAAGCGCCTCTTTCTTCGGCGACAGTCAACAACCAGGTAATGGCCGATTAATTACTTCTTTTCTTGCTTGCTCAGCAGTTTAACTCTCGGGGCGGGTCCGAAGTTTTTCCATTATGTAACCTTCCCTAAAATGTAAAGGAACTTGTATCTATTCAATCTTTTAAACTGCATATCGGGATAGAGAGTGCTTAACCCTCTCGAGTTCCCAATCATATTGTTTTGAGGTGAACTTATTTTTCTCAACCTATTCTTAGTTAACGTAAAATAAATTGTTCTTTTCTAAAGTCACCTCTGTAGTATGGGATTAGCCCTTGCATTAGTGGCCTAGAGCCAGATTAGGTTTTTAAAAACAAAGTGTATTAGGAGTGCAGTTCGCCTCCTTTCAAATTGTTATTTTGGAGGTCATGTAATTACCCCTTTTCATTTAATAGACCTCAGTAGGTTGGGTATTTTACCCCTGTGTCTATGTCCAGTGAGGACAACTTGAAGGTGGAGTTTGGTGTGGCCTTTGAGAGGCTTAGAGTTGAGAGCGAGTGGCTCTTTTTTCGAAAATTGAGTGTTGTATGCCTCGTGGAGGCTTTTCAGTGTAATTTGGAGCAAATGTTCCTGAACATGAATGGGGTTTTCTGCCCCTCTGGTAAAACTTATTTTGAAGTAAGGTTGGGCTGATTGCCCACGAATTGTGAAGCAAGGGCGCTGAGCCCAAATCTAGTAAATATTGTACATACATTTTGTTGACTTGCTACTCTGTACCTGCAATGCTTGTTATTTCGTCATTTTAAAAAGAAAATATAACCTTGTTAAATTTTACATTAACTTTGATTCCGTAGTTTGAGACCCGTTCACGCCCGCACCTTCTTTCACCTCTACCTACCACTAAAACTCGGTAACAATTATTATTATTATTATTATTCTGAAGTATAAGTGATGCTAGTAATGCCATTCCTTATGCAGCCAGTCCCTGCTATGAATGGTGTGAAAATATTGCTCATAGGGTCGGTTCGTTGCATGCATTTCAGTGGGCTTGGCAGACTGATATGTAATAGCAACTACTGGCTCGGTGAGGAAAGCAACGGGAAACTACCTCACTCCTCATTTCCCTAGCACGCCTCTTCAGTGATGCCTATGCCATCTATGACAGCTGATGGCGGAGCTGTTGAGGATCCAACCAGCCTTCGGGCTGAGGACTAAACATACATTATTATTATTATTATTATTATTATTATTATTATTATTATTATTATTATTAGCCAGTTCTGCGGTATAGAGGTAGCCTGCCTGTATCTTATTCCAAAGTAATGGGTTTGTTTGTTTTGTTTGTTTTGCGAGATTTTCTCAAGTTCTTAGTCACAGGAAGAAAGTGTACAATGGGTAGATGAAGCTCCTGACTAGTGATGGGCAACGCTCCCGCTCGAGACTCTCTAGACTGACGTCACAGATCTCGAGACTCTCGCGAGAATCTCGAGACCGGATTCTCCTGTGCAATACGACGTCCCCGTAACTACGTGTGTAAATTTGATAGTATACCATAAACAGTTATTGCCTTCTCATGTGGAAACGTGTGAGCCAACAAATTTTGTCAAGAGCCTGGAAAAATACTACATATTCAACTATGAGTCCCTTAATACCATTAACAAAAGTGAAAACTGAATGTCAGTAGGCCTATCTTAAACTGTTCATGACTTATTTGAGGTGGACAACTTAGCTGAATAACCCTGTATAATTTGTGAATAACTGTAGACAGGATGTACACCTACCTGGATACTGGAGGCGTGCATTATTCGAACTTGAGACGGGGAAAGATGTGCCGTATTGCATATGAAACCACCATTACGCAGTTCCGTCCAAGCAGTGGCCGGAGCAGGTCGACAGGTTATACTGCTCTCCGAGTGAAGTAAAACACCCAAGTGTTATAGTATCGTGCCATTTAGTGCCGTTTGAACGTTTAAAGTACTTAACTAGTGAAACTGCAAACAATACCCGTAATGAAACACAATGCGAAATAAGGAAGAATACGCTGAAATGTACCTTCCAATGGAACCAACCTCGTCCATCTACAGCCGAAATTCATGTATGGGTGTCAGAGACATTGAAGGTCACTATAGAAGAGCTGGAAGCTCTACAACTGGACGCCACCGCAAACTCAGTATGCATGAAGGTAATCTCACGGAATATATTGCATAGATTGCTGAATAGTGTTTCCTTGTTTAATGGTGGACAGGTTCAAGTGGAAATGACTGAAGCTGGCGTAGAGGCTACGAGAGTCAGACTTTTTAACATTCCTCCAGAAATTCCTAACGATAAATTTTGCACCCACTTCTCCAAGTATGGTATTGTTGTAACGGATATATATTGGTCCCAACACTATAAAGTCCCTGTTGCTAATGGAATAAGGCAAATTCAAACTGAATTAATTCCACCTTTTATTACTGTAGGAGGTTTTCGAGGTCAAGTTGTCTACGACGGACAAGTAAATACGTGTGCGATATGTAATGCCCCCGATCACCTGGGTAGTGCATATCCACGACGCTCAAACCCTATGATGCGCCTGGAAAAAGTTTGTATGTCTAGTCAACCACTAACCCCATCGGTAGTTCCATCCAATAATAGCCAAGCCAAACAGAGGAGACAACAAAATAATGTAGGTTTCCCTCCGTTATCCAATACGTCATTACAAGATAACCACAAACAGGAGAAAGTTGCATTAAACACCCCAGACATTAGAGAGTCACAACACACCACAGAGCCGGTTAGCCAGCCCCAGGCGCTAGAACGTAAACAAAGCTCAGAGGCACTGCGGCCGCTCACATAGGCATACACGTCTCGGGAACACGAATCACAACCAACTTCAAAATTAACAGATACACTTACAAACAACAAGCAGTTCTGATGTGCGCCAACAGGACAATTTTTTTTACATGGATACGGACATTCGTACTAGACAAGATATTAAGGACATACAGATAGATGACAGGCATACAAGTGAAATGTCAACTCAGTCTAGTGAAGATTCCCTGCAGAACATCTCCGATAGGATACGTAACCAGTCACCCCTTGATATGCCACAATACTCTCCCATAGAGAGCCTGGTGAACTCAGGCGAATCCGAATCGATGGTTAGAGGATGTAGACAACAACGTCGAAGAGAACGAGTCAGAAAACGCAGAGAGGAAGATCAGTAGCTCGCATCTATCTAAACTCCACTTCCTATGAAGAACCCCTTCAAACTAAAAACAGTACGGTCCTGAAAACAGGCCACACATAAGGCAACGTAGCCATACACAAGCCACAAGGACCCAAGATTAAAAACGTGGACACTCCTCAGGCTGTTCAGGTGATCGATGCTGCATATGGGACATAGACTAACTACTTTTATAATTATGGCAATGTTGTTAACCTATACGATAATGACCCTGAATATAAACTGTATACAAACTGTTAATAAGCAACTGCTACTAAAACAACTCATCCGAGACCAGGACACTGAGACTGCTCTACTACAGGAAGTAGCATCAACCGATCTGCAGCCCATTCCTGGCTACGAAACTCTAGTGAATGTATATGAGAATAAACGAGGTACCGCTATATTCATTAAGAACATTATCCTATACACTGACCCTATCTTTCTCTTGAACGCGCGAGGGATCAGCATACGTGTCAGAGAACTACTGACTGTTAATATCTTTGCACCTTCAGGTTCAGGTCACATCTGAAAGACGACCATTTTTTACAATAGATATCCTTCCTATTATCCAACAGTTCCAAGGCAACATGATACTTGGGGCCGAATTTAGTGTCGTCAAGTCAGCGAAAGACCACACTGGATCTTTTCAAAGTTGTCCAGCTTTGGCTGCTTTGATAAAAGGGCCACAACTGAAAGATACTTGGCGACTGAAAAGGTCACTATCTGCAGGATACACTTATTTCTACAAAACAGGAGCCTCCCGATTAGATAGAATTTATCTTAACATAAATTTGCAGGGAGAAGTATGCGAAGAGGATGTATGTCCTGCGAAATTTTCTAATCATTGTGCATACATATGCAAGTTAAGGCAAACAGCTCTAGGCCCAGCCCGTGGAAGATGCTCGTGGAAATTATATCAAAGTATATTACTGGATGCAGAATTAAGAGAATAATTTTCCACAGGATGGCAACAATGGGGACGACAAATAAACCGATGTAAAGGCACATTGGACTGATGGCTATTTTATGTGAAACCCTGAGTTATAAAATTTTTGAAGGCGTACAGCTCACAACGCTATCGGATGTATAGACATACAGCTGAATTTTACTATCGATGTTTTAGCCAACTATGTACAGAAGACCCTACCAACCCAATGATTTATCACAGTTGCTGACAATGCAATACGCGCCCGAGACAATCAATGTAATAGTGAGAAAACGCCCTCAATTTATCATCTAATCCGAGCATGTCGTAGGGGACGATTTAAACAATACTTTTCAGCCGGGAAGGAGTATCGACCCGATGAAAGAAACTGTAATAGTACTCGTTCCAAAAAGCCACATCTCAAGACTACAGCTGACTTGCGTCCCGTAACTCTCTTAAATTTCGATTATAAGATACTCGACTGATGCTTGAAACGTAGACTTAGCGCTTTTGTTGAGGACGCAACATTCAGTCATCAATCAGGTGCAGTCCAAGGACGCAGTATCCTTAATACCGTCTGTGACATTCGATACACGATAAGCAAATCATTGATGGAAAGTAAATGTAGACAGCTCATTTCACTGGATTTTGACCATGCTTTTGACAGAGTAAATCACAGTTATCTGCTGGAGGTATTTAAAGCTCTAAGTTTCAACGCGCAATTCACGTCAGTAATTGAGAAAATAGTGATTGATGGATCGTCCAAGAACAATGTGAATGGCTACCTAACAAGTGCAATCGGAGTTGGGAGAGGAGATCGACAGGGCTGTCCCTTGTCTGTGGTAATGTTTGTTATCTCGTTTGAAACTTATATCAGCATTTTAAAGCGCACATTTTCACCAGTAACCTTAGATACATTTGCCTATGCTGACGATGTCACCACAACACATATATCCAACAGCTAATAACGCAACCAGGGACTTACGGTCACTATTTTGGAGCAGTTCTTGACTTTCAGAAGACCAATGCCACGCTGATATGTAACAGAAGCAGAGAGTACAGAGATCTTCCGCCATAGATGAATATAACAGAGGAAATTAAGATATTAGGAGTGGCAATTTTCAATAGCGTGCAGAAGATAATTCAGAAGAACTGGTCCCATGCTCTTACCACTGTGAAAGGCGTTCTACAACAAGCTACGTATAAATGACAACTCCTGCAGCAAATAACACAGTATGTAAACATATAAGCGCTGAGCAAAATCTGGTATATAAACAAAATCTTACCTATACCGCGAATGATGTGCATTCGGATAGCTTCAGCAATAGGATGGTACATATGACGGGGTGCAATATTCCGGATCAGCAGAACTACACTTTCACTTACTAAACCTGAAGAAGGAATCACATTTCTTGACGTGCACAGAAAAACCAAAGCGCTCTTCCTAAAACGAAATTGGAAATTGATGCAATAACCTGGAAACACCACATCAAAAATATTTCTGAAGCAGTAGTGCAACTCCAGGGAAAGTAATAATCTATCTGCAGTGTATGATATCAATTTCCACGCGCCGCATGCACGATACTTAAGATGTGAACTGAGTATCTTCCCCGGGACCTACTTACATCTAAAGAAATAACAACGAGGAACTAGTATAATCATATGCTCCGACAACAATATCAAGCCCCTAACATCATGAAGACGACGCTGATTGTCAACTGATACCGTGTTTAGAGGAATTCATCGAATCGCGGAGTTCCTGAAACACCTCAGGACACCTGGTACAGCGTAATACACGATGACATTCTCACAAATAGTAAGCTACACCGCATCCACATGGAAAAAACGATTTGTGCTCGTTATGTAGGTACTATAGTGATACCATACATCACAGACTAGTTCAGTGTGAAATCATCCAACAGGTATGGAGAAAATTTAGGAGGCTATTGCAAACCGTTATAAATCAGTCAGATATCTACGTTGCATCTGACGGGTTAAACCGTTCGACCCTGAGGCCATCTGAATTGAACAGCGTGTTACACACTAAAAGTACTTGAAGTGAAGAAGGTATCTTCTCGAATACGAGTGTCTGGATAAGGAAAGCTCTTATTTGTCCGAATAAAAGGAAGTCCCTCGGAAAATATGCGAGTAAACAGAGCTGTTAATTAAGTGGAAGTGTGGTTTCACAAATTGAGTGCTTCGGTATTACAGTGTGAACGTGAAAAGGAAATGGAAGAAAGGAACACTGACTATATTAAATGTGCTAAATTTATTTGAAATTAGTGTGGAACTTAAAAAGAAGTTTTGAATTTTTAGGTTGTACTAGTTGTTGTTCAATTACTAATTTGTTGTTTGTCAGTTTAAACGTATAAATAAACGAAAAATAAAAACTTGCGAGTTAAAATAATTACACAAGAGTGGAACGTGTAATCTAAAATGCCCGAGTTTGCTCTAGTTCTTTCGACAGGGCTGGTGGACAATGCTCCCGAGACCGATTTTCCTGTGTTGCGAGCTGTGCGACGTCCCAGTAACTACGAGTGTGAGCTTGGTAGTATATCATCAGCAGTTCTCAAAGGAAAAGTGTGTGCCGATACATTATGTAAAGGCCTAGGAAAGCATTGCATGTTGAACTATGAAGTCCTTAATACCATTTATAAAAATGAAAACAGTATTGTACCCTACCGTAGGTGTAAGGACCACCTAGGACGATCGCTCCATTCCCTGTCATGAACTTCCGACTAAGCTCAAGTGGGTAGAGAGTGGGTTAGGTTGCCTAGATAAAATATAAGTCGAAAATGCAAACATACAACTAAGTATAATGACAGGAATAATAGAGGTTTGTTGAATGAGAAATACAGTTAAGGGGTAAATGGATTTATTACCGAAAAATAACTGATCCATTCTAAACAAATATGGAAAAACAAATTAAATTGGCCTCAAAACGGCTCCAAAATATGATCCGCACATCACAAATGAAATAAAATAAAAATTACACCATTGAATACAGACTTGGGCATCGACCCAAAATAAATCACACAAAATCAAAATGTATATACATGGAGACACGACTCTAAGTGTACGAATTAGTTAATATGTGTCGTTGCTTCAGTTAAGTGCGATGTTGACTGGCCTAACGACCGCGTTTAGGAACGTCCAAAACATGAATTCATGATATACGAAAATACTAGTGAAACACTAACTACCCTATATTTACATCAGTTAATACGGTCACAAAATCATACAATACACATTGGTACAAGGTTGGCAATAATCCCTTCCAAAAGGCACAGATTCTACTTGTGAGTTGCGGCTCACGGCAAAGATCCATACAGAAATGGAAAACCACAATCATCAACAGCATACGGCCTGTATTCCCAATTTAAACAACAAGACAATGTATATATCATCACACAGCATAAATAAAACACTCCTGAAATAAAACAACATCACGACATAACAAACAGTAGGCAACGGGAAACATTCCTGTATCATTCAGCTGCATATCAGCGTGTCACAACACACCCACAATCGTCTCCTTCTCACGCCACATGCTTGCCTAACAACTGTAATCGACAAATACAGATCAATACACTAGACTTGGTTTGCTGTCTGCGGGCTGGTCTTACAGCGGAAACAAACTTTCACTTCACTCAGGGCTAACTGGATCTCAGCTGATTGCACTGCTCCCTATAGAGCTCGTCATTCACGAGGTTCTCATGGGCTTTCTTTAAACACAGCGGGGAGACTAACATCATTCTCAAATACACAATATGCTCACTGGCCTAGCATATCATTCACGGCTTAGGCTTCTTTCGCATTCCAATAAAAATCAATCCCCTTTAAATACCTGGCTCTCTCTGGCCCCTCATATATAAATTAACATTATCAATCGTGCACAACCGCACGAGCCCTTCAATTCAAATACAAATCAACACTATCAATCGTGCACAACCGCACGAGCCCTGTAAATCATGTATATCATCTAACGTGCAACGGCACGAGCCCTTCAATTCAAATATCAATGGTTCGATTCCCGTTCGACTTCCCCTAACTAGCATCCAATCTCTTTCAATGACCCTGTATTAAATCAACGGCGTGCATGCAACACTGTACATCCCGTGAACAGTGAAAATACACATGCAGAGATAACATCCTTACTGACTCTATCTAATTTTGAAAAGAACTTTATATCAACGCAGTAAGCGTATTGCTTGTAAGTCATTTGATGATCGCAGCTAGCTAAACCTAACAGTCGTAGCACAAAGAAAGAGAATACACTACAAAACACAAACACACAGAATAAACCTACTGTTCCCTTGTACCCCATCTAGCTAATTATATACAGAAAAACAAAGAATGCATTCAAACCCTCTCCATGTTTACATTTAATAAAAATTCAAAATAAGCAAATGCCAATCTGACTGATATTTAACTTAGAACAAAATAACCCATTCCTCACAAGCATTTCATGTATACTAAGAATCATGGATAAAAAGACATCATTGCACTTAACTTTCAGGAGCTCTCACGGCACCAGCCAGCGGGCCACATCTCCACTGCGTCACGCCTCCTTACACCATAATTATCACAGGCTGCACACGTAGATAAGTCCTTGCTTCAACTTCTGGTGTTGCCATCTTCTTCTGGGTCTCGTTCCTGTTGATATCTGAAAAATTCCCATCATAGCTAATACTAATATTCTCTTTAACATAATTCATCCTTCATCATTTAAAGGATGAAATGATGTGGAATTGAATTCACCTATTATTGAATAGTAAACAAATCGCAATGAATAACCTGTTGAAAAATATAAAAACTAAATATATTAATGTAAGACAAACAATCTCTAAAATTTCCCTTCACTACTAAAATAATTAATGGTAATCAGTGGAGTAGTAATAAAATATATTCACGACTATATCCTCCAGAGCATGAATAAATTCCAGAATGCATCTGATAGTAACAAGTGCGACGGACGCCTACTGTTATTACTATTATTATTATTATTATTATTATTATTATTATTATTATTATTATTATTATTATTATTATTATTAGCCCGCCTGGTGGCCATGGTCGTTAAGGCGCTGAAGTCTAAAAACGGTCTAACACCGAGGTTAGCCGGTTCGAGTCCCGTTGGTCGAAAAAATTTTCACCATCAGAATGTTGGCCGGCAGGGTAGGGGAGGTGGTGGTATACAATTTCTAATCACTAGATTGCGTGCCAAAAGCCTGGATTAAATTCCAAACCTCTCCGCAGTGCTCATATGGAGTGAGGGCATATGACGCTGTTGATGGTGATTCGTCCGTCGGATGGGGACGTTAAGCCTTGAGCAGACCCCTTGGTGCTATTCGACAGGAGTAGGCTATGTGCCGGCACCGGGTTTCACCCTCTCCCTACTATCATATATCACGTCATTCATTTCATCTCTCATTAACTCCTCTGATGAGGTTGACGTCAGGAAGGGCATCCGGTCATAAAAAACCGCCACGACAAATTCATCTCACCTCATACCCGACCCCGTAGGGAAACGGGACAAGGGTTGGACAAAAATTATTATTATTATTATTATTATTATTATTATTATTATTATTATTATTATTATTATTATTATTATTATTATCATCGTTCGGTACGTTGAATTTCACCACTGCATTTACCCTTCAAAGCTATCATCTACATCATGCTTTAAGACTTTAAGTTAACTAAACTAATAGCCTTCAAAGCTATAAATAAAGAAAAAACATTTTAGAGCCTTAGTAGTTAATTTCTATTCCTCTAGAATTGCAATCTAACGTCATTATTGACTATAAAAGCTGGCAGGGGAAACCATTCTTCTAAATAAATTTACAGTTTACCGCCTACAAACTCAGCCACCTTACCGCAACAATGACTTTTTCAACTAATCATAAGGATATTGGAGTTCACTCTTCACCGCTTAGTGTGCTCGAGTGCACGGCATCGAACCAACACAGGAGATACAAAGGGTATTTAACTTAGCCGGTGTACGAAATATATATATTTGCAATACGTGCGTTGTATGATACTGAGAGCATCTTATGATTCGACACCAGTCCTTAGCAGCAGCACGAATTCGTAAGGACGCTCTCATACAGTTTATCTCACGCTTCCGCGTACCGACCGATAATAATAATAAGCGTCCATCGCGCTTGTTACTATCAGATGCAAATGTTTGATTGCCAGTTTACACAGTTAATGCAGGTAATTAATGCCATCCCACACTTGGCAAAGGAATGTATTTAACTTTAGGCAAGTCACGGTTTCAACCGTACAATGTTACACTCTTTCTTACACACATGTCCGCACAAAGGAAAATCAATCCACGCGGCGACCGTATCGCGCCACGTATAACTCACATCACGATCAACGGAAGAATGGAGCTTTCACCTCGCGGGGGAGCTTAAGTAACCAACACCACGTTCATTGGCTTAGGGGAATCCCCACCTTTTTGATAATGGAACCAAGCAGCGGCCTAGCCTTGATCAACGGCTCTGCATATGAACTATTTAGTAAGCAAAAGCGCTCAAGTTCATTCTCTCTATTCAATTGCACACAATAATTCTGTCTCAGACTTCTATCTCAATCAGACCTGTGGATTAGCAGCTAATAATGGATATAATTGATTAAATATTGACGATCACCGCACTGAGAAACAAAGGGCTTCCTTTCGTTCAAATGTTGCACTCACCTGGCTTGTCATTGGCTAGATTCAACTGGTGGTGTGATGCTCCCTTACGCGTTCCTACCGGCAACGGTTTGTTTAAAAAATTGCAGCATCTCGCTGCTAGTGGAAAGTCATTGACGAGTGTTTTCCCCTGTCATCACTCCAACTGACTACCGGCCTCGCCTTCAGCTCTCTGCATTTAAAATATCAGACTGCTGTCCACGTCGAACATATGATTAAAGTATAATTGAGGCATCAAGGGTATGGCTCAGTATGTCAGTATCTTGAACGCTTCACGACTTACTTGAAGTTGACATCTTAGCTGAATAACCCTTATAATTTGTTAATAAATATAGATAGGATGTGCACATAGGCGTACCTGGATAACTCGCAATTGTTGTCGACAGGGTAGTTTCTTGTGAATCAGAGTGGGCCGGAGGTGTTCTGTGATGATTCTCCTTCAATGATATTACGTGTGTTTTAGCGCCGGGTCATCCAATAATTATTTCTGCTGACGTATTTTACATCTTTTCAGCAAACGACACAGTAGACTGTGTTTATGTCATCTCTTCAAAATAGCCTACATCCACGACTTACGTTGCGGTTCGTACATCGTCTTGCAGTTGTCGCGTACAATTAGACACATTTACACATTGTACCGTCATATACCGACGTCCATAATTATGACGCGAATACTCAATAACATTGTAAGGAATTTTTCCTTCGTCATCAAAATATCGGTAAACACAAGCAGTGGTCATATATGATATTGAATGCGGGGTCTGATAACGATGTACGCCAACCTGTCCAAGAAATTGGAGGAAACTCCTGAATTTCAGATTACACGTTCCACTCTTGCTTAATGGTGGTTGCATATGCAGCAAGGCGCATATTGACCCGTCTCGAACTCGAATAATGCACGTCTTTTAGTATCCAGGTAGGTGTACCTACAGTAGCCGTCAGTTTCTGTACATAGCCTGCTCATTCGTATACTTACCGCTGCATACAGTGCCAGAATACGTACCCTTTATAATTATGTTGTACTGTGTCAAGGTAGATCTCGGTAGAAATGAAATAAATGAGCGCTCTAGTAGCTTGTTGACACGTATTTACGGAATTGAGAAGATCCATGGTTTGTTATTCACATACTCAGCACAAACAAGATTCAGATCCGTATACATGTAGACCTACGACACGCTGCTCGCCACACAATGGGGGGACACCGCTCTCGAGATCTCTCGAAATTTCTCGCTAGAAATAGTGCCTACGCTAGTCTCGAGAAATCTTGAGAAATCTCGAGACTTCGTATCAGACTGCCCATCACTACTACTGATCTAGGATACATAGACGAAGACTGGTTGCCATGGTTACAATGATGTTGGGAAATTGATGACCTTAATTCCAGATAATCATGATTTTGTCCTTTTCCGCCCAGTGGAGAAAATAATTTATGAATATGTACCTTTTCCTTCTTTGGCTATTTTTCTGTTATAAAGTAATTAATAAATTAATTCCAGATATTGTGCTGACAAATAGTAAACTGTATGATATTCATATGCAGGGGCGAAGCGTCAGCGGAGACAGGGTAGACAGCGTGTACCCTTAAAATTTTGTGAACGAGAAATTGTCTAGTAAATTCAATTACTTTTATAGAACATTAATTGTTTCCAAATACATAACATTATTGTATTCACCGCTTTCCTTATTTTCGAATAATTTCTACAATGCTCAGGCTCGCGTCAGTTACACGAAGGACGTACACGAAAGTAGATTCTGTCCATTCTGTGTATTTTTCCTTTGATTTTCAAAGTTTTCAGATAGAGCAACTCTAACGTTATCTGTAGGTGCTGACTGTGGAACCATTACTTTCCTACAGAGAGATGTCTCCGCCCAGTAGACAGACTTACCAGCGTCTCTTGTTGCTCTCACTGGCTGGTATTTGGATCTCAGTTATAAAGGTGCTGTTATTGGCTACCATCTCAGGCATGCTTTAAAAGTAATTAATTTATAATAATATATTTAATGCAGCCAAATAGCCATAACTATTACATTGATGGGTTACATATTTGCATAATCACTTATAGACATTGTTCTTCTTGTACAGAATTCAATGTGGTATTGTTCACACGTTTTTCAACATAGTGTGCACTCACAGTCTATACTTGGATCATGGAAGTGTTTTGATTTGTAGAGTAGGTGATGAAAATCGTGAACTGCTAATCCTATAATGAAATGTCTTAATTCAAAAATAGCTTTTGTCCATGAGCGACCTACCATTGCCCCTGTGCCATAAAAGTCTGGCTGGACTTCTTCTCTCTTCTCCGTTAGTTTTGCCATTTTGTAATTAATTTGAAGTTTATTATAAAACATGTCTAAAAATAAAATAATGATAATAATAACATTAAAATACGAAGTATAGCGAACTTACACCTAATAAATGAATTATAGCATCAAAACCCTTGAAGTAAATGCATTTTCTTGCCCGCCAATATCAGTTACGGTACGGTATTATAACGGAAACGAACAGTTTCACTTTCAAAGTTACGAATGTGATATGAAAGGTGAGAGCAAGGTTGCTAATAGTGTATGCAGCCTATGCTAGTGTATCATAATAAAGAGATATGGCTAAGTGTTAATTTTGCATTATATACGAATAGTTACTCGTGATAAAATATGAAGTGCTATTCTTGTTGTCTCGTGTGGCAGTTTGTGTTTATTCAGGATAGGCCTATGACGGGTTCTGAATTTAACAGTCCTGACTTCGATTCAGTTGTGTATTTACTTAGAAATGGTATTTCCTCCTTGTCGTTAGAACAAAGGTAACGATAAAAACGTTACAGATACGGGCTGACCTAAGGTTATCGCAACAGGACGGGAAATTTATTGGAAAATTTCAGAAAAGCTGGTATGATAAATATCAATGGTTGGAACTGGTAAAGGTCATAGACAAATGTTATTGTGTTTTATTGTCTGATGTTTGGCGTTGACGGGGAAAATCCTTGGCGAAGAACGGGTGTAAACTCCATAAAAATTTCGAGAAAAATGCTCAAATACTCGAGGCATCTGAGAATCATATAAAGTTCGCCGAGAAATTTCATATGTTGGGACGATGCCGTGTCGACCATGCCGTTTCAGAGGGGCAGAGACTATGGGTCATAAAACACAAAGAAATGGTTTCAAAAATAGGAAAATTATCAGCAGATTAGTAGAAGTTGTTGTCGCTTAAGTATTCAGGAATTACCGTTCAGGGGTCATCGAGAAAGTCAATGTTCTTCTTCATGTTTATTTAATAAAGGAAATTACTTGGCAACTCTTGATTTACTGGTTTCGGAGGAATCTTTCATGAAAGACCGTTTGGGGTCAGAAATGGTCTTCAGAGGTATTTCTAGTGACAATCAAAACGATTTGATTAAGGCAGTTAACTTACTGTTGCCGTTCAGGAACGTATTCGAAAAGAGATATAATAAGCTGAATTCGTTTCTGTCCAAGCTGACGAAACTAATATGTTTCCGTTAAACCACAGTTAACTATTATTGTGAGGTACTGTGTAAATGGAAAAGTCGAAGAACGGTTTCTAGGCTTTTATAACGTGTCTGCTGATCAGACTGCTAGGGGTTTAGCTGATGTCATAATTTCAATTCTGAAAGAACGGAACATTGATAATACCAGACTTGTATGTCAGAAGTATTGCCGGGGCTACAGTAACGTCTGGTCATAAAGGAGGTGTCCAGCCAATTGTCAGACAGTCTTATCCCCATGCCATCTTCGTACATTGTTACGCCCATCAACTCAATTTGTTTCTTCATCATGCTGCGAAAACTCTAAAAGACGTGAAATTGCTCATATGCAGTTTATCTCTATCTTCCACACATTCTTCTCTTGTTCTTCAAGTCGTGCAGAATTGCTGAGAGAGCAAGGTTTTCAGCTTCCTCATCCTGCTCCTACCCGATGGAATTTTCATTCATGACCGTGAAAAAATATTATTCCGTGTTGAAAAGAGCAGTGGATGATATAATAAATTCTGATTACTGGAACCCAGACTCAATCCAGACAGCAGTAGGAAGAGACAATATATTGAACAATCACAAATGTTTGTTCCTCCTCTGTCTCTTTTCTGCGGTAGGATTTTTGTCTACACCGACTTTTTGTTTAGCATTCTGCAGTCGAAAACGTGTTCTGATGTAAATTTTGTGTATTGAAGAGGTGAAGGTTACTACTACTAACATCAGATCTCCCAGAAAAGATAATGAAAGAAATCGAAGAAGAATTTTCTGCTTTGTGTTAAAATGTGGTGAATGCTAACCAGGGTCAAAGAAGAGTTGCCTACGAGGTATCTGATACAGTGTTACTTCACTTAGAAACACGTTACGATAATTACGAATGTCTTCGTTTCGTAGAACTACTGTACTTGATGAAACAAAATTTAATATTTATCATTCACAAATTCCCCAGCAGCATTTAAACGAACTCTTGTCCGTGTATCCTAACGATTTTCATATAGATCAAATTAAGAACGAAATAACCAACATTTACTCTGATGCTGATAAACATATTCGACACCAGCAACTATTGGCTTACATTCTTAATAGTGAACTCCAGGGTGTGTATACGGAAACAATAAAATTGCTTAACTTGATGCTATCTATTCCGTTAACGCAAGTTTCTAGTGGACGCGCTATGAGTGACTTGAAACGAATTAAAACTTATTTAAGGAATTCGATGACCAACCAGAGACGGTCTAACTTGGGAACTCTAGCAATAGAGAAGGAACTGCTGTGGCATCTTTTTTTTTTTTCATTTCAATATAGGCACCTGAGCCAAGGCTCTTCTTGGTGCAATACAAATAAATTACAATGGCAGATACATTCATAATGTAATTACAAAATAAAATACAGTAAGTATATAATTTAACATGATGTAATAGATAAGATAGGACAAAGCTTCCTAACCATAATTACCATACTACTTCAAGTATTTAGTTACATCACTTTTGAAGATAGATAAAGTTGGTAACATTTTTTTACTTTTTGGGAGCGAGTTATACATAGTTATGGAAAAATGCCAAAGAGAATTTTGACCATAACTAGTGGAATGAATCTGACTGAAGTGAATATTATAAAGAATTCTTGTTTCATAATTATGTATCTGTGAATTAGTAATTACTGATGTGTTTGAGCGGACCAATTTGTTTTGAATTTTATAGATCATAATTATAGAAGCCTTTATGCGGAGGTTTGGAAGTGATAATATATTACAATGTTTATACAGATCTTTAGTCGGTGTCAGAATGGGCAGTTTGAAAATTATTATTAATGCTCTCTTCCTAAGGACCTCTACCTTTCCAAATAATTCTTTATTACAGTATGCCCAGACATATATCATATAAGAGATGTGGCTTTCAATAAGAGCATAGTAAATACCCTTCAACAACCCACGAGAGAAATTATATCGCAATGTACTGAGGATACCAATCACAGGGATAATTTTATTACAAATAGTCTCCACGTGATTACTCCACGACAGATTTTCATCTATAATCAGTCCTAAGAATTTAGTACTGTGCACTTTCATTACTCTGTGATTGAAGAAAAGCAGATATGTATCCAAATGTAATACATATAAAGGTTTGTGAAAATTTATGTAGTTTGTTTTTGTTAGATTTATAGTTAATCGGTTGGACTTAAACCATGTTTCAAGTAATCGAATATCCTGCTGCATATTTTGTTCAAGTTCATGATTGCTAGAGCCTGTATAAAAATATTAGTGTCATCAGCAAAAATGGATAGTCTTCCATTTAATTTAAGATGACCAATATCATTAATGAAGATAAGATACAATAAAGGCGCCAGCACAGAACCCTGAGGCACACCAATTGATATCACCTTTACATTACTCTGAGTATTATTACATGTAACAAACTGCTCCCTATAAGCAAGAAGCCTCACTTCAAGACGATAGTAATAGATACATTTGCTGAAATGAAGGATAGGCGGACTGAAGCCATTTACAAGGATATTGTTTTAGGTGAGTTGTACGAAAATCTATTTACTTTTTCTCTTATTAATTCTATACAATGAATTTTATTGCTATTTTTATTCTAAAAATACGTTATTTGACAGCTCCGTGCTACCTATTTATTTATTATCGTGTTGTGTTCTATGGCGTGACTCAGTTGGTGGTGTTTGTGGTGGTGATCATTGTTTTAAGAGCTATAGAGTCTGCTATTATGCCCAGCCATAATGCACTATTTCATTTATGTTAAATCCTACAACATGTATCTTATAGACTAACTGGAAAAAGCATATCGCCTAGATCCTACGGATAATACAAATTACGTGCAGAAAGTATATTTTCTTAGATATGTTCTATATATTATGTTCTGATACGTAAGTAATGTTTGCAACACCTTCTTTTAAAACTGTGTATCTCTAATAACTGACTAATAACTGTATTCTGACAGCTGAGGCTGGAGGGAGGTGCATTGAATTAAATCCGGCATTTAGAGCATTAAAGTGGCGTTAGGAAAAACTGAAAACGGGTTTTGAAAGAGGAAGAAGCGAGGGATTTTTAAGGTTAAAATTGAAAATTAGATTTTTGGTCAAAAAAGTTAATTTCAGGATTAATTAAGTTATCGTAGGTACACTGAAACCATGTGCTTAGTAACAGGACCTGAAACTATTCTGCATAGATTTATTTATATATGAGAATTGAGAGAAATACTAATGAAACACGGAGCAATTTCTAAAATGTTTAGATATTCATATTCCTGGATACTTCTATAGGATATTAATAAACGAAAGTCGGAGGAATAAAACTGAAAAGTCACTTCCCGATACCCTATACATTTTAAACTTGCTTTGCGCTAAATGAGAACAAAAGTTGGCCAATATGGATCGTTAAAAAAAATGAATTTTAGGAGCTTTACACAAGTGAAGTGCTACATTTATCCAGGGTCCCCGTGGGAAAATGTTAAGAGCGCCTGAATGGTCACCTTTTACGACACTCAGAGGCACAACTCGGGCAACATTTCAAGAATTCCAAACAAAATTAATTATTGTTCTTACGGATTAATCAGTTGATCGAACCTTTAGGGTTCCCTAGTGTTAGGGCAGCTATCCTCTCTCATCGAAGATGTATTTCACGCTTCATGGAATATATGGAAAGAGCCATTTAATAATGAATGATGTCATAGACTGAAGAGGTTAAGGACAACATTTATTTTGGGAAGTAAATTCGGTTTGCTTTTTGTAATCTGAATTTTGTTTTAGATTATGAATGTACGATCTTATAGTAGTATCATGATATCTTGTCTCTTCTTCTATAAATGATATAGCCTCTTACAATAACATTCATCGACATCTCTATATTGTAATAAGAACGCGCAGTACCTATTTACCATTTCCAAGTGTTCCTCAAACTGTTCAAATAATCTTTGGTCATTGGAAGACAACGATCAGAGTCACAAAATTTCTTTCTTCCACAGTCCCAATCGCTTGCGCATTCTGAATAACGTTCTTCTGTATAACATTCACCATCCTTCAAGTGTGGCATTTTACGGCACTTTCCGGCCCCACAATGTTCATTACATACATTGCATTGCTTATAGGATCTGCATCCTGCAGGAAGTTTCGAATGACATTTATCACGGTAACAAATACGGCCTTCTTCACATTCCCGATCGACTATGCATTGCCCTTTACCTGAAACACAAATATATAAGAGATTAGGAGATTCATACCAGTAATTTTTAGATTGAAGAACCTCAAGGAGGATATCGTATTTACCCGAAGTCAGTGACACAATTAGGCGAAAGACAGGTAGTTTTAGAGCAGGAGTTTCCAAATGACGGCCGGTGAAGCCATATTAAGAAATAATATGAAGGAAACTTACAAAATGTATTTCACTGCTCGTTCAAAAATGTATTAATTTTTACACCCCTTATAGATCCAAGCCAGAACTAATTCATTCTTTAATATTATACCTTTCTTGTAACTATTCAGTTGATCTGATAGGTTATTTTTTGTATGTACACATTTATATTCCAAATTTCAAATAATAATGTAATTGTTTTTACGTTCCGCTAACTACTTTTGATGGTTTTTGGAGACACCGAGGTGCCGGAATTTTACATGCCATTAAGTCTAGCGACGCGAGGCTGAAGTATTCGAGCACATTAAAATACCACCGGACTGAGCCAGGAACGAACCTGCCAAGCTGGGGTCAGATGGCCAGCGCCTCAACCATCTACGCCACTCAGCCAGGGTCCAAACTTCACTAATTTGTGCAATTGTATAATGTTTTAAGCAAGTAAAGTGATCAAAACTTTATTTGAATTGAAGTAGGCATATTATTCCATAATGGTATCTCTGTTCTGTTTGCATAATTTTACGAAAATCGGCCTATTATTAAAGTGCAGTCCGCGATCATGAGTAAAGTTTCCAGTGTGGCCCTCGAGCGCTTACAAATTGGAAAGCTGTGTTTTAGAGACATACAATTGTTAAACATACACAGGTACAAGATGTTTCCAATCATGTGGATAATACGCCCCAAAATAAAATAATTAATCGCTAGGATCATGCGTCCTATGGTTGAATGTTTACAAATTACAGACTGTTGTGCGGGAAGTATTTTACAATCTTGCCTCACGTCACACCGCCACAGATTGGTCTTACAGCTGTTGTGGGGAAGGAAGCGGCCGTGGCTTTTATTAAGTTGCAGGCCCATGCTTGTATCTCGCCTAACTGCGCTGCATGTAAAGGCATCAATTTTGAATACTGAATCTATCGAGTTCATGGTTGCCTTGCCTGATCAAATTAAATATATCTATGTGAAACTCAATTGACAGACAGGATTACTCTGTGTTTTATCGAGACCAGTACATGAAGAATAAAACACTGCACAATAACACTAACTCAAACTAGTCTGATAATCATTATAAAATATGAAGGCTATCTTATTAACAATGATGATCGTAGTACTTATTATTATAATTAATCATGTACAGTCGTATCAAATATTATTTCAAAACCGATTTTCGGACTCAAAGTCCATCATCAGTGTTGAATTTTTTTAAACATTTGATTTTATATGAGTGTGTTATCACAATGAGTGCCCGGCTTCATGGCTAAATGGTTAGCGTGCTGGCCTTTGGTCACAGGGGTCCCGGGCTCGATTCCCGGTAGGGTCGGGAATTTTAACCATCATTGGTTAATTTCGCTGGCACAGGGACTGGGTGTATGTGTTGTCTTCATCATTTCATCCTCATCACGACGCGCAGGTTGCCTACCGGAATCAAATCAAAAGACCTGCACCTGGCGAGCCGAACATGTCCTCGGACACTCCCGGCACTAAAAGCCATACGCCATTTCATTTCATTTTTATCACAATGAGTTTTAAAACAGTTAAAATGGAGCCCTGTTGAGATCAACTGTAAAATAAGAAAAGGTAAATACGAGTGTAAAAGTAGGGGAGAGTGGGGCACATTGAACCGGAAAAAATAGTTTTCACTGCCACTCATCCAGTAATTTTAATACAGACCTGCAGTTTTCCTCCTTTTGAATTTCAATCATTCAAGTATTAAATGCCCTTATATGAATATACTATGAAGAGTAGTTTCTAAGCTGCTTGGCTTTAAATAAAATGAGGTAAATGGTTCATTCTGCCCCACCCTTGGTGTACCTTGAACCAGTCTACAGAGCTTCATTAGAAGAACTTAATTACAGAGTTATTTCCAAATTTATTGTTATCTTTGCATACAATCCTCTTATAAATTACATAACTAAGCATATAGGCATTCAACCACGCATACACAGAAATTAACGGACTTCAATGGAATGGAAGTTAATTCCAAATTTGAAGTATGATTTTTGTCTCTTTGTCAACCCCTGTTGAGTAGGTTTTGGCAGCACCTATACTATATTGTTTGCTGGAACAGATGCCTCATCCCTTACCTGAGGAAAAAGAACTTTCCCCCCATTTTTTCACTCTTTCTCAAAAATGACACCTGATAGTCGCCTGCATCATCCTTCGGTTTCAATATTTTCCCCACATAGTAAACATACTTTTTGTTTTTCACTTCAAACTTGGTCAGAACAAAATCATCTGTTTCTGGAGATTTGTCCAAATCCTCAATGCTGTATTCGGATTCATCAAACTCACCCAGGTTGGGATCGGTCTCTTCGTACTGAACTTCACTGTCCTCTTCCTCAGATTCCTGCTCATAAAGCTTCCGTTTGACCTGTTTTTATGGGATGTTTTGTGGCTTTCAACCAATTTTTCTCTGGTGTGTCAGTTGCAATTAAACTTCGTCCTTTCTTGCGTTTAGGCTTACTGTTCTTATTTCTGTTCTCAGCTTTTGGATATCTTCGAATTACAGTACTTCTGGAGAAAATCCTTTAGGAAAATATGTTTGAGTAGGCCTATCTTGCACTACACATGGTCCTGCTTGCTGCTGATCTTGTGACAGGTTAACACCGCCAGAATTAGCATCTGACGTTGTTCCATTATTTTCCTTAACTCTGTTTGTCACCTCACTGACCATATACTCTTCATCGGTGAATATGTCTTTATCAAAAGGAAAAATTCCAGTTTTTGAAAGGCAGAACATATGTTAGAGGGTGTCATAGATCTGTCGTGAGCAATTTTAACGCATGCAGCTACATCGTAAATTGTAAGAGGAATACCCTTACTTTGTGGGAGTATAACATATAAAACTGGATAATCCAGCCTTTCCTATGGTATGCCATATTTATTTTTTACAATATCATTATTAAGTTTTATATGTATTGTGTGCATACTTTTACACTTGTATTTTCCTTTTCTTATTTTACAGTTGATCTCAACTGGGCTCCATTTTAACTGTTTTAAAACTCAATGTGACAACACACTCGAGTAAAATCAAATGTTTAAAAAATAATTTCAACAATGATGATGGACTTTAGAGTCCGAAAACAGCTTTTGAAATTAAATTTAGTGTGCTGATATGCCTGTATATGATTAACTAGACTTCACCAAGGTCGAATGAAGCTCACCCCAGAAACTGACTCGCGTCCTCCGTGGTTCCATCAAGATCCTGAGACACCACCTCTACAGCGCTGAAATGACGCACTCATTTTACTGTTTACCATATCTCTTTTATAATTTAGACTTTCCTTCAATTAATAGAACTGTATAGATAACATTTGATATTTTATCTTATTTTTAACGGCAGCCTGTACATATATCTGGTTGTTCCTAAATAACTGGAAATGTATTTGAAAGATGTATGACTTGGCAATGGTATGTTGATAAACGGGGTTAAAAGTCAGGTTGTGAGTTTCACAAATAGGAAAAGTCTTCTTAGGTTTAATTACTGCGTTGATGGGGTGAAAGTTCCTTTTGGGGATCATTGTAAGTATCTAGGTGTTAATATAAGGAAAAATCTTCACTGGGGTAATCACATAAATGGGATTGTAAATAAAGGCTACAGATCTCTGCACATGGTTATGAGGGTGTTTAGGGGTTATAGTAAGGATGTAAAGGAGAGGGCATATAAGTCTCTGGTAAGACCCCAGCTAGAGTATGGTTCCAGTGTATGGGACCCTCACCAGGATTACCTGATTCAAGAACTGGAAAAAATCCAAAGAAAAGCAGCTCGATTTGTTCTGGGTGATTTCCGACAAAAGAGTAGCGTTACAAAAATGTTGCAAAGTTTGGGTTGGGAGAAGTTGAGAGAAAGAAGAAGAGCTGCTCGATTAAGTGGTATGTTCCGAGCTGTCAGCGGAGAGATGGCGTGGAATGACATTAGTAGACGAATACGTTTGAGTGGCGTTTATAAAAGTAGGAAAGATCACAATATGAAGATAAAGTTGGAATTCAAGAGGACAAATTGGGACAAATATTCATTTATAGGAAGGGGAGTTAGGGATTGGAATAACTTACCAAGGGAGACGTTCAATAAATTTCCAATTTCTTTGAAATCATTTAGGAAAAAGCTAGGAAAACAACAGATAGGGAATCTGCCACCTGGGCGACTGCCCTAAATGCAGATCAGTATTGATTGATTGATTGATTGATTGATTGATTGATTGATTGATTGATTGATTGATTGGCGCAAAATCTATAGAGATGGCAGCACCATCCAGTAAGGTTTGGTTCCTACTGTAGTTCTGAAGAAAGAGCGCCTTGGAAATGTGCACCTCCCGTATGGTAACAGCTACGTAAAGAAATGATGATGATGATGATGATGATGATGATGATGATGATGATGATGATGATGATGATGTTTCCTGTTTAAAGGGGCCTAACTTTTAGGTCATCGGGCCCTAATGGTACGAGGTGGAACGAAATGAAACAATAAATAAATAAAATCCGCCTCTGTGGTGTAGTGGTTAGTGTGATTAGCTGCCACCCCCGGAGGCCCGGGTTCGATTCCCGGCTCTGCCACGAAATTTGAAAAGTGGTACGAGGGCTGGAACTGGGTCCACTCAGCCTCGGGAGGTCAATTGAGTAGAGGTGGGTTCGATTCCCACCTCAACCATCCTAGAAGTGGCTTTCCGTGGTTTCCCACTTCTCCTCCACGCAAATGCCGGGATGGTACCTGACTTAAGGCCACGGCCGCTTCCTTCCCACTTCCTTGTCTATCCTTTCCAATCTTCCCATCCCTCACCAAGGCCCCTTGTTTAGCATAGCAGGTGAGGCCGCCTGGTCATTCTCCCCAGTTGTATCCCCGACCAAGAGTCTGAAACTCCAGGACACTGCCCTTGAGGCGGTAGAGGTGGGATCTCTCGCTGAGTTCGAGGGAAAACCAACCCTGGAGGGTAAACAGATTAAGAAATAAATAGATAAAATTTTAAAATGGATCCAATCACCAGAATTTAAAAACAAATGATGGTGAGAAATTGATGATGACTTTTAAATAATCAGTGCATCTAATTCTCCGTGTCTTATTTTCTTATAAAATGATAGACGAAGTAGATTAAAATAAGGCATTGCCTTGAAGTACAATCTTATATACAATTCAATTCCAAAGTTAGAAATATTAAAATACACAAAACAATCCAAAACTGATTCAACAGAATAAAACGTAGTTCACAAGAAAATACAATTAAAAGTACATAAAATACTCAATTTTATACACGATAAAAAAGACCATTATCCGTCATAAAACGGATTACGAGGTCTGCTGACTGCTCGTCATTCATATAGGATGAGGAACATTGTACTCGGATGTTTTAGACTACAGCATATATCGGCCAGGTCTATGCACTCCGTAAGGTTATATACCACGGTAAGATGACCGTCGAAAGTACACACCGGGGGGAGGGGGGTTTCCCTTCAGTAAATAGGAGTATATTTCTGTACCGTGGCCGATCCGAAGGCGACGTAAAACCACTGCTTTTCTCCGAGAAACCCGAAGGGAAGTCTTCCATACTTTCGTAGTTCTTTTCATCGTTCTCAGCTTGTTTGGAAGAGGGGTTGTGTGCCGCTCCACATCCCAATGGAACATAACCAAATGTCTCAACTGAATATCACTAGCTGGAACCTTGTGAAGTAACGGGGACACTGTCACCGCCTCCTAGGCAGCCCTATCAGCTAATTCGACTCTTCAAACGGCCGGTCAGCGCGAGCGGGTACAGAACACCCTCAATGCACGTTTCCATAAGCCAAGGCCATACAATCAACAACAAAAGTCGACGACAGTTTCAACTACATTAGCAAGTATTCCATAATGAAGGATGTTCCCCCAGCTCTTCAAGCAACTTAAATCGACTAATAAGTTTATTCCATCTATCCTAAAGCACTGCAAGATCATTTAAACTAAAACCAGCAAGTTCTAAATGTTTTCATTGTCGACATACTTTCACTTCAACTATGCCATACATCAAGTAGTTTGAATCAGGGCTGACAATCAAGTTCCGTGTTCCACTAACAAACGGGAATAATTCTAATTTAGACCCAAGATCTCTCTTAAATACTAAGCATCTCAGGCCAGTGTATAATTTTAACTGATTACCAAAAGTTTCATGTGATGTGTGGGTGTAATAGTGTTCAAGTTTTTTTTTTTTAGGTTCACATATTCCGGTTGATTGTGACAGGACCGCTCGACAAGTCTATGCCGAGTTGTGTAAACATACGACGGCATTTTTACTCAGATCCAAGTGTTTGGCATTGGTGTATAAACTTTCCATCAATTAATTCATACTGCGATAATGCATTATTTTCCAGTAGATAGAAGCAGGACCAGCAGTTATATTCCGTGTTCCACGAACACATGACAATTTTTGAAACCAATAACCAGCACTATTAAAAGCCAAGTGATTTGTCTGTGTACATTCAATGTATATATGTTTCACTAGTTTAGTCAGACAGAGGCAGGGCAGTCGAACTCATAAACGTTCTTGTAACGCCAATATTTCATATGGTTAAAAGTGTTTCATTCGTATATGTGTGTTTTCAAACAATACAAGTGTTCCCAGTGTTCCATGTCCATGAACGCGCGACAGTTTAGGCTAGAACTATGTCTTTGTACCTTTGCTTCAATGAGTGTGAACTTCATCCAATCTTTTTCGGATAGAAACATGACTGTCAAATCCAAGAATGCTCTTAGTGAGCCAAGGTTCCATACCATTATAAGTGCCCGTGTTGTGTTTGTATATATTTTCAACCAGTACATGTAATTCCAGTGCTCCGTGTTCTATGAACACAAGACTGTTAGAGCCCGAACTGGGAACATTCTAAGCTCCACGTTCTGTTTGCCAAGTGTACGTTGCATTTCAAGGTAATGTCTAGCAACTCTATGATGTGCTTTCATGCAATCACCTATAGGTACATGGTTTTTCGTTATGCTGATTGTTATCAGATTCCCCTTGATTTAATTTTCACCAAGAACTGATGATGACTCCAAGGGAGTCGAAACCGATCTTCTTATAATTTAATATAATTTTGCAATGTGTTGAATGTTGGAACATCCCTCGAACTCTATATTATTTGTTAAACATGAACACGGAAATGAAGATCATAACTTACGAGAGTCTCAAACTAACACTGGATATAGTTCTAAGTCTGAAGAAAAGATTTTAACAATTATTTGGAGCTGTACGAAGCTGACGCGAGAAGACGTGGTCTGTCTCCGCCAAATTCCGACCGTGCGTGTGTATGGATAATGGTTTTCGTGGTAAACTAAATCTCCACTTCCCGCCAAAACTTGTGGCGCGAAGTGCAAAGAAAAGAAACCCACAGAAACTACCAAATTTCAAACAGCTGATTGAAAAAATGTATCCCCTTGTCGATAAAATTATGGCGATTCCAACCCTGCTGTGCTTCGGCCAGATTTATACCTGGAACTTGAAATTTGTTTGCACGCTTCTCTTCATTGCCTTATGTATCTGTGCCGTCTCCTTTTTCACAAAACGTGTGCGTACGTATTGCGAAATTTCAGCTTTATATTTCCAAACCAAATTAGTCACAATAATATCAAAATTCCACTCATCACAATGTCCAAATATGAAATTAAAACATGCATGAGTGCTTAATTGTCATTGGAGGAACTTTCGGGCCCTTTCGCGCTCAGCCATGACCGGTACCGCACGTGCAAAAGTCACACGTGTATCAATAACTTAACTCGGCTAACTTTCCTCGTGGTAGATGACTGCAAAATTGCGTGTCCTTTCAAAACCAACGAGGCGATGGGCTCAATATGTATAAAAAGGAAAATACACTTACGAGTACAGCCGTCGGAATACAGAATCTCTCCAAGGAACGCCAGAAGAAACACAGTGCCTCGAGACATCTGTAAAATGATCAGAGATTGCTTCAAATCTAGAAAGATTAGGCGTTCAGTAGATGAATTCTTTGTCTGGATAGAGCTAAAGTGTGTTGAATGTCTGAGTAATACACTGACTTACCAAATGTCATGGGATAGTCACCTAATAGCGTGCGGAGCCTCCTCTGGCCCTGCGAACTGCAGTGAGATGCCGTGGAAGTGAGTCGACAAGTCCCTGGTAGTACTCGGGACGCAGCTGATACCAAATCGTTTGCAGAGCGGCCGCCAGTGCTGGTCTGTTCGTGGGTGCAGGATCCATGGCACGGAGCCTGCGTTCCAGGACATCCCAGATATGCTATATAGGGTTCATATCGGGGCTCCTGGGTGGCCATGGTAGTCGTTGGACCTCCGCTGAATGTTCCTGAAACCATTCCCGGGCGACGTGGGAGCGATGTGGCGGCGCATTATCATCTTGAAACACCGCAGAACCTTCTGGGCGCTGGAAGGCCAAAAATGGGTGCAGATGGTCTCCGAGCAGCTCAACATACCGCGTACCATTCAAAGTCTCTTCCAGAACAACCAGGAGGCCCATTCCATGCCAGGTAAATGCACCCCAGACCATAACAGAGACACCAGCGCCCTGAACCACACCTTCTAGGCAGGCGGGATCCAACACTTCATGTGGTCTGCGCCGTACACGGTGCCTCCCACCGGCATGGAGCAGTTGAAATCGTGATTCATCCGACCATATCACGTTACGCCATTGTTCCGGTGTCCATCCCTGGTGACTGGCGACAAATGCGCGTCGTTGTGCCCGATGACGCCGGCTCCCATACCCCATAGAACCCATGTTCCTACGGATTGTCCACTGGGAGACGTGTCTAGCACGGCCTGTGTTGAATTGAGACGTGATTTGTTGCACGGTTGCCCGTCTGTCACTATTGACAATCTGTCTCAGATGTCGCCGGTCACGGTCATCGAGGGTGGCTGGACGGCCGGTCGTTCGTCTATTGTGGACGGTGAAACCTGCATTCAACCATTCATAATACACCCTGGACACGGTTGATCGTGTGAAGCCGAATTCCCGCACCACATCCTAAATCGCATTTCCCATCCGTCGGGCACCGACTACCATACCCCGTTCGAACGGTGTCAGCTCACGACGACGTTCCATGTCACACCTGTCACATGCACAGGGTCTCCTATACAACTGCCGCTGGCACAGGGAGCGTGTGGTGCGCAGACAATAAACCTGCGCATCAGTGCTCCGCTATCCCATGACATGTGCTCAGTCAGTATATATATATATATATATCGGGGGAGACGTATTCCGCACGTATGTACAGTCTTCTTACAACATTTGCATTAGTAAGTGTTGAGCTCTAGAAGTTCCCTGCGCAGCTCAAATACTCATCTATTATCTCGTCTCTCAAGGATCTCGTCCACCAGATCTTGATAGGGTGCGTCGGGTTTCTAACTAGGTTACTTCACCAAATCATGTAGACTGACTGTATTTTAAGGGAAATTAATTTACCACAGGTCAAGAAAATAAAATACACCTGAGCACGCTTTTGGCCCGAATTAAGTGCAAGGAAGAATGGAGTGTACTTGTACGAAGACGCATCAAGGAGGTACGAGGGCTTAACCCTGACGTAGACTAGTACCACGTTCCATTATCATTCATTCCAGCTGATCTAACTTCAAGAAGAGGTAGTGTCGAACAGTTTATGTGATCGAAATGGTGGATAATCCCCAACTGGCTCAAATCTGGCAAAAGTAAATGACCTCTCAGCGATGCGATTTATAAGGAATCAGAAACCGAAGAAGAAAGTTTGAAGAGATCTCTCGTAAAGATAGACAGAAAACTGAGACGTGGTTTGCTGTATAAACCTATTCAGAGTTTCGAAAGTACCGTTCGCGTGATGGAATGGATAATCAGGTCTTGGAATAATTGTCGAAGTAGGTCTGGTCGACAGAAAGGAATTCTGTCAGTGTAGGAACTTCAAGCTGCAGAATTCGTAGTGTTGAGGTTGGCTTAAGAAGATGCCTTAAGCGGGATTGTGAGACCTCAGAAGCGAGTCTACCCACTGGAGCTTCACCTGTCTGATCCTGAACAATCTGCCGATAAAAAGGAGTTGGTTTGTGGACCAACCATGATGCCAACATCCGCGAAGCATGAGGATATCAAATGCTCTGAAAGTAAATGATAGAGATGAAAAGGACTGTACCAGACTTTGTAAAATTCCGGCAGTTTTGACTCGTCAGTTTTAAAGCTTTTCTAATGTACAGAATTTAGGTTAGAAAGCGGGTGAATTTCCTTTTTATTCCCTTTGTCACTTTGAATATTCTGAAAATTAGGTGGAAGTATGCTTCTAAACATTCACTAAGTAAGGGCAATTCCCAAAGTAAGCAAGAGAAGAGAAACTAAATATAAAATAAAGAAGTTGGGTTAACACAAACGGATGAAACAAAGTACTGATATGTGTTTACAGAGGGTGATATAGTACAGCTGCATGTGTTCCACAATTCATATTCCAGACTAGCAGAATAGAAATAGTATTGAGCATGTGAATTTTCAGACAGCCATGGTGTTTCTCAGAGCTGTGGAGGAAAGCTGAGGGCCGGCAATTCCTGGCTATGTGGATTTAAACTGTACATGTGTTCCTATGGTTATTGTTTTTGGAATCTATGTGCCAATTCTCTTTCAGGATGGACGCTGACGGATGTCGAGTTATTTTTTCTTTCTTGGGATTTTATAACTTTGGTCTCAGGTCGATATTCCTTCACAACCTAGGTTCTGTTTTGTGTGTGCTTGTTGTTCAGTTATTCTTGTTCTAGCGTCCTACGACGTTGTAAGTATTTCCTTTATTGTGGTGGTTCTTGTTCAAGTTGCCATTCCTGTAGGTCGCATATTTATGCGATATTTAACTTTAATTAATGCCGTATGCACGGACAATTTGTTTTTGTTGACTCAGGTTAGGTGAAAAAAGATGTGAATAATTATATTTACAGCGGAAAGAACATGCTTATGTCGACTTAATGTAAATGCTACGATTGTGAAGTGATGATTATGAGCTTTCAGCCTTATGGTAAATTGCCATATCAGAGTTTCTTTCTTGGAGTAATGTTTGTTTACCTTTCATATCTGATCCAGACATCAGTTAGATTTGTTTGTGTATATTTCAAGTTAGGTCAGCCATTGTTATTTATGACTCCGATGTCATTGTTAGCTCCGAAATAAGAACGTTATTCTTACACGTCAATGAGAATATTGCAACTTAAATTAACATTACCTGTTATCAAAACCTATTCATGGTGTCCACTTATGTTGTCTATTGTTTGTATTCACTTGGAAAACTAACCTTTTATTGGATAATTAAATTCTGAACCTCTTTCCGAAATGAAACTTTCACCAGCTGTTTTCATTTGTGGATATGACATCCTTCCATATACAATCTAGCATACATACAAACCTATCTCCATTAATTATGATATAGGATTGTAACTGGAGCTTTGTCTGGACCCCACGCCTATGAGTGGAACCTTTTGCAAACCGACTAAGACCAGCTGTGGCACCATTGGACAACTTGTTGAACCTCTTGATTCGGATTCCTTAGACGTACGATTAGATGACGGCACAAATGAAAATGGTCACCCAACAGCGAGGCTCGAACAGGATTTTGCGGCTTTTGTGTTAGAAATTCGCCTGCCGTGTTTCATTTTGTCATTTTCACAGTTGACTACGTGCTGCCGCGTCTTTGATTATCTTCAACAGACAGAACATGGCGACTGGCAGTAGTAGACGCATCTTGGTGTACCTCTACATTTTTCTTTCTACATATGTGTAAATATGTGGTGTTTATTCATGTGGAATAAATATGTTAAATCACCTACTGAGTGATGTATTGTGTCTGCTCATGTAGGACAGTCTGATCCTCCATCTGACTCATTCCAAATTGTGTTCCTGCTCGTATGGAGATAAACTTTGTTATGTGCGTCCGATAAATTTTAAAATTACTTCAAGCAAGATACCATCAACCATAAGGAACTGATTTCTAGGCAAAATAGGCTGACAGAAATTTGGAAGGTTTCAGTATTGTTAGGAGTATCTAGAATGTGAATTAGACTAAAAAAAATAGCGAAACTAACTTTGGAGAGCATGATGAATTTAAAAATAGATATCATGGAATAATTGGTAGGATTCAGGAATTGCTTTGCTCATTTGAGAGACCCACAAGTCGGTCGCAGCATAAAAGTTTGGTCCTTCCGAGCCGGATGAGAATCATTGTGAACTATGATGTTTGAACAACGTACAGCTGTGAATATTGTGCTAGACATCATAAATTGGCATTGTCACGCATTGCTATCTGCAACCGCCATTTGAACACAACAACGAGCTTGGCGCGAAAAACATTGTGAACAATTATTGTATTAAAGCACCAGAATCACGTGCTTAAAAGTAAATTACTGCGAATGTTTGGATACGTTATAATGATATTTCAACGAAGTCTACATCGCTTTGGATCTGTTTTGAGATCGCATGTTAGCAATCTGTGGAATGTTACCACGTACCACATGCTTCGAGATCTGTCCCCGATAGAACACGTATGGGACCAGCTCGGACGTCAACTCCGTCCCAGCACCAGTATGCAGGATACCAAGGACCACTAAGAACAATTATGGGCCACCTTACTTCAGGATAGGGTACAACGGCTTTTTGACATCCTTCCCAACCGAATCAGTGCATGCATCCAGGCCAGAGAGGGTAAAACTCATCTTGATAAGTGGGATCGTACTAAGTTCTTTGTAACTTTGACTCTATTTTGTAATCAGTGAAATAACATCACATACCCTCTCCATTTCGTTTCTTTCTCCCCTTCCGGGTGCTTCAATCTTTTGTCAGGCAGGGTATTTATAATCGCTTGAACACTACAGAAATCAGTCGCTCTTACCTGGACGATGTGTTGGTATTTATATTGTACTTGTGTGGTTCTACTGTGAGACGTACTACAAAGTATGTGATATGAAGTATTTAATGAGTAATGTTCCGTGCTTTTCTTCATATTAGTTCCAGGCCATAAATAATTTAGCTTCGCAGATAAGATACAATAAAATAAGAAACACCCAATATAATCTCCTTCATCCGTACGGGTATGACGTAACCTCATACAAGAAACAGTTTTCTTTAAGTTTATAAATAAGGATGAATTTCACAAATGGGTAGTTTTGACGTAATAAAGTACAGCAGTTCTTTTTCTCCTTTGCAGGAGGACTGTTTGTTACAAAATTTAGAACAAAACAGTAATTGAGTCCTTGTATTAAGGTAAACCTGAAAGCAAAAGAAGATGTGTAAAACCAAACCTCACTAAAAAGAGTCAATCAAATTGATAAATGAATGTCTTGTAGACAGAAATATGCAGATAAGACAAGATTAAAAATACAATATTTACAAAACACAATATTTACAAATTCTAACATATTTAGGATTCATACTCCTGGATACTTCTACTGGGCATTAATAAACGGAAATCGAATTGTTTATTGAAGGTAGAAAACTCAAAATATAAAATAGACGTGAATTAATAAGTCAACTTGCCGATGTCCTATAAATTTTAAACTTGCTTTGGATCAAAAGAGAGCAAATGTTAGCCGATGTATTTGGTGTAGAAAATTGCTTTTAAGGAGGTTTGTGCAATTGAAATGCTAAACTTATCCAGGGCCCCGAGGGTAAAAATTAAGAGATCCTAAGGAATCACCTTCTAACGGCACTTGAGGCTCGCTGTAGAGGCGGGTGAAGGGGATGGGGATGTATGGTCAGTTAGACATGATTTATTTAGGATGACACTGCTATGAACTTTAAATACTTAAGATGAGAAGATAATTGATTTTGCATAATCCTTTGATGAGTTCTTGATGAAATTGTTTCTTAAAAGCATTAGAAAATCTCTTAACTTGCAATACGTTTGGGAGTTAAGGGGAATATAGAACATGGTGTTGTTAAAAATATATATAATTTTGCTCTACAAGGATGTAATTTGGGTTGTGTCCCATTTGCGACCACAGCAAAATTTGTCCCATTTTTTATCACTCCCATTACAGAGGAAGAAAAGAATGCGAAGAAAGACCAGTTTCTGTCCCATTTGCGATCACTGTAAAATTAGCAGCACCTATCAGTGTTTTCTAGCAGAGAGCTGCTAATTAGGGCGTACCCAAATAACCGTCTGTTGAAGCTCGGCTTAGGGATTCTCTCAATCCGTCCGCTCTTCTCTTGAATTGTTTTCTTTAAGGTAATATTAGTCTGTAGTTTTCAGCATACATATTCCAGGTATAGTCATCCATCGTTGATGTAGCTTTTGTTGTTATCTGTGTGATTACTCACGACATGGAGTCACTGAGACCAATAGAAGAAAGCCTTTGTGCTTTATATAATGGAAACTCTTACAGAAATTTACGGGAAAGTCAAGGGTGTTTGGTGGCATGGGTATATTAAAACACAAGAAATCCTAATGTAAAGGAAGACTAGTGTGTCGAAACGATACAGTGGTGAGAATGATCGATCATCAGTGCTACGGCTATGGAGCCAAGGTATGCATTCAGGCGACGCCTGGGTCGAAACCCACCGTCGGTTTTCATGAGAATAGTTTTCTGTGGTTTCATATTTTCACTTCTAGGGAAATGCCGGGAAAATTCCTATTCTTTTTTCTTACAATTTGTTTTAAGACATACGGACACAGATAGGTCTTATGGCGACGATGGGATAGGAAAGGGCTAGGAGTGGGAAGGAAATGGCCGTGGCCTTAATTAAGGTACACTCCCTGCATTCGCCTGGAGTGAGATTGGGATACCACGGAAAACCATCTTCTGGGGTGGCGAGAGTGAGGTTCGAACCCACTATCTCCCGGATGCCCAAGCTGACAACTGCGGGCTTCTAACCGTACGGCCAACACGCCCGATAAAAAAATTCCTATTCATAGGCCACAGCCAATTTCATTAGCTCCTCAACTGAGATTGGAATCGGGAAGGGCATCCGTCCGTAGAACTATGCCGTATAAACACATCTCATCACCGACTCTACATCAAGAACCGAGAGACATACATACAGATAGATGAAAGTAGGCTAATTATATTTTGAGCAGTTGTTTACTTAGCGTGTCAGTTGGAGCAGTTGTTTACTTAGCGTGTCAGTTTGAATACTGAATTGAATTGAATTGAATTGAATTGAATTGAATATTGAATTTGAGCATTATTTAGTAGTGTCTCTTGTTGTGTAATGGAGAAAAGAAAGTGTAAGTTTACTGGTAAGTTGGAGAAGAGCTACAATTCCTTTAAAAACGGTAGCACTGTCGAGGAAGCAGATCGTTACAGCAAAAATCTTTGTTTTGAATTTTAAAAGTGTAAAATTCAACGGTTTTAATACACCTTCCTTTTTGTCCTGCTTTTAAAAAATTATTTCACAACCTTTACACACCCAACCATCTGGTAATCCTAAATAAAAGCTACATTTGAGTCCGGTTTAGTGTCTGATTGTCTGTCCCCATATTAACGCATCAGAATCAATCAATCAATCAATCAATCAATCAATCAATCAATCAATCAATCAATCAATCAATCAATCAATCAATCAATCAATCAATCAATCAATCAATCAATCAATCAATCAATCAATCAATCAATCAATCAATCAATCAATCAATACTGTTCTGCATTTAGGGCAGTCGTCCAGGTGCCGGACTCCCTATACCTGTCGTTTTCTAGCCTTTTATTTAATTACTGCAAATTTATTGAATATCTCCCTTGGTAAGTTATTCCAATCTCTAACTCCCTTTCCTATAAACGAATATTGTCCCCAATTTGTCCTCTTGAATTCCAACTTTATATTTATATTGTGATATTTCCTACTTTAAAAAACTTAAACTTGTTCGTTTACTAATGAGATTTCATGCCATCTCTCCACCAACAATGCCGTGTGGCTTTTAGTGCCGGGCGTGTCCGAGGACAAGTTCCGCTCATCAGATATAGGTCTTTTTGATTTGAATCACGTAGGCGACCTGCGTGTCATGATGAGGATTAAATGATGATAAAGACGACACATCCAGCCTCAGTGCCAGTGAAATTAACCAATGATGGTTAAAATTCCCGACCCTGCCGGGAATCAAACCCGGGACCCCTGAGACCAAAGGCCAGCACGCTAACGATTTAGCCATGGAGTCGGACATCTCTTGACTGAGAGCTCGGAACATACCGTTTACTCGTGCAGCTCGTCTCCTTTCTTCCAAGTCTTCCCAGCCCAAACTTTGCAACATTCTTGTAACGCTACTCTCTTGTCGGAAATCACCCGGAATAAATCGAGGTGCTGTTCTTCGTATTTGTTCCTGTTCTTTAATCAAGTAATCCTAGAGAGGGTCCCATACACTCAAACCATACTCTAGTTGTGGTCTTACCAGAGACCTATATGTCCTCTCCTTTACATCCTTACTACAACCCCTAAATACTGTACCCTCATAACAATGTGCAGGAATCTGTACCCTTTATTTCCAATCCCATTTATGTGATTACCCCAATAAAGATCTTTCCTCATATTAAAAACTAGGTACTTACAATGATCCCCGAAAGGAAATTTCACCCCATCAACGCAGTAATTAAAACTGAGAGGACTTTTCCTATTTGTGGAACAGCCTGATTTTTAACCCCGTTCATCATCAGTAGTTTCACCAGTTACTTGAGAGCTGTCTACCTGTGCCAGTCCTTTAGTAGGGAATTCCCTCATAGCAGCCTGAGTGTTTGTGTGTCATTACGTTCTCACTAATAAGAGTGATCGCAAATGGGACAATTTTTTTTTGTTTGCAAGTTGCTTTACGTCCCACCGACACAGATAGATCTATTGCGACGATAGGACAGGAAAGGGCTAGGAGTGGGAAGGAAGCGGCCGTGGCCTTAATTAAGGTACAGCTCCAGCATTTGCCTGGTGTGAAAATGGGAAACCACGGAAAACCATCTTCAGGGCTGCCGACAGTGGGGTTTGAAGCCACTATCTCCCGAATACTGGATACTGGCCGCACTTAAGCGACTGCAGCTATCGAACTTGATCCTGGGACAATTCATAACGCGTCAAAAATAAATTACGTTTGCACTCTACCTGAGTGATCGCCAATAAGAATGATAGCAAATGGGACAACAGAGTGGTTTGTTCCGTAGATTGGCTACATTAATCACTAGAAAATACTTTCGTGTCTGATACTCAGTGCGATAATAATGCGTGGTAGCACCGACCTTGGAATTAATATTGGCTGTAATGCAGGAACAATACAACAGGAACTCGATAAACGAGTCGTAAATCACCCATCCTACACATGATAATAGCCCACGCAAAATTTAACTTGCGTAGGTCACGAACACGAGGCTGGATCGTTTGGTCAAGACAGAAACAGGTAAGGTAAGGGGAGGGTTATACTGCCCGAAGGCAGGTCCGAACCTCCGCAGAGGTGTTCCTGAGCCGGAGTTTACGTGCGGTAGGGTGGCCAGTTCCTTTCCGCTCCTCCATTCCCTTACCCCCCACCAACAGCGCGTGGCAACCCATCCAACTCCTGACCACGCCCAATGTTGCTTAACTTCGGAGATCTCACGGGATCCGGTGTTTCAACACGGCTACGGCCGTTGGCACAGAGACAGGAACTGCTTGAATTCAGACTCGTCAATCCTATTATTAGGAAACAAAGTCTATTCTCCCGCAAATTCAAGGACAGGATAAAGGAAAAGCACAAATTTTATTAAAGTTAATAGAAAAATGTAAATGTACATGACAAATATGAAGATTCATAATCCCCACACAATCCCGATGGTGTTGTCATGGCAACTTGCAAAGTTGGGCAATGCATAAGGATAAAATTATAATAAATAAGGGATCCCAGGACAGCGTGGAGCTGAGATTCTCATGAATTCTCCACGATGGCAGCAAACCTGAAATTTGGTTGACCAGCACTACAGTTCCTATCTGGAAAGGCAAAGGTGATATGGGTGAATGCGTATCAGTCCCAAAGGAATCTGGAAAATCTCCTGCAAATTTGGAAAGACCGTTTAGGGGAATATGGCTTCCGCCTTAACATCACTATAACCGAGTACGTGTAATGTGGGTTGCAGACTGCCGATACTGTTTGCATTGACGGGCAAGACCTAGTTAAAGCCAACCAATTTAAATACCTTGGATCACTCATCACCTCAGACGGAAAGACATTACCAGACATCCGAGCACGAGTAAATGCTACGTGTCTGAAGTGGCGTCAGCTCACTGGCAAGCTATCTGACAAGAAAATTCCCACCCACCTGAAAGGAAAAGTCTACAAATCCATGATCCGGCCAGTTGCACTCTATGGATCGAAATGCTGGTCTACAACTAAGAAGCACGAGCCGGTTCTATATGGTATGGAGATGAAAATGTTACGTTGGTCATTAGGTCTTACAAGACTGGACCATGTCAGAAATGAAGATGTCCGAAGGCGATTGGGATTGGCACCTATCCCAGAGAAGCTGCGAGAAGCGCGACTTAGATGGCATGGTCATGTAGGCGGAAGCCCTGCAGACTCAGTGATACATAAAGACCTCAAATTTTATTCTGGAGCTTCTCGATCCGGAGGTCGTTCCATGAAGCGATGGCTCGAGTGCGTCAAGGAAGACATGTGTCTTGTAGGCATCACTGAAGCTGATTCTCTTGACCGTAGGAAGTGGAGGATGGCATCAATGCGGGACTAAACTATAGGAAAGAAGAAGAAAAAGGGACAATAGCGTCATTACAGGCATTCAACTCACGTAACTTGAGATTCCCAGTAGGTATACAGAGAGTTGATACAATTACCAATCAAACGCGACTCCAGAACGTACATGAATAAATCCTTTCCCTTTTACTTGTAGTACTGTGCCAAATGAAGGAACACGCTGGTGAAATAAATGATTTCGTTAGTAAGAAACTCGCAGAATAAATTGCGCTACAAAATGCGTCCAGGACAGAATACGACAAGAGGAAAAGATGTAGTGATGTAAAAGGGTCATCAGAGAAAAAATAAAGCACAACAAAAGAAACAGCCTGAATAAAACTCATAGAGACATCGAAACAAATATGGTTGTTCCTCTTGGGTAGCGTCATAAAGAAACTTTAACCTGAAACATCAAGCAAAATGATAAGTCAAAAGAGGAGAAATTAAACAAAAATAACAAACCGAAAATAGTACGAGTAAAAGCGAAGAATGGAAAAGAATACACACAGAGACTCTCATCCCGCAAAAAACGGTGTATTCACTATTGGACGCGCTAAATGCAGCTTACGCAGACAGAATAATGTCATCTGCTATAACGTCGCACAATGCATACCTCTTCATTAGTGGCGCATGCTGGGATCGAGACGTGGGCTACAATTAGACTTATGTTACCCCTATTCGATGATTGGTTTAGTGAACGTTAAGCCTTCAGCGTTTTGAGCTGCAGTCAATAGCGAACGAAGAAGCCTGCTGTGTTGTCAAGGCTGCTTCACAAGCTACTGCCGTGGCCTCTGCTACTGTCACTACTCAACACCTGATCAGTGGAGACGACAGCCTTCTTCTTCTTTCTTCTTTTGCTACCGCTTTTTCCCACACCCGTGGGGTCGCAGGTGCGAACGGAGTCGTACATGTTTTACGGCCGGATGCCCTTCCTGACGCCAACCCTATATGGAGAAATGTAATCACTATTGCGTGTTTCTGTGGTCGTTGGTAGTGTGTTATGTTGTCTGAATATGATGAGGAGAGTGTTGGGACGAATACATATACCCAGCCCCCGAGCCAGAATAATTCACCAGAAGTGATTAGAATCCCCGGCCTGGCTGGAAATCCAACCCGGGGCTCTTTGAACCGAAGGCCCGTACGCTGACCATTCAGCCATCGAGTCAGACAGTGGAGATGGTAGCCTAAGGTTTAGCAAATTACACTGACTTAGCAAATGTCATGGGATAGTTACCTAATAGCGTGTGGGGCCTCCTCTGGCCCTGCGAACTGCAGTGCGACGCCGTGGAAGTGAGTCTACAAGTCCCTGGTAGTACTCGGGACGCAGCTGATACCAAATCGTTTGCAGAGCGGCCGCCAATGCTGGTCTGTTTGTGGGTGCAGGATCCATGGCACGGAGCCTGCGTTCCAGGATATCCCAGATATGCTCGATAGGGTTCATATCGGGGCTCCTGGGTGGCCATGGTAGTCGTTGGACCTCCGCTTCATGTTCCTGGAACCATTCCCGGGCGACGTGGGAGCGATGTGGCGGCGCGTTATCATCTTGAAACACCGCAGAACCGTCTGGGCGCTGGAAGGCCAAACATGGGTGGAGATGGTCTCCGAGCATCTCAACATACCGCGTACCATTCAAAGTCTCTTCCAGAACAACTAGGAGGCCCATTCCATACCAGGAAAATGCACCCCAGACCATAACAGAGACACCAGCGCCCTGGACCACATCTTCGAGGCAGGCGGGATCCATCGCTTCATGTGGTCTGCGCCATACACGGTGCCTCCCATCGGCATGGTGCAGTTGAAATCGTGATTCGTCCGACCATATCACGTTACGCCATTGTTCCAGTGTCCATCCCTGGTGACTGGCGACAAATGTGCGTCGTTGTGCCCGATGACATTGGGTTAACAGTGGCACCCGTGTGCGGCGCCGGCTCCCATACCCCATAGAACCCATGTTCCTACGGATTGTCCACTGGGAGACGTGTCTAGCACGGCCTGTGTTGAATTGAGCCGTGATTTGTTGCACGGTTGCCCGTCTGTCACTATTGACAATTCGTCTCAGATGTCGCCGGTCACGGTCATCGAGGGTGGCTGGACGGCCGGTCGTTCGTCTGTTGTGGACGGTGACACCCGCATTCAACCATTCACGATACACCCTGGACACGGTTGATCGTGTGAAGCCGAATTCCCGCACCACTTCCGAAATCGCACTTCCCATCCGTCGGGCACCGACCACCATACCCCGTTCGAACGGTGTCAGCTCACGACGACGTTCCATGTTACACCTGTCACATGCACAGCCACTGCTCACAAGGTCTCCTATACAACTGCCGCTGGCACAGGGGGCGTGTGCTGCGCAGACAACACACCTGCGCATCAGTGCTCCGCTACCCCATGACATTTGCTCAGTCAGTGTAAATTCTTTAATAAAAGTCCGGCTTTGTGGCTAAATGAATAGAATGCTTGTCTTTGGTCCGATGGCCCCGGATCAGTTCTCAGAATCAACCCTCTCGTATTAATTTCCCTGACTTGGGGACTGGATGTTCATGACGTCTTCGCCATTCATTTAATCCCCATTAGGTCACCACCAAGCCTATACAGATGACGTGCACTATTATTTTAAATAAAATTTTTGAATTTTACAGCTTTACCAGCGGTCGTATATATAGCTCACTGGTTTATTAGTTTTCCAGGGAGATCAGTGGTGGTGTGCGACCCATGATCACGGGTTCGATTACAACCAACCAAAGAGAACTCTACACGTGAAAGATTGCATTTCATTTAGCAGATCTACGTATAAAAAGGAAACTATTGTACTCCCATAACACCAGCCCTGCTGTGTCTTACTACACGGATGTAGAAGTAAACGGGAGTTAAATACCAGCACCCTGTTGTGTACGAGTTTGCGATGAGGAACATACGGTTGTTCGTTAGCAGTGGTGATCTGATGGAGCCCGCACCTATCGTACATGCAGTAGCAAGCCGCGCGAGGTGGGAGAGGGACGTAGAGCCTTGGCTGCAAGATCTGTCACGAATACTTTTCTATCAGAAATATGTGCGACTTTTTTTCTCACTGATTTCAAGCTTTGTAAATGGAACAATGTATCCGATGCTTACATTATAAAATCCATCAGATTTCTATCGTTCTCATTTGAGGCTTCACCGATACCCTAGACATCAGTATACGCCACTGCTCTCCATTCTCACCTCAAGAGGAAACACCTCTTCGTAGTGAACATAATACTTGTAAGTGAATATATGGAATTCCACAGTTCTTCTTCTTCTTCTTAATCCGTTTACCCTACAGGATCGGTTTTTCCCTCGGACTCAGCGAGGGATCCCACCTCTACCGCCTCAAAGGTAGTGTCCTGGAGCTTCAGACTCTGGGTCGGGGATACAAGTGGGGAGGATGACTAGTACCTCACCCAGGTGGCCTCACCTTCTATGCTGAACAGGGGCCTTGCGGGGGGATGGGAGGATTTGAAAGGATAGACAAGGAAGAGGTATGGAAGCGGCCGTGGCCTTAAGTTAGGTACCATCCCGGCATTTACCTGGAGGAGAAGTGGGAAACCACGGAAAACCACTTTTAGGATGGCTGAGGTGGGAATCGAACCCACCTCTACTCAGTTGACCTCCCGAGGCTGAGTGGATCCCGCTCCAGCCCTCGTACCACTTTTCAAATTTCTTGGCAGAGCCGGGAAGCGAACCTGGGCCTCTGGAGGTGGCAGCTAATTTCACTAACCATTACACCGCAGAGGCGGACCCACTGAGTTTCACCAACTAAAATCAGATTCAGTTGTTATATACACCCCGTTACCAAATCGTCCACAATGTAGAATATGGCTTCCAATCCGCAAAATTTCATCCGTAGATGAAAAACACATTCACACAAATAAGGGAGCATTTAAGTGAGATGCTAACATGAAAAGAAAAATGCCGCTTGAAGTAGCTGACGCACAGAGACAAAAATTGAAGGTATAGTAATACTGCTCAAACGAGACAAGAAGTGCTCGCTAGACACCCAAGTTAAGAAAATCTATAAACTACATATCATTGCTCCCCAAGAAAGGTCATTAAGAAAACGTTACATGGAAACACGTGTTAACTGATTACAAACGTTTCACTTACGGTTCTTCATTTATCCCAGTCAAAGACTCATGGGGTAAAACGTTGTAGGCCTAGATCACAAGAGTGATCCTATCGCCACCTAGCGGAAGAATAGTATTATTTGCAGAGAGTAGAAAATGTCACAGTTATACTCACCGCTGCTTTACTTCTGAATTGACGTTTTGGCCTATTTTGGCAATGTCTGGTGGTTATGCGCTGAAACACAGACATCCAACCAATCCAAGCTGCCATTCATATCGGCTTACCCGGTCTCGAAATCTAGTTGCCTACTGTAAGATTTACATTCACCACGTGGTTAACCTGACTCGCTCAACGTGTATGGTATTCAGTACGGTTCGCAACCTTTTGCATTTTTCTTCAGTAATGTGTGTTTTTCATATTAGTTTAGTATAGTACAGTATAGTAAAGTATAGGCCTAGCGTAGTATGCAGTTTAGCATAGCATAAGTTAGTAAAATATAGGTTTAGTAGTTCGGTGTATAAAAGTAGCTGTAGTTTTATTTACGGTACGTCCGTGTATTGGTCAGTGTACTTGATTCGTGCGTGTTTAGATTGTCTCAGTGTAGTTCGGGAAAGACAAGGGGCAAGAAAGTGACTCTGACATCAGTGGAGTGTTCCCTTTATAGGCCATAACCTCCTTCCTGTGTCACATATTAGTGGTGAGTGATGTGTTATTTCCTCATTCTCTTTTATTCATAATAATGTTGTTAGTATGTGTAGTTTTAGTGAATTTATTTCCAACCCCGACTCATTAGCTTTTCTGTGTACGGTATTACATTATGCGAGAGCTGTTTACCGCGGTCGTATTGTATCAGCTGTTCTCGTGGCGGTAACGCGCTAGCAACAGAGATATTGCGATGCTAATTTATTTTCGAAACGTCAATTTAGAAATAAAGTCGTGTGGAGAATAGGTGTAGTAAATGAAAGTTATTCAATGGAATCAAAACCAATGAAAGAAACCAAAAACTACGCAGGAATGGCGCAGTCGACAAGGCAGAGATTAAAGCAGGAAATATGACCGAAGGTCTCCGATAAATCCAACCCCTAGTCCACATCGTGCCTCAGGACAGCTACGGTAGCTGTGAAGGCCTTATAGGAACTCTGAAAATAGCGGCTAGCGGGACTCTGGTGAAGCTACTGCCTTGTAGGGGAGTTGGTTCTCCAAAGGCTAAGGGAAGAGACCCTGACGGAAAATCAACACGCCTAGATGCTTTAGTAGGCAGCCCGTCCACTGGGCTTTGGGTGCTGTGGGCCAATAACTTGCACACCCGAGAATCAAGTATTACAGAAACACATACAAAAGTAAACCGGACGGATATCTCGAAGACAACTTTTGGAATGAAAACTCGGACTCGAATTGGTTTCTGGAATGTGCGAACAATAAGAATATCAAAACTGTGGCAGCAAATCGAGTCAGATGGAGAGCTCTTGTATGTGCCCTATGCTCCACCCATGAGTAATAGGAATTAAGTCAGGTAAGTGATGACCGACCCGTCAGGAAGACGTAAAATTTAAGAAACGAGATTTCCACTTCCGGAAGTGCATATGGCCCTGAGGTTCACAGCCTACACCAAAAATGAGTACCAGGTGAATTCCTAGGGGCAAAGGCGGCCGGGCGTAGAGCTAACCACTCTACTCCATCACGTACCGAGGTTAACAATGGTGGAAGCTTTTACCTTCCACTCCTCCAACGGCCTTTATGGCCTGTACGGAGGTGACTTTACTTTGCTTTGTTTTGCTTTGAAGTGATGACCGAAGAAACAGAATCATAAAGAAGAAAAAGGAGGCTACGTTTGGATGGTACTCAGGGAAACAAAAAAAAAAAAAAATAGTGTAGTAGCGTGGTGCTCATCTGTGTCTCCATTTATAATGGTATTTTTCTTCCATACTTTCGATGAATTATACAGGGTCGTCGGAAAGAACGTGAACCGTGTATATGAGCGCTGGAGGTTTGACCATACTGATAAATAATGTTATGAATAAAACTACATCTGTTTCATTACTCTAATATATTTCAGGATGACCTAATAAGTGCACACACACACACACACACACACACACACACACACACACACACACACACACACACACACACACACACACACACACACACACACACACACACACACACACACACACACACATTTAAACACAAAAATTTCTAACCAGTTACGAATGGCCACACTAATTACCAGTCTATTTACAAATCTCTCCTCTGCACACACACGCGGGAGTCCCGGCCGGTTGCTACCTGGGAACAGTTATAATCCCTACTTTCACTTTTCCAAAGTCCAGTCACCTCCTACAGCCGCTGTGCGTAGACAGCTGGATTTAAACACAGTGCCACTGGCTATACAACACACGACGACTGTTCGTTGGTTCGACTCCACATATAGCGCAGTGCTTCACACAGTCCCATGCAGTGAACAACTAAACAGCTCAACAGTATTCAACAGCAGGACGATACTCAAAACAGCGAACATTAACGCAGGTCCATTTATCCTCGCACTCATGATAGAGCGTTTGCTCGCTAGTTCACGGCTATCCTCAGTCCACTGAATTACACGAACACACCGTACAGTCTACCGTTCTGTCGCCTCCAGTTCATGCACTCACTGGTCCCTCCAACACCACCACCACAACAACAACAACTCCAGGTTCAAACCTCGGTGGGATACTAGCGGCAGTCAACACCTCTGTCACCCTCAGCCCATTCACCGAACCCAACTTACTGAGTATCACACTGACTCCACCTCGGAGCCCAACTGTCACTCCGAGTCGAACACTCACTGACTGTCCGCGGCTAGCCTCCCTTTTTATAGCTCGCGTGATGTGGACCAGAAATTTCGCGATCTCACATTCCTGTTGAATCGCTAAGAAACTCGCAGTTAAGCCGGCCGCCGAGGACAATACACGAAAAGGCCGGCCCCTCCCCACAAGCCGGCCGGGAGGTTCCAGGTCGTCTGAGTTACCAGACCCTTCCTGGAAGTACCGAAAGGGGCTACCACAGGGCTGACACGTAACAATAATTAGGAAACATTAATGGGAATGCCATGTTGAGAATCAGCATCAAACGTAGATACATCGTGGGTTTGATCCGGTGTCACTGTAGCACACTTGCTACAATATGATTCGATCCTGTCAGCTCGGAGGTCCTCAGACAAACATCAGGAATGCGTGTTATGGTATGCAGGTGTACAGAAGGTTGTTCTTGAGAATATGAATAAATAATGGTGAAAACTAGGCTAGACTAGGATAACGAACAGTGTAGAAAAGTAAAAAAAGAAAACAAAAAACAAAAAAACAGCAAATCCGTTCCCTGACGAAAGTTTTTTCTTCGATTTATGCCTTCAAGCTGGTCTTAAGTCACGTGCAGATTTAGCAAAACCGCCTCGCAATGTTATTTTAATTCGACCGCGAAGCGATCTGATTGGCTTATTTAAGCAGCTTATAAAATGGCAACGGCTCTAGGTATCGAATTATTTTCAAATTACTTATTAGTATGACGAAACCTTTTACGCTCACATCCTGTATTTTCTGACAATAAAATAGTTTTAATTTAAAAAATATCAACAGTTCAGATTAGAGTTTACGGAAGTAGTGATTTAAAATGTTTCTGCAGATGTGGAAAATGTGAAATTGTGGTGAGAAAGGAATTTAGTGACATTCTATGTGGTGAGTGTCCTCAGAGAAACATCAGGAAAGGAATGTAAGGAATGCTTTTTATGGTGTGCAGGTGTACTGAAGGTCGTTCATGAGAAGATAAATAAATGATGGGGAAAACTAGACTAGACTATGCTAATGAACAGTGTGGAAAAGTAAAAGAGCAGCAGAGTGAAATGTACTAAGGGTTAAAAGTATAGGAGAGAAAGAATAGATCCACAAGATGCTACCTCATCACGTACATAGTTTACTATTTCTTTCCCCGATAGGTCTTGTCGAATGCTGTGAATAAGGCTGTCACACTTACGGAACAGAACAGTTAACTCCTCTTACAGGTAATTTTGTGTAAATTATGCCACAGCATAAATACAAACTGATTGCTAGTATAACGACCCCACTGTACATCCGGAACGCTCACTAATGCTGTATTGTGAACGAAGACGTAGCATCAACAAACACCCCTCAACCCTTGTGCAAAGCCCTGGCAAATCATATTGTAGTCATTGGTGGTATGATATTTTGAAAGGATTTTATTTTGAAATCAATTAAAAAATAGTTCTACAAAATTACATTGCGTATTACGTTAGAAAGTACTTACAACAATCATTGATTTACTGGGAAACCATTCTGTACCGTAATAGTATGATTGTCTATGTTTGTTTTAGAAAACGCGATGTTATAAAACATTGAAATAATTAATTTACAGAATTCTTTCTTTCTTTCTTAATCCGTTTACCCTCCAGGGTTGGATTTCCCTCGGACTCAGTGAGGTATCCAACCTCTACCGCTGACATGTGACAGCAAGTGATTTGTGCATCAGTATCACGGTTTCCAGCGTTTCCTGTGATGGGCAGTTCTCCTGCTCATTAACAAGGATCATCTCCACGTCAGTCGTATAAATATTGTCCGGCCAGTTTTTTTTTGTCCACCGGGCGAGTTGGCCGTGCGCGTAGAGGCGCGCGGCTGTGGGCTTGCATTCGGGAGATAGTAGGTTCGAATCCCACTATCGGCAGCCCTGAAAATGGTTTTCCGTGGTTTCCCATTTTCACACCAGGCAAATGCTGGGGCTGTACCTTAATTAAGGCCACGGCCGCTTCCTTCCAACTCCTAGGCCTTTCCTATCCCATCATTGCCATAAGACCTATCTGTGTCGGCACGACGTAAAGCCCCTAGCAAAAAAAAATATTTTGTTCACCTCTACATATGATAATGCCATTTAGCGGTCGTGAAAGTCTACGTCTGTATAACCTTCTTTATTATTTTTTGATATTTCCTTTACGTCGCACTGACACAGATAGGTCTTATGGCGATGATGGGACAGGAAAGGCCTAGGAGTGGGAAGGAAGTGGGCGTGGCCTTAATTAAGTTACAGCTCCAGCATTTGCTTGAGGTGAAAATGGGAAACCACAGAAAACCATCATCTGGGGTGCCGACAGTGGGATTCGAACCCACTATCTCGCGGATGCAAGCTCACAGCTGCGCGACCTTAACCGCACGGCCAACTCGCCCGGTCTTCATTATTTTAACATGCGCGAAGTTGCAACGCTACTGTCTCACTATCGTGCGTTCCTTTACTCACATTGTAAACTGAAGACAAAATACAATCAATACTGATCTGCATTTAGGGCAGTCGCCCAGGTGGCAGATTCCCTATCTGTTGCTTTCCTAGCATTTTCCTAAATGATTTCAATAATAAATAAATAAATAATAAATAATAAATTGGAAATTTATTGAACATCTCCCTTGGTAAGTTATTTCAATCCCTAACTCCCCTTCCTATAAATGAATTTTGCCCCAGTTTGTCCTCTTGAATTCCAACTTTATCTTCATATTGTGATCTTTCCTACTTTTATACACGCCATTCAAACTTATTCGTCTACTAATGTCATTCCACGCCATCTCTCCGCTGACAGCTCGGAACATACCACTTAGTCGAGCAGCTCTTCTTCTTTCTCTCAATTCTTCCCAACTCAAACATTGCAATATTTTTGTAACGCTACTCGTTTATCGGAAATCACCCAGAACAAATCGAGCTGCTTTTCTTTGGATTTTTTCCAGTTCTTGAATCAGGTAATCCTGGTGAGGGTCCCATACACTGGAACCATACTCTAGGTGGGGTCTTACCAGAGACTTATATGCCCTCTCTTTTACATCTTTACTACAACCCCTAAATACCCTCATAACCATGTGCAGAGATCGGTACCCTTTATTTACAATCCCATTTATGTGATTACCCCAAAGAAGATCTTTCCTTATATTAACACCTAGATACTTACAATGATCCCCAAAAGGAACTTTCACCCCATCAACGCAGTAATTAAAACTGAGAGGACTTTTCCTACTTGTGAAACTCACAACCTGACTTTTAACCCCGTTTATCAACATACCATTGCCTGTTGTCCATCTCACAACATTTTCGAGGTCACGTTGCAGTTGTTCACAATCTTGTAACTTATTTACCGTATCACTCTATAGAGAATAACATCATCCGCAAAAAGCCTTACCTCCGATTCCACTCCTTTACTCATATCATTTATATATATAAGAAAACATAAAGGTCCGATAATACTGCCTTGAGGAATTCCCCTCTTAATTATTACAGGGTCAGATAAAGCTTCACCTACCCTAATTCTCTGAGATCTATTTTCTAGAAATATAGCAACCCATTCAGTCACTCTTTTGTCTAGTCCAATTGCACTCATTTTTGCCAGTAGTCTCCCATGATCCGACACCAGTGTTCTAAGTTCGGTAAATGTTCAATGTGCCTCCCTTCTACTTTGATGCACGGTTCAAAACGGCGTAGTAGTGACCTTTGAACTCTGTTCAGGATGTGTAGTGTAGGCACCAACGACCTAAAAAGCTGCCAAGATCTTGGTACAAGTTAGTGTTCTCTTTTCTATGCGGTTCGAACACATTAAAGTCTTCACGTAACCCCACAAGAAAAAAATCATTGGAGTTAAATTGGCCGACCGCAAAGGCCATTTAGCTAACCCGTTACGGCCTACCCATTTCCCTGGATAATGACCATTTAAGCGCTGCCTGACATAGTGAGTGAAATGCGCTAGAGTGTCATCGTGATTCAGCTGCATTCCTATTCTCCTAATAATCCACGCAATGATTTTTTTTACTAGTTGCTTTACGACGCACCGACAGATAGGTCTTATGGCGACGATGGGATAGGAAAGGCCTAGGGGTTAAAAGGAAACGGCCGTGGCCTTAATTAAGATACATCCCCAGCATTTGCTTCGTGTGAAAATGGGAAAACACGGAAAACCATCTTCAGGGGTGCCGACAGTGGGATTCGAACCCACTATCTTCCGGATGCAAGCTCACAGCCGCGTGCCCCTCACCGCACGGACAACTCGCCCGGTCGCAGTGATTCTACAAAGATACAGTAGTATTCCTCACCCTACAGCCGAGGAGGAAGAACGTCCGACCCCAGTAAGTAGTCACCAACAATGCTGGCCGAAACACTAACACGACGATGAAATGTTCTTTGTTGTTGTTGTTGTTTATAGTGGTTTAACGTCGCACTAACACATCGAAGGTTTCCGGCGGGCTGCCAATGGTGGGATTCGTACCCACCATCTCCCAAATGTAAGCTCACAGCTGCACGCCCCTTACTGCATGGTCAAATCGCTCGGTCTTGTTGATAAAGTGCGATAGTATGTAGGCAATAGAGAATACATCTATTCACATAGGGTTGGCGTCAGGAAGGACATTCAGCCGTATAACAGGGCCAAATCCATATGTAGGTCACAGTTGAAACCCACACCATTCACCAGTGTGGAAAAGGCTGTAAAAGAAGAAGAAGATAAATATAAACTATACATTTGTAGTGCTTGTTTCTATTAAAACATGCTTAGAATAATAATAATAATAATAATAATAATAATAATAATAATAATAATAATAATAATAATAATAATAATAATAATAATAATAATAATAATGTTACTGGCTTTACGTCCCACTAAGTTATTTTTGCAGTAATCGGGAGATAGTGGGTTCGAACCCCACTGTCGGCAGCCCTGAAGATGGTTTTCTGTGGTTTCCCATTTTCACACCAGGCAAATGCCGGGGCTGTACCTTAATTAAGGCCACGGCCGTTTCCTTCCACTTCCTAGGCGTTTCCTATCCCATCGTCGCCATAAGACCCATCTGTGTCGATGCGACGTAAAACAAATAGCACTCTTTTAAAATGTTATTTGGAGACGCCTTGGTACCGGAATTCAGTCCCGCAGGAGTTGTTTTACGTGCCAGTAAATATACCGACACGAGACTGACTGTATTTGAGCACTTTCAAATACCACTCGATTGAGCCAGGGTCGAACCTGCCGAGTTGGGGTCAGAAGACCAGTGTCTCAACCGTCTGAGCCACTCCGCTCGACAAAACATGCTTAAAAACACAGTTATCGTCGAGTAATTTGTTCCGTGTCCGCCTCTGTGGTGTAGTGGTTAGTATGATTAGCTGCCACCCCCTCAGGCCCAGGTTCGATTCCCGACTCTGCCACGAAGTTTGAAAAGTGGCACGAGGGCTGGAACGGTGTCCGCTCAGCCTCTGGAGGTCAAACAAGTAGAGGTGGATTCGATTCCCACCTCAGCCATCCTGGAAGTGGTTTTCCATGGTTTCCCACTTCTCCTCCAGACAAATGCCGAGGGAACAAACTGCGTCGTACTTGTGGATTTGGCCCTGTTTTATGACCGGATGCCCTTTCTGACACCAATCCTATATGGAGGAATATAATCATATCGCGTGTTCCTGGCGTGGTTGGTAGTGTAGTATGTTACCTGATTATGAAGGAGTGTTGGGAAAACACAAACACCCAGTCCTCGAGCCAGAATAATTAATCATAAGCGATTAAAATCCCCTACCCGGCCGGAGATCAAACCTAGGACCCACTGAACCGAAGGCCGCTAGGCTAACCATTCAGACAAGGAGTCGGATGATATTAATATAGGTTATTTTCGATTACTTTTACATGTCATCCCCTCCCATTCCCCAACTTTAGCGGGGCTTGGGATGTTCCATCCGCACAGCTCTTTCTTTTCTCCTCATGGTCATATGTATACCAAGTTTCGTTGAGAGCTATTCTGGAACACACCCACATACGTCCATAATCTCGGTCATTTTCAACCCTTTTCATCCTCCAATCTGATTGCGGCTGAAGTAGTACTTAAACAGCATCCAGAATGTTACAGTTCAACTCAGCGACCTCGTAAAAATAGATTTGACATTAATATCAGTCGTTTTCGTTTATTTTTATATTTTACACCCCCCCCCATTTCCTAAGAGTGCTAGGAGTATTTCCCCCCCAACAGTATATTTTCAGATAGTAAGTCATATACGTACCAACACTGCATGAGGGCTATGCTGGAAGAATCACACATGCATGCGTAATTTCAATTAGTTTGGATATTTTCCTTCTCTCCCCCTCTCATCCTCATGCCAATGATGGCCAAACATGGACTTCAAAGACATCTGGAGTATCGTTATTCACCTCAGGGACCCCGAAAACTATGGACTGTACATTAATATTTGTCTTTGTTTATTATTTTCATATTTCACCCCTCTTTCCGTACTTTTTAATATTTCAACTCCGCCGCTAGCGGTGCTAGCTGAATCGCACCTCCCTAGTAATTTCTTCCACGTAATTCATATATGTACCATGTTTGGTTGAGAAGTATTCTGGAACATATACACACACGTCCGTACACTCGGTCACTTTGGACCTTTTCTTTTCTTCACTCGTTCTCACCCCCTCTGCCGTTTGGGACTGAACGTTGTCCTAAACGGCATCCAGAGTGTCACAATTCATCTCAGTGACCCCGAAAACTATGCGTTCGACTGAGATATCGGTCGTTTTCGATTATTTTTACATTTCACCCCTACCCTAGGTGGCTAGGGGTCCCTTACCCCCACAGTATTTTTTTCCAGATAGTAAGTCATACTTGTATCAATATTGATAGAGAGCTCTGCTGGAGCGTACCCACATATGTTCATAGTCTCGGTCATTTTGGAAATATTCTTTTTCACCTTTACTCACCTACGATGCCAAAGGGGGTTGAACTTGTATTTTAAAACATCCGGAGTGTCACTATAATCTCAGGGAGCCCGAAAAGTATGGATTCGACACTTTTTTCGAATACTCCTTTTTCTCACCCCTATACATGTATTTACCCGCTCCATTATGGGTACAATGTACACGATTTCAACTGTCATTAGGTACTGCCACCAATCATCCTTGCGACCCCAAAAGCAGTGGATTTAACACTAATCTCGGTTGTTTTAGACTATTTACTTTTAAGCCCATCTCAGACCCCCGTCTCAATGGAGGCTGAACGTGGACTTTTAACGGTACCCAGAGTGTAACAATAATTCATCTCAGTGACACATAAACAAGGGATTCGACAGGAATATAGGTTCTTCTACCACTTTTCCCACATCTGTGATTTGAGGAAACGAACTGCGTCGTACTTGTGGATTTGGCCCTGTTTTATGACCGGATGCCCTTTCTGACACCAATCCTATATGAAGGAACATAATCGCTATTGCGTGTTCCTGTCGTGGTTGGTAGTGTAGTATGTTGCCTGATTATGAAGAAGTGTTGGGAAAAACACAAACACCCACTCACCAAGCCAGAATAATTAATCACAAACGATTAATAAGGGTGCCAACGGTGTCTTACCCCCACGTGGTTGGTCTTCTGATAGTAAATCATATGTGCAGCAAGTTTAGTTGAAATCGGTCCAGTAGTCCACAGTCTTTTTTAGCCCTATTTAAATTTCACCTACCGAGCTCGATAGCTGCAGTCGCTTAAATGCGGCCAGTATCCAGTATTCGGGAGATAGTAGGTTCGAACCCCACTGTCGGCAGCCCTGAAAATGGTTTTCCGTGGTTTCCCATTTTCACACCAGGCAAATGCTGGGGCTGTACCTTAATTAAGGCCTCGGCCGCTTCCTTCCCACTCCTAGCCCTTCCCTGTCCAATCGTCGCCATAAGACCTATCTGTGTCGGTGCGACGTAAAGCAACTAGCAAAAAAAAAAAAAAAAAAAAAAAAAAAAAAATTAAAAAAAAAAATAACAAAAAAATAAATTTCACCTCTTCCCTTGGAGGTTCCAGGGATGTCTTGTCCCAACAACATTTTTCACAGATAGTACGAAATATTTTACCAAATTTAGTTGTCAGCTATGCTGGAAAATACACACATACATCCATAGTCTCCAATATTTGGGTCACTTTATTTTTTCACTCTTTTTATCCCCCTATGCCAAAGGGGCCTGAACTCACCTCCCCCCTCGCCCCCATCGAAGAGCGGGCAGAACTTGGGCTTAAAAATCCGGAGTGTTACTATTCATTTCAGAGACTCCGAACACTATGGATTCGACACTATTTTCGATTCGTTTGTATCTCACTCCCTCCCCCTCATTCCCTTCCCAAAAGGGGGATGAATTTTGGTATTAAAAATTTCCGGAGTGTCACCATTCATCACAGCGACCCCAAAAACTATGGATTCGATACTATTTTCTATCGCTTGCGCATTTCCCTCCTGTTCTTGGGCCTCCTTGCAAACGTCACCATTTGACGTACCCATGCTTAGGAATTTCCGGGGATGTTGTGGCGTTCCATGCAAATGTCAACACATTCCATCTCCGTGCAAGTGTCGCACCTTCCGTATCAAATTCGTTACGCTTCTGTTTTCATGCCCATAAATTAGTCAGTAGCGACACCTGCCCTGACAGCAAGACCATTATCACTGTTTATTGAACCATCAACATAATTTTATGGTTAATAAAGTTGTTGATAACGACCTGAGACATGTACTTAATGACCTGAGGACATTAAGAAAGTACGTACGTTTCACGATATTGTCATCCGTGAAATTAATGTACTTAATGGATTAGGCAATACTTCTTTTATTCTACGAAGATTAGCCGATTACTTGGTAAATAAGAAATATTCACTTTTTTTTGCTATTTGCTTTACGTCGCACCGACACAGATAGGTCTTATGGCGACGATGGGATAGGAAAGGCTTAGAAATTGGAAGGAAGCGGCTGTGGACTTAATTAAGGTACAGCCCCGGCATTTGCCTGGTGTGAAAATGGGAAACCACGGAAAACCATCTTCAGGGCTGCCGACAGTGGGGCTCGAACCCACTATCTCCCAATTACTGGATACCGACCGCACTTAAGCGACTGCAGCTATCGAGCTCGGTAATATTTTAAGTCACTAACTCCTTTTATAATAATTCCAGTAATAATAATGTATATATGCTAGTGAGTGCTTTACTTGGGAAGGCTGGCCTAAAAGACGATGAGAAGGATGAGAGTAAAATTAATCGCAAGATAATGGGTCCAAAATGGACAATATTGCTTAACAAGATATGAAGAATTGTATGGGGGAAATAAAATACTGAATGACACTATTAGGGAAAGATACTGACATTCTCTGGACACCTGTTCAAAATGGATAGAAAGTGATTGACAAAACAAATCTTGACAAGTAGATCTAAAATGTATGACAAATTGTTCCGGGAGGTGAGGAAAGAATTCAATAGGGTTGGACTAATGCGAAAGGACATCTCAAATCGTGCTCAGTACCGGTTACAAGGCAACAACTTCAAGAGCTTCCATGAACAACAAAAACAGAACAATTGTTGAGCAATGGGAAGACAACAGGCTACCAATGAAAGAATGCAGCGATTCTGGGCTGCAAAAGATAATTCCAAAAATCTGTAACAGTTATTTAACGTGGTCTTTATTGACCTTAAACGGAAAATAATAATAATAATAATAATTGTACCGGGAGGTGCACCTCAACGCCGCACATTCAAAATAAGCGCCTTAATATACTCCTCTATCGACCAAAAGGTGAAACTGATACCACATGAAGTTGGAACTTTAATCGGAATATGTCACTACTAAAATATTTAGTAACTGTGTTATTGTGAAGTTTCCTAAACTGATTGAATTTCTCCATGTTTTGTTTCGCTATTCATTAAGTTTGGACATTAAAGAAGTTTCGTATTTCTAGGGTTTCATAACTAAATCTATGTTCATTTACTTGTGGGTTGGCAACACTTCTTTTCTTTCCGCCAGTTTTGAATCAGGCCAATAATCAATTTTTGTAATTAATGTTCAACCAATCTCGCATTTCTTGTTCACTTTGAATTTACCAATAAAAATTGAGATGGGTGTGTCCGGATTAGTCCTGAATTCTCTCGAACCTTCCCTGAGGGTATATAAGTTGCGGCTCTTCGAAGTTTCCTTGTCAGTTGATCATGGTCTTCCTGGGTGTTAAATGTAGGCTAATTTCTGTCTATGTATTTGCAAAGTCGCATATCTGCAGTTATTGAGGAAGAAAATCTCGATTAATGAAAACTTGCGGAGGAGAAAATAATCAGAGAATACCAAGATTTTGTAAAAATTTAATTTGTTTGTGGAGAGTGCTAGTTGTAATAAATGCTAAAACCTATTTTTAGTGTTCCTTTCATTTGTCGCTAGTCCTTAAAATTTTTTGCATAGCCTGAAAGCGAACGGCCTACGTCTGAGGCTCTCGCTCTCCGGCTGAGCAGCCCGGTAAGAAGGGGGCAGTACATACATACATACATACATACATACATACATACATACATACATACATACATACATACATACATACATACATACATACATACTGTGACATTTAGGTCTAATGTAATTGGCAGTGGATTTTTTGTGACGGGACTATACGCCACGTGTTCAACGCCGAGTGCTCACCGGTGAAATCAAAGGGGTAACTTTATTTTTTATGTAACATGCTGAAGGGTGAAGACCAACGTTATCACCGCGAGAAGAGACGGATAAATTTATTAATACTGCTGGACTCTCCATTCACAAGAAATATTACATTTAAAACTTCCCGTAATATCAAAACTTCAGATTCGGTGTCTTAACAACCATTCCCCAGCGAGTGTGTATGAAAGATTTGATAACATATTTTAGAAAGATATAAATAATAATATTATGAAATCAAATTAAGTATGGAATTAATTAACTAATTAATTTATAAGGAACCATGGGACATGTTATTTACAACATTGAGGAATTTAGGAGATCAATTCAACCATGAGGTATGCTGGAGGTCAGAGCTCGGATTATATGTAGTACACACAGTGAAGGACCCTCTCACTTACCTACGTGTCGTTTAATTTGCTCACTTGCTGTTAGATTCAGCTGACCTGCATCATTCAGCATGCGGAGAAGAGGTCTTGTAGACCTGGATAGCTATTGCTCGCCACCACGAGGAGAACGGTCTCATTTCTCGATCGTTTAACAGACCGTCTAGATTCATAGCAGACGTCAATAGTGTTCATGAAGAAAGTACGTAACATTACGTGTCAATTGTAAAGCTACGAGTTGAGAATCAATACTAATATTTTCGTGTAACTTTCAGTGAACATCAAGAGGTACCAGTTCGTAACCGGACGAGGCGATGAAGACCAGCATTAGGAAATTTATTTACCCCGAAGACATCACCTACCTCATCATGCAGCACCAAGAAGGAGGACCGATGTCGACAGCGTCCTAATGCCAGGAATCCAGCCTAGAAGGAAACCAGGGTCATCAAGACATCCAAATTAAGCCAACAATTCATTTATGCTGGTATTATCTGTTCTATGTAGCTTAATTAGTTAACTTCCTTCTTGAAGGGATTATTGGTTGAACAGTAATTTGAGCAGATTTTAGCAAATTTACCATGTCATTTTCTTGCGTTATACGATATGAGTATGTATTTTCTTCAATTATACGATTTTAATATGCGTGATGACTGAATGTCTAGACCATCGACTGTGTGGGTTTCAGTAATTCATGGCATCGGACGAGTATCTGGTTTAAATATCAGCCATCGTCTAACCTTTAGTAAATATTATTTTTCCATTCAATTATTACGATATTGAGGAATGTGTACATGTAATATTTTATTCTTCGGAGTTTATTTCTCCTATATTTTCCCCGAAAGTGTTTGCTACATTTTCATAAGGGAGTAAGCCCATCTGACGTAGGAATGCTACGCTTGTGATACGGATAGATTTCTTTTGAATCCGATTTCATACTTGTAAGGGAGGACATTGTTTTATTATTACACTCATGCGTGGTTCAAGTCATTTATGTAATTTTATCCGTTATATTTCGGACGGATGTTGTGAATTATATTGATATTTTCCTCTCACATTGTGCCATATGGAGAGATGTTGTATTGGGTTATTATAATTTTATGTGCTATTTGGAGACGAATCTTCACGTCATTATGATCATAAGCACATGTAGTCTATTTTCTGCGATGTTGTGTATAATGATGAATGAATATTTAGAGATAATTTATCGGCATTTAATATGTCTTCAAGTGGTTGTCTTCCCAGGGAGAATCATAGACGGTAGCGTCTTCACAAAGTATTACCGAACCACGAGGTAAACCACATGTCTTCTTATAAAATAAAATTGAGCGTACGAGATTATACTGGATGAGCGTCATCACAATGATATTAAATCGTAGCTGTATGATACTACCCAATTCCTCGATATTCGATAGATCTTCGTAACCACTTGCGTTCGATGTAGGTATTGACGACCTTATCAGTCACTATTACCCAGACTATTTCCATCGAATTAATTACTGTTGTTTAAGGCCATCATTTATGGGATTATTTCACCTCCATTAAAATGGACGAAACGCGTGTGGACACGTGTTGTAATATTTGTAAAATAGTATTTCTAGTCGTAGTTGGTTTGCATTTCTTTCCTTGGTAGATGATGGTAACGGGAGATTTTTTACGTGCATTTTTTATTTCCACAGGCTGAGTGATTTTTATGTTAATGTAATTTATTGATGTGTGTGTCACCATCGTTGCCCTAAGTTTCGGCGTTGTGTTAAGGTTAAAGATTTAATTTTAATTTAGATTTTAACTTTTCTACTTTTGTCACGTGAAGTCACGTTTATTCTGAGGTTACGCTAAACAGATAATAACTGAAATGTCGAGTTAAATTAAAGAGACATTTAATCAAGCAAAATTAAGTGAAACTTAAAAAATTAAATATTTTGTATTCTCACATTTTGAACAGTCATGTAACTTAAACATTTAAAATAGTGTTCCAGATTTTCCGGCATGATTTGACATGCGAACTTAAAATTAAATTTTTTGTATTTTCACATTTTGAGCAGTCATGTAACTTAAACATTTAAAATATTATTCCAGATTTTCCGGCATGATTTGACATGCGTACGAGAATCATTCTCTTAACAAATAAAAATTAACATTCATTAAATTCGAAAGCGATAATTCAATGTAAAAAATTTGTCAGAATGAGTAGGAATTTATTAACTTGTACAGTCCCATTTGTTTTATGTTTGGATTTACATCAAGATTGAGTGTAACATTTGAAATTTTAGTGTTATTACATAATCATAGTTCTGAGGACGACGTAAATTTTGTAATAAATCATCTACCATTGATTTGTATTTGAAGGTTCGTTATTTGTCGATATCTGCCGATTTCCTTTGATCCACACTTTTTTTGGAACATGTCAATCTCTTACTGATCACCCCTGAGGGTGTCTTGTCTTCTGATTAGTTAGTCGCGGCATGAACGGGCAGAATACATACATACATACATACATACATACATACATACATACATACATACATACATACATACATACATACATACATACATACATACATACATACATACATACATACATACATACATACATACATACATACATACATACATACATACATACAGAAACTACAAAAAATTAAGAAGTGCATTTCCTTGTTATTGTGGACACGACCGATACATAAATACCATTCTTTTTCAATTCTGAACTATGTACAGACAAAACTCTTATTTATGTATATATAAAGTTTATAAAATACTTGAAAAATAAAACATTTAACAACAGAACAAACCTGAATATTAATTTTATTTCATTTAATTAACGTGTTCTTTTTCAGATTTCATGACTGCACAATTTGTTGAGATAAGACCATGTTTTAGCGTTTTCTAGAGCTATTAAAATTAAAGCATGAAACTATCAGTGAGGAAACAACTTAAAATTAGCATTTATCATGTTCGTTGATCATTTATTAATTTCCCATTGCCTAAACCATTGACTGTTATTTTGGAACTGTTTTTCGGATCATAGTATTTTTTTGAAACAGGAAAAACCGGAACTGTTCCAGCAAAAGAACAACTTCGCTCATCTCTATTTCTGAGAATTTCGGACAGCTAGGAAGCTAACCGATTGAATTCAGGGATTTCCTGACTGACGGACTGGTTGATGGCCTGCAGTGATGCAATACAGTGCTGTCATGAATGATTGAAACCCGAGTGTACTGAACGATGTAATTAGTAACATTTGTACCATTCTGTTAAAGGCCGCCCATCAGTTAAACATACAGTACGTCTCGAGTGTCAAT